>NC_090266.1:875847443-877097443 GCF_040414725.1 Anabrus simplex | reverse complement strand
AATAGTGTTATGTGTGGTGTGTGAGTTGCAGGGATGTTGGGGGCAGCACAAACACCCAGTCCCCAAGCCACTGGAATTAACCAATGAAGGTTAAAATCCCCTACCCGGCCGGGAATTGAACCAGGGACTCTCTGAACCGAAGGCCATACGCTGACCATTCATCCAACGAGTCGGACACCATCATTGTAAAATGGAGGATGTAGTTGTGGCGGAATCCTCTTAGATACGTTCGACACCTGTGAATTGTGTATAATTCGATAAGACATCTGGTACTCATGAAAGCGACCGTCGGCCTGGGGTCAGATGTCTGTATTGTGTAACCTTGTTTATGTTTCTCAGATTTGTTGATGTTTACCAGGCTGCTCGCGAGCGCCGTACTTTCTACTTACAATTGTCCCGCATGCAGTAGTGATGTACGGGGTACCTGACCACTTGTTTTCTAAGGAGCGCTACAACGTGCTGTGTTTCGGATGTTGTGAAACAAATAGCAGTCATTTTACTGCACACGTTCCACAACAGGGTACATTTGTAAATACGCCAAAGATGCAGAAAAGAAAATTTAGTAACTTATTAATTTGTACGCGAGCGCCGTCCGGTTGTTACCTCTTCATACTCTGACGTAACCTGCCTGCTGGCAGGGTGCCCCTGTGAAAATCAGTTGGTAGATATCCCATTCATCATTTGTGTATGCGGGATTTTTATAAGTAGAAAGTACGGCACTCGCGAGCCGCCTGGTATGTTTGATTTTTATACTCAAAACCTATTTGTCACACTTCGTCCTCTCGTGCTAACCACATTACGAGGTTACAGCTGACTCACCCCCAAGAGCTCTACCTGATTCTGGTCCTTACACACAGTATCATGTAGTTATCTACTGCGACCGTCCTTGCCACGTGTGGCGTATATTTCACCGTATTTCTTCCCAAACCACGCATATTATACTATTTTCTTCCCTTTTTATGTACCAGTAAATCTACCGACACGAGGATGACGTACAGTATTGGAGCACCTTCAAATACCACCGGACTGGGCGAGGTTCCAACCTGCGAAGTTGGAGGTGAAAGGCGGCACCTCTTAATGACCTGATAATAATACTAATGTTATTTGCTTTACGTCCCACTAACTACTTTTACGGTTTTCGGAGACGCCGACGTGCCGGAATTTAGTCCCGCAGGAGTTCTTTTCACGTGCCAGTAAATCTACCGACACGAGGCTGACGTATTTGAGCACTTTCAAAAACCACGGGACTGAGCCAGGATCGAGCCTGCTAAGTTGGTGCCAAGAAACCAGTGCTTTAACGGTCTGAACAACACACACTGACAACTTTTATTTTGATGCATTTAATAAGCACTGCAAAAGCAGCAGTAAGTTATAATGCTTTACCATTGCACATATGCTTTTCGTTTGTAAGCACGAAATATTAATGTTACTTTTCTAGTTCCACTAACTACTTTTGACGGATTTTAGTGACGCCGAGGTGCCGGAACTTTGTCCCGCAGGAGTACTTTTAAGTGCCAGTAAATCTACCGACATGAGGCTGACGTATTTGAGCACCTTCAAATACCACCGGACTGGGTCAGGATCGAGCCTGCGAATTTGGAGTCAATAGGCCAGCACCTCAACCGTCTGAGCCACTCAGCCCGGCCGGAACCACGAAATGTAGGTACGTTTAATTTATTTAGTTTTATAACACGTCCATTATTCGTTTGAAACAAAACGTTCGATGTGCTTCAATAATTCAGTTCCGATACTACGAATTTGAACATACTATCCAATGCATTATTTCGTTGACGTAAGGAACTTTGTTTATATACACGTCAACATGATTTTTCCTTGTTCCTTGAGCTTTATACAATTCAAAACGTGGAATGTACCATATTTCACGTCCTGGTCCGCCTATCCCAACCTTACGCTCGAATAATTATATCTCACGCTCAAACAGACCCCGCACCGACACAGATTTTCGGAACATTTCCATACTCAATACAGCGTAGGGCTGATGACCACAGATGTCCCAATCCCCTAAAGGACCTAACAGAAAAGGAACCAGCATTAACGCCGACAATTCGATACATCTCCAGTGCCCGAAACTAATCTGAAGTACCCAAGACGGAAACAAAAACCTAACAGCCACAAAACCAGTCTGGCGAGAATGTTACCCAACATGGCATACCCTACGAGCAGCCTTGAGCTGTTATCGTAGTTCAGTTGCTCTTAGACATAAAAACCGGTTGGGCAAGAATGTTACGTAACATCTCGTGGCATTGTATCAGTAGCGTTCAGCTGTTGTAGTAGTATATCTGCTCTTAAACATAAACATAAACCAGTTTAGCAAGTATGGCGTGTAACTTGCCTGTTATTGAAGTGAAGCTGTTCATTCAAAAGGAGAAGGCATATTACCTATTCTGTAAACATCGTATAGCTTTGCTCACGAAAGTAACATCCGAGGTTTACTAAAAGTTTGATGTACTGTATAGTGCTTCGTCACATTTTTCTCTATTGCTACAAGAAATATTTGCACGTATACCCCTAACACGTTGTTTACTTGGTGGTTCAACAGCCCGTTATTTGTTTCGGCGGTAGGTAACCCAATAAACGCGTATATCATAGTCATCCGAAAAGCATTAGTACCGGATCCTTTATGGTCTTAGTACAAATATATCGTATATATGACGCTCGCGAGTATGGTCGATATCATCAGTGGCAGTGTTATTTCAGTTCTTTAAACGACAAAGCACGTCTAAAACGATCACAGTTGCGAAAAATATCTTTCCTTTGGACAGCAAGTATACATAAGAACTACAACGTGCTAACTGGGCACCACAGCCCGCAGTTGATGAGGTGGCTAAATAAAGCAACAGTGTTGTTGCATCAGCCAAGCTGTCTGGTACTAGGTAGGATTCGCAGGCTGGTACACTTTTCTTTTCAATGAGCGCCGTTTACAGAGACTGCAATATGGCTGCATATCACCCTGTCCCAAAGAGTGAATTTTTATTTGATTCTGAAAAAGACTGTTTTTATCCGATGTTACGTAGCCATTTTGGACTCCGACATGATGGTCTGTAGGTAGGAAGTAGGGTACCCTGCATATTGTTTAACAAGTGTTCGAAATGTTGACCACCTTGGTTTATGCAGATTTTAGCACGACGTTGTTAAGACATTCTTGCAAATTGAAACATTTCAGGTGTAACAGCTTGGCATGGCTCGGTGATCAGTTGCCGAAGGTCTCCAGGATCTTCAGACTCCTGTGAGTACACTACCTGCTTTAAGTGACCCCTCAGGAAGAAGTCAATTGGCGTTAGATCGGGTGATCTTGCTGGCCAGTGGCCGGGTCATCCAGTTCCTGTCCATTTATTTGAATATGAAGCATGAAGATGGTTCCGGACAACTACTGATTCGTGAGGTGGGGCGCCGTCATTTCAAAACCACATCCGTAATTGCTCGCGCAGTAGGGCGTTCTCCAGCCACTGTGGGAATTCATTTTGAAGAAAATGAAGGTAGCGTGTTCCCGTTAGATGTCCGTCGAAAAAATATGGTCGTATGAGATAGTCGCCCGAGATCCCACACCAGACTTTTTCTCCCCACTGCACTTGAATTGGGCCCTGCCTTACCTAATGGAAATTCTCGGCGCTCCAATAGTGCATATAGTGCCGATTCACGACGCCGTTCTTGTGAAATCGTGATTCGTCTTTAGCAGGGCTCTTGACAAAAGGCTGTATTATTGGTCACACTGCGTAATACCCATTGGCAAAATGTTACTCTAGAATCGAAATCACGTCCATGGAACTACTGGTGCAACTGCAGATTGTATGGGTGAAATGTAGGTATTGTATACGCATGACTGATGGCCGACTGTTGTTGGTCTGTTGTGCAAGTGTCCGTGCACTAATTTGAAGGTTATTCTGGACAGCGTCCAAAACAGCCTCTCCATTTGGTCAAGACGTTATAGGAGCATCTCTAAGGGAAGGTACCCTTCCAAGTGTCCCAGTTGACCGCAATCTTCGTTCATGGTTTGGGAACGTATTGCTAGTCTTCACAAGAAAGGGCCAAGAGCCCTAACTTCGCCACAGAAAATAAAGGCTTTGATCTATCGATCTATCTATCTATCTATCTATCATACAAACGTATTCGTCACTGGAATACATAGTGAGTAAATGCATACGTGCTGTGATGTGGCCTGGTAAGTGTGCATAAACATTGTGTGTCCGAATGGGCACGATCTCTCGGTTTTAAAAAACACGTGTGGTTGGAATCGAACTACTACATAACCACTGTTTAGATACCGTCTGTTATCTGCCCTAAACCGACTCAGCCACAAAGACAACATACGAGACGTTTGCTAAAGGATTACTACTTACGTATGGCCATTCCACATCGAAAGTTAATATCCGTACTAAAGTATTCAAAAGTGCTTTACAGTGTTCACTTAACTTTTTACCATTACGGAGTACATGGCATATATATTAATTCGATCGTATTTCCTCCATGCATTTGCAGCAATTCAACGTAATATTAATAGGAATACATCTTGAGGAAATGAAAAAGTGCTGTAATATGACCTCGTAGGTGTGGGTTACTATTTGTGTGCGTTGGACTCGGGTGGTTGTGGATTCGAATCCTATGCTGTCCGTCCTGAAAGTGGTTTGTATTGGTTTCCCATTTTCACCACCAGGCAAAAACCGAGACGGTGGCTTAATAAAAGACCAATGCCAATTTACTTCCCAATCCTTCCTCCACCCATCCTTAAGGGAAAGACACCAAATCAGAGTGCACCCCTTAAAACAAATAGAAGGACATACTGATATTTATTGTTTGCGCGCTAAAATGGAGCACCTCTGTCGTTCAGCAATTTGCCTTTATGTTGCATGCGAACCACTACACTGCCGATACTCACACACCTGGTGATCCGGCCCTTAACCGATTCAGCCACGAAGCCGACATACATCAGTGTGGCCGCTCCACCTCGAAAGTTAATATCCGTGTCAAAGTCTTCAATGATGGTTTACAGTGTTCATTTTACTTACTTACATTACAGAGCACGGGGCATAAACTATTAATTCGATTGTATTACGGGCACCTGTGTTTTTTCAAGGCGCGATAAATCACATGTTTGCAGAATGTACCTTAGTATTTGGAGCGTAGTTGTGCATAGTAGTTTCTCCATGGATCAATTTACAGTGATGACACATAGGTACGGGAGAGCCTTATAGACCATGAGGAGAAATTTCAAGTTATTTCTATTCATAAAACTTAATTACAGGGATTTGTAGGTTGTACGCGTTAATTGAGTTGTCTATCTCCGAAAAAGTAAGGGGCTGGTGAACCACCTGGTATATTAGTGTTTCTAAACGCGTGGGTATCTGAAAACATTATGTGATACAGACAATTAATTGATACTGTTCTTTCTTTTTCGTTCATAATCCGTTTACCCTCCACGGTTGGTTTTTCCCTCGTACTCAACGAGGGTTCCCACCTCCACAGCCTCAAGGGCAGTGTCCTAGAGCATGAGAGTTTGGGTCGGGGATACAACTGGAAAGGAGGATCATTACCTCCCCCAAGCGGCCTCACCTGCTAACCTGAACTGCGGTCTTGTGGGGGATGGGAAGTTTGGAAGGGCTAGACAAGGAAAAGGGAAAGAAGCTGCCGTGGTCTTAAGTTAGGTACCATCCCGGCATTTGTCTGGGGGAGAAGTGGAAAACCATGGAAAACCATTTCGAGGATGGCTGAGGTGGAAATCGAAGCCCCTCTACTGAGTTGACCTCCCGAGGCTGAGTGGACCCCGTTCCAGCCCTCTTACAAATTTTCAAATTTCGTGGCAGAGCCGGGAATCGAACATGGGCCTCCGGAGATGGCAGCTAATCACATTAAGTCTTCATAAATAAAATCAATTTTATTTGCATGCGATATTTCAAAATTTAGTCTCATACTTCACTTATCTCAGATAAGGTACCTACACAAAACTACAAAACTCGAATGTAGGTTTGGTTCAAGTTTTGCCTGTCTGCCTGTCTCTTTGTTTGTTTTTTCTTGTTACGACACCACAGGGAAACAGCTCAACAGGATTTCTAGAAGCTTGGTATGTTACTGTATTTGATTAGTATACGGATGTGTAGCAATATTAAATTGACTACGAAAGGAAATACCACGCTCCTTCGTTAATACTAACTGTATCAATTAAATGTAGGCAATAAACTTTGTAAAAAATGTAATTTCATACATTTTACGTTTTCAGCACTTCTACCGCACGAGGAATAATGACGGAGATACACGATTATTATATTTTTTAAAAACTTCCAAATATCTCCGCAAGAATTAGTTCTACCGATAAACTGGGTATAACAAGTGTTATAGATACTTCAATTTCCAAGCATTTATGTCGCGTTCACATGATTTATTTTTACCATACGTGCTGTAATTGCAGATGTGTTCAGGAATTTACATTTGTATTGCCAATCAATGCCGTGCGTTGCTGACATGGAAATAGCTCAACATTCTTAATAACGACTTAACAGGCGGTCCGGTTGTTGTGATTGACTTCATAGACTGCAGATTCTGTAGAACCACGTGACATTAGTCCCTCGTCACTATTGATCAGGAAGATAATGATGACTATCAAAAGGAGAAGATACATTTGAAGGTACGATCGCTCTAAGAATGATTGGGGAAGAAAGAATCATAAAACGGGTGGTTGAAACCTAATTTTGAATGCCGTCTTATCGCCGAGCCGGAAAAGCAAATGTGGTGACCTTCGACGTCTTAAGTCCTTCATGAACAATAATAATACACTCACTGTCTATTGTTGTTATATGAGGTGTTTTCTGTCTCTTCTGCTGTCACTCTTTTCCGCCAGATGAATTTACTTCTGCAATTACAGAAACTACCCCGTCAACAACAGATACACAACAGCTAGTATAAATTAAATGTTTGGGTTTGCACATGTTCTCTAGCAATTTATTTCATATCAGTACATGGTAATATAAATATTCATTTTCATACAGCAAATATTTCGTAGTAATTACCTTTTTCCTTTTTTGACTAGGTTTTATTTCTGTCAAGACTTCGGAAAACCAGTTGGAAGCAGAGCACATGATATTGCTACTAATAACAATAAAATACATAACCATATCTAACTATAATTATGATATGCGTAATAATACACATTGAATCCACGACAAACATGAGTGATTCTGATTAAAGGTTTAACTAAAAGACAGAGAATATTTACGTAAGAAAGTAAATTTTAAAATAGTGAACTAGTAAATAATTATCTTACTTCAGTGTATCTGCTCTGAGTAGATGTAATTACCTGTACGTAATACCTGGTGAGTCCGTTGCGCCTGACTTTTTCTGTTGTTAGGCATCCCAACGAAAGTTAGTGGTGTAATGGTCGATTCTCCTTTGCTGTACACCAAGCTATAGTCACCTTTTAAGCACTTAATACGTCATCACAGCATGAGTTTTGCATAGACATGCATGTGACAGGTATTTACACAATGCATCAAACTGTCATACGGTTACGTAAAACGTACGTGTCAATTATAAGCTTTCGATTGGATGTGAAATTAAGGCTAAATGCGAAGGCATTCTGATAGAAAACGTGTGTGAGTTTGTAAAGCGGGGAGTAGTTTTACACCAAGTACTCTTTCTGATAAACTCGAGACAACAGCACTGAGGTGTCGTATACTAAGCACAGACGTGCTGACGCATGTACCGCTGGTAAGTGGGTTGGAATCGCACGAGCGCCAGATATTTTTATTTACATTTTAAGATTTGAGGACCAAATACAAGGCCATTCGTCCCACATTCGTGCAATAGCATGCAGCATGCTTGTTCAATGTGTGCTGGCATGACACTTTGTGTAGCTAGCAGTGCAGATAATTTCTTTGCTATGAACTCAGCAGATGAGTATGTTGACATGCTCCTCATCAAAGGTGAAGCAAGGCAGAACGCATAGGAAGCACAGCCCCTGTACTATGAAAGATTTCCATACAGACTACAATAAATAAATAAATAAATAAATAAATAAATAAATAAATAAATAAATAAATAAATAAATAAATAGCCAACCAACAACGTGAGGGTATTCGGATACATTGGCTTTGTGGATGATTCTGCGAATGAAATTATCAGGCTCCAGTGGGATTCAAACCCAACTACCAACCGCAGTTGTTTTTAGCAGCACCCCATTTAACCTGCGACAACTCAGCAAGTCCAGCCAGTAGCTTACCTGAAAGCATACCAGATGGACAGCTACATCCACTTCACAAATGCACACATGTTTTCTATCAGTATGCCATCGTTTTTAGCGTTCATTTCATACCCTATTGAAAGCTTTGGCATGTACGTTTTCCATAAACGTATCACAGTTCGATGCATTGTGTAAATATCTGTCACATACATGTTTATGCAGAGGTGATGGTGCAGTAGATGGTTAAGGGGGACTGTTACTTGGTCTTCCGCAAAGGAGAATCGACCATCACATCACCAGTGACGTTCGTTGGAATGTCTAACAACAGAAAAAGTCAGGTGGAGCGGACTTACCCGGTATACAAAAAAGGGCTTTTCTAATGCTTAAAAGCCGATTGTAATCGATGTTACGTAGAACAATAAAACAACTTTAATAAATACAGTATTTCAGCTACTGCTTGTGTTTTCGAAATGCATGTTAACTAAATATGTAGTATTTCCACGATTGCAAACTCAGATTTCAGTTTACTGAACATGATTCCCCTCCCCAGAATCCATGAAATAAACTGGGAAAGTCCTCTTTGGATCAGTGTTTCCGAGCGTATAGTTCTTGAGGAGGCGCTCCTGCAGCTCCTGGCGCTTTCTTTCACGTTCCGTTTTGTACACTCTGATGGAGCGCCCTAGCGAGCAAGCGAAGGACACACCAAGTAGCTGAAAAATAGAACAAATAATAAAGCTAAACAGAAGGAAGCATATCTCCAATGCTATAAAAACACGGGACATGGCATGATTTTTTTCTAGTTGCTTTACGTCGCACCGACACAGATAGGTCTTATGGGGACGATGGGACAGGAAAGGCCTAGGAATGGGAACGAAGCGGCCGTGGCCTTAATCAAGGTACAGCCCCAGCATTTTCCTAGTGTGAAAATGGGAAACCACGGAAAACCATCTTCAGGGCTGCCGACAGTGGGGTTCGAATCCACTATCTCCGGGATGCGAGCTCACAGCTGCGCGCTTTTAACCGCACGGCTAACTCACCC
The DNA here is from genome assembly GCF_040414725.1 of Anabrus simplex. Classification (NCBI taxonomy): domain Eukaryota; kingdom Metazoa; phylum Arthropoda; class Insecta; order Orthoptera; family Tettigoniidae; genus Anabrus; species Anabrus simplex. Next base: position 877,088,216 of record NC_090266.1, on the reverse strand, counting down.
GGTGATATGTTTTTAGGAACCATGGTGAGTGAAAAATGAAAGTACGTAAACAAGGTCGAAATATGTACGATGGTGTTGATTTGTGAGCAGATCGTGGAACAAAGATATTTCATGAAGAGCTTATTTCACCTAGGAAGGGGCCTCATATGAACCTTAAGTTCATATTTACTTTTTCCTTCGTCCGGCACTTGAGTCGTGGTATATGCCATTTCTTCCTAAATAAGCCACTACATATGTGTTTTATCCCAGTTAATGCCCTTCTTGACGTCTACCGATTATGAAGGGAAATATTCAATACTGCATGTTTCTAATATGTTTAGTAGTATGTTGTATGTATGTGTATGAAGAGACGTGTACGAGTATTAAGACAAACGCGAATATCCAGCCCTGATGTCAGGTGAATTAACTAGACACGGCTATGATCCCCGATATTGTCATGAATCGAACTCGGTACCCTCTGACACGAAAGAAGTGATGCTGAACGTTAAGCCACGGAAGTAGCTTTGATAACCAAATTCCATATTCCACGAGTTCCTAAGAATACCAACAATAGACTAATAGACAAATTCGTTAACAGGACAAATTTTAATTTTAAAATGTCTATATTATATAATGCCGGCCCCGTGGTGTAGGGGTAGCTTGCTTGTCTCTTACCCGTAGGCCCCGAGTTCGATTCCCGGCCAAGTCAGGGATTTTTACCTGGATCTGAGGGCTGGTTCGAGGTCCACTCAGCCTACGTGACTAAAATTGAGGAGCTATCTGACGGTGAGATAGCGTCCCCGGTATAGAAAGCCAAGAATAACGGCCAAGAGGATTCGTCGTGCTGACCACACGACACCTCGTAATCTGCAGGCTTTTGGTCAGAGCAGCGGTCGCTTGGTAGGCCAAGGCCCTTCTGGGCTGTAGTGCCATGGGTTTATTTTGGTTTTTACATTATTTACTTGATGTAAGGTATAAAGCTGTTCGCGTAAGATATATTTGATGTGTATAAATAACTTGTTTATTTCGATCTCTGTTCTCAAGTCTATGATCGGATATGATATCCGCCCAACCATTCGTATAGAATACTAGCATTTGTACCCGTTCTTCGAACGGGAATTAGCCGTGGATTACATGTTTCCTTCAGGAATATATGCGAAATAACATGGCTCTATTCACACGTTTAATGCGACATGTTAAAATTATATTTTCCTACGAAAGTGCGTGGCAGTAACGTTAAATATGATGAAGCTGAATATAGTCGAGAGGGAATGGGGACGTTTTCCGAATTTATTGTACGGTACAGTCCTGGTCCGAAATTCTGCGAAATTCTCCGTTATTCTCTGGTCTCGTATTGTATCTATGGCCACCGGCGTGAGGCTCTGACGTTGACGCTACCTCCCTTAATATCTGCCTATTGAAAAGTGTAAAATGGCTCATTGGATTTTTCCGTTACCCACCTTGAAGTGACATGCACATGTCCCACGGGGCTTTGACTAATAATCGAATTTTTCGTAATCGTCTGCGTTATTATCCGTCGTACAATAAATAAGTACATGGCATAAAGGAACGGAAATAACATGTTCTTAAACTTTTGTTGTGTATAGTCTTTTGTTAGACCAAATATTAACGAAAATATTTGAGAATGATCTTCCTATAAATACCAACTCTGTGTGATTACTCTGACATAATATGCACCTGACAACACAATCCTGAGTGAGTAGATTCCAAATACATAGTTTGGTTGAAATAAGCCCAGCAGTTTTCCACTTTTAGGATTAGCCAGCCAGCCAGACAGACAGACAGACAGACACCGAAGGGAAGAGTTCTACCTCATGTTTCCTCGGTGTTCAGTTACATTAGGTGGGGTTAATTTTCAAGAGAGGTAACTATTGTGTATCCTCTGATTTTCTCCTATTATGCATCCTTCGAATAACTGTAGGTCTGCAAGGGTGTCCATCACTGGCTGCAGAGCATGAAGCCCGTAGAAAATAGCAATTTTCTCCCGTCATTTGGAGAGTAGGCGAAATTATGTACAGAAGAAAAAGATGTTTAAAATGAAAGGGCATTTCACAATTATTCTCTATTTTACATCTCTATTTTACATATCAATAGTGTAAGAGAAAATTGAAAAGAACCCTTCTGGTTTTCCTATAAACCCAAAGTCTGTTCAGTGATTCTAAATGCATATCGAAACCTGCTGCTGGATTATTAGACTCTAAATATGAACTTTGGTCGAGATATAATCAATATTGTAAGAGAAAATATAAAACAACTCTACTGGTCTTTCTATAAACCCCCACTCTCTTGAGTGATTTTTAAATGATGTGCATATAGTAGTGGTTCATGTTTGTGGGTCACTGTAGTCACGTCCTAGTTCGTGAACCATGGGCAACGGCTGAGTGGCCTAGTAAATGGTCCTGAGAGTCGGGATACCAGTTGCTATGGAATGGGAGTGGGCATCTCGGACATATTCTGAGACCTGGCCCTCCTTGTGCTCAGGTGGCTAGGACTATACAATCCACCTGTGGTCCATAACCCGTTAGAGGAGAGATCCTCACTTGGACTATGTGCAAGTAGGGTATCATCCTGCTTCATGAATCTACCGAGCTCAGAACATTTTAAGCAAGCCTCGGACCTATGGGAGTAACGGAGTCCCACTCCCATTTGACAGGCGAGGGACTCCTTGGAAACGACTTGGCGAACGAAATGGAATTCGATGGGGAGCTATCAATATTAATGGGGCTTATGGAAGAAAGAAAATAGAACTGGCTGAGTCAGCAAAGAGGATGCATCTGGATGTGCTAGGAGTAAGTGATATTCGGGTAAGGGGAGATAACGAGGAAGAGATAGGAGATTATAAAGTGTACTTGACGGGTGTTAGAAAGGGAAGGGCAGAGTCTGGGGTAGGGCTCTTTATCAGGAATACCATTGCACGGAACATAGTTTCTGTTAGGCCGTAAATGAGCGAATGATGTGGGTAGATTTGTCAGTTGGAGGAATTAGGACTAGAATTGTGTCCGTGTATTCACCATGTGAGGGTGCAGATGAGGATGAAGTTGACAAGTTTTATGAAACATTGAGTGACATCGTGGTCAGGGTCAACAGGAAGGATAGAATAGTGCTAATGGGCGATTTCAATGCGAGAGTTGGGAATAGAACTGAAGGATACGAAAGGGTGATTGGTAAATGTGGGGAAGATATGGAAGCTAATGGGAATGGGAATGGGAATGGGAAGCTTTTGCTGGACTTCTGTGCTAGTATAGGTTTAGCTGTTACGAATACATTCTTCAAGCATAAGGCTATTCGCCGCTACACATGGGAGGCTAGGGGTACCAGATCTATTATAGACTATATCTTAACAGACTTTGAATTCAGGAAATCTGTTAGGAATGTACGAGGTTTCCAGGGATTTTTCGATGATACTGACCACTATCTGATCTGTAGTGAACTAAGTATCTCTAGGCCTAGGGTAGATAAAGTGAAATCTGTCTGCAAACGAATAAGGGTAGAAAATCTCCAAGACGAGGAAATTAGACGGAAGTACATGGATATGATTAGTGAGAAGTTTCGAATAGTAGACAGTAAGCAGGTTCAGGATATAGAAAGCGAATGGGTGGCATACAGGGATGCTGTTGTAGAAACAGTAAGGGAATGCCTAGGAACAACTGTGTGTAAAGATGGGAAAAGGCGAACATCTTGGTGGAATGATGAAGTGAGAGCAGCTTGTAAACGTAAAAAGAAGGCTTATCAAAAATGGCTCCAAACAAGGGCCGAGGCAGACAGGGAGTTGTATGTAGATGAAAGAAACAGAGCGAAACAAATAGTTGTTGAATCCAAAAAGAAGTCATGGAAAGATTTTGGTAACAACCTGGACAGGCTAGGTCAAGCAGCAGGGAAATCTTTCTGGACAGTCATAAAGAATCTTAGGAAGGGAGGGAAAAAGGAAATGAACAGTGTTTTGAGTAATTCAGGTGAACTCATAATAGATCCCAGGGAATCACTGGAGAGGTGGAGGGAATATTTTGAACATCTTCTCAATGTACTAGGAAATCATCCTGGTGGTGTTGCGAACAGCCAAGCTCATGGGGAGGAGGAAAATGATGTTGGTGTAATTATGCTTGAGTAAGTGGAAAGGATAGTAAATAAACTCCATTGTCATAAGGCAGCAGGAATAGATGAAATTTTGCCTGAAATGGTGAAGTATAGTGAGAAGGCAGGGATGAAATGGCTTCACAGAGTAGTAAAATTAGCCTGGAGTGTTGGTAAAGTACCTTCAGATTGGGCAAAAGCAGTGATTGCACCTATCTATAAGCAAGGGAACAGGAAGGATTGCAACAACTATCGAGGTATCTCATTGATTAGTATAACAGCCAAAGTAGTCACTGGCATCTTGGAAGGGAGGGTGCGATCAGTCGTTGAGAGGAAGCTGGATGAAAACCAGTGTGGTTTCAGACCACAGAGAGGCTGTCAGGATCAGATTTTCAGTATGCGCCAGGTAACTGAAAAATGCTACGAGAGGAATAGGCCGTTGTGTTTATATTTCGTAGATCTAGAGAAAGCATATGACAGGGTACCGAGAGAAAAGATGTTCGCCATACTGGGGGACTATGGAATTAAAGGTATATTATTAAAAGCAATCAAAGGCATTTATGTTGACAGTTGGGCTTCAGTGAGAATTGGTTATAGGATGAGTTCTTGGTTCAGGGTACTTACAGGGGCTGCAATCTTTCACCTTTGATGTTCGTAGTTTAGATGGACCATCTGCTGAAAGGTATAAAATGGCAGGGAGGAATTCAGTTAGGTGGAAATGTAGTAAGCAGTCTGGCCTATGCTGACGACTTGGTCTTAATAGCAGATTGTGCCGAAAGCCTACAGTCTAATATCTTGGAACTTGAAAATAGGTGCAATGAGTATAGTATGAAAATTAGCCTCTCGAAGACTAAATTGATGTCAGTAGGTAAGAAATTCAACAGAATTGAATGTCAGATTGGTGATACAAAGCTAGAACAGGTCGATAATTTCAAGTATTTAGGTTGTGTGTTCTCCCAGGATGGTAATATAGTAAGTGAGATTGAATCAAGGTGTCGTAAAGCTAATGCAGTGAGCTCGCAGCTGCGATAAACAGTATTCTGTAAGAAGGAAGTGAGCTCCCAGACGAAACTATCTTTAAATCGGTCTGTTTTCAGACCAACTTTGCTTTACGGGAGCGAAATCTGGGTGGACTCAGGATATCTTATTTATAAGTTAGAAGTAACATGCATGAAAGTAGCAAGAATGATTGCTAGTACAAACAGGTAGGAACAGTGGCAGGAGAGTACACGGAATGAGGAGATAAAGGCTAATTTAGGAATGAACTCAATGGATAAAGCTGTACGCATAAACCGGCTTCGGTGGTGGGGCCATGTGAGGCGAATGGAGGAGGATAGGTTACCTAGGAGAATAATGGACTCTGCTATGGAGGGTAAGAGAAGTAGAGGTAGACCAAGACGACGATGGTTAGACTCGGTTTCTAACGATTTAAAGATAAGAGGTGTAGAACTAAATGTGGCCACAACACTAGTTGCAAATCGAGGATTGTGGCGAAGTGTAGTAAATTCACAGAGGCTTGCAGACTGAACGCTGAAAGGCATAACAGTCTATAATGATAATGTATGTATGTATGTATGTATGTATGTATGTATGTATGTATGTATGTATGTATGTATGTATGTATGTAGTTCCTTGATGAGTAGACTTTAAATATGAAGTTTGTTCGAAATATAATCAATAGTGTAAGAGAAAATTGAAAAATAATTTTTCTAGTCTTCTTATAAACAGCCCCCCCCCCGTCTATTCAGTGACTTATAAATAACATGCATATAGAAACCTGCTCATGGATGAGTAGACTCCAAATATGAATTTTGGTCGAGATATATTCAACAGTGTAAGAGAAAATTGAAAGATAATCTCTTCTGGTCTTCCAATAAACCCCCAGTCTGTTCAGTGATTTTAAAACCATATACATATCAAAACCTGCTCCTGGACGTGTAGATTCTAAATATGAAATTTGGTCGAGATCTATTCAGCCGTTTACCTGTGATGGTGGAATATACAGACAAACAAACAAACAAACAAACAAACACGAAACTAAAAACTACCGATACGATCTTGAATTGACCTGAACTGGATAAATATATCAACATTTGGCGAAATCAAGGACATTATAGACATCCGAGTCCTAGAATTTTATTTATAAGATAAAGGTTTGGGCTCAACAGACCTAAAATTAACCCCTGGGTGCTAACTGATCTATCATCCTCTTTGAATTCGTTCCATTAAATGCGTACATATTCAGGTTTAGGTACGGAGACTTGCAATTATATTTGATATATTTTTTAAAATCTGTTAATTCGGTTATTACATTGAAAACACGAAAGAAACGTCGATCAACGCTGCTTCAGTCGTAGATGAAATGTCTGAACAATGCACGAAGGCTGTAAATAAAGTATTGGCAATATTGATATAACGCAATATTTAATGAACTAACAAGTACAATTGCATTATATTCCTTCCATGTAGTCTCTCGCAAAGTCTATTATCGTTTTGCCAAATATCGGGAAGCCGTTGGGGAACGTTGACAGGGCGTTCTCTCTTGATGATAGTGACGGAGCGCCCTAGTGCGCGGAGTGCAGATGACACGTCAGGAAATCGGCGGCCTCGGAGGGGTTCCTTCAAATTCGGAAGCAGGTCGAAGTCACAAGGACTCATATCTGGTGATTACGGAGCGTGTTCCGAGACCTCCCAACGCCAACGTTGCGGTAAGTGCTTGACATTATTTGTGATATGACAACGTGCGTTGTCATGCAACACGATGGGACGATCGTCCCGCAATAAACGTGAACGTTTGCGCCGCATAACCGGACGCAGATGTCGCTCGAGAAATCGGCAATAGTAGTCACCGTTCCTGACTCAGGCACAATATGCGAAAAATAACACCTTCGTAGTCGTATGCCACAATCAGCATACGCTTCATCCGACTGGGTTCCTGTCGAAATTTTCGTGGGCATGGCGAACCTGTGTGACGCCATTTATTTTATTGACGCTGTAATTCATGCACGTAGGCTCGTGCCCACGTCTCATCACTGGCGACAATATGCTGCAGAAACGAGTCCGCTTCGTTGCGGTATCTGTCCAGGTGGATGCCAGCCAGTGCATACCGGTGCACTTTCCGTACGTCGGTGAGATGATGAGGAACCCGACGGGACACAATTTCCCTCATGTTAAGACATTTCGACAGCATGTGCTACACCGTTTGATGACTGTGACCAACCTCTACGGATAATTCCTGGACAGTCCATCGATGGTCTACTGAATGAGACCACTCGCGATGTCAATATATTGATAAATGGACGGCCGACCTGTGCGATTAAAATCCGCAGTCTCATTCCGATCCACACGTAACGCCTTGACCCATCGTGCAACCGTCCTATACGGTCATTCATTCTCACCACAAGCTTCACGTTATACTCGATGACATTCTGTCGAATTTTTGATACGGGCAACCTCAATTTTAAACCATGAACGATGATCACATTTTGAAAACTTGCTTTAGATAAGTGAAATCAACAACACCCCACAGAAACAAAACTCCCAACTGGATGCCCATCAAATCCACACTACACAGCGACAACAGGGCCACCAGGCCGCTCCCATATCCTATTTTTTCATGCTCGATCTCCTGCGAGTATCTGAACTATGTTGCCAGTACTTTATTTACATTCCCCGTAGGAGTTCCAGTTGACCACTGCTCTACAGCCAAGAAGGTTTTACCTCTGTTATCATTGATCATGAAGGCAAGGTTGTCGACCTACAGGTTGCACTACAGTCTAGCGAAAATGAAAAGTGAAGTGTGTACACATATAAGGTCTGATAATAAATTTCCTCAACTAGCTCTGCTGTGTGCCAACAGAGAACAGCATAGGATTCCGCTAGCAGCTATAGTGACTTTCAACCTTGATAAGGGAGTATGCGGAGGGACATCGCATTTTTAACATCGGGTGTTGTTATAGTGATGATTATTTGAACACGTGTTTGTGGTAGCATGTGATTACATCATAGACAGAAAGTAGAACAACGAGTCAAAAATGAAAATTTGCGATGTATCCTGGCACACTGCTTTATCAAGATTGAATATCAATATAGCTGCTAGCGCGTGATGACATGGACAGGGAGTTGGTGACTAAGTTGGGACGTTCTGAAGGCGCGAAAATAGTAGACACTGAGGAAAACGCTGTCACGCAAGAACAAAGCAAGGGTGGATATACCGTAGTTTATTCAATTTACTGATGTCCAAAATGACTGAGCAGAATAATGCCATGAGTGACAAAATTGGAGCGGTAATTAGTGCGAAAATTCAATTAAAGGGTAATGCCATGAGTGAGAAAATTGAAGCGGTCATTAGTGAGAAAATTGGAGCTCAGGGTAGTGTCATAAGTAGTATTAATAAGATTGATGATGTTAGAAACAGATCATAAGGTGTTAGAGATAAGTAAATTAATAAGCTAGAAAGTATGGTAAACAGGGAGTGTAGCGACATAAGAGCTGAGATGGAATTGGGTCGGAGCAATCTCCATACGGAAATAGAGCAATTTAGTGAGACATCCAACAAACAGGGGCGTAAGATTGATGAATTAGGCGAGTCTAATAAAGAGGATATCAATGAGTTAGTGGAAGAAATGTTTGAAAAGGTAACCAATACAGTGGGGCAAGAAACTAATAAATGTATTTATAGGGTGGAGCAGGTGGAAAGAAAACTTGGGGAAGTAGGTGAACTAGGGAGTAAACAGAAATCATTATCACAGAAGGTGAGAGAATCGGAAGAAACGTTGCAGGAGGAATTAAGAAAAATTCAAGAATTGGCTGAGGTAACAGTGAAAGAAAAAAGTCTGAGTTGTCAGAGGGTACTCCATCAAGAATTGCGTGATAGCAGAAATGTACGTGAGATAATTGTAACACATTGTTTAATCACTATGGATCAAGGTACACCAAAGTTTTCTGGGAAAGAATTCAACCCGATGAAATTTATGACGGTAGAAGAGAAGAAATTTGCTCTTCAATTAAGGGACAATATTATTATCTGGAAAACTGTATTAGAGATCTTATGTAATGCTTGGGTAGGGGAGACTTAGTCTTGGTTTCAGGTATATAAAAGCTCGATATCTAGTCTAACGGAATTTAAGGAGAAATTCATAGCGAAATTTTAGAGCGAAAGAATTCAGAGTAGAGAGAGAGAGATAGAGGGAGGGGGGATAATGTTTGGCAGGTTTAATTCTAACGAGGGCGTAAGAATGACAGAATACTTTTTGGCGGATGTTTTGTGTGGGGAAATTTAAAATGTATTGGATCTGAGACGGACATAGTTAGACTTATGGCAAATCACTATCCCGATAAAATAAGAGAAGCCGTTCGTATGCAAAGAGTGGAGACGATTAAGCAAATTGAACTTTTTTTAAGAAAGTTTGATGCTTTGGGTAGTAGCCTGAATAATAGTACGACATAAACTGGAATGTAGAAAGAAGGGTGAATCAATCTAATAATAAGGGCAGGCCTATGCATAATCGTAACTACAAAGGAGTATATCAGGAGAGACCCAATAGTAATATTCACAGGGAGAGAAATTATCAATATATTTCGGAAAATTTCAGAACTGCGAGGCGTGAAAATGGAAATCAACAAGGAACTGGGAGGCGGGAGAGTATAGGTCATAGTAATTATAACAACAAAAATGAAACTGTAGGTAATAAGCAACCAGAAACGCCGACTGAAGTGTGTAACCAACAAGTCGTAACCGAACAAAGTAATTTAAACGCGCAACGGGCTGTATAAACAGGTCACTGAGAAAGTCCGAAAATAGTGAGTTCACGAATAAGGTAGATAAGTCAGGTGATGTCGACTAGGCTATACTTGCAAGTGAACATGATTGTGACCTAAGTAGCAGTAATTCAAATGTTTTAAGTGGCGACTTAATCGTAGAACCTACATTTTATAAGTGTAATTTAAATTTAGATATAAGCCAAGATTTGTTAACGATCTAATTGTATGTAATGAGCATAATTTAAGTAGTGGTACTGTAACACCAACGATTGAACTTACAATATGGGGCCGGAAGCTTAAGATCTTGTTGGACTCGGGAAGTGAGAAATCATGCACAAATTCGAAGCTGTATGAGGAAGTATTGAGAGAGAAGCATCAGGTAGCGTAAATTCCCGTGAGAAATAAGTTCAACGTAACAGCTGTTGGAAACAAGTCTCAAAGGGTAACTAACAAATAGATGTCCTCATTAACATCGGTGGAGAATGTTTTTTGTAGCCATGTTTAATTGTATCCAATTTAGTTTATGCCGTTATTTTAGGTACTGTCTGGTTAACTTGTCATAAGGCAAAATTGAATTTTTATCTAGGTAATGTCAGTCTCATTTGGGGAAAGGGTAGCAGGGAAGTCAGGTTACCGTATGATGTTATCTCAGAAATAAGTGCGAATAAAATGGGTTCTAGTACCGAAGGGTCTAATGAAGAATATGAGAAAAAATGTTCATGTCTGCCATGTGTCTATACAGAGAAATTTTAGAGATGAAATGTATGAGACAGTGGTGAAATGTAATTTAGAGGAAAGTCAGAAGAACGAATTGTGTGAATGGTTAATATCACATCGAGATGTTTTCGTGACCAGACCGGTAGAACATATCTTTATGAACACAAATTCAATGTTCATGACAACTCAACTTTTGTTGGACCGAAATATCCCATTCCGTTAAAATACGCTAGCGCTATTGAAGAGCAGATCGGCTTATGGTAGATTATAATATAATTGAACCGTCATGTAGTCCTAATTTAAATCCACTTGTGATTATACCTAAGAAAGTTCACACGGTGCGTTTTGAATTGATACCAGGAACCAGGTTAATGAATATGAGAACTGAAGCCGATCAGCAAAGGGCGGAGAAGGTAGAGGAACTTACTCAGCGATTTGAAGGTGAATATGATGTTCCACTATTGATTTGTCGTCATCTTTCTGGCAGATTTACCTGAGAGAAATAGACCGTCCACTTACTGCTTTTGCGTACAAGAATTGTTGTATCAGTTCGCCAGAGTTCCGTTGGGACGCGCACATCATCCGCAGCGTTAACTAGGTCCATGAGTAAAGTATTAGGGAGGCACACGGGTAGTTTTGTGACGATGTAAATAGACGACATAGTAATTGCATCCCACACGTTTGAGGAATACATGAAACACTTACGGATTTTTGTACATAAAGTCAGGAAAGGGATATTTACATTAAAACTGGGTGAATCGACATTTTGTTAACAACAAATCACATTTTTGGGACATACTGTATCACAACAGGGGTTAAAACCGGAACAGACGAGATAAGACAAGATAATCAATACTCCTAATCCACATAATGTTATACAATTGAAATCTTTTCAAGAGGTGTGTAATTACTTTCGACGTTTTGTGGGTAAATATTCTGCGCTGTTAGGCAGACTCGTTAGATTTTAGCCATAAGTGAATGTGATTTTAAGATACGTCATATCAAAAGGAAAGATAATGTGATGGCTGACTTTCTCCGCAGATTTCGAACGCTATTGAAATTAGGCGTGAAATGGAAGTGGAAGAAAGAACATGATGAGGCTTTTCAGAAGATGAAGGACGGGTTTGATGAAGCGGTTATGTTGAGATATCCAGTGCCAGGTCGTGAATTTATTATCATGACTGATGGCTGCTAGAAGGTAGTTGCTCGATGTTTATGATAGAGAGATCCAAACCAAACCCCATGACACTACAGCCCTTGAAGGGCCTACCAAGCGACCGTTACTCAGCCCGAAGGCCTATAGATTACGACGTGCCATGTGGTCAACACAACGAATCCTCTAGGCTGTTATTCTTGGCTTTCTACACCGAGGCCGCTATCTCACCGTCAGATAGCTCCTCAATTCTAAACACGTAGGCTGAGTGAACCCTGAACCAACCCTCAGGTCCAGGTAAAAATCCCTGACCTGGACGGGAATCGAACCCGGGGCCTCCGGGTATGAGGCAGGAACGATACCCCTACACCACGGGGCCGGCCACATGTCAGAGGTGATAATGGCAATTTAGGCATCGTTTCCTTGGCGAGTCGTGGGCTCAGTTTGGCAGAGAAGTGATACACTATTACAGAGATTGAATTTCTTGCAATCATGTATTCATTAAGTAAGTTGGAATGTATGTCTTAGGTAACAAATTTGAGATATGGACTGATAATCAGGCCTTCATATTCTTAAATACGTACGAACTAACTGGTAATCGTATGACTCGTTAGATTTTAGCCATAAGTGAATGTGATTTTAAGATACGTCATATCAAAAGGAAAGATAATGTGATGGCTGACTTTCTCCGCAGATTTCTCCCTAAGGAAGAAAATACAGTCTCTTTAGAGTTGAAAGAAGGTATTCTGATTTGTGTTGGTTCTATGACTGATAATACAGCAGAAAGGGACAGAATTCGTTATCTTTTGGTCGAGCAGGAAAGAGAAGAAGAATGGGCTGGACTGTTGACATCGCTTAGAGATAAGTGGCCAGATACTGTTCTAGAGAGCGGTAAACTTATGTATAGATTATGTAATGGCTTTCTCACTAAGAAATGTTATTCTGGGCAGTTTAATATCTGCGTACCCAAAGCCCTGCTAGAGGACATGATTTTTTATTATCATAAGGAGCTGGAATATTTTGGAGCTTATATGCTTATATGCTATTCGGGGAAACTTTGTGTGGAGGAATATGTGAAGGCACGTGAGGAAAATAATCGCTACGTGTGATCTATGCCAACGCTCTAAGCACCCGATTAGAATCCTAGAGGGGCCTAGGCAGGCTGGTACTGCAGACAGGCCTGGGCAACTTATTTGTGTAGATCTGTTCCCGATATGGTTAAAAATTTGTTTCTTTCCTGTCAGCGAATGTGTCAAGATGTACCCATTGAGGAAAGGAACAGTGAGGGGTTGTCTCAAACAAGTTGTGGACAGATATATTCCTGAGTTCGGATGTCCCCTCAGAATATTATCTGATCATGGCCACCAGTTTATTTCGAAGATCTGGAATACGAAACTGATTGAACTGGGCATCAAAAGTATATTTTCGTCGGTACATTGCCCGCAAAGCAATTTGATTGAACGGACGATACGTGAAATATGACGTATATTTAGTGCGTATGAGCACGACAAACACAACTCGTGGTTTTCACAGCTGGGTAATGTCGAACGTTGGTGTAATATCACGTTGTGTGAGTCCATTGGATTTACACCCTATGAAATTCATCACGGCAGGAAACCTACCGATGAAACTGCGAGTAAGTTAGGCTTGGACTAGGGAGAGCATAAAACTAAGGATTTTTGTATCCAGCTGGCTAGGGAGAATTTAAAGAAAGCAGGACAAAAACGAATTCGCCAGCAGAAGAAAACTAAATTGGATGAATTTGAGCTTAGTGACAAAGTTTTATTCAGAGTACCACTTCCATCATCACATGATGCTGGTCAGTTTTCTAAGTTTTCCTTGTTATATCAGGGATATTTCACCGTAGTCAAACGTACTGGGAAATGTGCTTGTTCATTAAAAGACAAGGAAGGAAATATCGTAGGCACATACAATACAAAAAATCATAAGAAATATATCATGTGGGTTTGTCGAGTATTTCTCATTATTATGTTAATTCAGCCTGTTTTATGAAGCTGGCATTGTGAAGAGCACTTCAGTGCAATTAGCGTGTGTTGTGCGATAAAGTGAAGCACGGCAGTGCAATAAACTCCAGTGCGTGGAGAAAGTGTATGTAATGTAATGTCTACGAAAGTTACTATTGGACACTAATGAATGTTTGGAACGACCAAAGTGAAAAATAATGTAATATATCAAAAAATAGAAAATATATCAGATGTAATGAGGAAAAGGAGACTTATGTTTTTTGGACATTTATATCGAATGCAAGATAGTAGATTAACCAGTAAGATTTTCAGATATTTGTGGAGTAAGAAATCAACGACAAGCTGGGTCAACGAAGTAAGAAAGGATTTAGAAAAAAACAATATAACAACAGAAGAAATAAATAATAGAGAAGGCTTTCGGTTAAAAGTATTGAAAATAGAAGGATTCCAAGGTAGGAAAGTAAAAACGACTGGTTCAAAGTGGTCTGAAGACAGAAAGAAGAAACATAGTGAACAGATGAAAGCGTACTGGAAGAAAAGGAAAGAACAAAGAAGAAGGAATTGAAATTGGCACGTGGTCCTCTGGTGGCCCATTCGAGAGAAGAAGAAGAATGTAATCTCTAGGGCAAGGCATTTAATGACCAAAAAATAGCAAGAAAATGCAAAATAAAAAATGCATTTATGACCCAAAAATGGTTAAAAAATGACACAAAATTTGAAAAAAGACCAATAAATTAATCGTCACTTATTTATTAATCCTTTAAGAAACAATTACCTTATTTGAGAGAGAATTTTAATGGATGACAATGCATTAAGTTTAAATTATTTTTGTTACTAACAAAGTAAATACCACTTTGCACCCCTGGTGAAAAAAATGAAATATTTTAGAACTGGCATATTCTTCAAATACTCTCCTAGCAAATAGGTGTCATTTAATTAACAAAGATTATTTAAGAAAACAAACTTCAGTGGATGTTTACAATGAATTCGAATTGAAATGCACAATAAAAACTTTGCGCAGGTTCTCAAATGAAAACGATTGCCTATTGTCTGCAAGTAACGATTTGTACACGGAAAAGCTTCTCTCTATCTCAACTGAAACAACTGGTGCATACTGAAAACAAGCAATATCTCCCGGATTCAATTCACAGTCGGTAAGAGAAAAATTTTCACCCGACAATGTTTTGCCAATATAACACAAAGTTTTATACCCACTGTTCTTTTGCAACACCTTATTCAATTTCATGGATACAACTTCACCCACTTTACCACACACACGATTCAGATCATTCACAACTTTATACACAATTTGCAGCTGCTCTGCTAGTGGCACTTGGGATTTTTCTAGAGCACTTATTGCATTAGGAAGGGATCCGAAATTTGTTTTTATGTAGGAAAGTTTACCTGCAATTTCTTTTTCAGCCAAGAGTTCCTGGGCTGTTTTTATTGATCCAGCCTCAGTTTTGTCGAAAGAATCGACCACTTTCTTTACAACTTCAAAGTTCTCGCAGTAATAACAACAAGCCTCAATCCACGTTCCCCATCTAGTCAAAACAGGTGAAAAGGGCAAGGGAATTTCAAGAGCTTCTGTTCTGAATGCTAGAACTCTAGATGGGGCTTTTAAAAACACTTTCTTTATGCACCCAATTAACTTGTCAACTTCAGGAAAATTATGTCGTACCTCTTCCGCGGTCCGATGTAACGCATGGGCTAGGCATGTGACATGCACCATTTTCGAGAAGAGCGCATGTAACGAATTTGCAGCCTTTACCATGTAGGGTGCTGCATCTGTTATTAAAGGCAGCATATTGTCATTCCGAATGCCATCGAGCACAATAGCCTCAAAGACTGGCCAGCAGTTTGCTAATTGTTGACCAGTTAGCTTTGTCCAATTGCTCACAATGTAGTAGAAATGGTTCTCCAGCATTCCCTGCTTCCAGGACGCCTACAATAACGTTGGCTATATATCGTCCCATACTGTCTGTTGTTTCATCTATGCATACCCATATGTTTCCGTCTCCTACCCTTATTTCTTGTAACGTTTTGTCATAGCATCTTCCAACGTAGGTTCTTCTTAATGTTCTGGGATCTGGTATAGATTTTCCAGTCTCCTCTTCTAAGAATGTACGCAGCTTTGCATGGTTCAATTTGTTCAGTGGAATATCGGCGCATACAAATGCTGTACACAGTTTCTCACAAAATGGAGAAAATGTTGAAGATTCACCCAGTAGTGTCTGGTGTAAGCCATGGTTTCTTTATCTTCAAGTCGCTGCACACCACGTTTATGTTTTTCTCGCGACACATGTTGTTCAACCGTAAACTTCTTTTCTGCTGAAACTCGCACATCACACACTTTGCAAAATAATATTTTCCCATCAGTGGAAAATATATTTTCTCCATATTGTGTAACAAATTGTTTTAATTTAACAATTGTACTTCCTTTAACTTTGGGCATCTTACAGTACTTGTCAACAAAGAATCACTCGACTCTCAGCACGCGGGCGACTGACTTCCTTCTTATCTAGCTGAAGATAAGGAGCAATGCCCAGCATGGGCGAGTCCATTATGCGTCTTACATGTAGGGGAAGCAGGTACTGCTTATAGTATGTTTCCTTGGAAGTGCAATCGAGTTGAAAATACTCTTTCCTTGAAAACTAGTGGCAGCAGGGTATCTTGCAAGTCTACGTTCTTTCTTGAGCAAGTTATTTGTCTAAGTTAAACATAATAGACAAGTATTGTAAACATAAATAATATTAATTAAATATCCAAATATAACGAAATATAACACTTCCCAGAAAACAATTAAAATGCCAAAAATGACCATAAATTGCTCCAAAAATGACCTATCTCTTGTAAACGGCAAAAAATAAAAAATGCCCTAACAAACTGCCCT
The DNA here is from genome assembly GCF_040414725.1 of Anabrus simplex. Taxonomy (NCBI): domain Eukaryota; kingdom Metazoa; phylum Arthropoda; class Insecta; order Orthoptera; family Tettigoniidae; genus Anabrus; species Anabrus simplex. The sequence goes on along the minus strand of NC_090266.1, from coordinate 877,071,634 downwards.
TATTTAATCAGTCAGTTCATGAAACACATGTACATATACTCAAGCTATATTTTGGCCTTCATAAAAAAAAGATGCAAAATCATCAAATGCCTTGCCTAGTAATCTTATATGTAAATAATATTGTATAATCGAGGTGAAAATTATATGCGACGTACGTTTAAAAATATATAATGATGAACATCCAGATGGATGAGACTATGTTTATGATTTGGAGTGTATAACCAATTTCAGGTGATGATGTAAGTATTTCATGAATCAATCAATTCATTTAATCGATAATTTCATGAGGGAGGCGTTCTGTAACCATGAAATGAAATGTCGTATGGCTTTTAGTGCCGGGATATCCCAGAACGGGTTCGGCTCGAAAGGTGTAGGTCTTTCTATTTGACGCCTGTAGGTGACCTGCGCTTCCTGATAGGATGAAATGATGATGAAGACAACACACACACCCAGCCCCCGTGCTATTGGAATTAACCAATTAAGGTTAAAATCCCCGACCTGGCCTGGAATCGAACCCGGGACCCTCTGAACCGAAGGCCAGTACGCTGACCGTTCAGCCAACGAGTCGGACTTTCTGTAACCATACAACATGGTTACACACTTCATTCAGCATTTGTTATAATTATTATCATTAATTGACCCGATTCATTAGGTTTTATATTCTGATCTTCATCATTTAGATTGTCGTATTAATTCGGTATCGCGCATCTTATGTCATCTAATCATTCAATAGGCAATTCAGTTTGTAACTATTAAGAAAGTAAATAAGTGATATTCGTTGACTTAAAAAGTCATACTTTAACTTGTAACTGTAGGCAGATGAGCTGGCATGACTTTGTTCAACCAAGGCTATGTTTAACCGATGTTGAATTACGCAAGAAAGTTTCCGCTGACACAGTCAAGTTGTAGCCGTTCTTGCGCGTGGGGAAGCTACTAAACCACATGACAAATTTTGTATCGCGCGAGGCCACGTGGCTTCGAGCTTGTTTCCGTATTCGCTAGCTACCGTGTATCGGTGTGGAAGGGATGACGAGGTAGAAGGGAGATGTGTGGATATGACGAGTTCATTTAAGTCGAAGTATGGGTTGTAGAGTCATCTAATATGAGTGGTAATTTGTACTGATCTGTTGGAGGAGCAGCAGCATCTAATTGAGAGGCAGAACGTCTTAATGCAAGTTTATTTCAGTATGTTCACCAGAGGCTTGGTGCCGTTGTCTGTAGATGTATAGGTAGTATATATCGAACTTAACCGATGTATGCAGTTAACAGTCGTCAGTGTACTTCGAATCCTTTATTGAATTCTACTATGTAATTCGCGAACTTTGTTCGAGAATTCGATCATACGTAGATATATCTAACATGGCACAGAACTGCTGTTTTTATATTTAACAGTCTCTATATTAGCTATGAGGACGTCTGAAACTAGAGTAGATAGCATTCCTGAATATTACAGGTTCTTCAGTAAAGCCTTTCTATTTCTGACAATGAATATGAGTGGACGTGACCTCATGGAGGTCATTGTACTCGGACAGGGAAAGTAGGTCACTCCAGGTACGCAAGAGGATGAGACAATGAACTACGCTTCCAACTACAAACCGAACGGGGTTTCCAGGAGTTCGATGTTCAACAGCGGTGGCTCCAGACATAAGGTAATTGCAGCATCAGACATGTTATGCATAAGTAACATGAAGATGGAATTAATCAGCGGCGATATCAAATTTAATTCACGTAAAATGCCAATAGCTTCTTAAATTTGTATCATGTTCCCTTTTATTTAAGAATAAATCTCACAGGGTACTTTCTATGTTATTCAATTAAAGCAATGCAGGTTGACTGTGTGTAAAGTACAGTCATGAGTTCAATTTTCTTTTAATACTAGTAATTGATTCTATTTCCAAGTACAATCCTCAAATGTCGAAATGCGGCCACAATCTACATCTGTCCTGTTCCAGATTCCTGTATACTGCCAGGTGTGTGAGTTTATCACCCCACGCCTTGAGAGTAACAAATATAAGAGGTATGCTCTCCGAATTTTGTTGCTTATTGCAGCAACTGGCACTCAACTGATTTAAAGAGTATTGTGTGTATGAAATCCTACATTACTGGTAGGATCAGCTGCACCACGTTGCCAAGCGTGACACGCGCAAGAACGGCTACAACTTGACTGTGTCAGCGGAAACTTTCTTGCGTAATTCAACATCGGTTAAACGTAGCCTTAGTTGCACAATGTCATGCCAGCTCATCTGCCTTCAGTTACAAGTTAAAGTATGACTTTGTCTTCAAATTAAAAAAATCTCACTTATTCGCATTCATAATGCTTAAAAACAGAATTCCCAGTCTAGCCCAAGCAAGCAGTGGAAGCGGAAGTGTTGAGTGGCGAGTGCCGAGTAATGACTGGAGTAGAGCAATATGGGGCCGCGATTGGAAGATGGCAGTGGAGACTGAAAAAGAAAACAACTAAAGTAATGGAGTGTAATGAGGACCTAGGAAAGATGGGAGAGGTGGTTTTGATGGCAGCTGTGATAACTGTGCTACTGGTTATTGGGGGCGTGGAAGTGAACCCCGGCCCGAATACAAGTGGCAATATTAGTTGGGATGACATTGAAGTTTTTAAGGAGGCGGTGAAGGTGGTAGTGAAAATAGCCTGCCCATTCGAACAGATCAAGGAGATGATCCAGGACCATTCTAGGGAGTTTGACGATGTGAGGAGATGGATTCGAGAAAAAATGGGTGATTCAATGGGCAAGTCGGGAAGCAATGAGTAAGAAAGTGTGATACTGAGAGAGAAGGTAAAACATTTGGAAGAAGTGGCGAAACTGAAGAAAGAAGAAACAATCAACAGTCAGGAACGTACGCGGAAATGCATATTTATATATGGTGTGGAGGAAGGAGCGAAAGAAAACGAAGTGGACATAATATATAAGGTGGTGGATGTTATTCAGAACAAAATGATTAACTTCATTGAAGTGGACATCGACGATGCAGAGAGGGTAGGCAACGTGATAGGGCACAGGCCAATTAAAATGAAGCCGGTATCTACCTTGATGGCTGGCGTTGTTGTGAGAAACACGGGGAATTTACAAGGTGAGAAAATATGGGTTAAAAGAGACATGGGAATTGAAGGTAGTAAGTGCTTAAAATTTTAAGGAGTCATTTAATGAAAGCCAGGCACCATGAACTGAGGGCGTACATCAGGGGCCAACAGCTGGTGGTATCAAACGGCAGATGAGTGAGATCGTGATCGGTGACGAATTTCAACAAATAGATGAGAAACACAAACAGGAAGAAGCCATGATGACAAGGCAGGTCGCGGAGCGAGGGGAGGGACGCGACCAGGTAAGAGATGAGCAAATGCCTGGGGTCATTGTCCAGTGTAGTGCAGAAACAGAAACGAGTATTCAACAGGTGGTGGTGGAGGGTCAAACTCAAGAATCGGCAATTGCAGCCTACAGGGGACATGTGCATAGCAAAGGTGATTGTTCGCGGGATGAAATAAAAAAATTGAAGCCTTGAAAAAAGGGAGAAACCTGAGTTTAAGGGAACTGTGGGGAAGAAAACTAAAGCTGGTGAGGCCCCAAAATGTCCAAAAAAAGAGGGAATGGACGTAGAAGTAGAGGGGGCCATAATAACAAGGAATAAAACTAAGGGAAGAAATGGAGATGCAAGGGAGGGTAAATTATATCTAGATAGGAAGATAGGGTTTGTAAATATTGAAGGATTGATAAGTAAGTTAGGCAATGAAAAGTTTACAAAAGTAGCGGAAAGCTTTGACATTGTGGCACTCATAGAGACGTGGCTAGAAATAGGGAAGGAGATAACGTGGAGAGGGTTTGTGGTCAAGTACAAATCCAAGAGAAAAGAGCGCAACAAGGGGAGTACGTCGGGGGGATAGTGGTTTAAATAAAGGAAGAGATTAGTGAGCTAATAGATGACATCGAAAATGAGATGGAAGAGGTGGTCTCGGTCAGGTTCAATATGGAGAGGGAGAAAGGGAGAGAAGAGAAGGTATATTTGGCTTTTTATACTGCCAATTCAAGAGCTCCCCATACGCTAATGATTTTTTGAGGATTTATCATTGGAAACAAGTATTATAGGCGGGAAATTTGATGAAGATGAAATGTTGCTATTTGGTGACTGGAATGCTAGCATAGGTTAGCTGTGCCCAACATTCAGCAAAGGGAATGAGATTATAATGAGGGGAGAAAGACGTAGTGAAGATGAAGAGAGAAATAGTTATGGTTCATAACTCTTGGAATTATGTGCCGCAGGCAAATTTTGTATTCTGAATGGCTGGTGAGAAGAGGAAAGGGAAGGGAAGTTGACATATGTCACAGCACAGGGAAGAAGCATCATTGATTTAATAATTAGCTCGAAAAATATGTTAGGGAGAATTAGGAGGATTGAAATAGGAGACTGGGTCGAATCCCACCATGCACCAGCCTGGGTGATGATAGAAGTGAGGGAGAGGCTAAAGATGGAGAGAAAAAGAGGAGTGTTGAGAAGGGTAGACGTTACATTAAGTAAGTCAGAGAATATAAAATAGGAATTGGATGCCCTGAAAATGAACTGCAATTAATTAGGTATGGTTGGGAGGAAGCACTGAGGGAAGACAATATTGACAGAGCATTGGAATTATTTGAATACCCAATTAAAAGGGTAGCACAGATCGACAGATATATGAGAGGAAAGACGAGAGGGGAAGAAGGGTGGCACACCAAGGAGTGCAAGGAATTAAGGAAAATAGTCATGAAGTCACTAAAAGAATATAGGAAAAATGGAGGGAGAGCAGAAAGAGGAGTTTTCTGTAAGCTAAGAAAAGAATACAAATTTAAAATTGCTGAGAGGAAGAAATTTCGGACGACGGAACAGGGTCAACAAATACGGAAAGTAGGATGAATCAACCTGAGAGAGTATGGGACAGAATGAATATATTAATAAGGGGGTAAGAGGTTTGATAAACCGAGTGTTGATTACGACCAATGGGTGGACTACTTCCGAGAATTATTAGGAGGAAAAGATAAATGGAATTATATAAGGGGGAAAAGGACTTGTCTAGAGATATTGAGACACAGATATATGAGCTGATAAAGAAATCTCTAAAGAGGAATTACTAGCGGTGATAGGTATACTTAAAAAGGTAGGTCGGTGGTATCAACAACTTGTTTTGGAAATAAATAGGTAAACACAGACAGATGATAGAGGGCATAATAAAATTATTCAACAGGACCTTTAATGGCGGCAGATTTCCAAAAGAGTTGGAAATAGGGATTATATGCCCAGTATATAAGAGGAAAGGTGACAACCCCGAGTAATTATAGAAGTATAACCTTACTAGACTCCCTGAGTAAGATTTAGACAGGAGTACTAGCGAATAGACTGAGAGACTGGGAGGAAGAGAGATCGATACCTTCAATTTTTCAGGGTGGTTTTAGAAAGGACAGAAGGACGACAGATAATATAATGACAGTGAAGGTGATCCTGGAAAAACATCTGAATAGGGAAGGAGGTAAAGTATATCTAGCGGCCATAGATTTTGAAAAGCGTTCGATGCAGTGAGTATAAGAGCGTTAATAGAAAAATTAGGAAGGGTGGGGTGTCAGAATAGATTAGCCGAGCGATTGAGGCTATATACGAGAATGTCTATTGTTGTATTAAACTGGAGGGAAATTTAGTAAGTAGTCTGACAGATTGTAAGATAGTATTAAAACAGGGCTGCAAGTTATCGTCGATCTTATTTTTGCTATTCATAAACGACATACTGGAAGGTCACGGAGAAAATAACTGGGCGGCTCCGGTAGTAAACGATTTAGAGATCCCAGGATTGATTTTTTCTGATGATGTGTTTTTATTGAACTTAACAGGGGAGTCTGCAGAGAAGTTTGGATGCTGCTTCGGAATATGTTAAGAAGTGGTCTCTGAAAATTAACGGTAATAAATCGAAGGTGATGGTAGTGCGTAAGAATAGGGGGAGAAGGAAGGAAAGGAAATGGGTGGTCCAAGGAGAGAGAATCGGAGAAGTAGAAAAGTTGGAATATCTAGGAGTGCTCATAAATAGAAGAGGTGAATGGGAAGATCGAATTAAGAGAACAAAATGGAAGGGGGAAGCGGCTCTCTCAGTGGTCAAAACTCTACAGACAAATATTCCAGGGTATAAATTATAGAATTTTACGTTTGGCGTTTAAGACAATAGTGTTAAGCAGAACACTGTATGAGGCTGAATTATGGGGTCTAGATGTTAACATTATTTCTAAATTTAGTAAGACGGTAATGCGACTCCCGCTGTGTACAGCTAATGCCGGAGCGATAGTCATGTGCGGGAGTACATAGAAGTGGAATGTGTAAAGAGGGTAATTAATTATTGGATGCGTTTAAAGAGAGAGGAGGGGGTATAGTGCTGCAAGCGGCTTACCAGCAGCAACTGAAAAGTATGTTTACTGGGAGTTGACTGTCGAAGATTAAAATGTATGTGGAAAGGGTGGTATAGGTTACATATGGCATAATGTCTGGAGTAGTAGGGGTAGTAGAAGTCAGAGATCATTTATAAGAAATGTTAATGAGATATAAACGCAAGGACAGTTGGAGGAATGCAGAGAGAGAGCATCCCTTAATTTATCTGGCAAGGTAATTCAATTATCTAGGATAAGTATTAGTTACGTGGATAGAACGGTAAGAAGAGGTCTATTGTGGTCGTTTTAGGGTTTGTATAAAATGAGGGATGGATGAAAAATAAAAATAATTTATTGTGTACATTATGTGGAAAAGTGAACGATGACTTGCACTTGGTAGGGCAATGTAAAGAAACAGAAAATGTGAGAGGGAAGCTTCTGACTGTAAGTCATCAGGAGTTATTAAAGCAGTGTGATGAGAAAAAAACTTATTGGGTGGGCGATTAAAGAATAGAATAGGGGAGGGATTTTGAATCGGCTTTTATGTACTGTTAAAAATTACGTGTAAAAATTGTAAGGTGTGGTCGTGTAACGTCATCTGGGATGTATTATAAGGAAAATGAATGTGTGTGTAGATTTAAGTGCTGTTAAATATGGAGAGGCAATTGTACATTAATTTAAATTTTAAGTTGCCAGTAAGTTGAAACTCGAGAAGAATTAAGGCACGAACTCAGCAGACAGAAGAAATGATAAGGCTGATTCAGCAAGTCTTGGTAAAGTAGGATGGTTCACGAGCGAGTATGGAATGTATGTAATTTAAGTCTTGCTGAATCAATCAGGAAAGGAGAGGCAGATTGTTAGCCTCTCATTTCGGTTACCGTGTTGCCATTTTCTCTTTGCGAGCAACCTCGCGATCCTCTGGCTACCGCCGGGCTTATGGTTAACACCAGGCTTCATCTCGCAGTTAACACTGCTTGGAGTAACTACTACTCCTTTTCTTCTTGAGGTCTGTATTGTTCTGTTCTGTGGTGCCATGTTACCGTTTTTTCTCTTTTCTTTGTAGCTGTTGTTTGCTGTTAGTTTGCCTAGTTTTGCTTAGTTTTGTTTATTCACTTACTCATATGATAGGGTCTATCAAATGGAGGGAACTCTGTATATAGTTATCGAAATAAGGTATAAAAATGAAACAGAATTCCCTTATCGAATGATTTGATGACATGATTTACGTGATAACTAATTAATACTGCAATCTAAATGATGAAAATCAGAATATAAAATCTATTGAATCCGGTCAATTAATGACAATAATTATAATGAATGCTGAATGAAATCTGTAACACTGTTGTACGGTTACAATCATCATTGGTGTGATCACATAAACTGGATTGTAAATAGAGGGTAAACATCTCTGCGCATGGTTATGTGGGTATATAGGGTTTGTAGTAATGATGTAAATGAGAGGAATATAATTCACTGGTAAGACACCAACTAGAGTATGGTTCCGGTGTATGTGACCCTCACAAGGATTACTTGATTCGAGAACTGAAAATATTCCAAAGAAAAGCAGCAGTCACAATCAATCACTACTGATCTGCATTTAGGGCAGTCGCCCAGGTGGCATACTCCCTATCCGCTGTTTTCCTAGCCGTTTCTTAAATGATTGCAAATAAATTGGAAATTTTTTGAACATCTCCCATGATACTTTATTCCATTCCCCAACTCCCCTTCCTATAAACGAATATTTGCCCCAATTTGTCCTCTTGAATTTCAACTTTATCTTCATGTTGTGATCTTTCCTACTTTTAAAGACACCACTCAAACTTGTTCATCTACTGATGTCATTCCACGCCATCTCTCCTCTGACAGCTCGAAATATACCACTTAGTCGAGCTACTCAACTAAGTGGTATGTTCCGTACTGTCGTTAGAGAGACGTTGTGGAATGACATTAGTAGACGAATAAGTTTGAGTGATGTGTTTAAAAGTAGGAAAAGTATATAAAGTTAGAATTCAAGACGACAAATTGGGGCAAATATTTGTTTATAGGAAGAGGAGTTAGAGATGGAAATAATTTACTAAGGGAGATGTCCAATAATATTCCAAATGCTTTGCAATTATTTAAGAAAAGACTCGGTAAACAACGGACAGGGAATCTGCCACCTGGGTGACTACCCTAAATGCAGATCAGTGGTGATTGATTGATTTATTGATTGATGGACTGATTAATTAATTGATTTAGTAACTGATTGATTGATTGATTGATTGATTGATTGATTGATTGATTGATTGATTGATTGATTGATTGATTCATTCATTCATTCATTCATTCATTCATTCATTCATTCATTCATTGAGAAGAAAATAGACGGCCAGAAAATGTCACCAAGATATGCTCATTAAGACGATGGAAAACCCGGTGGAAATTTATACCATTATCGAATACCGAACATTTCGTACCAGGGTCTTTCCGTACCACCGGACATTACGTACCACTTGATCGGCTGACTGCTCGCCAAAGCGTCAGCTGATGACTTTTAAATATTCGAGATAGAACAATAGGTACAACTTGAAAGAATGGGAACTATTCCGGGAGCATTGCGGCTGTATTCAAGTCTTCAATATGTGCTTACAGAATATTAAGTTAGTCATGTATACAAGAAATTGTCCTATACAGCATAGGTGTACAGAGAATGCAATTACGGTTTACCGTTGCCGAAGTCGCGGAGACGGTCAGAAATATTGCTATAGTTTATAATATTTTCACGAGAAAACGTCTGATGACACTGATGTTAAATTTTGCATGGCAATAATATTGATGATTTAGAAGGTCCATATCGGTCAAGGTTTTGGATAGTTAACTTGTTGAGGAAAAATCAGAAAACATCTGGACTTGACTCAGAGAAACTTTAAAATAGATGCTTATGAAGAGCTGAACATGGACGAAATCATCATCTTAAGAATTGTAATTTATTAACTCCTCTATACCGAGTAATTTGCTCAAATTATCCTCGTAATAAATACGGAGACAATAACATCAAGTATGATAAGTTTTCTGATTCCCGCCACACTTAATCCATACTTTGGATTGGAAAATTGTTTATAAGTAGTTTATAATAGTTTGTAACCATTTTGGTGTGTTTTAAATCATCTGTGGTTAAGCTCTCGTCATTTCTTTCAAATTATTGTATGTTATTGATTCTGGCGTTAACGTTGTTTTTGGCGTTCTTCATCCAGGCGAAGAGGAAGTTCGTAGTAGGATGTTTCATTCCAACTTCAGCGAATATGAGAGAGCCGTCGGGCAGGATCTCAGGTTTCCATTTTCTTCATATCGTTTCATTATCCTGTTAAGCCATTCCTTATACTTGATGTATTTCCTCTTTCTCTTTGTTATTTCAATGCTCAATTCGAACTTCATAAAGGCGCAGTGGGTCTTCTCCCCCTCTCTATTCTAAGAGTCTTTTTACTATAGGGCTTGGCCTTCCTAAGAACGTATTAAAGCGGTTGTTCCAGCTCTCGACAAAATTTGTTGTCCTTTGACGCCTTTGGTGACAGTTTCATATTTCTACTGGGAAGTTCGGGTTCTCCATCCAATTTTTAACAAAGTAAAAAAAAAACTTGGCTGACTTTGGGAGGAATTGCAATCTTACGTTTTATATTAAACATCAAGTGTTACGGATTATCCTGGCGTAAATATTTTCGGATTAAGGAAAAATACTACGCAGGTAGTTAACGAATTAGGTGGTACGAATGTCCACAAAAATCAAGCGGTACGAAATGTCCGGACACTTCACTGTGAGTGCTGGGATTCGAATTGAATTCCCTGAATGATTCACCTTCCTAAGTTTCACTGCTGTGCTTTTCAAGGCACAAAAAGGGTAACGAAAGTCATTAGTGAATCAAAGGGTTCGTTTAAATCAGGTCCAGAAAAAGTTGGATGGAAAGTACCTGTAAGAAGGCGATGGTGATGGCAGCACTGGCTAACAAGAAGGCGCCCTCACTCAGCAGGAAGTGGAGTCGCGGTAAGCAGCCACTGGGGTATGGTTTGCAGATATTGTCTCCTGTCCTGAAAAGGAGATGAAATTATTACATTAAATTGAGGAATACATGTTGAGAAGTTATTCTCTACTAATTTCTTACTTATTTTCGAAGAACGTAATGCATTTTCGTGTTCGTTGTTCGAGAGACAACACAGTTATTTTAGGAGAAGTGGGTAGATGATGGTTGTGCTGGCTGCTGTTATTTTAAAACATTCATGTACCCATTCCCGTAAAGAGATGAAGATGTTATTTCAGGAAGCGTACCATAGTGGTGCCTGTGTAAATTTTATTCCAAGATATTGCACCCAAAATGACACAGGTTCCAATAGAATTATTCTGAAAGAAATAACTCGTTAGTACATTACTACGAATATACAAATATTACGTTAACGGTTATTGCGAACTAGAACAAGAACTAAATATCTTCGTTTGGTACCCTCAAACCGCGAACATAAGAATGTTTTAAAAGATATAATATTCAATATTGACTGACTTAAAAGATTACTGTTCAGTTAAAATTGGGGGACGGGCTGCTTGTAAACACATCACATATGACAGTGATTCGAGAATGACTACCAATTGTTCAAAAATGTGAAACTGATTAACGTGACTGGGTTAATAATTTGAGGAACTGGGCTCGTCAAAGCGCAAATAAAAGCTTAAAGGTAAAGACAGCGCAAAAAATGTATAATGGTAACCCTAAGCCTGTATCATACGATCCCCAGGAACTCGCACACCATGCCTGAAGAGATAGATGCACGGCTTATTTGGATAAAGTATTGGTTGCTTTAAAAAAATCAGTAACTTCAGGTTCCAAAATTAGGCTACCCTTTGAGAAAATGGCCCATTTTAAGAGGCAATTTTAAAATAGTCTTAAGTGCTATTTGTTTATCTACTGACTTCAACGTTGCAATAAATTATAGAAAACGATGATGCGAAATCAACTTGCCTTACATTATTCTTAACTCTGCATTCTAGCTTACATCTCCGTTTAACTGCATTTAAACGAGTTATTTTCGGGATGACTGAAACTTTTTCAGAAAATTTCATTTGCTACACAGTATATGGCAGAGATGGCAGGCTAACATTAGCCATTATTATTATAATTATTGATTAGCTTTCTTTGAGGTCGTGGTCCGGCTCCATGGATAAATGGCTAGCGTGCTGACCTTTGGGCACAGTGGTTCCGGGTTCGATTCCCGACATGCTCGAGAAGTTTAACCATAATTGGTTAATTCCACTAGCACCGGAGCTGGGTCTATGCGTCGTTTTCATCATAATTTCATCCTCATCACGACGTGCAGATCACCTACGGGCGTCTGGCGAGCCGAACATTTCCGCGGACACTCCCCGGCACTAAAAGCCATACGTCATTTCATTGAGTTCGTAGATAGCTCAGTCTATCACTCGTTCATAAGACATTCGTATGCAAAAACAGTCGCTATTTGGTGGATATTACACCCGGAGAAGCATAAAAGAAACTCCTATATTTAAAAATATTTCAGTCCTGCACGGCAAAACAAGTGAAAAGTGCGAAAGAATTTCCGCCTTTTGGGACGGAACTATTACTGCTCTGGCGATTTCTCGTCCGACCTCCACTTGCTAGACTTTCCGGAGTCTCATAGTGTTTGATATCAATTCATCATACGAACAGTTTCATCAGCTTCAGCTGACGGTCTATTTTCATAGAAATATGTATGGCCCAGGACGAGAAAATAACACAGAAGTACATGGGTGTGGTAAATGAAAAGTTGCATAGAATAAGTAGTCTGCAGGTCCAGAATATAGGAGGAGAACGGGTGGCACACAGGGATGCCGTAATAGAAACGTCAACGGAATGCCCGAGAACGACGATGTATAAACTTAAAACGAAAGCGTATCAAAAATGGCTACAAATAAGATCTGATTCAGATATGAAATTGTACGAAGAGAAAGAAAGCGGAACAAATTATTGGCGAGTCCATGAAGAAATTATAGTAAGATTTCCGTAATAACCCGGTAAAGCTCGGTGATTTGGGTGAATAAGGTATACTCATTGAAGATCTCAGGGAATCACTGAGTAGATGGAAGGAAAATTTTGAAATAACTACTGAACGTAAAAGGAGATACTTCTGTTGTTGAAGTCCCGAAAAATATAGTCGCACGGAGGAAAACAATTATTTTATTTATTTTAACGATCGAAAAGGTTCCCGGGAAGATAAGACCTGTCAAGGGGAACAGTACATAGCTAGACACAAATATGGCGGACTTGAATATAATTTACGATATTAAGGATATTGTTACATCATTTAAATCGGTATTCCGACCCCAACTTGGCAGGTTCGATCCTGACTCAGTCCGGTGGTATTTGAAGGTGCTCAAATACGTCAGCCTCGTGTCAGATTCACTGGCATGTAAATGAATTCCTGCGGGACTAAATACCGCCGCCTCTGCGTCTCCGAATTCCGTAAAGCTAGTTAGTGGGACGTAAAGTGAATAACATTATTGTTTTCATATAAATGGCATGCAGATTACACCAGAAAGTAGTGAAATTTACGACATCGTGCTGGGGGAAGTGGAAAAGGTGGTAATTGCTCTACACTGTCACGCAGCAGCAGTATCAGATGAAATTAGAGGTGAAATATATTGTAAAGCCAGGGATATTTTTACAATTTTGTTCTTTCGTCGCACCGACACGGATATGTTTTCATGACGACGATGGGATAGGAAAGGGTTAAGAGTGGGAAGGAAACGGCCGTGACCTTAACTAATGTACAGTCCCAACATTTGCCTGGTGCGAAAATGGGAAACCACGGAAAACCATCTTCAGAGCTGCCGACAGTGGGGTTCGATCCCACTATCTCCGGGATGCAAGCTCATAGCTAAAGCCACGGACTAAATGGCTTCATAAGGTAACAGGATTAGCATGGGATATCAGTAAATTTCTATTGGACGTAAGCAGTATTGAAGTTATTTATAAGCGATGAAACAGAAAGGATTGCAAGAACTATCGAGGTACGAGCATTTGATTGATCAATATAGTACCAGGCAAGGTGTTCACAGGCATTTTGGAAAGGAGGGTGCGATCATGGGTGGACAGTACGTTCGGTGAAGACCAGTGTGGTTTCAGGACCAGATTTTCAGTATGCGTCAAGCAACTGAAAAATGTTACGAGAGGAATAAACAGTAACGCTCAGGTTTCGTATATCTTGAGAAGGCAGAGTACCAAGTGAAAATATTATCCCTACTGGGGTATTACGCGATTAAGGGTTGGTTATTACAGGCAACCGAAGGCATTTATCTTGACAATCTGGCCGCTGTTTAATTGATGGAAGAATGAGTTCTTGGCTCAAAGAAGTTATAAGAGCTATTTTTGGTATTTGTTTTACGTCACACCGCCCTAGGTCTTACAGCAACGATGATAAAGGACGAGCCTAAGACTGGAAAGAAGGTGACCGTGGCCTTAATTACGGTACATACCCAGCACTTGCCTGGTGTAAAAATGGAAACTGCTGTAAACTATATTCAAGTCTGCCGACAGTGGGGTTCCAACCCACTATCTCCCGAATGCAAGCTCACAGCTGCGCGACCTTAACCGAAGGGCCAATGACGTCATTGTGATGTCAAACCTTACGTACGTGAGCAGGCTGAACCTCACGCAGGTAAGGTTATGACGTCACAATGACGTCTTAACCTAACCTGCAACCACGGACGCTAAACTAACCTCATTGGATTAGGTTATCGACCGAGGTTTTGGTTTTTGTGTTCGTGGAGAGGGTCCTCTCATCCCTCCCTGGGGGCTACATCACAGGCTGCTACGAAAATAGGGGAAGGGTGAGAGAGAGGTTGCTCTCTTTCTCTCCCAGAGGACCACCTCCCTGGTCCTCGACCGAAAATATTGTCGGCTTCGTAGCCAGGTATGGTCATCTTCCCTCGCGAGAAGACTGGCAGCCGATCCTTTTCTTTCGGGGGAACCCCTTAAGCTCGCTCCCCCCGCGTGACCATCGACTCAATCTACATGGCCTCCGACATGCTATTATTTCTAAGAAGAAAGAGATAGCAGGGAAGAGTGGGAAATGATACCAGGAGTATCTGCCTGTTTCCATGTCAGGCACGTTACCAGGCGAGGTTGTGTTGTTTAGATAGTGTTAAAGTATGGTATTGAAGGGTCAGGGAAAAACCACATAGGCAGAAAAGAGAAATAGCCTACATGTAAAACCTGACATCTTGTGATAGCACATGCAAGGATGTGGACTGGAAAAGTCCAGTGTCCCGGCCTAGTGTTAATTGGGAATAGGTATCATGCACAAATCATAGGCCTATTTCTCGCCATTCCATCTGCCAGGGGATCAGTCCGTCTGGGCACTGCCGTGACTAGCGCGGGCCTTGCCGGCTGCGGAGCCATGTGTCGAGTGCCACTAGGGCTCGTCGCACAGCAGCACCTCCTTGGAGTCCCCCGTATCCAGTCTCCGATCCCGCTGAGGTCCTCTCCTGATTGGCTCCTCGGTAGACTGCTGACCTTGCTGTCCTGGGAGCAGTCTTGGGTTGCGGCTGGGCGGCCCTCTCCTGGTGGGTCGGCGTATTCTTCTCCCTGGTCCGGGGTGGCGTCTTCTTCCCGGGGATCGCTTCTCGGCAGGAGGCTTCGTCCTGGTGATCCTCCTCCTGGCCTGGCGACCTCGGGGTCTCGGGTGGCCCCGCTGCATCGCCGTCCTCTCCCAGCTCCTTGCTGGCGGCGGTGGCGTCGGTCGGTGCTAACACTCGACTGCATTCCCTGTCCTGTGGGGCGCACATCGAGGTCTGCAGCTCGACAGACACTGGCAGGCTGGGCCGAGATAGCAGGGTCCGAACGCCATGGGGCGTCCTCCTCACTGCTGTGCTACCATCCGCCGTCAGGGGCGCCTTCCTCGATTGCGCCCTGGTGATAGGCCCTTCCTGCCAGGCCGTGGTCTGCGTTCATCTCGCAGAGGTGGTCCTTGGAGGAGCGGTCTGCGTCCACTTCGCAGTGCCGTGCCACTCAGCCTGGGTCGCACAGTCGCGGCGCCATGGGGGGCATGTTCCACCTCCGTGGTGGCGGCGCTGGTCTCCGGCGTAGACGGGAAAACTAAGCCGGTATTAACCGCCTTATTCCTCGTCTATCGGACCTTCCTGTCCGTCTGGGTGGCGGCCTTACTGGTAAGGCGGTTCCAGATGTAGGCGTCGAACATCCCTGATGCGTCGTCTCTGCCTGGTAGCCGGATGACCTGGTATATCTGAGAGAGAGCCCTCGCGATATTGTCCAGGCCCTCCTGCCTGGGGTCCCTGATGATTAAGCCTCCCGGGATGAAGCTCTCGACGCTCTGCTTAGAGGAGATCCTGGCCTCTTTGGACACGGGTTGACGCATCGTGTGCAGAACCATGTCCCGCTCAGTGGCTCCGTCCTTCCCCGGCCTGTAGTTTACGAGGAGAGCCTGGTCCACCGGGGTGGCGGAGCTCTCTCGGGACACGAAGCCGTCAGGGGGGTCGCACCCGTCCCTGTAGGCGTCCCAGTCCGTCTCGTTGTCCGCCGTAGTCGTCCTGATGTCCACCGCTGGCTGGTTGTCCGACGCAAACCATGCGTTCGCCCTCGTCTTCATCCTGGTCCTCCTGAAAGTGGAACTCCTGAAAGAGAAGAGAGAAAAGCGAGCACTGAGAAGTGCTCAGCTCTGACAAAAGCTATTTCGAAGTTGTACTATTAAGTACATCTGCCTGACTAGCACTTAAAAAGTACAGAGCACCTGGCGAGGGGAGGGACAGCGGAGCGAGAGACACGTACGTGTTCTCGCTAGCACAGTCAAGCTCGTCCTCAGGCAGCCGATCGCTCTCGGCAGAGACTTTTATTGCATGCTCGTGTAGGTGGGGACGATGCACGAGGAGAGGAGAAAATGAAGCCGTGCATGCGCACTGACTAGAGTGATAACAGCACACTTTTGCGGGGACTTGGCGAGGAACTATCTGTCTCCGTGCGCACTCTTGTACCGTCTTTGTGAGTTACTACAATCAAATATCGCGCTAGTGTGGTAACAGCACGCTCACGTGTGGACTTTCGTAAGTTACTGAAAACAAATAACGAACAGATCGCGTAAGAGATATATCACCGCCCCATCTATGCAGTGACTTCGCGAGTTACTTAAATCAAATGACTAACAGATCCCACTTGTGTCATATCAGACTACTGATGCAGATGTTGCGCCGCATAACAACTAGTTGGTAAAAATAGTCAACAGATTACTCACTAACACAATATATGACGAAGAGTAATTTTCACGTCAACTGAGTGATTCTGTTTTTAAAAATATCCTCTAGGTATTCGAAAAGTAGAAAAATTATAACAATTATTATTAAAATGATCAACTCCAACGGATAATAATTATAGCCGCGCTGTGTGGCTTGGACGGTTCCCTATCGCTCTCTTTCTCCTTATTGCGTTGGTAATAGAACATCCACCTGTAAAACAGGGTCAAATGCACATCTGCTACACATAACCTGTTAGATATGGGAAAAGTAGATAAATATTATTATTATTATTATTATTATTATTATTATTATTATTATTATTATTATTATTATTATTATTATTATTGTACCGGGCGGTACACCTCCACGCTGCTTATTTAAACTATGCGCCAGTTGAAACTCCCCTACTGGAAGAAGTCTGAACTTTGTCTTATGTGTTACTTTTCAAGTTACCCTGAAGATGCCACTACTTGGAAATTTTGAAGTTTCTGAACTGTGTTGTTTTCGATGTAATTTTGTTTTGCTTGTAGTAAGAAGTTTGAACTTTCTCTTCTAGAGGACACTATTGAAGAACTACAACGGTGCACCCTAGTGCGAAGTGAAAGAACTGTTCTTTTGGAGGAAATTTAATTTCAAAATTTTGTTCTTTGCTAAATTTCTTTCAGTCATTGTTTAAGTTGGCAATATTAACCCTTTCTTTCCCCTTGTTTTGAATCTAGCCAATCCCGAATTTCTTTAATTAATTTTCCACCAATAATGTGTTTCTTCTTCATATTGTGTAGGGGTTTTCTTTATCCACCAATAAAATGATTGTGGGCGGGTGTTTTCCTTCCTGAAACGCCTCGAACTTTCCGCGAGAGTATATAAACTGCTGATTTTAGGGTCTCTGCGCCACTGCAGTACCATCGTTCAGTGTGTAAAGTACATAGCAGGGGGCGGGAAGCGCCTCTTTCTTCGGGGAGCAGTTCTACACCAAGGTAATGGACTTTTAATATCTTCTTTTCTTTCTAGCTCAGCAGTTTAACTCTCGGGGCGGGTCTGAAGCGTTTCTACCATGTAACCTTTTCCTAAAATGTAACTACTCTTAGCATCTATGATCTTTTAAGGCTACATATTGGGATAGAGAGTGCTTAACCCTCTCGAGCTCCCACTCATTTTGTTTTGAGGTGAACTTATTTCTCACAACCGATTCTTCCTTAATGTAAAGTAAATTGTTCTTTTCTAAAGTCACCTCTGTAGTATGGGATTAGCCCTTGCATTAGTGGCCTAGAGCCAGATTAGGTTTTAAAACAAATGCATTAGGAGTGCAGATCGCCTCCTCTCAAATTGTTATTTTAGAGGTCATGTAATTAACCTTCTTCTCATTTAATAGACCTCAGTAGGTTGGGTATTTTACCCCTGTGTATATGTCCTTAGAGGACAGCTTGAAGGTGGAATTAGGTGTGGCCTTTGACAGGCCTGAATTTTGAGAGCAAGTTGCTCTTTCTTGAAAATTTTGTTTTCTGCGCGCCTCAAGGAGGCCTTACTGTGTAATTTGGAGCAAGTGCTCCTAGGCATGAATGGGGTTTTCTGCCCCTCTGTTGAAACTTGTGTTTGGGGTAAAACTGGGCTAATTGCTCAAGAATTGTGAGGTTGGGGCTCGAAGCCCAAATCCTGTAAATATTGTAATTGTATTTTTATTGCCTTGCTACTCTGTACCTGTCTTTCGTGTTATTTCTGAATTTTGGAAAGAGAATATAACCTTGTTAAATTTTACATTAACTTTAATTTCGTAGTTTGAGACCCGTTCACACCCGCACCTTCTTTCACCTCCACCTACCACAAAAATGCGGTAACAATTATTATTATTATTATTATTATTATTATTATTATTATTATTATTATTATTATTATTATTCAAACGGAATCATAATTTAATAATAATTAACATATACTAACTGCCTCTATGGCTTATGTGGCACTGTACCAAGACCACATCGCTAACCATTCAGCAAAGGAGAATAACATTAATAATACTACTTTTTCTATACCTGAGGGTATCGTGTGGATTTAACCCTGTTTTACGGACGAGTATTTTCTGTCTAAAATCCTACACTGAATGACCTTTACCAGTTTTTCACTTCTAACCTGCATCGGACATGTGGGTTTTATCTATTTTTGAATTATAATAATACGTTTTTCCTAGTAGGAAGGGAGAGGCCATAGCCTTCTTCTAAATACCATAATGAGGTCTGCACATGGGTTTATGTCTCCATCCGACAGACAAATCATCATCACTGTCATATACCCTTTGCACAGAGGATTGACGGAATAGAATGATGCGCCCAGGTTTCTCTGTGTACTCTGGTTTTCTCTATCATTTTTGTCTCCGCAACACACTATTATTATTTCGTTTTATAAGACTGTTATTAATCATTCTCCCCAGTGGTGTGCGGCTTTTAGCAGACACGCTAAGCAATGAGATGTAGAAATATGCGAGGTGATGCCCTCCTCCTACATAAATTGCTTTAATCTTACTTTGATGATAAAACTAAGGGGAGATCATGGTTTGTCTCGGAGGAGTGTACTCTCTCTGTTTTACAGCTGAGTGATCTTCTTCACAGTACTCTATATGGAGAGATTTAATTACTGTTACGTGTTTCTGTAGAAGTAGTTGATTGTACAGCTTGTTGTCTGAATATGAAAGGGAAAGGAATGTAATAAACGCAGTCTCCGAGCCAGAAGAATTAATCACACGAGAATAAAATCTCTATCCCAGACAAGAATCGAACCAGGGAACTCCAGAAGCGAAGGCTTTAACGTTATTGAGGTGAGGAGATGGACAGTTAGAATATTAATAATAATAGCCGGACTGAGTGGGTTAGGTTATTACCTTTTTATCGAACTATCAACATTTATGACTTTTTCTGTGTCGTTGAGGCGGCGGAATTTTATCTCCCAGGAGTTCATTTATAAATCGTTATATCATATTTCCGTCATATTTCACTACCTTAAAATACTATCGAAGTGAGCTAGGTCTGAAAAGTTTGTGACAGAAGGTCGCTGTCTTATTTACCATGCAAACCCAGCACGTCTATTGAAAGCTTTTAGTGTGTTATGTATTCCCTTTCATCATTAATCCTTATAGAGAGTAGATTTTCAGTGGATGTGAGAATAAAGACTGCAGTAGCTCGAAGAGAGTTCGTCTTTACAGCCGTGTGTGCATATCTATCACGAATTAATTAACATTTAGTAATGATAATTCAAAATAATATTTTCTTTTAAAAATTAACATTTACGGAATAGGAAGAAAACCGATACATTGAAAAATAAACAGTAGCAGAAAAAGTAGATAGATGCATACGTAATGATCAGTCACAGCTTTTAACTTGTATGAAAACAGAAAACCGTTAATCTATTTTATGTCTGGCAACAGCAGTGTCCGAACTTAATATCTGTGAAAACCCTACATCCGGTGTGCATCGCTGTTTTAAAAAATGATGACGGTAGGTGAACTTTGAATAATATGGATATTTATATATCAGCATGCGATCAGTACCCCGCTCCCTTTTACCAAGCAGAGCAGCTTACAACTAGTACAGCTTTTCTGAAGGTAAGCAGATACGTGTCTATGCGATATAATATATATTCAATTTAAAATTAAATGAATTATAATATTATATTTTTATGATTTTCCTTTTTACAGAAAATTATCACTATCATTATCGCCGTCATCAACATCATCAGTCAATTCATCTATATGATCAATATATTCATTTGCTGACCAGTCTCAACTTCAAATCTTGTGACCTGATTTCTCCATTCATCAGAAAAGTAAGTTGTTCTTAAATTGTATATAATATTAGATATTGTTATTTTTCATAATTTTTAAAAAGGCTTTTGTTTTATTTTAGGCGTTAACACCACTTGTGAAAACAAGTCTCGAAACGCGAAAAAGAAGGCACATATTATCAAAGTCACAACACTGTTCGAGAACGTACACTGTTAAGCTATTTTTGGTACTTCTGTAACCTCATCGCAGAAGTCGGCGCACACACCTCCATTATCTTTTCAAGGTATGTATTAATCTTTTATATATATATATATATATATATACAAAAAGTGCACGTTGTTGATATTTCAATAGGCTAATAATAGTAAATATGTTTTTAGAACAGAGGCAATTAACAATCTCGGTCACTTCGAAGGAATTCCAACACGCAGACTTGCCGATCTTCCTGTTGATCATCGATTCCGTGTTATTTCACTTCAAAGAATATCAACAAGATTTGGTGAGATAATTTTATGCACATATGAGGATTAAAAAGTGTTTTTACTAAATAGATTGAATGCACTTTCCGATTCTGATCTCCATGAGAGTAACCAACGAACAATTTCAATGACATATCATGGTATAGAAAACAATACATGTATTGTTAGTTTCAACGATATGTAACATGTAATTGTTTATTATAACACGTAAACTACATCACACATAGCATGAATTGAAAGTGAATTAAATATAATAATACATATTTTAATTTTCATGTAATATCAGAAAGATTTTTTGTTTTATATATGTTTCTGTATGGCATGGCTTCTAATTGGGAAACTATTAATACATGCTTTTCTTCACGTATAACGAGTGGTATTATAAATATTCAATGAATGTTTTAGATCCAAATTCCTTTTTAATATCACGCTATGATGTGTTCAAAGATAAAGTATCTTCTTTGCTATCTACACATTCTGCACTTAAGCTGAATGCAGTATTAGCATGTTCATTTATTCTTTTTAAGGATAATGATGAAATTCATGAAATTTTTATATAATATCGAAACAGTCAAAGCTGTTATGTTCTGACAATATTTCAGAATGGTTTCATGAACACATTATAGACGAATTGCTTCCTAAATTTCAAAAATTTGAAAAGGGTGCAAGCAGTAAAGCACTACAAAGTATTTCACATCTTAAGCTTAATGTCTGTAAGTTTGATACATTAAATTCAGAAAGACATTATATTCCACTTCTGAAATACATTGCAGATAAAAAGCTGTTATCAATATTCAGAATAATGATGACTATTTCTTTTTATGGTGTATTGCAATGGCATTAAAACCAGTAACACATAATCCTTGTAGAATTTCACAGTATGAAGATATATTCAATCAGTCGCAACATACATTATATTTTGACAATGTTACTTTTCCAATGGACTTAACAAACATTTCCAAATTTGAGAAAACCCGTCCTGATTTTTCATTTTATGTGTACGGTGTAAAAGGAGGGAGTATTGTAGGTCCGCATTATACAGCTTCTTCATCTAAACAACATCATATTCATCTTGTGTATGTTTGTGATGAAAAACAAGCCACTACTGCCTTATAACAAACCTTTCAGGTTTTTTTAATCTCACAAGTTTCATCACACAGAAAAGAAGTTTAATGCGAGAGATGCTTGCAATACTTTTCATCAGAAAGCATATTAGCTACTCTCTGATTTGATTGTACAACACACCCAACTGTAAAGCTTATTCTTCCTAATAGTTATAAATCAGAAATGAAATTTGAGAATTATTATCCTGAGTTGTTTGTTCATTCAGTTCATCTTTATCATATTTTAAGGTGTATCGTGGAGAAAACTGTACGTCATGGCTGTTAAAAGAATTACAAGAGTTAGCACATCGTTTAAATGTACTTATATCATGCCTAGTTTCAGTTCAATTGTCACTTGATTATACGATTATGCAGGATGAAACAGATGAATGCCACATCTGTAAACAGCCTATTACATTCCCAGAGATTAAAGTTAGAGATCATTGTCACTTTACAGGAAAATATCGTGGACCTGCGCATCACTCATGTAACATGTTATATCGTGTTCTAAAATGTATTCCTTGCCTTCTTCATAACTTGTCACTTCATTGTCCGCGAGTTTGCACGATTAAAATGCACAAAGTTCTGTGTAATTGCTGAAAATCAGGAGCGTTTAATATCATTCAATCAACGTGTAGACGACATTAGCATTCGCTTTTTAGACTCATATAATTTTTTTAACTTTCCTATTGATACACTTGTAAATGGCCTTTCAAGTGGGGACTTAAAGTATATTCATGAGTATTTTCCAGACCCTGAGAAATTTTAACTTTGTATTAGGAAAGTTATTCTGTCATATGACTATATTCAAAGCTTGAAGAAACAAAATTACCTCCTCAGCCTGCATTTTCAAGTGTATGAAATGTAAGCAGTACACCATTACTAAGCTCATCATAATATGATAAGCATTCAATATCAATTTTAGATGAAGATTACACACATACATGTAATGTGTGGTCTATATTTAATATAAAATCTTTAAGTGAACATGCTGACTTGTATTTAAAAGTAGACACGCTGTTACTTTGTGATTTGTTTGAAAAAGTTCCGTAAAATTTGTTTGACTATGTATTGATTAGACCATTGCTATTACTACACTTCTCCTGGTCTTTCGTGGGATGCAATGTTAAAGTATACAGGTGTTAGACTTGATCTTCTTACTGATGTTGACATGCTTTTGTTTTCTGAACGTGGAATTCGTTGCAGACTTGTTTCGCTCGTTATCAGACATGCAAATTTAAATTATTCATTACTCAACAATTATGATTCACAGAAAGAACATTCTCATCTTATGTGTTATGATGTTAATAACCTCTACGGTTATGCAATGTCACAGGATTTATAATATAAAGGTTTTGTTTGGCTAATTTAAAATGAAATTGAACATTTTGATGTTTATCTTGCTGGTAAAGATCCTAATCGCGGTTTCGTTTTGGTAATTAATCTTGCTTACCCTTCTAATCTGCATAATTCTCATTCTGACCTTCCTTTGTGTGTTGAAAAATGATTCTTCTTGATAATACATCAAAGCATGGTAAACTGCTTGCTTCCATATAATCGAAAAAGCGTAATGTTATTCACATTCACTGTCTTGTTCAGTGTCTAGAATACGGTTTACAATTAGAGTGTATTCACCGTATTATCGCGTTCAAGCAAAAAGCGTAGCTTAAACCGTACATGGGTTTAAATACAGAGTATCATCAACGAGCTACTTCAGCTTTTGAAAGTACGTTTTTCAAACTCATGAATAACTCAACCTACGGAAAAAGTTTGCCTGCTGTCATTTCTTAATGGATGCAGTATTTTTGTATCCGCCTCTTGGCACAGGCCAGAACAACGTGTAGCTTCCACCGCAGCCCCAGTCTCATCCATGGCTGTGACAATATGGAAGCTGCTAGGGTATGGGTGGTACTGAGTAATGAGATTTGGAGGACGATTAGTGTCTGAGTGTTAGGAAATATTTTGCTCATAGGATCAGTCGTGCTGTAGAAGCACCTTCTGGTCCAGTGAGGAAAGCAATGACAAACTACCTCACTCCTCATCTTGCCTAGTACGCCTCATTTGGGCTCTGCCATTGGTTTTTGTGGTTTTCCTTTTTACTGCATAGACTTTGGTGGTGCTATTTGAGGATCCAACCAGCCTCTGGGCTGAAGACGTAACAGACAGACAAGGAAAAAGTATGCAAAATGTTCGCACACATCGCGATATTCATTCAATTAATCATTGGGTTGGACGGTATGGTGCACGCAAGTACATCCCGAAACCGAATTTTAAAACCTATAATGTCATTGATCGTGACCTTATTACTGTTGAAATGAAAAACTGAGATAGTTTATACATAGCCAAAATAATTGGGAATGCTCATACTAAATTACTCAAAACTAAAAATGTATGGTTTTCATTATGGTTATGCAAAGCAATAGTTTATGGATCTTTCATTTTTGTATATGGATACAGATAGTTTTCGTTTTCATATTCGGAATACAAACGTCTACGATATAATGCGAAACCATTCTGAATACTTCGATACTTCTTCTTTTCCATCATGTAATCAGTTCGGGATTAAGCCACTTAATAAAAAAGGAATAGGTCTCAGGAAAAATGAATGTAGTATGAATATTATGACTGTGTTTATTGGTTTAGCACCAAAAATGTATGCATACGAGACAAAAAATTCACAATCCGTGAGGAAAGGAAAAGGTGTGAGTTCTAGTGTAGTTAGATATTTACAAGTACAACACTATCGTAATGTTCTGGCTTCTAAAAGTGTTGCTTGTTGTAGAAGACTTTCACTCAGACACCAAGTTTTTACTATTGAACAGAATAAATGTTCATTAATTGCATTTTATAATAAACGTCAGTGGAAAAGTGATATCTTACAAATGTGCCTTAGGGATACAAAAACATATAGTTGTTTGTCACGCTATGTTTGATTTTTGAAATATAAAAAGTATAAGCAGAATACAATAAGTTATTGTAGTTTACGATGTTATATTATCTTTCTAAGAATAAACTTACGATGTTGAAAATGATTAATACGGTATGTGAAATATGATGTTTTATACATTTCAATAGAAAAGTAAACTTATATTACTCTATATATTTTCCAGTTGGTGCGAGTGATACGATGGTTGCAAAAGGGGCAAGATTTTTTGAAGTAAGATGTTTTGTATATTTTTATTAACTGATTTTCTACATTTTGTTAAAAATATTGAATACGTTTCTAAATGCAAAAAATCATAAAGGATGATTACATCATGAATTATTTTTAATTTCTATTTTCATTTCTGTATTGAAAATGTAGTATTATGTGAAATATGATGTTTTCTACATTTTTATCGCATTTAACTGTTTTATTCTTTGAAAAATATCGAATACGTATGTAAATACAGGAGAAAGTTTGAATATATATAAATGCATTATACTAAATCACTGATCATGTTGATATTTCATAAATTATTTTAAATTTCTATTTTCATTTCGATATTGAATATGTAACATTGTGTTCTGCACTATTTTGAAATATTGAATATGTATGTGGAAAATAATCAAAAATTGATATATTTTCTATATGGATGCATTATACAAAACACCACCAATGATGATGATAATGATGACAATGATGATGATAATGATTGATACATCAAAATAAAAGGCTATATTGTTTTTATTTTACTACAATAGTTGAATTTTTTACTTTCAATCATCTCACTTTTATTCCTCTTTGTTTAGCATTATAATTATGTACTATAAGACAAAAATGTTGCTACTTAACATGCATACATATTTTACGAAAGATTATGTTCCTCGTACATAAGACATAAATGTATAAAGAATAGCTGTAAGTGTAACATAATTCAAGAAATGCAGTTTACTCTTCTCCTCCTCCTAATAAACATAGTAGCGTATGCCAACATTTCCTCCTCCTCTTTCCGCTTATAGACTTAGATCTATAAGGAGGAAGACCGCCTTCTCCTCCTATTAAACCTGGTAACGTATTACAAACTTTTCTCCGCCTCATAGTCTTACTCCTCTTTCCCCTCAAGGAAAGTATTATTTCATACGTACATTTGAAGCTTACGTTCAAGTTCAACGTCTTATCAATAACGTAAGTACAACAGAAATGCCAATCAATCAATCAATCAATCAATCAATCAATCAATCAATCAATCAATCAATCAATCAATCAATCAATCAATCAATCAATCAATCAATCAATCAATCAATCAATCAATCAATCAATCAATCAATCAATCAATCAATCAATCAATCAATCAATCACTCAATCAATCAATCAATCAATCAATCAATCAATCAATCAATCAATCAATCAATCAATCAACCACTACTGATCTGCATTGAGGGCAGTCGCCCAGGTGGCAGATCCCCTATCGGTTGTTTTCCGCGCCTTTTCTTAAATGATTGCAAAGAAATTGAAAATTTATTGAACATCTCCCTTGGTAAGTTATTCCAATCCATAACTCTTCTTCCTATAAACGAATATATGCCCCAATTTGTCGTCTTGAATTCCAACTTCATATTCATATTGTGATCTTTCCTACTTTTAAAGACACAACTCAAACTCATTCGTCTACTTGTGTCATTCCACGCCATCTCTCGACTGACAGCTCGGAACATACCGCTTAGTCGAGCAGCCCGTCTCCTTTCTCCTAAGTCGTCCCAGCCCAAATGTTGCAACATTTTTGTAACGCTACTCTTTCGTTGGAAGTCACCCAGAACAAATCGAGCGGCTTTTTTGTGTGTGGAATTTTTCCAGTTCTTGAATCAAGTAATCCTTGTGAGGGTCGCATACACTGGAACCATACTCTAGTTGAGTCTTACCAGAGACTTATACGCCCTCTCCTTTATATCCTTACTAGAACCCAAAAAAACCACATAACCATGTGCAGAGATCTGTACTCTTTATTTTCAATCATATTTATGTCATTACCCCAATGTAGATATTTCCTTATATTAACATCTATGTACTTACAATGATCCCCAAATGGAACTTTCACCCCATCAACTCAGTAATTAAAACTGAGAGGACTTTCCCTATTTGTGAAACTCACAACCTGACTTTTAACCCCATTTATCATCATTCTATTGCCTACTGTCCATCTCACAACATTATCGAGGACATGTCCGGCTCCATGGATAAATGGTTAGCGTGCTGGCCTTTGGTCACAGGGGTCCCGGATTCGATTCCCGGCAGGGTCTGATTTTTAACCTTAATTAGTTAAATTCGCTGGCACGGGGGCTGAGTGTATGTGTAGTCTTCATCATCACTTCATCCTCATCCCGACGCGCAGGTCGCCTACGGGAGTCAAACCAAAATCTGGCGAGCCGAGCTTGTCCTCGGACACTCCCGGCACTAAAAGCCATATGCCATTTCATCGTGGTCATTTTGCAGTTGCTCACAATCTTGTAAATTGTTTACTACTCTGTATAGAATAGCATCGTCTGCATAAAGCCTTATCTCTGATTCCACTTCTTTTCACATATCATTGATATATACCAGGTGGCTCACGGACGCCGTACTTTCTACTTATAAATGTCCCGCATGCATAAGTGATGTGTGGGGTGTCTACCAACTGATTTTAACAGGGGAACTACTGCTAGCGAGCAGGTTACGTCAGAATATGAAGAGATAAGAAACAGAGTCACACTCGCAGCATGTTACTCAGCGCTGGCGGTCGAATGCACCACTTGCATTAGTAAACATCGTTTTCGACCACATAGTTCTAGGCTGGTGTATGGTACAGCCGCACTATATTTACTGTCTGCTTATCGCCAATGGCTAGTGTGTTCAGCAGCGACGAATACATAGACATTATTTTAATCTGGACAACCCGGTCGGAATGCAACCGAAGCTCCAAACAGACGTATGCCTTCTACACAAGTATTTCACCGAACAGTATCGTTTTTATTTCCATACAAGCAACTCTTTTATCGAGTGGAATGTCTACACGTGTATAAATTAACAAGTGATTAAATTTCCTTTTCTGCATCTTTGGCGTGTTAACAAACAGTAGCGGCGATTAGGGGGTGGGGCGTGAAGGGAAAGTCGCCCCCGCCCCTCGCCACTTTGTGGAGTAAACATTACATATTAACTTTAGCCACCTGGAACTAGGAATTATTATTATTATTATTATTATTATTATTATTATTATTATTATTATTATTATCATTTGTTTTGCTAATTGCTTTACGTCGCACCGACACAGATAGGTCTTATGGCGACGATGGGATAGGAAAGGCCTAGGAGTTGGAAGGAAGCGGCCGTGGCCTTAATTAAGGTACAGCAACAGCATTTGCGTGGTGTGAAAATGGGAAACCACGGAAAACCATCTTCAGGACTGCCCACAGTGGGATTCGAACCCACGATATCCCGGATGCAAGCTCACAGCGAATTATTTGTAAAAGAAACGTTATCTGTACAAGCCTTTGTGTCTTACCTGCTAATTCTTTCCTTTATTTTCCTTAATTATTAACATAATTTTTGGCGGCAATAAGCAACAAATGCCGTTCGTCGCGGCTAACCGATTTGTATAGCGCTACGGCAAGTAGTGGCGACTTTGCATGTGCTGTGGGGAAGGGTAGTAGAGGTATAATGTTTTTGCCAAGGTCGTGGACACTGAGTTATAATTCACCGGTATGCCGCACGCATTCGTCAGTCTGGCAGCCTCTTCAGTGTCTGTTAGTTCCTTAGAGTGTATTAAAATACTAAATAACTTTTAATTGCATGATCATGCCGTACTTCTATTTAATTGTACCGGCTGAGCTAGCCGTGGAGTTAGGGCCGCGCAGCTGCGAGCTCGCACCCGGGAGATAGTGGTTTCGAATCCTACTGTCGGCAGCCCTGAAGACGGTTTTCCGTAGTTCCCCATTTTCACACCAGGCAAATGCTGGGGCTATACCTTAATTAAGGCCACGGCCGCTTCCATCTCATTCCTAGGCCTTTCCCGTCCCATCGTCGCCATAAGACCTATCTGTGTCGGTGCGACGTACAGCAAAATAGTAGAATATTTTTTTACAATTGGTTTTACTTCGCACCGACACAGATAGGAATTATGGGTACGATGAGACAGGGAAGGGCTACGCGTGGAAAGGAGGCGGCCATTGCCTTAAATACGGTACAGCCCCAGCATTTGCCTGGTGTGAAAATGGGGAACGAGGGAAAACCGTATAACAGGGTTAAATCCACACGACAACCTCAGGTATATAAGAAAAGGATTATTATTAATGTTCTTCTCCTTTGCTGAATGGTTAACGATATGGCCTTGACACAGTGCCACATAAGCCATAGAGGCAATTAGTATATGTTAATTATTATTATTAAATTATGATTCCGTTTGAACAATAATAATAATAATAATAATAATAATAATAATAATAATAATAATAATAATAATAATAATAATAATAATAATAATAATAATAATTTTTCTGCTTTTCGCATATCTAACACGTTATGTTTGGCATGTATGGATTTGACCCTGTTTTAAGGATGGATGTTCTTTCTATCACCAGCGCAATGAGGAGAAAGAGAGCGATAGGGAACCGTCGAAACCACACAGTGCAGCTATTATTATATGTTTCCTCAGCTAAATGTTCAGCGTTTATTATTATTATTATTATTATTATTATTATTATTATTATTATTATTATTATTATTATTATTATTATTTTTTTTTTTCTACTTTTCCAATGCCTAGTGGATTATCTAAGAAGCAGGATCACCCAGTTGACGGGAAAATTACTCTTCATCATACATTGTGTTAATGCGTAATCTGTTGAATATTTTTACCAACTAGCTGCTAGGCGGTTGAACCTCTTCATCAGTAGTCTGATATGCAACGAGCTAGAAAGAGGACTATAGAGTGGCTAACGGACCGCCATATTTGAATCTACTTGAACGCCGCGTCCGCCATATTCTAAGCGATCAAAACAAGTGGGCGTAGTGATGAAGCAAGTACACAGGCTGCAGGAATAAATACAGTTTCACAGATTTCTCAAATAGGAAAGCACTCAAAGATGCATTATATCTTTTAAAAAGGCTATAAAAATACAAGATACAGGCTACATACGTACATTTATCGTTGAAGAATGAAAACTAACATATTTCCAGTAAGTAGAAAATAAATCAAAATACACTGTCATTAAACAAATTTAGCCCCACTCATAGAGAATTAAATTGTAGAACAGAAAACCTTGAACAAAACATAACACAGAAGTAATTCATAGCCTATCAATTGAATAATGATAATAATAATTATTACGGGGTTACCCGTGGAGCAGAAAGAGGTTAAAGAAGGTGCGGGCTGGAATGGGTCTAACTTCAAAATCAAATTTAATTTAAAACTTAAACTGAAGGTTATATTTTCAGAATTTCAAACTTAACAATTTTTCATCATAAAAAATGAAACATCAGGTACAGTGATAATCATAAACAAGTCTAGGAAAAAGACAAGATTAGTGGTCTTAACAAATCCTGGGCTTCAAGCCCTCGCTTTACATTTCCTGAGCTCCTAGCTCAAATTTACAAAAGAACACACATTTATACAAGGGCAGAAATCCCCTAATTCAAAGAGCACTTGCTCCCAAAATTAACACATCTAGCCTTCAAGAGGCATTCCTAAATCTTACAAAACTTTGAAAAAAAAGCGAACAGGCTCTCAGTTTTCCCTCCCTACTCAAGGCAACCTCATCTTACAATTACAGGCCTCTCAAGGCATTATTACTAATGGAACTTATTTTTACAGGGGTATTAATTACGCAACCTACTGAGCCTTCGTGGGATAAGAATAACAGGTTAAATTAATGGCCCGAACATAAAATGAATGGAGGCGAATACTTGCACTCCTAGATATGAACACTTAAAACCTAACGGGCACTAGGCTGATGAAACAGGGGCTATTCCCAAACTACTGAGGTGACTCGTATAAGGATAAATTAATGCATTACGGAAAGGAAGAAAAACAGTTACAAAACGTAGTCACCTCAAACCAAGATGAAGGGGAGCTCGAGAGGGTACATCACCCTCTATCCCTGATTTACAGTTAAAAATTAATGAAGTTTTTACATTTGCCGGCAGAAGGTTACATTTTTAGAATAGAAGGTTACATGGTTAACGATTCGGACCTTTCCCTCGGGTTTAACTGTGGAGGTAGCTACAACAAGAAGGATGGAATTATGTGGCAATACCTGGTAGCAGTTCTAGCTGCCGACGAAAAGGGCGCCCGCCTCCTGCTTTGACACACACACTCGGAAAGATGACGATCAATTGGCCAAGAAACGTGAAAATCCGCAGTTTATAAACCCTCATGGAAGGTTCGAGACCATTCACGATTAAACTAACCACACCCTCTCAAGTTTATTGGTTAATTTCAAAGTTACACTCAGAATCGAAGAAGAAGCCGGTGATAGGTGGAAAATTAATTACAGAAATTATGGATTGGCTAGATTCAAAACTGGCGGAAATAAAAAGGAAATATTGCCAACCCAAAAATAAATGAATATCAATCAGTAAAAAAAACCTTATGAATACAAAACTTCTTTGAATTATAAGTTCTTACACCTCGCACCAGGGTGCATGATCATAGTTTTTAGTAGTGTCATCTGTGGAAGAATGTCCAAACTTCTTGAAGGATAACAAACAAAACTAGTAGAAATTCAGCCAGTACAGGAAACTTCACAATAACAAAATTACTCAATATTTAGGTGGTGACGTCTTCTGATTAAAGATCCATGTTGGTGTAGTTTCAGTTTCACAGTTTCACCAATAGAGGAGTTCATTTAGGCGCTAG
The DNA here is from genome assembly GCF_040414725.1 of Anabrus simplex. Lineage (NCBI taxonomy): Eukaryota > Metazoa > Arthropoda > Insecta > Orthoptera > Tettigoniidae > Anabrus > Anabrus simplex. The sequence continues at coordinate 877,039,818 of NC_090266.1, read as the reverse complement.
TTTTAAATGCGCGGCATTGAGGTGTACCTCCCGGTACAACAACAACAACAACAACAATAATAATAATAATAATAATAATAATAATAATAATAATAATAATAATAATAATAATAATAATAATTTCTGGTCTCTTCTCAGTTGTAAAAGTGTCAAACAAATTTATTTAAAAACTACCATTCCAATACTTTAAAATCTCTAAGTCTAAGATACAAATACTACATACATGTTAAAATGGGACATGTTTCGCTTAGGCTTTGTAAACATCTTCAGCTATACTTAATCTAAAACTAAGTCAGGGCCCTGAACTGGGTTTCTCATTAAAGTAAATAATACAAGATAAAACAGTCATAAAATCTAGTTTGTGGAAAAAGCAATACTTAAATGCAAATAAAATTCAATAATGAACTTGTCATAGTATTATATGTACATGGAATGAATACTAGTGTTCATCTAAAAAAAGTACACGTCAGTTATTTGTAGAACGAGACAGTCATAATGATCTGACATACATTTGGATTGTACAGATTGTTTGACATTAATGAAGCGTGGATTAATTAAAAATGTCGAAAAATTAATCTTCGAGCGTTGTTGACTGGGAATCAGGTACGTAGAATACAGTAGAGTTGTTGACTCCAAATGGTTGCGTAATAAGGTCAAAAGGCGCTTGAAGCATCAGTATAGAAGTGTTGTGTCTCCTTCTAGAATAATCTTTGTAATAGATTGTAGTCGCGAGCTGTCTAGCGTAGATTCAACAAATAGGGTGTTCAATAAAGCCTTAAATGTGGAAGAATTCGCAATGTAGCGTGTGTTGAAAACCCTAGTGTTGACAGAGAGGTGACTAGTCTTGTTGGTTGTTTGAGACGATCTGGCAGTTGTTATTCTACTGCTACGTTACCAGGAATCGGCATTCTGTATGAATTCAGCACATTTTACGGCAATATGCCCTTCTTGACGCCAACCTTTGGAGGAATGATGTATTCACTATTGCGTGTAAATACTTATTTCCTGAAAAACTCAAAAAATGCTGGTAGAAGCTCTGTTTTCCCTCATTTCGGTTCTTGTGACGTGATTTATAGAGACGCTGAGGGCAAGTTATTAAGCAGATTACATCGTGGTCAAAATGCATGTGTGAGATGCATCTGTAACCTACGGTACTATGACAATGTAACTCCTTCATATAACCACCTATCTTGGCCCCGACTAGAAATCCGTTGCACTGTCCCTATGCCATCTCCATACAATCCTTCATTCTTCACAGCCATTTTACCTTACTTCATATTTCAAATACTTATCTTCATATCACAGTCTTAACACCAGATTTACTAACAATTCCATACTTGCTTCACCTACCAATAGATCTGCCATCTGCGATAAATCATACACGGTAATTGCCTGCCGTGAATGGAACCTCCTTCCCGAAAGTATCCGAGGGTTAAGCGCTATTCGCACTTTCAAGGAAGCACTGTGGAGACATTTTATGCACCAGTAAGGATCATCTGTAAACTTGATGCTGCCACTCACAACCATTCTATTGTCATGGATGTTCTGGTAGAAGATTAGTCTAAAATTCGTACCCGACCTGTTTTTCAAATGTTCTTTAATTTTATGTACTACCTCTATTTTATATGTAGGATATGATTTTTAAGAATTTATCCTTTTATTATATTTAATTTATTTCATCTTTATTTAATCTTATCACTCATCATTCTCAGAGGATGCCTGGCCGAGGCGGTAAAGGCGTGCCCGGGTCGCCCGGAAGGACGTGGGTTCGAATCCCCGTAGGGAAGTAGTAAAATTTAAGAAACGAGATTTCCACTTCCGGAGGTGCACATGGCCCTGAGGTTCACTCAGCCTACAAAAAATATGTGTACCAGGTTAATTCCGGGCAAAGCCGGCCGGACGTAGAGCTAACCACTCCATCCCATCAAGTGCCGAGGTTACGGATAGTGGAAGCCTTTACCTCCACCCCTCCAAGGGCCTTCATGGACTGTACGGGGATGACTTTGCTTTCTTTCTCATCATTCTAGAATTACTATTAATTTAGTATTAACTCCATAATCGTAAAGTGATACAATGAAATATACGTATATTTCAGTGCCTGGTTACGCGCCGTATCCTGACGGCTCTTTTGGCACATTCAATTATTTAATTAACGTGGACTGCAATTTGATGGTACAGAAGTTGCGAGCTAGAGTTGGGACCGGAAGTAAAGGAGAGAGTCAGGCGTGAGATACTAGCCAGTAACTCTCTATCGATCGTGAGAAGCTGCAAATTTTAATGCAAGTCAGCATTGAACGCACGTATAATGGAGCGTTAGACTACTAGTTGAGTTGAGCCAATGAGAAATTAGGGGTGTGGCTACTTTGAATATTGGAAAGCGCGATGTGAGGAATTCAGAATGACCAACTTTATTCTGAGTGTGCTGTGTTCATTGTGAGATAGTGGTTAGTTCCGTTATTTGTAGCTTTTCTACAGATCTGAGTATTATAAATATTTGAGAAAAATTATGAAATTTATATGAGCCAATATCTGTGTTATATGAGTGTGTTCAATCATTATTTTAATAAAATATCGAGACGTTAAGCAAGACAATAGCTCTGCTTGGTTGATAGTTTGAACGTCCGGGGACTCCCCTAGCACTAACGACTGCTGGAATAATATTTAAGCTCACCACTCGGTGGAGCGCTCTCCTTTTGCTATTCTTCGTTGGCGAGTCTACTTCGATACCACCTGAGTATACGCTAGACGTGGAGCCACTGTCACGTGGGCAGAGTTTGACTTTGTATGGTCACACAGACCAAGAACAGTGCAATTTATTTCAGTGAACAGTGTATTATCTAAAACCAATTACATTTAATTGCCAATTGCGGGATGGCACTAATTTTTGCCGTAACTGTGTAAACTTAACTTTCCGCTGCAGTCTGGTAATAAAGCGAGGACGCTTCCGCATATTATCATCGGTCGGGTCGCGAACGCGAGAGAGACTGTTCGTGTGCGTTTCGTATCCGTTGGTCCGCTACTATAGACAAATATTGAACCCCAGACACTCATGCTACAAAGTGAATAATGTGTTCTTATAAATTTATTCACGTAGGCTTCTTATTTACAGCCTGAAGTGGGGTTGTCGTTGTGCGACGTGCACGTATAGCGCTGAAGAGAGACTGGCTGTACGTATATACACTGACTGACAGAGCAAATGCAACACCAAGAAGGAGTGGTTCGAAAGGGATGAAAGTTGGGGAAAAAACAGAGACGGCACGGACGAAGAATTGATGTTTATTTCAAACCGATATGCAGGTTACACAATGCGCACGGCATCGACTCAGTAGGATGTAGGACTACCGCGAGCGGCGATGCACGCAGAAACACGTCGAGGTACAGAGTCAATAAGAGTGCGGATGGTGTCCTGAGGGATGGTTCTCCATTCTCTGTCAACCATTTGCCACAGTTGGTCGTCCGTACGAGGCTGGGGCAGAGTTTGCAAACGGCGTCCAATGAGATCCCACACGTGTTCGATTGGTGAGAGATCCGGAGAGTACGCTGGCCACGGAAGCATCTGTACACCTCGTAGAGCCTGTTGGGAGATGCGAGCAGTGTGTGGGCGGGCATTATCCTGCTGAAACAGAGCATTGGGCAGCCCCTGAAGGTACGGGAGTGCCACCGGCCGCAGCACATGCTGCACGTAGCGGTGGGCATTTAACGTGCCTTGAATACGCACTAGAGGTGACGTGGAATCATACGCAATAGCGCCCCAAACCATGATGCCGCGTTGTCTAGCGGTAGGGCGCTCCACAGTTACTGCCGGATTTGACCTTTCTTCACGCCGACGCCACACTCGTCTGCGGTGACTATCACTGACAGAACAGAAGCGTGACTCATCGGAGAACACGACGTTCCGCCATTCCCTCATCCAAGTCGCTCTAGCCCGGCACCATGCCAGGCGTGCACGTCTATGCTGTGGAGTCAATGGTAGTCTTCTGAGCGGACGCCGGGAGTGCAGGCCTCCTTCAACCAATCGACGGGAAATTGTTCTGGTCGATATTGGAACAGCCAGGGTGTCTTGCACATGCTGAAGAATGGCGGTTGACGTGGCGTGCGGGGCTGCCACCGCTTGGCGGCGGATGCGCCGATCCTCGCGTGCTGACGTCACTCGGGCTGCGCCTGGACCCCTCGCACGTGCCACATGTCCCTGCGCCAACCATCTTCGCCACAGGCGCTGCACCGTGGACACATCCCTATGGGTATCGGCTGCGATTTGACGAAGCGACCAACCTGCCCTTCTCAGCCCGATCACCATACCCCTCGTAAAGTCGTCTGTCTGCTGGAAATGCCTCCGTTGACGGCGGCCTGGCATTCTTAGCTATACACGTGTCCTGTGGCACACGACAACACGTTCTACAATGACTGTCGGCTGAGAAATCACGGTACGAAGTGGGCCATTCGCCAACGCCGTGTCCCATTTATCGTTCGCTACGTGCGCAGCACAGCGGCGCATTTCACATCATGAGCATACCTCAGTGACGTCAGTCTACCCTGCAATTGGCATAAAGTTCTGACCACTCCTTCTTGGTGTTGCATTTGCTCTGTCAGTCAGTGTATGTGTTGCTGTTCTACAGGAACCTGTTTCAAGAGGATGGCTTCACCAGGAGAAGAAAGAAGAATTAATCAACGTAAGCAAAGTGTGTTAGGTATGGAGTAGAGAGTAGTGGGAGCGATTATGTAAATAGCTAACGACGTCATGGGAGTTGCAAAGTTAAGTGGCATGTGATTATAATAAATGACATGTTTTATGAAATACATTAAATGCTAGTGAGAATTAGGTTAGGGATTTTTAGTGTAAATTTATGACAGAAGGCATGATTTCATACTGTATGTTTGTAACTGTAAATATGGACAGGATTAGGATGCATGTTATCTTTTTTTTTTTGCTCAATAAGTAGATAGTTGGGAAATCGAGGTAAATGATTGGTTTAGTTTGATATCTGTTTTGTGTGTATTTGCGCATGATACATTTTATTTTAGTGTTATTCCTGAGTTTCTATAGAAGGGTCAGATAGCCGTAATCATCAATATTAAGAGTAATACACTCGCAGCGTCGAGATTAAATTTATATAAATTACACAGAAGTATGACTCAGAGAGGCTGCTTGGTTTGCATGAATTTTCAGGAGCTGTAAGATGTGTTTAGGTGCATACACGTCATTGAATTTAAATAGAATTTTGGAAATAGATTGGAGACTGCTTTGGGCAAAGGTTAAGCAGGGAATCGAACCTTGAATTGTTATGGACGGCCTGATAATAGTGCAGGTTAAATATGAGTGAAATGCGTGCTGAGATATAAATGAAATCATGGGCACGTGCAGTGTGCACGTTTGGTAATATTGTGTTAAATATGTGAGGCTAGATATGGCCCACTATTCCGAAATGGAGATAATTATTGAGATGTAAAAGAAGCCGTGAATGAAATGTCAGGCCAACAGCTTATTGTGTGTATTGATAAAGAAGTTATCATGCCTGCAATGTGTAGGTCTGTCTGAATGTGAGCCCACGAGAGTAGTTGTTGATATATGTGCTCGCTATCAATGTCAGGTTATCAGCTCAGAGAAATATAGCCCAGTTGTGAAGGGTAAAGTAACTTCCGTGCGAGACCAATTTCAAAACAGTAACCAAGTCTAGAGAGTTGTTTTGTTTCTTAACATTTACAGTTGATCGCCAAGCAGGAAGCATGGAGAGTAAAGACGACGGTGGGCGTTGGCCTGCGCTCAAATGAGCGTGATGAACTGGACTGTTGCCCGTTGTTTTCTCAGTGTATATTGTATTATTTTGACTTGTTTATTTTCTGGATCGTGTACTTGAGTGATATATTGCACTTTTGTTTGATGTCTTGTTGATAATGGGGAAACACCCCGTATGCTGATTTGATGATTGGAGGTTATTCTAGTTCTGCGTAGATTCTTGGTGAACCGGGATTCACATGTAGAGTCAGTGTAGTTATGTAAGCTATTTTACCAACCTGTTCCAGTGTATATACTTTGTTTATTAATCCCGTAACTATGGTTGTATATATAGAGTAGATGAAGGTCAGTAGTATTTAATCGTATTTCTTAAATTCATGTAGCGCAATCAGTCGAGTTAGACCACGTGTATTTGCCCTTAACGAATGCAATTCTCCCAATTCCGTGACTCCGTAAACTGAGTTTGTCCTGAATCGTCCATGTCCATGTAAACAAGAACTTTGAACTTTAACGTCTGATTTGAAGCTATATTTTTATTGTTTTATTGATTAATTTTGTAATTTATATTCACATTTTGAACATACCTTGCGGTATTGTTTTGAATAATATTATCATGATAGTTTGTTCGATTCAGTTTCATTTCGGAGCCGTTTTGAGGCAATTTTATTTGATTTTTTGTTTTGATGATTAGTTTGGTTCGTGTTATATTTTGTGATAAATCCATCTTACCGCATATTGGTATTTCTCATTCGACAAACCTCCATAATTCCTCTCATGATACTTAGAGATAAGTTTAAACTATATACTTTATACTTTATACTACCCACGACAACCTAATCCACTCTCTAACCACATGAGGTTGTATGTATCTTGGGTATTCAGCCTGAAGGCTGGTTTGATCCTCGACGGTTCCATCAACAGCTGTCATAGATAGTCTTGGCGTCACTAAAGATGCATACTAGGGAAATGAGGAGTGAACTAGTTTCCCGTTGCTTTCCTGACCACATGAGCTTAGTCGGATATTAAGACAGAAAGTGGAGGCATCGTCCTATGTGGTCCTTACCCCTACGATATGGTACAATTAGATGGAAGAGAAGGCCTGAAGACCTTAATCTTGCCAGGTAAAATAGAACATTACTAACTAACATTACAAACTGAACTCCCTTGACCTACCACCACGATTGGTTATTTTGTTAGTGAACTACGCAACCATCTGCCTTCGATATCAATAAGTAAATCTAAGCTTTAGTTTACTACAAGTGGCCTGTCGCAGCAATCTCTGACTAAAAATGAAACTGATGCTAAAGTAAGCGTGAGTAAGGTAACGGAAAATATACTGAACTCCGGAAGACCATGTTAACAGAAATGAATCACTTTAATAAAGTAGGCTACTGTTCACTGTACATGATTGCAGTTGACTGTCCTGTTCAGAGACCGATGTTAGTATTTCATTTTAAATGAGGTTTTTTGTGTAATACTCTTCAGTTTCGGGGAAATGGCCTTGATACGATGTATATATATATATATAGTTTTACTATTTGCATTATGTTGCAAATATGGGGCAGGAAAGGGCTAGGGCTGGAAAGCGACCGAGGCCTTAAGACAAGTACCATCCCGGCATTTACCTGGAGAAGAACTGGGAAACCACGGAAAACCACTTCGAGGATGGCTGAGGTGGGAATCGAATACCCTCTATTCATTTGACCTCCCGAGGCTGAGTGGACTCCGTTCCAGTCCTCTTACCACTTTTCAAATTTCGTGACAGAGGCAGGAATCGAACGCAGGCATCCGAGGATAGCAGCTAATCACACGAATCACTCCACCACAGAGGCGGACTGGTGAAGTTATAATTTTAATTTTGACATCCCTCGCAGCTTTAATTCTACCAAATAATTGACCATGGCTGAAAAACACACCGAGATAATTAAAAAGGTATTTTGTCAAAGCCTTGAACCTGTGCTTGGTTAGTGGTCATTGTGAACGCAAGACCTAACGAGAACTGCCTCATTTTAAATTTGAAAGGCAGGTTACTGTCAGAAGACAGCAAACCAATCCTAGGTAGATATACTATCTCATTCTTGGAAGCACCTGTAATGAGTTTTAATTTTATAATTTTGTCATAAGGTGCAACTTTACATTCTGGTGATAACTTGATTTCACAGAGTCATCTCTTGGACTAACATAAAAAGATTTGCATAGACAACTTTCATAGAGCCATCTACCAGCGATACATTTAACTGCAATGACCTAAGCATCATATTATTCGAATCAATAACTATTCTACTTAATGAAAGAAATCGTATTTTTCTAGTAATCCTGGGATGGACACCTTTCGTTTGATGTACACTGACTGACAGAGCAAATGCAACACCAAGAAGGAGTGGTCAGAACTTTATGCCAATTGCAGGGTAGACTGACGTCACTGAGGTATGCTCATGATGTGAAATGCGCCGCTGTGCTGCGCACGTAGCGAACGATAAATGGGACACGGCGTTGGCGAATGGCCCACTTCGTACCGTGATTTCTCAGCCGACAGTCATTGTAGAACGTGTTGTCGTGTGCCACAGGACACGTGTATAGCTAAGAATGCCAGGCCGCCGTCAACGGAGGCACTTCCAGCGGACAGACGACTTTACGAAGGGTATGGTGATCGGGCTGAGAAGGGCAGGTTGGTCGCTTCGTCAAATCGCAGCCGATACCCATAGGGATGTGTCCACGGTGCAGCGCCTGTGGCGAAGATGGTTGGCGCAGGGACATGTGGCACGTGCGAGGGGTCCAGGCGCAGCCCGAGTGACGTCAGCACGCGAGGATCGGCGCATCCGCCGCCAAGCGGTGGCAGCCCCGCACGCCACGTCAACCGCCATTCTTCAGCATGTGCAAGACACCCTGGCTGTTCCAATATCGACCAGAACAATTTCCCGTCGATTGGTTGAAGGAGGCCTGCACTCCCGGCGTCCGCTCAGAAGACTACCATTGACTCCACAGCATAGACGTGCACGCCTGGCATGGTGCCGGGCTAGAGCGACTTGGATGAGGGAATGGCGGAACGTCGTGTTCTCCGATGAGTCACGCTTCTGTTCTGTCAGTGATAGTCACCGCAGACGAGTGTGGCGTCGGCGTGAAGAAAGGTCAAATCCGGCAGTAACTGTGGAGCGCCCTACCGCTAGACAACGCGGCATCATGGTTTGGGGCGCTATTGCGTATGATTCCACGTCACCTCTAGTGCGTATTCAAGGCACGTTAAATGCCCACCGCTACGTGCAGCATGTGCTGCGGCCGGTGGCACTCCCGTACCTTCAGGGGCTGCCCAATGCTCTGTTTCAGCAGGATAATGCCCGCCCACACATTGCTCGCATCTCCCAACAGGCTCTACGAGGTGTACAGATGCTTCCGTGGCCAGCGTACTCTCCGGATCTCTCACCAATCGAACACGTGTGGGATCTCATTGGACGCCGTTTGCAAACTCTGCCCCAGCCTCGTACGGACGACCAACTGTGGCAAATGGTTGACAGAGAATGGAGAACCATCCCTCAGGACACCATCCGCACTCTTATTGACTCTGTACCTCGACGTGTTTCTGCGTGCATCGCCGCTCGCAGTGGTCCTACATCCTACTGAGTCGATGCCGTGCGCATTGTGTAACCTGCATATCGGTTTGAAATAAACATCAATTATTCGTCGGTGCCGTCTCTGTTTTTCCCCAACTTTCATCCCTTTCGAACCACTCCTCCTTGGTGTTGCATTTGATCTGTCAGTCAGTGTATAACAAATAGGCTTTAGTATTGCGGTTCTCTCACAATTTTGTGTCACACGTTCAAATTATATATAGATTACCGAGTGGTCACCAGCGCCAGATGTGTTTCATCCGATAGTACGTCATGCTACGGACACTATGTATAATACATCCTTCGCCGTCCAACGGTTTTTCTACGCCGTAACTCAGGCACGCAGGGCATTCCTTGTTAAAAAAGTGTTCTGACCAGGTGGACAGAAGAAATTCCGAGAGGTGTCACTTCAGGGCGAGCTCATCGTCAGTCGTACTGTACTTCCTCAGACGACCGTAACACCACTCTTCGTTATGCATCGCTATTCACCTTATCGTCCAGATACCTCTACAGCAGTGACCATGACAGCCACTACCACCACCGCCACTGACTTCAGTCAAACAGCCGCAGCAGCTTACCACTCAGCCTTTTGCCGCTCCTGACTACCAGGCCAGATTTCTTACCACGACACCAGCTTCGCTGGAGGACAACACTACAGTCCACTTCAAGTTTAAGAGATTTTCTCCACAGTCTGCTCCGGAGAAAGAACAAGCCCCACGGCGTCTTGCTTTGGACCCGAAGCCTGCACCATCGACAGACATTACAAGTGCGCTTCCGCAGTCCATGGACGTCATCAATCAGCACATTTCTGCCAATTCTCCACCCACCACCACTACCCCTCTCCACTTGGACTTTCATCCGTATCCGGCACAAGACGTCCCATCTATTATTCCCGTTTGCTCTAACCTACCCCCTCAGGAACGCCTTCATTTCTACTCTCCAACCCTGCCCCCGAGTTCCAGTCTCCCAACGCCATTTTCTCCACCCTACTCAGATTTAATATGCGCCGTGAGGATATAGCGGACATCCGACGAACAACAACTGGAGTCATCATTCAAGTTAATGGGGACACCGCGGCCACTCAACTCACCACTGCAATAGGAGCTCACCAACTTGGATCAAATACCCCTTTTCAACTCCTCTCCCCTCAGCCCCTCAAAACTCCCCCTTCCCGATCACGCTACCGCCTTCTCAGCTGTGTAATACGAGGTGTTGACCCCTCTATTACAGAAGAAAAAGTAATCTCCGAACTTCATGCGGAAGGCATCCCAGTCAAGAAAGCATTTAGAATCAAGAACTCCACGGGTCACACCTATATGGTGAGAATTCTTCTGCCATCGCCCGAAGATGTCGACCGTGTTTTGGCCAGCGGGGTCTCTGTACATAGACACCACCATAAAGTGGAACCATCTCGTGCCCCACCACCACAAGCCATCCGTTGTGAGCGCTGTCTCATCTACAATAATCACACCACCATTCAGTGTACCGCCAAGACTTCTAAATGTGGACATTGCAATCAAGATCACTCTACATCCAGGTGTCCCAGCACGCATCAACCCCCGCAATGCCATACCTGTGGAAGTAATCACGCAGTGTATTCTCGCCGCTGCCGTCGCCGCCCTGCACTACCTCGAAATCAACCAGAACTCATAGCCCCTATCAGAACCATTGATCCACCTACGTCACGTAGCCGTTCCCTTTTTCAAATACCTACAGTAGAGGATCTAATTCGTTTTGTCACCATTTCCTTTCTAAATATCCATCCCTACAACCGTCCCTTCGTCCTCACTCACAAGCCGCAGCAAACCAAACATTCAATCTTCATTTTCTCACCACCCATTCCGGCCTAAATTTGCACTTCAACTTTACACCCTTAGAAACCCTTGTTTGAACACATTCCCAGTCCCCTCAGCTAAAACGCCTATATCATAGCATCGCATCCTTTCCACTATTTTTAATCACTGAATGGACTTATATCCTGTTAAATGTAGTCTTGGTGAGTGCACCACGGATATAATGTTACTCTTCATATATTGGCCCCTCTGTTTTCAGAAGAGATCACCATGGCGAAGGATCAACGAAAAAATTTCTAATCAGTACTGTGCTAAACTTTAGACCATCATACATGACTGTAAAGATAAAAATCATTAATCTATATTAATATCCCAAGTGCTGTAAAACTGTAGACCGTATTTATATATCACTGTACATGCAAAAAAATTGATGATGTCCTCCCCCATATACTCTAATAATGTTATCCCGCTTTCACTACCCCGGAAATCACAATACCATTCCCTCCACCTCACCCATCCATCACTCCTTCCATACCACACCATCTCTCACGGCCAGAGAGAGGGTGCTGCCTTCTCGGTAGCCCGCCCCATCCCTTCAGGGTGGGGAATGAAAGCATTTGAGTAGTATTAGTAGTATGTATAATACCTCTGGGTTAATACCAGTCTCTATCAAGATAAGACACCGTAGAGAAAGCTGACAACTTAGCTACAACAAAATCAGTGCATGGTGAATTACTTACATTGGATCTGTTCCATTTGTTGCCATGCAGCAAGAAGCAGGTACCTGGTCAAAATCGTCAGTCGATTCAAGAATTCTTTTCCAGTCTTCACTCCCATTCACACCACAGCAATGAAGCTGAGGGAAGAGAAATATCCTTTAAGATTTCAAATATACTTTCAGCTTATTATGCAAATTTCATACCGAACATAAATTGCCAACCAAACACTGGTGGGACCATAACTCACAGCATCTCACCCTGAGTCTATAGACTCTGCTGTGAAATAGCTTTCTAGTTCCTTAAACTGTTTCGTCCAGTAATCTAGCATTCACAAGTCCCGCCCACACCTATAAGCTCATTATTTCCTTGTTTGTGAAATGCACGCCGACAGGTGCAGTTAAAGCCTGGGAATACAGTACTTTACCAAAACCCTGCTTGGGCTAAGTTACCTTTATAATTTTTCAACTAAGCTTACATTATTATTATTATTATTATTATTATTATTATTATTATTATTATTATTATTATTATTATTATTATTATTATTATTATTATTTGCAGTAGACTAGTAGTATTAATAATATTTGTCTTTATTGAAATGGTCAGACATTTTCTGTGTGTGTAAATATTTGCGTGTGTCTGTGAGTGTGTGTGTTATCAGATTTTGTTCCAGGGATGTTTGACCTACACTTTAAGCATGTCAGCAGCTGGTGACCTTGAGTCTATTACAGGGAGTATAGTTTAAGACTTCACACTTCTGTTCACAGGCTGCGGGAATACTCGAGCGACTGCCATACGGCTTGTGTCAAGACGGGCGTGATAAGGAGTGTTGACAGCTGAGACAGCAGATGCTTAGCTCTGTCGCTTAACATGCGGAAACACACTACTGTCACTTCACGTGAACTGTCTTAGCTGAGTCAGCATGGAGAGGAGGTTGATGATGTCACTTCATGCTCACGTTCACAGATCACAGATCGTCCGATGGCAACCTACTATAGTACATCCAGTTCTTCGGATTCTGATGATCCTTTAATTGCCTGTCATGTTTCTGTTGCCATGAGTACTGTCTGTCGCAAACGACTGTGGTTACATTGAACTAATTCGCGGTGAATACCACAACTTAGTAAGGGAGCTAAATGAGCATGCAGAAAAATTTCAGATGTACTTCAGGCTAAACAAAGATGAATTCAACTACATTCATAATCTCAACAAAGATGAAATTGTTGGCCGAAGTACGCTCTGCATTTGCAACTCATTCGGAGGAATCCTACACAAGCTTTTCAGATATCAGAAAATTTCAAAAAATTACTTCAACTCTCTTGAAGGCTCTGTGCCATGGCAATTACCAACAGTTCGTCATGGAAGAATAAATTGAACAAAGAAGAAAAGAACTGTGCGGTAGGGAATGGATCATACAATAATAATATTTATTCACTGATCTCTAATTCAACAGGGTAATTTGTATTTCTAATTTGTGTAGTATTTATTATTATTATTATTATTATTATTATTATTATTATTATTATTATTATTATTATTATTATGTCCGGCTCCTTGGCTAAATGGTTAGCGTGCTGGTCTTTGGTCACAGGGGTCCCGGGTGTGATTCCCGGCAGGGTCGGAAATTTTAACCGTTATTGGTTCATTTCGCTGGCACGGGGGCTGGGTGTATGTGTCGTCTTCATCATAATTTCGTACTCATCACGAGGTGCAGGTCGCCTACGGGAGTCAAATAAAAAACCTGCACCTGGCGAGCCGAACTTGTCCTCGGACACTCCCGACACTAAAAGCCATACGCCATTTTATTTATTTATTATTATTATTATTATTATTATTATTATTATTATTATTATTATTATTATTATTATTATTATTATTATTATTTGGATAATAATCATAAGTACAATTGTGGACTGTTTTCAACAACTAAATGCCTATTAAAATTAGTACGTGTGATCTTCAATTCCTTTCTTGTTTTGTACCATGCCTTGTGCCACATTTGCTGATTTCTATAGTTAATCGAACCTATGTCATACAGACTCTCATGCACAAGCACCAATTCAATTAACATTTCTCCCATATCGCTAAAAGAAACTGCTTCTATTCACACTTCACGTCGCCAGAGATGTGCTAGAGCAGAAAAATGTGCTCTGCGTGAGGAGCGCTATCACCAGATTTATACGTCACAATGACGTCAGCCGACGTCAACAGCCGTGACATGAATGCAGTGTGATCACTCTACATTTCATTCAGTGTGGAAAAGGCATAGCACATCTTTCTTGACAGGTTCGATTGCGTCACGAAACGCGCGAACTCACGTGAAGTGACAGTAGTGTGTTTCCGCCTTTAGTTCCCTAGTAACGATTCGACTTTTAAGGCGTGTTGTAAGGTTATTATCACGATGGTGAAGTGCACTACAGCGCACAGAATATTTTTGATCGAGTGTTATTTGCAAGAGAAGAAAAAAAAACAGTTAAAAGGTGTCTTCGAAAATTCAGTATAGCCTATCAATACGTTAGGTGCATCATCTCGTTTACAATTGGCAAAGTACTGGTTCCCTAACGAATACGAATAAAAAAAGCGAAGGAGAACAGCTCTCACACAGGAGAGGTTAGAAGATATACAGGCAAGACTGTAAGTTAGTCCACGAAAGTCACTTCGGAGAGCAACTCAGGAAACTGGTATTTCACATTCGTCAGCACGTAATGCAACAAAGTTATTACATTTATGAATTTACCGGACGTATTCAGTCTATAACATACAGCCTACAGATTTCATTGCAAGAATAAGATTTTGCAATTGGCTAATCAATAGTGTCCGGCTCCGCGGTCTAGGGGTAGCGTGCCTGCCTCTAACGCGGATGCCCCGGCCTCGATTCCCGGCAATTTTTTCTTGGTCCTTAAGGTTGGTTCGAGGTCCACTCATACGTGATTACAATTGGGGAGCTATCTGACGGTAAGATGGCGACCCTGGTCTATAAAATCAATCATAACGACCGAGAGGATTCATCGCACTGGCCATGTGTCACCTCGTAATATAGAAGCAGCGGTCGTTTGGTAGGCCAAGGCCACCAGGCTGTAGTGCCATGGACTTTTAATTTACCGTAATGAATATTGCCCACGATGGTATCGTGTATTCGAACTTTATTTTTATGAGTGACGAAGCACGGTTTCATTGGAGTAAATATGTCAATTCGCAGAACAATAGGATCAGGGGTACAGAGAATCCGCACATTTTACAGCCGACACCTCAGCACGGTGTGTAATTGGGTGTATGGTGCGCTATTATTAACCGACGAATTTTCGGTCCGATATATTTTCAGGACACGATTACTTCCGACTATTATATTAAAAACCTGACTGAAACAGAAAACAAAATACGGTAAATTGTAGCAAATTTTGTGCTCCACAAAAAATGATAGAGCATTCTTTTGTAGAACGCACTAGTAAACAGTTAGCGAAAACTGAAAAATGTGACTATAAGTGCTCGTTCTAACGTGAGCATAGGCGGGCCAAATTAGAAAACTTGGATTTTCAATCAGGGCCTAGGTAGGCTATATACGTCATGTCCAAAGTCCAAAACTATATGACCTTTTATCAGATAAAATGTAGTTGGCCACTGGACTAATTTGCAGCAGGATGGCGCGACGGCCCATATGGCGCGTAAAGCCTGTAGTTACCTGGATTAATTCTGTCCCCTTTAGTTTTGTATATGGGACATATTATCGCCTTTTCCCATGCTTTCGGGAATACCCCTTTCTTGAAGATTTCATTGAATATCCTTGTCAACATTTCCATCATGCCATTTCGCTTTCCCACTTCTTTCCAAAATTCGTATGTAATACCAGAAATACCTCTTGATTTTCCATATTTGTATTTTTGTAACAGGTTCCTTATTTCTTTAGTCGAAATTGCTTAATCTAATTCAGGCAGCGTGACACTGAAAACCCCCGAAACCACAATCCCCTCGTGATGAGCTCTCCATTTGTCTTCTTTATTAATTAGTTTCTCGAAATACTGAGCCCATGTACTATGACTTATACCGATCCTCCAACACCCAATTTCTTCTTGATTATCTCATTGATCTTATCCCATACTTTATTGCCATTGTTATCTTTACAATTTCTAATGATGTCTGTAGCCATATTATGTTTCAAATTCTAACTTCGTACTTCTTAACACTTCTTTAAATTCTTTCCTTTTTCACAAAATTCGTTTCTTGCTTCTTTCCCTCCATCTATCCTGTAACTCCTAAGTACCATCAAAACTACTGTCTTTTTCTTTGCACATTTTTGTATTATACCATCCACTTTTTCTCTCCGCTTTATCGGGATTTACTCTCATATTTTTTTCCTGCCATTGCTATTAAATTGTCTATCATAGTAAGGGCTTCTTCAACTTTATTCCCTTATCAATTTTTCAATAACTGATTTCCAAATTTTAAAATTCTCTCCACTGAAGTCCTCTCTGAAATTACTCCCTAATTTTTCTTGCCAGCGATATGTAGGTATCTTCCTCTCCTTTAAGCCATCGTAAACCATCTCCTCCACTCTTATATCTTGGTTCCTTACTTTAATTCTTACTGGCATATGGTTTGCCTCCGCCCAATCCCTAATTTGTATCTCTTTGAAAATTTAAAGACTATCTCTACAGCATGCAACTGGGTTAGTTGTACTGCCCCCATTTTATACTATGTAGGTTAACTTCCCACTCTCATCGTCGAACCCCCATTCATTCAAAATATAAAGCTCCTCGACCGCACATAATTATAGTCGTTTATTCCCTACTCTGTTACATTCTTTGTCCCGCTAATTTCTATTAACTACTAATACCTTATCTTGGCTATAAACTGGCTTCCTGTCCTCTATCATTGCGTTAAGTTCTCCCATGATGTTAATACCCGCCGGCGTGGAATCGCGTAAGTAAACGAATAAGCTTGAGCGGAGCTTTTAAAAATAGGAAAGATCATAATATGAAGATAAACTTGGAATTCATGAGGGCAAATTGGAACAAATATTAATTTATAGGACGAAAAGTAACTGATTGAAATAAATTATATCAAGGGAAATGTTCGATAAATGTCCAAGTTCTTTGAAAATGTTTAAGAAAAAGCTAGATAAACAATTGATAGGGAGGTTGCCGCCTGGGTGACAGCCCTAAATGCAGTTCATTGATGACTGATTGATTGATTGATTGATTGATTGATTGATTGATTGATTGATTGATTGATTGATTGATTGATTGATTGATTGATTGATTGATTGATTGATTGATTGATTGATTGATTGATTGATTGATTGATTGATTGATACTTCTCATTCGATTAATTTCTGCTACTAAATTCTCAAAAAATTCACTCTGTGTAAATGGTGAGCTCCTAGGTGTATTATACAGAGCAGTTCAAAATATTGGACCCGATTTCATAAATTTATTCTATGAAATGTAATGAACATATACTGTGAGATATGCGCAAAGAAAGGCAAACTCTCAAAGTTTAGTTGAGTTTAGATTTCATTCCACGTGGTTTCATTTTAAGCCGTAACGAGCGCGCAGGAAGCGAGTAGAGAAAATGGCTGCGGCTGGAGAACAGAAGTCGTTCTGTGTGCTGATTAACTTGTAAACAAGTATGTGATTAGTGTTCAACGGCATTTCCGCACCATGTATGGAAAATACCCACCTACTGGAAAAGCCATTCGTGCGTGGTATGAAAAATTCAGAGACACGGGCTGCATCTGTAAACGAAAGTCGACTGGCCGTCCTTCGACCGGGGAAAATACAGTGGAACGTGTTCGCGCCAGTTTCGTGTGGAGTTCGCAAAGTCCACCTACCGCGCAGCGAGGCAACTTGAACTTCCACAGGCAACTGTTTGGCGCATTCTGCGGAAACGTTTACGAATGAAAACCTACCGCTTGCAACTGGTGCAGGCCTTAAGACACTGATTATGCTGCTCGAACGTCCTTCTGTGCTGATTTTCTCGCATTAATGGAAGAGGATGGGTTCTCCGAAAGGGTAATTTTCAGTGATAAAGCGACTTTTCACTTTTCCGGGACTGTGAATAGACACAACGTAAGGATCTGGGGAACTTCTAATCCCCGTCAAGTTGTGGAACACAACGCGATTCTCCCAAGGTGAATGTGTATTGTGCCATTTCCCATGAGAAGGTTTATGGACCCTTTTTCTTCACTGAACATACTGTGACAGGAAATGTTTTTTCTTGATAGACTGCAACAATGGCTCCTGCCACAGCTGGAAGATGATAGCGCAGATTTCATCCCTCAACTGGATGACGCCCCTCCGCATTACTTTGGCAACGTTCGGAGCCATCTCAACGAGACATTGGCACAACACTGGATAGGTCATGCATCTCAGGAGGATCGAACTCTCATTCGTTGGCCACCGCGTTCCCGCGACTTAACCTCATGTGATTTCTTCTTGTGGGGTTTCGTAAAGGATCATGTTTACGTACCACCTCTTCCACTAACATTGGACGACCTTCGTGCCCGCATCACAGCAGCCATCGCAGAGATTGACCGCAACACACAACACAGGGTTTGGCAGGAGATAGACTATCGGCTTGATGTATGTAGTGTTACGCGAGGTGCTCATATAGACCACTTGTGATATGACTGAAAAAAAACTTTATCGTTCTTAGCACATGTCTCACATTACGTTATGTTTATTAGATTTCAGAGAATAAATTTATGAAATCGGATCCATCATTTTGAATTGCCCTGTGTATATAAAGGATCTACATATTTCATTCCTCCAATTGGCCATATTTAATATTTTTATCCAAATTAATTTCGTTAAATCAGATTCTAAGAGCTGTACCCTATCTTTTAGCTTACCTTTAATTATCACCAAAAATTCCACCCGATATTCTTCCTCTGTTGACTCTCCGTGATTATATTTCAGTCTATATGATGTATCCAAGATGTATCTTAAGATTTTTTCATGTGATCAGACCATGTTTCTACTAATCCAAGAATTCCCATTTCCCCAAGAAATACTTTTAAACCTTCATTACCTATTTTATTCCATATTCCTACGATAGTTACCCTGCTACCTTTAACTCTAGTTATTTTTTTTCCCCTGTGTTCCCCTGAAACCCCAGTCATCTTAGACCTTTTCACTCCCATTATATTTCACTCAGGAGAGCAAAATACCTTCCTTCTGAGCTCTTCTGGGATTTCTGCTCTACTACCCGAACTCATACCCTTCTTCTGAAAAAAGTATCTTAACATCCACTTTCTTACGCTTTAAAGTATCCTCAGTTGCACCATTTGGAGACGGTGACATCTGGCTCGTGACGTCACTCTCCGCAATGGCTCTTGTCTCAGTTGGAAGATCTTCAGACGTAGACTGTTGAATCATTTGACCAGAGTAAACAACACCAACACTGCGCGTTCTCTCAGGAATTCTACGTGTCATCACTTCTACACTATGCACTACTCCCGATAACCCAACTGCTTATCTTGCTCACTGAACATAACGCCAAGATCACTCAAAGTCCACTGAAAACAAATACAAAGATGCGGAAAATAGCTGTGAAATATTTGTAATATATCGCCAGTAAGAGTATTTTCTGAGATCGTATCATTCATTTGATGTTTATTTATTTAATAGTATCGAATACTATATGATCATTTGGTTTGTGGAAAGATGCGTAGCTAACTACTAAATAGAACTATATTTCAAAATATATTTTACTTTGCAATTAAATATTAACATAAAAATGCCCGTTTAATAAACAATAGTGTGTTTAGCAATTTGTATTTTACTAATTTATTTCAAGAATGAAAGTATAGGAGTATCGAGCATCGAGACAAAAACATATTGGTGATCGAGCATGAAATATCGACCCATTTTTTTCTAAATAAAAAAATGTTAGTGATTTCACTGAAAGCGTCACACAGCTGATAGTTCGCATACTCAAGATTAGCTGGTAGGTAATAGAAAAACTCGTCAATAGGAAAAGGAGGGAAGTTTACATTTCAGTAGTACGAAAAGCATCTGTCTCCTATGAATAAGAAGATGCTCTATAGGGCATAGAATTTACATTTCACAAAGTAATCATAGACAGAGTTCTTAAATGTTCAAAGCAGTCAACCAACTTGTACCATAATCAGCTAATGAAGAAATAGTCAAAGCACTGATCACAAACGGATTTGTAACCACTCTTGAAGAATGCATATTGAATCATGTTTGTGACGTAGTGACCAAAAATGATTGAGGATGATGAAATGCCATCAATTTATTTTGAAGATTAGCGTGAAAATGACTTACTATATGTTATAGCATAGCTGCCGACGGTTTTGTAAGTAAGGAAAAAGCATTTGTGTTATGGTCCCAGTTGATATAAATATAAGCATCATTCACTTTTCAACTGTAATAGTTTGGTCAAAAACTGTGTTTTATTGTAGTACGATCACTCTTCAAGGAAAACAACTTGTTTTCACCAGCTACAGACCTCAGACAGTATCGGTACCATCGAGGTAGTTCTAAAAACCGTATTGTATGCCTTTTACTTGCTATTAGAAAACATTCCCTTGTATGCTTACTAGCTTACTAAAATGAGCAAGATTGCAGCCGTAAAAGTATCTCCAAATTCCTCCGAAACAATAAATAGTTTTCCAGTTAATTTTCCCTCTAAATTTTTTTTTTTTGCTATGGGCTTTACGTCGCACCGACACAGATAGGTCTTATGGCGACGATGGGATAGGAAAGGACAAGGAGTTGGAAGGAAGCGTCCATGGCCTTAATTAAGGTACAGCCCCAGCATTTGCCTGGTGTGAAAATGGGAAACCACGGAAAACCATTTTCAGGGCTGCCGATACCCTCTAAATTAACGGTCTCTGTAATTGCATAGGAAAGCCCTCGTGAAAATAGTTTTAACTCCTTAAACTTCGAAGGTTGCTTTCTTATGCACTTTCTCTTTCAGTCTTCATCGGTCAGCGTTATAAATACATCCTTGCAGAATTAAGGAATAACTTACTTTACGTAATCTGAAATTTGCTGTTCTTCTGACTGTTGTCCTTATCCGAAATCTGTTCATATTTTCATGTAATGCTTGTAGAAGTTATTTCATGTACCTGGTTACTGTATTTGTCTTATTTGCGAAGAAAGCACTGCTATTTGTGCCACTTGCTTGTTCGAGAAGGTAGCGTTGCTTCTGAATTCGACAACCTTTTACAATGTATAATTAGGTATCTGATTGACATTCTCTTGATTCTTCGTCATCGTTGCAACCAATGTGCACATAGTCTAGTCTGGGAAATGTCCACACTTTTGCACGTGTACTTGTACTAGACGCACGCACTTCATGACTGTCACAATAGTGAAAAACAAAATTAAAATCATTCATTCGAATTTTTTCGAAGAAACTTCAAGAAGAGCAGTGCAGGAGCATATGACAAACACAACAGCCCTTAGTTCGCCTATATGTTCCTGTCTTATATTGCGAACTCTTAAACTCTAAGAACAAGCAAGGATTCATTAGAGCCTGATCGCTAACATCACTTGAGCCGCTATTGCCTCTCTGAAACGAGAGTCTTCATTCGCTATCGTCGGCTATGCCATTTACAAAAGCATGTAGAAGTGTTCTAGAAATTCGCGTAAATTTATGGAACGGAACATTGCTGTTTAATTTCCTCAATATTCCAACACACCGCGTTTTGTAATATTATTTTATTCATATGGATCGCCAGTATTATTCGCGTCTTGTCTTCACGTATTTCAACACTAAAATTGCAACACTTATACCCACTGCTTTAACAGCGCCAGTCTCCTTCATTGCAAAGTTTCGTTTACACTGCTGACAAATTGAAAAGTACAGACACACAGCAAAAGGCATGTGTTCAACACATTCAATCAGAGGCATGCACCAGAGCAACATGGTGCTGAAAGTGGAACTGACAGTTGAAAGCTAAGTTGGAAAGGGAAACGCACCAATGTGGTCATAGCCATTAAAGTGAAGTGTACATGACACCTTGCATTCAACTGCCACATTTTTTATAAAAACTACTAAATAATACTGATACGCTATTGCTTTTTATGTTGTAATAATGCGTGTAACGTTGTTGTTGAAGTGTGAACTTTGGCGGTTGTTGTAAACATAACGCAATATTCGCCTTATTTAGGGATGTCATTGCTTCCTTTCGATGTAAACACAACTACACTCTGTGGATTACTGTAATGCAGTACACTCATAGGCCTACTGATAACCTATGTAAGTGCCGCGGGTGTGTGGCCCCTCTCAGCTAAAATTGCGCATGCGAACTAGATGTTGTGTGGTGGTTTCAACGTAATAAAAAATTAGCTTTACCAACTTTAAGGTGGAATGAATTCCTCATGTGACACTGCCCCCTAAACAATGATTCCATCAGAGATTTCAGTTGTACATTCACTAGTCAGTCTTGGTCGCTTTATGACCAGTACACCTTTCATCGGTACAAGCTCGATGTTCTTTGGACCATGTTACTTATTCTTGCTCTTGTTGAGTTGTGCTCTTGGACATCCAGTTCTGTACGACTGAGTGACATTTCTATGATGTTGAGCCACTGCCAAACTCTTCAAAATACGCTCTGAGGGACGTGCAGAGCATAAGACTCCAGTGTCTGAGTTGTTTATACCTCAAGTTGTCCTAGGATTCTTTTTCGTTTAACAATGTCGACACTGGCTCATTGTGCAGTTTGTTGTAGCTCGTTATATACCTACCAGTCCCGTCGATTACCCACACACTAAACGACGGTTCCGACTGCAGTGCGTTACCCTCTTAATTTTATTTAGTCGGCAGCACCGTTTTGTGGTCTAAGGAAGCGCCACCTGTGCAGACAGGTTCTTCGAAGCAAACATGAAATTGTTTTTATACCGGTACAAATGGCGTAGCTTGCCATCATAATACATCGTTAATTTGTGCTCATAAAAGTATTTTAGAGTCCTTGATTCGGAGAGTGTTTGTCAAAAATCACAGTAAAGAAATAACGGGAAATATTTCGGTTTCAATGTTATCTTTTACTTTGAATTTGGCGTCTTTCAGGTAAGTATTGTTTTGAATCAGAGTAAAGTCTTCTTATAAGGCTGAATCAAAAATTCAGAAATTCTCAATTCTATGTGTCGGAGATTCTCCATACTTGATCAATAATTTCACTTTCTTGATGGATCGTAAGATCAACTTGAGTAATACATTATTAGTTAAGTGAATCGGGGGAAAATGTTACTACCTTATCCACGTTTGTTTGTGTGTGTGTGTGTGTTTGTTTGTTTGTTTGTTTGTTTGTTTGTTTGTTTGTTTGTTTGTTTGTTTGTTTGTTTGTTTGTTTGTTTGTTTGTTTGTTTGTTTGTTTGTTTGTTTGTTTGTTTGTTTGTTTGTTTGTTTGTTTGTTTGTTTGTTTGTTTGTTTGTTTGTTTGTAGAACGTTCCTAGCAAATTTCTTCTGTACATTTTTACTGATTTACTGTTGTAAGTGAACTATATGCATACTATATTTGACTGTTTTGTTGTTAACAGTGATGGTGTAAAATATGACATTGCTTGTTTGTCAGTTTAATTAATTGATTGAATAAATGATTATTATTAATTGCTTCGGGCATTGTTTGCCATACCGTTGAGTACGGCAAGATCAGCAATCATTAATTAAATACAGTAGGCTATATCAGTTCCAATGTCATCTGTTCCATTTGAATTGGTGTCTATTATTAAGGAAAATTGTCATACAGATTACGATGCGTGTCTTTGGTATTTCAGGGAATTTCGTTATCTTCAGTAAAGAGACATTTTGTTCATATTTGTAAAAGTCTGCACGTACCGTAACGAATTTTAGACAGCAATAGAATTACTTAATTTGTGCTGGAAGTACACTTAACACGGCATGTTCCGTGGAATTCGATAGGTGTTATATTTTAGAGGATCTGGCAGACGCTCATGATTGGAACAATATTATTATGTGTGCTACGTAGGAAAACAAAGGATATAGGCCTATATTACTTTAACAGGCGTGTATACTACAGTTCTATGGGAAATGTTGTTCCACTTACTGCTGTCGTATTCCAGTTTTTTCGTACTTGCCTTGTGAAAGGCTCAAATCTTAGTGTAAGACTAGCTCTCGACACATTTCATTAAGATTACATCTTAGCAGTGAAAAACCAGTCACTAGACTCTGAGAAGGTGGTGCCTCATTTGTCAACTGTTACCGGTACTCTGAAATGAACAACAGAAAGCACATGGCAGAGTACCAAAGGAATATACGACTGACTGTTAGTATTGAGAGGTATTGCAGGAAATGTTTAAATCAAATGCGTTTATGTTGATAACTGAGAATATTCCGCGAAATATATTCTAGACTCAGAAATTGGTGATAAAACAAGTCACAATAAGATGAATAATTTACCGAAAGGGGTAAGGCAGTTACTTGAACATAGCATTAACAGTTTACTTAGCTAATAACCTTCTAATTAATTAATAGATAAATAAATAAATAAATAAATAAATAAATAAATAAATAAATAAATCAATTGATTGATTGATTGATTGATTGATTGATTGATTGATTGATTGATTGATTGATTGATTGATTGATTGATTGATTGATTGATTGATTGATTGATTGATTGATTGATTGATTGATTGATTGATTGATTGCGGCTGGCGCACGGAGAGGCCAGGTGCAGGTCTTTTTATTTGACGCTCAAGGGATCTGCACGTCTGTGTGTGTGTGACGATGATGATGTAATGAAGTAGGGAGAGGGTGAAACCCGGTTTCGGCACATACCCTACTCCCGTCGAATTAACACCAAGGGGTCTGCTCAAGGCTTAATGTCACCATCCGACGGACTAACCATTATCAACAGCGTCATATGCCCTCATTCCATATGAACACTAAGAAGAAATTTGTAGTTGAACAGAGGCTTTTGACACGCAATCTAGTGATTATATACACTGACTGACAGAGCAAATGCAACACCAAGAAGGAGTGGTTAGAACTTTATGCCAATTGCAGGGTAGACTGACGTCACTGAGGTATGCTCATGATGTGAAATGCGCCGCTGTGCTGCGCACGTAGCGAACGATAAATGGGACACGGCGTTGGCGAATGGCCCACTTCGTACCGTGATTTCTCAGCCGACAGTCATTGTAGAACGTGTTGTCGTGTGCCACAGGACACGTGTATAGCTAAGAATGCCAGGCCGCCGTCAACGGAGGCATTTCCAGCAGACAGACGACTTTACGAGGGGTATGGTGATCGGGCTGAGAAGGGCAGGTTGATCACTTCGTCAAATCGCAGCCGATACCCATAGGGATGTGTCCACGGTGCAGCGCCTGTGGCGAAGATGGTTGGCGCAGGGACATGTGGCACGTGCGAGGGGTACAGGCGCAGCCCGAGTGACGTCAGCACGCGAGGATCGGCGCATCCGCCGCCAAGCGGTGGCAGCCCCGCACGCCACGTCAACCGCCATTCTTCAGCATGTGCAAGACACCCTGGCTGTTCCAATATCGACCAGAACAATTTCCCATCGATTGGTTGAAGGAGGCCTGCACTCCCGGCGTCCGCTCAGAAGACTACCATTGACTCCACAGCATAGACGTGCACGCCTGGCATGGTGCCGGGCTGGAGCGACTTGGATGAGGGAATGGCGGAACGTCGTGTTCTCCGATGAGTCACGCTTCTGTTCTGTCAGTGATAGTCACCGCAGACGAGTGTGGCGTCGGCGTGGAGAAAGGTCAAATCCGGCAGTAATTGTGGAGCGCCCTACCGCTAGACAACGCGGCATCATGGTTTGGGGCGCTATTGCGTATGATTCCACGTCACCTCTAGTGCGTATTCAAGGCACGTTAAATGCCCACCGCTACGTGCAGCATGTGCTGCGGCCGGTGGCACTCCCGTACCTTCAGGGGCTGCCCAATGCTCTGTTTCAGCATGATAATGCCCGCCCACACACTGCTCGCATCTCCCAACAGGCTCCACGAGGTGTACACATGCTTTCGTGGCCAGCGTACTCTCCGGATCTCTCACCAATCGAACACGTGTGGGATCTCATTGGACGCCGTTTGCAAACTCTGCCCCAGCCTCGTACGGACGACCAACTGTGGCAAATGGTTGACAGAGAATGGAGAACCATCCCTCAGGACACCATCCGCACTCTTATTGACTCTGTACCTCGACGTGTTTCTGCGTGCATCGCCGCTCGCGGTGGTCCTACATGCTACTGAGTCGATGCCGTGCGCATTGTGTAACCTGCATATCGGTTTGAAATAAACATCAATTATTCGTCCGTGCCGTCTCTGTTTTTTCCCCAACTTTCATCCCTTTCGAACCACTCCTTCTTGGTGTTGCATTTGCTCTGTCAGTCAGTGTATTTTATATCACCATCAATCGATCAATCACTACTGATCTGCATTTAGGGCAGGCAACCAGTTGGCAGATTCCCTATCTTTTGTTTCCCTAGTCTTTTTAAAATGATTACAAAGAAATTGGAAATGTATTGAACATCTCCCATGGTAAGTTATTTCAATCCCTAACTCCCCTTCCTACAAATGAATATTTGCCCCAATTTGACCTCTTGAATTCCAATTTCATGTTCATATTGTGATCTTTCCTAGTTTTAAAGACACCACTCAAACTTATTCGTCTACTGATGTCATCCCACTCCATCTCTCCACTGACAGCACGGAACATTCCACTTAGTCGAGCAGGCCGTCTCCTTTTATTTATTTATTTACTTTATTGTGAACATAACAGGTCATGAGTCCCAATTACGATGTTCACGACAATTGTTACTTAGTCACTAAAAATACAAATTAAAGCAAAATATATACATATATAGCTAGAATAATATTAAAAACTAATTCCAGTAACACACAAGTCACATTACTATAAACAAGATCATTCAGGAAAATATAACTAATATTACATTACAGTACTATTTAATTCTAATTAAAATTAGTGTAGGATATTTGAAACAATTATTTTAGCAGGATTAAATAACATGGTTTACAAAATTTATACTAGTTTGTACTAGTTTTCCTTTTTTAAATATCTTCAAAATGTATTACATTATATTCAGAAGTACAGCGTTACATGTCGAAGTGAATGTAGCTTCGGTCTTACTAAAATATCAACATGTGTTGCGTTTGAGTCATCAGTCCATAGACTGGTTTGATGCAGCTCTCCATACCACCCTATCCTCTGCTAACCTTTTCATTTCTACGTAACTATTGTATCCTACATCTGCTCTAATCTGCTTGTCATATTCATACCTTGGTCTACCCCTACCGTTCTTACCACCTACACTTCCTTCAAAAACCAACTGAACAAGTCCTGGGTGTCTTAAGATGTGTCCTATCATTCTATCTCTTATTCTCGTCAAATTTAGCCAAATCGATCTTCTCTCACCAATTCGATTCAGTATCTCTTTATTCGTGATTCGATCTATCCATCTCACCTTCAGCATTCTTCTGTAACACCACATTTCAAAAGCTGATATTCTCTTTCTTTCTGAGCTAGTTATCGTCCATGTTTCACTTCCATACAATGCCACGCTCCACAACAAAGTCTTCAAAAACATCTTTCTAATTCCGATATCAATGTTTGAAGTGAGCAAATTTCTTTTCTTCAGAAAGCTCTTCCTTGCTTGTGCTAGTCTGCATTTTATGTCCTCCTTACTTCTGCCATCGTTAGTTATTTTACTACCCAAGTAACAATATTCATCTCTACTTCCTTTAAGACTTCATTTCCTAAGCTAATATTTCCTACATCACCTGCCTTCGTTCGACTGCACTCCATTACTTTTGTTTTGGACTTATTTATTTTCATCTTGTACTCCTTACCCAAGACTCCCTCCATACCATTCAAGCAACTTCTCGAGATCTTCTGCAGTCTCAGATAAAATAACAATATCATCGGCATATCTCAAGGTTTTGATTTCCTCTCCTTGGACTGTGATTCCCTTTCCAAATTTCTCTTTGATTTCCTTTACTGCTTTTTCTATGCAAACATTGAAAAGGAGAAGAGACAAACTGCAGCCTTGCGTCACTCCTTTCTGGATTGCTGCTTCTTTTTCAAAGCCCTCGATTCTTATCACTGCAGACTGATTTTTATTCAGATTGTAGATAATTATTCGTTCTCGGTATCTGAACCCAATCCCCTTCAGAATCTGAAATAGCTTGGTCCAATCAACATTATCGAATGCCTTTTCTAGATCTACGAATGCCATGTACGAGGGCTTGTCCTTCTTGATTCGATCCTCTAAGATCAGACGTAAAGTCAGGATTGCTTCACGTGTTCCTACATTTCTTCTGAAGCCAAATTGATCTCCCAACTCAGCTTCAACTTGTTTTTCCATTCTTCTGTAAATAATACGTGTTAAAATTTTGCAGGCATGAGATACTAAACTAATGGTACGGTAGTTTTCACACCTGTCAGCACCGGCTTTCTTGGGAATAGGTATAACAACATTCTGCCGAAAATCGGATAGGACTTCTCCTGTCTCATACATCTTGCACACTAAATGAAATAACTTTGCCATGCTGGTTTCTCCTAAGGCAGTCAGTAATTCAGAGGGAGTGTCATCAATTCCAGGTGCCTTGTTCCTATTTAGGTCACTCACAGCTCTGTCAAACTCTGACCTCAAAATTGGGTTTCCCATTTCATCAGCATCAACAGCCTCTTCATGTTCCAGAACCAAATTATCTACATCTTTACTTCGATACAACTGTTGGATATGCTCCTTCCATCTTTCTGCTTTGTCTTCTTTCCGTAGAAGTGGCCTTCCATCTGAGCTCTTAATATTCATACACCTAGATTTCCTTTCTCCAAAGGTTTCCTTGATTTTCCTGTATGCAGCATCTACCTTTCCCAGGACTATACAGCCTTCGACATCCTTGCACTGCTCCTTCAGCCATTCTTCCTTAGCTACCTTGCACATTCTATCCTCTTGATTCTTTAATCGCCCGTATTATTTTCTGCCCTCTTCATTTCTAGCATTCTTGTATTTTCGCCGTTCATCAGTCAGGTCTAGTATATCCTGAGTTATCCACTGATTCTTAGTTGATCTTTTCTTCCTTCCTAACATTTCTTCAGCAGCCCTACTGACTTCATTTTTCATGACTCTCCACTCTTCCTCTATTGTGTTTCCTTCAGCCTTTTCATTTAGTCCTTGTGCAACATGTTCCCTGAAACAATCCCTCACACTCTTTTCTTTCAACTTGTCTAGATCCCATCTTTTTGCATTCTTTCCTTTCTTCAATTTCTTCAACTTCAGATGGCATTTCATGACCAACAAGTTGTGGTCAGAGTCCACGTCTGCTCCTGGGAAAGTTTTGCAATCCAACACCTGGTTTCTGAATCTCTGCCTAATAATTATGAAGTCTATTTGATACCTTCCAGTGTCTCCAGGTCTCGCCCACGTATACAGCCGTCGTTTGTGGTGTTTGAACCAAGTATTGGCAAGGACAAAATTATGATCAGTGCAGAATTCAACCAACCGACTTCCTCTTTCGTTCCTTTGTCCCAATCCAAATTCTCCTCGTGTACTACCTTCTCTTCCTCGGCCTACCACTGCATTCCAGTCTCCCATCACAATTAGATTCTCGTCACCTTTTACATATTGTATTAAATCTTCTATCTCCTCATATATTCTTTCGATTTCTTCATCATCCGCTGAACTAGTAGACATATAGACCTGCACTATTTTGGTGGGCATTGGTTTGGTGTCTATCTTGACGACAATAATTCTTTCACTATGCTGGTCGTAGTAGCTTACCCGCTGAGCTATTCTTTTATTCATTATTAAACCAACTCCTGCATTTCCCCTCTTTGATTTTGTATTGATAATTCGGTAGTCGCCTGACCAAAAATCTTGTTCTTCCTGCCAACATACTTCACTTATACAAACTACATCTAACTTTAGCCTATCCATCTCCCTTTTCAGATTCTCTAACCTACCACAACGATTCAAACTTCTAACATTCCACGCTCCGACTAGCAGAATGTCAGCATCCATCTTCCTGATGATCACCCCCTCTCGTGTAGTACCCACCCGTAGATCCGAATGGGGGACTAGTTTACCTCCGGAATATTTTACCCGGGAGGAAGCCATCATCAGTACACCATTCATACAGAGAGAGCTGCATGTCCTCGGGAGATAGTTACGGCTGTAGTTTCCCGTTGCTTTCAGCCGTGTAGCAGTATCAACACAGCTGAACCATGTTGAGTGTTATTACAAAGCGGTATCAGTATATCATATAGACTGCCGCACTTGCAACTACCGAAAGGCTGCTATCCCCCTTTCGATGAACCATTCGTCAGTCTGGTATCTCAACAGATACCCATCCGATATGCTTGCACCTGTGGCTCGGCTATCTGCATCATTGGGACACGTAAGCCTCCCCACCGCGGCAAGGTCACATGGTTCGCAGAGGAGGAATATCAACATATGGACGAATATTATTGTAGAGTCCCATTGGTCTGTTTATTGGGGATATCTTATGGATTTCAGTCTTAGCCTTTGATAGAAAGAATATATTTCTCGTACGACTCAGTTTATGTGGCACATAGATTGTTATTGACTTCATACATTTGAGTCATCAGTTACAAAATTAAGTATTTCATACAGGAAAGTCAAATCTTTGCAAAATCGTCTGTGGAGCAAGCTATTCACACCATGTTCCTTCAGTATACCTGAATAATTTATGAAGGTTGGGTTATTTCCTGATCTTTTATAAGTCATGAATTTTAAAACTTGTTTTGTGCACTCTCGTTGAGATTGATATTCTTTGTGATCATTGGGGTCCAAATAATTGAGCCATACTCAAGTTTGGACCTTATAAATTAGTTAAACAAGCTTAAAGTGTCTTTGGACGAAATGATAATGAATTCCGTATAATTAAACCTAACATTTTAAGAGCATTATTCGTAATTTTTCAATATGGTCGTTCAAACTTAAATCTTCACTGAATATTTTTTCTAAATCCAATTTCGTCTTGACACGAATTAATATATCAGTATCCATTGCATAGTTATATTTAATCTTCCGTTTGTTCCGAATAAATGGCATTGCTACACATTTACCTATATTAATGTTTAATTTATTCTGTTTGCTCCAGTGAACAAGAGAATCTAAATAGTTTTGAAGTTGTTGACAATTAGATACTTTTTAATAGATTTGTATATTTTAATATCATCAGCAAAAATAAGAATTTCAGATGATATTATAGTTCCCGGTAAGTCATTAACAAAGAGAATAAATATCAAAAGCCCCAAGTTAGAACCCTGAGGAATTCCAGAATTCACATCAAATTTGGAAGACCTTTGTAACTTACAACATGAGTTCTATCCTTTATATACGATACCAATAAGTTTTGTAATGTAGTTGAAAATCCAAATGAAGAAAATGTATTTATTAAGCAGACATGATTAACCTTGTCAAAAGCTTTTGAGAATCCGTGTAAATTACATCAACTTGTATATATTGATCTAAAGTAGCGAATACATATTCAGTAAAGTTGCAAAGATTTCTTACTGTGGATCTTCTCGCTATGAATCTATGTTGTCTCGGTGAGATACTACACTGACTGACAGAGCAAATGCAACACCAAGAAGGAGTGGTCAGAACTTTATGCCAATTGCAGGGTAGACTGACGTCACTGAGGTATGCTCATGATGTGAAATGCGCCGCTGTGCTGCGCACGTAGCGAACGATAAATGGGACACGGCGTTGGCGAATGGCCCAATTCGTACCGTGATTTCTCAGCCGACAGTCATTGTAGAACGTGTTGTCGTGTGCCACAGGACACGTGTATAGCTAAGAATGCCAGGCCGCCGTCAACGGAGGCATTTCCAGCAGACAGACGACTTTACGAGGGGTATGGTGATCGGGCTGAGAAGGGCAGGTTGATCGCTTCGTCAAATCGCAGCCGATACCCATAGGGATGTGTCCACGGTGCAGCGCCTGTGGCGAAGATGGTTGGCGCAGGGACATGTGGCACGTGCGAGGGGTCCAGGCGCAGCCCGAGTGACGTCAGCACGCGAGGATCGGCTCATCCGCCGCCAAGCGGTGGCAGCCCCGCACGCCACGTCAACCGCCATTCTTCAGCATGTGCAAGACACCCTGGCTGTTCCAATATCGACCAGAACAATTTCCCATCGATTGGTTGAAGGAGGCCTGCACTCCCGGCGTCCGCTCAGAAGACTACCATTGACTCCACAGCATAGACGTGCACGCCTGGCATGGTGCCGGGCTAGAGCGACTTGGATGAGGGAATGGCGGAACGTCGTGTTCTCCGATGAGTCACGCTTCTGTTCTGTCAGTGATAGTCACCGCAGACGAGTGTGGCGTCGGCGTGGAGAAAGGTCAAATCCGGCAGTAACTGTGGGGCGCCCTACCGCTAGACAACGCGGCATCATGGTTTGGGGCGCTATTGCGTATGATTCCACGTCACCTCTAGTGCGTATTCAAGGCACGTTAAATGCCCACCGCTACGTGCAGCATGTGCTGCGGCCGGTGGCACTCCCGTACCTTCAGGGGCTGCCCAATGCTCTGTTTCAGCAGGATAATGCCCGCCCACACACTGCTCACATCTCCCAACAGGCTCTACGAGGTGTACAGATGCTTCCGTGGCCAGCGTACTCTCCGGATCTCTCACCAATCGAACACGTGTGGGATCTCATTGGACGCCGTTTGCAAACTCTGCCCCAGCCTCGTACGGACGACCAACTGTGGCAAACGGTTGACAGAGAATGGAGAACCATCCCTCAGGACACCATCCGCACTCTTATTGACTCTGTACCTCGACGTGTTTCTGCGTGCATCGCCACTCGCGGTGGTCCTACATCCTACTGAGTCGATGCCGTGCGCATTGTGTAACCTGCATATCGGTTTGAAATAAACATCAATTATTCGTCCGTGCCGTCTCTGTTTTTTCCCAACTTTCATCCCTTTCGAACCACTCCTTCTTGGTACTGCATTTGCTCTGTCAGTCAGTGTATTTCTAACATGATCATAAATTTGTTTGTACAATATAATTTCAAAAATTTTGGCTGGGCACAAACAATAGTAACAGGTCTATAATTACTGAACAATTTTATATCTTCAATTTTACATACAGGAGTAACCTTGGTATGTTTCCACAATTCAGGGAATATCTCTGTTTTTACAATTAGGTTGAAGAGAATGGCTAAAGGATATACTAATACTTCTTTAGAATCTTTCAAATTATATGGGAAAATATTTATTTTTATTTATTAATGGCTTTGTGTACATGGCGTGGCTCAGGCTATGAAGCCTGCTATTATGCCAAACCATATAATTGTGCACCTGCATAAGCATAACATATTGAATTGTATAACTACTTAAAATTAAAAATAAGTTAATTATAATTTAAAACTAATGCGAAATGTAATTTAACTGAAATGTAAAGTATCATAAAAATAATTTTAACATTTTAAAATGAATTTTGTAGTATTTACTATCATTAAAACTATATCTCGAAAATTTTTAACTAGAATGTTACTAACCTTACATTTACATTTTATTCATTTAACTTACTCTAACATTTGAGGATACGTCTTAAAGTTAATTAATCTGAATATAGGTAAAATATCCATCACATTCTTCTGAATAGCTTTGGGTTGTTTATGTCTCTAATTACAGCCGGGGAGAATTCCAAGAACGTATGGTCCCCGGTACAAATGAGTTGTTATATATACTACTGTGGTGAGTGGGGATGGGCAGCAGGGATCATATTGATGACCTTTTGGGTGTTCTATCTGAAGGAGAGAGGTAGTTGAAATCTATTTTCAGGTAATCTGGTTTACCTGTTCGCAGTAGTTTGTACAGAAGAGAAACAGCATGGTACTTACGTCTATCGCATGATGTTAACCAAGACAGCTGACGGATCATGTCCTACTGATTTCTTCTGTTTTAGGTGGTCAATTGCTTTAAGAAATTCTTCTATAGTCATATGCTTTATATTAAGTACACCTATTTCATTTAATTGATCATTATACCTAAATTCCAAATTATATTTGGCTTTTTCCTGAGAGTATATAGTTTTGAAATAGCTATGTCGTCTGGTGATTGTAACAAACAACCTTGAAACTCAAACTGTGAGTTATATTTTAAGCATCTCCTCTTAATGTTAATAAAGTTCCAGACTGCATTACAATCATTACTCAAGTTATTTTCAATCTTCTGGACATATTGGTTGTATGCAATAGTTACATTTTTTATTTATTTTTGCTATGTGAGTTTTAAATACTGTATATGGATGCAATACTCAGAATTTTTTTCTTTCTATGTTTTTATTTTAATTTAATATTACTTATATCCTTTTTTAAACCAAATGGGATTCTTTTTGTAGCTTTTCGTTTTCTGAACACATTGATCCAATACAGCATACATTTTATCATAGAAAAGTTGCGTGGGTAAGTTAACATCTCTGCATTCTTTAATATTAATCCAATCAGTTTCCTTCGACAGAGTGTAAAGTTTCTCGAAATCTGCCTTTGTGAAATTATACCTTCTATGATGATTATTTTCTCTTCTCCTATTTCAGTTAACTTTAAGTACTATCTGAAGAGGAGGATGATACTCGTCTTTTGGAATGATTGGATCAATTTCTCCAACAATATGTATGCGTCATAAATTTGTTAACACAAAATCAAATGTCTTATTATTACTATTCTGTTCATTGTTAACAGAATGGAGAACCGAAAAGTGTAATACCCTGCTTAATTCTTGAGTTATATTACTTCATTTATTCAAATCATACGTACTGTCAACTATTTCAGATATATTAAAGTCACCAACTATAATGTTATTTCCAAGTAAATTCAAATATTGTTCTACCTTACTAAAAATTTCTAAGTAGGCATCTAAATGTGAATTTGGAGGAAAGTAAACTATGCAGATATAGTACTTATTACTGCTGAAGGTAAATTTAACCCCTACTTACTCAGTATTTGAGTCTAATGAATGAACCATTTCTGCATTAAATGACGCATTAACACCAATCAGGACTCCACCGCCACTTTTTTGCAACTAGTTAGGGCATTCCTGTCGTTACGAAGTATAGTATACCTATTATCAAATAGTTCTGATTCATGTAAACCACCATTCAGCCAAGTCTCAGTCAGACATATTATATCAAAATTATTAGATAATTTACCTGCATATAAAGTATATGTTTTAGATCTGAATCCACTTACGTTTAGATAATAAATTATAAAGTCATTACCTAACAAACACATTATACAATATTAATAGTGTTCTTGAATTTGCTGATGTATTTTCACAGACAATATTGACAACTGGTGAATTATCACTTTGTCTCATGAAGATTAGCCCATTCCTTGTCCAAAGAGGCTTCACATTAGATGACCTACGAAGTTGGTGACATTGAGTCAGAAGCCGCTTCCTGGTAGAGCAAATGCTCTCATTGATATAAATTGGATTGTTGTAGGTGAATCCCAAGTCCAAAGTCGGCAAGTACCCTTTCACGCAGCGTTTCCTCAGCAGTTCATCTTTATGTACTCTACGACAGAATTTGACGATGATAGTATTAGACGACGGGTAGTAAGGGTTACTTGAGAGCCATGACATGCATCAATATCCTCTTTGTTAATATTTATGTCCAGAGATCTACCTACAGCCTTCACTAAATGCACTGTATTTTCATTAGGTTGTGTTGGAATGCCTTGAATTTCTATTGTATTTACCCTCGAGTACTGTTCACAGTATTCAATGCTGTTTTAGCTCCATATTTTCTTTCTTGAGTTTTATGTTCTCATCCTTCAAACTCTCGGTCATCCCCAGGGACTCTTGCAACACCTTATTATATTCTTGTTGTTGTGTGATACTGCGGTCTAACTCTTCATGGCACACTTCTATGGATTTACCTAGAACACGCTCAAGTCCTTTCTGAGAATTCTTGACCGATCCAATTCCCTGCTTCATTTCCACAAGTTCATACTTCATTTCTCCAAGAGCTGTTTCTAAAAATGGGTTTTCTCCATGGTTATTATATTTGCCTGTATCTCACTTAGTTTACTCATCATCCATTTTATTGAATAAAGAGTTTTATTACTACAACACTCTCTCCTTCAGTTTGGTTACTGCTCACCACGCGAGTATCCCCCTCATGCCCGATTGTTGGGAGACTGTTACTTTTGTCAGTGTAACTGTCACATTTCCAATAAGCAGCTGTACTTCCTGAACTGCCAAGGTCCTCGTTTTGTAAATTTGGATACTTTGTATGAAATGCTTTATCACATCCTGTTAGTTTTTTATGACCTACTAGGTGTTTTATTTTTACAGGTATTGAACATATCCATTGTTTGATGGGGTTAATAGTTACTGAGCTCGGAGAATATAGACTGGCGACACGAAGAGAGATGATGGAGCTTGTAATATTTTACTATTCCTTGAGATTGACAGCAACTGATTGTCTAAATACGCTTTGCACAGTTTTCATGCGTGGCTACATTGGAAATATTTTAGTATTCCTTGGGATTGACTGCCACTGGTTATATAAATACTGTTTGCACAGATTTCACACTTGGACGCAGTGGAAGTATTTCACTATTCCTTGAGATTAAGTGTCACTGTTTCTATAAATATTCTTTGACCAGATTTTACTGTTGGCTACACTGATCTAATGTTTATTTCTTGAGGTTATGATGAAAAACACATGCTATTATAGTTCAGTATTTGACTTACAGTATACAAGATCAAACAAAATAATTATCGAAGATGAATCAGTGTAACAGTTTAAGAAGAGACCACTCTCAATCTTGTCTCGCCCACAAAACCATCACATTTTCATAATAATGCGGAGCTCACACAACATACGCCTTACACTACCATTGTCTTCCCAGCCCAAACTTTGCAACAATTCTTTAACGCTACTCTTTTATCGGAAGTCACCCAGAACAAATCGAGCTGCTTTTCCTTGGATTTTTTCAGTTCTTGAATTAAGTAATCCTGGTGAGGGTCCCATACACTGGAACCATCCTTTGGTACTCTGCCATACGCCCTCTGTTATTCATTTCAGAGTACCGGTAACAGTTGACAAATGAGATACCATCTTCTAAGAGTCAAGTGATTGGTTTTTCACTGCTAGTATGTAATCGAAATCAAAGTGCCGTGAACTAGTCTCACACTAAGATTTGAGCCACTCACAAGGCAAGTATCAACATTCTGATGGTGAAAATTAGTACACCAACGGAATTCGAACCAGCTAACCACGGTGTCCAACCATTGAGATTTGACGCTTTAATGATTATGATGAGCACCACGCGAGCTAACTACCTACCTTTAATGGCACATACTCGTTATTCTGCTATTAATATGTATGAATGTCAACCGCTTACTCCCGTTTCTTGATACAACTCTTTTACGACTGGATGCCCTTCCTGATGCCAACTACAGATGAGGCTTTCTTCTATGTATTTATGATGTAGGAACCCCGATAAATCATTACCACGTTATTAATGGAGTGGTGACTGAAATGCATCCTATGATCCCTCCATTTTTTAATCAGAATAGTTGCTTTGCACACAGACCCATTCTTCTGTTAGTCCTATTCTTACCGCAAAGTAAGAAACATAGATTTTCAGTATCATAATACATTTTGTTAGCGTTTGAGTAAAATACTTTCGAAAACTCTCATAGTGCTAACAGAAGCGAACGGTGACTCTTCAATAGCGGGATCAGAGGCTGTAGTGTAGCATCGGCATTTCCTAGTATCCATCCCATAATGCATCGTTTTACGCCACTTTCACCTCATTTGCCGGTGCAAAATGGTGTCCTTCCAGATGCTTTTGTTCTTATCCTCGGAAAGAGAACTGAGATGTGACGAATTCGACAACGGTACTCTTTCCACGACAACGCATCTGCATATTAGTCCGTACAGGTTTCAGATTTTCTCGCCAAATATAAAACTACTGTGCTTCATCAACCCGCCTGTTACCTGACTTAATTCTCTGCGAATTGTCCTCTTTCTAAGGATGAAAAGAGCATGTGAAAATGAAGTGAAAGTCACTTTTTGGGAGTAATTACGGAAGATTGTAAAATATGGCTCTCAGCAGTTCGTCTAGAAGTGTTACCAACGCAGGTAAAAGTGTTCAGTAACAAAAATGTTATGCTTTGTATATAGTTGTTCATTGGTGTAACACGCAATGAAATTATACGCTAAGTCTCGTAAACTTTGGATCTCACCTCGTATAGGAGGTTCCCGGTAGACCTGTGGTACAGTATCGAGTGAAGTCCATGAACGTTTGAGACTTGTTAAAACATTGCCAATTTACTAGTTAAATTTTATGAGGCTAGTATCTGGCTTGCTCACTCACAGTCCCAGTGAGAATGTTTCACTGCGACTTTTTAAATAATATCGGTAGACTGGGTTGCCAGGGCCCCTGAGTGGGTCACAACTCAGAATATGTCCGAGGTAAGGTCTCGGACACATACAGAAAATCTAATATTTACTTCACATTTGGGCCCTTCTTTCTAGAGAATTAATCATTTGTAACTCGAGTAGCTCATGTCATGGGTCTCAGTTCGTGGATCAATAGCAACGTCTGAATGGCC
Source organism: Anabrus simplex (assembly GCF_040414725.1). Classification (NCBI taxonomy): domain Eukaryota; kingdom Metazoa; phylum Arthropoda; class Insecta; order Orthoptera; family Tettigoniidae; genus Anabrus; species Anabrus simplex. Next base: position 877,001,386 of record NC_090266.1, on the reverse strand, counting down.
CCGTCTGATCGAAATGGAGATATTAGCACATTTTTTCTTTGAGTTCAGAACTCTGCTCTCCTTTTTCTTCACACGGATCACACACTTCCAGTATGAAAACGAAGTATCAGGTTAACATTCAAAAAGTACTGACAGATGGATGAATATAAAGGCTTTAACGTTGCCGGTATGATCTCCAAGCAACTCTTCATACATTTAGTTATCGATTATTGGACTTGTATTTTCACGTGACCGCCTCTGATATTTGCTTCAATTTTCACTTTATCAGAAAGTGGTATTAAAATAGAAAGATTTGAAAATAAGATTCTAAATCAATCGTAAGAGAGAGACTTCGACAGGTCAGTCATAGTTGAATGTTACCTTTTTCGACTTTCTCCTAAACTACTATTACACCCACCGTGAATACAATTATTTATAGCCTAGACCAGGGATGGCGAACCTATGCCACGCGTGTCATTAGGTGACACGCGAACATGATTTTGGTGGCACACCACATGCACATATTAAAATTTTTATGTACGTTTTGTTCTATAGATTATACATATCTCGTGCATCGTACATAGTGTTTCAAGTTTAAGAAAGAAGTACCGAAAATCTAAATTCTAGTTCCAATTCGAACGTGCATTATGGCAACACTACAACACTGATAGGTCCGGAAGTCAAGTGAAATAAATGTCAGATGCGGCCAACGAGCAATTCGCTCACCCATATCAGTGAATTAGTGAAGTTTGGCTTGTGTGTGATTGCCGGCATCGCGTAATTATTCTTAGTGAGTAACGATTTATTGTTGTGAATTTTGTAAGACAAATAATTGCCAAGAAATTATCCCAATTTCGAGATTTGGAGAAACTTAATACTTGAACAGTGGAACAGCCTCCCACAAAAATTTTCGGCCATGAATAAACTTGCTACTGCGCTACTTACTTTGTTTGGGTCGTCATACGCCTGCAAGCAGCTATTTTCTACAATGAACGTTCTGAAGACAAGTAATGCACCTAACATAAATTACACAACTACTAAGTATTTTTGCAGTATTCGCAAAATACGACCATGAAACATGCAATCAAATGTATTTGGTATTTTACAATATATACATATATATATGTAATAACGTAAATAACATATTATGAAACATAATTTGGAATTAGGAATGGAAGTCAGTGGTGGCGGTGGTGAGTGGGGGCAGGGGCGGTGGTTGTATCCATTACAAACGAAAATAACAAGTGGCACAGTAGACAGTTGAGAATAATAATCCAGACCTAAAATGGCACACTAGTTAGAAAAGGTTCGCCATCCCTGGCCTAGACTGTAGTGCCTTCTCCCCTAACCTTAAATTCCGGCCAATCGTTTTCTCGTGATGCTCGTACATATGGACAGACGTGACGAAAATTTAAAAATTGCATTTCCTTCTTATTCTGGATATGACCGACATGGTATTAAATATTCTAACCAAAGTAGCTGTTGTACCTGTCGTTGACTTACCATGTGCATGATTATATTTTTGTTGACCATTTATTGAACATTCTACACGGAACGCAATGAAATCATACTACAACAGAAGTAGCCCATATGATACATTATAGTACTAGCTGTCGTACCTTTTGTCGGGTTATTGTTTTAATAATTGAGGCAGTTAAGTGGCAGAACATGTCAGCTAACAATAGTGAGTCAAACATTGCAGGCCATCACATTTTGTTTTCATTGAGCTCGGTGATATTAGAGCAGACACCTCACTTTTCCCTCATTCTTCGAGTGACCACGTTTTCCTTCTCATTTCGATAGCCACCTTCATTATCCTCCTGATCAATGGTGACTAATGACCGAGCGGACTTTTAGCTATTTTACACAATCACAACAATGACCATAATTATTAGTCAGTTGATCAGCATGACGACTCAACAACAGAGGCTATCCCCGTCGGCATTGCTCGCCTTCGTTTTACTTGCCAATAAAGTATTAAATTTACTAATAGAATATCCCCATTATTATATAGCTCGTAGGGTAATAATGTATGAGACCTGAAGGAAAAAAGATTATAAAATAGTTATGTATTGTTGTGAGAGGCACTGTTAAGGTAGTATTAATATTTCCAGAAGTATTTGGAAGTTTCTGAAAAATGTGATCAGATCGGCAATGGCTGGAGGTTGAAGGAAATGGAGAATATATTTCCGATTCGCAACAAGAGTGAAAGTATGAATATGCTATGAACCAGTGTGTCATGTACTAGTAATTATTAAAGCGTATGAACCAGAGGATGGTATGTTAATCCCCGCCAATATTCAGGAAAGGTAGATTACCCCCATAGCTCAAGGGGTACGCAGCGTTAATGCCATCTGTCGGAGATGAGTGGCAGCAGAATAGACAAAGCACAAAAATTCAAACAATAGTCAGTGTACCGGTAATGTTATGGGTATGCCTCTGTAATGTAGTGGTTAGTGTGATTAGCTGCCACCCCCGGAGGCCAGGGTTCGATTCCCGGCTCTGCCACCAAATCTGAAAAGTGGCACGAGGGCTGGTTTTTCCCTCGGACTCAGCGAGGGATCCCACCTCTACCGCCTCAAGGGCAGTGTCCTGGAGCGTCAGATATCGGGTCGGGGGATAAAACTGGGGAGGAGGACCAGTACCTCGCGCAGGGAGCCCCACCTGCTACGCTGAACAGAGGCCTTGTGGGGTGGGGGAGATTGGAAGGAAGAGTGAAGGAAGCGGCCGTTGCCGTAACTTAGGTACCATCCCGGCATTTGCCTGGAGGAGAAGTGGGAAACCAGGGAAAACCACTTCGAGGATGGCTGAGGTGGGAACCAAACCCCCTCTACTCAGTTGACCTCCCGAGTGGACCCCGTTCCAGCCCTCGTACCAATTTTTCAAATTTCGTGGCATAGCCGAGAATTGAACCTGTGTCTCCGGGGGTGGCAGCTAATCACGCAAACCACTACACCACAGAGGTGGACCACTGCACTGTTGCCTAGTTTTATGCATTGATTTCCCCCTTCGTTACACCTGATCGCGAGGCACGACATATTAACATAGATTGTCAAAAGACGTCGCTACATGATTTCAAGGCGTAATGTTTTGCGAGTCGACAGGGTTCAGAATCGTGTGCAAAATGTGCTCATTGGACATTAGTATCATACAATACACCTGCAGGGGAATAGCCGCCAAACCATGTCGCACGTTAGATGGGTTGCATAAAACTACATTGGAAGGGGTCGCTGAATCACACGGTATAGCATTTATTGATAGGCCCACTAATAACAGATATTGCCGGGCTGAGTGGCTCAGACGGTTGAGGCGCTGGCCTTCTGACTCCAACTTGGCAGGTTCGATCCTCGCTCAGTACGGTGGTATTTGAAGGTGTTCAAATACGTTCAAATACGTCAGCCTCGTGCCGGTAGATTTACTGGAACGTAAAAGAACCCCTGCGGGACTAAATTCCAGCACCGCGGTACCTTCAAGAACTGAAAAAGTAGTTAGTGGGACGTAAAGCCAATAACATTATTAATAGTAGATATTTGAGAATGGAAGTTCAGGTCTTCCCCGTCACTGCCATTTCACAAAGGACGAATAACATTATTTTTAGCTTAAATTGTAGAGCTTTATTCCCTGACTTTATATACCACTTTGCATCCAATTCTGTTTACCTATTTTCTCGTGGATCAGCATTGGTATCTAAAATGTAGTGCCTTATTCTCCGACCTTACATGTCGATTTTTATTAAATTCTGTTCAGTCATTTTCTCGTGTTGCACATACATACATACACACTGAACGCTTTGGTCACTTCGTCGAGCGTCGGTCATTTGCCACAGCTGCTCCAGCAGTAGCATTCAACTCTTGAAATCTTGGGGTCGTAAAGGGTCTTTTCTTGTTACTTCCAAGATCGATCGACAGGGTTCAGAGAAAGGCATAACTACTTCAAATTGTAGGCAAAATTGTGCTTGCTGAAATTCATTGAACTGAAGAGGCTTCTGAATTGTTTTGCGGTAATAAAATTCTGACATTGAAAGGAAAATATAACAGTCACGTTTGATAAAATGGTTCTTTAAAATAGCTAGAAACAAATAATCAGAGTAATGTGAAGGTGATTTCAATTGGTGTGCCTCAGGGTTCTGTGCTTGGGCCTTTATTGTTTCTTATCTTCATTAATGATATTGGTCACCTTAAATTAAATGGAAGACTATCCATTTTTGCTGATGACACTAATATTTTTTATACAGGCTCTAGCAATCATGAACTTGAACAAAATATGCAGCAGGATATTCGATTACTTGAAACATGGCTTAATTCCAACCGATTAACTATCAATCTAACAAAAACAAACTACATAAAGTTTCACAAACCTTTATATGTATTAAATTTGGATAAAAATCTGCTTTTCTTCAATCAAAGAGTGATGAAAGTGCACAGTACTAAATTCCTAGGACTGATTATAGATGAAAATCTGTCGTGGAGTAATCACGTGGAGACTATCTGTAATAAAATTATCCCTGTGATTGGTATCCTCAGTAGATTGCGATATAAGTTTTCTCGTGGGTTGTTGAAGGGTATTTACTATGCTCTTATTGAAAGCCACATCTCTTATATGATACATGTCTGGGCATGCTGTAATAAAGAATTATTTGGAAAGGTAGAGGTCCGTAGGAAGAGAGCACTAAAAATAATTTTCAAACTGCCCATTCTGACACCGACTAAAGATCTGTATAAATATTGTAATATATTATCACTTCCAAACCTCCGCATAAAGGCTTCTATAATTATGATCTATAAAATTCAAAACAAATTAGTCCGCTCAAACACATCAGTAATTACCAATTCACAGATTCATAATTATGAAACAAGAATTATTTATAATATTCACTACAATCAGATTCATTCCACTAGTTATGGTCAAAACTCTCTTTGGCATTTTTCTATCACTATGTATAACTCGCTTCCAAAAAATATAAAAATGTTACCAACTTTATCTATCTTCAAAAGTAATGTAACTAAATACCTGAAGTAGTATGGTAATTATGGTTAGGAAGCTTTGTCCTATCTTACCTCTTACACCATGTTAAATTATATACTTACTGTATTTTATTTTGTAATCAGATTGTGAATATAGCTGCCATTGTCATTTATTTGTATTGCACCAAGAAGAGCCTTGGCTCAGGTGCCTATATTGAAATGAAATAAAAAAATAAAAAAAATAAATTAATTTATTACATTTTTCTTAAATATACCGGGAGAGTCAGCCGCGCCTGACGTTTCATGCTGTTAGGCATCCCACCGAACTTCAGCTGGTGCCATTATGGTCTATTCTCCTTTGCCATATACCAAGCAATAATCTCCTTTAATCACTCATTACACCATTACCTTTGCAAAAACATGTACCGTATGCGACAGGCATTTACACAATGCATGAAAGAGGCATACGGTTATGTACCAAGTACGTGCCAATAATGAGCTTTCAGTAGGGTATGAAATGAATGCTAAAAGCGATGGCATACTGATAGAAAACGTGTGTGCATTTGCGAGGCGGAAGTAGTCGTCCATCTAGTAGAGTTTCTGGAAACCTACCCACTGGAGTCTCCGTAGTGTCGTAGGTTAAGTGCGGTGCTGTTAACACAGTTGCGTTTGGTTGGTGGGTTCGAATCCCACTAGAGCCTATAGATTTTATTCGTATTTTGGACTTGGAGAATCGACAATGATGATGATGCTTGTTGTTTAAAGGGGCCTAAGGTCATCGACCCCACTTGGAGAATCATCCACAGAGCCAATGTATCCGAATGCCCTCACGTCGTGGATTATTTAATTAATTAATTAATTAGATAATTAATTTATTAATTTATTAACCGTCTTTGTGGTATAGTGTTTAGTGTGATTAGTTGCCACCCCTGGAGGCTCGGGTTCGATTCCCGGCTTTGCCACGAAAATTGAAAAGTGGTACGAGGGGTGGAACGGGGTCCACTCAGGCTAGGGAGGTCAAATGAGTGCAGCTGCGTTCGATTCCAACCTCAGCCATCCTGGAAGTGCTTTTCCGTAGTTTCCCACTTCTCCTACAGCCATATGCCGGGATGGTACCTAACTTAATGCCACGGACGCATCCTTTCCTCTTCCTTGTCTATCCCTTCCAATCTTCCCAACCCCCCCCCCCACAAGGCCCCTGTTCATCACAGCAGGTGAGGCCGCCTGGGCGAGGTACTGGTCATTCTCCCCAGTTGTATCCCCTACCCAAAGTTTCAAGCTCCAGGAAACTGTCTTTGAGGGAAAAACCAACCCTGGAGGGTAAACAGATTAAGAGAGAAAGAAAGAAAGAAAGAATAATATTAATAACAACAATGGTGTGTGGCCTCCGTAAGGGCCTGGTTCAGATCTTTCGATTTGACGCCCTACAGGCGACCTGCTTGTCTGTAAGGATGGTATCCTACCTAAAATGATTTCTATGTTGAAGAAGGCACTTTGCCCCTGAGCCAGAAGAATTAACCAATGCAAGTTTAAATCCCCAATCCGGGCGGGAATTGAACCTGGGACCACTGGTACCAAAGACCACCATGCTAACCATTTAGCTATGTTAGCTGAATTTGACAGTAAAATCGTGCATTTAATATACTGAAAATACTTACTTCACCTTGAACGAAGTTCATGGACTCAGTCAGCCTTTGGTCAGTTCCATACTTGTCCATAGACTCCAGCATGTTTTTCATTAATACTTCCGAAAGTCCAGACTGAAGAACGTATGCTGTAATTCCAGCTGCTAATTCTAGCACAAAAACTATTCCCAGCATCACCGCAAACTGAAAAATAAAATAAAATAAAATATAATAATAATAATAATAATAATAATAATAATAATAATAATAATAATAATGATGATGATAATGTTAAACATAACCGCGTTTTTAAAGAAGGCATTGTCCGTGATTGTAAATTAATTCTTTACAAAATAACATGAACCGTTACAAGTCACAAATTTTATTAAACTATATTAAAGTCTCTGAAACGCTTTGTGATATATATTATTTAATAAAATTTCTGACTTCTTCTTATTCTACTTCCGCTTTTCCGCCCAGGCGAACTGAGTCGCACACGCGATTCGAAGTCCCGGGAACGGAACCTGGGGCCGGAACTCTGACCATTCATCCAAGGAGTCGGACAATAAAGCTACTGACTGTTAACAGTTTATAATATTTACGAAAGCATAATCACGTCCCTTCAATTGCTTTATATTTTACGAGACTCCTGAGTGTCGAAATTTCTACCCCACAGGAATAATTGTTTAAAGTGCTGAAAGTCAGTAACGTAGGTTATAGTTATTCCTTTTGATCATCCTAAAATTCAATCGACCTCAGCCGAGATCGAACTCACGACCTTGGGAACTAAAGGAAAACTGTTAATTGACAGTACCGCTGAAATTGTTGATCATTATTCATCCCCTAACAGAGCGAGTTGGCCGTGCGGTTAGGGTCACGTAGCTGTGAACTTGCATCCGGGATATGGTGGGTTCGAGTCCCACCGTCGGCAGCCGTGAAGATGTTTATCCATGGTTACCCATTTAACGCCAGTCAAATCCTGGCCTTGCTGTTGCTGTTTATGATAGTAAGGCCACGGACGCTACTTTCCTAATACTAGCCCTTTCCCAACTCTGCGTCGCTGGAAACCTTCGATGTGTTAGTGCGACGTTGAACCACTAGCAAATTCTGAGTTGTTTGGGCACTACTCAGTATATATCACATTATCAATAAAGTTCGGATGAAAATGAATTTCGATAATTATTGTGAAGTGTAAATTCAAATATAAGATATTTTAACAAATTGTATTGTGGCTGCGCTAGATTTAGACCTATCCTTGATCCTTTAACATTTCCTCTCACCTTCTTTGGACGGCTCCACGAGTCTTATTCGAGTAATGCGTGTTGGAAATGGTAGCACAAATTCAGAATCCCGCCTGATGCAGGTGCATTCCGTCACAGGGTTATCCAATGCTAAGGATGAGCACCCAGTGGGAATTCCCGCGCAAACTGTCGGTGTTTGTGAGAGCATTATGTTTACACAAAACGTGGTGAAGTGGGTACGATCATTGTTCATGGGTCATAACGAACACAAGAGTGGTAGACCATTCGTGATCTCTGAGGAACTTCTTCGCAGAATTGACAAACAAATTCGTGCAAATTAACGAGTGACAATAAGATACGAAAGACTTGGTTCTAGAGGCAGGCGTCAGACTTCTATGACTTTTAGATTAAGATTACCAGATTTTTAAAACTATTTCCGGCGACAGGTACAAAAAAAGGAACAGTTCCTTCCCAAAACATTCCCACGTTTTCTGCATCAATAGACAATTCAGAGAGAAATGCACGCGTCGAAAGCGGGATTGTAAAATGTTCTAGAATCGCTAATAAGCAAACCAGTAGAGAAATAAAGTGAACTTGAAGACATTTCTCAGGAATGACAAATTCACGAACAGTTAACGCCAGAATAAAGACAACTTGCCGTTGAAGTGTGATCTAGCTGGCATGATGGTCGAAAATGAAGAATTAAAAGAAAGAATCAAGTTACTTACTGAAGATCTAAAATGAGCCCAAAATAAAATAACGAAATTGGAGGAAATTTTCAAAATCTATGAGGAATTTTTTTCTAAATGTCGAAAGCAATATTTACTGAAGGGAAAATTTACAAACTGGTCACCTGAAGATGTAGCCAATGTAGTTACAATTCGGTGTATCTCCAAAAAAGCTTTGTCATAGGTTATATAAACTCTAAAATACCCCATCCCTAGTGAAACAACAATAACACGACAGTTGTCACAATTCTCAACTCCAGCTGGGTTTTTGGAGATCAGTTTTAACCTACTAAAGTGTCAAGGAAATATTATTGACGATAATTTTAAAAGAGATGTAGTGATATGCTTTGACGACACGAAAGTTAAATCTCATATACGCTACGATAGTGATGAAGATGTAAATGTGCAGGTTATTATAATAAGAAGTCTAACTGGTAAATGGAAACAGCCGGTTTACTATCAGTTCGACCAGACCGTCATTACTGATTTATTTTATGAAACGGTAAAACTTGTTGAGGGAATGGGATTTCGTCTCAGGGCTTTTTGTGAGTGATATGGGTGGATACAACCGAAAGTTCAGCATCCACTTGGGAATAAGTCCAGAGAAGTCTTCCATAAAACATCCATGTACTGATGACTGAGTGATTTGGGCGTTTTGTGACTTTCCTCACATCCTTAAGTTAATAAGAAACCACCTGTTAGATCAAGGACACACGCTTCAATCTGGAAAAACTGTTACAAAAGACATATTTGTGGACTTAGTACAGTACCGGAAAATTGGGGACTTAAAATTCACTCACAAAATAACCGAACACCATTTGCTAGTAACTGGTAGTGAACAACAAAAAGTAAGGAAAGCTGCTGAACTTCTCTCTGGTAACGTGGCTGAGGCTATATCTTATATTGTTCCTGGGAATGAGCATGTAGTACAGTTTTTTGAAACGGTTAATGATGGATTTGATGTTCTTAATAACAGAATTCCTGATCCTCCAACTAACAAGTTCAAAAATGCTTAGGGAACATTAAGTTTAGAGGAACAGAATGTTATCCTAAATAAAATGTTCGACTTGTTTTCATCAACAAGAATTGTTGGAAAGCTTGACTTGCTACTTTTTCAAATAGGCTGTATGGTTTCCATCCGTAGTTTTCAGGTATTATTTACAAAACCTAAAATCTGAAGGATATCAATATCTGCTAGCATCGAAATGTAATCAAGATGTTTTAAAGTCATATTTTTCTATGATCAGGGGATTAGGTTAGTTTTATGACCATCACCTGTCCACAACACTTACCCAGGAAATAAAATCCCACTTACTGAACAAAAGTGCTAATGACATAATTAAAACCGGAAACTGGAACAGGGAAAAGTGTAAAATATTACCTGTAGATGTCATCGACCGAGTAGACTGTGCTTTTACTAATGGGGCCATAATATCATTCGAAACTCGCTTGGAAAGTTTTGATTCAGAGTATGAAAACTTAAGTTGTATAATTGACGCATTAATAGATCAGTTTACTAAGCAGCACAATATCGAAGATTGCTTACATAATGAAGGCAAGGATTTATTGAAAATGTTGGCGGTGTATATTGCATACCGAGTTACGGAAAAAAGAATCACCACTAGCTTCATCTACGGAGGAAAGCTGGAAAATGCGTTAGTACATACATACATACATTTATTGAACATAACAGGCGACTTCGCCCCTATACATGTTCACATGCAAAGTAAAATAAATAATAAAGAATAATAATAATAATAATAATAAGGATAATAATAATAAGAATAATATCTATCAGTCATTAGCTGCAGCAGTCACTAAATGTTCAAACATATTCATCCAGTGTCCTTATTGTGCTCTGTACTTGCGTCACATTATTGTTCCTGACCTACACCTAATCAATAAATCAAACAACAACACTCAGCATTTCAGCACTTGCATTCCAGCTAACTTTAAAACAAACAGACCATGCAATCCTGTATCATTACCCAACTCCACATAACTAAGTACTCTATCCCTATATTCCCTAATCCATTAGAATTTTATCATACTATCCCCTTCCCTTATATACATAACTATTCCACCCCCTATTCCCCTGCCTACCCTCTAACTCACTCTCCTTCATTTTACTCTCGCATGCCTTTTTTGTCGCACATAAATACCTGTTCAATTCACCCCCTTTTTCCCATTGTTTAATAATCCATCTCAGGATTGCGTTCTCATCCCCTCTCCCCAATATTTCCCGATGCTCGGCACTCAATAATCCATGTCTTAACCCCCTCGTTACCTCACAGTCTCTTAGCAAGTGAAAATCATCATTCACATCTCCGCAAAGTACACATCTTGTCTTATCCCTCCCCTGTATCCACCCTGTATTCCTTTGCAAACCTAAAAGCCACCACATCATCCCATACCGTTTTGAGCTATCGACGTATCTAATATTCAACCCTGCTATCTCCTCTGTTTTTGTCAAAACCGTCAGCGAGTTTATTAGTCTGCTTTCCCCCAATAATTTCTGCCTATGGATATCTCTAATTCTCCTTTCCAGTATATTCATCCCTCTCACTTCTGTCTTCGACCAAACCTCCCCCCACAGGTGTCCTAATCCTATCCTCTCCAAATATCCCTTTATTTTTTCTAACCATCCACCCTTATACATGCTCTTAAATTGCTGTGCATACGCTGCCTGTAATACTCTCCCACCTTCCTGTCTTTTTAAATTCATCCAGTATCTAACTATTCTTTTCACACCCTCTGATTCCAAATCCTCCCCACACATTAATTCCGCCCCTACATTTGCTGTACACCTCGGTAAGCCCATTACTAACTTAGCAAAACTACTAACAATCCTTCTTAGTTCCTCTCTTTTCTCATCCAGCCCCCAAACTTCTGAGCCGTATAATACCCTCCCAACGATTACCGACCTGAACACAAGTCTCAGTGTTTTATAACTGATCCCAGGGTACTTGACTAGCAAATTTCTGACTGAGGCTAAGGCTGCCAATCCTCTATATTTCACCCTTTTGATCTGGTCACTCCAAGTTCCTTTATCATTAAAAATAACTCCTAGATATTCCAACTTCCTTACCTGTTCCAATCTTTCTGCCTGAATTACCCAATTACCTTCTATCTTTCTTCTTTTGTCCACCTGTACTACTAATATTTTAGACTTATTTCCATTAATTCTCAATCCCCATTTCCTCGCAAATAGCGTCACTGACTTTAAGGCCCTATTCATCGCCCCTGAGGTTAGCGTCATCAATAACACATCATCCGCAAATATCAGTCCTGGTACTTCAAAACCATTAATTACTGGTACAGCCCAATTTTCTGCCCCAAACCCCTCTAAAATATCGTTGATAAATAAAATAAACAGTATTGGCGATAACTTGCATCCTTGTTTTAAACCCACCTTGGACTCTAATGGTCCACTCAGTCTCCCTTCTCCCAATTTTACACAAAACCTGACAACCCTATATATTCCTTCCACTGCCCTCAACATCTTCTCCGAAATCCCTAGCCTGCCTAATTTCTCTAATAGGGCCTCTCTATTCACCTTGTCAAAAGCTTTCTCAAAATCTATTGCTGCTACATAAACCGTACTTCTAGCCATATTCTTATACTTTTCTAAAATAGTTTTTACTATCATTATATTATCCACTGTTCTTTTCTTTTTCCTAAATCCCCCTTGGTAATCCGTCAAAATTTCATTTTCTTCCGCCCACTCGCTTATTATGTTCGCTAACACACCAGTATATATTTTACTCCAAGAATCCAACAGAGATATACCTCCATAACTGTTCACATTGTTCCTACTACCCTTCCCCTTGTATATAGGGCATATAATTCCTGTTTCCCATTCCTTGGGGTAATTACCTCCCTCAAATATCCTATTGAATAGTTTAACCATGCCCTCTATCATTATCTCATTTTTACTAATTTCCTTCCAAAACTTGTTATTTATATCATTACACCCCCCGGCCGCCTTCGCTCTGGCTCTGCTTATCACTCTCAGGATTTCCTCTCTTGTGATTTCTTTATCCAGGTCATAAATTGCCACTCTCCTATTCCTCCAAATTACTTCTTCTCCCGAACCTCTCCATCTTTCATCCCCCTTTTTCCCTAGTAATTCATCAAAGTGCCTGACCCATTGCACTTCCTCAATACTCGTTCTCTCTATATTCCTTCCACCCTTAATAATTTTATTCATCTTATCCCAAACTCTCTCAAAATTATTTGTCTTGCAGTCATTATTTATGGCTTCCATTTGTTCCTCTAACCACGTCTTTTTTGTCTCACAAATTTTCTTTTTATACTCCTTCCTCAATCTACAGAAAAACTCCCTTTCTTGGCTCCCACCTTTCCTTCTACATTCTCCTAACGCGTCCATCACCTTCCTCCGCATTCCTTCACACTCCCTATTAAACCATTCTTCTCCCTCTTTCTTATTTCCCTTTCTAGCTTTCGCCTTCTGCGCTATCATCTTTATTGGATGTAGCAACAATTCCAAGGCTTTATCAGTATTATTCTCTTCTAACGCCCCTTCCCACCCATATTTCAGAAGATGTAACTCCTCTTTTACTACCCTATTCCAATCCCGGCCCACCTTCTCTGTCCATTTATACTTATTATAACCACTCCCTCGTTTATCATTTGTCTCATCTTCCTTCATTGTACACTTCTCTTCCTCCCTTTTCAGCATAACCCTCACCGGGAAATGGTGTGATTCAATCCAGTCTCTTATTTCCATTCTTACAACTTCCTCAATCATCCCTTCCGAACTTGAAACCATATCTATCACACTACCACCCTTCTCAGTAACATATGTCAATTTCCCCGTCCTGTCACCCTCTATCCACCCATTCAGAATATACAAATTTCCCACAGCACACATCTCTAGGAGCTTCTCTCCATAACTATTTGTAATTTTGTCCTCACTCCTTCTACTTTCCAACAAACACATTCCATCCTCCCTACTATAAACTGGGCTCTGTTCCCCTATTCTCGCGTTCCAATCCCCAAATAACAACATATCCTCCTCACCTGGATACATTCCCCTTATCCTACCAATATCCACCAATAACTCTTCAAAAAAATATTTATTTGCATATGCTGAATTACTAGGGTGGCAGTAAACAAAAGCTAGATTTATTTTCTTCCTCCTTCCCTCACCCCCTCCCAAATTCAATCTCAGCCATATGGTTTCCATCATATCGGTCTCTATATCCTCTACTCTTTCACTAATTTCTTCCCTAATTAGAACTATCATCCCTCCTGGTGCTCGTCCCTTATTCCTCTCTTTTCTTCTATATTTATATTTTATCTCAAACCCCTTCCATGAAATCTCCCTCCCTGTTTCCAACCACGTCTCCAAGAGTGCCACAACATCAAAACTTTCAATTACTTCCCGAACGTTCTTGTTTCCTAATTTGTTCCTTAGTCCCTCAATATTCACACATCCTATTTTCCAATATAGTTATAACTTTCCCTCCCTCGCTTCTAGGTCTCCCCCTCTATTCTTACTTCTAGTAGTCATCGACCTCTCGTCCTCTGTATCCTCCATCCCTTTACGTACTTTTCCCCATATGTCTTTTAAGCTCTTCTGACTTTACTCATAATTTTTTTACCTTCCTGTCGATCTGTCTCCTCTTGACCTTTCTTGTTCACTACACCACTGCACCCTGCTCTCACCGCTTCTTGCTGCTCACCCCCACTCACCCCCTCACTATTTTGGACTTCTGAATCCACCTTCCCTTGTCCTTTCTTGCTCACTGCAACACTACACTCTACTCTCCCAGTTTCTTGCTGCTCACTCTCACCGTCCACTTCACTATCTTGATCTTCTGACTCCCGGCTGCACTGCCCATTTTCTTCTGAGATGCTCTCCTCTCCTGCCACGTCCCTCCTCCTCTTCTTTTCTTCTTTCTTCTTCCCATCTTGCCTTGTCCTCTCACCACCCTCAACCCTCTCGTTTTTCGTCCATCACCTTTAGCTTCGTCACTGAATGTACTCTAACCCATCGCCCGTTTGTCACCTCCAACCTCAGACCTCTTATTCGGGCCTTTAGCCCCTGGTTCCTCGCTCTCCATAGGTGCCTATTCAAGATCTTCATATTTTCACTTCCTTCTCTTCCCATGTCTCTTTTCACCCTTATTTTCTGTCCCTGTAAATTCTTACTGTTACCTACCACAATTTCTGCCATTAGGGTAGATAAAAGTTTTACCCTAATTGGCCTCCGACCTTTAGTTTTACCAATTCTCTCTACATCGTCTATGTCTATCTGACTAAAGTTTATCTTCATTGAATCATGTATAACCTTAAATATCAGTTCAATCTTGCTCTCCCTCGCCCCTTCCTCAACTCCATATATAAATATGGCTTTCTCCAATCTCTCCTGCCTGTACCCTTCCGCTTCTTTCTTCATCTTCATCACCTCCTCTTTCAGATGTTTCACTTCCCCTCTCAATAACTCGATTTCTTTCTCATTATTGTCCACTCTCCTGCTCGATTCCTCTGTCTTCGTTTCAAGCCATTTCTTCATGTTCCCTATCTCCTTTCTCTGTTCCTCCATCATGTCCTTTATTTCCTGCACCTTGTCCCATTGACACTTTTCCTGCATAACTTCACTTACAACCACCCTGAGTGCGGCCAAATCCTCCGTACTATATTTTCCACTGATATTTGGGCCTGGGTTTACTTCCACCCCCCAATAACCAGTAGCACCGCTATCACTGTCACTACCAGCACCGCTTCACTCATTTTTAATCCGTCCGTACTTATCACCAATCCATTCCTGCTCTCCTTCTTCTGCCTTGCCTGCCATTTCCCAATAGCGGCCCGGTACTGTTCAATGCCGACCATGTTTACAGCACGCACTTCACTACGCAACCTCTCTCCTCGACCGCTCGAGCTAGACTGATGAAAATGCGTTAGTATTAGGACACCTGACTGGATCTCGGCTTTGTTTAGACTCTAGAGGAGGCCTAATGAATCCATTTCCCCAGTGGTTCGACACTGTTTGCGAACTAGAAAAAGATTTTCAAAGGTTCCACGGAAATGGTCAAAGGAAGTGCCCAACAGCGATGAAGGAATTTATAAATATCATCAGACATAAGTAGTGTGAAGTCGACGACTTCGCTGTTACGTGTTTTGTGAGAACTCGTCCATTTATTAGAACGAAAGAACTGAATAAAAAGAGAGCACTCAAGACGTCAGTGAATGAAAGCCGGCCTACGGATACGCATGCTGACGCTGCACGAAAAAATCGAAAAAGATGAACAGAATTAATTGCTGAAAGGTAGGCCTAAGTTAATAGTAATGCTATTTTTGTTATGTACAGCTTTTATTCCGCCTTTGCTGACAGGACCTAGTGTTTACAGTGCACTATGTCTTCTGGTATAGGCTAGAGCAATTTTGTTACTTTCATAGATCTGTCTCTGTCTTATCCTTGGCTTTGACAATATGAAAGTGACTGAGGTATGAGCGATTCTAGTAATGCCAATCCTTATGCAGCCAGTCCATGCTATGAATGGTGTGAAAATGTTGCTCATAGGGTCGGTTGGTGCATGCATTTCAGTGGGCTTGGCAGACTGATATGTAATAGCAACTCTGGCTTGTGAGTAAAGCAACGGGAAACTACCTCACTCCTCATTTCCCTAGTACGCCTCTTCAGTGATGCCTAGGCCATCTATGACAGCTGATGGCAGAGCTGTTGAGGATCCTACCAGCGGCATCGCTGACGGACTGAACATACATACACAGCTTTTATTATTATTAGATTTTTGCTAGTAATAAGTTGAAACAAACAGTAATGTTGGTATAGTACTTACAATTTTCAGGAAAAGTAACAGCATACAGTATTTATTCCTGTGTATTTTATTTATACTTTATCGGTTGATATTATTTCTTGATTGTTAAGCTATGATTTATTTAATCTGTACATGTATAAGGTACTTATTTTAAATTCTTTCAAGTAATTGGTAACTGTAAATAAGTTACTAAAATTTCCGGTATATTGTAACATTTAAAAGTGATTTTTAAACATGTTAGCAAAAGGTCTCATTATTCTGGCTTTCAAAGTAGTTCTGCAATATTTTTGAAAGCACACAAACAAATATTAATAATAGTTTTATGCAATATCTTAGTGGCTTTCATGTGAAAATATTATACTACAACGTAAACGTATTTGTGATAAAGAAGATAAGCGGGGCGCTCGGCACACTGATTTGCAGTAAGTTCCAGCGCCTAGCGGACTAGAGTCCGCTGACGTCACACGCTCGTGACCCCTAGCCTCTCTCTTTAACTACTGTGAATTTAACTACAATAATACGGCAAATTCTCGATGAGACACAATGAATAAATTATCATCATCTGAGATGAAAATTAGGATCCGTAAGATTTAAGCACATGTATGTTGTAGCAAGCTTTCACACTATTATTGTAGGCTCAAAATAGGCCTCATAATTTATTTTACACCAACGAGAATGAATTTGGCTACTGAATGTATTTTTATCTGATTTACATAGTTTTCACTTGATTACATTATTTAGCGACCTATTGCTATCATCATCAACGTCGTGACAACTTTCACAAGTTATATTTTTCATTTGATAATAAACCCTTAATTCTGTTTTTAAATTAAGAGCTTTACATACTCAGTGATCTTGTTATTCCCCTATTCATCCAGCAGTCATCTTCCAAGCCTCTATTGTCGTAGCTATATATGATAATCAAATATGCCTGTCAAACTACGGTCCTCAATTTCTCAGCTGTCAGCCCTAACGCT
The DNA here is from genome assembly GCF_040414725.1 of Anabrus simplex. Lineage (NCBI taxonomy): Eukaryota > Metazoa > Arthropoda > Insecta > Orthoptera > Tettigoniidae > Anabrus > Anabrus simplex. Next base: position 876,984,064 of record NC_090266.1, on the reverse strand, counting down.
AAAGTTTAATCTAAATATACGGTACATGATCTCCTCGGCTCAACTCTTAAATACAATCGTACACAGGCTAAGTATTGCGCATGAAAAATGTAAACTAAAAATTCCACGAAACAAATGTACCTAAACCGTACAAAGAAGAAAACAATGTAACTATCGTGGATATAACTCGCGCAATGACCTCCAAAACCTGAAAGAGAAAAACACAGAAAATACCCTTCAGCGGTGGTCATTTGCGCCGAGTTCTGCATCCCTTCCGTCATTTTCTCAAAATTATATGAATTAAGTAGATTTATACTTATTTCATAAATGCGCCTGGGTGACTAAGCAGATAATTTTCACCAGGGCAAGAGTTTGTAATCAAGGCATACCACAGTTTTATTCTTGATTTTGAACTCATTCATCTTTCTTAATTTATTATAAACTGATACCTGTGACTGGGCTCTGTCCCTCATTATTAATGACATTTTACAGGTTGCGTACAAGCCAAAAAGCCTTGCATTTACAGTTAGAAAACGATTACTATGTTCTGATCATTTAATTACAAAAATCCGCCCAAAAATACACCATTACCTTTACGAAATCTTTCTGATATTCGTCCCTTCATATTGTTATTTCGGAGAGTATTTTTTTCTTCATTCTCATTTATTCTCCCTACAATCGGAGATACATTACATTCGTAGGCTATCCATCCTCTTAATAATGAGCGTACCGATGTAAGTTCATTCCTCTTCTTACATTGGAGGCATCAAATCGTCGCATAGTACTTTGCTTACGAGCGTAAAACAATGGACTCATATCAGGAGTTACCATTATAGATATTTCTCAGTCTCCATTCTCATTATAACTAGGGGACACACAATTATCTATCATTTTTGCTTTTCTGCTAAGTATTTCGTTCTTTCTCCGCACCTATAATAATGTTTTTGGCTTTACGTCCCAGTAAATACTTTTTACGGTTTTCGGAGATGCCGAAGTGCCGGAATTTAGTCCAGCAGGAGTTCTTTTATGTGCCAGTAAATTTACCGACATGAGGCTGACGTATTTGAGCATCTTCAAATACCGCCGGACTGACCCAGGTTCAAACGTGCCAAGTTGGGGTCAGAAGTCCTGCGCCTCAACCGTCTGAGCCACTCAGCCCGGCTTTCTCCGTACCTCATTATCGAATTACGATGTCTGTCGCCCTTTCTGTACGTAACCCGTAATGCGGCTAATATCATACATCAATTATTCCCAAAATCATCTGACATTTTTATTATTTTTTATTATTTTCGCTAAATTCGATCACTATTTTCAGAGCACGAATCACCATTTTCCAGAGCAAGCACTTTATCCTCTTTGTTTTTATTATTATTCACGTCGCTGTTTTCTATCTTTAATTATTCCAAAACATTATCACTGGTAACATTTCTGTACCCAAATCCCTCACTTCTATAATTTATTCCTTTTTACGCGTTAAACTTCAAAACATCAATTTACAACGCAACCTGACCGCCATTACAATTATGATTATTGAAATCTCTAACTGTGTCGTCCATATCGGATCCGCCATTATTTTAAACACGTAAACCAAAATAAAAATAACTTGCCTTTGAAACCTCAAAACAAACAAAATTCACGATCCCCGTAAACTTTTCTTGCCTGAAAATCGACTTATCTTACCAGAAATATAACTAAAAAACTATAAACACATATTAGCACTGACAGTTGAGAAGACCGAACCTTTACCATCAATCTTTCCATAAAAGGCATGTTTAATAAATAACTCGGCTCGTATTGTTGGCTCACATCCCACAGCTACCTTGGGACCCCCTTCATATTATTGGCTTAGGCTTGCATTACAGATAGCCCAATGGCTGGTACAACACTTTTCTTTTAATACGCGTGATACACATAGAAATATGTCGGATACACACACACACTTGTGATGAAACTGTATTGTTATTTTAATACACTGACACACGTTCAATTAATATAAACATAAATCACAAAATCCACATCTCTTCAACAGTTGAGACAGCACGTCAAGCTAGGCTGACTAGTGAAAGTTGTCGTAAACGCACTACAGCCGCAGATCGATCCCCAACAGTCGTTCTGTGTGTTAGTAGGTTACCTCTGCGATAATGGAAGTGTTGACTCCCTCTCAATGTTTGTAGGACACCTCCGTTCTATTCACTTGAGCCCGTACAAATCTCTGTCTTTCTGAAGATGAATAATTACACTAACAGACTCATAGTATATGTAACATTCTTGATGATGTTTAATCCTATTAAACAGTACTCTAATTCTCCAAACGGCGCACGATTACTTCAAAACAGTACCGGAGGGTTATTGGTTCGAATACAGTTCTAGCTAAAGGATTTTTCACCCTTGTACTTTAAAAAAACTTCAACGGTCCTAGTCTTCATAATGTTCCGGGCACACTTAAATAATTCCTCCCACTGACTCACATCACCCTGACTGTTCCATATGCGGTAAACGTTTAACAAAAATCACTCAAATATTATACACTTAGAATAATATTGTTCACGACCATTTCACTGTTACTCACTTGTTCAGTTATATAAAATCCAATGAGCCCGACGCGAACCTACTGGTAGAAAACAGTGCGGACACCATTAACACCTGAAAGACGAATGGGACACGTATCGTCCGCTGAAGAACGGGACATGTACCGTCCGCCGATCAACTGAAGAATAAGACGCTACTAGTTGGATGGGTGATCTTTCATTTCTTCTACCTCTTCTCCGCCAGTTCGCCATTACAATTACGGGGCTGTGGTATACCCAGATGGCTTACTGTGTTCTTGCGTGGCTATTTGTAAAATAAAACTCTTAGTTCAAACTCATTCACGTCTCAAATACTTGGTAAGAGTTCCAAAATGTACCTGGCGAATGCTGGTTCAAATACGATCGTAGCTTATATTATCTTTCAACTTGCAGTGGGTAAATTTTGACTTTCCAGCGGAGGCATGTCCGGTCTCAGGCGAGCTGCTAGTTGGGACTCAGTAGTGACCTTCCTTCCTGCGTACTAACTTATTCAACTTGGAAATTCATCACATTTTTAATAAATAAGCTGAAATATTCATATTAGTCAATTGTTGGAAATCCTGAGAGATTGCTTTAAATTATCTGTTTGCCGCCGGGAACAAATGAGCAACGTTAATTTCTCATTGGTGGAAGTCGAGTGATATTCTAGGTTCTTCCCCATGTTCGCTCTTTGTCTTTCTCTACCACGCAGCAGAAATGAAATCATAACATAACGTCTGGTACCATCTAGCGTTGACGTACGCAGTAGGGGAATCTTCCAGCTTATCACCTTCTTAGAACAGCAAATAATTCGATGTTGCTCCTTGAAATGTTAAAATATCGGTTTTCACGGGACAAAGCTGATTCTTTCTGTACAACATTGAGGCCTTACTCTCGCATTAATTATGCAAATTTCAATCATTTTGACGACACTCTTAGGCTCGGGCGCAGTATTACAAGTTGCTTTACGTCGCACTGACACAGATAGGTCTTATGGTGACGATGGGATAGGAAAGGGCTAGGAGTTGGAAGGAAGCTACTGTGAATTTAATTAAGATACAGCCCCAGCATTTGTCTGGTGTGAACATGGGAAACCACGAAACACCATCTTCAGGGCTGCCGACAGTGGGGTTCGAACCAACTATCTCCCGAATGCAAGCTGATAGGTAGGCAATAGTGAAAGCATCTCTCCACGAATACTTACTGTCAGGAAGGGCATCCGGCCTTAAAACTGCGCCAAATCCACGTCCAGTTCCGACCCTGAGGCTGCTCGTCTACTGGAAGCGATTACACGCGATTACGAGATGAGGCGACTACAGGCGATTACAGGCGATTTTGATCAAGCGACTACACGTGACTGGGGTCGTCCACTAGAGGCGACTACGCGCGGCTGTCAGTTGGCATCTGTACTCCGTACAGGTCTGTGTGTGTTTCCGTTTGTCAAGTTATTAAACGTATTAAATAGTCTGTGAGATGGATGATGATGATTTAGTTTACATTCTGGAGAGTCCCTACCTGACGAGGCGTCGGAGGAAAAATCGCAAAAGGAGACATCGGTGCTGGGTAAACCCAATACTAGCTAAAAGGAAGCCAATGGGAGAATTCCATCATCTGCACAATGATTTGGACAAAGACCCCCAGAAATTCTTTGATTATTATCGGATGCGTCCAGAAACGTTTCACTATATTTTGAATGCAATAGAGCTCAAAATAGCCAAAACGTCGAACTTCAGGGAGACAATAACACCTCAGGAACGTTTAACTGTGACTCTAAGGTAAGTGATATGAATAGTTATTAAAAGAGTGTTGATATTTATTTTTGCTTAAAAAAAATATTTATTAAAGAATGAAATATCGAATTAAGTATGCAATTTAATTTATCAGTGTAACCTACAAAAACGAGAGAAAAGCACACAATGTATAAGAAAAAAGTAAAAAGGGCTAAATAGAAATATGAAACCTTTAATTCTAATTTGAAGATGATGATGATGCTTGTTGTTTTAAGGGGCCTAACATCGAAGGTCATCGGCCCAATCTAATTTGAAAAGTCTCTGTTGTTTTCAATCATACTCTCTTTTTAGTTTGTTGTACCTCCACAACACATCATATCACTTTAAACACTTTAACACGAAGTCTGTTATGATGCACCGGAAAAGTTGCCAAACAATTGTCGTAAGCCCACATCTACGGAGCCGGATCCCGCTTGGAGAGTGTCGTTGGGTGAGCTTGTTTCGGGTATTGGTTCAATGGTCCAGGACGACGGGGATGGTGTGTATGTATGCGGAGACGGCGTGTGCAGAGAAGTGTTACGTAATTCATCCTCATCTATAAAAACTTGCTGGAGTTTATTTCTCACAGTGAGTTTGCGATTCTCAGGAACATTCTTCATATATGGAAGGAGGCTTACCAAAAATTGGTAATCGCTGTCGTCCTTAACGGCTTTACTTTCAACAAGTAACTGTAATTTCGCTCTCTCTATTTCAAGGAACTTCTCGTCGTTGTCATCAAGTTTCTTATCATTCGTTTTCCTGCGCTTCCGCTGTTTGATGTTGGCTGTTGAAGGCCCCGGTTTTGGTTGTTCAGCAGATAAGCTACGCTGCTCCGGATCAATTCCACTTGCGTTTGTTTCTTGTGAAGTAGGTGTTTGATCGTCTTCTTCTTCAAGAGACGGTGAAGCAAAATCGTCTACATCTTTGAGGGTGTCATTTTTCCCAGGCGAAGCCACTTTTTGTGGAGATACAATGTTTCCTTTGAGATCTCTTTGTTCCAGTATATCGCGCAGGAACAACATTTGATTGAAGAACGGCCAAGAAGAGGAACGATCTCCCGGTGCTTCATCTCCAGACTTGTATGCCTTCCTGTACTGTCGCCGAAATATATCACGGAGCCCCTTCCATTTCTTCTTTACCTCTGCCACTAAAACAAAGAGAAACAGGACCATTTTTGGTCAATGCGCTAATAAACAGATACAAACAATTTTCATTCAATTCTTGATTACTTTCTATTATCGACATGTAATCACTATGTTTATAGTAGAACAGGTTTAAATGGAATAGTGATGAGTAATGTTTTCATGGGAAGTACAACTGGGCAACCTCCGTCTATTTAAATGGACCATTTATTTATTTATTTATTTATTTATTTATTTATTTATTTATTTATTTATTTATTTATTTATTTATTTATTTATTTATTTATTTATTTATGTTTACTCGTTGATAACAAACAATATGCTTTTCCCATTCAGGGATTGCCATAAGACAAGAACTACAAACACAAATAACTGCATTAATTCGTATGTTTTATCCTATCTATGTTAGTTATTTACTATTATGTATACACTATATCAATTGTATAATAACTTTTAGGTAGCCTTATCTTAGTCTGGTTAGATGTAAGAGAAGGGTATGTGGCCTTAATTTTTACAGAAAAAATAAATTATTAATTATTAATGTTGTTATGTTTTTATATAAAGTATATTTACTTATTTATTTTTTGTTACAGGTACTTGGCAACAGGATCTTCATTCAAGACGTTGGGTTATTCATTTAGAATCTCAGATGTAACGGTGGGCAGAATAGTTCTAGAAACATGCAAGGTGATTTGGGAACAGTTAGTCGCTGCACATATGCCATTCCCCCCTACAGATGAACACCTGAAATCCACGGTGGAACGGTTTTGGAGTAAGTGGAAATTCCCGAATTGTGTTGGCTGCATCGATGGAAAACACGTCCGCATACGAAATCCAAATAATGCCGGCAGCATGTACAGAAATTACAAACAGTTCTTCTCCATTGTGTTACAAGGCGTTGCTGGGCCCGATTACAAATTCATTACTATTGACGTGGGCGCATACGGTAAAGAGAGTGACGGTGGTATTTTTTCCAATTCCAAACTTTACGGAAGACTTGAAAGAGGTGAGCTACGCAATCAACAGCTTGCTCCACTTCCTGGAACGAATATTAAAGTTCCACATGTTCTTTTGGCGGATGAAGCGTATCCACTGAAAACGTACTTGATGAGACCATTTCCAGCATCACAACTAGGGCCATCACAAGGAGTTTTTAATAGACGTCTTTCCAAAGCACGACAAGTTATAGAGTGTGCATTTGGTATTATCAACACCAAGTGGCGAATACTGCAGAAATGTATTGAGGTTGAGCCCGATTTCGTCGATGCGATTGTTAAGTGTATATGCTTGCTGCATAATATTGTCATCGATAAAGAAGGTGAACAACAAGCTGTGACAGTATTACATCAACAGTCGCAATCGGAAACCAGTGGTGCACCCACCAGATTTACTTCACTAGGCGAAAATAGAAGTGTTACCACTGCTTATGTGATCAGAGAAAAATTTGTAGCATACTTTTGTGAACACAAACCGAATAACTGAAAATGTTTAGGTACTGTTACTACTTAAATTTGCTTTTTTCATTTGTTTTTCATTTTATATTACAACAGAAAGTGCATATGTTCCCGTATTGAAATTATAAAAATAATATAAATAATGATAAAGTTATTTGTTTTATGTACCGCTAACTACATTTTTATGGTTTTTGGATACGCCGATGTACAGGAATTTGTCCTGCACGAGTTCTTTTACGTGCCAGTAAATCTACCGACACGAGGCTGACGTATTTGAGCACCTTGAAATCAGTGGCGGTTCGTGCATGAAGGGTTTTTGGGCGCCACTCCACCGCCTTTTCGAAAACACTTAACGTTATTTCACTCTGTAAATGATTACATTTTAAAATGTAGCTAGGCTTTTTTCCCCACGTCTTATATTAATTGTTGTTAGAGGTTCATTCCAAAACATTTTACAAAACAATGAATTCCATTATACTGACTATTTAATCAATTCACTTCTATAAAGAAGCTAAAATAAAGATTCAAAACATAACCGTAACGTGACGGCACTATTTGTAAGGTGGTCAAATTGTTAAATACGTGGTCATGCTTTGAAATTTGAGCAAGGAGATAGAAGTTAGGGAGTGCACTGTTTATTTGTTTTCAAGAATGTTGTTATTATCAGTTGTGATTGTGATCAATGAAACAGTGGAGTGCTATAATAGTCGGAATTGCATTAGCTGTTAGCCTGTTCATTACTGTGTGTTCATAAATGCCATTGTAGTGTACCTAATTAATTAAATAATGTAGTGAAAGCAGATTTATATTCAGCCGGTGTCATCGGATTATTGTTATTATTATTCATATAAAAGTATCGTGGTGTTGGTAAGTGAAAACTGGACCGATTGGGGAGGGGAAAGAGATGGCAACACAGCCCTGCCAGAGTAAAATGTCACGAAATACCACAGGAATGAGCCAGGATCGAACCTGTCCAGTTGGACTCAGAAGGCCAGCGCTCTACAGTCTGAGCTACTCAGTCCAGCATATTATATAAATTACATAAATAAAATAAATAAATAAATAATTTAATTAGAGTACTTACCATTATCAACGCCCACTTCCTCTGCAACCTTCGACCATAGTTTGCGTTGTATATCTCGAGAATGATAGCGTTTATCTTTCATATTCCATAGTGGTGTTCTTTCACAAACCGCACTTATCAACTTTTCACTATCTACATCCATGACAAATGCTGTAATGATAAAAATAATGTTGCATATGACGACGGCAGACAACCGGATGCTTGCAAGAACCGTGGAGTACAGGCGACTACACGCGGCAAATCCCATTCGAGTGGGATCCATCGCTTGTCGCCTGTTATCGCCTATAATCGCGTGAGTCGGTCGCTCGAGATCGCTTGCAGTGGACGCGGTTCCGTTACAATCTTCGCTTTGGGATCAGTCGCGCTATTACGCACGTAGTCGCCTGATCTCGTAATCGCGCGTAGTCGCTTCCAGTGGACGAGCAGCCTAATACATTGAAAAAAAAGGCCAGGAAAGCTTGTTTTTATCCCAGTACTTTTACGGTTTTGCAGACGTTGAAGAATCGAAATGTTGCCCCACAGGAGTTCATTTACGTACCAGTATATCTACCGACACGAGGATGGCGTATTTGAGCTCCTTCAAATAACACCGAACTGAGCCGGGATCGAACCCTCCAGCTTGGGGTCAAAAACCAAGCGCTCTTCCGTTTGAGCCACACAGCTCAGCCCTTTATACGGAAAATGAAGAGATTGTGAAGACTAGCTAGAAGTTTAACATAATGAAAACTGGACGAAATGATATGTCAATAGATTCACTTTAATACTGTAGTTGTCTGAAAAAGTAAAGAAAACTAAGTGCAGTTTTATACATAAATTTGTCATATGCAACGGAGCATTCTAATATATTAGTTCTTAAATATCTGAAGTCAGAAAGTGAATTTACTTATGACTGCTGATACGTAGCCTTGAAACAGTCAGTTGTTCGTTAGTAGGAATGAGGCTGAGTCTACAAATGTGTACTGGGTTCGTTTGGGAGGACGTAGATTCGGTTTCTCGTCAGGAGGTCCAAAAATTACAATGAGACTTCGATTTCTGGAGAGTCACATGGACCTTCGATTTATTCAACTTACACTGGAAATAAGTACGAAGTGAATTCATGGGACAAAGGTAGGAGTGTTCTTTCCAGTAGTTTCACAGTGATGACTTGTGTAAGCCTAATATCAGAGAACTTCAACACATTTCATCACTCCAAATGGGATGGTTATCTAGTTGTAAAAAGCAAAGTCATATCCGTATGGGCCATGATGGCCCTGAGAGGGGTGGAAGGTAAAGGCTTCTACTATACGTAACCTCGGCACTTGATGGGGTAGAGTGGTTAGCTTTTCGCCTGGCCGCATTTGTCCCCAGGAATTAACCTGGTTCTCGTATTAGTGTAGGCTGAGTGAACTTCACAGCCATATGCACCTCCGGAAGTGGAAGTCTCGTTTCTTACATTTTTGACTCCCTTCGGCCAGGCAGCAGCAGGCCTTTCCAACTCGACTCGAGCACTTACTGCTGGGGCGCACCAGCGCTGCACTCAGCAGCACCGCTCCCCTCCTTCCCCACCTACCCCACGCAGTACATTGTATTTTACATTAAGAACAATTATGTGCAAAAAACTTTCGCAACGTTATATCTGCTATGGATACAGTGTCAAAATGTGTATTTCTGCAGAAAGCAAGGTTTGAACCATCGGCAGTTCAAAGAATTTTTAAAAGATCTCGAGGTAATTTTTTTATTGTGCGCTGGTTAAGTTGCGCGAAAGTGCTAGCAACCTTCTTTGGAATAATTGAAGAAATTGCTCTGTCCATGGAGATTAAAGGTTCTCCACAACCAACTTTGCGGAATAAACAATGGATAGCTGACCTCGCTTTCTTGGTGGACATAACGTCTTATTTGACTGATTTAAATATTTCATTGCAAGGGAGCACCATGTGTGATAGAGTTAAGGCTTTCAAAATGCAGAGTTTGTTATTGAAAAGTCAGCTTGAAGCCGGAAATTTTGTCAGTTTTACTTCATTAAAATCATTACATTTGTCTAATTTCGAAATCTTAGAGACTATCAGACGTCGTTACAGACTTTGCACCATGTATTGAATGCCCAATTCAAAGAAATGAATGATATGGCACCACAACTTGAAATATTTATAACCCCATTTTCAGCGCGTTCTGCAAAATTGCCATCATATTTCCAAACCGGGCTGATAAAACTACAGTGCGACGCAATCCTAAAGGACAGGTACTACCACTACAACGGTGATTTAATTTCCTTTTACAAAGGTGTTCATCCACAAGAATTCCCCAGACTTCATGCACTTGCCTTAAATTTTACGTCAATGTTCGGTACAACTTATGCATGCGAACAGATGTTTTCAATTCTAAATTTAAATAAATGTAGAACTCGGACTTCTCTGTCTGATGTTTATCTTAGAGTCTGTGCTTAGAATTTCTACCGCCAAATCGATTGTACCCAATATTGGTAAATTAGTTGCCGCAAAACAATGTCAACAATCGACTTAAACGCTAAATGTACCTTAAGGCAAACGCAATGTAAGCACAGAATAAATTGTTTGTTTATGTGTTCACAGAATTGTCATAAATAATATTGTTTTCATACGCTGCGCGCTGACTTGACGACCTGTGGTTCTGCCTCTGCCTCTGCCACTGCCCCTCCTTCCCCCACCACCTTAACGGGGCTGAAGCACAGCACCGGGGCCGGCCGGGGCCATGGGAGCACCTCAGTTGGAATCGCTTGATCTAGTTGTACCTACTTCCTCCTAAAACAACAACCACTAACACCAAAAAAGACAATGCTTTGGTTCCTTGAACGGCACAATACTGTATTTTAACCTATGTAGTTGTAACTTACCAGCATTATCATACATGTGCTTTCACGAATAGCACCACAACATCCGAAGAAAGCGACCATGAATATAATGCCTCCAATAACGACGATAAACGTCGTTGGTGGCAAGTACTGGTTGTCCAGTAATGCTACGTAATCATCATAGAAGGACTTTATAGTGATGCCAAGGGTCATCAGCATCACTCCTGTAATCTGAAAGAGAGATACACCATTTTATTACACTGTAAATTCATGTTCTCGAACGTGCATGGTAGAGAAACAACAATAAAACTGTGTTAATAACAACGATTAAGTTTTTCGCTGTTCCCTAGAATACTATAGATTGTTAATAGTAGGAGAAATCACATCGGCTATTTGTGCCTCCCACCCAACATTGAGTACCGGTTGCACCATAAGGTTGTCAGGCCTTGTGACAAAGCTCAAGGAGCTCCTTGATAAGAAAAGAACCCAAGAATCTGATCATAGGCATTCCCTTTTGAAGCCAATACACTAATACACGATATAAAATAGGATTAGGAAATCAGAATCGAATGATACAAATGTGGGCCAGGATGACTTTCAGTAGTTATTATGAGTGGATATTTACCCATAACTTTCCAAATCGCTTCTTGGAAAACGCAGGAATAGTATCTTATTTATTATAGTCAGGACGTTTATCCCATTATTAAGCCTAACAATACCACTACTAACAAGATGGAGAAGAAAAACACTCTTTCTCTCACTGGAAAGTTTATGATTTGATTCTTGGCTTGTCCGAGTACTTTAACCCTAATCTGAGGATGAGGACAACTGGCGAGCTATGCGCTATGAAACACATCGAAGCTGGTCAAGAAAAGGCCAAACAATATGGCTGAGAACGAGTCACGGTAACCAAATGACACTTCGATATCTACAGGTCATCATGTTGGGCAGCAGTCTGCTTGACAGGCCTAAGACCGTTAATTTGGCCGATGTGCCATTTTTGTTTGCTTTAACGTTCTTATTTATTTATTTATTTATTTATTTATTTATTTATTTATTTATTTAGGGCTCTAGATCCTCTCTTACACTTAACCACACTGTCTTTACAAACTAAAAACTTAAACAATTAAAATAGTTAAAGTAAATTAATATAATATAAATGAATGTAAATAAAAACGAACACCGTTAATATTAAAATTGACATAATTTAAGTTAAATTTAACACTTAAAGTAAAACATCAAACAATTAAGGTAATTAACTTTAAGTAATAAGATTCCTTTATTTGGCATACTTCACTACATAATTGATTCTTAAAGCATGTATTGTTGATACATAATAGGAATGCTAATTAATATATATATATATATATATATATATATATATATATAATAAGAGTTTTGTCAGTACATTGCTCAGAATTTGAAAAGAAGGGTATTTCTGTATCGGTCATGTCCATAGTAACAAGGAAATGCACTTTTTACTTTTCCGTAATTTCTGTCTGTCTGTCTGTCTGTCTGTCTGTCTGTCTGTCTGTCTGTCTGTCTGTCTGTCTGTCTGTCTGTCTGTCTGTCTGTCTGTCTGTCTGTCTGTCTGTCTGTCTGTCTGTCTGTCTGTCTGTCTGTCTGTACACGCATCACGAGAAAACGGCTGAAGAGTATTTAATGAAAATCACTATGTGAAGTCGTGGGATGAGCCACTACAATCTAGGCTATAAATCACTTTACTCACGCTGAGTGAAATGGTAGTTTAGGGGAAGGCCTAAAATATAATTCTCAAATATTTATATTATTAGTGGTCCTATCGATAAATACTACATAACTAAAGTTATACAGAATTAAAATTCCGATCATTTATGTCATACATTGTTACCGTACCGGCTTTGATAACACAGATATTCATGAATTTGTATTTTAATTGCCAAGTCCATATCAACGCCGATCCACGAGGAAACGGGTTAACAGAATTTAATGAAAGTCGGTATATAGATTGGGGGAATAAGAAACTACAGCCTAAGTTATAAACCATTTTATTCGCCCTGTATGAAATTGTAGTTTAAGGGAAGGCACCTAAAATTTAGTTTTAAATACCTATGTTATTGTTCCTTTCGAAAAGTACTACATAACAAAAGTTATAGAGAATACAATTTCCGAAAATTTATGTTTTATTCAATTTTAACGTGTCGACTATGATAAGTGGTATTTCAGAGTCGGAAGAAAACTAAATGCGAAGGCCTAGAATATTGAAAGCGCATAACATTGATCAACAATAACTTTATATTGACCATTGTTTATGGTGAAGTTCTTTGTCTCTTATGCTGCCGCTCAACTCCGACAGATGGGATTACTGCTGCGTACCGAGTATAACAGCCTGACTGAATTCTGGCGGGAAATAGTTGGGGAGTTAGAAAACTTTCTTCTTTAGCATGTCATTCCTCTGGTTCATGCATTTTCTGATACTGTTTTGCTGGTGCGTAACTCACTGGTTCGTCATAGTATTCCATCTATTCGATCCCTACTCCGACGCGTTGTTTTGAATGAGCAGTGTGCACTCTTAAGGCAGAGGCTCACTCGGTAGTAGTAGTAGTAGTAGTAGTAGTAGTATGACCTGGTCTAGAATTACAATTTAGGCATATTCCAAATTATAGCACCACAATTACTAAATAACTCAAAATTCAACACTGAAAAGAGCCGTTTCTTAAAAAGAGCTTCTTCTTCTTCTTCACTTTAATACATTCTACATTCATTTTCTTCAAAATTAGCAGTGAAGAAGAGGTTTCTCCTCTGGCCTGGAGGAAAAAATTGCCTCCTAATCAGATAGATTTTCCGCCGCCCGTGTAGTGAATTGAGATTTTGCGACTCATCGGGTACTCCTAGGGAACAGATTAGTAAAAGGGCATAGTTTTTGCCATGGGACTCTTCGCTATTCGAACACCCCGAGAAAAGACTAAGAGTGTTCACGAATCACGGCTGTCTGCTTCCTGGTCATTCCAGCTCTGGAACTTCGGACTGTTAGATCGGCAGCGTAGTAATGTTCGTTAAAAGTGAGAAAATGTGTGGTTTTTCATTTGATCGAGTATTTCATGTGAAATCGTTGCTTTTACTCGCGCCATTCCTACTGACGTCTTTGTAATGACGTATGTTCATTTCTGTTGGGAAAACCACTAAAACAGTCTTTCTGAGGGTATAAAAAGGGCAGGTGGAGAGTGAGTGTCTGCCATTATAATGCAATTTCCCAACCTGATTGTGACTGATGGTAGGCCAAGTGAGCGTACCATTACATTGAAAATTCCCTAACGCAGTCTTTATTATGAGAAAAGACGTTTGGTGATTTCTCCGTCACGTATCTAGGGTAACGGTAAGAGCTATGCAGTTTAATACAGTCTTACTCACAACGTGTACTCTACCTAACCTACAATTCCGTATGCAATGTAGAATTTCGTAGCGAAGCACGGGTACATCGGCTAGTCGGAAAAAATTTAAGGGTTGCTCATTTGAAATACAAAATGGTCTCTAGAAACTTGCACTACACGTTTTGGACAACACTTTACATCTCAAAGACGGCGTACTGATAGGATGACAATTCAAGAGAGTCTTCGCACATTCGTCGATTTAATAGGACATTTATAAATATTCTGTTAGAACAAGTATACCGTAACATGTTGCTATAATAATAATAATAATAATAATAATAATAATAATAATAATAATAATAATAATAATAATAATAATCATACACAAAATTTAAAATACTGATGTTTTGAATTATAAACAACTTTAATAATGACACGTCTTCCTTAATAAAACACTGTGTAACCCCCACCTTTCAAGCACCTGAATCGTTTAGAATATTACAGTTCTCCAAGTGGATACTTCGACACGTAATTTTCAAGGAAAATGCACTTTTTGTTTATTCAAGGGCAGTATCCTGGAGCGTGAGACATTGGGTCGGGGATACAACTGGGGAGGATGACCAGTACCTCGCCCAGGCGGCCTCACCTTGCGGGGGGATGGGAAGATTGGAAAGGATAGACAAGGAAGAGGGAAGTAAGTGGCCGTGGCCTTAGGTTAGGTACCATCCCGGCATTTGCCTGGAGGAGAAGTGGTAAACCACGGAAAACCACTTCCAGGATGGCTGAGGTGGGAATCGAACCCACCTCTACTCAGTTGACCTCCCGAGGCTGAGTGGACCCCGTTCCAGCACTAGTACCACATGCCAAATTTCGTGGCAGAGCCGGGAATCGAACCCGGGCCTCCGGGGTGGCAGCCAATCACACAAACCACTACAAAGCAGAGGCGGACAGTTTGTAAGACTGCTGATGGAAAATATGATAGACTAATGGTGTTACGTTTCCGTGCGTTATTCAGATTTCTCTCTTAGGACTTGAATAGATTATTATTCAGATGTGCCTTGAGGTAGAATGCACCGTTTTTCATTGAAATGACGCAGAATACTGTTATTCTTTTACGATCTATATTCAAAGGATGATGTTTTTGTGCGGTTCAGAGCATTAGAGGTCAAGCGTGTCCCATGTAAGTGGAATCGATTGGTAAGACTTTCGCCCGATCGTCTTTGCCCCCCGGAAATAAACCTAGTGCTCATTTATGTTGGCTGATTGAAATGCAGGCTCATGTGTTTCTCCAAAAGTAGAAGATTTGTTTATAAACTTCCTGACGAGGAATTGCACTCACGTCCATCCGGATGAACCCAACATTTATTTGTTAAATCTTCTAGACAACGAAAATGCAGTACAATAATTATTCTTCTTTCTTTCTTTCTTTCTTTCTTTCTTTCTTAATCTGTTTACCCTCCAGGATTGGTTCATCCCTCAGAATCAGCGAGGGTTCCCACCTCTACCGCCTCAAGGGCAGTGTCCTGGAGCGTGAGACATTGGGGTCGGTGGATACAACTGGGGAGAATGACCAGTACCTCGCCCAGGCGGCCTCACCTGCTATGCTGAACAGGGGCCTGTCATAAATCTATTCACTTCCTTCATATTTTTTTGATTTCAGAAGTATACTACACTGCCGGAAGAAAAGCATGCAACATCCTCAAGAAGAAGGTCATTTTATTCACAAGCGATGTGACAGATTGGAAGGGATAAACAAGGAAGAGGGAAGGAAGCGGCCGTGACCTTAAGTTAGGTACCGCCCCGGCATTTGTCTGGAGGAGAAGTGGGAAACCACGGAAAACCACTTCCAGGATGGCTGAAGTGGGAATCAAAGCCACCTCTACTCATTTGATCTCCCGAGGCTGAGTGGACCACGTTCCAGCTTCAAATTTCGTGGCAGAGCCGGTAATTGAACCCGGGCCTCCGGGGGTGACAGCTAATCACACTAACCACTACACCACAGAGGCGGACTAGTACAATTCAATCGTGTAACTATTCATTCATTCATTCATTCATTCATTCATTCATTCATTCATTCATTCATACCTCGTGCATTCATTAATTCAATTCACTCATAATGTCTGTTATAATTCGAGGATGACTCTGTGTTGACTTATGGCATAAATACTTGCACTAATTCAACTTATGAAGGGTAAGGTATATGTTGTCCTCGACTATATAACACTGTTAACATCTAGGACAAAAATAAATACAATTTAAAAGCTATAATTTATAGATTGGGTGTAAATAGTGATTGGGCTAAAATGTAATGTTTAATGTAGTATTAGATAAACCACTTGTAACAAGGAAAATCATGCATTTATAAAAAAATGGGTTACAATAAATTATTACTCTCTCCCCAGCTCCAGGCGATCCGGAACTAGAGGATGGAAGTATTTTATTCTGGTGACTGTTCCAAACATGTCCTTTGTCCATACTTCCTTCTGTCGTAAATCTATTCACTTTCTCCATAAACTCTTTTGCCTTCCGAAGTATACTACACCACCGGAAGAAAAACATGCAACATCCTCAGGAACAAGGTCATTTTATTCACAAGCGATGTGAAAGGTAGTTCTTCAATGCAGGAGTATACGATTACAAATTCAGACCAAATGAAACATACATGTCTGAGTAAAGGGTGCCCAAACAGTCGCATCAATACACAACGTACCCCTCTGGCGGCAATGCTAGCCTGTGCTCACTCATGCAAACGATCATAAAGGTGCCGAATGCCATCCTGAGACTGATTGTCCCAAGCATATTGCACCTTTTAATACAATTAGGCAATGCTTATTGCAGGCTCTGGAGAACGCGTAAGTTCCCACTTCACCATGTCTCATACGTGTTCAGTTGGCGAGAGATCCGGTGATCGTGCTGGCCAGGGCACTTGTTATACACCACGAGAGCACGTTGCGTCACAGCAGCTGTATGTGGACTTGCATTGTCCTACTGAAAAAGCAAATCACCTTCCTGTGGAAAGAATGGCAGTAGCACGGGGACAACAACCTGTACAATGTAGCGGGCAACTGCTACGTTATCCTGCAGAAACATCAACTGTGACCGTGAGTTGTAACTGATGGCCCTCGCCCCACCCCACATACACACACTATGAAGCTTGTGGTGGGACTTGGGTGTCGTGGGCGAATGCACTCTGGAATAGGCCGCTCACCAGGTCTACGCCATACACGCGTACGTCCATCACTGGCACAGAGACAGAACCTACTCTCGTCACTGAAGACAACAGAGCGCCTTTCCCCTCTCCAGTCCAGAGTAGCTGTGCTTGGCGATGTCGCGGTGTCAACGGCAGCCTGGCCAGAGGCACACGTGATCGTAATCCTGCTGCAAGCAGACGGTTCCCAATGGTCCTTGGTGACAAAGCAGGTGCAACATGTGACCGTATTTCCTTCCTGGATGACGTTCGGTCGGCCACCGCTGTTCACACAATACGTCGATCTTGACGTGCGTCTGTAGTACACGGATGTCCGGAGCCCGGTCTACGGGTGTGGGAATCTTCCACAGAGCACTGCTAAAAGTAGCGACACACCACTGATACATTGCACCCAACATTTGCAGCAATCCGTCGATACGTCCATCCAGCTTTCCGCAGGCCCAATTCGACCCCATTCAAATGGCTGCTGTTGTTCAACAGGAGCACGAACTCGTCGGCGGGGTATGTTACAAACAGTGTTCACCTCTAACCTCAACACAGTTACTGCCAGCAGAGTGAAAATAGAGTGAGCACAGACAGGCCTCCTGAACACCATCTGATCATCGATGACCGTGACAAATAAATCACCATCACAACAACCCTTCAGTTTGCAAATATTATACCCCGATGCCAATGAACACAGTCCTTGAGGATTGTGTATGGCTTTTCCGGCAGTGTATTATCTTCCTCTATGTTCTTACTTGTGACGAATGTAGTAATATACCTGGATGAAATGCCTTATTATTGTCAATAAAAGTAATCGAAGATTTGAAATTGTCCAGTAGAACCATTTTAGACGCTTTTCTAGTGCCCACATTTGCAGATGCCAATAATGAACTGTTGATCCATACGCCCTGGATCTACCAAATTGGGATATTACATACTCTTTTCTAGTGTTTAATTGTGACAGTCTGTTTCGTTTGAAGTGAGCTCCTTCTCGTAGTTTGCTAGTCGTATAATTTAAAACTAAATTGCTATTAGATTTACTTCCAATGCTCATACAGTGCCTCGTTAGCTTGCTATGTGAATTGAAGCCACGATTGTAATGGTCTTTACAAATGTTCTCCTGTGTGCTGACATCAATATCTTCTAGTATACTGGGCCTCGACTTTTTGGGTGAAGAGAGATGGTACTCACTATGACTTGATGGTTCCTGTTGTTCTGGAGATGAAAATCTATCCAGTTTAATGTCATGCATTTCTCTGTCATCCTCATTGCTATATGTAAATATCTCATTAGTGAACTCCATATCCCCGACTCCAATTGGGTTTCAATATTCAGCATGTCACAACTTTATCTCTAATATTTTGACAACATTCATGGGATTACTTCTTCTTATGATGCCAATATGCACAGTTTACACTGTTCCCCGTAACCGAACACTCCAAGAGATGCACTCATACTGCAGCTATACTTGGCAGTGCAGATACAACATGCCACTGTCTAGTGGTGCTAGCAGGCAACTGCTGAGTTTTGCATGGAAAAGTGACGTACCACAGTGTTTGTGATGAAGGATCTATATTCTAAGCATGTATTCGTGAGGTTCAGAGCGTTCGAGGTTGTCCATTATTAGTACCGAGGTTACGGATAGTGGAATCCTTTATATTCTACTGGACTGATGACCTAGATGTTAAGCCAATTTAAACGACAATCATCATTTATATTTCACACTTCCAGTAGCCTTCATGGTCTGCACGGAATTAACATGGCTTTGTTGTGTTCCAATTATTATTATTATTATTATTATTATTATTATTATTATTATTCCAAAAATGAAGTTCCCAGTAGGAAACTAATTTAATTTCATCGACTGAAAATGTTTTTTAAAAAACATTCAAGCTCTTCAGGATTTTAATCGTAAAATTACCAGCGTTTCCCCCCAATGCGGCAGTGGAATCGTCAGTTGGATTGTCACACTTTTCCAAGAAGTTGGTGGCTAGTGCGCCGTAGAGTCACTACTATGAGCCTCCTCTGTAGGACAATTCAGGGGAAGTAGCATTTGCCTCTTATATAAAAATTGTTTTCTGGCATGAAATTGGGTAACCACGGAAAACCATATTCTGTGTGGCCGGCGGTGAAATTCGAACCCACCACCTTCTGAATGTAAGCTCACAGCTACGCGACCCTAACTGCAGAGCCAATTCGATCGGTGGTATATTAATCAAATAACATATAGCCCATCGCTCTACCCAGCTATGCCTGAATTTAAATATGGACTGCCGGGCTGAGTGGCTCAGACGGTTAAGGCGCTGGCCTTCTAATCCCAACTTGGCAGGTTCGATCCTGGCTCAGTCCGGTGGTATTTGAAGGTGCTCAAATACGACAGCCCCGTGTCGGTAGATTTACTGGCACGTAAAAGAACTCCTGCGGGACTAAATTCCGGCACCTCGGCGTCTCCGAAGACCTTAAAATTGTAGTTAGTGGGACGTAAAGCAAATAGCATTATTATTATTATTAAATATGGACTTTTGAGAAATTCTCTTAAGCTGTTTTATAGTGATGCTGTAACAGTTAAACAAACAAACAAGCAAACAAACAAAAAAGTTGAATTTTAAACTAATTACGATTTTTTAAAATTCAGAATCGGAGATAAAAATGAACTGTGAGGAAAAAATTAAAGTGTACAGTCAAAATTATAATTCTCTTTACAGAGGCCTACTGCGCATGACTTTCACAGTGTGCGGTTCCTTGGCTGAATGGTCAAAATGATGACAATAGACATAAGAACTCAGGAAATGTAGCTAATGATCATAGTTACAATAGTAACTCATACGACGTAGTCGGCTGTCGTTTTAAGAGTGGTGAAATGGGAAAGACCCATGTCAGTAAATTACTGGTTCATCAAATAAACCCTTTTGAGGGGAAATTCCGGCATACGACCTGGAGAAGTTGTAGAAATGTTGAACACTTCTTCTTCTTCATCATCTGTTTACCTTCCAGGGTCGGTGATTCCCTCGAACTCAGCGAGGGATCCAACCTCTACCGCCTCAAGGGCAGTGTCCTGGAGCTTCAGACTCTGGGGCGGGGGATACAAGTGGGGAGGATGACCAGTACCTCGCCCAGGCGGCCTCACCTGCTCTGATGAACAGGGGCCTTGTGGGGGGGATGGGAAGTTTGGAAGGGATAGACAAGGAAGAGGGAAGGAAGCGGCCATGGCCTGAAGTTAGGTACCATCCCGGCATTTGCCTGGAGGAGAAGTGAGAAAACACGGAAAACCACTTCCAGGATGGCTGAGGAGGGAATCGAATCCCCCTCTGCTCAGTTGACCTCCCGAGACTGAGTGGACCCCGTTCCAGCCCTGGACCCACTTTTCAAATTTCGTGGCAGAGCCGGGAACCGAGCCCAGGCCTCCGAGGTTGGCAGCTAATCACACTAACCACTACACCACAGAGGCGGGCAATGTTAAACACACACACAATAATAATAATAATAATAATAATGATGCAATTTTCGCAGAAAATCTTCGATGCGTTTGTGCAATGTTAAACCACCACCAGTAACGTAATTTTAACGTTTCTTCATTGGCCATAGATTTTTAAGACACACAAGAATGTTCGGAATTTATTTCGGCTCTTTAGGTGCATGATGAGCGCCGCGCCGCGGATTTAAGCTCAGAGCATCTCGGGACTGGGTGCTTGGGTTTGTCTCAGTACACACCTCTTCATACGCGCAAACACCGCACTACCAACCACCACAGAGGCACGGAGTAGTGAATACATCCCTCTACATAGGGTTGGCATCAGGAAGGACATCTGGACGCAAAACAGGACAAAGTCCAGATGTGCGACATAGTTGGAACCTGTGACCTCACCACAGTGTGGGAATAAGTGGTACAAGAAAAATAGGGATTCTGAAGTGTTTATCCCACAGGAGTTCTTTAACGTGCTGGAAGCCAACGACGCTGAATTGCCGCATTTAAACTTTCTCAAATGCCACCGACCTCAGCCAAGATCGAACCTGTTTTCAAACGATTCGAACCCAATCATAGGAATGGCCCGGCTTAATGGGAGCCCTCCTATTTCTCGGGGACCGAGCTCGATAGCTGCAGTCGCTTAAGTGGGGCCAGCATCCAGTAATCGGGAGATAGTGGGTACGAGCCCCACTGTCGGCAGGCCTGAAGATGGTTTTCCGTGCTTTCCCATTTTCACACCAGGTAAATGCCGGGGCTGTATCTTAATTAAGGCCACGGCCGTTTCCTTCCCATTCGCAGGCCTTTCCTATCCCATCGTCGCCGTAAGACATATCTGTGTCGGTGCGACGTAAAACAAATAGTTATTTCTCGGGTCTCCTGTCCGAATGTATGTATGTATGTTTAGTCCTCAGCCCGAAAGTTGGTTGGATCCACAACAGCTCCGCCATCAGCTGTCATAGATGTCCTAGGCATCACTGAAGAGGCGTACTAGGGAAATGAGGAGTGAAGTAGTTTCCCGTTGTTTTCCTCACCGAGCCAGAAGTTGCTATTACATATCAGTCTGCCAAGCCCACTGAAATGCATGCACCAACCGACCCTATGAACAATATTTTCACACCATTCATAGCAGGGACTGGCTGCAGAAGGAATGGCATTACTAGCATCACTCATACCTCAGTCACTTTCATTTTGTCAAAGCCAAGGATAAGACTGAGACAGGTCAATGAAAGTAACAAAATTGCTGTAGCCCATACCAGAAGACATAGTGCATTGTAAACACTAGGTCCCGCCAGCGAATGTATGAGGTAAAATATTTTAATTTCAGGACTTCACTTGTCAATTTACATTGGGTATCAGACGAGCCCGCCTCTGTGGTGTAGTGGTTAGCGTGATTAGCTGCCACCCCCGGAGGCCCGGGTTCGATTCCCGGCTCTGCCACGAAATTTGAAAAGTGGTACGAGGGCTGGAACGGGGTCCACTCAGCCTCGGGAGGTCAACTGAGTAGAAGTGGGTTCGATTCCCACCTCAGCCATCCTGGAAGTGGTTTTCCGTGGTTTCCCACTTCTCCTCCAGGCAAATGCCGGGATGGTACCTAACTTAAGGCCACGGCCGCTTCCTTTCCTCTTCCTTGCCTATCCCTTCCAATCTTCCCATTCCTCCACAAGGCCCCTGTTCAGCATAGCAGGTGAGGCCGCCTGGGCAAGGTACTGGTCATACTCCCCAGTTGTATCCCCCGATCAAAAGTCTGAAGCTCCAGGACACTGCCCTTGAGGCGGTAGAGGTGGGATCCCTCGCTAAGTCCGAGGGAAAAACCGAACCTGGAGGGTAAACAGATGATGATGATGATGATGATAAATCAGACGAAAGTACTTCTCCCAGCCCCGATCTGCTCGCTACCAGATGCTCGTCACTGGGCTGCCATTCTTTGTCTTGGAAAACGAGGGGATTCGAATCGTATTGTAAGTTATTGTAGAAATACTTTTCTACGGTTTTCTGTTAATGGCTGCGGAAATAAGAGGGTAATGGCATTCTCAGCGGAATAACTGATTCTCACCAACGAAATTTCCACTCAACTCTCGGCCAATGCATGTTATATTTCCAAAGATAAATTTGGATGATTTTGGTTCGTATTCAAATGTAATTTTTATGGCTTTAGAGTACATAAAATCTTCAAATTTCCCTTTCGTTATTCATCAGTGCTGTCACAATACTGAAACAGTACGGAAAGTTCGCCAGACAGACTTCGGGCTCCATGTATTATTGGTTAGTGTCTTTGTATTTGGGCCTCGAGACCAGGATTTGATTCCTGGCTGGATAGTGTGATTGGAGTCGTAAAATAGTTAATTATTTTGACTCGGGGACTTGGATTTTACTGTCCTAACATTTCTTCAAGTTCCACACCACGTACAACACCGTCCTTCTTCACAAAAAAGCGTAGTTTCTCATACACCACGGATGCCGCCCGAACCTCAAGGGCTGTATCTGGCTATATTATTATTATTATTATTATTATTATTATTATTATTATTATTATTATTATTATTCAGGTGGTAATTGTCCGGATCTGAGGAGGTCTGCATCACGAATGTAGCAGGACACGAAGTATAAAGACCATCATTCTTCTTATCTTACAGGAGCTAATTATATAGGCCAAGTATAGGACGAATCTCTTCGGCCGCACACAAATTCAAAATGTAATTTAACATTTTTTTATACAGAAAGGTTAGAACATCTAAAAATCAAAATTCACCACATTAGAAACTACGCGGTATCTATAACAGTGCATATCGGATAAATAATCCTCTTGATTACAGTACAAATATGGCAATGTTTTAAACATAATTCATGACTGGCATTGACAGATAATAATAATAATAATTATGAAACAACATTTTATGTATAGGCCTATTAAAATATTTTAGAACAATGTCTTGTAATTTGCATGTTATACATCTCATTCCGTATTGACGGTTATCCCTTTACAAATAAAAGGTATTGTATTATCCTCCTTTTCAATAAAAAAAACATTTTATTAGATGGAATAATATCTATACATTTTTCAGCCTATCTAAAGGCCATCCTTAGTATAAGCTCAAATATTACGTTTATGCAAACAAACAAAAACATTAATAAATTGTGTGGAATTAAAAGACAATTATCATGATTCACATATTAAAAACATGTTGAGGTAGAAAAATCCTCTTGTCTAAAAACTCGTTTGGTTGACTTAGCACCTTCTAATCCTTTTAAAAGTGGAAAGCTGTGTTGTGCAGCTTAGTGAGACCGCCAATAAAGGGAATAATGAGCGCGCATCATTCGTTACAAGGCTCGAGTCGTACGACCTTGCCGGTCTAATGTCTCTATTGACACTAAATTGTATTGAAAAGGAGGAAAATATGATACTTTTTTATTTGTGAAGTGAATGTCTTGTAAACCCAAGCCCATATTAACATGTTAGCTTGGTTACGTTAATGACATTACTTTGGATTATATATTTATATTACGTTAGGCTGGCTAATATTAAGTAATACTTTTTTGTAATTTTACTTTGTATCACAAAGAATGCTGCTGTATTAAAAATCCAGTAACATGCAATAAATTAAATAGATAAATTTTCGAAACTGGCCTTAAGATTAGCCTTTCTTGTAGAAGCAACTCTGAGGCACCGGCCTCTTCCGTACAAGCAATTCCGAAGTCGTTCTCCGGACGAGCCCTTTTTGCAGGACCAATTCTGTGGGATCAGAAGGGATCTTTGTTAGAGGAGCAATTTTGAGGCAAGCTTCGAGATGAGTCTTTCCCGTGGGACCACTTCTGTGGCTTGCATCAGGAGGGATTTGCTACAGAAGCGAGGCAGGTTTCAAGACGCGCCTCACTCCTACGACAAATTCTGTGGCGGGTATCAGGAGAGGCCTTCGTTACAGGAAAAATTCTGAGGGAGACTTCAAGAGGAATCTCTGCCGTAGGACAAATGATGAGGCTTCGCTCATGACGAGTCTGCCTTACATGACCAAATATGATGCAGGATTCAAGATGAGCCTCTCATGTAGCACCAATTCTGAGACTGGCCTCAAGAAGAACCTACTTTACAGAACCAAACCGCCGCGCCGGACTGAGTGGCTGAGACGGTTGAGGCGCTGGCCTTCTGACCCCAAATTGGCAGGTTCGGTCCTGGGTCAGTCCGGTGGTATTTTAAGGTGCTCAAATACGTCAGCCTCCCGTCGGTAGATTTACTGGCACGTAAAAGAACTCCTCCGAGATTAAATTCCGCCACCTCGGCGTCTCCGAAAACCGTGAAAGTAGTTAGTGGGACGTAAAGCCAATAACATTATTATTATTATTAGGACCAAACCTGAGACTAACCTCTCCTACAGGAATGTTTCTGAAACAGGCTTCAGGACGGATCTACTTTCCAGGACCAATTTTGTGGCTGGCTTCAGGAGGGGCTTTTGTTACAGGAACAATTCTGAGGCAGCCTTCAAGATGAGTCTCTCCCGTAGGGCCAGTTTTAAGGTTACCGGTTACCCTTATGACGAGTCCGCTTTACTTAGCACCAATTCTGAGACTGACCTCAAGACAAACCTATTTTACAGGACCAAACCTGAGGCTAACCTTTTCTACAAGAGTATTTCTGAAGCAGGCATCTTGGTGGCCTACTTTGCAAGACCGCTTCCACCGTTGTTATCAGGATGAATCTATATTTCTGTAGCAGTACTGAAGCTGTATGTAAGACGAGTCGATTCTGCTGCAACGATGATGAGATGAGTGTTGTTTAGGTACAATAAACTAATTTTAACATCTACATGAGGAACTCGTGAAATAAACAAATAACGGCTTTTGCTTGGGTGAATAAAATGTTAGACTTGCCGCCCTTCATATCGTTGATATTGAGGAGTAATATACTGTACATTGTATATTGTGACGCAAGTGTGATAAACTGATATAACTTTTAAAAATATTCTATCATTCATGGGTAAATAATGCAAGTATCGAGCTCGAATTATTATTATTATTATTATTATTATTATTATTATTATTATTATTATTATACGATTATGATGATATTATTACTTGTAATGTATGGTTATGAAGTGTTTACATCCAATTAGTATTAGTATTATTGTTATTATTATTTACTTAGTCGAATGATCGCATTGTGTGTGAGGTTATGTCTTGAAACATGTACTGCATATAGACGTTTATATGTAAGAACCTTTAATTAATTTATTCTTACCTGTATATATAATTTGTAATCCACTACGGTATTTTGAAACGATCTGTAACATCCAGAAAGGCACTGGGGAGACGCGAATTATGGAGAATATTCTGTACACGATATCCATGTATTAAGCACTCTAGAATTTACGAGGAGGTATTTATGACGTATCTTTCTGGAAGCCTGACCAGGCACCTATATAAAGAGGTGGTCTTGGTGGTAGAGACGAGTTGTTGTTTAGTAAGAGTCATGGTTTAACAGGAGTTGTTCTGATCAGACGTGCGTCTTGCTATCGAGTGTTTGAAGTATGTGGATCGGTTTAGTAAAGTTGGTAGTTGACATGCAGTAGCTGCAGTCTCCATGTTGAAGTGATAGGAAGTTGTTAAAATGGTGGCTTGTTGATGTTCTTGGAGTGAAGTGTTTTGTTTGTGATACAGTGATTAAGGTTATGTGTGTTGAATTTGTAAACAATTGTAAATAAATCCGTGTACGCAAGTTGACAGCATTTTGTGTGCGTCATTGTGGTTACATTAATTGCTTAGTTATTATTATTAATAGTAGTAGTAGTAGTAGTAGTAAGTGCTGTTAATATTGTTATTAATTTATTATATTATCTGTAATTGGAGAAGTTAATGATAAATAAACAAATCAAATCAAGTAACACAAGTAAGCTTTTTCCCTCTGGGAACTATTAATAGGGAACCATTGTAATATTATCCCCTTGTGATGGAAGCTGCAATGACCTTTGTTAATAAAGTACCACTGCAACATTCTTCACCTACGACGTAGGCTCCAGTGATCGATGTTAACCTGTTACATTTTCCGCCTGTGATAAAAGCTCCAATGATCGATGTTAGCAGAGTACCATTGTCATATTCTCCACCTGTGATGAAAGCTTCAATGATCGATGTTAACAGGGTACCATTGTAATATTCTCCACTGATGATGAAAGCTCTAATGATCGACGTTAACAGGGTACCATTATCATATTCTCCACTGACGATGAAAGCTCCAATAATCGATGTTAACGGGGTACCATTATCATATTCTCCACTGACGATGAAAGCTCCTATAAACGATGTTAACGGGGTACCATTGCAATATTCTCCACCTGTAGTGGAAGCTGCAATGATCTTTGTTAATAAGGTACCGTTAAAACATTCTTCACCTAGGACGTGTGCTCCAATGATCGATGTTAATAGAGTACCATTGTCATATTCTCCACCTAAGCTCTCACGACCTATGTTAATAGGATACCATTGTAATATTTTTCACCTGTAACGTGAACTCCAAATATAGACATTAATAGGGTTCCACTGCAAAACTCCAGTGATCGATTTGGTAGTTCATAACTAGAGATGTAATTATGGGCTTAGTGTTCGAGGTCCCCTATAGTTTCTTCTTTGTTCGTTGATGACACTGATTCGTGTTCGAAGTCCCTATAGCTTTTTCTTTGTTCGTTGATAACACTGATTAGATAAAAGTAAATGATGACTGATAATGAATACACACTTATCGCACAGCGTGTGATAGTGGTAATACGAATTATTGATCTAAAGCTGTTTAAGCGAAGTCTTTGTTGTTCCTGTCTACCTCCTTTGTCTTTATGCTCATCCATAAAGGAAACAAAGAGAGAAATATTGTAAACAGTAAATTATGTCGATGACATTTGAAAGAAATCAGACCAGTTAAGAAATATCTTACCGGGTAAGTTGGCCGTGCGGTTAGGATCGCGCAGCTGTGAGCTTGCATACGCGAGACAGTGGGTTCGTACCGTAATTAAGGCCACGGCCGCTTCCTTCCCACTCCTAGGCCTTTCCTATCCCATCGTCGCCATAAGACTTGCCTGTGTCGGTGCGACGTAAAGCAACTAGCAATATATTTATATCTTTGTTAAAAACCACGTGGGCACTGGAAATTCGTCTCGTTTTTATGAGTATTACGATTCTGCCCGGTCTGATGAATTTACGCTCTCACAAGGAATTTGTTCGAAGGTGTCTTGTATACTGCGTAACTGGTGCAACCAATTGGGACCGGGATAAATAATTGTGTACAAAGTCCATGGTACTGCGCTAAAACACGTTCACGTTTATGCGTAATTAACAGTGTTCTGCTTTCATACAATATTCACTTTTGAAACTTCAGGCCTTTATTCACTACTAATTTACCGCAGTAAGATTCAGAAAACTTTCTAAACCCCACCCAAAATATGAAATGACTTGACAAATTTAAACAGCACATACGAGTTTTAGAACATTCAACTCATTAAATCAAAACATTATGAAATCAAGATTTTCGAAAATAAAACAATTGAATTTAACCCATAAAACTGCACAATCTTTAAGGGTTGTTCTATAAATATAGTTAACAAATTTACTGAAAAAATTAATTAACATGTTAATTTTGGTGAGATATGCTTTTTTAAACGTTTTTAATAAATTTTGCACTATCATTCAATTATGTACACTCCAGACCAAGTTAATCTTATCTAAAATGTTTTGTTTGGACCTTTTATTAACGTCTTATAAATACAGAAAACGGAAAACATAAAATATATTGTCTAAATATTGTAAAAGTTGAAATACCTATACATTAGAATGGTTAAATGCGTAGAAACTTACGATAGTCTTTCCTTTATGACATATTTGTTATGAGTTCGTGTGGATCATGTTTCAGATATATTTAGTTAAGAGATTCTTTTACTTGCCCGGCCTTTTATCTGTTATCTGGGATCAGCACCAATGTGGATTAAGCTCTGTTTTACTGACGTCAGATGCCCTTCCTGTAGCTAACCCTATGTGGTGGGTAGGGGGATTTATTTACTCTTGCATGTTTCTGTGGTGGTTAGTAGTATGATATGCTGTATGTAAGGGAAGGTAAAATTCCATTGTTTCCACGTGTTCCATTGTTGGACGCGCTTGTAAACGGTCGTCTGTTGAGAGTGCTCTTGCATTATCGTAATGGTAAAGTAGTTAAAACCTATAGAAACTCTTTAATTTTGTGTATGTGTGATCCATTTAGTGCTAATTGTATATTGGTGTTTAGTGCTTGTTGGTAGAAATTGGGAGTAGTGATATATAGTTGAATTTTATATCAAGTAGTTCAGTTGGTGTTCAGTAGATTACGTTTTCTACATTAAGTAGGCTAGTTACGTGTACTTTGTTTCGAGTTTAGGTTTAAGAAATAATTTAGGTATTAATATTGACTTGTTTAAACATTTAAATATCTGTAGGTTCGTTGGTATAATACTTACAAAGACAGATTATCATAAGGAGTTCTAACTTCCGCAGCTTTTACATTCAAGCAGACAATAGACACGGTATTTTGGATAGATATCCGTTCAAACTATCAAGATGGTAATAATTTATTCAATTAAATAACACGATACGCCTGTAAACTTCGATTTAATAACAGAAGTTAAAGAGAACACCACTGGAGAATTACTCAACTGTCTTTGGATTGTTGACGATTGTTGACGATTGTTTGCTGCATTCCGACGAGATAAACGAGAAGAGGGTAGTTGAGTAAACAAACACAAGCATCAGCTGATTACTATATTCCGGTAATTTGTAATTCCAAGTCCCCGGCATACTTTGCACGTTGCAAATTCGATTATTCGTCGAGTAAAAGTTAATAATCAAACCCCTATATCCCAATAATTGCAATTCAAGACCCCGGCGTAGTTTTGAAAAAAGATTTTTAGAGAAATTACTGTAGACAACCCCTTATTTTTCAGCATTTAATGACACTTTTATTCTCCGTCCCGCGTACTAGGGAAAATAATAGTAATCCACCAGCTGTAAAAATCACATAACCACGTTTCGGTTGAGAACTGTAGTAAAGAATGAAATGGCGTTTGACTTTTATTGCCGGGAGTGTCTGAGGAAAATTTCGGCTCGCCAGATGCAGGTCTTTCGATTTGACTCCCGTAGGGGACCTGCGCATCGTGATGAGAATGAAATGATGATGAAGACGACACATACACCCAGCCCCCGTGCCAGCGAAATTAACCATTGATGGTTAAAATTCCCGACCCTGCCGGGAATCGAACCCGGGACCCCTGTGATCAAAGGCCAGCACGCTAACCATTTAACCATGGAGCTGGACAGAATTGTAGTGTAGATACGGTGTAATAGATACTGTAGTATTCTGCCTGACATATTCGTGTGTACCTTTGTGTACGGTGATCCTTTCGTACTTCAGTGTTTAACCAAAGGGCAGTTTTCATTTCAGTTAGAGCATAGTACGATAAAATAGTACTAATAATAATCTGTCTACGCATTCAGCTTTGTTGGTAATCTTTGAGTCGTTCTTGCGAAATTCAAACCTTAAGTGCAATTTCTATTTCTGTTTGTGCTTAGTAATAACCTATTGTACTTAGTATACGTCTTAACGAAGTTTAAAATTATTATAGTGTATTGCAGTATCTTATGTCCGCCTCTGTCATGTAGTGGTTAGTGTGATTAGCTACCACTCCCGGAGGCCCGCGTTCGATTCCCGGCTCTGCCACGAAACTTGAAAAGTGGTACGAGGGCTGGAACGGGGTCCACTCAGCCTCGGGAGGTCAACTTAGTAGATGTGGGTTCAATTCCCACCTCAGCCATCCTAAAAGTGGTTTTCCGTGGTTTCCCACTTTTCCTCCTGGCAAATGCCGGGATGGTACCTAACTTAAGGCCACGGCCGATTCCTTTGCTCTTCCTCGTCTATCCCTTCCAATCTTCCCATCCCCCCGCAAGGCCCCTGTTCAGCACAGCAAGTGAGGCCGCCTGGGCGAGCTACTGGTCATCCTACCCAGTTGTATCCCCCGACCCAGACTCTGAAGCTCCAGGACACTGCCCATGTGGTGGTAGAGGTGGGATCCCTCGCTGAGTCCGAGGGAAAAATCGAACCTGGAGGGTAAACATATAAAGAAGAAGAAGAAGTATCTTATTAGAAATTAGAGTGCTTATTCTATTACTGTGAAATATTTGTGTAGTATAGTAGAAGAATCTGTAGAAACTCTCTTACTAGAATTCTGTTGTAATTAGGATAGGCTATACTGCAGTTTAGAATTGTGTACTTCTTGAGTATTCCTTTCGGTATTCAGTAATAAACGGCAGTTTTCATCCTGTTAGGCTGTTGTAGGATAAAAATGTAGTATTGTAGCGTAGTAGTGTATTCATTACCTTATTTTCTTGTGATCTTTGTGTGCTACCCTAGACAAAAATTCTTTCCTTTCATTTTTTGCACAGAATAAATTATTTTATTTTTCCTTTTCTTTTCATTATTCCATAAAGAATGTCTAAGGAGTGCAAGTGTAGGAACTGTGGGTGTGGCCAGGCATTAAGGAGTATGAGGGAGGAGTTGGAGCGTTTGAGGGAGGTAATGAGGATTCTCTCAGAAGACAGGAAGGAAAGTAGGCCTCCCTCAACCTATGTACAGGATACAGTAGGTGTAAAAGAGGGATGTGAAGGAAAGGGGGAATTGTAGAAGACAGGTGGTCTAATGTTTTAAGAGGACGGAGATTGCAGGCTAACTGTTCTATTCAGGATCAGAATTCAAGACAGATGTCTGTGAGAAATTGGTACAAATCACTGCAGGTAGAACAACAGAGCGAAAATGAGGAACAGGAAACTGTTGCTGAGCAGTGTGGAAGTAGGGGGAAAGGAAGGGGTAGGAAAGGGAAATGTAAAGTAGAGGATAGTAAAAGACAGGTGGAACAGGGCCATGGAAGAAAGAAAAGGGAGGAGGAAGTAGCTTCTGCAGCAGTGAGGAAAGATAGGGCTGACCAGGAGGGGAGGGGATCAAATGAGGTGGGTAGGGATATAGCTGTGGTCATGGGGGATTCCATTGTTAGACATGTGGGAAAAATGTGTGGAGGAAAGGGAACCAGGGTAGAGCGTTATCCAGGAATTAGGTTAACGCAGATGTGGATGAAAGTAGAAGAGAAGGCGGAAGGAAAGGAGAACCAACAACGTAAGGCAAGCAGATATACATGTGGGAAAAGTCTGTGGAGGAAAGGGAACCAGGGTAGAGCGTTATCCAGGAATTAGGTTAACGCAGATGTGGATGAAAGTAGAAGAGAAGGCGGAGGGAAAGAAGAACCAACAACTTAAGGCAAGCAGATATAAGTACCAACATAGTTGGGGATGTGTGGGATTTAGTAAATGGAGCACGGGTGAAGTTTAAGGAAGCAGAGATTGTTATACACTGACTGACAGTGACAATGCAACACCAAGGAGGAGTGGTTCGAAAGGGATGAAAGTTGGGGAAAAAACAGAGACGGCACGGATGAATAATTGATGTTTATTTCAAACCGATAGGGAGGTTACACAATGCGCACGGCATCGACTCAGTAGGATGTAGGACCACCGCGAGCGGCGATGCACGCAGAAACATGTCGAGGTACAGAGTCAATAAGAGTGCGGATGGTGTCCTGAGGGATGGTTCTCCATTCTCTGTCAACCATTTGCCACAGTTGGTCGTCCGTACGGGGCTGGGGCAGAGTTTGCAAACGGCGTCCAATGAGATCCCACACGTGTTCGATTGGTGAGAGATCCGGAGAGTACGCTGGCCACGGAAGCACCTGTACACCTCGTAGAGCCTGTTGGGAGATGCGAGCAGTGTGTGGGCGGGCATTATCCTGCTAAAACAGAGCATTGGGCAGCCCCTGAAGGTACGGGAGTGCCACCGGCCACAGCACATGCTGCACGTAGCGGTGGGCATTTAACGTGCCTTGAATACGCACTAGAGGTGACGTGGAATCATACGCAATAGCGCCCCAAACCATGATACCGCGTTGTCTAGCGGTAGGGCGCTCCACAGTTACTGCCGGATTTGACCTTTCTCCACGCCGACGCCACACTCGTCTGCGGTGACTATCACTGACAGAACAGAAGCGTGACTCATCGGAGAACACGACGTTCCGCCATTCCCTCATCCAAGTCGCTCTAGCCCGGCACCATGCCAGGCGTGCACGTCTATGCTGTGGAGTCAATGGTAGTCTTCTGAGCGGACGCCGGGAGTGCAGGCCTCCTTCAACCAATCGACGGGAAATTGTTCTGGTCGATATTGGAACAGCCAGGGTGTCTTGCACATGCTGAAGAATGGCGGTTGACGTGGCGTGCGGGGCTGCCACCGCTTGGCGGCGGATGCGCCGATCCTCGCGTGCTGACGTCACTCGGGCTGCGCCTGGACCCCTCGCACGTGCCACATGTCCCTGCGCCAACCATCTTCGCCACAGGCGCTGCACCGTGGACACATCCCTATGGGTATCGGCTGCGATTTGACGAAGCGACCAACCTGCCCTTCTCAGCCCGATCACCATACCCCTCGTAAAGTCGTCTGTCTGCTGGAAATACCTCCGTTGACGGCGGCCTGGCATTCTTAGCTATACACGTGTCCTGTGGCACACGACAACACGTTCTACAATGACTGTCGGCTGAGAAATCACGGTACGAAGTGGGCCATTCGCCAACGCCGTGTCCCATTTATCGTTCGCTACGTGCGCAGCACAGCGGCGCATTTCACATCATGAGCATACCTCAGTGACGTCAGTCTACCCTGCAATTGGCATAAAGTTCTGACCACTCCTTTTTGGTGTTGCATTTGCTCTGTCAGTCAGTGTAAGTGAAATACTGTGTAGGAGGATACTGGGTGAAAGGTGATTGGGGATTTAAATGAGATTATGGAGTGGGTATGTGATAAACTGGGAGTTAGACTTCTAGATCCTAATGGGTGGGTAGGAAATAGGGATCTGCCTTGAGATGGCCTTCACTTAAACCCCAGTGGTACGTATAAGATAGGAAATTTGTTTAGAAGGGTTATAGGGAGGTACATTCAGAGAAAAGGGGTGGTCTAGGGAACGATGATAAAGGTAGGGGGAACTGGAAGTGAAGTAGGGATGACATAAAAATGTTCGTGTTGAACTGTAGAAGTATTGTAAAGAAAGGAATAGAATTAATTTAATAGATATATACTTACCACATATTATAACAGGAGTTGGATCAAGGCTGAGAAATGATATAATGGATGCAGAAGTTTCCTCACGGAACTGAAGTGTGCATCGTAGAGATAGGGTAGGAATGGTATGAGGGGGAGTATTCATTCTGGTGAAAGAAGAATTTGTAAGCTACGAAAATATTAAAGATCACAAACATGAAATTCTATATTAAGCAACTTGATGTCTTTGGAGTGTACAGGCCGGAAAAGGGTAGCGCTGACGCTGATTCGGAATTATTTGATAAGATACATGGTAAACTGTGTGGGAAACGATATGGAAAGGAATGTGATTGTAGTGGGTAATTTCAATTTACCGAATGTCAATTGGGAAGGTAATGCAAACAACAGAAATCACGACCAACAAATGGCAAATAAGTTAAGATGGGAAGGACAGCTGATTCAGAAAGTGATGGAACCAACTAGAGGAAGAATATTCTGGACGTGCTGGTAAAACCAGATGAGCTCTATAGAGAAACCGAAGTAATTGATGGTTTTAGTGATCACGAAGCTATTTTTGTCGTAGTTAAAAATAAATGTGATAGAAAGGAAGGTCTTAAAAGTAGGACTATTAGGCAGTACCATATGGCTGATAAAGCAGGCATGAGGGAGTATTTAAAAAGTAACTGTGATCGGTGGAACACGGGAAATAAAAATGCAAACAGACTCTGAGATGGGTTTAAAGCAATTGTTGAGGAATGCGAAAATAGGTTTTACCTTTAAAGGTGGTAAGGAATGGTAAAGACCCACTACATTATATCAGAGATGTAATGACACTTAGAAGTAGGTTGGAAAGAAGTCGAGTTAGAAATGGCTGTGGAAGTATGGAGAAATTAAAGCAACTTACTAGGAAATTGAATCTAGCAAAGAAGTCAGCTAAGGATAACATGATGGCAAGCATAATTGGTAGTCATAAAATTTTAGTGAAAAATGGAAGGCTATGTAAAGGTACTTCAACACAGAAACAGGTTCTAAGAAGGACATTCCAGGATTCATTAATGGACAAGGAGAGTGTGTATGCGAAACTCTTCAAAAGGCAGAAGTATTCAGTCAGCAGTATGTAAAGATTGTTGGTTACAAGGATAATGTCCAGATAGAGGAGGTGACTAATACTAAAGAAGTATTAAAATTTACCTATGATAACAACGACATGTACGATAAGATACAAAATTTGAAAACTAGAAAAGCAGCTGGGATCAGGTTTCGGGGGATATACTAAAGATAATGGGTTGGGATATTTTACCATATCTGAAGTACTTATTTGATTATTGTTTGCATGAAGGAGCTATAGCAAATGAACGGAAACTTGCTATAGTTGTCCGTGTGTATAAAAGAAAGGGTGATAAACATAAAGCTGAAAATTACAGGCCAGTGAGTTTGACATGCATTGCATGTAAGCTTTTGGTAAAGCATTCTTTTTGATTATATTAGGCATTTTTGAGAAATTAATAACTGGTTCGATAGAAGGCAGATCGGGTTTAAGAAAGATTATTCCACTGAAGCTCATCTTGCAGGATTCCAGCAAGATGTAGCAGATATCTTGGATTCAGGAGGTCAAATGGACTGCATCGAGATTGACCTATCTGAGGCATTTGATAGGGTTGATCATGGGAGACTACTGGCAAAAATTATTGTAATTGGACTAGACAAAAGAGTGACTGAATGGGTGGCTATATCTCTAGGAAAGAGCACTCAGAGAACTAGAGTAGGCGAAGCTTTATCTGACACTGTAATAATTAAGAGGTGAATTCCTCAAGGCAGCATATTTGGACCTTTATGTTTTCTTATATATATAAATGCTATGAGTAAAGAAGTGGAATCAGAGATAAGGCATTTGCGGATGATGTTATTCTGTACAGAGTAATAAATAAGTTACTAGATTGTGAGCAACTGAAAAATGACCTCGTTAATGTTGTTAGATGGACAGTAAGCAATGGTATGATGATAAACGGGGTTAAAAGTCATTTTGTGAGTTTCACAAATAGGAAATGTCCTCTCAGTTTTAATTACTGTGTTAATGGGGTGACAGTTGCTTTTGGGGATCATTGTAAGTAGCTAGGTGTTAATATAAGGAAAGATCTTCATTGGAGACATCACACAAATATGATTGTAAATAAAGTGTACAGATCTGTGCACATGGTTATGTGGGTATTTTTGGGTTGTAGTAAGAATATAAAGGAGAGGGCGTGTAAGTCTCTGTTAAGACCCAACTAAAGTATGGTTCAAGTGGTTGGGAACCTCACCAGAATTACATCATTTAAGAACTGGAAAAAGGCCAAAGAAAAGCAGCGCGATTTGTTCTGGGTGATTTCCGACAAAAGAGTAGCAGTACAAAAATGTTACAAAGAGTGGGCTGGGAAGACTTTGGAGAAAGGCGACGAGCTGCTCGACTAAGTGGTATGTTCCGAGCTGTCAGTGGAGAGATGGCGTGGAATGACATCTGTAGACAAATAAGTTTGAGTGGTATCTTTAAAAGTAGGAAAGATCACAGTATGAAGATAAAGCTGGAATTCAAGAGGACAAATTGAGGCAAACATTCGTTTATAGGAAGTGGAGTTAGGGATATGAATAACTTACCATGGGAGATGTTCAATAAATTTCCAATGTTAAAAAAGTCATTAAGAAAATGCTAAGAAAACACCAGATAGGGAATCTGCCACCTGGGCAACTGCCCTAAATGCAGATCAGTATTGATTGATTGATTGATTGATTGATTGATTGATTGATTGATTGATTGATTGATTGATTGATTGATTGATTGATTGATTGATTGATTGATTGAGGTGCATTAGGATGATCACTAACATTCTGTTTCGGAGCTACAGTAGAAGTATTAACCAAACGTCGTTAATATCCTCAACTTGTCCTTGAAACAAACCCAGAGCCCTTCGTCAATACGCTGACAATTCATCCTGGGAAGGGGGCATTCGGATATCATTAAGAGTTTAAAATGAAAATTGTTGAGAGATTTTTTGGTTATTTATAGGAAAGAATTCAAATGACAAGTTTGTTTTTTAGCAAAATATTCAGCTCTTAGTCTCAAATTTTCCAGTGTTCTACTAAATTTCATCCAAAATGGCTGTCGCCCATTCACGCTTATAAATAGAAATTAATTACAGTTCGTGTTGGTCACTAAACTGTACCATCATTTTGAACTTCCGCTAGAATAAATGCATTTTGTAAAACCCATACTTGTGTCAGCCGATTAAGAATCAGGATCAGAATCAGAATCAGGAAAATACATGTCCACAACGGGATTCTCTGGCCTGAAGAAAACGCAAAGGCCCCCTTTACAGTAAATAAGTGGAGAAGTGTAGGAAAGTTTGTTATTTTAATATCGTATTCGGACAACGCTCTGACTGCCAGTTACTGTAATCTGTTAATTGTTGTAGTTTGATCGTGATTTCGCGAGTTATTTATTCTAACATTACAACACACCCGCAAGTTTTATGGAAACATATTATCAATATTAGATAAATTGCAATAAAAACGTTATTATAGTTTATATTTGTTTATTTATGTGCATGAAGTTTGATGGTTTATTGGAGTGTGAAGTTTAGTTGATTTTAAACTGATTTTATACAAACACATACACATGTTAGTAGACGTAATGAAGTAGTTAAATTTCCTGCATAAAAATATTTGTACACGATTTATTAAATATTAACCTTTTTTACCGAAGTTTCTTCTATACGGAGAGAAAGCGTAATAATTCCCATTTAAAAAGGTGCATATTAGTGAATACATTTACCTGCTAAAATCTAAAAAAAAAAGATGAACCATTTATTGCTTACAACATTATCCCAAAAGGCAACATCTGGTACATGTGAAAGAAAAAAGTGTCCTCGCCTACACATGTTTTGAAAAATTAATTCATGACAGACAGACTTGAAGAATGAAGTAAAAATGATAATATAAATGAATCAAAATATGTGAAGTGGCCTCCTGTTTCACTAACATGATTCAAATGCAAAACATATATGCTTTAATAGTACAAAATGAAATATAGTTTGGATCTAGGTAACTTCGCAAATTTAAAATATTATGAAAATTATAGACGAATGATTTTTATGCAGTGTTTAAAATAATCTGTAAGTGCAAGTTGTAAATTAATGAAATTCACGTGTTATTTTCTAAACAAGAACGAGCTATTAAATATCGCACACTGATAGTATATTTTTAATAAACATACTGAAATACTTTCATGTTAACGAGCCCTAATAAAAATGTTAATGTATTAATCCTGTAAACGTGTTTTATAATAATTTCAATGTAAAAAAAGAATACAATTTTGATCCATTTTAAAACAAATAACAGATCTCTTTGTGTAGACCGCCGTGACTTTACCTTTCCACTTAACCCGCTGAGTTGTAAATGGTACTGCTCTAAAATATTTTAACATTTTTATTTGTTTTTCAATCAATTTCGTAACTAAAAATACAGCGTTTTTATTTGCTGATGGCTGTGGTTATTGCTTTTTTTTTGCTAGTTGCTGTACGTCGCACCGACACAGATTGGTCTTATGGCGACGATGGGACAGGAAGGGGCTAGGAGTGGGAAGGAAGCGGCCGTGGCCTTAATTAAGGTACAGCGCCAGCATTTGCCTGGTGTGAAAATGATAAACCACGGAAAACCATTTTCAGGGCTGCCGACAGTGGGGCTCGAAACTACTATCACCCGAATACTGGATACTGGCAGCACTTAAGCGACTGCAGCTATCGAGCTCGGTGGTTATTGCTTTAAGAAGTAGTTCAACTCAGCCACGTCCGCCTTAGTAGGGTAACTATTAGTGCTACTTGCTGCCGTCATCGGAGGCCCGGGCTCGATTCCTGGTAATGCCAGAGATTTATGAATGACGGGATGGCTGGTTTGAGGTTCAAAAGGACGCAAGTATCTCACCTCCAGCGGGGGTGTGCCTGGAAAGAGCTCTACGAGGAAAGAAGATTTGTCTGGTTTCGTGGCTAAATGGTTATCATACTGGCCTTTGATCCAAGGAGTCCTGGGTTCGATTCCTGGCCGGGTTGGGGATTTTAACCTGCATTGTTTAATTGTTCTTGTTCGGGGGTTGGGTGTTTCTGCCGACTTCAGCATTAGAATTCATGTTAGGTGGGGACTGATCCTCACAGATACACAGGTCGCCTATAGGACGTCATCTCGAAAGACCTGCGCCAATCCTCTCCGGAAGCCAATCGCCATTATTATTATTATTATTATTATTATTATTATTATTATTATTATTATTATTATTATTATTATTATTATTGGGCAACCAGCCTCTATTAACACTCTTTTTTTTACAAGTTGCTTTACGTCGCACCGACACAGATAGGTCTTATGGCGACGATGGGACAGGAAAGGGCTAGGAGTTGGAAGGAAGCAGCCGTGGCCTTAATTAAGGTACAGCCCCAGTATTTGCCTGGTGTCCCCCTCGTGTGTGCTTCTATAATTGTAGGGGATTAACCTTGGTTACCCTCTTCAATTGAAGATCCTCTTCGTGGTGGGGGGGGGACTAGTAGCTCCTTTCATGCGATGCCGAGCGGAGCCCTACTGGGTAACCATTCGGTATACAAGGAGGAGGAAGCTAAAGCACCACCCAACCCTAAGGTGTAACGCGACCCATGCCGATGGGGTGCATGGCACATGGGAGATGTGTCCTGAACGGAGCCTTCGAGATACTTGGCGCCCTCTCGAAGTAAGTAGCCTTACCCGGGTATGCGGGGCTCTGCCTGGGCGGACATATATTTCCCTAGCTCCTCGTGGGACCTAAATGAGTACTGTAGCTACCCATAAACCGGAGAGCTCTTCTGGGGCCTCCGAGAGAAACACCAGTTCAACAACCGATGGGGACTCTTCGGAGATACCCTCGGATAGTACGACCTCGACAGTAAGAGAGCTCACTCTAGAGGTAGGCAATCTACTAGTCCAGAAGAAGAAGTAGAAACAGCGCTCCGGCGCTGAGAAGAGGAGGTATAAGAAGGCTTTAAAGGCCCGGGAGCAGGCCAAAGAGGGCCTAACTCCTGGAGCTGAGAGGCCTTCTACTGCCATGACAGCGACGACTGTGGGGGGATCCAATGGGCACAAGAGGCGGGACCCTGAAAAGGGCTCTGCTTCTAGGGCACAGAGGACTCCACCCACCAAGACGCCAGTGGGGAAACGACTTCTGTCGGGGGCAACCCCAGAAGAAGATCGGCCGACCCACAAAAAACACAAGGTGGAGTATGCTAGGATAGCTAAAGCTGGGATCAGGAGGGCCATAGTACCTGTAGGATATCCTGACCAGCAGCTAACCGAGAAACAGGTAGAATCTGTGGAGGAGGCCATCACCGATCTGATAGACGGGCTTCCGGAGCAGGGGCCCATTAAGCCTCAGTTCCTGGACTGCTATCTGTCGAGAGGTGCGGCCGTCATTATCGCAGAGAATGATGAGACTGTAGCATGGCTTTCTAGTCTTGTTACAGGTCTACAACCATGGGAAGGAGGCAGGCTCACAATTGTGGACATGGATAAACTCCTTTCCTATAAGAGAGTCATGGTCTGGATACCAGGACAACCAAAGGACAATAATGTCCTTTTGGAAAGAATGCACGCCAGAACCGTGGCTTAAATCCCAGCAGCTGGAGGGTCTACGACCGCAAGGAGGAGAAGAGAGGTGTCCGACTTGTGGTTAGCAGGGGCGAAGAGCGGGAGCCCGGACAGGAACCGGGGCCAGCCAAGCCTCAAGATTCGTCGCGGGAGACGGAGCTGCACGTTCCGGAGACCGCATAAGGTAAAGTATTGCATGAAAGTTAGGAATGATTACTTTCATACAAGCAAACATACAACATTGTATAGCGGCCTCCAGGGTACTTATTAGAAGTATCCAGAAAGGCAGGTTTTCGGTCGCCCTGATACAAGAACCCTGGCTTAGACAGGGGCATATCATGGGAC
Source organism: Anabrus simplex (assembly GCF_040414725.1). NCBI lineage: Eukaryota > Metazoa > Arthropoda > Insecta > Orthoptera > Tettigoniidae > Anabrus > Anabrus simplex. The sequence continues at coordinate 876,943,159 of NC_090266.1, read as the reverse complement.
TAAAATGTGCAGGCTTCACTCTATTCAGTGGAATAGCAGAGGAAAAGCCTAGAGCATGTATACTAGTTAAGGATCATAACGCTTGGGCGATACCAGGCTTCATTACTAGAGACCTTGTAGCAGTTCTAGTGAGATATGAAGAGGGCGGACAGCCAAGAGATCTGGTTGTCTGTTCTGCATATTTCCCAGGAGACTCTGAATCTCCACCCCCGCCGGAGGAGTTCAAGAGACTGGATATATATTGTAAGAAACAAGGACTAAACCTCATAGTAGGATGTGACGCCAATGCTCATCACAGCATTTGGGGAAGTAAACACACAAACCGAAGGGGAGAGCATTTCATAGAATTTCTATGTACAACTGATCTTGAGATCATGAATATAGGTGATACCCCTACCTTCATCAATAACAGGAGTGAGGGGATCATGGGAATCATACAGGAATTTAAAGACTGGAAAGTTTCTTTGGAACCTTCCTTGTCAGACCATAGACACATTGCGTTTCATATAGAGGGCTCCTTCTAGATCCCACCTTATAGAAACCCTAGACGAACCAACTGGACGTCTTTCAGGGAGGACGTGAGGAGGGGACTGGAAGGAGGACCCTCAAATATAATTAAGAACAAAGAGGAGCTGGAGCTCAGTGTGAGCTTTCTCACACAAACACTGGTTACCTCTTATGAATTAAACTGCCCAGTTGTTAAGGCAAAAAGAGCAACAGGAAGTTTCAAGTGGAACAGTTATCTTGAACACCTGAGGAGAAACACACGAAGGCTCTGGAATAAATACAGGGAAATTCAGGATCAAGAAAGCCTAGATTCTTATAAAGAATCACAAAGAAGGTATACGTCAGAAGTCAAAAAGGCTTCTAGGAAATCTTGGAGACAGTTTTGTGACTCCATTGAAAGTCAACGTGAAGCGGCAAGGCTTCATAAAATTCTAACCTTAGATGGAAGGGCAAGGCTGGGCTCACTGGAGTCACCTTCGGGTGGATACACATCCACAGAGAGGGAGACCCTGAACTTACTGCTTGATGCCCACTTTCCAGGTTCAGCAGTCACGAATAGTGAAGTAGAATCGAGCGGATCCTTCAGACCCGATGGAAGTGGCTGGAAGGAAGCCGCAGAGATTGTTACCCCCAGAAGGGTGAAGTGGGCATTAGAATCTTTTGCCCCTTACAAAAGCCCAGGAATGGATGGGATCTTCCCGGCGCTTCTTCAAGAAGCGGGTGGGGTCCTTATACCATACCTGGTCAGAATTTTTAGAGCCTCTCTCACTATGGGGTACGTGTACTCCTTGTGGCGTCAGGCGAAAGTAGTATATATACCTAAACCCGGAAGGTCTTCATATACTAGACCTAAGGATTATAGACCCATCAGTCTAACGTCTTTTCTTCATAAGACCTTGGAAAGACTAGTGGATAGACATATCAGGGAGAAAGTTTTAAGAGATTGTCCCCTGCATCCTCATCAACATGCATATCAACCAGGGAAGTCGGTTGAGACGACACTACACCAGCTAGTTTCTAGGCTGGAGAGTGCCTTGGATCAGCAACATCTTGCTATGGTTGTATTCCTAGATATAGAAGGGGCCTATAACTACACATCTTTGGGCTCCATAGAACTTAGTCTAGAGAGAAGAGGAGTGAGCAGGATGCTCATAAAATGGATTATGGCCTCGCTGCAGGGCCGTCAAGTTCTGTTTACCCTCAACGCAGTTATGTTGAGAGCTAATTTAGACAGGGGGTGTCCACAGGGAGGAGTATTATTACCAACATTATGGTGTCTGGTAGTGGATGAACTACTTACCAGGTTAAATGTTGGAGGAATTTACGCCCAAGGCTATGCAGATGACATTAGCCTGATGGCGGTGGGAAATTTCCCCAGTACGGTTTCAGAGCTCGTACAGAGCTCCCTACGTAGGGTGAAAAGATGGTGCCACGACACGGACTTGTCAGTTAATCCCGAAAAGACGGAGCTCGTGGTATTTACCAGGAGGAGGAGTCTAGACGGACTGTCAGAGCCTTTCCTATTTGGGAAAAAATTAGTTAAGACAACCTCAGTTAAGTACCTATGGGTAATCCTTGAGGCAAGACTGAGTTGGAAGAAACACATAGACCATAAGGTGGATAAGGCTCGCAAGATTATGTGGGCCTGTCGCAGGGCCGTCGAAAAGACTTGGGGCCTAGGACCTAAGGTGGTCCAGTGGCTCTATATTTCTATTGTACGGCCCACGATCACCTATGCATCTTTAGTCTGGTGGCCAGGTTCGGAGAGTAAAACTGTGACCACCAAGTTAAACAGTGTCCAAAGGCTTGCGTGTCTAAGAATAACAGGGGCACTGGATACTACACCATTATATGCAATGGAGGCCATCCTAGGTCCTCCCCCCTTACATTTATATGTTAAGGAAATAGCGGGAATGAGTGCCTACCGCCTCTGGTCACTCGGAGGATGGTCCTTCAAGAATCCGAATAGAGGTCATGCCTCTATTCTCACAAGGCTTCACCAGACCTGCCCTATGACAATGATGATCGGGGACCTGATGAAGCCTAGTTTTAATTTGAACTATAAATTCACAGTGGTGATACCCACAAGGGAGGAGTGGGCCGCGGATGCTGGGGCCCGTCTTAGTTCTGGGGGCTGTACATGGTACACAGATGGCTCGCGGACAGAGACGGGCACAGGCGCCGGGGTCTGGGGGCCTAAGACAAGGCTCTCCCTACCTATGGGTAAATACGCTACTGTTTTTCAGGCCGAAGTATACGCAATACTGGCCTGTGCTGTATATATATGGAACATGCCTAGACACAGAAGATGCATCACTATTTGCAGCGATAGCCAGGCAGCTTTAAAAGCACTATGTGCAGTTAAAACAACATCAAGAATGGTATGAGAATGCCAAAGGATGTTAGATCAGCTGTGTGAACTAGCTCAGTTACCCTATTATGGGTCCCTGGGCACACAGGTATCAGTGGAAATGAAGAAGCTGACAAACTAGCGAAAGAAGGCTCAAAAGGTCCTTTCATAGGACCAGAGCCCTTCCTGGGAGTGTCACTCCGAAGCGTGAAACTGGCAATATCCCAGTGGACAAACCAGTCTCACTTAGACATTTGGAAGAGGTTAACTATAGCAAGGCAGGCACGTGAACTTATCAAAGGGCCTAGCCAAAGTTATAAAAAGGTCCTGATAAATTTGAATAGGACCAGTATGCGAATGGTAGTTGGACTGTTGACAGGCCGCAATACCTTACAGAGACACCTACACATCATGAAAATCAGTCAAGATCCGATGTGTAGAAGATGCGGTAGGGAGGAGGAGACCTCCGCTCATGTGTTATGTCAGTGCGAGGCTCTTGCAAGCACTAGACATCGATACCTTGGCTCACATTTCGTGAGCCTGGAAGACATCAGGAATGCCAACATCCGGACACCGGTATCCTTTATAGGAGCACTAGGTCTGGACTAGGCAAACCCGTTTAAGGGACACAAAGGGTCTTCACAGACCTACGTGTGGAGCCCTGCGAAGGCAGGGTTCACCCATTCTTTATCTATCTATCTATCTCTGCCTGGTATGAAAATGGGAAACCACCAAAAACCATCTTCAGGACTGCCGACAGTGAGGTTCGAACCCACTACCTCCCGAATACTGGATACTGGCCGCACCTAAGCGACTGCAGCTATCGAGCTCGGTCTATTACATTTAACTCTAATCAGAAGGAATGTGGAAGATGCCCGACCTTCGAAGAATAAAGACATCGACAAAATAAATGGAAGGTCGACGAAGTGTGTGAAGTGAAAGACATTCTCGGCCTCCCAAACCTAATATAACGCCGGAGACGTTGTCCTTCCGTTCCCAAGATCGAAGGTTCGATCCTGGTTGAATAATTATGTAATTTGTTTAATGTCCCTTCAATTATCATGGAATTTAAAAGACGTCAGAGTGTGGAAATTTTGTCCTCCAGGAGTTCTTGAACGTGTCGGAAGCCAGCGATAGGTAGTTGTCTCATTATAATACCCTCAACTGACACAGATCTCAGCCTAACCGGCTTGGTTATTATTATTATTATTATTATTATTATTATTATTATTATTATTATTATCTAGTGTAACGGGCACCCATGTACTGACGGACTAAGATAAAGTGTTTCCTCGTGGTTTTTCAACTTAATGAAATTACTTGGATGGTTGGTACCTTCCTCGATGTCACAGAAGAGTTCCTGCTAAATTGCATCCTAATACAAGAGGTACCGGGCGAGTTGGCCGTGTGCGTAGAGGCGCGCGGCTGTGAGCTTGCATCCGGGAGATAGTAGGTTCGAATCCCACTATCGGCAGCCCTGAAAATGGTTTTCCGTGGTTTCCCATTTTCACACCAGGCAAATGCTGGGGCTGTGCCTTAATTCAGGCCACGGCCGCTTCCTTCCAACTCCTAGGCCTTCCCTATCCCATCGTCGCCATAAGACCTATCTGTGTCGGTGCGACGTAAAGCCCCTAGCAAAAAAAAAAATACAAGTGGTTAAGACACGGGAGTCACACGCCTTATGGTTATTCTTCTTCTACTTCTGCTTCTTCTTCTTGGGGGGCTTTGTCGCCCAGACGATAGAGCAGTCCGGTGATATTTGAAAGTGCTCAAAATTGTCAGCCTCGTATCGATAGGTTTAATGGCGTGTGAAAGAACTCCTGTGGGATGAAATTCCGGCACCTCGTCTTCTCCAAAAACCGTAAAAGTAGTTAGTGGGACGTGAAATCAATATTATTATTATTATTATTATTATTATTATTATTATTATTATTATTATTATTATTATTATCGGTATTATTAATATGTAGTAAAGCTGCGATCGTCAGGTGTATGTTCTTTGAATTGATGTCACTGGTGTCTTGGACGTCAATTTCGACGTTCTGTTCGAGACCACACGAAACCACACCCTACACTCAAAGCAGATAACGTTAAGATTTAAGAAAATCCTGAGTTATAGATCGAGATCAAACCCGCAATCTTAGCCACAAGAAGTGAAGTCCTTGGAAACTGGAGCCAGCAGGAGTATAGAATAATTTGGAAACTCAAAGACGTCAACTGAATTGCTGGCAGTAACTGCCTTGAAAGGAACTACAGGGAGTATAGTTTTGAAAGGGATGAATTTGATCCATAAAATTGAAATGCTGTGGGAAAAAAAAACCATTGAAGAGAACACTACATTTCCCAACGTTCGTAATACCGAAAATATGTCATAAAATAATGGCCTTTCTTAGAAGAACTGAAACCATGTAGAATTTAATTATGAACTCTTACATTATAGTGTTACTCCCTTCGCCTTACAGAGCCAAAATAATAAGTGCAATTCTCGAATGAGCGTGTTGCCTTAAGAAGGAAAATTTAATCTTGTAGTGTGTCAATTATCAAGTCTAAGCGGCCTTTGTTTTCGTCAGATAAGCAAAAAGGAATCTAGACGTTTGAGGACTTTGTACTGCCAAGACGACTGCTGTGCAGCCAGATGGCCAGCATATATTGTAGTGCAAGTGACCAGCGTCACGAAATCCCCAATCTATTACTTGGCTTTTGACACCGGCTCCGCTGCCTCTCGTATCGCGCAGCTCCTCAGTTGGTCTCACAAGGCTGAGTGAGCACCGTTCTAGCCCTCAGTCCAGAATTATAATCCCTGGACTAGCCGAGAATGGAACTGAGGGCCTTCGGGTAAGAATCAGGCATGCTATTCCTGTGCCACGGACTAGGTTTGATGACGATGATGATGATGATGATGATTATTATTATTATTATTATTATTATTATTATTATTATTATTATTCAAACAATTTACCAAGAATGTTCCGTGTCTCTCTAAATCCAGACACGGAGTCCGGACACTTGGCAGTACGATGGAGAGAGGAGTTTTTCTTTTCAATTTGTTTTACGTCGCACCGACACGAATAGGTCTTATGGCGACGATGGGATAGGAAAGGGCAAGGAGGGATAAGGAAGCGATCGTGGCCCTTAATTATAAGGGACAACCCCGGCATTTGCCAGGTGTATAAATGGGAAACCATGGAAAACAATCTTCAGGGCTGGCGACAGTGGGGTTTGAACCCACTACCTGCCAAATGCAAGTTAGTAGCTACGTGTCCCAAACCAGGCAGCCACTCGCTCGGTAGACATAGTAGGACGTGACTCAGGAACGTGTGCTCGACACTGACAGCAATGTAATGTAGCAGTATAAATTATTCAGGCTCAGTGCAGTGAGATGATGGATGTCAGCATAGCCTCCTTCCATTTTTGATGTACAGTAGACTATTACTGCATCAAGTCGCAAATTTCAAAACAGACTCGGTCTAATATGACAAGAATTTCGCCTAAAGTATATATATTCCAATTCTAAGTCCAGTTATTTGTGCTTAGTAGAAGATTAGTGGTGTCAATTTTCTTCAAAGATTTCTTTATCCTCTTGGCCTTAAATCATGTAACCAGGCATCCTATTGATTTCTTATTAACACGGTGCGTTGAGTATGAAAACTACTTTCTTCTTCTTCTTCATCCGTTTACCCTCCAGGGTCGGTTTTTCCCTCTGACTTAGCGAGGGATCCCGTTTCTACCGCCTCAAGGACAGTGTCCTGCAGCTTCAGTCTCTGGGTCGGTGGATAAAACTGGGGAGGATGACCAGTACCTCGCCCAGGCGGCCTCACCTGCTATGCTGAACAGGGCCTTGTGGTAGGATGGGAAGATTGGAAGGGATAGACAAGGAAGAGGGAAGGATTCGGCCGTGGCCTTAAGTTAGGTACCATCCCGGCATTTGCCTGGAGGGGAAGTGAGAAACCACGGAAAAACACATTTAGGATGGCTGAGGTGGGAATCGAACCCACCTCTACTCAGTTGACCTCCCGAGGCTGAGTGGACTCCGTTCCAGCCCTCGTACAACCTTTCAAATTTGGTGGCAGATCCGGGAATCGAACCCGGGCCTCCGGGGGTAGCAGCTAATCACACTAACCACTACACCACAGAGGCGGATATGAAAATTACTTTACCGGATAAAATCCTATATGAAGAGGTAACTGTGCAGTTTTTAAAATTTGATCTTGTAGAGTCATTTCCTTCCATTCGTGATGGATGTCAGTACTCCTGATAAGTTATGAGTGTTCTGACTGTTAACATAACCAGACAGATGAAACCACCATGCCATTCCTAAATTTTCTCTACACTGCAGTGTGCAGTTATAATCGAGGCACCCTGTATGACAATCCGTTTATCCTGATTTACTCCCTCTATTGTTCGACGTAGAAGAAGATAGTTGCTGACCCGTATTGATGTCATTTTCTCAAAGTGAAGTTTCATCTTCGCAGACAAGATGAGGTTAACTTAAGGCAGCTACTACACATTTAGAAATGTATTCGATATGTAATATTTTAAGATGTTACTCACCACAATCACAAGATTAAAAAGGAATAACATATACTTGATGCACCGCATCCCTCTGTTGAGATCGTGGTTAGGAGCCATTGCGAAGGTGAAGTGAACTCTGCGAACAGTCAGTCTCTGTCTACTCAATAACAAGATAACTCCTCTTATCAATTTCTGATGATAAAACTTCGCAAATATGTGTCATACAAGTTGAATATGTCACACAGACTTCGTAGTTATACGAAAGTATATCATTATTGTCTTATTGGGGGCTACGGAGAGCCTGGGATGTAAGTCTCCTCATGCAAGTGAAGTGTGTCTGGTGGCCTGTTTTAATTTGATGGCTGTAATAGCATTTGTTCCTCTTTACTTTACTCAAGGACTGGGACAGGTTGTTAACCGTTAAAGAGCCTATAATGTTGTTTGACTTAAAATCCACTATTACATAGCCTGGGACTTGAAATTCAATGCAATACGGAAAAACGGTCGGCTGGACACCCCTGTTATGGTGAGGGATGAAAAGAGGGGTGAAAATCGGTCTAGAAGACAGCAAGGCGCGACCTACAAACCAGTTATCAAGCAGTGGGATTGAAAGAATTTAAGATGTCAGTGTGGTCTAAAGGTGAATATCGCGCAATTATCTGCTACAATTTTGCTCGTGGATTAACCGTTGATCAGTGCTTGGAGGAAATAACTCCTGTGCTGGGGAAAGACTGTCCACATCGGACAACAATTTTCCGCTGGTACAAAGAGTTCCAGGGGGGAAATTTTGGGGTTGAAGACGATCCTCGTTCTGGGCGCCCATCTGAATCCGTGACTGAGGAAAACATTGAAGCTGTGAGGAAAATGTTGCAGTAAGAGAGGCGGTTGACATATCGGCAGGTAGAAGAGACCCTCCACATCCCCGCACCAGCTATTCATTCAATTTTATACGACCATCTCCATGTTAGAAAGGTTTGTTTCCTTTGGGTGCCTCATTCACTTTCAGAGGAACAAAGGGCACATCGAGTGAAATGGTGCTGAAAAATTATAAAACACTTTGAAAATGGGACTTCGCTTAACGTCAATAGCATCGTTACAGGTGACGAAACTTGGCTTTATTATTACCATGTCGCAACAAAATCCCAGAACAAGGTGTGGCTGTTTGAAGATAAGGGTACTCCTGTGACTGTGCGAATCGAGTTCAGTGAAGAAAAGGATGATTGCAGTATTCTTCACTAAACGGGGCATCCTGACTCGGGTTGTGCTAGAAACACAAAGGACAGTTACTGCGAAGTGGTACAGTGAGACTTGTCTGCCTCAGGTCATCCAGTCTCTCAAGCAGTTCCGTCCAAGGTCACGGCTCAACACTTGGCTCTTGCATCATGGCAATGCTCCAGCACATCGTGCTAATGTAACAATGGATTTTTTTGTCAGATCAGGGTTGACTGCGTTTGATCACCCTCCATACAGTCCTGATCTTGCCCCGTGTGACTTCGCACTCTTCCCAGAAGTGAAGATGAAGCTGAAAGGGCTGCGTTTTGCATCCGACGAGGAGCTTCTGGCAGCATGGGATCAAGAGTGTGAAAATGTAACCGAAGAAAAGTGGCAGAGTTGGTTCAGTGACTGGTTTCGACGTTTGGAGAGTGTAATGAGTGTGGTGGAAATTATTCTGAAAAAGTCTAAAGCGTTCATTCACATTGCAAAATTTTCCTTGTGCCCTTTGTATTGAAGGATTTCCTTATATACGACATTCTTTGTATTTAATTTCTTTTTTTTGCAATTTTCTTCACGCCACACTGACAGATAAGTTATAGGTTTTACTGCAACGATGGGATAGTAAATGGCTAGAAGTGCGAAGGAAGCGACCGTGGCCTTATTAACACGGTAGGTTGAGTATGAAAACTACTTTACCGGATAAAATCCATGCTGCCTACAGTGGGGTTTAAACCCACTGTCTGCCGAATACAAGTTGATAGCTACGTGACCCAAACCACGCAGCCAATTGCTCGGTGCATTCCCTATACAATTACCTCTTGGCACTATTGCAACTTTGAAACATCGCTCTCTTGACATTGCAACATTTAACTGGCCATGGCTGAAAACTGACTGAGGTAAACAGAGAACATCACGTCCCTTGAGGTTTATTGATCGTGATACGAAATGCCAAGCGAATTGGAAATTGATGCCTCTTGAAAGAAGATGAAAGTGTTTAATCGGATGTTGCTAAGTCAATTCGAAGAATTAGAGCTCTCTGTCCAGCTTTATCTACACTTATAGTTTCCAAATCTAAACAGTTTTCGTACACACGTTTTAGAATTAGGCCCTAATCTGGTTCCGTTTAGGAGCCGTTGGAAAACGTTCCGATTTCTAAGGAGCATAACTTTGGCTCCAATTTTTAGAATTATGCAGGAAAATGTATTAATCTGTTGGCGCAAGAGTATGGTTTTGAACTAGCGGGTATAAGTCCAATGACTTTCAAATTAATTCAGAATGGCAACCTTAAAAAAAATGATGTCATCTTTCGCAGAAGTGAACGTTTTGCTATAAATTTCAATCACGATATCATCATGTGCTAAAATTCTGGCTGGTAGTTCAATAATATTTGATCCGCCACCATCTACAGAGGGGCAGTCACCGTTAGCGATTTCTTGCAAAAAAATCTGTTTTTTTGCTAGTTGCTTTACGTCGCACCGATACAGATAGGTCTTATGGCGACGATGGGATAGGAAAGGCCTAGGAGTTGGAAGGAAGCAGCCATGGCCTTAATTAGGGTACAGCCCCAAGCATCTGACCGCCCGGCCAACTCGTCCGGTTGCAAAAAATCAGTGAATTCCATTTTTATGTAGTTTTGGGCGCATATTATTATGTAAGCGGCGTGTTTTGAAGAAGGGTCTACTATTTAATACAATTATAGCAAAATAACCGTTTGGCGATAAGCATGTGCCAAAACAGACAAAACCTTAAGGAAACTACCCCAAGGTCAATAATTTTTGAACCAGAAGGAATGGAATGTCATTACCTATGTTATATTTTAGAAGACGATTCACACACATTAATGGATGACTATTTGCCATTGAGGCTTTACTCCATATTGAGTCGGTATATCGTCAACTGCTTTGCAATTTAATTTTAATTCAGACAATGAATTCACGTTTAAATTTAGAGGAATTTTAAATGTAATGTGCACTGTTCAACTGCTGAGGAGCAAAACAGGGACTTAATAGTCCCCGAATGTCCACGAAGTACAGCTGATCTGCAAGAGTCCGAATATGCCGAGCGGATTATTCCTCACTCTGCGCTCATCACTTGTTTCTCTTCAACAGGAAGCTGAGAGATGCAAAACAAACCCATATGCAGTATTTCAATATTGGCGTTCATCCAGGCACTTCACTCATCCCTCTTCTGTCCATTCCTCCCTTAAGAATCAAATCGGTTTGATTTTGGAGCGATGTGCTTCTTGAGTCGAGGTCCACTCAGCCTACGAGATTACAATTGAGGAGCTATCTGACGGTGAGATGGCGGCCCCGGTCTAGGAAGCCAAGAATAACGGCCAAGAGGATCCATTGTGTTGACTACACGACACCCCATAATCTGCAGGCCTTCGGGCTGAGCAGCGGTCACTTGGTAGGCCATGGCCCTTCGGGGTTGTTGCACCATGGGGTTTATAGATTAGCGCTTCTTGAGTGCAGTTCTGTGTTTGGTTAGCTCAAAGCTAAGACCGCCTACTCATAATATTATCGGCCTATGTTCGCTGAAGATAAAATATCAATATTAAAGTAATAGGCGACATGTTTAATATTATCATTATACTCTACAAATGTAATATTTCGATAAAGTACGGATTATTTTATTGAAATGGAGATTAATATTACATTACTACTGCGTACGTTACCGTAATGACCAGTTTTTCTTCAATAGAAATACGGTTGGCATGATAGTTTCTGTACTTCCGTGGTTTCATATTGCCTTCAATTCCTTTTAGCAAATATTGACATGTCTGCATTGTTATTCTTGTTCTTATTCTGCCACTTTTTCCCACACCTGTGGGATCGCGGGTGCAAACTGTGCCGCACATCTGGATTTGACCCTGCTTTGCGGCTGGATGTCCTTCCTGACACCAACCCTATGTGACGGGATGTAATCACTATTGTGTGTTTCTGTGGTGGTTGGTAATGTGGTGTGATCTCTGAATAGGAAGAGGAGAGTGTTAGAAAAAGCACAAACAACCAGTCCGCGAGCCAGAAGAATTAATCACACGCGATTAAAATCCTCGATCCTGCCTAGAATCGAACCCGAGACCCTCTGAAACAAAGGTCTCAACGCTGGCCATTCAGCCAATGAGTCCGAAATTGAAATGCCCTCATTGACATTCTTAAATAGTCGTGGAATTTCTAATGGGCCTTTCTTCACTTCCTGGTATAAATGGTGGAATTCACCGAATTTCTGTCTTCTTTTAGTCTATTAATTGTATGTGCGCTGTACCTTCTGTCAGGTCCGACTCGTTGGCTGAATGGTCAGCGTACTGGCCTTCGGTTCAGAGGGTCCCGGGTTCGATTCCCGGCCGGGTCGGGGATTTTAACCTTCGTTGGTTAATTCCAATGGCCCGGGGGCTGGGTGTTTGTGCTGTCCCCAACATCCCTGCAACTCACACACCACACACAACACTATCCTCCACCACAATAACACGCAGTTACCTACACATGGCAGATGCCGCCCACCCTCATCGGAGGGTCTGCCTTACAAGGGCTGCACTCGGCTAGAAATAGCCACACGAAATTAAACCTTCTGTCAGAACTTGAAATCAAGTACAGTTTGCTTGCTACCCTAAATTCATCATCACTACTGCTACTCTACTTAACTATTGTGTATACAGATAACTAGGAACATTTACCCAAAAACAAAATTATTTTTAAAGAACACATTACGATCTCGTGAATGCTGCACAGTCATAACTGCATGGAAAACGTTTCCTCCTTACTGAAGAAAGAGCTAGGGTCTCCCACCCTATACGTGCGTCTTTGAATGATGTATGATGAGATGAGTGAAGAGAACTGCTATGAGCACTGAGTGAGGAGTAATCCACTCGGCATGCGCATGCGTGCCTACCCCTTCCAACCTCCCCTATCGTGCCACCTGCTCAGCGCTCTCACGGTTCAGCAGGCCTGGAAGTACTGGCAAGCGTAATGACCAATGAGAATGCTACATTTTTCTTTAATAATTTATAAATATACGGCAAGAAACTTTTATGCTTTTAAGGACACACTGCAAATCTACAGGCCAAGAGCTTTCGTCAGAATGCTTTACGATATCAATCGGTTCAACCGTTCCCTCAAAATCATTGTATCAAAGTTGAGCCTAGTGTTTTAAATGTACAATAATAATAATAATAATAATAATAATAATAATAATAATAATAATAATAATTAACGATCTTCTTCCAAGTACCGTACCAAATGGTATCAAGAACGACCCAGTCAAAGAATTACGCAGAGAAAATGATGACGATAAACCTCAAATAATGAAACATAATATATCACCGGCACTGGATGTTAGTGGAACAATCCTGCAAACTCCTCGAAAGTTCTAAGAACAAGAGCGCAATATTCAGACTGTATGTAATTGAATTCAATGGTACTGATCAGTAGTAGGACAACAGGGTTCTTGAATCCACTGAGTCAGCCATTTTTTTTGCTGCGTCAGCACCTAGTAGTGTAGCTATGCGGGTTCCAATGCAAGGTTATTGACACCTAGTATAGTAGGTGAGCAATGTCGATTTTCGGATTTTGCATAAGAGAGTGAGCCTAACCTCACAGTCGCTATCTTGTGGGCCAAATTACACTATAACGGCTAGTTACCCTTCCCGACGCCTAAGAGAGCAAGTCTAATCTCATGGAGGGGCCTAATCTTAGTTTTACGGCTAGATGCCCTTTTCGAAGTGGACAGTCGTTATCCTGGAGGCCCTTAACCTTTCAGGACGTAGTTTTACGGCGAGATGCCCTTCCCAACGCTATCTTGAGTAGTAGGACAATGATGATTCTCCCGACGGTGTTTTGAGTAGTAGGGCAATGGGGATTCACATAAGTAAGCACACATGGAGGAGTTTAACTACACATGACCATAGTTTTACGGCAGGATGTCCTTCCCGACATCAATTGCACAGGATGGCGGCTATAGACAGCTTCTTATGAGTCGGCTTAGGGGAGCTTGCGCAAGATTGCGGCTATACATAGGCTATTATGAGATGGCCTATGGGCGCTTGCGCAAGATGGCACCTATACATAGGTTCTTATGGGACGGCCTAGGGGCCCTTGGGCAAGATGGCGGCTGCTCTTATGAGACGGCATAGGGGCTTACTGCGCAAGATGGCGGCTATATATAGGTTCTTATGAGACGGCCTAAGGGCACTTGCGCGATGGCGGCTATACATAGCCTCTTATGAGAGGGCTTAAGGGCCGCTCCGCAAGATGACGGCTATGCAAAGACGGCCAAAGGGCGCTTGCGCAAGATGGCGGCTATGCATGGGCTCTTATGCGAGGCCTAGGGGCGCTTGCGCAAGATGGCGGCTATACATAGTCTCTTATGAGACGGCCTAGGTGCGCTTGCGCAAGATGGCGGCTATACATAGATGGCTTAGCGGCGCTTGGGCAAGATGGCGGCTATACACAAGCTCTTATGGGAAAAGCTAGCTGAGGGGCCTACTGTGAGAGATGGCGGCTATACACAGGCTCTTATGAGACGGCCTAGGGCGATTGCGCAAGATCGCGGCTATACACAGGCTCTTATGGTGACAGATGACGACCATGGGCCATTGCACAAGATGGCGGATATACACGGGCTCTTATGGAGAAAGATGACGGCTATGGGCGATTGCAAAAGATGGCGGCTATGTATGTGCTCGTATGGAGAAAGATGACGGCTATTGGCGATTGCGCAAGATGACGGCTATGCATAGGCTCGGCTATACATGGGCTCGTATCAGAACGCCTAGTACCATAAGAAATACATTGGTTACATTTAAGCCCCTAGCAGTCGAAAAATTATTGGATAAACATGTAAATTGAAATTTCCGTTCGGAAATATACTATTTGAATCTGTTGGCATGGGTTATAAGCATGTAGCTCATGGAATTGACTCTGGTCATTGTATTACATGTAATAAATATAATTTTTGATCCGTATTGATGATATTTGATTAGAATAATAACAGTAAGTTATCTATTAAATTAACCACCTAATCAATACATTAAATCATTGTTTTGGATGATTTACATTGATCTATTAACTAAAAATGGTACATGTTTCGCCTGGTATGAAGGCATCATCAGCCATTGTCTTAACCTCTGAATAAAAATAAGCCCTTGAAAAACATATAATAAGAAGAAATTGATTTTAAAAAGTCTTGAAGAGACTTAAACTAAAATTAACATTAAAAATAACAGTTTTAATTTATTTTTACAATGTGAAGAATTACAAAGGTGAAAGATTATTGACATTAAAAGGTTACTATTACAAGTAAAATGGATAAAGAAACAGGCTGTGATGAACAGGCAGTAAGATTGCAATAAAATTAAGTTTTTTATGTGAGTTGGGATGTAATGAATCATTTTTTATGTTTGTTGGAGAAAAGGTGGGTTTTCTGTATATTTGGAAGTCGAACTTGTTTGATACTCGTGTGATTTTGATGTCTAGGAAATTCACAGAGCTACTGATCTCATCTTCTTTAGTGAATTTAATGTTATTATCCAAATTGTTAAGAAATGATAGTATGTTATCGCTGTTGTTGTTTCGTTTATCTATGATTGCTATGGTATCATCGACATAGCGATGCCAAAGACAGAGTCCATTGATGTTATTAATGATCTTACTGTGTTCGAGATTATCTAAGTATATATCGGCTAATATACCAGATAACGGGTCTCTCATCGCCAAACCTTTCTGTTGTAAATTTTCTTATTGAAGGTGAAGTAGTTGTTGTCTAAAACGAAACTAAGTAATTCTAACCATTCATCAATTTCGATTTTACACAATGTGCTATGTTTCAACAGACTGTTTTTATGATGTTAATAGTATTATTGACAGGGATGTTTGTATACATGTTGGTGATGTCGAAAGAACGTAAAACGTGGTTTGGTTGCAGACTGAATTTATTTAGGGAATTGAAAAGTTCAATCAAGTTCTTTATGGGGTTGGAGTTGTGAAATTTGAAATGTTTTTTTCAGAAATTTTTGTAAGAATTGAGAAGTTTTATAAGTAGCACTGTTCATACTATTATTTACGGGTCGAATGGGGACCTCCTTTTTGTGAATTTTGGGCAATGATCTGACTGTAGGTAATTTTGGGTCCATTACAGTCAATTTCTGATAATCTTGATCATTTAGAATGAAAGTAGAATTATTGAGAAGGTTCTTTAAGTTACCCTGTATTTTGTTTGTTGGATCTTTGTTAATTAAGGTAGAGGTTTCGTTTGTTTGTTTGTTTGTTTGTTTGTTCATTATTACTATGGTGTTGCCCTTGTCTGCTTTTGTAATTACAACGTTGTTATTATGGATTTTGGATATCAGGTTTAGAATTAGTTTCGAGACGTTGTAGTTATTGTTAGAAGTTATTTCATCAAACAATGTTGGGAGCTTCTTTTTTACTTCATAACGTACGTCATTTTGTTTATCAATCGGGATTTGTTTATTGATATTAGTTTCGGTTTCAGCGATGGTAGTGATAATGTCCTCTGCTTTTTGTGATTAGGCCAATTATGTTTGATACCTTTATCAAATAGATTCATCTCTTGGTTAGAGAATGCTGTATTAGATAGGTTAATTGTGGTAGGAATGTTAGTCAGATGGGAAGGGGACACTTTGTTGTTTGTATTTTGGTCAGATGTTTTGCGTTTGTTTTCTTGTAAACAAAACAATTTATGGTTTAGGGTTTTCTGTTTCCTATCTAATATGTATGATAATTTAAGGTCAGTGTACCTTAAAAATGAACTCCATTCAAGTGGAGATAATTTTTGAGAAATGGTCAAATGAGCCCTATATACGAGTAAATTTATTAAAGATTTTTTTCTTGAATAATAGCTTAATCTCACTTTTCAACCATATGCTGTTTACTTTCTTTTGAGTGGCATAATATTTTGAATAGGGATGAACTTTTCTTTGTAAAGATTTAAGAAACTTAGGTACCAACTCTAATTTCAAGCAATCTTTAAGAAAATTAATATCTCTAGATATATTGCCTATTTTAATTCTCAGGTTCAAATACTTGTTAGATTTTGTCATTGCCTGGTTGGCATTAGTATTACATGTAATAAATATCATTTTTGATCCGTATTGATGATATTTTATTAGAATAATAACAGTAAGTTATTTATTAAATTAACCACCTAATCAATACATTAAGTCATTGTCTTGGATGATTTACATTGATCTATTAACTAAAAATGGTACATGTTTCGCCTGGTACGGACCCATCGTCAGCCATTGTCTTAACCTCGGAATAAAAATAAGCACTTGAAAAACATGTAATAACATGAAATTGATTTAAAAAGTGTTGAAGAGACTTAAACTAAAGTTAACATTAGAAATAACAATCTTGGTTTAAAAATGGTTATAATGTGAAGAATTACAAAGGTGAAAGTATTAAAATTATTGACATTAAAAGGTTACTATTACAAGTAAAATGGACAAAGCAACAGACTGTGATGAACAAGTAGTAAGATTGCTATAAAATTAAGTTGACCGATTGGCGGTTACAATTAGACTCAGACGAGAATGACGATCAGTCATATTTATTCAAAAAGTGAAATTGAGAAAATAATGTTGAAAGTTGGTCAGGAAATTACTATATTCATTTCTAGGAGACAAAAGACGAAAGTCATAGGCATATGGTAGAAATGTAGAACACATTGATGAGAATATAAAAAGTTGTAGATTAAAGGTTGAAGAACAGTGTTAAAATTGGTCCTCTGTGGACCATCTCCATTTGAAGCGATGTTAAAAGTTGTCAAGAATATGAGTTTATTGACAGTTGAATCTGTAAAAGTAAACCAGAAACCTGGTATTAATTGTGCGAGAAGATGTTCTAAAAAGTTTAGCGGATATCGTGTATACGTACCATTTGACGAGGTGAAGGTAGCTTGTACGTTATGAATTAAGTGTATTGACAACTGTTCTTAACTGCTGTTGTGACTTCTAATGGTCTCAAATGCATGTAACTATATATGAATGAAATGAAATACCCAATCGTCGGACTCTGTATTTACACTTACAATTAGTACTTACTGATTACTTGAGGGGAATTGAATTTTGTAATAGAATTAAAATCTGTTCATATAAGGGGCTTTTTTAAATCAATAATGTCATTTAGGTTCTTAACTTTATTGAAATGTTGGCCGAGGAAAATGAATAAATGTTCGTATTCTCTCATAAGTTTACTTTTATCGACTATTTTGAGAATATGAAGGTCTTGTTCTATTGTAGTGAATTTATGTCCTGTGTCCCTCATGTGGTTGGCCATTGCGGAGAATTTTTTGTGTCTTTGAGCATTGTAATATTCGGCGTATCTGGTGGAGAAGTTGGGTGGGTGGAGGAGAGATTTAATCAGCAATGCTTAGAGGATGGGTGGGAGGACGGAGGTATGGAATAACGGCCAGTGAGAATATCAGAGCCCCTCACTAATGGTTATCCGGGGAGAGAGTTGAGGAAGTGTGGAGGGGGCGAAGGGCGAGTAGATAGGGGTCTCCAGGGAGCTTCTGGCTATCCGAAAAGAGTGAGGGAGTTCCATGATCGGCCGCACCACAACTGCCTGAGTAAGTACAAGATGGTCACATACAGATTAATGACTGTAAGGATGGAAAAATAGTAGATGCCCTATGTTGCAGGTTATCCGTGGAGAGGGTAGGAGGAAACACCCCCCTGACACACCCCTACAGAAGGAAGACATCTTGCATTTATACCTTTAATTTTTTTATTTTGTTATATTTTCTTCTAGTAGGATCTAGTAAAATAAAGTCTGTATAGTTCTGGAGGAAAATAAATGTTTTACTAACGTATCGACTTCTTGCTATGACATGAACGCTTATTTGTCAGGAGCAGTTCTAGTGTTTGTAAAAAAGTTTTCTAAAGAAGGATTGGTTGCGTGAATACCTTCCATCAACATGCAAAGTTATGGATCTTTATGAATTCGGATGTCCATCATTTCAAACTCTCCTGGAAGAGCATAGTGTAGAAACAATGGAACCACATTTACGCCATGTATGTACGCTCGTTGATTCGTTGTAGTGCATTGCACGCCGGGAAGTGAGAACATATGGAAATTGTAGTGTTAAAATCTCATTAGGCAGAAAGAAACATTAGTAAACGCATCATATCATTCTTGTGTGATACTAAAAAGGAACCCTCACGAATGTCTGATACTAAAAAGGAACCCTCACGAATGCGAGGTCGCAAATGCGACGTCTAGTAAGGGGCATTTGAAAGTGCTGTAGCAACAATTGGGATAGAAAACAATATTAGCTGCTAGTGACACACCACGTGCATAAGAGGGCGACAGCAAATGAGTGTCCGGGAGGGACAGAGATCAACCTTTTATGGAATGTATGTGTTACACTTCAAAAAATGCATTCCACCGACGTTCACAAAGTGTTCAAAACAAACCTTTGACTTCACCATCAACAACGAATGAAAAATGACGCACCACAGTGATCACAAAAGTTAGCGCCAGACGGATCAAACGCGAACGCATAGGGAGATTTAAATCGTTTACAATTATGATCAGATAGGAAGCCACTCTTACAGAATGCATAGATAATCACATTGATATTACGTGGTGTCGATAACGGATGGAAAGTGATGACTTGCAACCGAATGCGAACCACTCTAAAGAAACTAGCTATCCTTTATGGCGTAGCTGCAGACGGCACGTTAGTATGTTTTGTAGACACGAAGAAAAGAGTCATCCAGAGGTTGAATTTGTCCCGTGGTTCCAGGTACTATGAGTAGCAATGTCACACGCGTTCGAGGAGGGATGTTTTTCTAACAGAGTATGATGTTAATAATAATGTTATTTGTTTTACGTCCCACTAACTACTTTTTAAGGTCTTCGGAGACGCCGAGGTGCCGGAATTTAGTCCCGCAGGAGTTCTTTTACGTGCCAGTAAATCTACCGACACGGGGCTGTCGTATTTGAGCACTTTCAAATACCACCGGACTGAGCGAGGATCGAACTGCCAGGTTGGGGTCAGAAGGCCAGCGCCTTAACCGTCTGAGCCACTCAGCCCGGCAGAGTATGATGTTTATAGTAAGACACGGAGTCATGCAACAGCAAGTTATTTTCACCGGCTATAGGCCAAAAGCAGTGTTCATACCGTAGATGTAGTTCTGGTAAGCCCATTTACCCACTCTTGCTTGATATGACCTAAACGTTCCCTACTGCCCTTGCTGGGTCCCTGACACGCGATGGAACCGTTGGAGGCAGACAGCAACAACAACTTCTCGCAGCACAATATATGACTTCCCAGCCAATTTGCCATCCAGACTAGCAGTAGGCATAATTGTGTACGAATGCGTTAGGGCATAGATATTCGTTGCCTGTACTAGAACTCTCTTGGTACCTCTAACTGCCAGGGTGCCTTTCGTATGCATTTCCTCATCAAATCCGGATTGGTCGGCTCTGGAAACAAATTCCTCACTAAACGGTGTGATAAGTTTGTTTATATCCCCTGTACAATTATTCGAGCCGATTCTGCAGTTTGCTATGCATCGTCAAGTTGCCGCTTTGATTGGAATCACTTTATTTGGTGTCGTCCAATGCTGTAGCTCTGTTCGAAAATGTGCAATCATCCACTGCACCCTTTGAAGTCACTGTAACCTATATCCTGCGCAATTTGATGAGCATCGCGTACGGTGCAAGGTCATTATCATGCACATCGTGAAACTTGTCTCGAGCGCCTTTTTATCGCACAAGAAACACAGGTTAACCTTGTCCTCTCTTGAAGTACCATAGTTTTTCTTATGCACCACACGGTCATATTGCTGCGAACTTATTTAAAATCCGTTAGTAATTTCCTTTTACTCTGTTGTCGGTGGTCATTCATGTACGTAATTACGTCTGGTATCCGCTTGCTGGACAATCATGTTTCTTTACTACGCTTCACTGGAGCCGGAAATTGTGGCTCCGACATGGCCGACGAACTATATGCCTGGACATCTATTTCTATGTCACTTTCACCCGTATCATCATCAATGCAATCCGCATGCGCAGTGTCGCATAGTCGAGAGTATACGACACTACACATTCCACCGGCTCATCTTTCAAATGCGCTAGTACGTCATCTACCACTTCCTTCTCACTCATGCGAAATATCTTACGTTCCTTTCTCACGGAATTTCAACGTCCGCAACTGCTGCTGTAGAAATAAGGCAACGTTTGCTTTGTTTATGGTTGCCTTTGCACTGGTTTATATCAATACTACTAGCAGTATAGCACTGTTGTAATATACGTGTCGAATGTGCTGATTAACTGCGTCCCAAAGACTCATACTCTATTCACTGTTGGATACCTATAGTTCCGCGCCCTCTTGCCATTAGCAGCCAATATTGCACACGTGGGGTAGACGATAGATGGGGCTTCGAACGCATTCAGTACCATTGGCCGTTCACGACAGAGCACTCGTGATGGTTCCTTGTAAGTGTAATGCTGTTTAAAAGGCAATCTTAATGTTTTATGTCTGCAATAAGAAAATAATCTCTTTTACTGCAGAAGAGTTGAAGGCATTACCAACAGCATTTTAGTGAATGTAGCTTCAAATGCAGTAAAGATGATTTGGGAGGAAGTGCCTCCTGAGTGAATGCACGATAATTTTCTGTCGGAGCTTCAAACTTGTAGTTTACATCATCAACAAGTAAGTGTAAAAGAACTTAATTGAGACAGCGTCGTACGTGTCAAACTAAATTGTACCATGAACCTGAAACTAACGAGTTGACTTCGCTTATGAACATTCATCATAGTTGCGAGGGGTAACGTGCGGTGAGGAAGCATGCTGGGTATGGGCTTGTCAATGAAGCATTTGATCTTCATTATTTTGAGCTTCATCTTCCTAACAACGGATATTGTGGTCCTGGCACTCGACTGGATGTTCGCTTGGTATGCGGTGGTCCTGGTATTAATATGATAGATGATGCTTGCAAAGGCATGATCTTGTTTACCATGCTAGTAAACGTGAAAACAGACCTAAACTGAGATGTGCAGTCGATGAAATTGTGCCTTGTAAAGCTATACAGCATGTAGTGTCATCTATACTACAGTTGCTGAGAACATAGCGGCGCTTGTTGTTGCTGGTGCAATGAAAGTGAAATTGTTGTGGGGGAGAATATATTCACGGAACCTGCCTTGAAGTAACACACAACAGTACAAGGTTCTGGTCACAAAAATAATACAATAGACAAAAAAACGAATTCCGGAAGTAGTAACCTGGGACCATTCTGTAGCCAGTGGAGCAGATAGACCTAAATAATTAAAAGAATATTTTACCTCTAAATTTGTTAAACCTGTTCAGCATGCTGATTTTCCTAAAATCAAACCTGGTACTTCCTATAGCCTCAGTAAGCATCTGAAGTGTTCACCCTGCTTTCGTTTGTGTCAGAAAATAAACCCATTGGTACTGATGGTCCCAGTCCTATCTTCCTTAAGAATACAGCCGTACGGTACCTTTTTCACCGGGCGAGTTGGCTGTGCGGTTAGAGGCGCGTTGCTGTGAGCTTGCATTCGGGGGATAGTGGGTTCGAATCTCACTGTCGGCAGCCCAGAAGATTTTTTCCGTGGTTTCCCCATTTTCACACCAGGCAAATGCTGGGGCTGTTCCTTAGTAAATGCCACGGCCGCTTCCTTCCTACTCCTAGGCCTTTCCTATCCTATCTTCGCCATAAGACCTATCTGTGTCGGTGCGACGTAAAGATAATAGCAAAAAAGCGTACCTCTTTCATACCCTATTAGCGTGATATTCAATCGGTGCCTCTCAGTCAGCTACTCCGGCTCTTTGACAGAATGGTCAGCGCAGTACTCTTCGGTTCAGAGGGCCCCGGGTTCCATTCCCGGCCTGGTTAGCGATTTTAACCTTAAATGGTTAATTTTCTTGGCTCGGGGACTGGGTATTTTTGCTGTCCCAACATCCCTGCAACTCACGCACCATACATAACACTATCATCCACCACAATAACACGCAGTTACCTACACACGGCAGATGCCGCCAACACTCATCGGAGGTTCTGCCTTAAAAGGGCCACAAAAGTTAATTAAGTCGGCTACTTTCTGAGCTTGTGGAAACTTGCTTATATCACACCCGTTCTTAAACGTGGAAAGAGTTCGGGTATCGCAAATTATCGCCCGGTCTCTATATTACCTGCTTTATCAATCATTTGTGAAAGGATCATCCATGAGCGGTTGCTTGCGTTTACAATTCCATACATATTCCCCAGCAACATGGTTTCCTCCCAGGAAGCTCCGGCGTAACTAACTTGGCTATCTTCCTCCCTTATGCCATGTCTGCCATCCACGCGGGCTCTCAACCTGATGTATGCTATATGGACTTTGCGAAGGCCTTTGATACCGAGGATCACACGATTCTTGCACACAAATTTTCTGAACGGTTTAGCTTGCATGGGAGACTCCTAGCTCTCATTAATATCTTTCTGGGTGAAAGACTACAGCGCGTAGTCCTTGATGGATGCAGTTCTTCTCCCACCGCCGAACTCTCTGGTGTCCCGCAGGGCAGTGTCCTATGACCCCTTCTTTTTGTCCTGTTCATTGATGACCTCATCGGTACTGTTTCCCACCATTCAAGGGAAATCCTTCCCTTTGCAGATGATTGTAATTGCAAAGTGTACTTGATTCACTGTCAGGTCAGTGTACTACATGGCGTCTTCAACCTCATCCCGCCAAGTGTTCCAACATTTCGTTCACACTTCGTAAATCAACCGTTCTACAGGAAGATCACCTACTGAGCCAACCGACCGCAATTGTTGACAATCGAAAAGACTTAGGAGTGCATTTTGACAGTAAATGGTCGTTTGTTCCGCATATAAACAGGTTCACCTCAAGTGCTATACCGATGCTTGGTTTACTCTACAGGTTTTCTGACATCACAGATGTAAATGCCCTCAGAGCATTCTACGTTTGATGTATCCTAGCGATTGTTGAATACGCACCTCCGGTCCGGCCCATTTCCGCTTTCTCAAATCTCAGCCACCTTGACCGTGTACAATCCTTTTTCTGAGCTATCCTTAGAGCCAGGGTCCCTGCCTGTCGCAACTTAAGCACTATCAAAGTGCTTGAGGAACTGAATTTCAAAACTATTCGTGCTCGGAGGAAAGTAGCCGACCATTAGCTGCTATACAAAGCAGATAATGGTCTATTTAGGTCTCCATATTTAGTTTCCTTATTCCTCTTCCACGTCCCATCCTGTAGTACCAGAATGATGACCCTATTCCATATTCTTTATTCCCGGCTTTCTCTCACAAAAAGGTGACCGGATTCGCTTGTTTTATAAACAATTTTAATGCCAGATGTAAGATAATCTCAAATCATATTACCAGACACGACTTTATTGTGTGCAAAAATAGTATTTCGTGCATATACGTTTTAAGCAGAACGTCGCTTCGTAGTGAATATCAAACCGGATGTTTCCTGCAAGCAGCTTTCGCCTAAACCGGTTAAAGACCTAGCTCTTTCGCGGTCATTGGCGGTCATGGCCGTGCTTTGACCACGGTTTCACCCCCTAAGGCTACTAAGAAGGATGCGTAAACTGAAGTGAGGCACGCCACGCAGGTTACTAGCAGATGTTGAACCCAAGCAGGTTTTTTAAAACTAATTTTTCAAATTACATGTCGCCGTTAGAACTGGTATTTATAGTGCGATTCGCTTGCCATAAGTACGTCAAAGTTTCGAAAAGCTTTGCAATATGTCAGCTGTGCAAAGAAGTCTTTTTGGAAAACTCGTAGCGCTGCAGGAAGTTATCAGAATAAAGGAGCAGTGTGAGTTAAATAATATTAGGGAATTGGAGGGCGCGTTTGAACACGCGGTTCCAAAGAGAATGAGAGATTTGACCAACGAAGAGTTTCTACTCTTCGTTAATCTGTACTCTCAGGTTATTTCTCAGCGCGAGAGTCCGCACTTCCCACTATTCTTTCTCCACGGATTCTGTTACTTTTCCTGCAGCAGCATTATAATAAAGCTGGGGGAATTGATAGACCCTTATAGAAGTGACGAAGATATAATTGGTGGGTTTCAACTTTTTTAATTTCAAGAAATCGTCTATTGTAAGATCGGGAAAGATTTAATATTACATTAACTTTTTCTTTCGATATATTGGAAGAAGAAGTGGGAGAGCCTGGAGGAGGAGGAAAATTCAATTTATTCGAACCGTTATAGGTGAGTAAGAATATCTTTTATTTTCTTGCTTTCTTTTTTCTGCTCTTAGGAAGACAAACTAATCGAAGAGAATTGTTTTACGTCGCACTAACACAGATACGTAAAGGAGTAGGAAGAAAAGAACCGTAGCTATATATATATATATGTTTCATTTTTCTTAGGAAAGAAAGAAGGAAGGAAGGGAGTGTAATTTTAGGAGAAAAATATAAGGTTATCTTTAGTTAAATTTTGTTTAATATAATTTCTTAAGATACATGTTACATAAATGTTTTGAATAAATTATGCATAGTTGAGGCGAAAATATCTTCTTGCTTGAGGTAATGTCCAAAGTTGTCATCATCAAATCAAACAGCACTGTTTCTTGAGCAAGGGAAGTCTGCAACAATAGAGAGAGGTCAATATAAGATGGTAAATTTATTAGACATTAGAGTAAAAAATTAAAAATGTATTTATATATATTATACTAGCCTACTTACTATTGATTTTCTAGAATACATATTCCTTCGGAATCCATGAATTATGCGTGGAGTCGAAATCTAGCCAAGAGACTAATACTGTGTTGTTCTTTCTGCGTAAAATTTTATCAGTGAGGTATATTTTACGATGTTTTGTCTTCCGCAGTTCTTGTTCATAGAACGCTCCATATATTTGTTTATTTTGATAGTCGTGAAGCAAGTAAGTTCTCGGTTCTTTTACTTTTCTTACAGTAAATAATTCATTACTCCTATTAAGAGTATAGCCCTTTGTAAAATATCGCTTAACATTACTTATTCGTACTGTATCACCTACTTTAAATTTTGGTGGATAAGGAGACTTCTTTTTCTTCATTTCTCGTAATTTGTGCACAATTAAAGTTATTGTGGATCATTTGTGACGTCTACAGGTTTCATACCAATCGTACGATGTTTTCGATTATTATATTCATCTAACCGTTTTGGTAGCATACGAAGCCAGTGGTATGATCCAAATTCCGAGAATTTTCTCCACATCCACTGCTTCAGTGTTCGATTGAAGCGTTCAACTACGCTTGCCTTCAAGCTGATCCCTGTCGAATAGTGTTTAATTTTTCTTTTTGTAATCCATAGATAAAAAATCTTATTATAAAATTCTTTTCCCCTGTCAGTTTGAAGATGTTTTGGATAGTGTTTACATTTTGAATTGATACGTTCCATATTTTCCACTACTTCGTTTCCTGTTTTTGTTTTAAGTGGAACTGCCCATGCATACTTTGAATAAACATCAATTACAGTTAACGTGTATTTATATCCACTATTAACTTTCGAAAACAGAGACATATCAACAAGATCAGCCTGATGCAATTCATGCCTTGCCCAGCTAATAATGCTCCGTCTTTCAAAATTCTTTCGCACTGGAGCGTGGAGTTCTTTCGCTATATCTTCTACATTTTGTTCATAAAGTATGGGTAAAAGAATTCGTTCTGTGTCGTCTATTCGTTTCTTGAATGGAAGTCGATCTATAGCCAGTTGTTGCCAGTTGCTTCTTCTGTCTTCACATTCAATTTCATAGATTACTGAAATATCCTTAGAGAATCTAGAGAATATTTGCGAACGGAAGTTCGTCATACCGCGCAGTGTTCATTTATTCGATAAACCTCGATTTTCGAAGTTCTTCTTCGATTGACAAGATTTCGTTATCGTGCGACGAATGACCTGCACTTCTAGATGCTATTAACTTTTTCAGTCTCTCCACTAGATTGTTTGGATCATTCCAATGAACTAATTCGATCTTATTTCTTTGTTCATTTTTCCCCTTAGCTACTTTTGATCCTCTTCCTGTATGCTTGTATTTGTGTACACTTACGAATTTAGGTGTGCTCCTTCCTTTTTTCACTTTTGCATCTTCTACTAATGGCTTGATATTTTTTTGAAATTTGAGCGATTTTGTGCCTCTCATTTGCTTGCCAGCGTCATACTGTTTCCTATGCACGTTAGTGTAATTTAATATATGACTGTAAGCTGACAGATCCTTATCATAATACAACTGTGCGTGTGGATCTTTCTGAAATAGTAATTAAAGGAGACCTCCAGTTAAAGGATAATTAAAATTGTCAATTATGAGATTGTTATCGCGAAACAATACATTTTTACTCCCTAAATAGTGTTCTCAATGAACTATTCGAACCCCAAATATTCTATCAAGTTTGTGTCTTAATTGTGGGTTAAGATAATTTTGCAGCAGAGTCGTAACCTTTCTGTCGAGAGCTTCTTCTTCTTCTGATTCTTCTTCATCACATATATAAAAATTTAATTTTGATTTTTCTTTGCATTTAATCCATTCGAGTTAACTGTTAGCTGCTGCAGTTTATTTAATGGTTCAGTTATTGGTTTAAATGTTTCTTCTAACTTTAGTTGGTTTAAAGCCATATCTGCTTTAACAGGGTTAAATTTTCTTTTACATCTTTTCTTAATTTTGCTAGTTTATTCCTTACACGACATTTTTCCATTATGTGCGCCTGCATTTTTTAAACTAAAGTGTAACGTCTATTGTTTTACTCATATATAGTATATTCAAAGAGTATATGGAGCGGAAGATGGTTAGTATTCCATTGTTCTGGATTTTTTGGCGGAATTGAATTTCATCACCTTCCTTTACAGCAATTGATACACCTACTTCTAATTCGATTGGATTGTTCTCGTGATTAATCATCACATATACCTGAGAACAACGTGAAAATGTTAACGGTGTTAGTGTGCCCGTGTAGGGAAGGTTATACATAAGTCGACACTTTTGTAGCATATACACTGACTGACAGTGACAATGCAACACCAAGGAGGAGTGGTTCGAAAGGGATGAAAGTTGGGGAAAAAACAGAGACGGCACGGACGAATAATTGATGTTTATTTCGAACCGATATGTAGGTTACACAATGCGCACGGCATCGACTCAGTAGGATGTAGGACCACCGCGAGCGGCGATGCACGCACAAACACGTCGAGGTACAGAGTCAATAAGAGTGCGGATGGTGTCCTGAGGGATGGTTCTCCATTCTCTGTCAACCATTTGCCACAGTTGGTCGTCCGTACGAGTCTGAGGCAGAGTTTGCAAACGGCGTCCAATGAGATCCCACACGTGTTCGATTGGTGAGAGATCCGGAGAGTACGCTGGCCACGGAAGCATCTGTACACCTCGTAGAGCCTGTTGGGAGATGCGAGCAGTGTGTGGGCGGGCATTATCCTGCTGAAACAGAGCATTGGGCAGCCCCTGAAGGTACGGGAGTGCCACCGGCCGCAGCACATGCTGCACGTAGCGGTGGGCATTTAACGTGCCTTGAATACGCACTAGAGGTGACGTGGAATCATACGCAATAGAGCCCCAAACCATGATGCCGCGTTGTCTAGCGGTAGGGCGCTCCACAGTTACTGCCGGATTTGACCTTTCTCCACGCCGACGCCACACTCGTCTGCGGTGACTATCACTGACAGAACAGAAGCGTGACTCATCGGAGAACACGACGTTCCGCCATTCCCTCATCCAAGTCGCTCTAGCCCGGCACCATGCCAGGCGTGCACGTCTATGCTGTGGAGTCAATGGTAGTCTTCTGAGCGGACGCCGGGAGTGCAGGCCTCCTTCAACCAATCGACGGGAAATTGTTCTGGTCGATATTGGAACAGCCAGGGTGTCTTGCACATGCTGAAGAATGGCGGTTGACGTGGCGTGCGGGGCTGCCACCGCTTGGCGGCGGATGCGCCGATCCTCGCGTGCTGACTTCACTCGGGCTGCGCCTGGACCCCTCGCACGTGCCACATGTCCCTGCGCCAACCATCTTCGCCACAGGCGCTGCACCGTGGACACATCCCTATGGGTATCGGCTGCGATTTGACGAAGCGACCAACCTGCCCTTCTCAGCCCGATCACCATACCCCTCGTAAAGTCGTCTGTCTGCTGGAAATGCCTCCGTTGACGGCGGTCTGGCATTCTTAGCTATACACGTGTCCTGTGGCACACGACAACACGTTCTACAATGACTGTCGGCTGAGAAATCACGGTACGAGGTGGGCCATTCGCCAACGCCGTGTCCCATTTATCGTTCGCTACGTGCGCAGCACAGCGGCGCATTTCACATCATGAGCATACCTCAGTGACGTCAGTCTACCCTGCAATTGGCATAAAGTTCTGACCACTCCTTCTTGGTGTTGCATTTTCTCTGTCAGTCAGTGTATATTGGTGACTGATTTGATGGTAGACTGTTAATTTGAAAAAGAGCTTTCCTTGGTTTATTGTGCAGTTCCTTTTTCATCACTTCAAACTCTTCTTTTGCAGTAGCAAACGTTTCTAAATACTGTTTGTTAACAACATCTTGCTCGTGGATAGGTGAATCAACATTTATAATTCGTTTGTTCTTCATATTTAATTCTCCGTTAGATTCTACTGGTAGATATTTTTTCTGAAGTTTAGGTATGACAAGTTTTAACTCGTCAGCTTCTCTCCGCGCAGCTGCATACTGTTCTACAAAGATTTTATTCGCAACATCTTTCTCATTTAACGGATTGTGTACGTTAGTAATTCGCTTATTTTCCATACTCAACGTGCCACCCACATCAACATTTAATTTCTGTTGATTGCTAATTTCATTCTTCAGTTTTTCGAGTTCTTCTCGTGCTGCTGAATGTTTTTCCAGGAATGCATTATTAATCGCATCCGTCAAATGAATAGGTTTGCCGATGTTTGTTACTCGTTTATTTTGCATATCTATCCATCGTCATTCAGCTGTAGTAGTCTAGCTTTTGTATGCTTTTTCAAAAATAAAAGCGATATTGCATCTTGTTCCTCTTCAGGATCTGCTACACCCGATATTGTCTTGTTGTTCATGTTGAGGTTATTATCAGTCAAAGGAAGGTGATCTTCCACAATATCACGTATAAAGGAGTCAACATATATGCGTGCTGAAACGTCGTTAACTCGTTTCTCCAAATTTCTCTGCACATTTTTAGTGTGCGTACGCATTGTGTCACGCGAAACTGTTTCATTTCCATTCATCGCTGGAGCTATTCTTTTCAGCCTTTTGTTCTTAAAATCAACTGTATCCTCTTCGAGTACACATGTGTCATGTATTTCATTTTTAAGATCTAAAATGTCACGTTGTATTTCTTATTTATTAATATTGCCCTTAAAGGTTTTTAGCACATAATTTTTTATTACAAGCATCTTCCATGTTTATTAGATTGCCGACGTTCTTTAACCGTTTACCATAAATACTTAAGTTTCAGTCAGATGTTGATGTTACGTAATTTGTATTAACTAACATTTTTTCATTCACATATGATTTAGTAGCAATATCATGTCGTTATGATGGTCGCGTTACATACACGTTACTAGTTCTGTTGTTTGATGCCATCGTGATGTTCTTTCTCTACTCATCAATTCGAAAATGAGTTCGTTAATTCATACACTGTGGTATTTATATCTCATGAAATATATCGAATCCATTTCGATATCGACCTTTGCTTATTTCGCTATCCTTATCGATAACGAGAAAGCTGAATTTCGACTGCGACCAACAACGATAACATAAATCAGTGAACTGGTTGTAACTCATATCGGTGTTTACGTGATCATCATAAACATGACGAAGATTTCTTGTATCTTGTTTAAACAGAATAATGAAATTAGCGTTGTTTCTAATAAGATGTTTGGGAATGCGGGAATAGGTCTGACATAAGTAAAAGACATCCACGATATGGTGTCGACCTCTAATAAAGTAGTCTTTCATGTGCTGCTGTTTGTTGCTTGCTACATCGTCAAACAGAAGAACGGAATTTCTTACAGCTTTTTCTGGCGGTATTACTTGCTCACGATCAGAGTAAAACTCACATTATATTTCTTTAATAGATTTTAAAAGCTTCTCTAGTTCAATATATTTCTTCTGCAACAATGATTTTGAGTAAACATACACATTCTCAAATCGTAACCCGTTCGGTTGCAATAACATATTAATCATAACATTAGCCTTCCCTGCATTCGATGGACCGCATATGATACCGCGTATTGTGTCCGGCAACAGTTTACTACGTTTATTTTTCTTTCTTACTGAACGTTTTGTGTTGTTCAGATTCGTCACAGGTAAAGATTACGATTGTTTTATTGCCTTTACCATCACTCTCTTTTGATGATAATTTTCAACGATCGAGTGCACAGGAGCAACACGTACGGTGGATTTTTTATCAAAGTTATTGTTGATTACTAAATAAATACGAATTTTTTACCTTCTGTTTTACTTATGTAGTTCCAAAATGGTTCGTGCATCACACTACACCTAGTGTTAAGAAGTGCTGGAACAGCTGTCGTGTTATAGTGATCTAATAATATGTTGCCAACTTCACAACCCCTCATACACCGAAACGAATGTGACCATTTTCTGTGTTCTGTTAACGGATCGTCATTTTTTCCCACGAAAATAATTCGATTCCGCAAAAAATACATTTAACTGCGTCTAGGTATCCCGTGTAGTAAAATCCAAATTTAGCTAAACTTACGGGGTCTATCCACGGTACACGCCAACTAGCGAAAGTCATTATCCGATCTACCTCAGATTTTAAATTTAACGGACGAGGAATGTACGCCATGATGCAGTAAAATGAGGTGAGCAGAAAAATATCTCTCTTATTTATATATCTTACCTACCTTCTAAAAAAATTGAACTTAAATACATTTTAGTATTCAACAGTTGCACATCGTGTAAAAATATATTTCGTTATATAATAACACACTTGCTAGCAGGAGCTCTTATTTGAGTATGCTGCGTCGAAGGCGCAACGTTGTTGCAGCTCCATGTAAAAGAGTAGGGAAAGGAGGAATAATAGGCAAAGTTCTTAATAAAGCTATTGATAATTTACCAGTAGAATTGCACATACCGGTTTATGAATTCTGTTGACCTGGGACAAAGTTACAAAAACGACTTAAGCGTGGTGATTAAGGAATAAATCTATTAGATAAGGCATGTAAAGAACACGATATCGCTTATGCTACATACAAAGGTCAGAACAGAAGGAAAGAAGCAGATGAAATCTTAGCCTCTAAGGCTTGGTCTCGTGTAAACTCTCAGGACGCATCATTGGTAGAAAGAGCAGCAGCACTGGCAGTTACGGGTATTATGAAAGCGAAATCTAAAGTAGGTGGGGTAGACGAAGAAGAAAATCAAAACATCGAAGATAACGTGTAAAACCGAAAAACAGACCGCATGCCGTAAAAAAGGTGGTTTTCTTCCACTCCTTCCGATATTTGCAGCCTTGTCGGGCTTGGGCGGTCTAGCAAGTGGAGCTGCGGGCATAGCATCGGCTGTAAACAAGGCGAAAGCCGAACAGGAAGAATTAAAAGAAATGAAGTGACACAATAGAATGCTAGAAGCGATGCGTGGGAAAGGGCTTTCTACTCGAAACAAAGGGCATTTACTTAAATCCTCCACCATACAAAAGACAATGGAAGGTCTGCCAA
This sequence comes from Anabrus simplex, assembly GCF_040414725.1. Classification (NCBI taxonomy): domain Eukaryota; kingdom Metazoa; phylum Arthropoda; class Insecta; order Orthoptera; family Tettigoniidae; genus Anabrus; species Anabrus simplex. Next base: position 876,910,921 of record NC_090266.1, on the reverse strand, counting down.
ATAGAGCATTAACAAACATAGACCTATATCGTTACGCATTTCGTTTTAAAATTCCCTACTTCAGAGGTGTGTTTATGCGAGGTACGTTACCGAAAATTTCTCGTAAAAATGAGAGTTCTATATTTAATTTAGATCCGATAAGTAAATCTGGTTCGCACCTGGTTGCGTTCAGTAAACGAGCTGTGTATGTGTACTACTTCGATAGTTTTGGTAATTTACGTCCCCCTAAAGAGGTATTATAATATTCAACAAACTGTTACATTCGGTATAATTTTCATTCTTATCAATCATCAATTTGTGGTCATCTGTGTTTACTATTTTTATACTGTATAAAATAAAGCACGACATTAGTATTTGTGTTCAGTGTGCACGATGCTTTATGAAAGACGGATTACACTCGAGGGTAGAGGCTCGAAGATTGATGTAGTATTAGAAATCCCGATTTATTTGAATAGAGCTTCTTTCTATGATATAGGACTTGCCGCACTATTTACATCTAGTAGTTTACGAAATGTCACTAGTAAAAATAATAAGTTTGCTAAATATTTGAATGGTAAAAGAATCATTTTGAGTGTAGCAGAAGGTATTTATGAATTCGAAGGTCTCGTTGCAAAAATAGAAAGTTTTGCTAACTATTAAAAATGTGAAACTATTTCTGCAAGAGTACACTCCAAAATATAGTTTTTTATCTCAACTAGGAACAACGAACCTACTATGCATTCTCCGTTTGACATTGATTTCAATGTACCGAACAGTGTTGGTAGTAGCTTGGGTTATCAGTTAAATGTATATGAGAAATATGCTAACCATGAATCACAGCTGAATGAAATAGCTAACGTGAGCGTTAATAGCACAAATAACCAGATTGGTATTAAAATGAAGGGAGACAAAACAACTGTAATCGCATTACCTGAAGGTAGTTACACTTTTTCAGAAATAGGAGCTCTAGTTCAAGAAGCAATAATTAACAACTTCCCTATTCTCGAAGAGGTAAATGACCCTCTAGAGAGAGATAGTAAACGTATTACTATTCCTATGAAAAGACCTATCTTCGCTGTAAAATGTCATCAAACCTAGACGTAGACTTTGATGTTTCCGACGCAATTGCAGATTTGTTAGGATTTTCACGTCAAAAATATGAAGCTAATAAATTACATATTTCAGGGGATATTATTAAAATTAATAACGTAAACTCGATTCGCGTATGTTGTAATCTCGTCTTAGGTTCCGATTCCTACCTCAACGGTAAACAAACCCATTCGTTATACAATTTTGAAACGCTTGTTCCAGCAGGCTATCCTATTGTAGTTCAACCGTCAACTATAAGCTTCTTACCGGTAAACGTTAGTGTTATTCAACATATATCCGTCGTACTCGAAGATCAGTTTGAAAACCCAATCGACTTACAAAATGAGGATGTAACAGTAGAGTTAATTATTCGTCCAGTGAAAATACAGTAATCGTATATAACATAAAGCGTACACTTATGTAATATCATTCGAGTAAGGAACAGTTGAACAACAACATCATGGTAGTAATTTACTACAACCAGTCACAAACCGAGGATTAAAAGAGGAAACATCCAGAGTAGTAAAATATAGTCAAGCTAAAAAAATCTCATCGTGTACGCTACAAGAATAGATTAACCGCAAACAATAAAGACTTTTTGCAATCGCTAGGCTACCGAATACTATAAGTTCTATTTCTCCTACGGAAACTACTTTAGTCTCTGTTCGTGTGTAATCAAGGTAACATCAACAAGAAATATGTTTAACGTAACAGACAAAGTTGTATTTGATAACGGAGTAGCCAGGCAGGAGGTAAGAAACTATCGTTCAAATGCAAGCACGAAATATGAAAACAACGATGAAATTCGAGTTTCTGTACCATCTGAAGCCGATGTTCACATAGAAGGTGGTATTGTTAAATCAAACACAGATAATGCAGCTTCAACTTCAACCCTTCCCTATCAAACTTCCGCAGCAAATCTTTCCGATGAAATTCGTATTAAATTAAATGCGAAGGAAATTGAAAGAACACGGAAAGATATTTTTACAATGCTACCGACTACTATAAGGTAAAGCATATAAATTCTATTTCTCCACCAAAAACTACTTTATTCTCTTTTCGTGTACAATCACGGTAACATCAAGAAGAATTATGTTCAACCTAACGGACAAAGTTATATTTGACAACAGAGTAGCCAGGCGGGAAGTAAGGAGCTATCATCCACATGTGGGCACGAAATATGAAAACAACGATGAAATTCGAGTTCCTGTACACAACCAAGAACATGTCTTTTTACCCTATGAAGCCGATGTTCACATCGAAGGTGAAATAGTTAGATCAAGCGCAGATAATACACCTTCAGCTACAGCCGCTCCCGATCAAAACTTTGCAGCAAATCTCTTCGATGAAATTCGTATTGAACTGAATGGGAAGGAGATTGAAAAACTCGGCGTGTAGGTGCGACTAGTGCTATAAAAACTTTCGCCTCTTATTCTAAAAATGAAATGCTAGCGTTGCAAAATGCCGGTTATTTTCCTTCAATTTCCACACCACCAAACGAAGCTAATATTGCCCACGCAACTACAAAGCTGTTCCATACAATCACCCCACTGCGTGTTCTTTGCGGTTTATTTGAAGACTACAGGAAACCATTTATAAACTGTAAACTTGAATTTATCTTTATTCGTTCTAGAGATGACAAATGTGCACTGTTTTCAGCCAACGCGGATGATACAGCTAAGGTCAAAGTACGCAAAATGTATATAAATCTACCAACTCTAATACTGTCCTACGAGGAAGAAGTTGAACGTATAAAGTTGATCCAAAGAAATCCTTCTATTCCTGTAGCATTTCGATCGTGGATTTATCACGAGTTACCTACTATTCCAAATTCAACGAAAATTAATTGGACTGTTATGACTACGTCACAAATAGAAAACCGAGAGTTTTCATGCTTGCTTTCCAAACCGATCGAAAGAAAATTAATGCTTCTTCTTCTCTGTTCGATCACTGTAATATTCGATCCGTTGCCGTATTCTTAAATTCAAACTTGTATCCCTATGAAAAGGCTGTAGCTAATTTTAGCAATGGCGACTGCAGTGAATTGTATGATATGTTCATCAAGTTTCGTAATGCGTACCATCAGCTTGATGATAATCGTTTCGAACCGAATATATCACGAAGTGAATTTCAATCGCATTGTCCTATTGTTGTTATTAATTGCATGGAACATCTAGAATCGATAAAATCTTCTTCTGTAGATGTTCGCGTTGAAACTGAAACAAACGAACCTATTCCAGCCAACACTACTCTGCACTACATTATTATTCATGATCGCATAATAAATTATAAAATTCTAACGAATGAAGTATTTTTTCCAATAATCTTGCGCGAGTTTTTCTTCCTTTTCTCCTAATGGTGTATATAAACGAGAGAGAGAGAGAGAGAGAGAGAGAGAGAGGATTCTCTGCTTCAGTTCTTCGTTATCGAGCACACAATGAGTGCAAAACTCAGAGCAGTGATAGTTGACATTCAGAAGTTACCTACTGGAGGTTGCGAGATAGCCTGTTGTAAAATAGATTCGTATACACAAGTGTTATCTACAACTCTATTAGAATGAGTGTACCTAATTTAGATTTCACGCTTACGTCGTTCTTCAATCTTCTCAGTGATCAACAATACCAATATCTGCTTGTGTGCAACTGTGTTAATGAATTACGTCTATTAGCACTGCGAGAGTATCCTCGTACATGCATAATTGACTTGAACACTGTAAAAGGTGTACCCGATTTAAGAACAATGCGTAACGAGTGTTTCCCTGTTGACTGCCCGCGTCATTTACCACATGTTGCAAGACATTCAGGCAGCTGCGCCATGTTCAACGTTCACGCAGTTCATAGTTGGTTAAAATCATCAGATGGTGTGATGAGAATAGTGTTTTCAGTAATAAACAAATTTAAGAAGGAAGGTGTGAGCAGATTCAATAAATTTGAGTGGATACACTTCCCTGAAAACATATTCTCTATTTACAAACAACATCAGTGAAGTGCGCTCTGGCAGTATCTACCAGATCATCTTAAGGCGAACTTACACCATGCTTGTCAAGGTTCAGGAGCTAACAACGACAACAACGTCCGAACTTGATTTTCAGCTACTAATTCAACAATTATTAAGGTGAAGAAAAAATAGATATAATGGTATCCTTTTTTTTCTTGCTTGCTTTTTCGGTTTTATTCTGCTACCAACTAATTTATTTTTTCTCCTCTGCAGGTCTCTCCTCATGGTGACACCAACAACAACATCGTGCGAGCTTGATATCAGTTACTAATTCAACAATTATTAAGGTGACGAAAGAATAAATATTAGTTTCCTTTTTCTTGCTTCCTTTTTCTATTTTATTCTCCTATCAACTAATTTTTCTTTCTTTTTCCTCTGCAGGTCTCTCCTCGCGGTAACAGTCAAAGATTCAGTCTCTGCTGGTCTCTCCTCATGGTGGCAGTCAAAGATTCAAACAAAATTTTATATCAAAAAACACTGTAGTTTCTCATGCAATAAACTTGAATGTAAAAAGAAATATGTCTTTTTAATTCTCCTACTACTACTTTAGTTAGAGTACAAGGAATAAAAGGAGAGGCAGCGCAGGATTTTTGAAAGAAAAAACTTTTTAACAACTTTTTTATCATCTAGTTTGGATTTTATGTTTTCGAAAAAGAAAAAGATTGAATAAAGTTTTAAAATGCACATTAATATATATATATATATATATACACTGACTGACAGAGCAAATGCAACACCAAGAAGGAGTGGTCAGAACTTTATGCCAATTGCAGGGTAGACTGACGTCACTGAGGTATGCTCATGATGTGAAATGCGCCGCTGTGCTGCGCACGTAGCGAACGATAAATGGGACACGGCGTTGGCGAATGGCCCACTTCGTACCGTGATTTCTCAGCCGACAGTCATTGTAGAACGTGTTGTCGTGTGCCACAGGACACGTGTATAGCTAAGAATGCCAGGCCGCCGTCAACGGAGGCATTTCCAGCAGACAGACGACTTTACGAGGGGTATGGTGATCGGGCTGAGAAGGGCAGGTTGGTCGCTTCGTCAAATCGCAGCCGATACCCATAGGGATGTGTCCACGGTGCAGCGCCTGTGGCGAAGATGGTTGGCGCAGGGACATGTGGCACGTGCGAGGGGTCCAGGCGCAGCCCGAGTGACGTCAGCACGCGAGGATCGGCGCATCCGCCGCCAAGCGGTGGCAGCCCCGCACGCCACGTCAACCGCCATTCTTCAGCATGTGCAAGACACCCTGGCTGTTCCAATATCGACCAGAACAATTTCCCGTCGATTGGTTGAAGGAGGCCTGCACTCCCGGCGTCCGCTCAGAAGACTACCATTGACTCCACAGCATAGACGTGCACGCCTGGCATGGTGTCGGGCTAGAGCGACTTGGATGAGGGAATGGCGGAACGTCGTGTTCTCCGATGAGTCACGCTTCTGTTCTGTCAGTGATAGTCACCGCAGACGAGTGTGGCGTCGGCGTGGAGAAAGGTCAAATCCGGCAGTAACTGTGGAGCGCCCTATCGCTAGACAACGCGGCATCATGGTTTGGGGCGCTATTGCGTATGATTCCACGTCACCTCTAGTGCGTATTCAAGGCACGTTAAATGCCCACCGCTACGTGCAGCATGTGCTGCGGCCGGTGGCACTCCCGTACCTTCAGGGGCTGCCCAATGCTCTGTTTCAGCAGGATAATGCCCGCCCACACACTGCTCGCATCTCCCAACAGGCTCTACGAGGTGTACAGATGCTTCCGTGGCCAGCGTACTCTCCGGATCTCTCACCAATCGAACACGTGTGGGATCTCATTGGACGCCGTTTGCAAACTCTGCCTCAGACTCGTACGGACGACCAACTGTGGCAAATGGTTGACAGAGAATGGAGAACCATCCCTCAGGACACCATCCGCACTCTTATTGACTCTGTACCTCGACGTGTTTGTGCGTGCATCGCCGCTCGCGGTGGTCCTACATCCTACTGAGTCGATGCCGTGCGCATTGTGTAACCTACATATCGGTTCGAAATAAACATCAATTATTCGTCCGTGCCGTCTCTGTTTTTTCCCCAACTTTCATCCCTTTCGAACCACTCCTTCTTGGTGTTGCATTTGCTCTGTCAGTCAGTGTATATATAATGAAAGTTGACTTACAGTACAATAGTATACAGTGCACTTTAAAAGAGAAAGTATAAATAGAGTACAATACATTGAATAAAGGATCAGCGAGTGAAATGTTTATCTATTTTGAAATTCTATAAGATCACAATTTTTTCTAATCAAATACAGAAGAAACAAAAGTTTCTAAAATAAAATGATTAAAGTAAACACAGAAGAAACAAGACCTTCTCCTCCTATTACTTAATAATCACCTACAGGTTAAATTACACTATTTTTACATACGGAATGGTAAACCGATGAGGAAGTGGAGGAGGTGCTCACAAAAAATGCAAACCTACTATGCAAAATAGCTATACATTGGTTATACTTTTCTCCGCAAGACTGTAATGTCCAAATGGTAACGTATTAATTTTGTTGTCTGTGATGTACCTTTTGTCATCATTAGCTGTGAGTGCTAGTTTATATTGACGAATCGTGAACACAGAATGAGAAGTGGAAGTGATGCACACTTGTAGTTTGGTCACTCGCTCACCTTCATACAGACAACGTCTATACTGATCAATTGTAAGGTGATCAACAACATTTTTGACACCCTTAGCTTTACATGTTGGTTTCTCTTCTTCACACATCTTAATAGCATACATCTTTGGTCGCAAACCTACAACTTCTTCAACAATACGTCCACCGTTTTCATCCTTCATTAAACCTATTTCACCTGAATTTTTTCTTTCAATTTGGAAAGGATTATTTTCATCATAATTTCCTGTGTCACACAAAACTGAATTTTCCTTCACAAACTCGTATATATCAAATGAAAAATTGTATATCAAACTGTCGGTGTCAGTGTATAGTAGTTGTGAGTTTGAATCAGTGTTTTCTTTATTCTTTTTTTATTCTTTATGCTTTATTATTATTTTTCTCTAGATCACAGTAAACAAATACCAAATTGATCCGTTGAATGAGAAAAATAACAGCGTTCAACTTTAGCCACACACACGAACTTCTACTAACTTTAAAACAAGCAGACATAGTTAATATACGTACAAAGAAAGAAAAGAACACCACAGATTATAGACAAAGACAAAATGAAAAGAACACCACATAAAAACCTACTGTCCGGCCGAGTCATCACCCCTGGTGAGAAGAAGGCCGCCCTTCCGATGATGACTCGACCGGCCCTGCCCGTGGAGACCTCCTGAAGGCCCCAAGATCCAACCAGATGACAATGTTTTCCCTCTCACCATTCCATTTCTAAACGTACCCCTTGGACATGCCATGAAGTCTGGCGGATACTCCGGATATGTGACTCCCTCTGATAGGGTCACCCAGTAGTCATCCTCAGTGTTTTTATGTCATGTCCCGTCTAGGTATATATGTCTTGGGCCCTTCCCCACCCCGACTTCTTACGGGTGAGTCCACCTCAACCTTGTCCCTCTTTCCTTGCCATTTGCACCATCATATCTCTATACTTATCCTTCACCACCTTCCAGCATAAAATTCAGCCTTAAATAATCACTTCAAAAATACCCAGTCCTAACCATTACGACCACCTTTACATAATGAACGTCATATAAACAAAACAAATGGCCCACGGTCAATTCCCTCTAGGGACCGTTAGCCCTAGAAAGAAGAAACAAAAGACACAAAGAAAGGCCAGCGCATACTTGAAAATAAACATACAATACCACATATGCAATCCCGGAGCAAGACTACACCTTCTACCTGACTGTCCTTGTCGACACGGCACATTCCATCACCACCATTGTTCTTCTGCTTGACCTACTCCGGATTGCTGAGCCCAGACAACCTTACCTCACCCTCCGTGTCTGTGTTTTCATTTTTTCTCTCTCCTGTTGCAACTTCATCCTTGCTTTATCCTTGCTTAACCATGCTTGATCTAATTCAAATACCAATCCATACTCAACATTAAATTTCCCATCTCGTCCACAAAACCACAATTTCCCAACTCTCACAAATACGTATAGACCCCTATGTACTACTTCTCTAAAATACCATATAGTTAAAAGATACACACTTCATTATTTACCTCTACCATCACCTCTCAGCCAATACTTTAACTTCACTCTTTAATAATTTATTACAACAATAAATACACCACCACTCTTCTGTACTACTCCAGTACCGCATTTCGACATCTCACACAGACTTAATTACTATCTTTTCTCCACCTCCACCTTGCAGCAATGAATACACCACACATCCCTCCATCTCCTCAATTCCACCACAAATAAATTTACATAATACACAATACATACACCACCACCTCACCCTACTTCTCTAACACCCCATTTCATCATACCACACACACTTCGTTATTTACCTCTATCATCACCTCTCAGCCAACACCTTAACTTCCCTCTTTAATAATTTAATACAACAATAAACACACCACCACTTCTTAATTACTTCTCCAGTTCCACATTCCAATATATAACCCTCCATCAACTTCTCATTATATATCCAATTACTACAACCTTCTACCACCACTTCTCCATCACCACATTTCAATCTCTACAATCATAACTCTGTTCCCTCTCCACATTCACGCATTTCATCAACAACTAACCATCCACCAACTACGCATTATACATCTCCATCACCACATTTCAATCTCCACCATCCTAACTCTACTCCCTCTCAACACTCACATATTTCATCAATAAATATCCCTTCGCCAACTACACTTTATACATCCAATTACAATTTCTGTCATTACTATTTAATACTCTAATGTATTTTAGTTCGAGTAATCACATCCCCCTTCATTTCCACCTTGTTCCTTTCTGCTTCTTTACCACCACTCTTGGCCGCCGTTTCATCGCTATCTTCACTCTGTTGACTTCCTTTGCCACCAACTTCAGCTCCCTTCAGGTCCCTTAAGCTTCTGCTCCTCCCTCTGCTCCTACTCAGCTCAAGACTCCCCCAGGTTGCCTCTGGCCTTGCCTTTTCCCCTGCGCTTCCCCTACTATACTGCCTTGACTTTCCTGCCTTTCCTCTTCACTGTTTCTGGTCACATTTTCACTTGGTACCTCTCCCTGCTTCTGATCACACAGTACACTGTTACTTTTGGTATTTTGTCTATCTTCCCCAATGATCGCAGCACTTTTCTCTTTTTCTTCATCTTGTTTTATCTTCCTTTCTAAATCCATCAAACTATTGACAGTCCAGATTATCTTCCAGTTACTGCCTGACACCACTAGTTCTTGACCTGTGATAGTTGCTCTCAGCCCCTGATTTATAGCTAGAATCCTGTGCTTTCTAAGTATTTTTCATTTCTAATCGCCTCTCCTCCCACGTCTCTCTTAATCCATATTTTTTTCCTCTGCACATTACCCGCATTGCCTATCACAGCATCAGCCATCAGCGTAGAAAACAGTTGAACTTTGATAGGCATGTTGCCCCTAATTCTTCCCACTCATTGCACATCGTCTATGTCCACTTCACTAAAATGAACTTTCATTTTCCCCTGTATTAAGTCCACTACTTTATAGGTTGTAATCACTCTGTCTTCTCTCCGCTCCTCCGGCACACCATATATAAATAGGCACTTCTTCCTGCGATTTAAAGTGTTAGCTTCCACTTCTGCTTTCAGTTTCTGCGTCTCCTCTTCTAAACGTCCTATTTTCTTTTTCAGTGTTGCCACTTCTTCGGCATTACTCCTCACTTGATATGTTATATCGCCAGTCCTTTCCCGTAGCCATGCCTTCATTTTCTCGAACTCCCTGGTTTGTTCTTGAATCAAATTTTTCAGTTGCTCAAAGGGGCAGGCTTCTTCAACCACTTCTTTTACAAGGCTTCTGGATTCTTCAAAGTCTGGCCATTCCTCATTTCTACTAGATGTCGGACCTGGGTTCAGCCCGACCCCCAATCCATAGCAACATCATAACCACCGCCGCTGCAAGCAATAATTCTCCTTTATTCTCCATTTCCCTTTTACACCCACCTGATTTCGCTTCTTCTTTCTTCTTTCTCCCCTGCCATCTTCCTATAGTTGCTCTGTACTGTTCAAAACCAATCATTGTCGTTACAACTCCACACTCTCTCTCCCTACTCCCACTCCCGGGACCCTCCACGCAATACGTCCGCGCTCGACCGTGGCTAAAGCTGAAAATCAGTGTTTCTCAAAATAACGTTGTAGTGAAAATCATTCATTTTCATTTTTGACAAATCTAAAAATGTAGCACCGAGGTAAACCGTTTGCTTGTGAAGAAATTGAAGTTTCTTCATTTCGATAATCATACACTGATCGTCCACTATAATACGACGTTTGAAGTTTGCTCTTGAGATCAACGTACGTGCACCACAACGACCCTCCCACTGTGTGAAACATCTGACGTCGCGCAGCTTCCTTATGTTCATTAATGAACGACCAAAAATTGCGTTATTCATTAATTTATAGAAACTTTTCTCGAACTCATTTATTGCTAACTTTCGTTTCTCTGTGTTCAAACCAATGTATCATTTTAACCATGCGCTCTGATTAAACTGAATCGCTCTGAAAATGCGAGCAACTTTCAAATCTAATACTACACACTGTTTTAATAGCCTATAATGAAAAACATACCGTTCCTTGTTGTAAAGAGTGCTCATTCGTTTCGTAGATTTTTCAGGGCACAATGGATAATCGGCATGTTTATCATGAAGTTCTGGGGGATAGATTAAATCAGCCTCTACCATAAACCCAAAAATCTCCTACATTCATAATGTCTAAATTCTCGACGTTCTTTACCCATTGAAAGCCTCCCGTTGGAAGAAACTGTTGCATAGCGAATCCATACAAATTGTTCACGTCAAAGTACATTATGTATGATTCCGGTTTGTACTCATCGTATGTTAACATGTGCTTGTTATTTGCTACTGCATGCCGCGTAACGCATTGCACATTACCACCGCGTATGGAGCGTTCAAAAACTGCAGCATGTCAACATCTTGAAGTAATTCTAGCTGATCAGCTATTATTTTTTTCATAGCACTCCATGCCATAGATGGTACCGTGTAGAAATGAGCGGCATCAATACAATATGTCTCTTTTCCACTCAATCTAAAGTTTTGAAATACATCGGCCAAGAGTAAAGTATCGATTTTCAAGTAAAGATCAGAATATTCACCCAACTATTTACAGCTAAACTTATTCCAAATAAGGTGAGCAAATGCGTAGTTTTCTTGCGACACAGTTTCACCCCTTAAAGAGCTAAAGAATGAACTCTTTGGCGGTAAACTAGTTTCGTCTAACACCTCCATACTAGTGAAATATTCGTATGGAAATATCCCTTTCCGAGAAGCAAGTTTAAACTGTAAATCATCGGCGAAATACCGTCTCGTTACAAGCTTTGACTCCTCACTAAGTAATAGTGCCATTTTGTCCAGCGAAAAAGGAATGAAATAAGTGTCTATAAATCTTAGTTCAACACATTGCCTTTCGTTATAACGTATGAAGTTTGAATATCCTTTGTATCCCTCCATGTTCACTGGTAATATATTAATGTACGCTTTGAGATTTGTCACAACATCCCCTCCCTTCCTATGCAGTTCTCTAATTATAAAATGTCCATCATAGGCTGTCAAATTATGGAATGCTACCGGCAAGGTAGAAATTTTACGATACTGTAAGTTACACGATTGATGTGCTGATCCCCTGTAGACACCCGTTAAGTGACAATGATCGCGAAATTTAATTTCATTATCTGCGAATTCCTTCTCACATGTGTGACATAATGTAGACGAGATAAATTTATTTTCTTGTTCAACAGTCAATGGTGACATCGGTTTCGTTTCAAAATAATAGGGCGCAAGCGTGTCCACTAAGTTATACATCTCATCTACGAACCATTTAACACAATCACTACCTCGATAGAGTTTGAAAGAGAACAAATCTCTGTCAAAACTACAGTGTAAATAATATGCTACGCTGTATGGCACATGTTCGTGAACTGGAGTTGAATGCGACGTGTTATCATTTGGAAAACAAGTAGACACAGATTTCAGTATGCATTCTGTGTCGGCATACACAATAAAAGTCACTGTCTCTTTAACCTTATACTCTGCAAAGTACACTAGCGTTCCCTATCCGAAGGCATTATACTTTTGCCCACCGGAAATTGTATACAGTCATTACTGTGCAAAGCTAATTTTTCGTCATTTTGGAAGTAAGACAAACACCATCTGCAAATATAAATTCTATTCCAGCTCTTCGTAAGAGATGAGCGCACAAGACGTGAAAGATTCTTAATTAAACAGAAGTGATACTTCTCACTGTCGCCAATCTGAAGCATTAGAAGATCTACTTTCTTTTCACACGTTTTATGTGAAACGTACAAAGGTACATGAGTAAACTCTTTTTTGTCATCTTTCTGTCCTATGCACACCCAGTTGTTCTCGTCATACTGCGCTCCGAATACATTCACGGAGATTTCATTTTGTTCTTCAAATTTTCTCATGTATCTCACTTCCATCGGGATTGGTATGTCTTTTAAATTTAGAATTAAATTATAATGTGGATAAGAAGAAATGCGACCCACATGATGTTTAGCTGGAACTAAGCCAGCAACTACACTCCACGCAAAGCAAGCATCCCGTGTGTTCTGCAGATTAATAACTGCTTTCTTGTTTCTAACTGCTGTGGGCAACGTTAGACTAGTTGGCGACTTACCCACGTGAAAACCGACATTTTTATTAATGTTTATCCGCAATTCGCGAATTCGTAGCAGAGACCAACCCGAATCACGAGCCTCGAACTCTGTTAATGTTTTCAGAATCGGTTTAGTTACATGCTCGTTGTACCATTCTCTTAAATTAGTACCTTCGGTAATTTCAGCATTCGTTGAATGAAAAAATTTGTTATCGAATTTATCGTGAAGAACATGTGGTGTGCAGAGAACGGTATTTACTTTTAATGCTTGTGCGTTAAGTGCTTTCTTCACATATTTATTAAACCACACGTAAGATTTATCTAGGAACTCATCGGGAAGTACATTTTTTAACATTTACCACCGCTAGTGTGTACACTCTGCTCCGAAAAGCTTCCTCGATTTGCTTACACTGGAAAGCAGACAGATCTTCTATCTGAAAAGTTAGCCCACTAACAGTGCGAGCGTGTAAATACATTTCTAACATCCGATTACGCATTTCCTCTAGCTCGTTAAGATTTACAATCAGCTCGAACTGAGCTTCTTCTCCTCGCTCCTCGCTAGGTTCGAACTGATATGAAATTAGTATTGATCCATTTACCTCCCTCACCGGGCGAGTTGGCCGTGCGCGTCGAGGCGCGCGGCTGTGAGCTTGCATCCGGGTGATAGTAGGTTCGAATCCCACTATCAGCAGCCCTGAAGATGGTTTTCCGTGGTTTCTCATTTTCACATCAGGCAAATGCTGGGGCTGTACCTTAATTAAGGCCACAGCCGCTTCCTTCCAACTCCAAAGCCTTTCCTATCCCATCGTCGCCATAAGACCTATCTGTGTCGGTGCGACGTAAAGCCCCTAGCAAAAAAATTACCTCCCTCATAAACTCACGAATGCGTTCAAACGCTCTATCAAAATGAGCTTGCATTCTTCCCTCACTTTCATCTGTCTGTAAATTAATGTCTAATTTTCTACGTTTGCTCGAAGGAAACTCCAAGGCTAAAAAAGTGGCCAAAAATTACGTTCTGGTGCTAAATTTTTCTACGTTCTCAAGACAAGTCCAGCAGTTGCTGTAGCAACGACTTATCAATGTACAATCCGTCATCACACAGTATAACCATCGAGCTAGATCACTCCCTACTACATCTAGTGAACAGTGAACAGCTTCCCTTGGAAACTCGTCCTGAAGCTTCCCTAACAATGTATTCCGGTAATAAGAAATGTTATTCGATTCTTGTGAAGAAAAGGAAACTTCAATCTTGTAAATTTCTTCGAATGTGTTATACCCAACAAATAGTAAAAAATGTTCATTACTTGAAAATTCAGTCAAGAGAAATCGCACTACAGCTGCTGTCACCTCTTGCTGGCCTTCATATGCTTTACTCAGGTTCGTCACATATACTGTAAAATTAAAGAGTGCACACCCTCTGTTTTATAGTTCAATACACTTACCACTCAGTTCTTGTTGTTGTTGTGCGCTCAGTTGTCCCGCTTCATCTTGAACAGGCTGTGCACTGGCGACGACTTCCTCCTCTCGATGTACTTGCAAGCGTCGACTTTGTATGCTTGGATATGCTTGATTTTCGGATCCCGGTTTAATCTCCACTTTCTTCCACTTCATCATAGCAACACCACGGACCTGAAAAGAAGCAGCACATACTATTTTCAATTAACAAAACAATTATACAAATACGGTGAAAAGAAGTTACATATAAGAACGAAAAGACCATCTGCATACTTACTTAGTTAAAATAAGTGTCGTAACTGTCGGCATTCTACTGTAGGAAGCACACTTGATGGTAGCCCCTCTCCATGCCTTTGTACATCATTTTCAAGTTGTTTTTTAATAAATTTATTTCCTTTTCTTCTGCAGAAAGTTTCGCGAATTGCACCGGCAGGAAAACACTCACGTTCTCCTCATCTTCCCCTTCTATATCAGCTATTATTTTCCTTCCGAAACGTGTTTCTACCGCTCTCAGCTCTTTAACCTTAAATGGATGGTTAATTTGCAACTCGCTTAGTTTTCTATTATGAAATTGGGGTGCCTTCGCTATCTTATTTAATTTCATTAGCATATCCATTGTGTTGAAGCTGGTATGTCTTTTACAATTAATAAACTAAATTAACTCACACTTACTGAAGAGGAAAGAAAAGTAGTAGTAGTAGTTGTAGTAGTAGTAGAGAAGTTCTCTTCCAACTAGATGATAGTTTTCATGTCGTGCTCTGCTCCTTAAATACTCCCTGCCACCACCTTCACTCCTCACCAGTGGGCTGGACTTGTCGCCGGTTCACCTTCACTCAAAATTACAACCTGCCATATACATCCTGTTCACCTTTCGTGATAGACATAACTTTCAACAAGCTGCAAAGCAGATCTTGCCTAGCAACAGCTCCACTGCACCACTCCTTAGTGTTTTCCCCTCACCCACAGTTTGGAGAGGAGGAGAGGTGGTTCATTTTTACATAAACTAACATCCTGTTCACCTTTCGCCAGCAAGTGACCTTTTAAAGCAAATCTAGTTGCCACATAGTCACTGTACCTTGCCCAACAACAGTAACCTTCAAGAAATAATTACCTCTTACATAAAGACCTCTAAGTGTGTAGTTATCATTCCACATGTGGCTGACCCCCTTAGCCAGTGAGAGGCACTCCAGCAAGTGACCTTTTAAAACAAATCCAGTCATTGCCCCATGGTCACGTCCCCTCGCCCACACCAGTAACCTTTAGAGAAATAATTACCTCTTACATAAACACCTCCGGGTATGTGTAGTTAACATTCCACACGCGCTCTGGCAAGTGAGAGGCGCCCGCAGGGGGGGGGGGGCGGGCTTGCGCAGAGGCTGCGCTGGTCCAGAATCCCCGTGGTCTAGAATCCCTATGGTCCAGAATCCCTTTTCTTCACCTACTTTAGAGGGAAATTTTTTTGCGTACAGCAGATTGAGTGGTTGGACTTATAATTTTCCTGTGGAACAGATTCTTGAGTCTGAATAAAAGCTCAAAATATAAGGTGTATTCAAATTGAGGTCTGAGAAACTTGGTGAATTTTCTTTGAAAATTTTGCCCGTAATGTTTATAACAGTAGCCATGTTGGAATTGATAACGAAGATGCGTTAGACCCTGCATTAGAAGAAGTGAAGTAGTTCACATCACAGTTCCCCTTGAAACACTGCGGAATTTGGTCTGCATTGTCAGTTATACCAGTTTGCAATTAATTGAAATATCATGTTAAATATTTGATGTCTTCATTAAAATGTTGCAAGGCTGGAAATGAATTACTTATGGATAGTGACAGGGAAATGGTGTATTTTAATATATTGAACTCAGGTGGTTTGAAGTGTCCATCATCGATGATCATGTACTTGTGTTGTAACGTGTTCAGACTTTTCCAGGTGTTCATTAGTGACAGTTACGAACCAGAATTTCTGAAGTTACAGAATCAAAGAAAAGGACTGGTGGTATTACGATTTAAGTTAATTCAGAATAGTGTATGTAACATTGATTTTGAGTGTCAGTGCGGTGTGAAGTTAAAAACAATGATTAAAAATTAAATGAAGGTGTTAACAAATGTTTTTGTCAATAATTTTAGTAAAGCTCATGGGGAGAGTAACGTCTCAAAGGAACTTGTACAGAAACTTGCATCTAAATACTTCAAGAGAAGTACCTGTGCTCTGTGCTGCTGCAAATGAAACACCAAGGAAAAAAGTAGAGGGACGCAAAGAGTTGAAACTTAACAGTAAATGATCCTCTTCAAAAGCTAACGTGTCGGCTTAGTTACCGGTACACTTATGTCTACAATCTTGAGTAGTGTGGTCGAAAATAACTTGATTTTCTTACAAATACACCTTTAAATGTATATTTCAAGTAGGGCTAAGCAGGTGAATGTGTAATTTTTGACACTGGTATTTCACTGTCCTGGATAATTTGTGGTTTTCTTGTAATATGTTGTGCATTGACGTTGTTTACCAACGACTGTTAGCTTAAATATTCCATTTTCAAGTGTACTGGCTGTAGGGTTATGTTAGTGAGTCATGTGCAATATTCAAAGTAGATTAGTTACTGATTTTTTTACTGAGTTTGTCATTTCAGTGCTTTGGGTGCTGTTCTTGTAATTTGTTGTTTGTGCGTTGTTTTGTTTTAGCATCAAATGTTTGTTAAATTTTGTCATGAACAAGTGCACGGGTTGTAGGGATATGTTAGTGAGTCATGTTCATATTTAAGTAGCCTTGGTTGCAGAATACCTTATTTACTGAGTACGGTGTGTAATTTCACTGGTATGGATGTTTCGTGTTTTTGTAATGTGTTGCACGTTGTTGTTTTACAAATTATTATTAATTACTTACATTTTTTTCATTGTCAGATGTACTAGTGCTGGGTTATGTAAGTTGTTCGAATACTTGCTTCGATTTTGGTATATTATTTTAAACCGTGTCGTGTTTTCTAACTGTAGAAAAATGATATCTATTTCATGTACTAATTCTCCTTTACGAAGATTATGAATGTTATCGGCGTTAATTATATTAGTACGTAATTAATGTCCAGCTGCGTCTCACAGCAGACAGTGGCGAAATGCTTCCGCCATGTTGGATTCTGCATTAAGCTTTGAGAGGATGTAGTTGCTCTTGGTTTGACACATAGTCCATTATGCTGGCTAACCTGCACTCGAGTCGTCTAGTTTGTAAATCAAACACTAGGGCCCATCACACGCCTCCGCGTGGCGTTGGCAACGGTCAAACTCCACTGACAGCCCACCAACCGCCAGTCATTCCCATCTCGGACACTAGAATGCTGGTAAAACAACTTCACAGGAGGGTCACTCCTCTAAAATTTGTAACATCCTGATAAATAAGCAATAATGATATTCATACATCACGTACCTATCCTTATATTATGCCTAGATTTAAACTGAAACCTACGGTATATCATTTCCCATTTCACACTTATCCCTTTTGCTCTCAGGCATTTTTCACCAGTCAAGCCCAAAACACTCAGACCATTTTTCACGATTATGCGTTTTAAAATGTAAAAAATTGCCCTGAAAAGAAATCCCCAGGTACAATATTGAAAAAATCATAACAGTAAACTATTCAATATAGTTTTAGGAAAAAATATCCCAAAATAATTTACGGCATATTTCAATACAAAAATCGGAAAATTAGAACATATATTACAAAAAATAAAAATCGCTTTCCAAATACAAAAAGTAATCTGTTCTTTAGGGATATTGTTGTTCAGTCATTCTGAAAATAAGAGCATTTAATTCTGTATAACATGATATAATTTTGTTTTTTGTATTCTTATTTAGTCATGAGTTAGAGTCAGCATTTGTGATTTGGAAAACATTTTCCTATCATCACTAACTGTAAAATCCGAATCACTCTTCTTCTTTCTTATCTACAGTTTTTCACACACTTTTGGGGTCGCACATGTGGATTTGGCTCTGTTTTATGGCCGGATGCCCTTGCTGTCACAACCCTAAATGGAGGGATGTAATCACTATCGCGTGTTTCTGTGGTGGTTTGTAGTGTAGTGTGTTGTCTGAATATGAAGAGGAAAGTGTTGGGACAAACACAAACACCCAGTCCCCGGGTCAGAAGAATTAATCAAAGGCGATTAAAATCCTCGACCTGGCCGCGAATCAAACCCAGACCTCTGAACCGAAGGCCTCAACGCTGACCATTCAGCCAGTGAGTCGGACTAAAATCCGAATTACTCTCGGATATAAAGTCACTGGCATCGTCTAAAGCATCTAAATAATCCAAAACATCGGAATTATTTAGCCTAGAACTTGGACAAGCCATTTAAAATAATTAGGCCTATTCGTGGCACGGAAATCTAATAACACGAAATGTTAAACTAAAATTCACTTGAGAACACCGATAAATGTTGAATATAAACAAAATATAACAAACAATAAACTACTATTAAAATGGAAACAATAAAACGAAGGAAAGCACCTATTTTGAAGCTTAAAGGAGACTGTACTCGCAAGCAGCACACTTCAGCTCGCCATGCGGTAAACATACGCGGTTCGATAACTTCATTTGTTCCAAACAGATAAGCTTAGTTTCTCTATCTATCGAGAAAAGTGTAAACTAAATCCAAAAGATACTATTGCTGTCTTCTCCTGACACCTGGGAGTCCGAAAGTTCGGCTCGCTGAGCGTGTAAGAGACATCAAACTCTGGCCTCTACAGTTTAACACTTCTTCAAGTTGGCTAACGTGCACACGAGTCGCCTAGTTTCAAAACAACTACCAGAGCTTACACACAAGCCTCCACCTGGCACTGAAAAATTTGAAAGATCTCTGACAGCCCGCCAACCACCAGTCATATCCACTTCGGCCGTGCGGTTAGGACCGCGCAGCTGTGAGCTTGCATCCTGGAGATAGTGGGTTCGAACCACACTGTCGTCAGCTCTGAAGATGGTTTTCCGTGGTTTCCCATTAATTAAGGCCACGGCCGCTTCCTTCCCGTCCCTAGGCCTTTCCTATCCATCGTCCCCATAAGACCTATCTGTGTCAGTGCGACGTAAAATAAATAGCCTACAATTTCCAGTTCGACCAGAAGAATGCAGCTAAAACAGCTTCACTGGAGTGTCACTCTTCTAAAATGTAAACCTACTGCTGAATATACTAAAATAATATTCGTACATCTTATTCATATAATAATATTAAGCATAGAGTTAATTCGAAACCCCTTATCATTGCCCATTGCACTCTTGTAGAACGAACTGCGGTCTGTACAACTTAACAAGTCCTCCATCATGTTGGCCAACCTGCACACGAGCCGTCTCGTTCCAAAATCAACCACCAGAGCCCACCACATGCCTCCGCGTGGCGCCAAGGTCTATATCAACGAGCTAGAATAACATAGAGGGGCTGTATACCTGACATCAGCGCTCCCTGCTTGAAGCAAGTTGATAAGGGGCAGCCATGTTAAGGGTTGTCAAAACAAAGCGAATTGGCGCGAGAGCATATGTTGAGGTGACAGGGAGATCGTGCTTGCCAATTTAATTCCCTAAGTTTTAAGAAGTGAAAAGGTAGATTCTCGCTTTCAAGAATGCCAGCCGTAAGCTCAGCGTATGGTTGTACTAATCGGAGTAATAAAACCAAGGATATATCGTACTTTAAGTAAGTATTACTGAATGATAGCCGAGATTCCTTTTTGTAATTTCTGTTTGTAATTAAATCCATTTTATTGTTTACTTAGCGAAAGTACGGATAGCCACGGTAATTATTTGTCGAATTTTGTTTCAGATTTCGTTTAAAGAACAGGGAATTAACTGAACAATGCGTTGTGAGGGCGAAAAGAGATAAATGGTATCCCACTCAATTCAATTGCTTATGCTGTGTACTGTACATTTCCAGCCCTATTTAATGTTCATTCACATTTACAAATAAAGGAAATGGAACGCCCACCACCAAGAAAACGTAACCACAAACAATCACTTATTTCGTTCAAACGTACACCAAGTATGATAAATACAGCATTTTACTGCTATTTTTGAAACGTATACAGCCTTTATTGTAGATGTCTGTTGCCTTGGTTTTTAAAACTACGCCACACTTCATAATGGACAACTTTCAAGCTAGTAATCCCAGTATGATATGGTAATGGGAGAAACATGATATCCCCCCTATATTATAATAAATAATTACACTAAACGATTATTGTGGTAAAGTATTCTTGGGCCGCCTCTGTGGTGCACTGGTTAGCGTGAGCAGCTGCCACCCCTGGAAGCCCGGGTTCGATTCCCAGCTCCGCCACGAAATTTGAAAAGGGGCACGATGGCTGTAACGGGATTCTATCAGCCTGGGGAGGTCAACTGAGTAGAAGTGGGTTCGACTCCCACCTCAGCCATCCTCGAAGTGATTTTCCGTGGTTTCCCACTTCTCCTCCAGGCAAATGCCGGGATGCTACCTAACTTAAGGCCACAAGGCCCCTGTTCAGCATAGCAGGTGCAGCCCTCCCTCACAGTTGTATCCCCCGACCCAATGTCTCACGCTCCAGAACACTGTCCTTGAGGTGGTAGAGGTGGGATCCGTCGCTGAGTCCGTGGAAAAAACCAACCCGGGAGGGTAAACAGATTAAGAAAGGAACACAGTACTCAAGAGGATGCAATAATTTTAAAAATATTAACAGAATGAGGTTGTAACATATTATAGGTCCCTATGATTTTAAGGTTTCCTTTCATAAATATTTATGTCCATCGTTTTTATTCTAATTTACGCTTAACCACAACAGCCAAGCAGGGTAACGCTCTTGTTCCGATTTCGAGGTCTATTCGTATGTCACTGTGCGATGATTTCGAACTACCCTACAATCAACTGATCGTGATGTTGGCCTCGTGCCGGAATACGTTGAAGTGGCGGTATTCGCTTTCATGCTTCAAGCTTTCGGCAACGGACTTTAATTCTCCCCCAGCGATTCTAAAATGCGCATTTTCTACACTTTTCGTCATTTAAAGGCCATGCCCCCTTGCTTGTGTGACAGCAGGAAACATGGCGGACGTTCGTTCTATTAGGTTCACCCAGGCAGCGCTTCCGCCTCTCTATGTTATTCTAGCTCGTTGGTCTATATACACAGGTATGGTCACGCTTCCAAAATTCTTTGCGGCAGCACCCGTATTGGGAATAAAGATCTCCACTGCGTGTTAGCCAGTTCCGTGAGATTAAGTTGTCATGTTATTGTGTCGCTCCAAATCGTAAAAGTCAGTCATATAAAGGTACTAGGTTATTTAGATTCCAGAATTGTAATAATAGGGATGGGGAGAGGGGATGTTTGCAGAATTGCCGATGTGATAAGTGGCAGTCCACAGAACATCCGCGGCTGTGTGAGGTTAGTATAATATTTGATAGATAAAAATAAATTATCACCAAGTTCAATATATTCGCTTTTGCAAAAGCTTGTCTAGCAAACTATTTTTACTCACAATATCTTGATAATAATCTTTCCCTGCAGCTTAATTTTGAGGAATGTCGGTTTGAACTATAGAGAACGGATGACCGGGCGAGATGGCCGTGCGCGTAGAGGCGCGCGGCTGTGAGCTTGCATCCGGGAGATAGTAGGTTCGAATTCCACTATCGGCAGCCCTGAAGATCGTTTTCCGTGGTTTCCCATTTTCACACCAGGCAAATGCTGGGGCTGTACCTTAATTAAGGCCAACTATCACCTCCTTCCCATTTCTAACCCTTTCCTATCCCATCGTCACCATAAGATTTATCTGTGCCGGTGCGATTTAAACCAACTTGTAATAAAATGTAAATCACTCTATTATAAGAGTAAGCTCGTCTCCTCATCCGAAGGTGGTGCGGCTCTTTTTCAGGCACGCGCGCAATTGATGTCAGCTTGACGTACCATTTCGACTCTCCTGACATTTTTAAATTTCCCAGCCCTCATGCCATTCTTGAATTTCCTGCAGTACCGAGAATCGAACCTGGCCCCGAGGGTGGCACCTAATAACAATAACCGTTACACTACGATGAGAGTTTGCTAATGTATGCATGAATTCCTGTTACTAGGAATGTAGCCTAAATTGCTGGCTGTAATATTTATATTAATAATGTTGTGTGAGACATTAATCTGTAGTGTATGTCATTAGTTAATTTTTATCCGTCACACTTCTTTGATCAGTACGTTACTTTGCTCATGCCTAGGTACCCTGAATTAGGCCTACCGGCTGATACATTTATTATCATAATTTTGTCATATTATCTGTTTTTAATGCCATTGCAGCTGTTCACAGTATATGAAAACCGAGTTCTCACAGACGACAAAACATATATCTTAACATTATTTCACAATTCGCATGTTATAGGAAAACTGTTAATTATATGTAATCAGAGGCAAAAAACTAATTTTAACAGCTTTTGTATTCTTAAATCCAATTTTTAAATCCGAAACTCGCCTATATGCAACATGGAAATGCTGTGGGGAAAGCCCAGACATAGTCCCAAAATGGCAGTTCCATAAGTAATATTCGTGTCCTGACCTGTGGTTGTAGACCTTGCGCGGCGCTGACACTGTCCAACACCTCAAAGAGCTCCCCCACCACCACACCCACATTTCAAATTCCAGCGATTTTACGTCACACGCTCTCAGCCAATCAGAAGCCCGATCAAAAGTCCAACTTGGTCTGGATCCTGTGTACGGTAACTGCAGGGGGGCTCATTCCCGACTCCCGCGCTTTGCTTCCAGCGTAGCATCGCCTCATGCTGACGTCACGTGGAGGTCTCCTGTCAGCAGCTGTTGCGGTAAACGATAAGGAAATCGCTTTCAGTATAGGTCTATTCTGCGGTACGGTACGCAGTCTTGTAAGATTTTCCGAATTGTGTTGATTGTTGTGTTAAAGATGAGTAAGGTTTCTAACTATAAAGTTAATTGTGCGATGGCACAATGTACTAATTGGGGATCGAAAACAAGTGGTGTCTTGTACCACAGATTTCCAAAACGTGAGGAGATTAGGCGAGTGTGGGTGTTGCGCTGTAAGCGAAGTGACAAATTTAATCCTGATAATGCCAGGGTATGTTCCATACATTTTCGTCAAGAGGATTATGAACGAGATTTGAGAAATGAACTACTGGGATTACCACAGAGAAAAATCTTGCGGGCAGATGCTGTTCCGTCTCTGTACATTGCAAATTGGCATGGCGATAAAGCTTCGTGTTCAACCACTAGCACCGTTCCCAGCCAAACAGCAGAGCAGGTTTGTGTACTAATTTTCATACAATATTTAATAATTAATAAATACAATATTTAATAAATCGTAATAAATTTGACCAGCTACGTGGAAGAATGAATAAACTTATTCTGTCGTACTACGGTATTGTATACCGGCTAGGGTAGCTGACTTACGTTTAGAAGGCTTGGGTTCGATTCCTGGTACTGGAGCAATTTTTCGAATTTTTTTTCATTGTTCTGTTGTTTACCAGCAGAACGTTTTATGTGAGAACACCGAGTTACGACAGTAGGCCTATATTAACTTATAACTCTTCATATACTTCGAACGTTAAGTAGTTAAGGCTTATTTTACTTAACGATCGTAGTTTAGATTTTATAAATGTTTAAAACGTGATCGCTCATAAAGGTTTATCTTCATTTTACAGATTTCCAGTGATAGAGATTTGCGTCATGAAGTCAGGAGCGTGAAGAAGCGGGCGCGATCAACATTAGAGACTTTGTCACCAAAGAAAAGGAAAGTTGACCAGGCGACTAGCACTGAATCGCTTCAAAATGAGGAGATCTTAAAACTCCGTAAGCAGGTGGAGATTTTGGAAAAGGAAAACGCGATTTTAAGACGAAGGGAGGCTGCTCTAAAGAAGCTCAAGGGATCTAGGTATCTAGTCTCAAAAAGACGACAACAACCGTCTCTGCCGAAAGTAAAGAAGAGTGCACACAGAGAGGAAGTAGTTAAGATTCTGTCGAAATGTTTTACGCCAGGTCAGATTCGATGTCTCTTGGTAGGCAATAAACGAGTGAAATGGTCCTCGGAGGACATAGCAAATGCTTTGTCTTTGAGATCGCTTTCCAGAAAAGCATATGATTATTTGAGGAACCGGAACATTCCTTTACCATGTCGGTCAACCTTACAAAAATGGATTCGGCGCTTTAAATGTAGGTCCGGAATTTTAACAGAGGTGCTATATCTGTTGAAAGCCAGAGCAGTAAATTACAAGGAGTCTGAAAAGATCGCGGTTTTGACATTTGATGAAATGAATATAGACGGACGCATTTCATACGATTCATCTGATGACCGCATACTAGGACCTCACAGCAACGTCCAGGTAGCGATGGTTCGAGGGCTCTTTGCTGCATGGAAGCAACCCATTTTTTATGATTTCGACGTGACAATGACGTCAGAGTTGTTAAGAAACATAATTTGTAAACTTGAGGCTTGTGACATTCATACTGTCGCAGTAACTTGTGACATGGGGGGCAAAAATGCCAAAGTGTGGAAGGAATTAAATGTACACAAGGACAAGAGCTTTTTTACCAATCCAGTGGACGATAAAAGGAAGGTGTGGGTGTTCTGTGATGTACCCCACCTCTTGAAATTATTGAGAAACCACTTTTTAGATGAATGTTTGACGTTAGCTGATGGTTCAGAATTTCAGAAGACAATAGAACACCTATTACAAACTCAAACAGGGGATCTATCAACTACACATCATATTAATGAGGCTCATCTGAGTGTAACAGGCAGATCCCGTCAAAATGTGAGAATGGCTGCGCAGTTATTTTCCAGGCGCACAGCTCTGGCAGTGCGGTATACTTTAAACAAGGACGCTGAAAGCAACTTCATCGAGCTAGTCAATGACACCTTCGACGTGTTGAACTCCAGGGCGCCTAAGGATGAAAAGACTCCCCTTAGGAGTGGGTACGGCTTAAACTTAAGGAGTCAGGAAAATACTCTGAAGCGCTTTCTGGAGGTGATTACACAGGTGAGATTTGGTAAACGGAAAACTTTACTTCCGTTTCAGAAGGGGTTCATAATATCTATAAATTCTCTCTTAGGGCTTTTTGAAGACATGAAACATGAAAATATGTCTTATATGTTAACTGCCAGATTAAACCAAGACTGTTTGGAGAATTTTTTTTCACGTGTCCGTGGCCTAGGAGTTTTTTATAGCAATCCGTCCCCTTTTGAAGTTCGTAACAGAATTCGACTTCTATTACTCACAGGGAGTAATGAAATCCCTCTCTCCTGTAGTGTGTCAGTGGAAGCCGAAAATAATTCATCGCCGTGTGATACGGGTATTTTTCATCCTGATGCTCATAATGAAGAAGATTTCTTGAGCTTCGTAAGCAATGAACTATGTATAGATGTTTTTGAGGGGCCGTTAACAACTGTACCCGTAGATGAACAGGAAGAAACGTTAGAGTTGTTAAGGATGGAAGACTTGAGCCAGGACTTCGAAACTGAAGACGTAAACCAGGATGCAATTAAATACCTTGCAGGCTACTTGGCATTCAAATGTCGCTCTGTTGATGACAGCTTGGGTGATAAAGGTGAAATGTTTGCCTTGCCACAGGAAGTGCCTCACGACTGGTTATCAATCATTTCAAAAGGAGGCCTTACTCGTCCAACCGAAGAATGGTATCAAAAAGTTATCCAGTTTGAGGTACTGTTTGGCAGTTTTCACGGGATTTATATCTCTAAATGTGAAAGAGTAATGCAGACTTTGATTTCTATAATTAAATCAAAATTCCCAGAACTAGACGAGAATATTATATCACTATACGTCAGAACTAGGACTTTTATTAGAATACGTCACCTCAACAAAAAACATTATATAGATGCTATGAAGAAGTATTCAGCGAAAAAGAGTCGACTGTGCGCAGCTTCAGCTTCTTCAACAACTTCCTAAGTCATCAAAAAGTGAGTTTTAAATACAATTAAACCAATAACTATTCCAGTGTTTCTATGTATGTATTGTTCTTACAGTCGGCTTTTAAGATGTAATTACTCAGAGTTTCTTCTATTTTTCTATCAACAGTATTATATCACTGATTGCAGGTGGTGTGTAAAGTACCACTTTATTATAATAATGCAAACCTTTTGATTATTTATAAGAAATTGAACTTATTTTACCTAATTATCGAGGTTTATGCTGCATGCAGGCAATGCAGGCGCGCGCTTCTAGCCCTCCCGGCTACGTCACGCGCGATCAACCAATGAGAGCGCTGTGAGCGGGAATGGCTTACCTAATATACTCTATCTACCTTGCGGTAACTGTAGAAGCAGGTCAAAGATAGGACGTCTTCCTCACAAGGAGAGGCCAAACCGTGCGTGCAACCGATTTCAACGAGCTTTAATGTAACTGTGGCGGGGACGGGACTCAACAGTAACACGTGTGTAATGGATTAGGTCAATACACTTTCGTTTCCAAAAACAATGAGGTCAAATAATGTCATGACGCAGGATCCACTTAAGACTAAGTCTCTTCGTTAGTTATCACTCTTACATAATTACAGAAAGAAATGGTCCATACTTCCCCATCTTTCTTTTACAAAATTCAATTACGTTTTTTGTAGTTGAATATTAATTAAACTAGGGGAGACCATTACGATTTTAGAAGGAAGGGAAGAATGAGTGGAACATGAAAGAAAATTAGAGTTGCATGGTGAGTGTAAGTAAGGATTTTAAATTTATTTATTTCAACATATATTCTGGGATATGGAACGAAGAGGTTGTTTAATACTACATTAATTTTTCTTTCGACATAGGGATAGTAGAAGGAAAAGAAGGAATACATTTATTTCCGCCCTTACAGGTAAGTGTAAACGAGTTTTTTTTACTTATATTTTAGGGCAAACTAATCCAGGATAAGGAAATATAAGGTTAATTCTTTATTTCAGCAATGATTTAAAAATGTTTTACGTCGCACCAACACAGATAGGTCTTATAGCGACGATGGTATAGGTCCAGGAGTAGGAAGGAAGTGGTTTTGGCCAAAATTAATGGACAGCCTACGCTATTTGTCTGGTGTGAAAATAGAAAACCATGGAAGACCATCTTTAGGGCTGCTGACAGCGGAGTTCGAACCTACTATCTCTCCCGGATGCAAGCTCATAGCTATGCGCCCATAGCTACACGGCCAATTCGCGCAGTAGCAGTAGGGGCAATTGGGGAATAAAAGTGGGGGGTCAAAACAAATGTACAGACATCAGAAATTACCTTGGGTTTTTGGATATAGTGGGGGGGGGGAGGGCAGGTGGGGCATATACATCAAAAATGAAAACAAAAACTGCAAAATGGTAAATTTGTTATGCTCTTTGAGCAAATTTTCACAGAGAGGTAAAGGTTCTTATTTCACCAGCTAAAGTACGGTAATAGTAATTCTTTTGAGATTCTGATTCAATACTATACAATAAAACTTTCACCAAAGAACAATAATACACGTGTATTACAATTAAATAGAAGTACGGCGTGATTATACAATTAAAATCATTTAGTATTTGACTACACACTAAGAAACGAACAGACACTAAAGAGACTGCCAGGCTGAGGTTTGCACGCGGCAGGCGGGTGAATCATACATCAGAGTCCATGATCTTGGCAAAGAAAATATATACCCCTGCCACCCTTCCTCACAGCACATGCAAAGTGTCCACTATTCGCTATGGCGTTATACAAATCGGCTACTAGCGGCGTCGACATTTTTGCATATTTACGCTAGTAATTTTGTTAATAATTAAAGAAAATTAAATAAATAATTAGCTGATAATACAACAAGGCTTGAACAAATTGCTTGTTCAAATAATTCCTGTAATTCCTAGTTTCAGCCGTTTGAAATGGAATAACATTTTTATGTTTTCTCCAGAAAGCTCCCCCCCCCCCCCCAATCGCTGCTACTACGTGGTAGTGATCGTTTATCAGGGGAAATAGAAAATGAGACTTAAAGCTTCATACAATTTATTAATTTTTATATATGTTACATGTTGTTTTAAATTAATTATGTGTGGTTGAGACGTTAATATTTTCTTGATTGAGGTAAAACGGGAAGTCGACACTAAT
Source organism: Anabrus simplex (assembly GCF_040414725.1). Taxonomy (NCBI): domain Eukaryota; kingdom Metazoa; phylum Arthropoda; class Insecta; order Orthoptera; family Tettigoniidae; genus Anabrus; species Anabrus simplex. The sequence goes on along the minus strand of NC_090266.1, from coordinate 876,882,582 downwards.
AAAAGAAACACAAGTGTTTCATGAAAGAGAATTCTGCAACAATAGAGAGAGATCACTATGAGCAGGTAAAACTGGTAGACAATAGAGTAGAAGTACACATGATTAATATTATACTAGTGTACTAACCGCCGATTCTTTTAGAATACATATTCTTTCGGGATCCATGAATTATGAGTGGAGTCGTAACTCAGCCAGGATAATGATACTTGGTTGCCTCTTCTGAGTAAAGTTTTGTCAATAAGGTTTACTCTAGGATGTTTTGTCTTCTTCAGTTCTTGTTCATAGAACTCTCAGTATATATGTTTATTTTGACAGTCCTGAAGCAGGTATGTTCCCGGTATTGTTTCTTTTACTTTTATAAATAAGTCATTACTCCAATTTGTATTATAGCCCTTTGTGAAATATCGCTTAATTTTACTAATTCGTACCATAACATCTACTTTAAATTTTGGTGGATCAGAAGACACCTTTTTCTTAATTTCTAGTAATTTGTACACATTTGCAAGTTGTTGAGGATCATTTGTAACTTCTATATGTTTTATAAAATCGTACGATGTTTTCGATTATTCTATTCTTCTAATAGTTTTCCTACCATACGAAGCCAGTGGTAAGAACCACGTGCAGCTAATTTTTGCCACATTCACAGCTTCAGTGTTCGATTGAAGGTTTCTACTACGCTTGCCTTCAAGATGCTCCCTGTCGAATAGTACTTAATTTTTCTTTTTAAATCCACTGTTTAAAAATCTTATTATAAAATTATTTTCCTCTGTCAGTTTGACGATGTTTCGGAAAGCGTTTACATTTCGAATAAATGATTTCTAGATTTTCTACTACTACTTTTCCTGTTTTAGTTTTGAGTGGAACACCACATGCAAAAACCTACTTTGAATAAACATCAATTACAGTCAAAATGTATTTATATCCACTATTAAGTTTCGAAAATAGTGACATATCAACAAGATCAGGCTGCAGAAGTTCACCTTTCCCCTTGCCAATTACACCCCGTCTTTCAAAATACTTTCGAAGTGGAGCTTGGAGCTCTTTCCCTATTTCTTCTCTGATCTTGTTCATAAAGTATGGGTAAAATAATTCGTTCTGTGTCGTCTATTCGTTTCTTAAATCGAAGTCTTCCTATACCTAGTTGTTGCCAATTTCTCTTTCTGTCCTCACGTTCAATTTCGTACGTTACTGATATATCCTTTGAGTAACTGACTACTTTAACTCTTAAAATATTCTGGAAAACGTAACCCGCTGTTGTAACCTACCTCATGGAACCTCAGTTTCCGGAAGCTATGCGTCAGCGAGCGTCAGTTGAAACTAGCTAGGAACATTGCGTAAAGACTCGTGCAGCGCAGCGAGATGTTATGCATACCGTTTATCAGTTGAGTGTTTCCCCTCTTCCACTAGCGAGCAGTAACTCCTAGTAAATACTTCACTTTTATGCATATCAGCTATCGTATTTGGCGTTGTTTAGTTTAAAAATAAATTCGAATTAACTATGAAAACTCATTCAGAGCCATCACAGTGATTTTCAAGAGTATCTTTTTTATTTTACACATTTTATTTTACACACGATCAATACCTTACATACCCAGTATGTATACATATAGAGGTAGTAAAAGAGAGTGTGAATCCCACACAAGGTGCACTTGTGAGTGGGCTTCAAAAATACAACAGTTACATTATGTACATCATGACATCTAGTGAATATCATTTACTCCATTATCATTTTGATGATACCGGTATTGAACTACAGTAATTTTATGAACTGTTTTTCTGCATTTGGTGTAATAAACAGGAAGGTGGAAATGAGAAACATGAGTTAAGGAGAAGGTTCGTTTCTTAGTAGAGAGGAATAGTTTGCTAGTTGATTCAAATATTATAATGGATCTACTTTGTAATAATTGATAATGAGCCATGTAAATAGCCTTTTCTTCAGGATATTCTGGTTGCCACTGATCACGTCCACAGGTAATACATTGTATATCCGTGGCCCTAGACAACTTAGATTTCTTTGACCAAGTAAAGTGTTCCGGTGTGGTATACTTATTCCAGTTCTGTCTTGCAGCCTAGTGCAAATGTTTGACTTGTGTTCTTTGCAGAAGAGCTTTAAATTTTTATGCATGTATAGGTACATTTACTGCACACATATCTGCCGTATGTTAAGTTCCATGCTTTACTGGAACCGTTCATACGTTGGAAACATCAGTGACTTTTTGTGCTCTACTTTCAGTAAGTTATGTACACTGACTGACAGAGCAAATGCAACACCAAGAAGGAGTGGTCAGAACTTTATGCCAATTGCAGGGTAGACTGACGTCACTGAGGTATGCTCATGATGTGAAATGCGCCGCTGTGCTGCGCACGTAGCGAACGATAAATGGGACACGGCGTTGGCGAATGGCCCACTTCGTACCGTGATTTCTCAGCCGACAGTCATTGTAGAACGTGTTGTCGTGTGCCACAGGACACGTGTATAGCTAAGAATGCCAGGCCGCCGTCAACGGAGGCATTTCCAGCAGACAGACGACTTTACGAGGGGTATGGTGATCGGGCTGAGAAGGGCAGGTTGGTCGCTTCGTCAAATCGCAGCCGATACCCATAGGGATGTGTCCACGGTGCAGCGCCTGTGGCGAAGATGGTTGGCGCAGGGACATGTGGCACGTGCGAGGGGTCCAGGCGCAGCCCGAGTGACGTCAGCACGCGAGGATCGGCGCATCCGCCGCCAAGCGGTGGCAGCCCCGCACGCCACGTCAACCGCCATTCTTCAGCATGTGCAAGACACCCTGGCTGTTCCAATATCGACCAGAACAATTTCCCTTTCCCGTCGATTGGTTGAAGGAGGCCTGCACTCCCGGCGTCCGCTCAGAAGACTACCATTGACTCCACAGCATAGACGTGCACGCCTGGCATGGTGTCGGGCTAGAGCGACTTGGATGAGGGAATGGCGGAACGTCGTGTTCTCCGATGAGTCACGCTTCTGTTCTGTCAGTGATAGTCACCGCAGACGAGTGTGGCGTCGGCGTGGAGAAAGGTCAAATCCGGCAGTAACTGTGGAGCGCCCTATCGCTAGACAACGCGGCATCATGGTTTGGGGCGCTATTGCGTATGATTCCACGTCACCTCTAGTGCGTATTCAAGGCACGTTAAATGCCCACCGCTACGTGCAGCATGTGCTGCGGCCGGTGGCACTCCCGTACCTTCAGGGGCTGTCCAATGCTCTGTTTCAGCAGGATAATGCCCGCCCACACACTGCTCGCATCTCCTAACAGGCTCTACGAGGTGTACAGATGCTTCCGTGGCCAGCGTACTCTCCGGATCTCTCACCAATCGAACACGTGTGGGATCTCATTGGACGCCGTTTGCAAACTCTGCCCCAGCCTCGTACGGACGACCAACTGTGGCAAATGGTTGACAGAGAATGGAGAACCATCCCTCAGGACACCATCCGCACTCTTATTGACTCTGTACCTCGACGTGTTTCAGCGTGCATCGCCGCTCGCGGTGGTCCTACATCCTACTGAGTCCATGCCGTGCGCATTGTGTAACCTGCATATCGGTTTGAAATAAACATCAATTATTCGTCCGTGCCGTCTCTGTTTTTTTCCCAACTTTCATCTCTTTCGAACCACTCCTTCTTGGTGTTGCATTTGCTCTGTCAGTCAGTGTATTTCTGGCATGTATTTACCTGAGCCAAGTGAGAATCAAGTATTCCACCCGAACTGTTCATTCCATATTGCAGTTGCGATTTAACTAAGGCAAAGTATACAGACTTCAAGGCTTTTGTTGAAATAACATTTCTAATTCTGTAAAATATATAAATAAATTTCTGAAGTATTTGATCAAATTAGATGCATGAAAATTCTATTTCAGATAACTATCTATAATTATCCCAAGGTATGACACATTTATTGATTTCTGTAAACTATAAAAGTTGCAGTTTTCAGTATTTTTGCAAGTCGGTGTGTAGAGTCTTAGTGTTAGGTTGTCTGAGATTTGGATTGTTTTATTATGTGAGAAGCAGAGGAATTTTGTTTTTATATTTATTTAAAGTAAGTAGGTGGTAGTTTAGCCATTTCTGAATGATGACTATGGTTTCTTGAGATCTGTTGAAGGTGTCCTCCCAAGTTTCATCCGTGACTGTGACTACCGTGTCATCAGCATATGAGTTAATTTTCGCATTACAGTTTAGCTCACACAGATCATTGGTATATAACAGAAAAATAATTGGTCCTAACGCTGTTTCTTGGGGTACACCTATTTTTAATCGAGCACTTTTATTACGGTATCCTTGATCTTGCCTTTTGTATTCTGTTAGAAAGAAAGCTTTTAATTAGATTTTGAGGAATTCCACGAATGCCTACTTTTTCAAGTTTTCTAAGGAGTATATTGTGGTATACGGTATCAAATGCCTTTGTTAAATACAAAAATATAGAAAGTCCTTTTGGAGCTATCAATGGTTTTATACAAATAATCAGTTAAAGAGAATATTGTATCTTGAGCGCTAACTTTTGGTCTAAAGCCAAACTGATTTAGAGACAATATGTTTTACTTATTCAGGTAATTAAGTACCGGTAATCTGGTTTTAATGCAATTCTCTAGTAATTTAGAAAGGTGGGTTGTGAGAGAACTTGGGCGATAATTGTTTACCTCTCTCTTATCGCCTGATTTATGGATTGGGACTATGATAGCAATTTTGAATGGGTGTGGAAAATGTTCTTTTATTAGTGTTAGATTAAAAATATAATGCAGAGGCTGTAGAATATGTGAAATAATTGTTTTAATTGTTTTACTTGAGATATTGTCATAGCCGTTGGCTGAGTTATCTTCTAGATCTGCTATGAAATTCATTATTTCTGTTTCTGTTATGGGAAGGAAAAAGATTGATTGTGGTTGAGGTATTGCATGAATGTCATATGTACATGTGTCATTAGGTTCTTTGCTGGTATTCATTATTTTGTCAGCAATTTCTAAACCTATACCACTGAAATAATCTACAAATTTGTCTGCAATGGTAGTTGGTTGGGTTGTTTTTGTGAGTTTGTAAGATATATGCTGTCTATAGCTGAATTTATTTTCTCCTTTCTACATGTTATATCATTTATGTTTTTCCACAGGATTTTAGAATTTTTTTAAGCTTGACATAATTTTATTTGAAAAAAACTTCTCTTTTGCTACTTTAATGAGCCTGTTTGTCCAGTTTCGGTATGTTTAATGTTTCTTAATAGTGTTTGTGATCTCGTCATTATTTGAGGTCCTCATCTTTTGTTTTACAATAGTAGTATAATGGGAGAGTTCGGGCGCCTCCTCCTCCTCCCGCCTCCTCCGCCGCCTCCTCCGCCGCCGCCGCCCGCGGGAAATTTGAATTTTGGCGGGAAATTTGAATTTTGGCGCGAGATTTGAATTTGTAAACAAAGCCACGTGCTTTTTGACAGCTGTCATCGACAACAACGCAACGCTAACCTCACTGCTGCCATCTTGACGGGCCTAAACCTCACTAGTGCCAACTTAACCTAACTAGCATGAGGTAAACAAAGCCACGTGTTTTTTGACAGCCACGTGCTTTTTGACAGACAACAACGCATCGCTAACCTCAGTACTGCCATCTTGACGGGCCTAAACCTCAGTAGTGCCGACTTAACCTAACTAGCGCGAGGTAAACAAAGCCACGTGTTTTTTGACAGCCACGTGCTTTTTGACAGATTTGTAAACAAAGCCACGTGCTTTTTGACAGACAACAACGCATCGCTAACCTCAGTACTGCCATCTTGACGGACCTAAACCTTAGTGGTACCAACTTAACCTAACTAGCGCGAGGTAAACAAAGCCACGTGCTTTTTGACAGCCACGTGTTTTTTGACAGCCACGTGCTTTCTTGACAGCTGTCATCCGCCATCTTTGAGCACGGTGCTGCCCTCTTTCGTCACCTATCATCGGCAGTGCTGCCATCTTGACGGGTCTAAACCTTAGTGCTACCAACTTAACCTCACTAGCGTGAGATAAACAAAGCCACGTGCAGCTGTCATCCGCCATCTTTGAGCATCGTGCTGCCCTCTTTAGCTACTTACCTTTGAAATGTGGTACGTTATCCGCCATCTTGCATCCGAAACCTCAGTGCTGCGCTCTATGTAGTGGCGGCAAATTCCATGTGCTCTTGTTTGGAAACAAAGCCACGTGCAGCTGTCATCCACCATCTTTAATCACCGTGCTGCCCTCTTTAGCTACTTACCTTTGACAGTTGTCATCCGCCATCTTGCATCGCCAACCTCAGTGCCGCACTCTATGTAGTGGCGGCAAATTCCACGTGCTCTTGTTTGGAAACAAATTCACGTGCTATTTTTCTGACAGCTGTCATCCGCCATCTTTGAGCACCGTGCTGCCCTCTTTAGCTACTTACCTTTGAAATGTGGTACGTCACAGCTGTCATCCGCCATCTTTAATCCAGAGAGAACAGTGCTGCAATCTATGTGGTGGCGGCAAATTCCACGTGCTTTACAAATCAACATGCCTTTTTGACAGCTGTCAACCGCCATCTTTAATCACCGTGCTGCCATCTATGTGGTGGCGGTAAATTCCACATGCTTTACAAACCTATATGCTTTTCTGACAGCTGTCATCCGCCATCTTTAATCCAGAGAGAACAGTACTGCCCTCTATGTGGTGGCGGCAAATTCCACGTGCTCTTGTTTGGAAACAAAGCCATGTGCAGCTGTCATCCGCCATCTTTGAGCACCGTGCTGCGAGCAATTTCGTCAGTTGTCATCCGCCATCTTTAATCTACAGAACACCGTGCTGCCCTCTTTATGGCTACTACCTTAAGCACGTAGTAGCGGGCAATTTGAAAAGTTCTGTTAGCTATCATCCGCCATCTTTAATCACCGTGCTGCCATCTTTAGCTAGATACCTTTGAAATGTGGCGGCGGATAATGTGAAAAATGCTTTTTGACAGCAGCTATCTTTGAGCACCGTGCTACCCTCTATGTGGTGGCGGCAAATTCTACATGCTTTACAAACCCACGCGCTTTTTTTTTGACAGCCATCTTTAAGCAACAGAGTACAGTGCTGCCCTCTTTGTTGTGGCGGCAAATTCCACGTGCTCTTGTTTGGAAACAAAGCCACATGCTCTTTTGACAGCTGTCACCCGCCATCTTTAACCAACAGAGCACTATGCTGCGGGCAATTTCGTTAGCTGTCATCCGACATCTTTAATCAACAGAGCACCGTGCTGCCCTCATGCGGGGTAATTTCGTTAGCTGCCATCCGCCATCTTTAAACACCGTGCTGCCCTCTTTATGACTACTACCTTAAGCACGTAGTAGCGGGCAATTTCGTTAGCTGTCATCCGACATCTTTGAGCACCGTGCTGCTCTCTGTAGTAGCGGGTAATTTGAAAAGTTCTGTTAGCTGTCATCCGCCATCTTTGAGCACCGTGCTGCCATCTATGTGGTGGCGGCAAATTCCACATGCTTTACAAACTCACGCGCAGCTGTCATCCACCATCTTACATCGCAAACCTCAGTGCTACACTCTATGTGGTAGCGGATAATTTTAAAAAGAAAAATTCTGCAGCAGCCATCTCTCGACGCTAATTGCACAAGATGGTAGCTATACATGACTCCTTAAAGGTGCTCATGCAAGATGATCGCTATACATAGACGCCCTTGGGATGCTTGCGCAAGATGGCGGTTATACAAGGCTCCTTATGAGGGATGCTTGCGCGAGATGGCGGTTGCTCTTATGAGGCGGCTCAAGGATCCATGGCTAGAGACGCCCTAAGGATGCTTGCGCAAGATGGCGGATGCAAGATGGCGGCTATACATAGCTCCTTATGAGACAGCCAGTACAACATGTGATCAGAACATTGATTGATGTGTTCAGAACACTGTACTCGATACAACATGTGATTAAAACATTGTGTGGTGTGTTCAGAACACTAATCGAACGCTGTATTAGGGGATACCTTTGTTTAGATTGAAACATAACAAGACTAGAATTGAACACTGCACATTGATTGATGTGTTCAGAACACAAAATAAGTAGAATCGAACACTGTACTCGATGTCGTTAACTTCAACATGTGATTAAAACATTGGCTGGTGTGTTCAGAACACTACATAAGTAGAATCGAACGCTGTATTAGGGGATACCTTTGTTTAGATTGAAACATAACAAGACTAGAATTGAACACTGCACTCGATGTCGGAAGATCAGATTGAAACATAACAAGACTAGAATTGAACACTGTACATTGATTGATGTGTTCAGAACACAAAATAAGTAGAATCTAACACTGTACTCGATGTCGTTAACTTCAACATGTGATTAAAACATTGTCTGGTGTGTTCAGAACACTACATAAGTAGAATCGAACGCTGTATTAGGGGATACCTTTGCTCTAAGAAGATCAGATTGAAACATAACAAGACTAGAATTGAACACTGCACTCGATGTCGTTACATGTGATCAGAACAATGATTGATGTGTTCAGATCACTAAACAAGTAGAACCGAACACTGTACAACATGTTAGGGGGATACCTTTGTTTAGATTGAAACATAACAAGACTAGAATTGAACACTGCACTCGATGTCGTTACATGTGATCAGAACAATGATTGATGTGTTCAGATCACGAAACAAGTAGAACCGAACACTGTACAACATGTTAGGGGATACCTTTGTTTAGATTGAAACTAACAAGACTAGAATCGAACACTGCACTCGATGTCGTTACATGTGACCCGATACAACATGTTAGGGGATACCTTTATCCTAAGAACCGAACACTGTACAACATGTTAGGGGATACCTTTGTTTAGATTGAAACTAACAAGACTAGAATCGAACACTGCACTCGATGTCGTTACATGTGATCCGATACAACATGTTAGGGGATACCTTTGTTTAGATTGAAACATAGCAAGCCTAGAATCGAACATTGTTTGATGTGTTCAGTACAACTTCAATGATTAACATACACACTGTGCACATATCGCATAGCTAAAAACACACTGTGCACATATCGCATACCTAACACTTCAAATGATTTGCTTAGTACGAAAATAAAAATAAAAAATCTATACCGCGTAGCTAACTCGTTCATCACACTGCTAAGACGCTTAGTAATTGTGAATACACTCATACGAAAATCAAGAAAGCACACTGCGTAGCCAACTCGCTCGGCACGAAAAAATCTATACCGCGTAGCTAACTCGTTCATCACACTGCTAAGACGCTTAGTAATTGTGAATACACTCATACGAAAATCAAGAAAGCACACTGCGTAGCCAACTCGCTCGGCTCACTCGCTTAGTATTTGCAACACACACGGATAAGAATGTTCCGAGATACTTACATGTTTTTTAAGGGAGGGTGAAAGATCATAAATTATATGTACACACATGTTGTCTCCTCCAAGTTGTAAGATGAAATAGACGCAGTACTGCGAGTTTCCGCTCTAGCTGGCGAACGGAAGTAGCATGATATCTCAGCAAAAAATAAAAATACGCGTGAGCTTGCAAGTCAGACACAATGATGGATACCGCGATTCAAATCCTGGTAACTTATGCCGTCGGGAAGGGTATCCGGCGAGCATCTAGCTGTAAATCCTCGATTCTCGACAGATTCTTAATCCGAGTTCTTTGACGTCAGGAAGGGCAACTAGTTGAAAACAATTATCGAACACGCATCGCGAAGGCAAGAGTGTGCAGCGATATGCTTGTTTAGACTTGCAGATTACGAAAAGAAACATAACAAGACTTGAGTCTTAAAACAAATTCTTGCGATTTAAAATCTTAGTCAGGAAGGGCATCCAGCAGTAAAACAATAGTTCGTGATTTAAAATCTAGCAGTAAAACCCCCGAATCTCGACAGATTCTTAATCCGAGTTCTTTGACGTCAGGAAGGGCAACTAGTTGAAAACAATTATCGAACACGCATCGCGAAGGCAAGAGTGTGCAGCGATATGCTTGTTTAGACTTGCAGATTACGAAAAGAAACATAACAAGACTTGAGTCTTAAAACAAATTCTTGCGATTTAAAATCTTAGTCAGGAAGGGCATCCAGCAGTAAAACAATAGTTCGTGATTTAAAATCTAGCAGTAAAACCCCCGATTCTCGACAGATTCTTAATCCGAGTTCTTTGACGTCAGGAAGGGCAACCGGTTGAAAACAATTATCGAACACGCATCGCGAAGGCAAGAGTGTGCAGCGATATGCTTGTTTAGACTTGCAGATTACGAAAAGAAACATAACAAGACTTGAGTCTTAAAACAAATTCTTGCGATTTAAAATCTTAGTCAGGAAGGGCATCCAGCAGTAAAACAATAGTTCGTGATTTAAAATCTAGCTGTAAAACCCCCGATTCTCGTCAGATTCTTAATCCGAGTTCTTTGACGTCAGGAAGGGCAACTAGTTGAAAACAATTATCGAACACGCATCGCGAAGGCAAGAGTGTGCAAAGGACAACTCAACAAATTCTTGCGATTTAAACACATTTTTATTCCCAAGAGAATCGAACCCGAGACTACCGGGTGAGAGGCATGCATACTGTAGGCTATAGGTTTGTTCTACTGTCCATGAAGTCGTATCAGCGCAGAGCGAGCAGCGGAATGCGTGTGTTAGCTGAAATTGTACACGTATCTTCCGGCTCGGCCTTGAACGAGGACACTGATAAGCGGCTTGTAACTCGCGAACGTCTTCTTAGCTGAGTACCATTCAAGCTCTTAAAACACAGTACTAATTAAGGTTGTAAAATATTCTGAAATAGTCCTCCTCTGTAGTGTAGTAGTTAGCTGCTACCCTCGGAGGTCCGAGTTCGATTCCCGGCTCTGCTACGGAATGTGTAGCATTTAGCCTATGTAAGTTCCTAACGTAAACTATCATGATTGTACGGAGAGGTTAAAACACACACAGTGCCTACTCCTATCGAAAGAACCTGCACGGTACCGGCATGTAGGCTTCTCCTGGTGAAGGAGCTTGCACATGGTTTAACGCCTCCTATCAACAGCCCTTACTTAATGCTGGCTTTTTTGCACACCCCGCCTCACACCATAGTTTTATACGACCGGCTGCCCTTCCTGACTAGGATTTTAAATCGCAAGAATTTGTTGAGTTGCCCTTCCTGACACAAAACTGGCAGTATCTAACCTCTTACACGGAATGTGTAGCATTTAGCCTATGTAAGTTCCTAACGTAAACTATCATGATTGTACGGAGAGGTTAAAACACACACAGTGCCTACTCCTATCGAAAGAACCTGCACGGTACCGGCATGTAGGCTTCTCCTGGTGAAGGAGCTTGCACATGGTTTAACGCCTCCTATCAACAGCCCTTACTTAATGCTGGCTTTTTTGCACACCCCGCCTCACACCATAGTTTTACGACCGGCTGCCCTTCCTGACTAGGATTTTAAATCGCAAGAATTTGTTGAGTTGCCCTTCCTGACGCAAAACTGGCAGTATCTAACCTCTTACACGGAATGTGTAGCATTTAGCCTATGTAAGTTCCTAACGTAAAATATCATGATTGTACGGAGAGGTTAAAACACACACAGTGCCTACTCCTATCGAAAGAACCTGCACGGTACCGGCATGTAGGCTTCTCCTGGTGAAGGAGCATGCACATGGTTTAACGCCTCCTATCAACAGCCCTTACTTAATGCTGGCTTTTTTTCACACCCCGCCTCACACCATAGTTTTACGACCGGCTGCCCTTCCTGACTAGGATTTTAAATCGCAAGAATTTGTTGAGTTGCCCTTCCTGACGCAAAACTGGCAGTATCTAACCTCTTACACGGAATGTGTAGCATTTAGCCTATGTAAGTTCCTAACGTAAACTATCATGATTGTACGGAGAGGTTAAAACACACACAGTGCCTACTCCTATCGAAAGAACCTGCACGGTACCGGCATGTAGGCTTCTCCTGGTGAAGGAGCTTGCACATGGTTTAACGCCTCCTATCAACAGCCCTTACTTAATGCTGGCTTTTTTGCACACCCCGCCTCACACCATAGTTTTATACGACCGGCTGCCCTTCCTGACCAGGATTTTAAATCGCAGTATACGCGATAAATTTGTTGTAGCGGGTTTTATAACTAGATATCCCGGTACCGATACATAGCCTACTCCACTGAAGAAGCCTGCACAAGGCTTATTGCCTCCATCCGACAAATGAATCAGCATCAACACACTTGTACTCAAAAAATAATTTTCGAAGGAGTCTGCACAAGGTTTAACGTCCCCATCAACAGCCCTTACTTATTGCTAGCTTTTTTGCACACCCCGCCTCACACCATAGTTTTACGACCGGCTGCCCTTCCTGACTAGGATTTTAAATCGATATCCCGACATAGTCTACTCCTACCGAAGAAGGCAGCTTAACGCCTCCATCCAACAAATGAATCACACTAAAACACTCTTCAATCATTCTCGCTACTTCGGATGATAGCGGGTTCGAACTGGAAGCTGTAAATGCTAGGCGTGGGACCTGTGCGATCATCATTACATGATCTAGCCGGATGCCCTTCCCGACGGCATACGTTACCAGGATTTGAATCGCGGTATCCATCATTGTGTCTGACTTGCAAGCTCACGCGTATTTTTATTTTTTGCTGAGATATCATGCTACTTCCGTTCGCCAGCTAGAGCGGAAACTCGCAGTACTGCGTCTATTTCATCTTACAACTTGGAGGAGACAACATGTGTGTACATATAATTTATGATCTTTCACCCTCCCTTAAAAAACATGTAAGTATCTCGGAACATTCTTATCCGTGTGTGTTGCAAATACTAAGCGAGTGAGCCGAGCGAGTTGGCTACGCAGTGTGCTTTCTTGATTTTCGTATGAGTGTATTCACAATTACTAAGCGTCTTAGCAGTGTGATGAACGAGTTAGCTACGCGGTATAGATTTTTTCGTGCCGAGCGAGTTGGCTACGCAGTGTGCTTTCTTGATTTTCGTATGAGTGTATTCACAATTACTAAGCGTCTTAGCAGTGTGGTGAACGAGTTAGCTACGCGGTATAGATTTTTTATTTTTATTTTCGTACTAAGCAAATCATTTGAAGTGTTAGGTATGCGATATGTGCACAGTGTGTTTTTAGCTATGCGATATGTGCACAGTGTGTATGTTAATCATTGAAGTTGTACTGAACACATCAAACAATGTTCGATTCTAGGCTTGCTATGTTTCAATCTAAACAAAGGTATCCCCTAACATGTTGTATCGGATCACATGTAACGACATCGAGTGCAGTGTTCGATTCTAGTCTTGTTAGTTTCAATCTAAACAAAGGTATCCCCTAACATGTTGTACAGTGTTCGGTTCTTAGGATAAAGGTATCCCCTAACATGTTGTATCGGGTCACATGTAACGACATCGAGTGCAGTGTTCGATTCTAGTCTTGTTAGTTTCAATCTAAACAAAGGTATCCCCTAACATGTTGTACAGTGTTCGGTTCTACTTGTTTCGTGATCTGAACACATCAATCATTGTTCTGATCACATGTAACGACATCGAGTGCAGTGTTCAATTCTAGTCTTGTTATGTTTCAATCTAAACAAAGGTATCCCCCTAACATGTTGTACAGTGTTCGGTTCTACTTGTTTAGTGATCTGAACACATCAATCATTGTTCTGATCACATGTAACGACATCGAGTGCAGTGTTCAGTTCTAGTCTTGTTATGTTTCAATCTGATCTTCTTAGAGCAAAGGTATCCCCTAATACAGCGTTCGATTCTACTTATGTAGTGTTCTGAACACACCAGACAATGTTTTAATCACATGTTGAAGTTAACGACATCGAGTACAGTGTTAGATTCTACTTATTTTGTGTTCTGAACACATCAATCAATGTACAGTGTTCAATTCTAGTCTTGTTATGTTTCAATCTGATCTTCCGACATCGAGTGCAGTGTTCAATTCTAGTCTTGTTATGTTTCAATCTAAACAAAGGTATCCCCTAATACAGCGTTCGATTCTACTTACGTAGTGTTCTGAACACACCAGCCAATGTTTTAATCACATGTTGAAGTTAACGACATCGAGTACAGTGTTCGATTCTACTTATTTTGTGTTCTGAACACATCAATCAATGTGCAGTGTTCAATTCTAGTCTTGTTATGTTTCAATCTAAACAAAGGTATCCCCTAATACAGCGTTCGATTAGTGTTCTGAACACACCACACAATGTTTTAATCACATGTTGTATCGAGTACAGTGTTCTGAACACATCAATCAATGTTCTGATCACATGTTGTACTGGCTGTCTCATAAGGAGCTATGTATAGCCGCCATCTTGCATCCGCCATCTTGCGCAAGCATCCTTAGGGCGTCTCTAGCCATGGATCCTTGAGCCGCCTCATAAGAGCAACCACCATCTCGCGCAAGCATCCCTCATAAGGAGCCTTGTATAACCGCCATCTTGCGCAAGCATCCCAAGGGCGTCTATGTATAGCGATCATCTTGCATGAGCACCTTTAAGGAGTCATGTATAGCTACCATCTTGTGCAATTAGCGTCGAGAGATGGCTGCTGCAGAATTTTTCTTTTTAAAATTATCCGCTACCACATAGAGTGTAGCACTGAGGTTTGCGATGTAAGATGGTGGATGACAGCTGCGCGTGAGTTTGTAAAGCATGTGGAATTTGCCGCCACCACATAGATGGCAGCACGGTGCTCAAAGATGGCGGATGACAGCTAACAGAACTTTTCAAATTACCCGCTACTACAGAGAGCAGCACGGTGCTCAAAGATAGCGGATGACAGCTAACGAAATTGCCCGCTACTACGTGCTTAAGGTAGTAGTCATAAAGAGGGCAGCACGGTGTTTAAAGATGGCGGATGGCAGCTAACGAAATTACCCCGCATGAGGGCAGCACGGTGCTCTGTTTATTAAAGATGTCGGATGACAGCTAACGAAATTGCCCGCAGCATAGTGCTCTGTTGGTTAAAGATGGCGGGTGACAGCTGTCAAAAGAGCATGTGGCTTTGTTTCCAAACAAGAGCACGTGGAATTTGCCGCCACAACAAAGAGGGCAGCACTGTACTCTGTTGCTTAAAGATGGCTGTCAAAAAAAAAAGCGCGTGGGTTTGTAAAGCATGTAGAATTTGCCGCCACCACATAGAGGGTAGCACGGTGCTCAAAGATAGCTGCTGTCAAAAAGCATTTTTCAAATTATCCGCCGCCACATTTCAAAGGTATCTAGCTAAAGATGGCAGCACGGTGATTAAAGATGGCGGATGATAGCTAACAGAACTTTTCAAATTGCCCGCTACTACGTGCTTAAGGTAGTAGCCATAAAGAGGGCAGCACGGTGTTCTGTAGATTAAAGATGGCGGATGACAACTGACGAAATTGCTCGCAGCACGGTGCTCAAAGATGGCGGATGATAGCTGCACATGGCTTTGTTTCCAAACAAGAGCACGTGGAATTTGCCGCCACCACATAGAGGGCAGCACTGTTCTCTCTGGATTAAAGATGGCGGATGACAGCTGTCAGAAAAGCATATAGGTTTGTAAAGCATGTGGAATTTACCGCCACCACATAGATGGCAGCACGGTGATTAAAGATGGCGGTTGACAGCTGTCAAAAAAGCATGTTGATTTGTAAAGCACGTGGAATTTGCCGCCACCACATAGATTGCAGCACTGTTCTCTCTGGATTAAAGATGGCGGATGACAGCTGTGACGTACCACATTTCAAAGGTAAGTAGCTAAAGAGGGCAGCACGGTGCTCAAAGATGGCGGATGACAGCTGTCAGAAAAATAGCACGTGAATTTGTTTCCAAACAAGAGCACGTGGAATTTGCCGCCACTACATAGAGTGCGGCACTGAGGTTGGCGATGCAAGATGGCGGATGACAACTGTCAAAGGTAAGTAGCTAAAGAGGGCAGCACGGTGATTAAAGATGGTGGATGACAGCTGCACGTGGCTTTGTTTCCAAACAAGAGCACATGGAATTTGCCGCCACTACATAGAGCGCAGCACTGAGGTTTCGGATGCAAGATGGCGGATAACGTACCACATTTCAAAGGTAAGTAGCTAAAGAGGGCAGCACGATGCTCAAAGATGGCGGATGACAGCTGCACGTGGCTTTGTTTATCTCACGCTAGTGAGGTTAAGTTGGTAGCACTAAGGTTTAGACCCGTCAAGATGGCAGCACTGCCGATGATAGGTGACGAAAGAGGGCAGCACCGTGCTCAAAGATGGCGGATGACAGCTGTCAAAAAAGCACGTGGCTGTCAAAAAACACGTGGCTGTCAAAAAGCACGTGGCTTTGTTTACCTCGCGCTAGTTAGGTTAAGTTGGTACCACTAAGGTTTAGGTCCGTCAAGATGGCAGTACTGAGGTTAGCGATGCGTTGTTGTCTGTCAAAAAGCACGTGGCTTTGTTTACAAATCTGTCAAAAAGCACGTGGCTGTCAAAAAACACGTGGCTTTGTTTACCTCGCGCTAGTTAGGTTAAGTTGGCACTACTGAGGTTTAGGCCCGTCAAGATGGCAGTACTGAGGTTAGCGATGCGTTGTTGTCTGTCAAAAAGCACGTGGCTGTCAAAAAACACGTGGCTTTGTTTACCTCATGCTAGTTAGGTTAAGTTGGCACTAGTGAGGTTTAGGCCCGTCAAGATGGCAGCAGTGAGGTTAGCGTTGCGTTGTTGTCGATGACAGCTGTCAAAAAGCACGTGGCTTTGTTTACAAATTCAAATCTCGCGCCAAAATTCAAATTTCCCGCCAAAATTCAAATTTCCCGCGGGCGGCGGCGGAGGAGGCGGCGGAGGAGGCGGGAGGAGGAGGAGGCGCCCGAACTCTCCCATTATACTACTTACAATTGTCTGGTGTAATTTGTCCCTTATTCTAATGGAAGATAGGATTCCGGTTGTGATCCATGGTGTTACCTATCTGAATTTTGATCCTACAGGTCTTGTGGTAGTAGAGTTTTTCAGAGAAATGTTGAGTTAATGACCCAATAAAACTACCGGTCGCTTTGTAGATATCATGTTCATTCAGGACAGATTTCCAATTTTCGTTTTTTAAGGTTTTATTTAAAGCTTCATAATTTATTCTGGTGTTGTTCGGTATTTTTCCTTCCATTTGTGGTATATGATATTTCTGAGAATGTATTTGTATGAGAAAAATAGGACTGTGGCCTGTGATACTAGTATGTAGAACATATGACTCAAAATTGTTATTTCTACGCGATTTAACATGTATGTGATCTATACATGTTCTAGATTTTGGGATTATCCTTGTTGCAGAGTTGATGTATGAAATGAAACCACTTGCACTTAAGGTTTATGTATTCATTTTTAGTTTTGTGAGCGTACTGACCAGTTGGATTTAAAATGTATACGTTAATATCATTGGTACATTATTTAAGTAATTATTTTATATTGTTTATATTTTATTATTTTTCCAAATTGTTTTATTGTAATATCAACTATATAATGCATTTGTAAATGTAGTACAACTCCGTTAGCGTCATATATAATAAATAAATAAATAAATAAATAAATAAATAAATAAATAAATAAATATCGGATATAACACAGTGCGTTCGGAGCGGGAATTGTTATATTTTCTTAACTACCGATATTAGGTAGATCGAAATGCATATGTGTTCTGTTGTTTCCTCTTACATAATATATTTTTCTTTAATAAAACATTTAGGAAGGGGTAAAAAAGATACCCGGGAAATACAACTCGCACAGTGAATTATCACATCACGCTGTGCTTCGAATCCGTTCGGTTGTACAGTGTGCACGGTATTTACTTGATGGTCGTGAGGAGTTTGTTCGTTCTTTGTGTCTTGTGAAGTTAGCGTGTGATGGCTGCCGCCAGTGATGGGAGGTCCCTTCTGGATATCTCCAAGTTACCAGTTGAAAAGGAGATTGAGGTGGAAATGGACGATATTTTTCTAAATAGTCAATCTAATAATCAATGTTCTCAAGATCCACTACCTAACAAACAAACCACTCAGAATACTCCAAAGTCAACATCTCCGCTTAGTTCGGACGAATACACTCGAGAACATTCTGGTCCTTACATTGTTCTAGTAGAATCTGTAACGGACAAAAATGTTGGAGAGCTGCATCCTATGACCTTAGGTCGTTTATTTTATGATCGAAATTTACCAGTAAAATCCATCATACTGCACCCATAAGCGAATGTGCATAATGAATGTATAAATTAAATGTTTAATAATTCGCATATGGGAATACTGCAGTAGGATGGGAAAAGCTTGCAGTCTCACAAAGCAACAGTCAGGCGCAGTTCAGACTGAAAATATATCCACAGAATACGTCGTAAGGCACGAACAGGAAGTAGCTAGCCTGAGTAGTGCGTCCAATTATGTTTTATGATGCCGACGAGAAGTGGAAAATTTCTATCCAGTTTCCACGTGAATCCGTACGTCGGAATGCGCCCTGCCCAGATGAGCGAGTGAGAAACGAATAATGCCCGTCATCCCTTGGCAGAAAATGGAAGAATCCAAACTACTAAGAGCGCGAACGTCTCAGCCAATCACAAAATTGCAAATTTTAATGTCTTGTCATAGCGGGAATCTACAGCTAGTATTTCGCGATTTGGTGCCCGAAGTAGCTGTGAAATATTGTGTCCTGACTTCCAAGCAATATTTGAGGATTTATCAGTGCAAAAGTGTGGTTAATCAGTGGTTAAATAAGAAATTTAGAATTTTACATGGAAGAGTGGTATCGCCCAGGAAATGAACAATCATGGCGGGAAGGCGCCATACTCTTGTAGAAAATAGAGCCAGTTGCGCGCGCCGTCGTATAAATTAACCTGTGATCGTTTCTCATAACGCAATGTAACACGTAAACCGGACCAAAATTAGGAATGTTTAGAGCACATTTCCTAAAATTCTAACCTACGGACATATGATAAATCGGTCCCAAGTGCAGGATTATTACGCCACATCCCTTCCACAGAACTATTTTGGAAGTGGGGGAGGACTGTGTACAAAAACGACGACACCAGTGTGGTGATCTTCAGTCTCGTCAGAATTCTCAGTCTTGTGGTGAATCGCAGTCCTGTGAGAATTCGCAGTCTTGTAAGAATCTTCAGTGTCTTATACAGTAGTTGGCATCCGAGTGAGTAATGTATTTATTTGTGTGAGTAATATCTTAGCCCAAAATGAACACTTTGACAAACTTTTATTCAACTTTAGTTTATGCAGAGATAATCAGGCAATTAAATTAACAAATGATAATGGTAATTATATTCTCAACACTTGCCTTGAATGAACTTAAAGTGCTAGGACCGAGATGAACAATGAATCTCGTCGTAACACGTAGCTGCATAACATTTTCCCTAGTTCACGTGTAGCTTGTATATTTCGTGGAAAAGTCATATTTTGGAGGACGATTATTATAAAATTCTCCACACCATCGGGAACATTACATTTAAATTTTTCCACACTCCCATAGAACTATTATTGCAAGTGAGATATTTGGGAGCAGAATTAGTCAAGCCAGTTACAGGGAGAAAAACTTTGTTTTCACAAGTGGAATGCTGCCGCACTAAGACCTTGAGTCCAGTGTTATGGCCAGAGAAGGTGAATAACCAACAATCCTTTACACAAACAAACTGAGAGTGGTGAAAGAGGCGACAGCAGGAGGACAGGCAGGTAGCGGGGTCCAGACTTTCAACTTCGCGTCAGGTGCTCAATGCATTGTCATTGAATATTCTTCGTAGGAGTGTTAAAAATGCGAGTGCTAATATAAATATGGACGTGTGCAACGCTATTGTAAAAATGCATCAAGTTTGCGTGTGTGACCTCTTGGATAACCCCATCAGTTGAAGATGAAGTGCTAAATTCATCATGACGGAGTCCGGAGGATGATCTGACCTGCCTCCAGCACAAATAAGGTAAATGAGCAGAATGTAAATATGTAAATAGGTAGGACTATGGCCAATCGATGATCAAAAAAATGTAGTTTAGAAGTTTAGATAGGATTGTAAATAATTCACGGATCGGATGGTATTAATTGTAGTTTGATATCATTTTCATTTTTTAGTTAAACGTGAGACTACGACAATTATATTTTTCGATTCCGAATATAAATGCCACAGTGTCACAATAATTGTAATTGTGAAATTAGGATAATAATAATAATAATAATAATAATAATAATAATGATAATAATAATAATAATAATAATAAATATAAATAAGTGTTAGCGAGTGTTATTTGCGCAGTTTCTTTAAGTTAATGTTTTTCATATTATTTCTGGATCATTTTGAAGTAAGTCATTTTGACATATGAGAATCCTATTTTACTAAGAAATTTACATACGGTGTAGTGCAGATTTTTAAAGTGATGATAATAATAATAATATGGTAAGGAGCGTTATATTTTTGTTGAAGTTTTGATTTTGTAGATGCCGCCATGTTAGTTTAAATGTTTACTTTTGCTGCTGGCGCATTCAGTTTATTATTTCATGTTATGTAATCATTAGTCAGATGACTATTTCCGGTAGCTCTCATACTTTGTACTTAGCGACGATCTGGTTGATACGCAAATGTTAATTTCTTTATGTAACGTGGTTACACATTTCGATAGCCGTGTTTTTTGATAGGCAATCTCGTTATTTCAGTTAATTAATTAGTGACAGGAAGCCATTGATAAGTTAGCTCTGATATTTCATAATATGTGAAACGGTGGATGATCAAAATAACGAGCAAAGTAATAGTAATATCCCTGATGTTCTGCGCTGAGAAATGGAAAATGTGATATTTGGGCCATGTCATGAATAATGTCGTAAAAATGGATGTGTGAACGACACAGTTATTTCGCCCGCCGGATACGAGCGAGGCCGTATTATGAGTTACTACGTCGAGAATATTGATGAATAAATAGAATTGAGAGATGAATAATTTAACCGAGAGTGTTAAATATGCGACGACATGTGTTATGGTTGTAGGCGGAAAGCCTGTATTGTTTCAAATAGTTTTCAGGGAAAATAAATGCTCCGAAAATATGCAATTAAGAGTCCGAGGTAAATTGTGCACAGAGCGAGCGATCAATGTGTGTTACGACAGTCAAGTATAATCATTGATGACATGTAATAGCAATAATTATTGCCCGTAAAGATTGAATAGTGTCATGTCCAGACATTTTAGTCTGAGGTTAGAAGATTGCCATCAAATTCACATAATTTTTCTACTTAAATCAGGGTAATATTTTATACTTCGATATTGCGTATTTTTATTTTAAATTTTATTAAGCAGCGATTTTTAGGATCTAGATTTTTATTATGATATCCTTTCTTTGTATATATTTTGTCACCGTATTATTTTAGAATCTGTTACGTGAATAGTGTTTGTATTTGATTTATGTAAAAAAATATGTGTAGTCAAGTTATTTTAATTTCAGTATTTCTTGGGAGCAGTGTTTCTCCATTGACATATTCATTTATGTAAATAAGATTTCATGTGTTAAGGTAAGAGATCATCGATTAGTTCATAGTCAAAACCATAGTAGTGGTATGCTCATACCAAAAGACAGTCAGTAATCACCAAGCATTAGAAATCCACTACATTTCAGTTAGGCAAATGAAGCGATCTTTAATAAGCAGTTGTATCACAAATTTCGCAAATGAGTCACATAAATACGATGGGATCTGCCTCCATCTAGAGTTGGTGCCACACAAATATGCATTGACAATAAAAATGCAGGTAGCGGCAAACTAGGTAAAGTTAACGATGTAAAGGGATCGCTTTCATTTGAGATGTAAACTTGAGGCACTTGGCCTAATTAATTTAAGTATTTTAAGCGTCCAGACTATCACAGTTAAGTAAATAAGGTTTAACAGACTAAATGAGTGGTGAAAGCACTTACATGTTCAGTTCAATAAATTTTCTTGTTTTCAGCCACGAGTAGTTTAAATATGTGGCAAAGATTATATAACGGATAAAGTACCATGTTCATGGTCGTTTTGTTTTGTTATTCTCTCTTTCTTTTCTTTTATTGTTACACCTGGTTAGTGTATTCTACTATTATTTGAGAGTTGGGTGTTTCCCCAACCAAATTTGAATATGAGGTAAATATTTGATAGACACCTTAAAGTCAATGTTAATTTGATGAATTAACAAATTAATTAATTAATTATTGAATTTATTTTGAGAGGACATTTTCCAAGGTATTGTAAATCATTTATTCAAATGAGGCTGTATTTCCGACCAGTGTTTGAATGTGGTCACGTCATCGTTATGGAGACAGTGGTTCGATGTACTCCAGAATACTTAAATATAATCGACCTTCAGTCGAAATTTATTAAGGCAGATAATTAACTTATTGTAATGCAGATCTTTTAATTGTTTTAAATTTTAATTTCACTTCACATTGTTTTATTTTAAACCATTTTACTTTCATTTTACACTTTGAAAATTTTGTTAAATAAACCATTTTACTTATTTCAATTTTAATTCACTCTTTGGGTACCGTCATTTAATAGTGTTTACCCCATCTTTCATTTCCTCACCCCCTGATCGACGTGTGGCCCATCAACCTGAGGGATCCAAGGACGCACCACCCCTGAGGAAGAAGAGTCTACGTGAGGCGGTAGTTATTTTTAAATGTCATTATTTTCAGGAGGAGCCGGCGCACATATCAAGAAAGGAGACCACCGCATTGGGTGCCTTTAAAAGGGCACAATACGTAAGGACAGAAATCGTCTTCAGGTGTTACTTGAGCATGCTACCCAAGCAAATAAATTTTTGAGTCACCCGTTATTAGAATCTATTTGTGCACGGGCATATACACTGACTGACAGAGCAAATGCAGCACCAAGAAGGAGTGGTTCGAAAGGGATGAAAGTTGGGGAAAAAACAGAGACGGCACGGACGAATAATTGATGTTTATTTCAAACTGATATGCAGGTTACACAATGCGCACGGCATCGACTCAGTAGGATGTAGGACCACCGCGAGCGGCGATGCACGCAGAAACACGTCGAGGTACAGAGTCAATAAGAGTGCGGATGGTGCCCTGAGGGATGGTTCTCCATTCTCTGTCAACCATTTGCCACAGTTGGTCGTCCGTACGAGGCTGGGGCAGAGTTTGCAAACGGCGTCCAATGAGATCCCACACGTGTTCGATTGGTGAGAGATCCGGAGAGTACGCTGGCCACGGAAGCATCTGTACACCTCGTAGAACCTGTTGGGAGATGCGAGCAGTGTGTGGGCGGGCATTATCCTGCTGAAACAGAGCATTGGGCAGCCCCTGAATGTACGGGAGTGCCACCGGCCGCAGCACATGCTGCACGTAGCGGTGGGCATTTAACGTGCCTTGAATACGCACTAGAGGTGACGTGGAATCATACGCAATAGCGCCCCAAACCATGATGCCGCGTTGTCTAGCGGTGGGGCGCTCCACAGTTACTGCCGGATTTGACCTTTCTCCACGCCGACGCCACACTCGTCTGCGGTGACTATCACTGACAGAACAGAAGCGTGACTCATCGGAGAACACGACGTTCCGCCATTCCCTCATCCAAGTCGCTCTAGCCCGGCACCATGCCAGGCGTGCACGTCTATGCTGTGGAGTCAATGGTAGTCTTCTGAGCGGACGCCGGGAGTGCAGGCCTCCTTCAACCAATCGACGGGAAATTGTTCTGGTCGATATTGGAACAGCCAGGGTGTCTTGCACATGCTGAAGAATGGCGGTTGACGTGGCGTGCGGGGCTGCCACCGCTTGGCGGCGGATGCGCCGATCCTCGCGTGCTGACGTCACTCGGGCTGCGCCTGGACCCCTCGCACGTGCCACATGTCCCTGCGCCAACCATCTTCCCCACAGGCGCTGCACCGTGGACACATCCCTATGGGTATCGGCTGCGATTTGACGAAGCGACCAACCTGCCCTTCTCAGCCCGATCACCATACCCCTCGTAAAGTAGTCTGTCTGCTGGAAATGCCTCCGTTGAAGGCGGCCTGGCATTCTTAGCTATACACGTGTCCTGTGGCACACGACAACACGTTCTACAATGACTGTCGGCTGAGAAATCACGGTACGAAGTGGGCCATTCGCCAACGCCGTGTCCCATTTATCGTTCGCTACGTGCGCAGCACAGCGGCGCAATTCACATCATGAGCATACCTCAGTGACGTCAGTCTACCCTGCAATTGGCATAAAGTTCTGACCACTCCTTCTTGGTGTTGCATTTGCTCTGTCAGTCAGTGTATGTACCAAGCACAAGCGTATTTCGTGTTGGTATCATAAGAGGGGTTGATAAAATTTTCACTGAGGAATCTATCCTCAAACATCTCAAATCTGACTACATTGTTAAATCTGTCCAGGGATTAAAACGTAATGCTGTTGCTAATGAGGCTATCGAATACCTTCCTACTGGATCAGTAAAAGTAGTTTTTCGATCCCAGCAGTTGCCACGATATGTATCTCTATATAGTGTCTTTCTGGAGGTGGAACCGTTTATCTTTAATGCCATAATTTGTAAAAAATGCCAGCGATACGGCCATACAGTCCGACAGTGTCGTTCGCAAACGTTCCGATACGGCAAATCCACCTTGTCGCATGCTACGGATAAGTGTACGGAGCAGTATACCAAATGTGCTCATTGTAATGGGGACCATCCCACAGGACGTGAGTCATGCCCTGAGCACAAACAACAACAGCTTATTAAGAAAATAATGAGCACCGAGCATGTATATTTTCTTGAGGCCAAGTCCAAGATTTCACCACCTAGCTACTGCCCTGCGCAAAACCCCCAACAATTAGCCCCCCCCCTTGCTGCTGAACATTCCCCTCCTCCTATTTCAAATCCGAGAAAACAAAAGTTTACTCAGATTATTACTCAATCACCCAGACCGCAACCCGCTCAGGGGTATGATCGAGCTGCACACATGGCTATCCTTCGGGATACCCCTAATTCACTTAATGTGCCTATGAACATTAATGCTCCCCCTCACCCCTTTCACAGCCGCAATTCCCGGCTCCTTTAGCAAATGTAATTTCCCCTCTTCCATCTTCTGACCAGCCACAACGTCCCGTTTATCGCCAAAAGGACGACCTACAACAGGACATCCATAAAATTCTTATCCTACTACTGCAAGCGGTAGGCGGTCACCCTTCTATACAGCATGTTATTTACCAATTACGTGACCGGATAAGTGATATTTTTTCTTTATATGATCAATATCGTCCAAATGAATGCTAGGAGTGTCCATCATAAGAAGAGTGATATTCAGTTAATTATTAATGAAACTCATGCACATGTTATTGCTTTACAGGAAACATGGTTTTCCGAACAAACAAATTTTATATTACCAGGATACGATCTTGTACGGCATGATGGCCCGGGGTGTGGAGGGGCGGCATTTCTTATTCATCCTACGATCTCATATCAATCATTACCTATACAGTATTACATTCCACATACTTTTATTGTCGCCATTTCTTGTCGGCAAATACACCTTATTAACTTTTATTGCCCCCTGATATTTATATTTCGAGTTCGCGTTGGTCTCGCTTTTTCCAACAATTTCATAATTTATCACATATTATCATCTTCGTGGACTTCAATCTGCACCATACAGCATGGGGTGGCACTAGTGATACCCCACGAGGCGCATATCTCCTCACAGCGTCACAGCAGCATGACCTAACTCTTCTTAATGATGGCTTCCCCACTCGCCTCACTGTACCTGGATCCCCACCTAGTGCGGTTGATTTAACATTCTGTCGCTCAATCTTGACCCCTATAATTACGTGGTCGAGACTCTCAGATACCTACACCTATACCTACACCAGCGACCATTATCCTATATGGGTTACGTATGGGGTTGGTAGACCCCTACAAGCCCAGCCCACTTCATTGTCATCTAGCAATGTACGCTCCATACGATCATTTGATGAACAGACATATATATCTTATCTGCAATATCATCTACGTCATAGCTCCGAGCGCATCAACACGTACTCTTCCCTTGTGTCACTTCTTCATCAGTATCTTGATATCTATCATCCTCCCAAACCATTCGCCTCTTCTACCCCTCGCCCGTTCCAATATATCCATTGGTGGGATAAGGAATGTCACCAATTAATATTAACCCGCAAGGCTTTATTCCGCACATATCGTCGTTCTCTAACGCGAGATAATTATTTACGTTTGAAGAATCATATTTCCAAAACTAAACTTATGTTTAATCAGAAAAGACGTGCTGCGTGGAAGTCGTTCATCTCCTCTCTCAATTCCCATATGTTAGCTCTGCATTTATGGAACGCTATTCGTATGTTGTCACGTGTCTCTCAACATCAAGTACATCGAATCATCCCACGTGATATCATCAATAAGTTTCTGCATTCTCTGACCCCTGACTATGTGATACCCTCATATAATGTTCACTCACAGTACTCCACTCTTCTACAATCCATTCAATTAAGTGAAATATCAGCTGTCCTTCATTCCGCCTCTAAATCCACCCCAGGTCCGGACTATATTTCATACACTATGCTCTGACTCTTACCCTTGCGAGCACAAAATGCACTTCTAAATTCTTATAATGATATTTTACTGATTACGCATATTCCACCGCATTGGACTGAATTTTTTCTGATACCGATCCTCAAACCACACAAATCCCCAACAGACCCAAACAATTATCGTGGTATTGTACTTGGATCTTGTATTCGTAAGACATTCTTAAAAGTATTATTACAAAGGCTATTATGGACTATTGAGTATTATCAGTTAATACCTAAATATCAATATGCCTTCCTTAAAGGAAAAAGCACCCAAGATCCTATAAATATTTTTACTATTGACCTGCTCCTAGCCAAACATCGAAAGCAAAGTACTCTTTCTATATTTTTAGATATCAAAAGTGCATATGACTCGGTTTTACTCCACCGTCTTTGGGAAAAATTAGCTGCGAAAGGCATACCTCCCGCCTTTATTGTTATCCTGCAAAAATTATATACATATCGCTCATTAAATATTAAATCATCGTATCATCATGTACCTAGCCGATCTGCTTGTAATGGTTTGCCTCAGGGTGATATATTTAGCGGAATTTTATTTGCCCTTTATATCAGTGAATTGGAACATCTCATTTCACAATATGCCCGAGTACTTATTTATGCAGATGATATAGTTCTTTACACATCGCAAGACAACATTGATATTGCACGACAGCTGATGAGGCAGGTCATGAGTCACGTGCATATATGGTTTCAAGATAATAGCCTTCAACTATCCATCGAAAAATGTGCGGCAATGATATTTACTCATAAACGTTCTTATGATCACTCTCCCTTTACTTTTGAGGGATATAGTATCCCTCTTACTACTCATCACAAATACCTCGGCATAATATTTGATCAAAAACTCACCTGACAACGACATATTACATTGATACGTTCAAAAGTTGATGGATTTATCAAAATTCTTAAAACTGTAGTTCGTCGTAACTGGGGCGCCAACCCAAATACTGCTCATTCCTTACACAAAGCATCTATACGCTCCATTTTTGATTATTCAGCTCATATGATAGACATCGCTTCAGTTACCTCGCTTATTCCACTCAATACCCTTCAATTTCAAGCTTTGCGCCTTTGTATTGGAGCACTTAAGACTACTCCAATCAATGCATTATTAGTGGAAACGAGTGAAGTCCCACTTGTGATAAGGCCTTTATTACTCGCACAGAAATATCTTATTAAAAGGCTTGCTTTCTCATCTTCCCCTTTAATTCCAAAGTTACAGCTACTACATGACTACTATCAACAATGTCCGCCTAGATCGGGACGCGTTCCAGCTATATATACTGCATATATCATTATAAACAGATCCTGCACTTCGATTCTCAGGACTCCTTCCGTACCCATGTATTCTACTCCATTTGCAAGCTTACACTACACACCCACAATAATTTTTTCTCATAAATATTTATTAACAGGATCGTCAGCTATCGCTGATTGCTCCTTCCCCATGTCAAAAAATGCGCATATCTCCCTCTGTTATCGGTGTAGTCGGTGCTGCTTTTGTTATTAGAGATTCCAGCACAATTGAACGTTTTCATCTTCCGACTACTTTCTCCATCTTTTCTGCAGAGCTATTTGCCATCCAACAGGCATTAATTTACATACAACAACATTCCTTGCCAAAAGCTACTAGTTATAGCGACGCTAAAAGTGTATTACAGGCATTATCATCCGTTACTCCGTCCTTAAATTTATATATATATACTGTCAAATCCCTACTTTATCAACTTGAAAAAAAATGGCATATATATTACACTCGTATGGATACCGGGACATTCCAATATTCTTGGTAATGATCTAGCGGACACTGCTGCTAAAGAAGCTAGTCGACTCCCAACGCCCCCTCTCACAGTAGCTATACCCCCTCTTGATTTCTATCCCAGTCTTAAGGACACTGCCTACAGCTCCTGGCAAGATGACTGGAATCAATCTGCGCGTTATAGAGGCACGTATTATTATCAACTCCAACCACAAATTACCACAAAACCCTGGTTTGCCAGGGGTACATACACACGTCGACATATCACTAACATTATTAGATTACGTTTCAATCATTCCCTTACGCCGCAATACAAGTTTCGTTTTCATTTAGTTAATCAGCCTAACTGTGTATGTGGTGAATTAGAAGGGGATAGTAACCATCTATTTTTTCAATGTCCTGTCTATTCTGCACCCCAGCGTAAGCTACTCGCTAGCCTGACACTAATGAAAATTCCCTTTCCTACAAGTCTTACTTGTCTATTAATTGATCTCTCATCTGATATCATTGCAGTCCTTAATCAATTTATTGACGATGCTCAATTGATCCTATAATCATTCCACGCTTATGGTCATTTAATTACATATTTCACTGGTATATACATTTATTCACTTATTTTCATTTGATCTTAGTTTTCTTTTGGCTCCCGTTATACTTCACTTTAGTTGCGACTGTTTGTCTCGCTACTATTCACAGCTACAGTCTTTTGTTACTCCCGTTCCTCGTGCTTCATATATTATTATACGTAATTCCGGTACATTCGTCTTTCACTAACTAAATCAGAGCATTGCGCATTACTGTTTTTAGGTTAGTACTCTCATCTCTGAACTAAAATTTCTGGTATATACCTCAACTCCTCCATACTCCTTCAATTAATACTCCTATTAGCTTTAACTTTTTCCTTTCTCCCTACTACATTTTTCCTAAGTGTTTGTCTATCCCAATTGTAAGCCCGGTGTTGTTTATGAGTAGTAGAAAAGTCGCCAAGACGGGCCACTTCGGCGTGAAATTTAGTACCTTTGAGTCCCTGTGCTTTTTTTCTGCGTCACACTCCCTTATTTCCCCCCTTCTCACCTACATCAAATTATTACGTTCCATACGAGAATTTACATGACATTTCCGCAGCTCGATCATATTTACTGGTGCTCAATATATTTTGTTCTCTCCACAAGTTTATACCTATCATTAGACGTTCTGTTCTAGCTTCCAACTTTGAATCCAGTGCAAGTTTTGGTTGTATGTGAACAGTGAACCCTTAGACTGCTTTCAACGACATTAGTTTTTCAACCCTCTATAATATGTGCAAAATGCACTTATCCTATGATTTTTAGACTCTATCTGGCGTGTGATCTTTTTTATACGTATAGTGGCTGGACGACAGTAAAAAAGTCCATTACTATCAAGAAGAAGAATTATCACATGACAATGATTAAATTGGTTAATTGGTATAATGTGTGAGAAATGAGGAGGACGAATATGTAATAATTCTTTGACCCATCGTATCCTGCTCATGCGCCGATTGTGATATTCTTCGTACGCGCACTTTTTAGTGATAGATTTTTGTACCGGGATTGAGGAGTAAGGAAGGAGCACTGCCGGTTTCGGTAATACTGCCAATGGAATGGAAATGAAATCTGAATTGAATCGATAATATGATCGATCGTTATGAATTTTCTAAACCCTTATTATCTTACGCCAACAACTGTGTCACACACACAATATATAATACTATAGAACACTTCTCGATGCGAAACGTGTTCCTAGCATGAATTCTATAGTTTGGCTTTGCTGTGTAAACAACAATAGTACGAGTACGTAAGGTGTACGCCAGATGTCGCACAGCGATCATAAGCGTTTCTTGGTTTGTGTTTCAAAGGTTGCCAATACGAATCTCGAAGATAACTGAAGTCGACCGATTCAGCACTAGGGTGTAAATCTATCGCTAAAAAGTGCGCAGATAGTGCTTTCGCGCTGTTAGTTGGGTTTGGATCGGCGCTTTGTTGAGTGTTGTGAAATAATGACATTTACCTTGATGATTGTGTTTGGGACGTTGGTGGGCGGATATGTGATTGCGTCGTTATTACTCTTTAAATTCCCTAATATAATTCACGCCAGAAAGCGTATCAAGTTTAAATGTCGGCATATAAGTCATAGAGGAGGTGAGGATATTTTGAATAGGCCTACTTGCATTTTCGGGGCGATTTGTAGTAAATGCCATCATTAATTTCTTTCATTTGGCTGGAAACATGACTTCTGTAGGAATATTAATAATATTCGTACCCCCTTCCTCTTGTTAAGTTTATGTGTATACTTAACTTTTCCCACCTGTGCGTACCTTCTGCTACTGCTCGTCCCGTTTTATTTTTATTTTTTTCTGATTGATTCGTATTTGTCGTAGCAGAGGATCAGATTTCACCTGATCGTAATGATTTTTGAAATAATTTTCTGCTTTATTTTGCAGGAGCAGGCGAAAATTACGAGAACACGATTGTTGCATTCAGAAGGTAAGTACAGGGCAAAGTGTACAATTGTACAAACCAGCATTTCTATCATCTTGTTTTCAGTTTTCGTTGCTGCTGTATGTTTGTGAACTAATGCATTTATATCGTAATGGGCCTTTTTTATTGCGTAGTAGCAGTTTGGGTGGGATTGAAATTAATAAATCCCCTTCTGTCTTTTTGTTCATGATGACATACCAGGCTGTTCAAAAGAATTCAAGGCTTACAAGGATCTTGAAAGGTCCTGTACTGGTGAATGTTGCTTCATATGGTAATGTGGGATTTTTCTAAACATGATGATAGGATGTATTCAGGACTGATGACGTTGATGCTGTACTGTATAAACCGAATCATTTGTAAAAAAAAAAAAAAAAAAATTAAGTAACGTAGGCCTAGGTTAGAATGTGCATTAACTGATTGAAGGTAGGGCCTAAGTTTTTGTGGGAGACATTTGCTGAAATAAGTTGGACCAAAATCAGAGTGAAGATTTTTCTCATCAAAACCACCTGTAATGTAAGAAGGTAAAACATTATCTTTTGTCAGCTCTTAATAAGATATGTTCTTCACACTACCTAAAAGTGTACTTTGAGAAATTATGTAAAATGTAGTAGGCCTCTGTTTATTTTCAAGGTGTTCCTAAGAGTTATTCAGATACCTGCCATTCAATTCGTGCTGCAGGGGCTTTTCTGCTTCTCCTTCCTGTATATTTTAACACCATTTTACGTTCCGTTGGTAGGAGCCTGAGCTTTTCCTAATAAATTTGAATGTGATGACCTTGTATTCATGTTCGGAACGCACTGTTGGCGGCCCTGAAGATGATTTTCCGTAGTTTCGCATTTTTGTATCGGGCAAATGCTGGGGCAATACCATAATCAAGGTCACAAAAATTGTAAAAATAAAAAAAACTTCATATATTTCAATTATTTTAATTCAGCATGCAAATCAGCTGCTTGAATAATCATTTATATGCAACAGTTTACTCCCCAGAGGTCCAGGTGGTCTGATGTTTGTTTACATATGGAGGAGACCTGTTTGTAAAAGTAGACTCTTGTAGTTAGGTTGACAAAAATGTTTGTATTCACCATTGCAGTAAGTTTTTGTCTCAGTCTGCACAGGTTTTCTACCAACCTTGACTCCTCAGCATGGGAAAGAAACTGGAAATGCCATTAAATTTCCTCATATATTCAATCCAATGAACTAACCAATTCTGAAACAACTTTTCAGCCACTAATTTCAAATTGTTCTCCCTATATTTTTCCGTATTATTTTTATTTGGACTGTCATTGCAGTTATAACATTCACTGCAACTGTATGTATGTATGTATGTGTGTATGTAATAATAATTTCGTGTGGCTATTTCTAGCCGAGTGCAGACCCTCCAATGAGGGTGAGCGGCATCTGCCATGTGTAGGTAACTGCGTGTTATTGTGGTGGAGGATAGTGTTATGTGTGGTGTGTGAGTTGCAGGGATGTTGGGGACAGCACAAACACCCAGCCCCCGGGCCACTGGAAGTAACCAATGAAGGTTAAAATCCCCGACCTGGCCGGGAATCAAACCCGGGACCCTCTGAACCGAAGATCAGTACGCTAACGATTCAGCCAACGAGTTGGACGTGTGTATGTATGTATGTATGTATGTATGTACGTACTATCTGCGCACTTTCTAGCGATAGATTTACACCCTAGTGCTGAAGCGGTCGACCTCGGCAATCTTCGAGATGCGTACTGGCAATCTTTTAAACACAAACTATGAATCGCTGTGCGACATCTGGCGGACATTTTACGTACTAGTACTGTTGTTATTTACACAGCAAAGCCAAACTATAGAATTCACTCTAGGAATAAGATTCAATTCAGATTTCATTTCCATTCAGTTGACAGTGCTAACGGAACTGGAAGTGCTCCCTCCTTACGCCTCAAACCCGTACACAAATCTATCGCTAAAAAGTGTGCAGATAGTATGTTTGTTTGTTGAGTCCTCAGCCCTAAGGCTGGTTGGATCCACAGCAGCTCTGCCATCAGCTGTCATAGATGGCCTAGGCATCACTGAAGAGGCGTACTAGGGAAATGAGGAGTGAGGTAGTTTCCCGTTGCTTTTCTTACTGAGCCAGAAGTTGCTATTACATATCAGTCTGCCAAGCCCACTGAAATTCATGCATCAACCAACCCTATGAGCAACATTTTCACACCATTCATAGCAGGGACTTGCTGTATAAGGAATGGCATTATTAGCATCGCTCATATCTCGGTCACTTTCATATTTTCAAAGCCAAGGATAAGACTGAGACAGGTCAATGAAAGTAACAAAATTGCTCCAGCCTATATCAGAAGACATAGTGCACTGTAAACACTAGGTCTCGCCAGCAAAGGCATTCATTGCAACTATTATTTGTAATTTGAATAGAGGTTTGGAATGTAAAAAAAAAAAAAAAAAAATCAAATTTAAAAATAGCTCGAGTAATTAATAGAACTAAATTTTCAAATTGCTTTGTGTATTTGATCTGCTGTGCTCATTATTATAAAATTGATTTTTACTATTTGTGTTACTTTGCAGTAACAGGTAGGTCTTACGGTGTTGATGGGTTTGGACAGAACTACGACTGAGAAGGAATCAACCGTGGCATTAATTAAGGTACAGCTCCAGTGTTTCTCTGGTGTAAGAATGGGGAACTACAGAAAATCATCTTCAGGGCTGCTGACATCATGGTTCGAACCCACTGTCCAGTTGGCAGCCCCTAATGAATAAAATTTGCTCTAAAGAAGCTGCCCAGAATAAAGCCAAATGGAGACACATGATCTATAGCAGTGTTCTCCCCAGAAATTTTCATCAACTGGGTGATAGGAATGAGTAGTCGGGTGGGGAATACTATGTAAAAAATTAATATAAAATTTCAGTTTATTCCCCTCAGGGCATTAACAGTAATATCAGACATGTAAACATTAACTGCAAAATTGAACAATTTTATTGTTATTACGGAAGGGATGTAAGTATTTTGAACTTCTAGGGTTCAACTGCTTGTTCATAATCGCGTAACATTGTGGCTTAACCACTCGGTTGCTGTGGAGTGCCATACAGGTTTGTGATGTCGTGCTGAATTGAATGCTCACGGGCGATTCCATGCTAACCCAGACACTGTTCGCTTACAATACTACGTGATAGTCAAGCCAAACATTTAAACTCCCATGTAATTGATGCAATTATGCTGTCAGTAATGAAGATTTATCCTATAAACAAACAGTTTTACAGTACTTTTCATTTTAATTTGAAGCACCCAGTGACTCAAATATGTATTAATATTATGTAACTAGCACTTCTCTAGGTTAAGTTAGCTGGATGGTCTGTAAAAATGGCATTAAAAATGTTCTAGGGTGAACGCTGCATAGTATGACTGAGAGCTGTACTCGACTGAAGGGATGGAGAGAGAGAGAGATCTAAAAGTACTTGGTACAAATTAAGGGTGCAGCCGCTGGAAACGATGCGCTATCAGTTGGTATTCTGAAATTGGGGGTGAAGTAACTATAAACTAGTTTGCTAAAATCTTCACTTTCTTTCTATAACGAGCATCGATCCTAAATCTTGAAACAAAACAAAATCATTCTGTTACGTAAAGAGCAAGGATCGATGATAATAGAATTACCATCCTATCAGCCTATTAGCTACTCCTGTACAAAGTCTTTACCAGGGTCCTGACGAATAGAATCTGCTCATCTCGGCTCAACCTATTGAACAGGCATGATTTTGCAGCAGTTTTAGCACCATTGACCATACACTTGCTCTTCGAGAAGCAATTTGTTGAACGAATGAATACCATATGCCCCTCTGTTTAGCATTTGTTGACTTCAAAGAGGCATTTGATTCTATCCTTCCTACAGGCATTAGCTGTACATGGAGCAGAATCAGCTTACATCAACTTACTTAGGGGAATATACGAAACTCTTCAGCCTTTGTTAGTGTTGGTGAAACAGTAAATTATTTTCCCATTGAGCAAGGTTTAAAATGAAGTGATCCCATCTTACCAAAGCTTTTCTGTTCAGTTTTAGAAATGGCATCATCAAAAATTCAATGGCTGGGCTGAGTGGCTCAGATGGTTGAGGCACTGGCCTTCTGACTCCAAAGTGGAAGGTTTGATCCTGGCTCAGTGTGGTGGTATTTAAGGTGCTCAAATACGCCAGCCTCGTGTCGGTAGATTTACTGGCATGTTAAAGAACTCCTGCAGGACTAAATTCTGGCACCTCGGCGTCTCCGAAAACCGTAAAAGTAGTTAGTGGGACGTAAAGCAAATAACATCATTAAAAATTCAATGGAAGGCTTGAGGAATCAGAATTAAAGGAAAAAGGCAAAACCATTTGAGGTTTGTAGATGACATTGTGTTTCTGGCTAATGATGAAAACTCAGATCAAAAAGTAAGTGTTCTTGTCCTAATCTGTCAACAAGTAGGCTTAAAAATGAACCTGTCCAAGAAGAAAATCATGCAGAATAAATGGATTACTACAGGAAACATGATCATAGGATGTTAAAATTCTTGAAAATATCAGTGAATACATTTACCTTGGTCAGTTGGTTGATATGACAGGAGATGTAAGACTCGAAATCTTCAGAAGAATTAAATTAGGATGGGAGGCACTTGGGAGAGATTCCACCATCTTCCAAGTCCAACATACCAGTAAATCTGTTTTGCTATTTGCTTTACGTCGCACCGACATCGATAGGTCTTACAGCGACGATGGGATAGGAAAGGCCTAGGAATTGGAAGGAAGTGGCTGTGGCCTTAATTAAGGTACAGCCCCAGCATTTGCCTGGTGTGAAAATGGGAAACCACGGAAAACCATCTTCAGGGCTGCCGACAGTGGGGCTCAAACCCACTATCTCCCGATTACTGGATACTGGCCACACTTAAGCGACTGCAGCTATCGAGCTCGGTCAGTAAATCTGTATTAACAAGTTCATGACTAGTATATTCTCCCTGTAATGACCTATGGCTGTGAGACCTGGACTGTGAATTAATTTATCAAACTGAAAATAAGAATAGCCTAAGGAGGCATGGAAAGGTCTTTGCTTGGATTTTCAAGAAATGAGAGAAAGATGGCTGATGATATAAAAGCAGTTTACAAAAGGTTAGTGAGATCATCAACAGTGTGTCCACCTTGAAATGGCAGTGGGCAGGGCAGATGTATCAAAGTTGTTCTTGAATGGAGCCCTCGAGACAGAGACCAAGAGAAAGGCCATCAGATCGTTGGGATAAGAACATTCAAAAGATCGCCGGAGTAAACTGGCAAAACTGCTCAAGATCACTGTGTGGAAAGGACTACTAAACACTTATCTGAGCTACAGACTTAGAGGCCATATTGTTCATCGATAGAACATTGTGATTTTGTTAAAACTGTTCTGTTCATTGATATGGTTATTGCTCTGTGTATCAAAATGTTCCACACCAGATACAATGAACACAAAAACTCAGTTAGACACAAGACACTTGGCCTTATGTTAACACACACATGACAATGCCCACCACTTCAGACATCAACATAGATTTTAAAATAATACACATCCAAAAAGTAGAAAATCATTAAATATAAAGGAGGCAATAGATATACACATCACAAAAAAATCCAACATGAATAACCTCAATGATCAGACACACCTAAAAATTCCCCTCTGTTTGCTCGACTAAATGAAATTACATATCTGTAAAGAACAACAATTCAAACTCCATTGAATGGTATAACTTATTAATTCACTAATGCTCATTAAACACCCCTTAAATCATTTCTAACACTATTTCAAGTATGAAAATGATACTACTAGTGCCATAAAAATCGAAAAGTGCAGTTCCGGGAAAGCTGATGCCAGTGGAGCATGACATAGCAGAAAGTCGCCAGTAAATGCATATTCCGGCCATCAAAAGGTAAATTCAAACATTTCAACAATTATTAACTGGGACGAAGCGTGAGGTAAATCGAAGGCATGCACAGTTCTATTGCACTATAGAAGACTGAAGGCAGGTTTCTCCTCATGGCTTTTAACATATCATTCTCAATGTATATAACACAAAGGTCAGGCAAATGGTTTCAAATGGTTTAGTGCATAGGTTTTGATACACTTCAGAGTGGAAGATGATAGTTTTTCATACACAGTTGCCGGGCTGAGTGGCTCAGACGGTTAAGGCGCTGGCCTTCTAACCCCAACTTGGCAGGTTCGATCCTGGCTCAGTCCGGTGGTATTTGAAGGTGCTCAAATACGACAGCCCCGTGTCGGTAGATTTACTGGCACGTAAAAGAACTCCTGCGGGAATAAATTCCAGCACCTCGGCGTCTCCGAAGACTTTAAAATAGTAGTTAGTGGGACGTAAAACAAATAACATTATATTATTATTATTATCATACACAGTTAACCGCACATGTTCTTCATACTGCTCTGTATTGAAATGACATTTGAACCCTTCTTATTTCTGCATATCAGATGTGCTAATTTAGGCACTGGTCTATCCCAAGAATAAGTATAATTTGATTTTCCTCAAGGTTTCCATTTAATTGACAATGTCACACTTACACATTTTGTTGCAGTAATCTATTATCACAATGCTACATGTATGTTGAACCCTTGTCCAGTTTCTTTACCGGGTCGGGTATGAAGTGAGATGAATCTTTGTAGCGTGGTTTTTTTACAACCGGATTAAATCCAGGTTTTTGGAATGAAATCTAGTGATTAGAAATTGTATACCACCTTCTCTCCTATCCTGCCGGTCGACATTCTGATGGTGAACATTTTTTCGACCAGTGGGACTCGAACTGGCTAACCGTGGTGTCAGACCATACATTCTTAACAATCATGGCCACCAGTTGGACTTGTCTCAATGCTACATAAAACTACTGAATTTTTCACATAGCAACCAACAAGAACACACTGAAGACTGTACTGTAAGATTGTGATAAGAGAGGAATAAGTATTGGTTCTCAAATGAAGAATAATGTTGGCTTGTGAGTCTGTCCACTGCATGCAGACAGGGTTGGAGCTTTTAAGAGTAAAATAAAATGCGTGTTTCCCTACCCCCTCTCATCACTTTTATCATAGATGGTTTCTGAGAGTCATAACTAGGAAGGTGCCCCTGGGCTGTCAGAGCTACTTCCGTGGTCAGCTGCATACTTCCAGTCAAACTGACTTATGCATACTTGCTTGCAGCCTAACCTGAACACACTGGATATAATTATAAAATTATGGGAACAATTATGACGTAAAATGTATATTATACCTAGGTTATCGTAAAACATGCAGTGCATGCTTTGCATGCTCAGTATATTTGCCACTGATTTTATTAGTAAGGTGTACAAAGAATTTAACAAATATTGTACACTAGTTCATAATATTCATCGATTCATGAAAAATATAATAAATTTAAAAATGAAATATGGTAATGATTAATTGGTTTTTTTAGAATCTGATGGTCTTTCAAAAATGATGTATGTCATTCTGTTTTTAATTAAACGAGTTTTCAAGTATAATTTATTGCTAAATGTTTATTTCTTTCCCCAGGTATTTTCTAATTTTATTTATCCTGAATAGATAGATAAATAAATGCATTGGGCAGGTTTCAAACTGTGGCAACGTTGGTGAGAATCTGTAATCATGCCAATCAGCTGTCATGCCCCAGAGCAACATTATTATTATTATTATTATTATTATTATTATTATTATTATTATTATTATTATTGTTGTTGTTGTTGTTAAACTAGCATAATCATGGTGGGTAAAAACTGACAGTTTAAGATATTTTGTTATAACTAAAGCTAGGAATTTTAGGTGCTTCACCGTAATAATTTTTTGTCATTAAAATATTCAAATTGTCTTATCTTACATGGAAAACATGAAATAAACAATCTTAACTGTGTTTTGGTTGCACCTTTCCTCAGTGTCAGCAGCTTTTAGCACACTCCCCAACTGATGCTTTTGCTCCTTTGCTGCATTTTAATTCC
This sequence comes from Anabrus simplex, assembly GCF_040414725.1. Classification (NCBI taxonomy): domain Eukaryota; kingdom Metazoa; phylum Arthropoda; class Insecta; order Orthoptera; family Tettigoniidae; genus Anabrus; species Anabrus simplex. Next base: position 876,843,841 of record NC_090266.1, on the reverse strand, counting down.
ATACAAATTAAACAAAGGAGACCGAATGCCTGTGGCTTAATAAACTTTTCTCCCATTGCCTTTTTTATAAATGGAAAAGTCTCCCATTTTCTGCATGTCTTTTGTTAGAATTTACGGTGTTTAGAGTTGTATCATATTACCTTTGCTTCAGCGCAGTCATGTTAGGCGAAAGCTTTTGAATTCGTTTATGCTAAGTGAACTCCCATTAGACAAAAGGTCAGCAAATCAATTTGCGCTTCATCTTACCACAGGAAGAAACCGAGGAAGGTGAAGTCAAATTGACCAGTCGGCAATCTTGTCAATCAGGATCGTTGACTGCTGGAGTGAGGAACGAATTTAAACTGTTGTAATTTTTCAGTCCAGAGTACACTTTGGCTAGTGTGTAGTGTCTTTGTCATTCTCCTTTGTTGCCAGCATTCAGTATGTCGAAACAGAAAATGAACGCTGGGAAAATGCGTGATAATGTTAAACATTTTAGTGCAGATGATATTCAAAGTGATAGGTCTGTTCTGAGGTGGAATGTATGTGATATTGCAAGTAACAGTTGATGAGAAACACCAAAGTAATCATGTCAACCTGCATATAGGTGAAGAATAAGAAAATATAATTTAGTGAAGGTGGACTGTGACATTAGTTTATTGATGAGGCACTGACCCCTTCAGATTCAAGAAACAAGAGTGAATTTATTACTAATACTGTAAAGACATTTGGGGCGTGTGGTGTTCAACTTTCAAAGCCTAACAACCCTATTATGAAATCATATTTCCAGAAATAAACCGGGAAGTCTGTTCCAGATGAGAGCACTTTATGAAAATCATATCTTCAGCCTCTGTATGAAGAAAAATGAAAACAGATCAGGCAGTACTAGCCGATAATCCGGTGTTTTCCTAAAAAACTGATAGGCAGAATAGATAATTTTGAACATTTTAGTAACACCGCAAAAAGGACAGAAAGTTAAATCCCATATTTTTTACTTACCTTCTGAACAAAACAGATAATGCCAGTATGATGAAAACTTTCAACAGTGCATGGGTTCTATTGCAGCCTGAAGTAATTGAAAGTGAATGAGTGTGGCTAGTGCATTCGGACCAAGGGTCTTACATGTTGGCTAATTACCAACCCGTAGCCTACTCTAATATAAAATGTGACATGCATTTCACATACATTGCATGGAGTTTTTGAGGCAATAATAATAATGTAATTGGTTTAATCTCCTAACTACATTTTTGTTTTGAAGTCGCTGAGGTGTAAGAACTTTGTCCCGCAGGAGTTCTTTTACGTGCCAATAAATTTACTATCTTGAGGCTGACGTATCTGAGCGCCTTGAAATACCACAGACTGAGCCAGGATTGAACCTGCCAAGTTGGATTCAGGTCAGTGCTCTACCATCTGAACTACTCACCCCAGCATATACATTCATATGCAAATTAATTTGTATCTTCCATTAAGAAAATTCTGGAAAATGCTCCTGCTAGGATACAATATTTCTGTTGAAATTCCAGGACTTCCTCTACCACCTTCCTCAGTTCTCACTAGATGGAGTACTGGGTTGAAGGCTGCAGCATTTACCTTTAACCATCTTAAGGCTACATGTGATTTCTTAGACATTTAACCGAATGATTCCTCAGCTGTGACAAAGGACGAAGAACTAGCACCTAAACAGGAATTGCAAGATGAACTTTTACCACGTGGTCACTCTCTCCTGACAACTGCCATTACAAAACTGAAGGAGCAGTGTCCTCAGAAAGACACACAATGGTCTGTTTTGATGGATATGAAGGATGCACTGGAGGAACTGGAAAGCAGAACCTGGAGCATACCTTAGCCATAAACACTGATGTTGAGGATTTTACAGCAAATACGGATCTACATTACAGACTACAAACTAAATATGCACCACTTATGTCTGCTGAGGTGGAATGTTCCTTTCCTGAGCGGAGGTGCAGCTTTGTTGATTAACAAAGAAATGTTTCTGGCCTTCAACAACATTGTGTTTTGGGACAGTTTTTAGGCGTTATGTGGGGGTAGCATGCCTGCGTCTTACCTGGAGGCTCTTGGTTCGGTTCCTGGCCAGGTCAGGGATTTTTACCTGGATCTGAGGGCTGGTTCGAGGTCTACTCAGCCTACGTGATTAGAATTGAGGAGTTATCAGGCAGCGGTCGCTTCGTAGGCCAAGTCCCTTCAGGGCTGTAGTGCCATGGGGTTGGGGTTAGTAAATTTGTGTCCTAATATGTAATATTATTAGTTTTGGTACAGTTTGTAATGAATATTTACATTTTAAATTTGTACCTTTTAAAACCAAATTATTGCATCTTTTTGACCCTGCCCCTACAATTCCTTGCTCTAGTTGTAACATAAGTCAATGAGTAAGCATTTTGAAAAATAGTGACTCTTACTCGTCCTGTTAATGTAGAGAGGGAGTGGTAGTTAAGTGATATCATTGCTTGCTTGCTCACTCGCTTGCTCCCTCTCACTGTAGGAGTAGCAAATTTAATATGTGAGTCATATGAACATTGATGAGTTTAGCATCATTCAGATGGGCCTTGCAGTTCATAACAGGGTGCAGTGTGCTCCAGACAGCTGTGCAGTACTTGGATTGGTGAGGATCTCATTGATAGTAGACCTTATATTCAGAAAAATATGACAAGAATATTTTTTTTAATCTCACTATAAGTGGTGCCTGCTTCTTACCAGGTGGTCCCAAGTTCGATTCCTGGCTAGGTCAGGGATTCTTTACCTGGGTGCGAGGGCTGGTTTGAGTCTACTCAGGGTATGTGAGAACAATTGAGACTGTCTGATGGTGAGATAGTAGCCATGGTCTAGAGAAAACCAAGAATAATGGCTAAGATGCTTCACCACACTGACCACGTGTCACCTCGTAATGTGCTGACCCTCGGTTGGAGCAGTGGCTGCATGGTAGGCCATGGCTCATCAGGAATCTAGGGATTTAGTTTGGTTTGGTATTTTGACCATTTAATGATTTGCAGCATACTGAATGTTGCTAGATTTTAAGTATAGGAAGTGAGAACTGTATTGATAGATAAGGCTGGAAAAACTTCAAGGTAAGGAAATTCAGCAACTGTATTGTCATAATCAGTAAACTGTTCCTAAACATCAAAGGTAAGGAGGTTCAGGACAATAAATGGAAGTACTGTATATAAAAAATAGCTCCAGATCAGGAGCATTATGCATAGGAGAGGAATATTAGTGTAGTTTCCTAGGAAAATCTTGCAGATTATTGTAACATTAGAAATGGAAATAAAAGAGAAATGAGGTGTGTGTTGGGTATTTCAGGAGAACTGATAGTGTCTCCCAAGGAGGTGCTCAATGAATGGGAAGTGTGTTTTGAAAACTTCACTTGGTGCAAATAGAAGCCTTTGTGGTGAAATTTATATTTCAGAAATTAGTTGGATGAAAACGGGATGTTATTGGAGACTTTTCCTGTCCGTTGTTGGCCGGTAACCTGATTCGGTCGTTGTTTTTACAGATGGTTCGAGGGTGGAAGCGGGAGTAGGCTGTGCGTTCGTTGTCAATAATATCAGGTTTCTTTTTCCTCTACCAAAAGTTTGTAGTGTGTACACAACAGAGCTCTATGCCATCTGTGAAGCTCTGCAGTACACACTGATGAGCGCCGGCAATTTCTGCTGTGTACAGACAACTTGAGTGGGCTACAATCTATAAATACACATTTCCCTCGACACCCTCTGGTGCAGCGGATCCAGGACCTGCTGGCCGGGTGTTTGGATGCGGGCACCAGAATTACGTTTATGAGGCTAAGCCACGTGGGAATAGAGCGAAACAAGTTAGCAGATAAGGCTGCCAAGGAGGCTGTTACATTGCCCTTGTTGCCTTACACGGTTCCAGCTAGTGACATTCGCTCTCAGCAGAGACATTCGGTTATGTCTCATTGGGAGATGGAGTGGCAGGCCACCCCTGTCCCGAATAAGCTGAGAGCGATAAAAATGGAACTAGAATTTACATTTTTGGTATTTATTTCTTAAACCTGAAACCCTATGACTATACGATGCACGAGATATGTATAATCTATAGTACAAGACGTACATACAATTGTTAATATGCAGGTGGTGTGCCACTGAAATCTTGTTCGCGTGTCACCTAGTGACACGCGTGGCATAGGTTCGCCATCGCTGCTGTAGGTAAAAAGGCTCGTCATATTTCAACAATAGGAGTAGAAGACTGAGTTTGGAAGGGGGTTTGTGGATATATATAAATTTTTTACAATTTCCTTTACATCGCACCGACACAGATAGGTCTTACGTCGACGATGGGATAGGAGAGGCTTAGGAGTGGGAAGGAAGTGACTGTGGCCTTAATTAAGGAACAGCCCCAGCATTTGCGTGGTGTGAAAAAGGGGGAACAGTGGAAAACCCGTCTTCAGAGCTGCCGATAGTGGGGTTTGAACCCACTATCTCCCGGATAAAAGTTCACAGCTGCGCGCCCCCAACGGCATGACCAACTCGCCTGTATATATATTTTCTTTACCTTTACTCCAACAGAGCATATAGGACCAACTTAAAGGGTAATTTTAAACATTTTTATTCTGCTCGTTTTCTGTATTCAAGCAGAACAGGGATTCAGACTAAAGATTCTCCTACAGCCTGTTCTTGCTATATTTTTTATTTCTGCTCAAGCCAGCCAGCAGTGGAGCTGTTGCTTATGTGAAAATTGTCTTGCTTGAATGCATTATAATTCAACAGCTGTTACTGGTTTTAGTTGAAATGTATACTGAATTTGGCAGTAAATGTTGGGCTTAGACTCTCGTGTTATCATCATTATCTTCCTCCTCCTCTTCCTCCATGTTTTATGCGAACCATCCAGTACATATGTGCGAGTGACGGTTGTATGTTGCCCAGTCAATATTTCTTGGCATGTAAAGGATATCTTGTCATGGTAACAGCTGAATGAAGTGAATGAGCAGTACCCTAGTGAAGCATTGTAGCATGTTGGACCACAATGCTCAAACAGTGGGGAGGAGAGCTGTGTGTTAGTCATTGATCTGAACAAACTACCACTTCCTCTCTGTGTGGAGGCTCGATGTCGTAAATTTTATGCTGAAAGGTGTAGTAATAATAATATTTTTTATCTTTATTAAGCACAGTGGCTATCAGTAAGGCTGTGGTTTGCTAGTTCTCATGTTTTACAGTTTTCACACTTATGTACAGTCTTCCGTATTGACAATAAGATTCTCAGATCTAATATCAGCAAAAATAACATTCTACAATGTAATATATTCTGGCACCCATTAAACTTTCAATTTTTTTGAATCCACAGTGATCCATCAACAAGTAGTGGTGTCACTCTAACATTCATCTTATAATGAGAGAATATTTTAAAAACTTTTAATCATTTTATGCATATTTTAAATTTTTGTAACATTTTAATATGTTCTCAATACTATAATATAATGTGCCAATTTAAAGGCCAAAATCTGGAAGCCTAGTCAACAATGAAGCTTTGTTGAAAAATGGAATTTTAAACTATCTCTGTTCTTTCAACTTTTCAAGAACCATTGCATTTTTTTAGCTGAAGATGACCCAGTACGAGCTGAAACATGTCCAAGTTTATATGACTGCATATGGATGGTCTAATGATATATTTATTTATTTATTCACGAAGCACAAGATACAGCTACACTGAGGAAATTTCACTTGCACTGTCAACAGACTATTTAACAAACGTAAACTTTCATAATAAAATATAACAAACATGACAAAATATAACAAGATCAGGTACACATCCTACTAATAACTGTCCAAATCGAAAACCATGAGAATGTCCATGTTCATAGCCAAGTCGTCGTGGGTCAAGATGGCGGTATAATCCCTTCACATCAACTTATCTTTAAGATACTATTTACACTATATACACTTTTATTTGATGCTATATCAAGCTCTTGTCTCCTATTAATATTGTTAAAGAGTGAAACCTGAAGCTTATATTCTATTAAGGAATAAATTTGCTTATACCGGTGTCAATACGGAACTCAGAGATGAAGTATATGAATAGATCTAACTTCATGTATCATGAGGTTTTGCCTTTGTCATCTCTTGGTAGAGAATACCTTGAAATTGCTAAGGTCACATTACAATGTTTTCACGCCAATCAGAATAACTGACTAAAATTTGTTCCATCTATCTTGTCTCAAGTGCAATAAAAGCAAACACACCCCTTGTAGGTGGTGGGGCGGCACAGACGAACACACCCACGATATCCCCTGCCTGTTGTAAAGGGCCCCATACAGGCGCAGACTTCTGGAATACTTACCTGCACAGACTTGCCCCTGGGAGGTAAGTCAGAAGTATGCAGTTGGCCACACACGCTCAGATTAAATGACTATTTACCGAGGAAGTTGAATACTCCACGATCAGCTGTTTTCTGTTTAACATTATGCGCTTCGGATGGTTGAAGAATGTATACGGATTGAAATTAATTAGATAGTCGGTATACAAGATGAGTTGCTTTTTGGACACAATTTAGCGCTCTGCACGAAGAAGATGCGCAAAAAATTCAGTTCTCATATTAGTAGGTTACCACATTTAAATTTTCTGCCGCAACTCTGTGATAGCGCTTTCGTCGCAAAGTCTCCGGCTGAATTCAAGCAGCGCCAGAATGTCGGACTTCATGCATATTTTAAATTTTTGTAACAGACTTTTTGTCGGCAGACTTTTCGGCCATACACACAGAGACATGTCTGAAGAGACTGGCTTGCGCAGACTTACCTCCGAATAAGTCTGCGCGTGTATGGGGCCCTTAAGAGGTGACTAAAAGGGGCCCCAGGGGCTCTCAACTTAGGAGCGTGGGTTGGCGACCACACAGGGCCTTTAGTTGAGTCCCGGCATTGCTTCCAGTTACTTGTACCAGGCTCATCACTTTCATCTATCCTGTCTGATCTCCCTTGGTCAACTCTTGTTCTTTTCTGACCTCGACGGTATTAGAGCATTCGAGGCATAGGAAGTCTTTCATTTTCATTGTCCAGTACTTCATTTTTTGAAGTGTTTGATCTTTTTTTTTACCACCTGTGGGTAGGGGACACACAAACCCACAGTAACCCCTGCTTGTCGTGAGAGGCGAATAAAAGCGGCGACCAAGGAATGATGTTTTTGGAACCATGAGACAATATGTGATTAGTACCATAAAGCGATTAACACCATGGGTCGACTTTACTTGCAGTTAGTACTACTACATGTGCCTGGTTGTGCTCCTTCTTAGAACAATAATCACTACTACCAGAGAAACACGTACTGCTACTGCCTCTAGCTGGGTCTGTGATTAGTATCATTGGGGAGGATTACTATGGGAGTAGTACCGTTATGTGAAGAACACCCTGGATCTGTGTTGCCTGTGGGTGGTGCCATAATGTGTGATACACTGTGGGTCTACATTGCCTTTGATCAGTACCACTATGTGAGCAACACCATGAGCATATGTAGCCTGTGATGAGTACCACTATACGAGCAGCACCATGAGTATATGCAGCCTGTGATTAGTACCACTACATGAGGAACGCCATGGGTCTACGTTGCTTGTGAGTAATTTCCTTATGTGAGGAACTCTATGGGTGTACGTTGCTTGTGAGTAATACCCTTATGTGAGGAACACCATGGGTCAGTGTTGCTTGTGAGTAGTGCCATTATGTGCGACATACTCTGTGATTAATACCATTCCCGTGATTAGTGCTACTATAGGAGGAACATCACAGTTCTGTTTTACCAGTGATTAGTACTATTATGAGGGGCTGGTGACCTGGATATTGGACCCTTTTTAACAACAAGCATCATCCCAGAAAATAAGGCATTGTGAATCGGGCTCACTGATTGTTTTGGATTCATGGTCATTTTTTCATCATTAGTTTTAGATTCTAGTCAGTGGTTACATTTTAAAGTTTTAATTATAGTTTCATTTTGTTGCACCTCTTATCATTAGGGGCCGATGACCTAGCTGTTAGGCCCCTTTAAACAACGAACATTGTCATTGCCAAAAGCAAACGCTATCTGATTCTAGATGAACCACTCTAGTAGGGATGAGGGAGAGTACCTCAACATTGCTGCTGTACTGCTGGATGCCTTGGCTGGCCCGCTAAAGTATAGAAAGTAAAGATGATCTCGCACAATTCTATCTCTCAGATTTCCGCAGGACATCATTTAAACAATACTCTTAATGGCTAACCTGTGTATGTTAAATTCAGCAGTGACATTTTGTCTCAGCTCTTCTCTAGATTTGCTCGAGATTAAGGCTGCCTCTGAAGAGAGCTTCCGCTTTCACATTTTTCCCTTGTAATTTTATTGCCTTTAACAATCTTTGTACCGTTTTGTGGCTCTCCTCTCAAAAGAACATTCTCTGCTTGTTTGTATTGCTTCACATCTAAATAAAAAATAACTTTCATGATTTAAAATATATTTGATGGTCAGGAAGTAGACACCCAAAAATGTTAAATGTTCACAAACGTGTAAAAAATGTACTTATAAAATGAAGTATATGAGAAAATATGTACTTAAAGTAAAGTATTTAAATATATGTATTTTAAAAATCGTGCTTTTAGGCAGTGTTAAGCATAAAACACCAACATTTCACAAGGATCATATCAAATTGCTAATAGGGGGGAAAAAGAAAACCATGTAGATACATAACTATCTGAGCCTTAGTTATGATATACACCGTAGTCCGTTATGGATCGGGTATTCCTACCTTGCAGGATACTAATCCTCATTTTTCCGTATTGAAAGTCAGTTAAAGGAGAACAATAAAACTTCGATTTCGACCTATTCAGTACTTTAAAAGCAATTATAAAATTAGGATCTCATCCTTATTTTATTGCTAAATTATTAAAAACATAGGACATGTTTCGTTCAATTTTTGAATATCTTCAGCTATACACATTTTTAACAAGGTTAAAACCGGTAATATTATTCTAATAACTTGCACTTATTGTTTACTGCTATCAGACTTAATCATAACTATTAAAATTCTTTTGAATATAAAACATTATATATTACATCGTCGTATTAAAACAATATTACTATAGTGTTTGAAACTTTAAAATCTTGTTCTAATATTTGAAATACAATGTCACAAGTTGGACATATATAAATACATTTACAATCTGTTAAAGTTGTTGAATATCTTAAAATTATTTGTTGGAATACACATTAAAATCTTTTTGTTACTATTGGCATGAGCTGTACCACACGTACCTTATGGATATAAAATCTTAGTGCACTCTCAGAACAGCTGAGTTTAGGTGTGACTAACATTCTTTTCATCTGTAAATTAACAAAATGAAGCACACTGTTGATTATAGGTTATAAATTTGTCGTACTTTGAATATTTAACGTCCAATTTTTCAAATTCACGAATTGCTTGTGGACTTGATACCAGTGTACAGCAGTTCTACAAACGTTAGCAAGAACTCAGTCAAATGGTGACAGTCAAGTTTTGATGATAAGAAAGTGGAAACTTCATCGAAGCGCTCACAAGTAGTCGTCAAACAGCTGAGTGCAGGCCCCGATTTCAAGTAGTTAGCGCCCTGGGCAAACAATATTTAGCCCTCCCCCCCCCCTGCTCATTTTCCTGTTCCTCTAAAAATAATTGTTTACTAATTAAATATTACGGTTTTCAAGATTGAGTTTTAAAACAGCACAATATGCAAATACGGTTAATTCTCATAATTAAACTTATCAAGCCAAATAAAGGTAACAGCCAAATAAGAATCGGGCCGTTTTTATTTTTATTTAAAAGACGATGGTTCAGTTTGATAGTTTGTATGTATTTTAGAAATAAGGCACATTTTTTTCATAAAATTTGAATATATAGATTAAATTCAGGTTTTAAAGTTAGAATAATTTAAAGTGTTTTATATAGGCTAAAAAAACAGTTGGAATAATTTGTGAAATGTAAAAGTAATTTGAGTGTAATTAAGACGTAATTCACCCAGGCCATAATTAGCCTACTCGATCCGCCGACTGCCACCCCTCAAAAACTGGCGCCCTGGGAAAATGCCCAGTCCGCCCATTTGTAAATCGGGGCCTGATAGATAAAGAATGGGTGAACCCTGCCTTCGCAGGGCTCCACACGTAGGTCTGTGAAGACCGTTTGTGTCCCTTGAACAGGTTTGCCTAGTCCAGACCTAGTGCTCCTATAAAGGATACCGGTGTCCGGATGTTGGCATTCCTGATATCTTCCAGGCTTACGAAATGTGAGCCAAGGTATCGATGTCTAGTGCTTGCAAGAGCCTCACACTGACATAACACATGCGCGGAGGTCTCCTCCTCCCTACCGCATCTTCTACACATCGGATCTTGACTGATTTTCATGATGTGTAGGTGTCTCTGTAAGGTATTGTGGCCTGTCAATAGTCCAACTACCATTCGCATTCTGGTCCTATTCAAATTTATCAGGACCTTTTTATAACTTTGGCTAGGCCCTTTGATAAGTTCACGTGCCTGCCTTGCTATAGTTAACCTCTTCCAAATGTCTAAGTGAGACTGGTTTGTCCACTGGGATATTGCCAGTTTCACGCTTTGGAGTGACACTTCCAGGAAGGGCTCTGGTCCTATGAAAGGACCTTTTGAGCCTTGTTTCGCTAGTTTGTCAGCTTCTTCATTTCCACTGATACCTGTGTGCCCAGGGACCCATGATAGGATAACTGAGCTAAGTTCACACAGCTGATCTAACATCCTTTGGCATTCCCATACCATTTTTGATGTTGTTTTAACTGCACATAGTGCTTTTAATGCTGCCTGGCTATCACTGCAAATAGTGATGCATCTTCTGTGTCCAGGCATGTTCCTTATATATATATATACAGCACAGGCCAGTATTGCGTATACTTTGGCCTGGAAAACAGAAGCATATTTACCCATAGGTAGGGAGAGCCTTGTCTTAGGCCCCCAGACCCCGGCGCCTGTGCCCGTCTCTGTCCGCGAGCCATCTGTGTACCATGTACAGCCCCCAGACCTAAGACGGGCCCCAGCATCCGCGGCCCACTCCTCCCTTGTGGGTATCACCACTGTGAATTTATAGTTCAAATTAAAACTAGGCTTCATCAGGTCCCTGATCATCATTGTCACAGGGCAGGTCTGGTGAAGCCTTGTGAGAATAGAGGCATGACCTCTATTCGGATTCTTGAAGGACCATCCTCCGAGTGACCAGAGGCGGTAGGCACTCATTCCCGCTATTTCCTTAACATATAAATGTAAGGGGGGAAGACCTAGGATGGCCTCCATTGCACATCCAGTGCCCCTGTTATTCCTAGACATGCAAGTCTTTGGGCACTGTTTAACTTGGTCACAGTTTTACTCTTCGAACCTGGCCACCAGACTAAAGATGCATAGGTGATCGTGGGCCGTACAATAGAAATATAGAGCCACTGGACCACCTTAGGTCCTAGGCCCCAAGTCTTTCCGACGGCCCTGCGACAGGCCCACATAATCTTGCGAGCCTTATCCACCTTATGGTCTATGTGTTTCTTCCAACTCAGTCCTGCCTCAAGGATTACCCCTAGGTACTTAACTGAGGTTGTCTTAACTAATTTTTTCCCAAATAGGAAAGGCTCTGACAGTCCGTCTAGCCTCCTCCTCCTGGTAAATACCACGAGCTCCGTCTTGTCGGGATTAACTGACAAGTCCGTGTCGTGGCACCATCTTTCCACCCTACGTAGGGAGCTCTGTACGAGCTCTGAAACCGTACTGGGGAAATTTCCCACCGCCATCAGGCTAATGTCATCTGCATAGCCTTGGGCGTAAAGTCCTCCAACATTTAACCTGGTAAGTAGTTCATCCACTACCAGACACCATAATGTTGGTGATAATACTCCTCCCTGTGGACACCCCCTGTCTATATTAGTTGTCAACATAACTGCGTTGAGGGTAAACAGAACTTGACGGCCCTGCAGCGAGGCCATAACCCATTTTATGAGCATCCTGCTCATTCCTCTTCTCTCTAGACTAAGTTCTATGGAGCCCAAAGATGTGTAGTTAAAGGCCCCTTCTATATATAGGAATACAACCATAGCAAGTTGTTGCTGATCCAAGGCACTCTCCAGCCTGGAAACTAGCTGGTGTAGTGCCGTCTCAACCGACTTCCCTGGTTGATATGCATGTTGATGAGGATGCAGGGGACAGTCTCTTAAAACTTTCTCCCTGATATGTCTATCCACTAGTCTTTCCAAGGTCTTAAGAAGAAAAGACGTTAGGCTGATGGGTCTATAATCCTTAGGTCTAGTATATGAAGACCTTCCGGGTTTAGGTATATATACTACCTTCGCCTGACGCCACCAGGAGTACACGTACCGCATAGTGAGACAGGCTCTAAAAATTCTGACCAGGTATGGTATAAGGACCCCACCCGCTTCCTAAAGAAGCGCCGGGAAGATCCCATCCATTCCTGGACTTTTGTAAGGGGCAAAATATTCTAATGCCCACTTCACCCTTCTGGGGGTAACAATCTCTGCGGCTTCCTTCCAGCCACTTCTATCGGGTCTGAAGGATCCGCTTGATTCTACTTCACTATTAGTGACTGCTGAACCTGGAAAGAGGGCATCAAGCAGTAAGTTCAGGGTCTCCCTCTCTGTGGAAGTGTATCCACACGAAAGGTGACTCCAGTGAGCCCAGCCTTGCCCTTCCATCCAAAGTTAGAATCTTGTGAAGCCTTGCCACTTCATGTTGACTTTCAATGGAGTCACAAAACTGTTTCCAAGATTTCCTAGAAGCTTTTTTGACTTCTGACTTATACCTTCTTTGTGATTCTTTATAGGAATCTATGCATTCTTGATCTTGAAGTTCCCTGTATTTATTCCAGAGCCTTCGTGTGTTTCTTCTCAGGTGTTCAAGATAACTGTTCCACTTGAAACTTCCTGTTGCTCTTTTTGCCTTAACAACTGGGCAGTTTAATTCATAAGAGGTAACCAGTGTATGTGTGAGAAAGCTCACACTGAGCTCCAGCTCCTCTTTGTTCTTAATTATATTTGAGGGTCCTCCTTCCAGTCCCCTCCTCACGTTTTCCCTGAAAGACGTCCAGTTGGTTCGTCTAGGGTTTCTATAAGGTGGGATCTCTAAGGAGCCCTCTGTATGAAACACAATGTGTCTATGGTCTGACAAGGAAGGTTCCAAAGAAACTTTCCAGTCTTTAAATTCCTGTATGATTCCCATGGAACCCAGGGTAAGGTCTATGATCCCCTCACTCCTGTTATTGATGAAGGTAGGGGTATCACCTATATTCATGATCTCAAGATCAGTTTTACATAAAAATTCTATGAAATGCTCTCCCCTTCGGTTTGTGTGTTTACTTCTCCAAATGCTGTGATGAGCATTGGCGTCACATCCTACTATGAGGTTTAGTCCTTGTTTCTTACAATATATCACCAGTCTCTTGAACTCCTCCGGCGGGGGTGGAGATTCAGAGTCTCCTGGGAAATATGCAGAACAGACAACTAGATCTCTTGGCTGTCCGCCCTCTTCATATCTCACTAGAACTGCTACAAGGTCTCTAGTAATGAAGCCTGGTATAGCCCAAGCGTTATGATCCTTAACTAGTATACATGCTCTAGGCTTTTCCTCTGCTATTCCACTGAATAGAGTGAAGCCTGCACATCTTAGTCCCATGATATGCCCCTGTCTAAGCCAGGGTTCTTGTATCAGAGCGACCGAAAACCTGCCTTTCTGGATACTTCTAATAAGTACCCTGGAGGCCGCTATACAATATTGTATGTTTGCTTGTATGAAAGTAATCATTGCTTACTTTCATGCAATACTTAACCTTATGCGGTCTCCGGAACGTGCAGCTCCGTCTCCTGCGATGAATCTTGAGGCTTGGCTGGCCTTGGTTCCTGTCCGGGCTCCCGCTCTTCGTCCCTGCTAGTCTCAGTGTTGTCTCTGGTGGGGTTGGTCCTCTGCTTGTCGCGCTTGCCCTCCACCAAGGTGAAGGTAGCAACATGCACCCCGCAGAAGATCTTCTTCCCCACCACTTTCTCCACATCTCTGGAGTCCATGCTGACCACAAGTCGGACACCTCTCTTCTCCTCCTTGCTGTCGTAGACCCTCCAGCTGTTGGGATTTAAGCCATGGTTCTGGCGTGCCATTCTTCCCAAAAGAACATTATTGTCCTTTGGTTGTCCTGGTATCCAGACCATGACTCTCTTATAGGAAAGGAGTTTATCCATGCCCACAATTGTGAGCCTGGCTCCTTCCCTCGGTTGTAGACCTGTAACAAGACTAGAAAGCCATGCTACAGTCTCATCATTCTCTGCGATAATGACGGCTGCACCTCTCGACAGATAGCAGTCCAGGAACTGAGGCTTAATGGGCCCCTGCTCCGGAAGCCCGTCTATCAGATCGGTGATAGCCTCCTCCACAGATTCCACCTGTTTCTCGGTTAGCTGCTGGTCAGGATATCCTACAGGTACTATGGCCATCCTGATCCCAGCTTTAGCTATTCTAGCATACTCCACCTTGGGATTTTTGTGGGTCGGCCGATCTTCTTCTGGGGTTGCCCCCGACAGAAGTCGTTTCCCCACTGGCGTCTTGGTGGGTGGAGTCCTCTGTGCCCTAGAAGCAGAGCCCACGGTCGTCGCTGTCATGGCAGTAGAAGGCCTCTCAGCTCCAGGAGTTAGGCCCTCTTTGGCCTGCTCCCGGGCCTTTAAAGCCTTTTTATACCTCCTCTTCTCAGCGCCGGAGCGCTGTTTCCTCCTCTTCTTCTGGACTAGTAGATTGCCCACTTCTAGAGTGAGCTCTCTTACTGTCGAGGTCGTACTATCCGAGGGTATCTGCGAAGAGTCCCCATCAGTTATTGAACTGGTGTTTCTCTCGGAGGCCCCAGAAGAGCTCTCCGGTTTATGGGTAGCTACAGTACTCATTTAGGTCCCACGAGGAGCTAGGGAAATATATGTCCGCCCAGGCAGAGCCCCGCATACCCGGGTAAGGCTACTTACTTCGAGAGGGCGCCAAGTATCTCGAAGGCTCCGTTCAGGACACATCTCCCATGTGCCATGCACCCCATCGGCACGGGTTGCGTTACACCTTATTGTTGGGTGGTGCTTTAGCTTCCTCCTCCTTGTATACCGAATGGTTACCCAGTAGGGCTCCACTCGGCATCGCAAGAAAGGAGCTACTAGTCCCCCACACCACGAAGAGGATCTTCAATTGAAGAGGGTAACCAAGGTTAATCCCCTACAATTGTAGAAGCACACACAAGGGGGAAATTGGGGCCTGGCTGAGTGCACTAATGTAAATGCAGGCAGAAGTAGAAAGGAGATGTCAACAAACTTACTTTCATAAAATTTTGTTATTATGATTAAGTCTGTTAGCAGTAAACAATAAGTCCAAGTTATTAGAATAATGTTACCGGTTTTAACCTTGTTAAAAATGTGTATAGCTGAAGATGTTAAAAAATTGAACGAAACATGTCCTATGTTTTTAATAATTTAGCAATAAAATAAGGATGAGATCCTAATTTTATAATTGCTTTTAAAGTATTGAATAGGTGGAAATCAAAGTTTTATTGTTCTCCTTTATTCCTACCTTTCCATTTTTGAAACTGTGGATATATGTACTTAAGAATAAATTAGCAGCTGCTGATCTCATACTACCACAGGTGTCTTCCCCATGTTTACCCAGTACCTTCTGAAATCCTTGACTTCTGTTTCCATTTCCTGCATTGAAATAGCCAGTAACAATGCTATCCTGGTTGTTGACTCTGGCGCCTACATCACATAGTGCATCTTAAAACAAATCTGCTTCATCCTCATCTGCTCCTTCATAATGTGAATATGGAGTGGTGCATCAAATGGGGAAATATTTTGGCATCAAGATGCTTCTTAGAATTGTCCAATAAATTAAGTGGCCACTGTGTTGTCACGTTATCCCACCCATTCAGTGTGCTGTATTCGGTGGAAAATTTAATTGTATTGAATGTGACTTGTACCATGCTAAAATAAATTTTTTATTTAATAAAAACTACCACAACAAACAGCTTCCCATTTGATATAGACTATAATCCTAATTCCAACAACCACCAAATCTACCCACATTCTTTCAGTTATGTGTCTTACCTGAAACTGTTACATGCTGTGGTCTTGTTAATGAACAGTCCCACTCCACACTCCTTTTTTCAACAGCAACAACCACCACCGTTCATCTTTTAACGACCGGGCGAGTTGGCCGTGCGGTTAGGAGCGCGCAGGTGTGAGCTCGCATCCGGGAGATAGTGGGTTCGAACCCCACTGTCGGCAGCCCTGAAGATGGTTTTCCAGGGTTTCCCATTTTCACACCAGGAAAATGCTGGGGCTGTACCCTAATTAAGGCCACGGCTGCTTCCTTCCCATTCCTAGATCTTTCCTGTCCCTTCGTCGCCATAAGATCTATCCTTGTCGGTGCGACGTAAAGCAACTTGCAAAAAAAAATTGCATCTTTTAACGCTTGCTAAGAACACATTATAATTTTAAACTTCTTCCTCATTATCTCCCCTTACCCGAATATTGTTCATTCCTAAGACATACAGATGCATCCTCATCGCCAACTCAGCCAATTCTATTTTTATTCTATCTATAGCACCCTGTCATGGAATCGTTTTGTTTGCCAAATTGTTTCCAAGGAGTTCTGGCCTATCAAATAGAAAAGAGACGGTGGTTGGTGGTGTGGCTGCTGCTGCTGATGATGTTTGCTTTAAGAGGAAATACTACTGGAAATGAGACTCTATCACTCCTTGATGTCTGAGAGTTGTTTAAGGCATTTTTATTGTGAACCGAAAAAAGAAATCCGTAAATCAGGGCAGTATCCTTACTTATACACAGTCCTGGTGGGAATTTTCATCTGAAACGGTGTAGGGACCACAGTGGATTGCATAGTCATAGCTGCCTGAGCATATGGAGAGCCACTACTCCGAATATGTGCAGGAAACTGCCCCAGTTTTTTCTGGACTCTGCCGGCAAACACGAGTAATCCCATTGTGAACCGTTCGCGTGTGGCAAATTATAATTTTAGAGGCATTGAAAAGAACAGGGATTTGAAGGTGTCTGGCAAATGACACACATGGCAAAAATAAACCAACATTTATTAACATAGATGCAATTAAATCAACAATACAAACAAAATAAGCTTTTCTTGATGTAGCATCGAATTATCAAAAGTTGTTTTCATCTTTAAAAGCTCACAAATTTACAATTTTTAATACTAAAATTTTAATTTGTAGATTACATCTTCACCTTCCCTTCGATGCAATTACACTCATGGTTAGTTTATACTGAAATTAAAGAATAAATTGAACTAATCCTGTCTGTTTTCCGGGCTTGTAGGCTGTGGTCCAGGAGCATGTGATGGTCCCGACGCTTCCCCAAAGACTGCGTTCAGCATTGAGGACTCCAACTTACTTCGATAGCAGCGAAGCTCACAGTGGAATGAAGTGGTGTTGTAATTCCACCTCATTATATAGTGCATGCTACGGTGCGCTGCTCGCCTATTAGTCCGCCATGCTGGAGGGGCGGTCGCTGATTGGCTGTTCTTCGGCCAATGGTTGAAGCATTGAGGAGCCCCATGTACATTGACCTGCCTTGGTGGAGATAGGAAGTTGCTTTTTCTAGCCCTGTCAGGCCATCGTGTAATTCATGATTTAGGGCGTTTGGGACTGGAAACCAGGTTTTTTTTACCCGTTCGGATTCCTCCTTACGGTTGAAACTGTTGGTGTGCTTCAGGATTTCAATGGCTTCCCTTTGTAGCCAGACGTGATAAGATAGAGTAGTCGACAGTAGTTTGGTGTCGCTGTACTGTATGTCATGGCCTACTAGCATCGAATGTTCAAAAACTGATCTGTCTGCTTGTCTCAGCTGGCTATGTCTGTTATGCTCCTTCAGCCGTGCAGTGGTGCTGCATTTTGTAGTGTCCATATACACCTGGTCACAGCTGCACGGGATCTTATAGACACCTGCTGTGGAGAGAGGATGGCGCTTGTCTTTTGCACACTTAACTAGTTCCTGAATTTTCATTGTTGGCCTATATATGGTTTTTACCCCCATGGGACTCCAGTAGCCTCCCTATTCTGTCAGTTGTGTTCCCAGTATACAGCAGAAAGTCTTTAGCTGCTGGCCGCTCCTCTTCTTTCTTCCCAGTTAGTGAACATCTGGGATGGAGTGCTGGCTGTACCCGTTAGCGAGTGGAGCCATATTGAGGTGGCTGAGCTCCTCGTTCAAGTGCTGAGGTTGACAAATTCTCATAGCAAGTTCGCCTAACGCCATAATCACTCTGTATTTTTGTCGTGGGTGGTGGTTGGATGTCTTCTGAAGATAGCGGTCTGTGTGGGTCGGCTTTCGGTACACTGCGTGTCCCAAATTGAAATCGGCCGCCTGTAAGTTTTGTGATCTTGAGCCGTGGACAGGAACAACTACAGCTGTTTCTACAGCGTCTGAATAGTATTAACACCAATATTTAGTTCACTATGGAGACAGAAAATGAAGGAAAACTTCCTTTCCTCAATGTTCTGGTAATGAAGACAGCCGATTTAAACTTGGAGTGTCCATGCGCCATTGATAAATGTCTACCTGTCAGCCTGCTCGTCCAAGGTTACACATTTATCCTTTATAACAGCTGATGTGCTCTCACACTGACCTAATAAAAGTGATGTCATACATTGATCTCGTCTCCGCACATTTCAGTCTCAATTCAGATGGGTACAATATCCAGTCTTGTTCTCCATAGCAAGTGGTGTCCTGACAGGCTTGGCAAGCTTAAAACAAAATGTTTTAAACAGCGTGTTTAAAATTTTTAGGACAATACACATTGACTAAAATCAGTCTTAAACTCAAATGTTCCAAACGGTTTAAAACATTATTTTAGGACATATGAAGGGTGCAGGGAAAGAAAGGGCTAAGTCCATTTTTTAATTTTTTAATGTGAATGAGATGTTTATTCCCGGTCCTAAACAATACCTCAGGTGGATTTGGAAAGAAGGAGCTAGGTCCACAAATACAGCAAAAACAAGAAACAGTGCACTGGGAAAGAAGGGGTCATGTCCAGTAAGTCAGGGAATAAACGGGCTCTTAAACAGTAGTTTTGAACCTTTAAGTTACCAGCCCTGTCATATTAATTATTATTTCCCTCCATTGTACCGTTTGGAGGTTAGTTAATGTGTAAGAGTTTGTTCTAGGAGTGCTCTGTGAACTATTCAGCAAGAAAGTGTTCATTAATGCTTCAATATGTGTGACTTAAGTGAACTATCAGATTCTTCAATTAATAAGGATGATCAGCACAGGGTAACTAAGAAAAGGAGACGTCATGGAAGAATGTCAGAGGTCAGGACCAAACTTAACCTAAGTAGTCATGTAATGGGGCAGAACTGCAATTGTAAGATGAAATGTTTTGATGTGGTAGGTGAGGAAAACAGGAAAACCATTTTAAGGAATTTTAATCTCATGCTAAGCAGGGACATCCAAGATTCATACCTATGCGGTCTCATTTCTGTTTTACCAGTCGCTCGTCGACGGCCTAGAAACTTGGAGGGTCAAGCAAGTACTGCCAAACAAGCCACGTACAAGTACAGAGTGAGGGGATGTGCCGGTGTAATGAATGATTACGATGTATGCCGTAAAGCTTTCCTTGCAATTCATGGCATTGGTAAAAAGAGGGTCGAGCGGCTGGTAAGAGGTCTTAAAATCACCGGTATAAGTCCAAAAAACATGAGAGGAAAGCATTCCAATCGGCCGTGGAAGATTCCGGAAGAACGTTTAGATGCTGTTCGTGAACATATAAAATCATTTCCCTCAAGAAACAGTCACTATGGTATACGAGACACCAAAAAAGCATACTTAGCTGAAGATCTCAATATTAAGAGAATGTATGGTATGTTTAAAACTAAGTATCCTACGATCCAGCTTTCGTATGAAATTTACCGTTCAGTATTCAACAATGAATTCAATATTAGTTTTGGATACCCACGAACGGACACTTGTTCTACCTGTGATGAATACAAAGCAAAGGTCGCCGCTTTAGAGAAAGAAAAAGCAAACTGTGGGGACTTTGCTAGAGCTGCCCAAATTTCTGATGAAATAAGAAGACTTTCAGTTGGAAATAGGGTCCATCTTACAAGGGCTGACACGTTCTATGCCAGAAAACGGAAAGCACGGATACGTTGTAAACGTTCAAGCGTAACAGAAGCAATTTGTATTGATTACGGTAGAAATCTGCCTATCCGTAACATACCAGCTAATGATGCTTATTACAAGAGACAGCTGCCTCTGTCTCTTTATGTATTCAATATTCATAGACTATCCTGTGCTGAAAGTCAGTTTTATCTCTATACAGAAGTTGAAGGAAAGAAAGCCAGTGATGACGTTTGTTCGTTATTGCATGATTATTTTTATAATCATCTGCCCATGAAAATTAGAGACATTCAAATATTCTGTGACTCTTGCTCAGGACAAAATAAGAATCACACTGTCTTTCGAGTTCTTCACTATCTTGTTCATTTTGAGAAAAGATTTGATTCAATCAAAGTAACATTCCCTATTCGAGGTCACAGTTACATGGAGTGTGACCGCAACATGGGCCTAGTTAACCAAAAGGCACGTATTGAAACCCCTGAAGACTGGGCATACGTCTTCAGCACAGCCAGAGAAAACCCCTCACCTTTTCAAGTTCGGCTCCTTCATTCATCGGAAGAACCGTTTGCCACGTCGTCTGCCATAAGTGATTTCATTTTTGCGAAGTGGACAGTGCACCTCTCTCAGTTCTACAAGAAGAAATTCCCCACTCGACCTATTCGCGAGATTGTTCTGGACAACAATGACAGAGGAATAAAGTTCCACTGCACATACACGGGGGAGTGGACTGATCAGGAAATGATTTCCAGAACCCAGAAGCAGCTTCCCAAAGGACAATTCTTCTTGCCAGGACATAGCTACTCTACTGGTAAGTTAAATTTACATTACTATGTAACCCCGTATCCACCAATGGAAAATAATGTTACACATGAGGAGCAAAGTGAGTTATGGTCGAATTACTTTTTGTTTCAGGTTCCATCCCAATATCTAAGGCAAAGTACGACGACTTGCAACACCTGGCAAAATTCTGTGGACCAAAGGCCCAAGCATTCTTTCAAGCACTCCCGAGAGAGTAGGAGTGGAGTGAAGTTAAACAGTGACATCTACGGTTCACTATGAATCAATACTCTTAATTTCTACTAATGTACAAATGTCTACTGTACAAATTGTTGGTAAAATAAGCAAAGTTTTTTAAGTTCCTCCTTAAAATAATAATTAAAATAGAAATAATGTGTTGGTTTACTTGCCGATGTGATTGTCCGTTCACATTCACTATCATTTCCATTATTATTATAATTATGATACAGTATGTAAATTACTTTAAATAAAACTGAAAAATTGTCAAATAATGGATGGAGCACCATTTTTACCACATACCCTCTGTATGAATAGCCCCGTTCTTTCCCCTTCTGTTGTGTAGTTAGGAGAGCAAAGTTCATTTTTCCGAACATAGAATGTTGTTTTTACACCAGATGTAAGTTAAAATTGTTTAAAAATGATATAGCTAGTAGGAGATAACAATAACTGATATTCACTTTAGAAAATATAGTTGGTAAGCAGAGTTACAATGTTTAAATGCCATTTACTCAAAATTTTAAAAATGTGACTTAGCTCTTTCTTTCCCTGCACCCTTCATATGTTTTGGAAAATTTTTCGTTTTTCATATTTTTAATGAATCATTTTCTAATATAGTAGAGCAGGGCCTCTCAGAGTGTATGCACCAGTGCTTTGTGCGGTCCAGGGTGCATAAGACTACTTCGCTAGGTCGACCAGAGTGCAGATCCCCCACTCCTCGAGTTTGAGCAATAGCGCTGTCTCTCTCTTTCCCTACGCTTGCCTCGTTCACTTTGCCCGTTTCCCCCTTGCTCGCCTACCCTGCAGTGCTCATCCTCCGAGCCGAGCTTAGCCGAGTTGCTCCGAGACAGAACGCTGGTCCGAACTAAGCCGAGTAGGGCCGATGCACGTTGCACAGAACCTCTGCGCCTCATTTTTCACACGTGACATTTTGGACTTTTGAGAGGCCCTGGTAGAGTACTGCGGTGTTCTCTGCCTTCTACTGAAGGTTTTGCATGTTAGTATAAAGTTTACAGAGTGATATTTTTTAATGGTTTTGATGTCCTTGTTTAAGTTTTTGTTGCTAAAGAACATTCATCGCAAACTATAGGGATGTTTTAAAAATATTATAAATCCAAATGTCGCTGCCACTTTGTCTTTATGCAGTGTGTTTCTAGTTGAGTTCACAGAAAACAAACCACTAGTTTTGCAGACTTCTCAGTATTCCTGACTTTGCGATGCACAAACCCAAAAGTGGAGAAAAGTCGTTCTATTCCAGCTGATGAAGCAACTGGATAATGCAGCTGATGTGCTAGGCCTGAAGTTGTGTGTTGAATGGTATACTCCTGTGCAACACCATGTCAGGGGTTTAATTTCTTCTAGTATTGTAGGACCAAACAGGTATTCCTTGAAGGGTGAACTTTTTGTTTTGTACTTAATTAGGTCAGGCATTGCATCTGGGTGGTAAGGCTTCAACATACTCCATAGCAGAATAATATTGTTCTTCACTCAGTCTCTTTCCTCGATAGTGTGGATCCATGTGGTTGGGTAGGAGATGGCCATCAGTTATAGCAGTGTTAAATCCTTTCATGAATTTGTTTAAGTCATTCAGTTCAGTTTTCAATGCAGAGTTTGATAATAATATGCCAGATATCCAAATAGGACTATAAATAATTCCAGAGTACATCCATAGCGAGAACAAGAGCTGTTCTACTAGCTTGTTTGTACTTGGCTGATGCAAAGTGTATAATAATTTGATTAATATGTTCTGTAATGCCAACCACCTCCAAGTCGTGTACTAACAGATTAAGCAGGTGAGCTGAACAACCATAATGTTATCGCTTATTCGATATATATTGTACTAGGAACTGTTCCAGCTCGGTACATTATTTTAAAATTGCCGGAATATATGGAAAAGGGACGGCAGAAATATATGTTCGTATGCCCGACATCTTGAGCGAGCACAGTACAAAGTTCCTCGTGGCGAGCTGGACACGTCACGAGCAATGAACCTGCAGGTGACGTCACTGCCACGTGTTATACACCTCTCTCTCGAATGTACTGGAAGAAAATTTCTAACTTTTTAGCCAATAAAGACACAGAAATGAGACATACATCATCGTGTACCTCATGTTCTGAACGTAAACCTATGTTAATTTCAATAAAATCCATCACGGCATTCAACAGATATAAGCGAGAAAGAAATCGCACTACCCCCAGTGACGTGGCAAGCAACCTTGGGTCGTACGGAATATAAGCAGCAGACCAAACCTTAGCAATTCAGTTCGCATTCTTCACAGCTGGCTCGCATGTCATGCTGCACGCGACGAGTCGAAATCAGTACTCATCCGGCCGCAACATCGTCATACAATTTCGACTGCAAGTTGACACTTAGTTTCTGTGAATACCGGTGAGTAACTTATAAACTGTTGGACTTACAATTCGCCAGACGTTCAAACTTAGGAAATTAACGTGTGTATAACATCAAAGTCAGAAGACTTGTAATAGTTTGCCAATATTTGGACTTGACAAATATCTCAATTTTCATGTGAATGATTTGAACAAATTCGAAGTTAGCACGGCTACTATAAATTGTAATGATCTTAAACCATTCTACTTAGAATATCGTGAGTGCAGGTTGCAACATGTTGACTGTTTTGAGTATTATCAGAGCCTAGAACACTTCAATTCGTGCCGAAAGACTGTTCGCGTATCATCGTAACAGACTGTACCATTTGAAACAACCTGTGTGGATAGACTGTATAATGAACTTCATAATTCAGTGATATTGTGAAATTAAAAAAATTCATGCACGAATACTTGTAGAACTGTGATAGTGAGAAGGAACATTACGAGATATTACGAAAGAGAGCTATTTTTTTATTTCTTTGTGGTGAAAGTGAGCCTTGATAAACTGTGCTTCGAATGAAATTTATTCTTGACAATACGGGCAGTGTGCAGTAAGTGTCAAGATAAACTATGCGTGGAAGTGTGTTTTCTTATTTTCAATCATCGTAATTTATGATAATAGACAGTGCTCCAACGTATTTCTCATCCAGTGAATGGTGATTATTTATGAGACAATCATAATCAGTTCTAACAGTGCAGATCAAATGGTGCACATTTCAACTTGGTCAGTTGGACTTTCTCGTGTTAAAGCCACTCTTTTATTAACATGAGAAATCCTGACTCGAGACTGAGATCGACGGTGAACGACGTAGATCGACGGAGATTTTATGCAGATCAACGTGGACTTGGTACTACGAGGGACAGTTCCAGAAACATGGTACTATGGAACATCGTGGTGATAGCTGTTAGCCGAGTTCCAAATTGCTGCTTGCAGAGCAATATTAAACTGTTCGAGCTCAACGAGAAGGCGTACGTCAGGTGAAATCAGTGTGGGTTTTTTTCTTCATTCAAAAACATAATTCTGACTTTGAACAGAACTTTTACAAACAGTGTCATTACTGGCAAAGAACATCAAAAGCTCACTTATTTAATATTTCATAAACTTGGGAAATTAACGCTTTACGACACTCAAAAGTAAAGTCAGACTTTCAAATAACAGTGTGCTCTTGTAATGTCGTATTTTCTCCCTTATTGGAACTTTAGGATTTCAACTGAGTGTTTCATTCATAATGAAAGTGTATCATAAACTCTTAATTTACGATATTTATGTCGCGTGCATAATACGTTACCAAAAATATAGGACAATACTGAGACCTTTATACCAGAAGATCAGATTTAATTTCAAGTGTTTCATATTTGAGTTTTATGTGTTTATAAGAAGGAATTACAGATTTTACTTTAATTTATGTAGAAAGCATAAACTAAAATCGCAAGTGCCATTAGAAAGACTTCAGGATTTCTTATTTACTTACAACATGCTTTATTATTAATTTACGCCATGAAAGCTACGATGGACATGACTGATTGAGAAAGACATTATTCAGTTGAATTTTACTTGATCGACTTGGTTATTTTAAACATTCTGTTGTTGAAATTGGGATTTATTTTCTAGTAAATATCTATGATTCGGCGATATAATAGGGTGACCTTCCAGAGATTGAATAAAGGAAAGAAAAAATATAATATCTATTATTTCGCCTTGCGCTCCTCTCTCTCTCTCTCTCTCTCTCTGTACCATCTCCTAAGGACTAGACACCCCTTAGAAAGACCTCATGCTCTTGAAAATCAACTTTTCCTGGTACAGTATATATATATATATTTTTTTTTGCCAATGCCTCCCTTTGCCCCCCCCCCCCCCTCCTCTTATTGCCAGCATTGTCAGTTACAAAACTTTGGAACGTGGCAGCCATAAAATGTTTCACAGTTTTTAATAGATTTTTCTACTACCATTAAGAGGTAATCAGATGTGAGGCTGTAATTTTTGGTGTAAATGGTTTTGGTTAAGTGAGTACAGTGGTCTGTTACATCACTAATTGACACAGAAAGAACTGAGTCGTTAAGCACAGTGCTCCAACCTTCTAAAGCCATGCATACAGATTTTCCTACCAGAGTTTTCTTTACATTGGCCAACTCTTCAGCATAAATTTCATCACGAAGTTCACGTGAAGTTTGCTTTTGGTTGGGTGGTTTATAGCGAGGCCGAAGAAGCAGAATCATTTTTACAAACTTAGGATGTTCAGCATGCCGAAAAGCAGAGTTCGTGCCAAAAATAAAGCGAGCCAGCTCTCTGCAAATCCAGTTATTTTTCTCTCCTTAGCTGATGTGTGTACTGCAAAGCTATCTCATCTTCCTTGCAGTATTCCTGAGCCAGGGCCATGAATAAAAGATGAAGATGGAGAAGTAGACAGTATACATTTTTCTCTTTATCTTGATGGTGTTGAAATCGGCGAACATGAACTGGAAGCTGCTTCACCATCTGCAACAAAACCAATCCAGTATTATCAGTTTAGCCCAATTTATCTGCATTGATATAAACTAAGAGTACGGTATGATTGATTGGGTAATGCCATTATTAATCTTAACTCTGCCATTAGGCTACATAATTGTTCAGTACAACATTACAAAAACTAATATAAATATACAGTACATTTTCCTTTAAACATACTTATATCCTTGCTACATCAAAGTACAAACTATCGAGGACATTGAACATCATAGATACTAGTACTGGTCTCTGACATTTACAATTTAAGAATAAATATTCAAACCTTTCACTAATCATAACTTTGCAAACCTTTAAACCAGTAACTAAAGTATCTATCACATCTGATAGATATTTGTCTCCCTCTGTCTTTGACCTTAAAATAACAGGAAAGAGCATCTGAGCTAAGAACCAAATTATCAAGCAATACAAAAAATGAAATACATCCTTCACACTTAACGTACTTAATTTATGACACACATAGATAGCCTCCTATGTACGTAATGCTGACAATATCATTTTCGCTTATATGTACATTGAGTTGATGAATAACTCCTTCAAAATTTAACGTATCACAAGTGTCAACATTTTCGTCACTGTTGATATCTTCTTCATTTACACTAAAATCTTTTATTTCTATGTCAGAAAGTTTAGCAGAAAATACCTTAATACTAATTGTTTTGAGCGTTCTCTCTGATTCGATTACTTACGTAGCTGAAATATTATAACAAGCTCCACTAATGTGACGATACTGTCCGAACCTAGCCTCCAAATCATCTGTCTGCAATTTACCTAGTAACACGTATTTGAAATTTAACGCAGTTAATAAATACTTAACAATTTCTAGTACAGTACTGACAGTATGAGTCAAAGCTAACTATCTGATGTGAATTCACTGTTTCTTTTCCTTGACTTTTCACCTTCTCTTCGAACTACATTGTGATTCCATTTCTCTAGCCATAACAAAACATTTCTCAAAAATAAATAATTATCATGATCCACAGATGTCACCGGGCAGCAGTAACTGTTCATGATTTTCCACAATTTAATTATTTTTAGAAAAAAATAGAATTCTCAATATTGTACTCATGGCCTAGCTGACATTGAGAGCAGCCACATTTTTTTCATCAAAAACCCTGGCACATAAGTTCACATTCTGCCTTTCCGAAGAAGTCGGGAACAATACTTTTTTTTTATCAAGAGCAGGCGCTAATTTAATTACATAGATAATTGTCTTTATTGGTGTAGCTCTGTGTAGTTCACTTTGTTGCAGTATTTTTAAATTGGACACACTGGCAATAAGAGTGGCATTATGATTTGTAAAATCTGGGATATAAAATGTCTGTTTCCTATCAGTCTGACTAAACCAGTTATTTCTAATAAACTTAAAAATGTGTACCAAGCCAAACAGGACAAAAATATTTTGAGTATTGTCTTAGGAATTAATGAACTTAGAATATAAAGTTCCGCCACATAAGTTCGTAAACATTGACCTGTTAATGCGGTTGTTATCTGAAATAATACTAAATACCTTATAGCCAAATTCGGTCAACACCTTCAAGACCTGTAAAGTAAGGTCACATAACTGATCTCCTGTTAAATCTTTGCACGGAAGTAAACCTACTTATTGTTTGACAGTAAAGAGGATACCATAAAGGTCTATATAGAAGTGACTACATTTATTGAATGTTAATTGGAGGGTTGTACAGCTAAACCTTCAAGCTTGCCCTGTTTGTATGTTACTTCAGACCTAACATAAATTTAATCCCAAAACAAATTACAATGTCTTTCGTGTTCGTTCAGTGCAGACACTTTATTCTTTAAATAATTTCCATTAGATACATCTATTCCAGAGCTTCCACAGCCTATCTTAGAAGTAAATGCCTTCAAATATTGAGGATGTGGCATAGTTAACTTTTGTATGTTGCAAAACAAATCAAATTTGTAGAAGTGTATCTGATAGTTTTTTGACAAGGATAAGTTAATTTATTCCTTGTAGAAATTGAATTTGTCACAAACATTCTTGTCATCAGTCTCATCCTTAATATCATCTATCAAGTTGCTCAAAGTTGCTAATTTATCCCATTTCCGAACCTTTAACCCTATTGAAATATCAAGCTACATAATGGTTTGAGCTGAGACCATTTACAAACTTAAGAGTTATCATTTATCACTAAATCGTCTTTAACAATAGTGAAAATCATGGTTAATTATCAGAGATATTCCGATTTTTGGAAGCTGTTTTTGCGTCAAACTAATTGTAAATAAACTTAGCTGGTTATTGTTTACTTTTGCATATACATTTTCCAGTTCAGATGCCTACTGCGAAATTCCTTGTTATTGCTTAGAAGCCATTAATGTTGTAGAGTAGTTTCTCTTATTTCTTGGAATTCTGAATGCGTTCTTCTACTTCCTTCTGTCTTTGTTCACGATCTTTTCTGCCTTGTGACAAAACTTTCGATAGATGTGCTGGCAAATTTTTGAAATTTGTGAGTATGGCATCATGAGTTAATTTTAACCACTCACATTTTACAGTTAGCACAGAACCATCAGACCGCGTCATCGAATCTTCCCACACTATGTACCTTGCTTCCCAATGTTTAATGCATACCTTTGATGAATTAATAACTTTGTAATTACTCCTGTGGATAGCTCTAAGCCATATTTG
Source organism: Anabrus simplex (assembly GCF_040414725.1). Classification (NCBI taxonomy): domain Eukaryota; kingdom Metazoa; phylum Arthropoda; class Insecta; order Orthoptera; family Tettigoniidae; genus Anabrus; species Anabrus simplex. The sequence goes on along the minus strand of NC_090266.1, from coordinate 876,815,188 downwards.
TGATGTAGTGGGATCTATAGGAAACTAAAATATACTGACAGGATTTCTAGGATCGTAGTTACTTTTACAACCTGGAACACAAGTAGACGGCATAATCACTTACTGTCGTTTAATTGACACTCAGATTTAATGATATATCACATTACTAGATCTAGAAATGATTAACTACATCAAGAACAGGGCGATTTGATCAAAGGAACAACACGCAAAGAGCAAAGATTCTTGACAGGCAGTTGAAGGGCATGAAGCAAGGCGCTCACTTGCACCATCTGCACTGTTGACGTGGCATCTCCGGTGATGGGGGAGCAGCACGGCCTGTATATCTAGTGTGGCCTTGATATAAACCTATATACAGTATATAATATTTTCAGGAACATAATATAATTGTAATTTAAATAATATATTTCTGTTTAAAACAAACAATTTGAACAAAAGTGTACTAGGAATTTTTTTTCTTTGTAGGTACAAAGAAATTATTGAACACTACCTATAAAAAATGTCTCACTGGAATTTTATTAATTTAATTATGTATAAATATTCCTTACCTGTAGAATCGGAATATGATTGAAGAGATTGTCGTGCAAGCTGCTGGTGAGTGGATATTACTGAACTTTCGATTTGTTTTTCATTTTCATATTCCATTTCCATGACTACACGGTCAGTGTCATCCTCAGATTGTGCAGGCATGACTCTGCTCCTATAAGGTCATTTTGTCTCTATATTTTTAATTCTAGCAACTAACCCAACCGTGTCCTCCGTGTACAATATACATTTTGCCCTAATTGTTTTGCCATTAGAAGTATTGTGTTCTATAAACTGTTACCATACTGGATCTTTCCTTCTGTCAGTTGAACTTGTAACTGCAATAAGCTGATTATACAGCTAAGTTGTAACCACTTTCTACATAGGAATTAACAGAACACAGAGAAATAGAACACACTAACATTCAAATATAACCTAACACAAGCATTGTGTTTCCTTTAGCAGCCACCCATGTTGCAGAGGAAAACAAATCGTACCTGGTAACCAAATATCCCTGCTGGCTGAGTGTTAAAAGTAGGAATGATCACAATATGAAGATAAGGTTGGAATTCAAGAGGACGAATTGGGGCAAATATTCGTTTATAAGAAGAGGAGTTAGGGATTGGAATATTTTACCAAGGGAGATTTCCAATAAATTTCCAAATTCTTTGCATTTATTTAAGAAAAGACTAGGTAAAATACAGATAGGGAATCTGCCACCTGGGTGACAGCCCTAAATGAAAATCAGTGGTGATTGATTGATGGATTGATATTGATTCAATTGTAAACATTGGTTTATTACCTATCATACATCTCTGGTCAAAATGATCCTTAAAGTATTGATGTACAGCATTTTGTTGCACAATTTAAAACAATTTTAGAAAGTGTTCAGAACAAAAACAATTTTTGAAAAAGCTGTTATTTTGCCAACCGTGTATACTGACTCTCAAGACCACTTAGCTGTTGCTCATTGTTCACAGTCTAGGAAGTGACTGCTGGAACCCACACTACAAACCATCTGTTTTAATTTTACGTTATAGAAATGGTTATAAAATTGGTTGAAAGAGCAGAAGGTAGTGACGATATGAAAGTGTTAGTGTTTCATGTAGGGACCAATGATCTTCGAAGAAAGGTGTCAGTAGACTATTTAATGGGAGAGGTGTATGAACTGGTGAGTGAAGAAAAAGTTTAAGAATGCTAAGATCTTACTTAGTGGCGTTGTGCGAAGGAGGGATGTACTTCTACGGCGAGTGAAGGCCTTGAATGAATGACCAGATGTACTGGGTGTGTCAGCAACTGGACTTGGTGTATGTAGAGGCGGATAGCTGGATAGGAGATTGGGACTTCTCACAGGATGGACTGCACGTGAAAGGCGAGGCTCCTACAAGTTAGTACATCTGCACGGGAGTGTCATGAAGTCTTGCTGGCAAAGATTAAAAAGACTGGAGTCGGGGGAGGGCTGTGAACTGGAACTGACGACGGGCAATGAGCAGCCACGGATTATATACTCTGGAGGTAAGACCCTAAGACTACTGCAGGTGAATTGGCAAGGTGTGCAAAACGAAATCGTTGAATTTTGAAATCTTACTTTTTTGCTATTTGCTTTGTCGCACCAACACAGATAGGTCTTATGGCAATGATGGGACAGGAAAGGGCTAGGACTCGGAAGGAAGCGGCTGTGGCCGTAATTACGGTACAGTCCCAGCATTTGCCTGGTGTGAAAATGGGAAACCACAGACAACCATGTTCAGGGCTGCCGACAGTGGGGTTCGAACCCACTATCTCCCAGATACTGAATACTGGCCGCACTTAAGCGACTGCAGCTATCAAGCTCGGTGAAATCTTACTGAATCATACCATGTGGATATTGTCATCTGTACAGAGTCATGGCTGAAAGGGAGCGTAAATAGTAGCAAAGTAAATAATTGTGATTTCATTATATATAGAAGGGACGGAGTATAGAGGTAGTGGAGTATTTATCTGTGTGCGAAAGAGCAGAGGTAGTTGTTTAAAATGGGTTGGTGAGGATCATGAAATGCTATGTGTGCAAATCGTGGATGAAGGTAATGCCAACCCCATTCAAATAGTAGGAATGTATGGGGCACCTGGGGTAACAACTTCTCTGTACTCAATAGGCTGTACGATATTACATGGACAGGCAGCAACATGCAGAAAAGTTTTATAATTGCAGATGACCTAAATCTCCCGGACATTAAGTGGTCTGGTGAGGCTATGGGAAGTGGCTAGTCAGGTCACAGTAAACAAGGTAATTAGGGATGGTGGAATTACCCAAGTAGTAGACTATCCTACTAGTGGAAACAATGCTTTAGATGTTTATCTTGTAAGACCTGATGACTTACATATTAGCTCTATGGCAGTACCAGGAATTAGCGACTACTCTGCTGCAGAATTAAATTTTAGGTATCCCTTAAATACTAAACTAGATAATGAGGAGGTAAAAGAAAGTATACCAGTATAGTAAAGCAGACACCTTTAAATTCCAAGAGTTTCTATGGCAAATATTTCCCAGCTGGGCATCAAAAGGCAGACACATAAACGTAATGTGTGATAATTTTATTAGCGTTATTAATAGGGCTGTTGAGCAGTTTGCACCCCTTAAATTACTAAAACGAAACCCAGATCTGGAATACTACAATAGGAAAATTAGGAGCCTTAAAAGGAAAGTAAGAAAAGCATACAACAAAAGACAATTTAGTTCGGAGCATATGAAAAGTTATCACAAACCGTCCAAAAAACTTGCTTCTGAAAAGAAAGCTGCTCATGATAAATATATTAAAAGTATACTTTCTTCCAGAGAAAATGTGTGGAAAAATCTCTAAATTTGTTAGAAGAAGGAAAGGAGCCATCCAAGATGTGTCAATGATGATGTCCAGAGAAGGTGAGGTAATTACTGACAATCTAGTAATAGCTAATGAATTAAATCATTGGTATGGGAATGTATTTAATGAGCGTAATAGCCTGGCGATATGCATTATCGATAATGCTGATTGTTCTCTCTTCCAAATTAGCCATAGAAAAATTCAGAAAAGAATTAAGAACTTATGGAAAAATAAGTCAACAGGGCCTGGTAATAATGCCGGGGAGGTTATGAAACTGGGAGATAGAGCTATTCTATGCTATTTGGAAATAATATTTACTGTGTGTCTCAAAAATATGCAAATTCCAGATGACTGGAAGAAAGCAACTGTAATCCTGATTTTTAAAGGGGGCAGCAGGCTGCTAATGGACAATGCCATTAACCTTACATCCATTGTATTCAAACAGATGGAACAACTCATTTCAGAATATCTAAGGGAACAATGGGAGAAAAGTTTGTGGATTAATGGCAGTTAACATGGTTTTAGTAAAGTTTTCTCCTGCGAGAGCCAGATGTTGCTCTTGCAAGATATTAGCGAGTCATTAGACAAAGGTCTGCAAGTTGATGCTATTGTAATTGATTTCACTAAAGCATTTGATGTAGTACCACATGACATTCTGATCCTAAAATTGGTGGAAATAAACATTGATAGAAAGGTGGTTCTGTGGATCTGAGAATTTTTTGACAGACCACACTAAGAGGGTAAGTGTGGGAAGTAAATACTTTGAAGTTTCTATAACATTGAGAGTAGTACAGGATAATGTTATAGGGCCACTCCTATTTATAGCGTTTATCCACGATCTGCCGAACAAAATTCGAAGTGTATGCAGATTGTTTGCGGACTATTGCATAATACACAGAAAAATACAGAATGCCAGTGATAATAAGCCGATCTATATATACTCCATGAGTGGGCACTCAATAACAGAATGAAAATAAATTCTCGAAAAGGGGACTTTCAATATTGTCTTGGATTGGACGCTCTTGCAAGTACCTAGGAATCCACATAGAAAGAGATCTGCCGGGCTGAGTGGCTCAGACGGTTAAGGCGCTGGCCTTCTAACCCCAACTTGGCAGGTTCGATCCTGGCTCAGTCCGGTGGTATTTGAAGGTGCTCAAATACGACAGCCCCGTGTCGGTAGATTTACTGGCACGTAAAAGAACTCCTGCGGGACTAAATTCCGGCACCTCGGCGTCTCCGAAGACCTTAAAAAGTAGTTAGTGGGACGTAAAGCAAATAACATTATTATTATTATTTAGAAAGAGATCTAAAATGGGACACCAGCGTAGGAAGTGTCATTTCTAAAGTGCACAAGTTCTTACACTTCATGATAAGGGTGCTAAAGGGCAGCAGTTCTCAGGCGAAGGCACAAGGCTATATATCACTCATTAGGCCAATCCTGGAATATAGAGCAGCCATATGGAATCCATACCCAAGAGGACTCATTAAGGAACTTGAGATGGTATAGCGAAAGGCTGAAGATTTGTGCTTAATGATATCAATCCTAGAAGTAGTGTGACAAGTATGATAGAAAAACTTGAGTGGGAGATACTGGAGACTATAAGGATACTAACACTCTCATGAGCCATGTATAATGGCCTGCACGAATAAGCCAGCCTGGGGAGAGTTGAACAGTCGACTAGGAAAGCCCTGTTGCATAAGTAGGACAGATCATCCGCATGAAGTAAAAGGTATATTGCAGAAAAATATGGTAAATATTTGTTTGTAAATTGGGGAATTGATGATTGGAATGCATTACCTTCAACAGTTGTAGGGCGTTTTCCCAAAAATGTAAGATGCTTCTAGAATAAACTCCAGCATTCTGTAAATTGTGTACACATTTCTATGTGATAGTATCATATTTTAATACAACACTCATCCGACTGTTATTTACAGTATTAAGGCATCTGCATTATCCAAGGGAAGTGTGAATTTGTATATGAATGTGCTGTATTTACAATGCTAAGATAATAGCTAGTAATGGGACTGCTCAATCTACTTCTGTTAAACAGAATCCAATTAAATTAAATGAATTTTTAAAGTAAAATTTTAAAAACGGTCAGGAAGAGATCTTTCCAAGCAAGTGACGGGGCCATCTGTTGTGAATACACACTATATCTGCATAGCTTCCACACGACAAATAGCAGTTTGTGATCCGCTCACTTATCTGAAAGAAAAAAATAGTTGCAATGCCTTTTTCCCCAACCCTCATATTTTCAAAAGAACACTACAGGTCTTAGGATTGCATATCTTCAACATCCATATTAAATATATAGAATAGAGTAATATTTTTGTGGTGTCGGAACTATTAGGTTAAGAGTCTAGGAAATATATTTGACATGTGATTCTTCTATATCAGAAGTTTTATGCATGATGCTGCCTTCGCCAGGGTTGCTCAGCCAGTAAACACGAGGTACCTCAGTGTGGTACGTTCGAGAAGCCGACTTCATTTTACTGAGGCATTTATTTTTAAAAAAAGTAAAAGGGGATTGTGGCTCGGTAGGCTCGTGGCAAAATCAATTAAAAATTACAAAACAAACAAAGTCAAAAAAAAAATCAAACCTCCTTCTTGCAGTTATTTGTTGACTGCAGTTCTTACAAATCTGAAATCTCTTTTATGATGTTATTACCTTATTAAATTATTTGGATAAGCTATAGATTTCTTCTTCACTGGATACTAACACAGCATCGTTCAGCAACTGGTAGAGAACTGCAACATGACCTCAGGAGGATCATTGGAGTCAAGGTGTCTGACCAGATAGTAAGGAACAGGTTAAGAGAAGTGTCCTTACGATCCAGACGTCCTGTTCAAGTGCCCGTTTAATGCAGCAATATCACGCAGCTCGCCTTCTGTTTGCCCTTACCCACATTAGCTGGCAACTTCGCCAATGGAGACGTGTTATTCACATATGAGTTGACGTTCAAGTATAACTGAAAGTTAATCAGAAATAAATTCTATTAGTGGAAAGACTGGAATTATTTTCACAACACAATTTCATCTGTCCTATCGTGACTCAAATTCCACTAACAAAGTCAGATTAGTTTAAATCTCCATCATGTGGTTTTAAAATCCTCAACATCCTCAAAAACATGTTGAGTATTAATATTCAGAGAATTATTTATCTCCCTCAAAATTGACTTAATTCAGTGACTGAATTACATTTCACTGACCATGTGTGTCAGAAATATTCCTATCACTACCATCTACACAGTTCAAAAAAATTAGGGGAACATGTTTTGTAATGTCTGGTATGTGAACGTTAATTTGGTAGATGGGGTTCCAATGGTCGTACAGCATACCTCGAGAACTTAGCTACTCAGGGTATGTCAAATCGAAGTTATACTCCATCTGTAGGTGTAGCCATGCATTAAACTGGTGAAGTTACCCCTTAAAACAAAGTGAATAGCAGTGCGTCATTGTGAGGTACCCAGACTACTGTGGTCATTTGAGCATGTTGTACGTAAACCAGCACATCCCATGAGACATCATAACGAGGTTCTAGTTGCAAGGGCCATCACTTTGATCCAGGAAGGATGGACTTTTTGTCGTGTTGCTGTGGATCTCAATGTCTCTCCATCAGTTATTCAGCGCTTGTGGAATCTGTACAATGAGAAAGGCCAGTTCACAAGGAGGGTTGGACAAGGTCGTGGACGCATGACAACCCCACAAGATGACCAATATCTGACCATCTGTGTGTTGCAGCGTCGTTCAGCAACTGCCAGAGAACTGCAACAAGACCTCAGGAGGGTCATTGGCGTCAAGGTGTCTGACCAGATAGTAAGGAACAGGTTAAGAGAAGTGTCCTTACGATCCAGAGGTCTTGTTCGAGTGCCCTGTTTAACGCAGCGACATCGCGCAGCTCGCCTTGTGTTTGCCCTTACCTATATCAGCTGGCAACTTCATCAATGGAGACCTGTGTTGTTCACATATGAGTCCAGATTTCTTCTGACACAGTATGATGGACGCCAACATGTATGGAGACGCCGTGGTGAGCAGTACATGCCATATGTTGTCCAGGAAGGCGACCGATTCGGACAAGATTCTGTGATGGTGTAGGATGGCATCAGTATTGATAGCGGTACGGATCTTGTAGTCGTTCGTGGTAATTTTACCGCTGCGGGGTACATTGAGCAGATACTGCTACAGGATGTGTTGGTTGCTCTATAGAGTGTTGGCCCTGAATTTGTACTCGTGCACGAAAATGCTAGGGCTCGTGTAGCGCACATCACCTGAGCTGTCTTGCGAGAACTGGACATTCAACAGATGGAATGGCCAGCAGTGAGTCCTGACCTTGATCCCATCAAGCATGTGTGGGATAGGCTTGACAGAAGTGTTCGTGGGTGTCCTGTTCCACCACAGACTCTCCAAGACCTCGAACAGGCTCTCATTGAAGAATGGGACCTGATACCGCAGCGTGACCTCCGTCGACTTAAACGGAGCATGCCACGAGCATGCATGAAAATGAACGTGAATCCATCGATGTTCTTTCGTATACTTAAACGGTAAGAATAAAGGTTTAGTTGGTAATGTACCTGGGTGTGAGGTATTGTTTTGTGGAGCATGGCATACGTTCAAAAACGTGTTCCCCTAATTTTTTGAACTGTGTAGTAATTTGTACAATATTTACACAGCTTGTGAATCAATCTTCACATTTCCACATTTTCGTCCCTTCAATTATTTATTATGTACAATAATCTGCTATTTAATTTAGGAATCTTCCATTAATCCTCTCACAATAATTCATTAATTCTTTAATTAGTGATCCGATCTTTATTTTGTGTCTTACTATCTGATAATCCTCTCTTAATGATATTAAATTATGTTGGAAAAATATAGTGCACAGAATTCCCTATTCACTTCCTAAATTTGTCGTAGGTTTGGCAGAATCTGAGACTTCCAAGACAGAACGTGTGAAGTTCAGAAATACCATTATGAATAACACATAGCATGATATGACACGTTCCACAAGCATATCTGTACACTACAACACACATGCATTTAAATACTTGTTTATTAACTGTGTTTTTTTACGTAACCTGCTGGCATAATTATCTCATTGATTTTTTTAATTCTTAATTGCCACAAAACTTGTAGCTGACCCTACATTACGTCCATCCTACCCAAGTTCTTACTTGAAAATACGTGACTAAATGGGGTAGGAAATCACTTGCTTGAATTTAACATTCTAGATCAACAAAACTCCCTCAGAAATTAATAAGAAGAATATCTACTTCAAATCAATGCTGTTATTACACTCATATAAATCAGGATTTGTAGTTAATTTAATTTTTATTGCTTGCTGAGCCTTCTATTGAATGATTATTAATTTTTATAGCCAACGGTTGCTCTAATTGCTACATATGCTCATTAATATCATTCCTAATGCTGCATAAATTGCTTCCTCCAAATACCAATTAAGTGGACGAAAGCCATACCGTATTTTCCAATAGTTGAATCGAGCACATTTTTGCATTATCAGCAAATGTCACATAACTCGATCAATTTATTTGCTCAACAAATGTCATCTTAAACTATTCCCAATCCTTTAATTTACACATCATCATTAATTCCTGTGGATTGATTGAAATCAGAAGAACTTGTTGAACACATTGAATTGATCTCAGAAGAATAAAATTATTCCATCAATCTCATCTCAACACGTGGTTGGATTGAATTACTACAAAAATTATTTAATTGACTAATTAATTCCCGGCCGGTCTAGGAAGCCAAGAATAACGGCTGAGGGGATTCTTCGGGCTGAGCAGTGATTGTCTGGCAGGCCATGGCCCTTTGGGACTGTTACGCCTTGGGGTTTGGTTTGGAATTAATTTCCGGCACTATCATTATCATAAAATCATTATTTTTATATGCCACAAATGTTCTTGTAAAGTTTGAAGACAGTAACTCGCACTGCAATGTTAAGATAGATGTACAGCACACATATTCTATTCAACCAACACTGTAAAGTTAGAAGAGAAAGAGATTTCAATTCTAAGTTTAATTTAACATAAATATCTACTTACAAATAGAAGGAGAAAGGAGGGAAAGAGAAGAAAAAGGAATCGTTAGTAACAAGGGACAAAACCGTGAGGTGGTTGAGTACTTCAGTTATTTGGGAAGTGTAATAATGCAAGATGCAAGGTTAGATAAGGAGATCAGCAGAAAGGTACAAGTGGGAAATACGTTCTACCAGAATGTAAGGAACCTGGTGTGAAACAGAGAAGTTCCTATGAAATGTTAAGAGATAATGTGCAAGATGTATTATATATATCGTATGGCTTTACAAGTACACAAAAAATATATCAAATGGAAATGTGTGCATCAGATACTTGAATTTGACAGCAAGAAATAAGAGTAAAATTCAGGCCAGGGAGACAAAGTTCCTGAGGAGTATGGTAGGGAGGACAAGGAGAGACCAAGTAAGAAATGTTGATGTCAGAAAAGAAATAAGGATATAAAAACTGAGTGATAGGATGGAGAAGAATAAATTGAGGTGGTTTGGACATATTATGAGGATGGAGGAGGGGAGGCTACCAAAACAAATGTTTGAATCTAAGTTAGAACAAAAGCCAGAAAGAATACTGGAATACAATTACTGAAGAGGAGTGGTGAAAGGAGAGGCAGTGGTGGAAATATGCCATCAACACCCCGATATGGCAGAAGCCGGACAAGGGGAAATGAAAATGATGATTATCTAAGATAAGAGGATCATACTGTAACCTACTGAAATGAGAGAAAGTTAAAAAAGAAAATGGAACTCTCTCTCTCTCTCTCTCTCTCTCTCTCTCTCTCTAGATGATGTAGGCTGGTTTCCTCTCATTAGATGTTGTCGGATGTCCTTTTCCTTTATCTGGATGCATAGTTTCATTGCCGTGGCTGCACAACTTCCGTTTAGGCACATGATGACCGTTGTTTCCCCTCATTGAACGATGCTGATGTGGCTCCTTCATTTGTTCAGCTGCAGTTGTCCCTCATTGATTTAGTAGCATGATGATGTAGCAGTTTTCGATTAGCTGCTGAAAACTAACACCCCATTTTAGAAATTTAGTACACCAGATTTTACCCAATAGTTTTTGTAGTGAATTATACATATCCCTTCACCGGATGATAAAGCTGCACTATAATTCGTTGATACAGTATTTCTCTGGTATCACAGACTTGTGGGGTTACTTTAAGTACGACAGGTAAACATTTATCCTTGGATAGTCTTGAGTTCAGTCTCGTAAATGTTCGACTCTGTCACCGGTCCCCGGTGTGGCTGCAAGCTGAGCATAACTCGCTCTTTGCTGCTTCTCGTCGACTTGATGTTCTTGCTCTCTTGTGGAATATATGCTCAAAATAATAGTTGAGTATCAGAATAATATTAAAGTAATAGAGATTTTGTACATATCACCTCACTTCCTATTCGTTTATAATTACATCTGAGTGGCCATTGGTTCAGAATAACAGTGGTGGAGAATTCCAGAAAGTTTAATTTAATATATGAAACTGTGCACATCTTCCTTTTTCCTCGGTGATGTCACGTGATTTTTAGCCTTGGCTGACACATGCTGATGACTAATAGAAAAAATAAACCTCACCTTGTCAGCGCGTGCATGCTGCTCGTCCCATTTTCACAGTCAAGGACACTACCACAGCTGTTCCACTGGCCATATTAAATGTCATTCAGAATACCTGTACTTCCTAATAAAATTGTTACTTTCCTTGTAATAAGGACCAGTTTGGATGGGTACAATACACACACACACACACACAATACTATCAGGAAAGCTGATTATTAATGAGAAAAAGAAAGTTACGAACAAGTGCAAGTCAAGTCGTATATAGAAACTAGCAATATACCCGTGCTTCGCTACGGTATTATACTGAAATTTGTAATTGAATGCTTATTGTTTTATATATAGAATACGCCGAAATTCGCGATCTGATTCGTTTTCCGCGAGAATCCGCCAAAATTCGCGTCCTAACTCGTTTTCTAATAGATTACGGCAAGTTTCCTCCCATTTTTTCAATCTTTCTTTCCAGCAATCGATTTCGTACTTCCCGGGCTAGGTCCAGGTATTCCACCCGGTCAGTTGGGTCCCTAAATCTTTGCCATCTTTTCTTATAAGCATTTTAAATATGGATCAAATCCTTCAGGATATCCAGCGTGGTGTCGTCTTGGATGCCTTGGCGGTACTGAACCCGCGGTGGGACTGCATTCTTAGACACTACCTGTCCAGGACCCGTTTCCAGCGTGGTGCGCACATTTCTGTGGCTTGGTTCTAAAAGGGCCAATGTCAAGATTTATCAAAACAGGTTTTATTGGGTACGTACGCCATACAGTTTCACGTGCTCTCCGTATTGTTAAAACGGCCAATGTCTGAGTCACATAGGATGAGAGGATACTGGTGTTGAAAGATGTAAGCCCCAAAGTGTTGTAGCAAGATTCTTATTAGCATAAAGGGCCGATGTTGACATTGGCCCTCTCTCTTATTTTACATTTGTTTCATGAAGGGCCAATGTCAACATTGGCCTTTATTGCTGACAGATTGTTTCAACAATTGAAACAGTGCTGTGACATTGGTCTTAAATCTGGCGGGAATACACAATAATAAGTGTTGTTCCTTTAACAGTTCCCGGAACATTTTAGTGCATTGTCAATGAGGAATCTACAGTAGAGTCTTGGTAGGCACACACTTCATGTTTCACAGAGGCCGGATAATGGTATCTGTGCCAGAAGACAGGCTTTGACATTAGTGGTAAGTAAATCTGTTCATTATAATAACCACAAATAGCTTGTTTTTCTCGTATGATACAGTAATTAGGTTTATTTTGATTACATATTTGTAGTCCGGTTTCTTACTATTATTTGTTCTTTACTTTAGAGCAAGCTACAAACGATATACCAAAACATGATCGGTCAGACGTCATAAATGTAGTCTGTGAGGAGTCTGGACAACAAAATGTACCAGTTAAATCAGGACTTCAGTCATCATCTTGTTTTGAAGGTACGAATACATTAATAACGCTAATAATAATTGAATAAAAGTGTCCTGTTTTCATGAGGGATATTTTTCTTAGCGTATTATCATAACATTATTTACTTTATAACTTCTTGGGCATATTACACATTGTTTATCAGAATCCTACTCGACAAATGGCCCAATGTGCGACAAGGAAGAGCATGAGGAACCAACTCCACCTGAAATATTAGCGCATAATTCGTCACTCTGCCTTGAAGGTTTCCTAAAATAAACTGTTATTTTATACCTCATTTTTCCAGCCCAAACCCATAAATTGACTGGTATCTCTACTTAATACCGATCTAAAATATTGTGAAACGCCTATTAATTGATTTCATTGTTATTTTCTTCAAGGTTATCCCAGTACGAGTAGAGAAGGAAATGCATGTTCATCATTATTGACAGACGTGATTTCAAGTTCTGATGAAGATATAATATTTGAAGATTCTGATGAGTATGTTCCAAGTGATGGGGAAAGTAGTGACGAAAGCAGTGACGGAGGGAATAAAGCTGTACGAATGATAGCTAAAATATCTTTGACTGAAAAAATTTATCAAATTCAACAGCAGCCTGACAATGAAACAACAAAGTTCAGTGGAAGGGGGAGGAAGAAATGTGATCCACAAGATTCGTCCAGAAAAAGAAAGCAAAACCAAAAATTATGGGGAAAAATCAGAGGAAAGAACTGAAAACTCAAGGAAAGCAATATGTGACATCGAAAGGAAAAGTTATACCTGCTAAGGTTATGAAATCGTCGTGCAAGTGCAGGAAAAATTGCGGAGAAAAAGTAAGTGACAATGAGAGAGAAAAAATGTTCATGGAATATTACAAATTGTCCCCAGAAGCTCAAAATCAGTTCATAGCTAATCATGTGTATGAGGAAAAGAAACATGTGGAGCGTTTAAGGAATAAACCTGAAGGAACTGCAAGCAGACGAAAATATTCCAGAAAGTACTTTCTTTACATGGCTTCCTTGCCAACTAAGCTAGAAGTATGTCAGAATATGTTCCTTAATACATTTTGTTTAACACAAAAGAAGGTAAGAGTAATTGTGGAGAAAATACGGAGCTCTGAAGGAGGAGTGTGTTCTGAAGATGGACGTGGTAAACATTCAAATCATCCAAAAGTTCCTTCCGATGACATTGATTTAATAAAGGAACATATTAACATGTTTCCTTCCTACGAAAGTCATTATTCACGATCTCATTCTTCTAAGAAATATTTATCTCCAGACTTGAGTATTTCAGCAATGTACCGGCTCTATCCAGAATTCTGCCAAACCAAAGGTGTGAAGCCAAGAAGTGAAGCATGTTATCGAAGAGTTTTTGTGACCTGTTTTAATCTTAGCTTTCACAAACGGAAGACTGACACGTGTGCAAAATGTGACAAATACGTCGTGTTACTCAACAATTGTACTGATGATGCTCAACGTTGTAAGGTTGAAATGGAACGACAGCAACATTTGGATTTAGCCTGGGCTGGTTATGGTCAGAAAGAAAGTGATAAAAAGAAAGCTGAGCAGAATTCCAAAGTTGTAACCCTGGCCTTTGATTTGCAGAAATGTCTACCCACACCTTTTCTACGTTGTGGTGTGGCATTTTACAAAAGACAACTTTGGACCTTCAACTTGACGATCTATGTAAAAGGACTTAAAGAATGTTCACCAGTGTGTTACATTTGGAATGAAAGAGTTGCAGGAAGAGGTGGCCAGGAAATAGCTTCTTGTCTATATGATTATTTGCTGAAACTGCCTGACGAAATTGTGGAGGTACACCTGTATAATGATTCGTGTACTGGACAAAATAAAAATATTTTTGTTGCAATCATGTTTCTGAGAGTAGTGGAAGAATTTATGATTCAGGGAAGACGTTTGGAAATCAACCACAAGTTTCTTGAAGTTGGACATACTCACTTGGAAGCTGATTCTATTCACGCAGCCATTGAGAAGACAAAGAAAACAACAACTGTTGAAGTGGAACTGCCAAGAGACTGGGCCAAATTAATACGCATGGTTCCCCGAAAGCCACCCATAACTGCAATAGAGCTGGAGCAAAAGGATTTCTACAGGTTTAATAGACTTGATGAGAAGTCATTATCTGTACAAGAAAATTAACACAGAAGGGAATCCTGTCGTTTGGAACAAGATAAAGTGGATGAAGTATCACTCAGATATACCAGGAATCGTTTCCTACAAACATAGTTACTCCTCTGAAGAATCATTCAAGATGATAGATCTGAACAGAAAGAAAACTCGACGTTTGTCGATGCCAGAACTCGCACCTGTTTCTGATGCCATCATTCCCATTCCAGAAAAGAAATTAAGACTTAAAGGATCTCCTTCCATACATCAACATAAGCAGTCGTCCATTCTACATGCAGTTCATCAGTCACCTGAGAGCCAATACAGAGTCAGATGAAAGAGATGAACTGATATTTTATGAGGGGGAGGATCAGGATGGTGATGATGATGGAAACGAGTGATACATGTTTTTGTTTCTTCTTTTACAGTATCAGCCGTAGTGTATGTGCAATATTTTTTATATTAAGAAATGTGAATAAACAGTTCTCCCCCTGATTTCGAGATTAAACCGTGTTTTCATAATTAAATTATGAAATTTTATGGTGACAAAATGTGATTTCTGGAAGATGTAACATTTGCTATCAGTTATTAAATTATTGATGAATGAATAAAATTATTTAATTAATGAATATACGGAAATATTTATCTTAAAATGACCTGTTTCTTGGTATTTAGTGTATTTGACCCAGAAGTCCAAAGGGCCAATGTCAAATAATAAGAGAGTTCATGATATTAAAAAGGGCCAATGTCCTCTTAAGTCCTTTAATTTTGAATTTGAAAATTCTAGAAATTTAGTATTTAAAAATAAGCCTTAGTTAAGTTAATTTACAATAATGATAGCAACGAATAGCCAACAAATAAATTGTTAATATTTGTCAGAAAATGGCAGAAAATATTCAGAAGCTTATAACTCAAAACTAAGATTCTTGACATTGGCCCTTTTAGAACCAAGCCACAGACTTGACGACGGTCCAGAACATTATTATTATTATTATTATTGTTATTATTATTATAGATGTTCTGGACCCCACAGCAAGATGCAAGACCGCTACTTGGCAGTAAATTACATCTGCTGCCATTGTCATTGTTGACAATGTGACCAGCACCATTGTCGCGCGGAGGCAAGTGTGCGGGATTACTGGCGATGCGATTGACTTACTTCCATGCATTATTGACCTTATTATAGAGGTGCACAATTGGACGGTCAATCTCATTCCTATAGTTTATTTTAAATGTGTTTAAATGTTTATTTATATGCCAGGAGAATCTACTGTAATCTAAGAACGTTCCCCGAAGGAAAATATGGCTGTCGAAAACGAACCCAGGAAAGATTAAAAATGATCGGTTTATGATCAGAATAAGTACATCGAAAATCTACAGCCTGTTTCCAGTCATTAGACAGGGCCAGGAATGGAATGCATAAAGCCCCATCTATCGGCGACAATAGGAATTGTGTCGGCTGCCGAAGCACTCCTCTGGGGCAATGATAGATGAATGACAAATTAAATGAAATATTGGACAGTGTTGCTGGAATGAATGATGACAGTGAAAACCGGAGTATCCGGAGAAAAACCTGTCCAGCTTCCGTTTTGTGCAGCACGAATGTCACATGGAGTGACGGGATTTGAACCACGGAACCCAGCTGTGAAGGGCCGACGCGCTGCCGCCTGAGCAATGGAGGCTCCTTATAAGTACATTATGAACAGTAAAATCAATTGGCCTCACCTCCATTTACACCCCACCGCCGTTAAGTTTATTAACCCCCCCCCCAAAAAAAATTAAAAGAAGGCGTGTTTCTTTACGTTTAGAGATTCCAAACACCAATGTTCACGTCTATTACCTTCAGTTTTGAGGTATAGCCTAAGTATCCCCATAAAAATAATTCACTTATTTTCACTTCCTATCACACTCCCCTCCCCCCAAGTGAATTTTCCGGCAAAAAATACTTGTTTCTTTAATAGTAAAGGATCTTCTAAATACAATTATCACGACTCTAACTTCTTCAGTTTTTGATTTATGTGTCCTCATGAAAGGAATTCAAATCCTTTTCACTCCCACCCCCAAGATGATTTCACGCTCCTCCCCAAAACGCGTTTTTCTTTGTTTTAAAGGAGATCCAAATACCAATTTTCACGTCTGTAACAACTTTAGTTTTTATTAGATGTATGTATTCTCATACAATTAAGTCAATTAATTTTTCAATTCTTTAACCTCCCCCCCCCCTTCATTGGATTTTCCGAGAATACGTGTTTCTTTACTTTTAAAACAGATTCCAAATATCATATTTCACGTCTGTAACATCTTCATTTTGAGATATCGGTAGCCTAATTAATTAATTCAGCACCATTATCAGTCACTTTTACACCCCCCCCCCAACCACCCAAGTGGTATTTCCGAAAAGTAAAAATACACGTTTCTTTATTTTTAATAGAGATAAAAAATGCCATTTTCACTTCTGTAACATGTGACGTTTTTTGAGATATACTGCAGAAATTCTCATTTTAAAATTTCACCCCTTTTTAGTTCCCCTTAAGTGGAGTTTCCAAAAACAAATCACCTATGTTTCTTTACACTTACAGGAGATGCCAAATACCCACTTTTTACGTCTATAACATTTTACGTTTCTCAGATATTCTTTAGATATAGTCTTTAAAAAAATCACCCCACCACATTAAAGGCATTCAACCATTTTTTTCACTCTTTTCCACCCTTCCTATTGGGATTTTCCAAAAACGAAAAATACATGTTTCTTTATTTTTAAAGGAGATTCTAAATACCAATTTTTACATCTATAAACTTTGGAGGTTTTGAGATATAGATACTCTCATTTTAAAAATTCATCCCCTTTTCACCCCCCCATTAATTGGATTTTCCAAAAACAAAAAATACGTATATCTTTATTTTTAAAGAAGATCCCAAACACCAATTTTCAGATCTGTAATATCTTCAGTTTCTGAGATATAAGTATCCTCATTAGAGGCATTCAACCCTTTTTTCACCCCTTTTCACCCCTCCTATTGGGATTTTCCGAAAACAAAAAATAGGTTTTTCTTTATTTTAATGAAGATTCTAAATACTAATTTTTATATCTGTAAACTTTCAAAGTTTTGAGATATAGAAGCACTCATTTTAAAAATTCACCCCCTTTTCACCCTCCCATTAATTGGATTTTCCAAAAACAAAAAATACGTGTATCCTTATTTTTAGAAGTGATCAAAAGTACCAATTTTCAGGTCTGTAATATCTTCAGTTTTGTACCGGTATCCTGATTAAAGGCATTCAACCGCTTTTTCACCCTTTTTCACCCCTCAAATTGGGATTTTCCGAAAACAAAAAATACGTGTTTCCTTATTTTTAAAGAAGATTCTACAGTAGGGCCCACGAGAGTTGAAGTCTGACAGGTGAGCGGCGAAAGCTGTAACTATGAAGTACGCTGCGTTGTCATAGTTACTTCCATCTGCGGCCTACCACCCTTTCAGACAGGCTGAGTGTTTAATAAAACATGTAGGCATGGCCTAATGCAATTCATTTATCCTTGACCGGTTCCTAAGCTCGTGTTAATAATTCCAGCATTTAAGACAGAACACGACATTATCGATATATATAAAAGATTTCATAATCACTAACAAAAACATCAGTTTCTGACAATAACCTCAACAAATGCACATGGTAATTACAGTATAGAACAACACTACCCATACTGATAGCTTTTTTTATTATTTAACGCCGATTGTTAACGGTACCTGTACAATTCAGGAATAAACTACGGTATAATGAACACAATAGGAAAACGATACTTCATCGAGAAAAGAAATCAGTCGGAATATGAATGACAATAATGGAATTAAGGAGACATTTAGACTTTCCCCCGTAATTGCTCAGAAAATAGCAATAAAATGTACAGACATGTAATGTATACAAAACACTGAACTGAAATATTTGTTTTAAAAAAAGTACTCACTGCTCTGCCGACAGCAATCAGTCATCTAGAAGGGGCTCTATCCCATCCATATCCTCTCCTGTACTATCCTGCTCGTTGTCACTGTCACTTTCACATTCCGTTTCATTTTCACTGGAGCTTGAAGAACTGCCTAAATGAATAATTAAATCGTCCACTCCACTGTCAATACATCCTTCCCGTTTCTGCGCCTTTTCTATTTCCCTTTCTACATGTCCTACGGCATCCTTCCAGTTTGCCCGCGTTACCTGACCAATGCCTTCAACGACAAGTCTTGCGACCTCTGGCATGGTGAATGATTTGTTGTTGCTGGCAACATAATCTTTTACTTGAGCCCATATGAGTTCTATGGGATTGAAGTGGCAGTGGTAAGGTGGTAGCCTAATGACTTCGTGGCCATGTTTCCTAGCAAGTTCATCGACATAATACCGAGGAATCCTGGGCTTAACGTTATCAATGACACTCAAAAGAAGTCCCTTCGTCATAGTGCGGTCTACTTCAATGCCATGCCTAACGAGCCACTCGATCATTTCATCCTTTCTGCACGACATTGTAGGTGCCTTGTCTATCTGAGCAGTGTGATATGGGGCATTGTCCATTATAATGACACTGTTTGACTTTGTATGGCAGTAACTGTTGTTCGAACCACTTTAAAAACCTATCGTGGTCCATCTCTTCATGGTAATCTCCAGTTCTTTTCGATTTAAATAGTAGGAGAGCGTTGGTTACAAAACCGTCACACGTCCCGGCATGCACGATTATAAATCTTCCTCCCTTCCCGGTAGCACCAGCCATAATCCCTTGCAACGTGCCATCAGTCCATCCCTTTGACTTCATGTGCCCAGCATTCACCCAAGTTTCGTCAAGCCATACGATATCCCTAAAATTTCCCCCCCGAATTTTCTTTAAAAATTCACATCTTTTGGAAACAATGTCACCTCTTTCGAGTAAAAGAATCCTTCCATTAATTCGTCTGTTCTCGAAACCGATTTTGTGTAATAATCTCTGCAGAGACGTTCTTTCTCCACGAAATAACTTACTCCGTTTCAGAGAGGACAGTAATTTTTTAACAGTGGGATGCTCCCGCCTAATATAATAATCATACACATGGCGACGAATAGCATCCTCCTGGAATGAATCAATGCTCGTAATGTTCGCGCACCTAGGCCTATTTTTACCTGGAGTTGTTAATTTCTCTTCTGGGGAAGTGAATTTCTCCTTTGAGACCCTCCAAACAGTACTTTTGCTAATTCCCATGGCTCTGGCAGTGCGTTCCTGAACTTTGTTGAAAGGAATTAGAGGAGATCCTGTTTCCTTAATACTGTCTGCTTCCCTTTCAAATAAATCCCGCACTGACACAATCATCTCTCTTCCCTGGCTTCGAACAGTCACACCTCGGCCAGTTGTATTTTTTGGCGTTTCTTTTGACTTGGAAGTCATTGTTAAACACTCAAAAGAACCGATCAAATAAAACCACACGGATTCTTAACGAATAATGGAGTACTTCACACTAACACTATAGTCACACTAAAAGACCGCTAACATCTACAGACGAACAAAACTAGGAAAACTGAACAACTAGCCACTGATAAACTTAAAGAAATAAACTAACACCTAACTTAATATTCTGAAAACAAACACATTAAGCAGCAACAACTAGCACAGCTAACACAGTAACATTCGGAATAATATCACAAAAGCGACTGAGAGCAAGCCAACCCACGTGGTGATAGCGTCCTAAAATGTTGCAACTCTGTTATCGTTGTCATAGCAACAGGCCATTTTCGAGCAGCGTTAGTCAACTTTTTCTCGCCGGAGGCGCTAAACGTCAGACTTCAACTCTCGTGGGCCCTACTGTAAATACCAATTTTTACGTCTGTAAACTATTAAAGTTTTGAGATATAGATACACTCATTTTAAAATTTCATCCCCATTTTCACCCCTTTAACGACGGAATATCCAAAAATCCTCTCTTAGCGAGCACCTACATCTATCATGAATATATTCCCAAAATTTCATTTCTTTATGTCCAGTAGTTTTGGCTCGGCGATGATGAATCAGTCAGTCAGTCAGGACAATTATTTTATATAGATAGATATATGCATAATGCACCCGCTCTCTTCCTGAGTCCCAGACTAGCATTAATCTCAGGGGTGATCAGTTCGAAAAAGATAAATAATACATTTAATAAAGAAAATCTAATTATATATCGGCGCATCAAATGAACACAGGGATGAACGGGGCATGCAAATTAAGGTAACGGGGGACGACTCATTCATGGATACAAATTTTTGACTCCACAATAGGACTGGGAAGTGACAACTTAAATTCCATGGGCATACTGGACTAACTACAATAAAAAAGATACGGAAACTGTTTCCTATTGAAATTGCAATGAGGAGCAATTGATTCACTTATTTTGCAAACTACACATGATGACAATTATTACATTGGGACACTTCCATCCTGAAAAATAAATGACATACTACTTGGATTTACCTCACTACTCTGGTAGTGTAAAACATTTGATGAATTCGCCCCAATTCGTTACTGGGGGTCGAATTCACATCCGTATGAGTGGACGTTTCATCGCTGGAGATCTTCTTTCGGAGACGAAGGCATGACAGTAACTATTTACTGTCATCTCCTCGTTCCGTTTGGACATGAGACACTTCCGGTATGTACATTCTGGTGAGCCGGACACCCACCGTAGAAATGTTATCGTCTCGAAAAAACGGGAATTTATAGTACGGACAAACTCTAGCCTATTATATACAGATTCACAAACACGCCAGGTAGAGTTCATTAACTCAAAGCCTTTTTCAATATTTACACTTGTCAATACGACAAGACGTACAGGAAAGGTTCATTACTATGATCTGACAATGAAGACATGTGCAGTCCGTGGGTTATCTTCGTATCTACCGCTAACAATCTCCCCCATGAAAAACCAACATCTGGTTCTGAGCAGTTCGACACATGACGACTGTCCCTATCATATCCTCCTATGATTATTAAATGATATAATTATCATTCTTTATCTGATCATTATAATATTCTGTGATTACCATCAATTAATTTATTATTATCATTAATTTCAATTATAATCCTATATTTGATTATTATCATTTGTCATCCGGGATGATTATATGCCAACCCTTGCCGACGTTTCAAACGAAGGGTCGTTCTTCCTCGTAATTTATCCGCATAAATTTATTACCAGTTTCCTAATAAATTATTATTATTATTATTATTATTTTCGTTACAATGAATCATCGTCCAAAAATCTCTTAATTTTCCGTCATAATTATTATTCTCAAAATACTATTGCAAGTTCTTCATCTTCTGCTTCTTCAACTTTTCATTATTATTATTATTATTATTATTATTATTATTATTATTATTATTATTATCATTATTATTATTATTATTATTATTATTATTATTATTATTTCCATCAGTGGAGATTATCATTATCGCATCACTTATTCATCATGGGATTAATATCTTACATTGATCTCACCATAATTATTCTCAAATTAATCAAATAAATTCTTCCCATTATTATTCCTCTTTATATTATTATTATTATTATTATTATTATAGTATCTTAATTTCACGTTTTACACTACCGTTAGCGATATTTATGGTTAATGCCTAAGCTTTTACAATTTCAGTCTACTTTGGCACTAAGCAATTGATTTAAGACAAGATTCACTTGGATTATTATTATTAAAATGGAAAGTTGATATTTTAATTTCCACTCTTTAGAATTTAGTCACATATGTTAAATCCCGTTATGAACCACCAAGATCTGCTTTATGTCGGTCGGGACAACACTGTATTCGGGACCGTACCTTCAGTTTCGTACTGCCGTTAATTTATATGGGGACACACGTCCTCCCAAGACACATCTCACAACCTATGGCACATCGCGACTGGGCAAATACCTCCAATGCCGGCGATTGCTAAACTATTCCTTCCAATTTAAAGTCCATTTCCTTTTATTGGAACTCTTTAAACATTCAGTTCGTAAATTAATCCTCGGTGCGTGGATTCTGCCACTCATAACACCGGAATATGCATTTTATATCATCTTAGGCCTTGAGATTCATCTATTTCATCATTACAAACAGTACGGCTCAATTTATTTCAAGCCGGATATTCGTCCCTCATGACTTCCAACTCTAAATATGGGCTCAAACCACTCTGGGATTTCCACATATCGTGACCATTCTAATTCACGTGCCTTTATCGCTTTTAAACAAATTTTAATGGTTAAAATAAAGTCCAAATGTGAAATCAACAATTTACGTAAAATCAAACTGACTACGCGAATTAAATTCTTTAACGCTACATGTCATCTCCACATTGATTATTATTTGCACTAGCTAACTCACGAAGCACTGTCATTATTATTATTATTATTATTATTATTATTATTATTGTTTACTTTGCCAACTCACAAACATTATTATTATTATTATTATTATTATTAATATTATTATTATTATTATTATTATTATTATTATTATTTCTTGCAAACACACCGAGCATTATTATTATATAGAACTTACGAACGCCCAAAGCACATAGAACATTATTATTATTATTATTATTATTATTATTATTATTATTATTATTAATTTTATGACCTTCCGTACGCAACACAAATTTTACATACCCTGGCACTTTCATAATCTGGCTGTCTGGTAGAAAATATTCCTAACTAAAATACAAATAATCACCGCAGTGATTGAAATCAAATAAATGGGTTAGCACAAAAAGGAATTTAACACTTGCAATGAACTTAAATCAAAGTATTACAAACAGCATGCATTAGTTGAAAGAAATATATCCCATATTTACATTATATACAACAAACAAATACTCAAATTAATTAATCTAACCCATTATTACGTTAATATAAATTAGTTCGTCCGTCTAACAAAAAAATTAAAATCATGGATTTGGGAGGCGGACCATGTTAAGTAACCATAATTAATCTACATTGAACCCCGTTTAGTCGCGATAACATCCCCAAATATTAAATTTGTGTACTCATTCCTATGTAGAATTCCATTGTCTCGTAGCGGATGAGAAGCCTCCTGGCCCCATGGTAATTTACTCGTCCATAATATCGCACTTTAAAAATTTAACACAATAAAACACTTCTGGGTGACTATCCATGATTAATACCTTACTTACAGAATTTACATTAATTTATACAAGAAGAAAAAAACACTTATAGGTGCCTCTAGACCCATTACATATGCACAATTATTCTTCCTTGAGACCGAATCACACGTCGTGACACATTACGACGAAGTGTCGTTTCATTTGAACTGGCGCGTATCGCGTTCTTCAATCCGCACTTCCTGAAGTATACGATGCCGTCTTGTGATCACCTCGCTCCTACAGTTCCCTGCTACAATAATTGTTACACCGTCTATCATGAAATATTTATTTCAGGCTCTGAACACTGCCTTCAAAAAGTATTATCGGCGTTCCTGTCGATCCTTTAAATTCCAACACATGAAATGTTGAGAAATGTATTAATTTCACATAGAGTGATACTGATAATTTACACTCGATATACTGAATAATTATCACTGTTCGTCTTCACCTTCATGACTACTAACGTACTTTCACTCTAACAAAATCTATAATGAGTATTCTGGTACTGAATTACGGAGTCACCGTGTCAGCGTAACAAATTATTTCAAACGACTGGTTGATGTGAAGCTCGACTAGTCACAACTGGTGACTGGTAACAACTGGGTGATGTGAGGTTTTTTTCGGGGGGGGGGGGGCGAAGCCCGCTCCCCCCGCGTGACCAACGCCTCAATCTATATGGCCTCCGACATGCTATTTTTCCTTGCCATTCCATCGCCTGGGGATCAGTCCGTCTGGGCACTGCTGTGACTAGCGCGGTCCTTGCCGGCTGCGGAGCCATGCGTCGAGTACCACTAGGGCCCGACGCACGACTCCACCTCCTTGGGGTACCTCGTACCCAGTCTCCGATCCCGGAGAATGAGGCCAAGCCCGCCGAGGCGGGGGCCTCCTGGAAGGGGGTGTGTCATGGCGCCGGGCCTCCCTTCTCTCTGCCCGCGCCATGGCCCTGTAGACTGGGCAACTGCGGTGGGAGGGCGGGTGTCCTCCCGCGCAATTGGCGCACACCGGCGCCTCCTTAAGTGTTGCGCAGGCCGTGTGGTGGTGATCACCACTACAGCGGTTGCACTTCACTTGGAGTCCACAGCTACTTGACGGTGGCCCCACCTCAGACAGCGGAAACACTGCAAGAGCTGCTGAGGGGGACGTTTTACTCTGACCTGACTGCCGCTACCGCTACACGCTGAGGTCCTCTCCTGATTGGCTCCTCGGTTGACTGCTGTCCTGGGAGCAGTCTTGCGTTGCGGCTGGGCGGCCCTCCCTGGTGGGCCGGCGTCGCCGCCATCTGCTTCGTTGTCCGGCGTCGTCTTCTTCTTCCCGGACGTGTCTTCTCGGCAGGGGAAGAGGCCTCGTCCTGGTGACACTCCTCCCGGCCTGGTGACCCCGGGGTAGCTGGTGGCTCTGCTGCGTCGCCGTCCTCTTCCTTCTCCTGGCTGGCGGTGGCGGCGTCGTCGGTCGGTGCTGACACTTGACTGCGTTCCCTGTCCTGTACGGCGCACATCGAGGTCTGCAGCTCGATAGACATGCTGGCAGGCTGGGCCTGTACAGCAGCCTCAGAATGCCAGGGGGCGTCCTCATCCACTGAAGTGCAGCAGTCTGTCGTCTCGGGCACTTTCCTGGATTGCGCCCGGGTAACAGATCTTTCCTGGTAGGCCTGAGTCTGCGTCCACTTCGTGGAGGTGGTCCATGGAGGAGCGGTCTGCGTCCACTTCGCAGTACCGAGCCGCTCAGCCTGGGTCGCACAGTCGCAGCGCCAGGGGGTGTCATGCTCCACCTCCGTGGTGGCGTCGCTGGTCGCTGGCTGGATGGCCAGGACTAGGTCGGTGTTAACCGCCCTATTCCTTAACCGCCTCGGCGTCTCCATGGTCTCCGTCGTGGCCCTGACTGCGCCGGTGTTCATCCCTGGCACTCCGTCCCTCCCTGGTAGACGGATGACCTGGAACAGAGAAGAAAGCTCCCTCACCGTGTCGCACATCCGCTCCTGGTCGTGATGCCGTATAATGAGGAATCTTGGTAGGAAGCTCTCAACGGCCATGGTTGTCGAGATGATCCTGCCTCCTCGGTGAGGGCGCCGCATTCTGTCCAGGACGAGGCCCCGTTCAGAAGTTACAGGGCGCCCCGGCCTGTAGTACACGAGCAGCGCTTCGTGCGCCGGGTCGTTGTAGCCTTCGGAGAAGAAGAAGCCATTAGGGGGTTCACACCCGTTCCTGTACGGCTCCGTCTCCACCTCGATCTCCGGCTCCTCCTGCGGCAGCTCCGGCACTGGTTCCAGCATCTGCGGCTCCGTGTTGCTCTCCGGTGTCGTGTCGTGCCGGTGAAGAGATCTCGGAGTAGGAGCCCGATCGCCACCGCCCGTTCCTGGGTCGTCATCGAATCCGCCTGGTTGTCCATCCTGGTCCTCCTGTAATAAACTCTGAAAGAGAAAGAGCGAGCACTGAGAAGTGCTCAGCTCAGACAAATGCTTTTCCGAAGTCGTACTAATAAGTACAGCTGCCTGGTTAGCACTTGAGAAGTACTGAGCGCCTGGCAAGGGGAGAGAGAGCGCAGCGAGAGGCACGTACGTCCTTTCACCACGGCTGTCAGCTCGTCCTTGGGTGGGTGATGTGAGGTCCCACTACTGGTTATTTATGGACGATATGGTTTCCCGTCGAGGTCATCCCTGGTCATCTCATGGGGAGGGGGGTTGGTTATCCTAAATTGGCATATGCAGGTGGATTTGGATTTCTTGATTTATCCCACTTACTAAACTTGCGATACACATTCATGTGTCGTATTCTGAACTCATATCGTTCGGTGATCATGGAAATATCACTTAATTCCTGTCCTCCACCTTTCGCGTGCGAAGTCGGCGTCCCTGATGGCGTGCTCATCTTGACCAATGGCGAGATAGCGTGGGTCATTTCCAAGAATTCATTACTTTAATTTATTACAATTACTATTTATCAACACGGGAATGATATCACAAAAATCCCCTCTATTCAATTCTGTGGTTGGAATAATTTAATTATTGTTATCGGAGAAGCTAACTGGAGTTCACTCTGAGTTACTCTTATGTTGGTTTATCTGCAAGCCTCTGATAAATTTTTCCATTGGTCAACACCGCATCGGTTAGTTTAAAATCTCTTCGTTGCAACCTGACAACACAAAATGCCTCGAGGCGTTGGAAAATACTGGTACGTCATATTCTCGGTATCGGTGATGCACCTTGCTCGCCCTTGTTCAGAAATAAATATTCTTTCACTTCCGTGTAGTCATTACTTCTGTTGTTGTAAGCTCTAGATTTAATCCTCTTAGCTTCTGACCAAGAAACATTCTCCCCATAATGACAAGCTTAACTGTGGCGACGGACTGTCGCGATATGTCTGACTATGTTGAAATTCTTCCGTCCACACAAAACTGACACTGTACGTAATTTATCATTCCCATATATCTGTATTTATATTATAATCAAGAAATCATGATATCTAGGGCCTATCTCATCCGGGTACAATAATAAGATGAATACATTGACATGTCGGTGTGGGAAGAGAGAGAAATAGAAAGAAAATACAAGAGAACTAGGACAACCTCCACACTTTCACACACTGTCGTCTGACAGATTGGCTCGCTCTTCATCAGTCCCAGGTCTTCTACGTCCATTTCTTCTTAGCCCCCAATGAGCTTGTTCATACTTTTTATCTGTTAATTTGCACTTGTTTGTTCCTTTCCATTACTTATATTGACTTAATGGGTCCTTTTTTCCTTTTGTACTTATCCTGTATTCGTAGTATTTTACCACCTGTGTTCACTCTTCCCTTTCGGTGTGTGTATCTGGCTTTCATGTACGCTATGCTTCCTATAGCAAGACTGAAGATCTGTCAGGATGGCCTGTTTGAGTCTTGAATCCTAACCTCCTGATGAAGCTGGGAAGCAGAAACGAGGGGCTGAGATGAATTGGATGTGGAAGAACTGAGATTGATGAGGAGAAAACCATTCTATTTGAAGATGTGAAGATTGTCCTTGTATTTTTGTGTTTTCCTTCTATTTCTCCCTCTTCCCACACTGACTGGTCATTGTTTTTACCCAATTATCTGTGCCTTTCAATCTTTCTATGCCTGGCTTATTATTAACGAGAATGAGTTTATTATGAATGACTAAACAAAACCATGTATAGGTATTAAGTAGGTTTGTTTTGATAAGTTAAAAGAAATATTTACAGTCAACATTTGGCACATTTGTCCTGTTTATGCAAAATTACATATGCTTAGTTTTCATCCTTTTAGTCCATGTGGAGTTAGTGAAAAATCTGTTGATATCTCACTAAAGGACCGTATAGATTTTGGCATGTAAGTATAGTAGATAAATGAGCATTCAATTTACTTTTGCTATATTGGGGCTGCTCTTAAGAACTGTCTCATCAAGAAAATTGGGGAGGGAAATGGCTTCAAATGCTATTCTTGTTTGCCCTAAAGTGTTTTATCACTGCAGTTCCAGGTGAATGCTGGGATAGTTCATAACTATAAGGCATGGCTTCTTGCTGATCCTAGCCCAAATCAAATATAAATGCACACGCTACTAGTACAGAAACTATAGCAACACAAGTCAAAAGACAAACTTCACATGCACTAAATATGAGACTAACTGTTATGTTCCAACGATTTTAAAAATTACTTTGAAGTTACATTAATTTTTTTTTTGCAGGGCTGTGGAGGCTGGAACAGATATGCTGGAGTTGGATTGTCATCTGACGAAGGATGGATATGTTGTCGTTTCCCATGATCACAATCTTCTACGTAGTACTGGAGTGGATTGTAATATATCCCAAATCAACTTCAAAGATCTGCCATTGCTGAAAACTGAGTTGCCCCTGGATTTTGATCCTGGTAATTATTAAATATTCTTTTTGCTTATGTACATGGCTTTTCTTTTCCCCAAACTTCGAAATCCTAAGAATATACAACTGAAGATAACATTTCGTATGTTGCGTTAAATCTGTTGTATGCAGTGAATGTCCAAACCACAGACAGGTTATTTATCAAGTGTATTTTGTCAAGGATATGGGTTCTTAGATTCCTGTCCTCTGCCAAGAGAATTGGATTTCTCACCTTTCTCAGTCTCATTTCTCTTACACAGATTCTGTGGGCCTATTTTCTTTCTAATTTAACAATTATAACTTCTTTTCTTGAGTTACTCTTTTATCATTCAATAGAAGAAATGGCTTTTATGATCCTTTTATGTAGTGTTGTGTTTTAAAGCAAAAATCTGTTTACAGCCACTACTATGTTAATAATTTTGTGTATTATTCTGACTGAAAAATAGAATTTTTTTTTTCTTTTCTGTCAACTGAGAAATAGTTTTCACTTTCAATAAATTAAATCTGAATACTACATCTACATACACTGACCAGCATAATTAATGGATCACTTAATTTTCAAAGGAAAAAATATGTTAAATTGTGAAACATTTGTTTTATAATTTTCATTGATTATTTTCATACCGAGCTCTATAGCTGCAGTCGCTTAAGTGTAGCCAGTATCCAGTATTCGGGATATAGTGGGTTTGAACCCCACTGTCGGCAGCCCTGAAGATAGTTTTCCGTGGTTTGCCATTTTCACACCAGGCAAATGCTGGGGCTGTACCTTAATTAAGGCCACGGTTGATTCCTCCCCACTCCTTCCCCATTCCTGTCCCATCATCGCCATAAGACCTATCTGTGTCCATGCAACGTAAAACAACGAGTGAAAATAAAGGGAAAATTATTATTTTCATGAAAAAATTATCTAAGTAATGTTATCTGTCTGTTATTATTACCTTAGTCACTTAGATACTTTGTTCATGAAAATAATCGCTGTAAATAATAAAACAAATGTTTCACAATTTAACATGCTTTTTCCTTTGAAATTTCAAGTAATCCATTAATTTTGCCACTTAATGTATATAAAATGAGTTTTGTTTGTACATTGCTGAGACTTAGAAAAGAATGGTTTTTCTGTATCTGTCGTGTCGATGGGAAAAAGGAAATATGATTTTTAATTTCCTGTCATCTGTACGTGCATCACAAGAAAATAACCAAACAGAATTTAATGAAAACATATATGTAAAGTTGGGGAATAAGGCACTACAGTCTAGGCTGTAAATAATATGATTCATGCTGGGTGAAATGGTAGTTTAGGGGAAGGCCTAACATTTAATTATCAAATATCTACATTTTAAATCAAATGTTACATAGGATACATTTTCCAATCATTTGTCTTATTCAGTTTTGCTGTACTTGCTATAACAGAGATACGCAAAATTCAGTCTTTTATTGCTTAGTGAATGTCGGCGCCGAGCATCGCTGACATGGAAATATTGTTCAGTTGTGTTAACTGGTGATGGTGGTAGGTTTCGTTGCGATTGTCTAAAGGTGATAAACCGCATGGTCAGCCCTCCCTACTGCATCTTCTACACATCGGATCCTGACTGATTTTCATGATGTGTAGGTGTCTCTGTAAGGTATTGTGGCCTGTCAACAGTCCAACTACCATTCGCATTCTGGTCCTATTCAAATTTATCAGGGCCTTTTTATAACTTTGGCTAGGCCCTTTGATATGTTCACGTGCCTGCCTTGCTATGGTTAACCTCTTCCAAATGTCTAAGTGAGACTGGTTTGTCCATTGGGACAAGACCAAGTACAATTACATCAGACCGTAATCCAGAATAAACATGGCGGACATCGGTATGCGATATGAGAGGTTGAGGGAAAGGTTATACATGTTTATTATAGTCCCCTAAGGAAAATATCACAATTTGAACGTCATGAAATGCAACTCACTAACTCAAAATATGAATAATTAAAGACCAAAAGTAACAATATAGCGTATTGTAAGTGTAAATGAAATTTCAGAGGGGAAAATAATGAAGGGAGAATTATTGTATCAACGTCAGGTTGAAACAGACACAGAGTATAAAATTATTTCAAATATGAATCTCCAGTCAGCAAATACGATATATAGATGTCAACAAAGAACATTTATAACCTTACATAAAATACTATGTAACACCACCATTAACCACAGCCCATTATGTAAAACATGCAAACAAATTTCTCCAACAAAATTTCAACCTTCCAAAATCCACCTGTATTGTTGATCAGGTACAAGCGATATTTGTATGATACACTTGACCATCTAAAGCACTTGTCAGCTTAAAACTCACCAAAATTGATGGTATAATTGTATTTTATATATAAAAATCATAATCCTGATGTTCACTCCACGGGAAATGGGTTTAGGTTTAGTTTACGCATGTTCATTGTAAAACGTTGAAAATTAATTACATCATTCTTGCACCACCGTTTAAGAATAACTTAGTCTCTAAATCATAAATTTTAGTCATTATTTCTGGGACTGATTTAATGTTCTTTGTAGTAGGGTACGTTGGCTGATAGGGCAAATGCTAGGATAGGCATCATTAGTTTAAACTTCGGAAGTTTGCGCGGAACTCGAATTAGATCACCACCTTCTATGGGTATACAATACATTTGATTTCAAAAATGATAAAATGATTAATCCACACAACATTATTAGTCCTATGATTCGGTTCAAAGTTTTCCTTACGAATGCTCTTAACCCAATTTTGTCTTAATACTAGGTCTTTTGGAAATGAAAACACTGAAGCTCTTACTTACATCCAGGCACACAGCACATTAAACTATAAACATATTGCATAGGTAACTAAAAATGTAGAAAAAACTTTCAGAGAAGAACACGAGAATCAACATTAACCTTTTCACCATCGATATTGTGGGAATAAATAAGCTCTTTGAGAACAAATAGCTTTTTACGGCACTGAAAGATGATCTGTAACCTTCTTAAGACTATAAATAAATATAATGTACAATTGATAATATTCAAATGTCCATAAATATTTGGTAACAACACGGCTTACACAAATCAAAACAAACGCATGCTAGCACTCCAGCTGCCGCCATTATGGACAGTTTCGATAGGTCGGTTAAGGTCTGAGATATTGTAGTTGGTCTTGATTGGGACATTACCAGTTTTACACTTCGGAGTGACACTCCCAGGAAGGGCTCTGGTCCTATGAAAGGACATTTTGAGCCTTGTTTCGCTAGTTTGTCAGCTTCTTCATTTCCACTGATACCTGTGTGCCCAGGAACCCATAATAGGGTAACTGAGCTAAGTTCACATGTTTGCTGTGATGTGCTTTGTCTCTTCTGCTGCCACTCATCTCCAACAAAGGCTTTTCTGCTGCGTGCCCACTATAACAGCCTGTCTAGTACCTAGGTGTTAATATAAGGAAAGGCGTAATCAATAAATGGGATTGTAAATAAAGGGTACAGATCTCTGCACATGGTTATGAAATTTTTTATGGGTTGTAGTAAGGATGTAAAGGAGAGGGCATATAAGTCTCTGATAATACCCCAACTAGAGTATGGTTCCAGTGTATGGGACCTTCACCAGGATTACTTGATTCAAGGACTGGAAAAAAAAAAAAAAAAAAAATCCAAAGAAAAGCAGCTCAATTTGTTCTGGGTGATTTCTGCCAAAAGAGTAGTGTTACAGAAATGTTGCAAAGTTTGGGCTGGGAAGACTTGGGAGAAGGAAGACTAGCTGCTCGACAAGTGTTGCATATCAAATAACACTAGTTGTTTTTATTGTTCACCCACCTATTCAATACAATACAATCTTAAGAATTCCAACTAATATTATCTCAAAAAGAATCGTGCCATATGAAAATTCTTTAAAATTTATAAGCATATAAATGAAAATCAATACTTATTAACTTCAAGAACCAATGCTCAACTTTCCTCAAGTTTTTAACAACATGCCATTTGGCAATTAAATGGAATGTGCTTTCTGATTTTTATCTTTATTGTAATATCTTTTAATATCAAGAACCAACCACCTATGCCATTATCCTCAAATTATTGTCATGTTTTTAGACTCAAATATTAACACAAATATTATTAAGTAATAGTATACTACAGTTTATATTGTAATAGTTGTTTAACAATCTCTAATCCATTTTACAAAACATAGTTTTTAACAGTATTCATAAGTCATTTCCAATCAGGTACCTTATCTATTCCTAAGGTAAAAAATATGGCTGATGATACCTACTATTGATAGGCGAAACATGCACCATCCAATGTATTAATTTTATGTTAACAATTTTGATAACGACAAAGTCCTATTTTTTAAGGTTGTATTGAATAGGTGGGTGAACAATAAAAACATACTAGTGTCATTTAATACAAATACTTCCAATACGGGCCCAAAAATGAATTTGATCACATGTAATAAGTGGTGCGTTCCGAGCTGTCAGTGGAGGGATAGCGTGGAATGACATTAGTAGACAAGTAAGTTTGAGTGGTGTCTTTAAAATTAGGAAAGATCACAATATGAAGATAAAGTTGGAATTCAAGAGGACAAATTGAGACAAATATTCGTTTATAGGAAGGGGAGTTAAGGATTGGAATAACTTGCCAAGGGAGATGTTCGATAAATTTCCAATTTCTTTGAAATCATTGAAGAAAAGGCTAGGAAAACAACAGATAGGGTGTCTGCCACCTGGGTGACTGCCCTAAGTGCAGATCAGTATTGATTGATGGAACATTGGTATGAAGTGGCCGGAAAGCTAGGTAACTTCCTTTTTTTATCATGCCATTCCTCTGGTTCATGCATGTTCTGGTTCCTACTTGAACGTGTCACACTGGTCCATCATACTATCCCTGCTATGAGGTATTGATAGAAATGGAGAGCGTGCACACTTAATGGAAAATTGCAGAGCAATGTGCACTGCTGTCTGTGGTTGTGTCATTCAAGCTCTGGAAATTGGCATTGTTACAATACCAGCATAGTGCTATCCTTGAAAAGTGAGAAAGTTCATTTGATTGAGTGATGTGATGGCATTGGTTTTAAGTGCAACATTTCAATCAGTTTTATATCTTATTCTGACAGTAATACTTATGTCATAGTTATGGCCAATGTTGAGTTTGGTTTAATATATTTCTGTGCCTGTTATGGGAAGATGGATGGGTAGATATTAATGAAATTTGGTATGTCAGTTTAGAAAATAGTCGAATATAATCGTAGCTATAAGTTGTTCGAAAAATTTCATCAGGGGGTGGGGGTGCTTCAGAAGGGGCCTAAAGCATAAAACTCTAAGTATGTCTCTTACCGGTGGCTTTTTACAAAAAAAAAAAAAAAAGCTCATGGCAATTTTTGTTATATACATTTTTCCGATACAACCAAATATAAGGGAAATATCAGTGGCAACCGAGTGAAATTTTAAGTCCAAGAGCTGTTAACACTCTCTGTATACTGTAAAGAGATTTGCTACAGAGATTGTTCCTGCAAAGTTTTAAAGGTTTTGTACATCTGTGTACCATTCTTTGAATGTTAACCATCTTGGCTTTCATTTATATGGGAAGGAAGAGATCAAATCAAGCTCAGCAATAATGGAAGTTCAAAGCGCCACGGAGAGCAAGAAATAGACTACATCATGACAAACCACGGACAGGGAGAGAGGCATGCCCAGTAGCCTAATGTGCTTCAAAATATGTACAAAAGTATGAAGGGTGGAAAAGAGTGTATTAATGCACATCTAAGTGATTGTCATCGAAGTTAAGCTACTACATATGTGGTGTATAAAATGTTGCATGGTGCAGAACCCTTTGTGATGAAATACAGATAAACTGACACTCTTGAACAGTATCAAGGGAGAGGGAGTATTCGTATGTATGCTCGGTATTCCTGAATTGTTAGCAGAGAACACTGATGAAATAGCTATCAGTCTCTTTAGGAAAAAGGCTGATGACCTAGATGTTAAAACAAAGCTGTGTGGACAGAACACCTGCGATCGCCGCGACATCATGCAGTGAACTTTTACGTCTTCTGGTGTGTAATGGCGGTGAAGGGCGTGTCTTTGAACAGCTGTTTTCTAGCCATGTACTTATAAACTCGCCATGATAAAGATGTGTAATCACACATTTCATTACTTTATACGACAAAATTGGTTTAAATCGTGTACAGTAATAATAATAATAATAATAATAATAATAATATTTGTCTTACGTCCCACTAACTACTCTTTTACGGTTTTCGGAGACGCCGAGCTGCCGGAATTTAGTCCTGCAGGAGTTCTTTTACGTGCCAGTAAATCTACTGACACGAGGCTGACGTATTTGAGCATCTTCAAATACCATCGGACTGAGCCAGGATCGAACCTGCCAAGTTGGGGTCAGAAGGCCAGCGCCTTAACCGCCTGAGCCACTCAGCCCGGCAGTAATCAATAAAAATAGTGTTCAGAACACTTAATTGTACAAATATATATTGTTTATACCTTTGTTTTAATTAGGGCACACATTTTGTGCGAGGGGAGGAGATCAGGATAAACAGGATATAACTAATGTTACTTTCTCTGTACCAATAGAGTATTTAATAAACTTTAATTGAAATTGGCAAACTGTACACAAAAACGTCAATGTGGGCTATATGTACTGTAAATAATAACATTCATTAAAATAAGAACACTGTACAGAAACACGTCTATGTAAACTAGATGTACAGTGTATAATACTGTTAAATTGAAATAAAAAATAAATGGCGTATGGCCTCGGGAGATGTCTGGTGCAGGTCTTTCGATTTGACGTCTAATAGGCGACCTGCGCGTGTGTGAGAATGGAGCCTCTACCTATCATGAATTGTAATGCTAAAGACGGCACACACACCCAGACCCCGAACCATCAGAATTAACCAATGAAGGTTAAAATCCCCAACCCGACCAGGAATTGAACCCAGGACCCCTGGACCAAAGGCCAGCACAGTAACCATTTAACCGTGGAGCCGGACATTAATTGAAATCAGCACACTGCACAGAAATGCGTCAATTTAACCAGGATGTACAGTGTTAGATAACATTCATTGCAATAATCACACTGTGCAGAAAAATACCCCCTGTGGGTGGGTGTGGTAGAAAAACACCCACGGAATCTCCTGCCTGTCGTAAGGGGCCACTGAAAGGGGAACCAGTGGCTCTTGGGAGCCTGGGTTGGCGACCACGGACCCTTGAGCAGAGTCCTGGCATTGCTTCCACTCACTTGTCATAGACTACATTGATAACTTCCTGTACAGTTTGGTGATTTCAATTAATGCTATTAAATACTGTACATATAGACTACGTTGAGTGATTTCGAAGAGTGTTACGTACCTGCCAACTTTCCCGATTTAGGTGGGAGACTCTTGATTTTCTATAATTTTTCCTGCCTTCCAATCATTCTATTATTTCTCCAGACTTAACGTACTTTTTGGTGAACTTCAAACATTTGTTTTCAAATCCCACCATTTCCGATTTTTTACACCATTGGCCGGAAATTCTTTGCTCGTTGGCCGCTTTCAAACTAAATATCGACCTTTATTAATGCGAGAAATGTGTGCGGATGTGCGGTGTTTATTGAAACCTGTATATCGCGACACGTATATCGATTTTCATAAGTGAGAATAATCAGTCTAGTTGATTCTAGAGATTAGTGGCTAGATATGGGAGTCTTTTTTAGTAATTAAGTGACAGAATTTCAATGATAACGACTAGTGACTTTTCTAGAGATTTTAGGAGCCATTTGGAGACGATTCTGTCTAATTTCAATTTATCTCAATATAAATAAAATAATTTTATAATAACAGACCGAGAATGGGAAAGATACGTCATGAATACGAAAATAATTCCCAGTGAAAGTATGGAAGGTGATCATAGATTATTGATTGTGTATTTAAAACAAGTGAAAATCCCTAAAATTGTATTGAAGAAGAAACCAAAGATCAGGATTTGGGAATTGGAGGAGGAGGATAAAAGAATAGTAGTCACTGTTAGTATAAAAAGGAAGTTGCCTAACACAGAAACACGAAGTGGAGAAGAAGAGTGGGACAGTTTAAGACAGACATTTGTGGAAGCAACAATTGAAGTATGTGAGAAAACAAAAGCAAAGTTTAAGGGAAAAAAGACACGGTGGTGGACAGACAAAATAAAAAAAAGAAATGAATTAAAGGAACAAGGTGAGGAAAGAAATGGATAAAGAAAAGCAAAAACGAATCAGAGGGATGAGAATAAGGTAGAAAGGTTACATGTGGAATACAAAAGATTGTAAGCTACAAATAAAGAGGAGTATCAAGTAAGAAAAGGAGAAATGTTGGGGAGAGTTTACCACAAAATTGAGCAAGATAGTCAAGGAAATCAGAAACTGTTATACAGAGTAATAAAATTGAAAAGAATAAATCAAGAAAAAATCAAGGCATTAGAGAGGGAAGATGGATCCATAGTACATGATGAAAAGGGTCTTCTGAAAGTGATGGCAAAGTATTTGAAAATCTTTATAATGAGGATGACTGCTCGGAAGTAGGAGGAGAAAAGGAAATGGTAATAATAGATGGAGAAAAAGAAGAGAACCCGATAACATGGTTGGAACTTGAAAGGGCAGTGAAGCAGTGATCAATGGTTAAGCGAGTGGAAGAGACAAATTCAATGCTGATATGATTAAGGCAGCAGGAAGCATTGGACTACAGTGGCTATACAGAGCCCTCTATACCGTATAGAAGGATGAAAGGATACCTGAAGATTGGCAACAAGGAAGCATTTTACCACTGTTCAAAAAAAGGAAATAGAAAGAAATGTGAAAGTTATAGAGGTATAACCCTATTATCACATGGGCTAAAAATAATGGAGAACGTCACAGCAAAAGACTGAGGGATATAATAGAAACACAGTTAGAGGAAGATCAATGTGACTTTAGACCAAATAGGTCAACAATAGACTTGATTTTTACAGTGCAAATGATCATGGAAAAACATCCAGAAAGGAACAAGGAAATCATATTCATATTTTTGGATTTGGTAAAAGCTTATGATACAGTTAAGAGAAAACATGTATGGGAATGCCTTCTGAAAAGAAATTTACCAAAATCCTTAATTAACAAGATAAAAATGTTGTATCATGAGAATAAAAGCAGTGTACAAGTGGGGAGTGGTGACTCAAACATTTTATAAAAAAAAGAGGTCTCAAGCAAGGAATTGCACTGTCACCATTATTGTTGATTATATTGATGGATGAAATCATAAAACGTGTAAAAACAGAGTATCAGTAGTGATGAAGTGAATGCTTTGGTATTTGCAGATGATGTGGTGATTTGGGGAAAGGGAGAAAAGGAAGTACAGTACAAAGGAGACTGGACATTTGGAATGAAAATCTGAAGGTGTTTGGAATTGTAATTAGTAAAAAGAAAACTGTGGAAAGAGAAGCCTAGTGAACATAGACGGAGAACGGTTAGAGAAAGTAGAACAGTTTACATATCTGGGTAGCATTATTAATGGAAGTAATGAAATCAACCCTGAAATTAATAATAGGCGAAGTAAGGGTACAACATTTTATCATCAAGTCGGAGAGCTTTCATCGGATGACTAAGTACCCAAGAGTTCGAAATTAACATTATATAAACAGTATTCCCGTGTGGGGATTTACCGGTTACCTCTATCGGGCGTGCCCCATTGGAATTGGGGAAGCTCGCTGGCTCTGCCGCCAGCAGAGTCGGAGGGTAGTAGGGAAATAAAATACCACCGTGAAAAAAAAACTGGTCCCTTGCCAGGGTAACGGCGAAGACTGGTAAATGACCAGAAGCCAGAAAACATCTTGAGGCAACCTCTAGGGCTAACAACCCTAGTTGTAAAAGGATGGGTACCCGTCCAAATCAAAGTCAAGTCAAAAAGCATGATGGCACAACATTTCAAGAAACATACCCCAGGGGGTAAATCTTCGGATAAATCCCTTGTCGTGAACGCCACGGTGCACGAGTCTCGTTCGGATTCTGGGGGACGAGTCGGAGCGTCTCGGTGTACCCCGAAGAGTCAAAAACTCAGGCCAAAATCTAAAACCTTTCTAGCAACTTTCAACATAAATTCACTTACACAAACTGGCAAGCTGAAAACCCTCACCAAAGCTCTTAACGAAAATCAGATATCCATAGTGGCCCTACAGGAAATGCGGTACCCAGATGAAGAGATTTTTTAATCTGAAGGCTACCAATTTTTCAAGAGCAAAGCGCAAAGAGGAATCCTCAATGGAGCTGTGATGCTTGGAACCGCGTTTGCTGTTAGAACCAAGATCTTTAAATCGGTTGCAAATTTCGAACCTGTGAATGACAGATTGTCTATACTCACAATTAAATGCGCGAACAAAACCTACGCCCTAGTTAACGCACATGCTCCTACAAACGATAAGAACAAGTCTGAATCAGACGAAGTTGATAATTTCTGGACCTACTGGATGAAAAATTGAACAAAATCCCCAAACACCATGTCAAGCTTCTTTTGGGTGACTTCAATGCCCAACTAGGTCGTGAACAGAAGTACAAGAAAATTATAGGAAATTACCCTGCTCACAAAAGAACCAATCCCAATGGCAAAAGACTGGTGACCATTTGTGAATATCACAACCTGCAGGTCATGTCGACCCACTTTTGCCATCTACCCAGAAAGCAAATGACTTGGCGTTCTCCCGTCCAAGCTCTCGGAGAGTTCCAAATTGATCATGTTGCGATCTCCAGGAGAAACAGCCCTGAGATTATGAATGTCAAGGTAAAGAAAGGCATCATTGTGGCCCCAGATCATTATATGTCTCTTATCAAATTCAAACCAATTCCCGCAAACACAAGGAAGACAACCAAACAGATCACACGCTTCAACAGTGATAAACTTCGGCAAAGGGTCGAGGAGTTCCAGGAGAAGGCTAGACCAAATGACTGTGACTTTAACAACGCCAAACGTTTCCTTGTTGAGGCCGCCAAAGACGTTGCAGAAATCAAGAGAAGCAAAAAGCATGCCTGGTGGAATAGTACCTGCGAATCAGTCCTCCAAGAAAGACTCAATGCGTGGAAACAGTACAACTCTACGAAATCAGAAAATGATTGGGAAACCTACAAAACCCAACGTGCCCAAGCAGCTAGGGTGTTCAGAACTGAGAAACGTAAATACGAAAAATCTCTCATTGAAAAGATAGAACAAAACTTTAGGAAGAATGAAAGCAGAGAGTATTACAGAGCCTTCAAACGCAAACTCACTGGCTATAAACCACCATCTCTATGCTTTGAGCGAACGGACGGCACACTGGCGACGTCAAATGAAGAAAATTGCAGCATTCTGGCAGATTACTTCAAGAATTTACGTAATTGCTCTAAACCGCAAAGCGCCATTGAGACCAAGGAACCCTGACTCAGATACCCAGATTCCAGACCACCCGACAGAGATGAAATCAAGCGCCACATTGCCCGTCTCAAAAATAACAAAGCGCCGGGGGAAGTCTCAGTAGCAGCAGAACTATGGAAATATGCCCCAGAAGAATCACTTGATATCTTGCAAAAGCAAATAGAAGAAATTTGGAACAAGGAGACCCTACCCGAAGATTGGAAAATAGCTTTGATCCATCCATTACACAAAAAAGGCAGCATGAAGAACATCAACAACTACAGGGGAATATCTTTGCTACCCGTGACTTACAAAATTCTATCACTTGCCATCCTGGAGCGTTTGGAAGCACAAGTCGAACATCAAATAGGTGAATACCAAGGAGGATTCAGAAAAGGTCGCTCAACAGCTGAACAGATCCAAAATCTCAAAACGATCATCAGATATTGTACACTAAGGTCCAAGCAGTATGTGTCTGTCTTTGTGGACTTTAAGAAAGCGTACGACTCCATTGACCGGGAAGTCCTGCTAAACATCTTAAATGAATTTGGAGTTGATTTGAAACTGCTGGCATTAATTAGAGCCACCCTGACCGATACAAAATCCAAGGTGAAGTTCCACGGATGTCTCTCGCATTCCTTTGGCATCAAAACAGGAGTCCGACAAGGTGATGGGCTATCCCCGATACTCTTCAACTGTGTTCTTGAAAAGATCATCAGAACCTGGCGGGTGAGATTACAGGAAACCAACTACAGTCCATTGAGAATAGGAACCAAATCCAAGGGGATCGCAACAGACTGCTTAGCATTTGCCGATGATATTGCTGTTCTCTCAACCGACATAGAAACCGCTAGAGCTCAAGTTGAAATTTTAAAGGAAATTGCCGAACAAACTGGTTTGCAGATATCATTTGAGAAAACAGAAGTAATGACTAACATCAAAGAGGCTCCACCAAAACTCCATACAAAATACGGGGACATCACCCAAGTAGACAAATTCAAATACCTGGGTGAGATCATCATGAAAAATGGACTGGACAAAGAAGCACTTCAGGAGCGAGTACGCAAACTGGAAATAGCCTACCAAACATCCCGCACAATCTACACCAAAAAATGCCTTTCCCAAAACACCAAGATACGTCACTATGAAACAGTTCTGAAGCCAGTAGTTCTATATGCAGCCGAAACCCTGTCTCTAAATGCCAACAAAGGACTCCTTGAAGAACTGGAGAAAAGAGAACGCAAAATTGTGAGAGGAATCTTGGGATCAAAGTACAGAAATGGAATCCATCAAAAGGGATCCAACAAGGAAGTCTACAGAAAAATAGAGAAAATTACCGACACAGTCAGAAAAAGACGGGCACGATTTTACGGTCATCTGAAAAGAATGGACAGAAGAAAGTTAACTAAAGAAATCTTTCACTTTTTTGATTCAAACCCCAAAACCACAATTCCCTGGTTTAGAAATACCAAAGAAGACCTGCAAATGCTACATATCTCAGCTGAAGACGCCTTTAACAGAGATATCTTCCGCAAGAAAATATTGACGAACGGGCTAAACCGAGACGAGCAACCGAAGAGAAGACACGGTGCCCCTTGGACAGAGGAGCGTAAGCAGGCCCACTCACAAAGAATGAGGAAATTTGGGCTCTAAAGAAGGCCAAGTTCAGTGTCAAATGCAACAAGACTTAATGTGGTCCTTGATGGCCCCAGCGAATTATATATATATAAACAGTATTTCATACCAGTTGTAACATACGGACTAGGAACGATGGTAACTAATGAGAGACAAGGTAGTAGGATCCAAGTAGTTGAGATGAAATATTTAAGAACATCGATTAAAAAGACAAGAGATAGAATTCAAAATATAAAAATCAAAGAAGAGCTAAAAATACAACCGTTAGTACAGAACATACAGAAAGCAAGACTAAGATGGTTCGGACATGTAAAAAGAATGGGAAAGGAATGGGTAGCAAGAAGGGAGTTGGAAAGAGAAGTTAAGGAAAAGAGACCAGTTGGAAGACCGGGAAGAAGGTGGATGGGTCAGACTTGGAAGGACTTTAGTAAAGCTGGATTGGATGTGGCTGATGTAATGGAGCAGGAAAAGTAGAAGGACAGAAAGGAGTGGAGGAGGCTTGTTAACCACACCCGGGCGACTGGAGTGGGACATTGATGATGATGATGATGATGATGATGATGATGATGATGATGATAAATGAAATAAGAGTTTTGTCTGTACATTGCTCGGAATTTTAAAAGAATGATATTTCCATACCGGTCGTGACCGCAGTAAGAAGGCGAAATACAAGTTTTAATTTTCCGTAATTTCTGTCTGTCTGTCTGTCTGTCTGTCTGTCTGTCTGTCTGTCTGTCTGTCTGTCTGTCTGTCTGTCTGTCTGTCTGTCTGTCTGTCTGTCTGTCTGTCTCTGTCTGTCATGTATGTATGTACGCTCATCACGAGAAAACGGCTGAAGAGAATTTAATGAAAATCGGTCGGGGAATATGTCGCTACAATCTAGGCCATAAATAATTTTATTAACGCTGAATGAAATGGTAGTTTAGGAGAAGGCCTAAAATTTAATTTTCAAATATTTGTTATTATAGGCCCTATCAATAAATACTACATAACTTATTTCCTATTGTTTATGTCTTACACATTTTTACCGTACCGGCTATGATAAGAGATATTCATGAATTTGGATTTTTGTTGCTGAGTCCATATCAGCGCCGAGGTACGAGAAAATGGGTTAACAGAATTTAATGAAAATCGGTATGTAAAGTCGGGGAATAAGGAACTACATTCTACGCTATAAGTAATTTTATTCACCCTGTTCAAAATGGTATTCCAGGGGAAGGAGTCAAAAATTTAATTTTTAAGTACCTATCTTATTGGTCATATAAAAAAGTATTATATAACAAAAGTTATAGAGAATACAAGTTCCGTTTATTTATGTCTTATTCAGTGTTACCGTACTGACTATAATAATATTGGTGGTGATTATATTGTGAACATTATTATAAGAATGAGAAAAGGTCATGAAGGAACGATCGCTTGAATAACAACACAAGAGGGAGTCGTGAAAGAAAGGACGACTCACTTTACATTCGATGCTCTAATATCACAGAGTCGGAAGAAAACTAAGTGTGAAGGCCTGCAATATAGAAAGCTCATAAAATTGATCAACAGTAACATTGTTTGTTGTGATGTGCTTTGTGTATTCTGCTGCCATTTATCTCCGATAGATGAGATTACTGCTGCATGTAGAGTATAACAGCCTGCCTGAATATTGGCGGAAAGCAGCTGGGGAGTTAGATCTCTCTCTTCTTTAGCATGCCATTCCTCTGGTTCATAAATTTTCTGATACTACTGGAACGTAGCACTCTGGATCATCATAGTATTCCAGCTATTCGATCCCTACTCTGAGGCAGTGATTGTAATGAGCAGTGTGCACACTTTAATGGAATAATTACACAGGAGTGTTTGCGGCTGTCTGTGGCCTGGTCATTCTAGCTCTGGAACTTTGTACTGTTAGATTGACACCGTAGTACTTTTCGTTAAGTGAGAAAATTTGCTGTTTTTCATTTTATTGAATATTTCATATGGCAGCATTGCTTTTAATCATGACATTCATACTGATGTCATTGTAATGACATATGTTGACTTCTGTTGGGAAACAATAAGGACGGTCTTTCTGAGAATTCCGTAGCGAAGCACAGGTGCATCAGCTAGTTATTTGATAAAAATAGCATTGCGCTTTGTATAATCGCGCGGGCGCTTGATGCAGTATATTAATCTATGCATTTGCTAAGTAATGGCATTTAAGTGCATGATTGATTCACACAAGTGGAGTATGACTTCATACTATTTTTGGAAGGTTTGTCAGAGACTGATCATCTCACTCACATACTTCCTGTGAGGGAATAGAGATGTGTAATTTTTAGCCTTGTAGCCTCGTATAGCAACAGTCAGGCTTTGAGACAATAAGTGTTACAAATATATCATAGTACTGTATTGTGCAAGACATGTAGAATAAGCAGTTTTGACCCATTGTATCTCCTGATTTCTCCTGATTTTTCCTTTTTTTCATATTAAAACCACCTGATTTTTGGTTTTGTAAATTTGCCTGGTATGGACTGTTATTACTGTACATATAGACTACATTGACATTTTCCTGTACAGTGTGGTGATTTTCAATTGATGTGTTGATTTCCGTGAATGTTATTAACCTTTTCGGGTCAAACGTCGAGGTGACCTCGACATCATGGTTTATTGTTACTGGTCCAACGTCGAGGTCACCTCGACATTGTTTCGTTCTTTTTGAGAAGTTATTCAATGAAGTTCTTTGACCTGATTGAGGTCGATTAATATCCCTGGAGTTTCTAGAGCAAATTTTTGTGCACAAGGGAAGCCGTTCTGTTATCTCTATGGAAATAATACGAGATATACGTAGCCGTGTATCATCATGGTTACCTGCGGCCTGTCAGCTGTGTTATCATTGAGAAGTGCTTCACACATGTTGTACTAGGCGTGTTTATCTGTGAAAGCGAATTGTCTCTGTTGAATTTGCGATATAAAAACGGCAAATATGAATGAAGAAGAAATACGTATGCACATTTATTTAGACAGCAGTG
Source organism: Anabrus simplex (assembly GCF_040414725.1). Lineage (NCBI taxonomy): Eukaryota > Metazoa > Arthropoda > Insecta > Orthoptera > Tettigoniidae > Anabrus > Anabrus simplex. The sequence goes on along the minus strand of NC_090266.1, from coordinate 876,770,726 downwards.
ATGATGATTATTTATTTGAATTAGATGAAGAGTTTAGAGAAGTGTCAAGTGAAGATGACGGTGTAGTGAACTCCGGCATTGCAAGTGAAATTTTAGCGACTGGACCTGTGCGTAAAAAAGCACGGAATGATCCCAGACTATCATATGCCGTTTCTGAAGATTCAGAAGCGGATGTTTCAGTGACTGCTACAAAAGCAAGAAGACGTGCGAAGGTAATGGGCCGGGATGGAGGAGGGGATACAGCACACGGCAATGATGATGCTTCTCAGGTCAGTGTTGATAATTTGAGTAACAGTGATGCTGAACATAATTCTGCATATACAGATAGGAATGCAAACGACAGTAGTGTTTTCTGGAATGTAACATTTCATGATAACGAGCCTCCTAGACTGTTATCATCAGGTCACAAAACTAGAGGACCGCAGGTTCGTCCTAGCTGCATTACTCCACTTTAGTTTTTATGTTATTTTTCACTCCTGCACTGATGAGGAAAATTATTATGGAAACTAATTCTTATGCAAGAGAGGAAATTGGTAAGGAAAACTTGTCTAATTACTGTATTTGGCATGACTGGGTGGATGTAATTGAACAAGAAATGTGGACATTCTTAGGCCTAATTATCAGTATGGGAATTGTTCATTTGCCAGATATGAAAGAATACTGGTCTGAAGAATTTGTTTGTCTTGTGCCTTTCTTCAGTGTATTTTTAACTAGGAAACGTTTTTTACAAATATTTTGGATGCTTCATATAGAAAACACTGACTAGGGAACATCGGCAATGTTAAGTCTTCAATCGCGATAAAACTTGGAAAACAAATCGAGGTACACGTAATAAAGATGTCAACATCGATTTTGGATGCCGACATTCATTAGGGCATTAACTAAGGGGCCTAAAAGTTGTGACATTTCAAGTTCCGCGCGAACAGAAATGAATACCTGCGGGCCAATGCTAAGCCTGCCTCTTGATACATCTCTGCACCTCCTCCCCTCGCCCCTTCTTCTGGTTCCACAGCACGTTTCCCCTCTCCCGTCGCTTGCCTGTCTGCCTAGCTGTAGAAGGGGACCAGTGCTACACTTCTCATAGTTCTCCTTTGTAATTCCCATATTGTATTTGTCAGTTTACTTTTTCTTAAATGTTTATGAAAACGTTTGTGATGATTCCTTAAGAATAATGTCCTTGAGCATGTCAAATTTATTTTTCATCTTCAAGCAAATCACGGAAGTCACGGTGAAGAAGGTCTGCTGAACTTTCAGGAGCTGCAGCTTTTTGACATGATTGAGGTTGAGTGTTAAGCAGTCAACTGTTTTCAGATAGGTTTTGACATTCACGAGGTGATGTCACACTGTGAGACATAGGCCGTAATAATGTAGATTGAAGTGTGGTCTTTTGCACTGCATGTGGAATTTTAGGTTTTATTTTTCAGCACTGGATGATTTTAGACACGCTCAATGACATTACGCTTAAGGAATCGTTGCAAATGTTTTCATAAACATTTCAGAAAAAGTAAACTGACAAATACAATGTGAGAATTACAAAGGAGAGCTATGAGGAAGGCTGATAGAGTACGCAAAGTGTAGCACCGGTCCCGTTCAGGAGCTAAGCAGACGGGCAGGTGTGGGGTGAAGGGAAACGTGCGGCGGGGAACCAGAAGGATGGGGTAATAGAGGAGGTGCAGAGGTGTGGCAGGAGGCAGGCTTAGCTTTGGCCAGCAGGTATTCATCTCTGTTCGCACGGAACTTGAAATGTTGCAACTTTTAGGCCCCTTAGTTAACACCCTAATGAATGTCGGCACCCAAAATTGATGCTGACGTCCTTTTTACGTGTACTGCAATGTGTTTTCCAAGTTTCATCGCGATTGGAGACTTAACCATTATAATACCAATATAAATGGTCCCTTATTGGACATTATAAATTTTCCGGCTAACTCATTCCTGGCTGCGAGCGTTCCACCCCCGTGTGCTACGCTGGGCTCATCAGTTGGTACGTAGCACACCCACCAAGATACATGGCTAGTCCATACCTTGGAGTTAGCTCGAAAATTTATAATGTCCAATAATGGACCATTTATATTTGTATTATAAATTTACTCCTTCGGGACAAATATTTCAGGTTCCCTATGGGAATCAACAGCTATATCAACTTAACCATTTCCGATGTTCTCTCGTGAGTATCAAGGTACCAGCCTTAGAACCAGAACTCAGAAAGTCAGTAATTTCCTAAAATTTTTGACAGTAAATGTAGGGAATATTTCAGGCCAAACTTGTCAGTTGACGAATCTGTTGTTGGTTACAAGGGAAGTATATCCTTTATAAACTACAACCCCAAGAAACCAACTGTGGGGGCTCCGTGTGTATGTTTTGGCGGACTGTCTTTGTGGATACATTGTATCCTTTGTGTCTTACCACAGAAAAATGACAACTGAAAGCCTTATCAAACCTGACCTTCCCTTTATCTCTAGAATTGTGCTTCATCTCTACATGAACCTGAGAGAAGTGTGGCCTAATGTAACTGGTTACCACATTTTCACAGACCGCTTTTACACTAGCCCAACATTGGCCACCGAACTTCTTAGTATAAACTGTCACCTCACTGGAACACTAATGCCTAACAGGAAAGATGTTTCTTCACAAATGAAGTCAAAGCTGAAGTGAGGTGAGAAGGTGGCATACCTTAATAATGAGAATGCGATCATTTTGGTCAGGCATGAGAAACATATTGTGACTATGCTCAGCACATGAGCACATCATCAGAAACTGTCAGGAAGAAAATGAAGGAAAACCAAAGGGAAGAAGTTTTGGAAAAGCCCAGCGTTATAGTCTACTATACAAAGGGCACTAGGAAAGTTTTGCAATGTGAGTGAATGCTTTAGACTTTTTCAAAATAATTTCCACCACACTCAATACACTTCTCCATACGTCAAAACCAGTCAATGAACCAACTCTGCCACTTTTCTTCGGTTTCATTTTCACACTCTTGATCCCACGCTGCCAGAAGCTCCTCATCGGATGCAATATACCGCCCTTTCAGCTTCATCTTCACTTCTGGGAAGAGTACCGAAGTCACATGTCTCTTATTATCACTAGTGTTAGTTTTATATTTATTATCATGTACACTTAGATTGTAGTGTTGTACATTCTATAATAGTTTTTTATTACAATCTCCAAATTTTCTATTAGTACCATATTATTTTAAAAGATCTGTTGTATATAAATATTATATGTACGTTAATCATTTTAAATATTGTGGTTAAGTGTAAGAGAGGGCCTTGAGCCCTAACTTCGCCACGAATAAATACGAATTACTTACTTACTTACTTACATGGCAAGATCAGGACTGTATGTAAGGTAATCGAGCACAGTCAACCCTGATCTGGCAAGGAAATCCATTGTTACATTAACACAATGTGTTGGAGCATTGTCGTGATGCAAGAGCCAAGTGTTGAGCCATGACCTTGCACGGAGCTGCTTGAAAGCCTGGATGACCTGAGGCAGACAAATCTCACTGTACCACTTCGCAGCAACTGTCCCTTGTGTTTCTAGCACAACCCGAGTCAGGATGCCCTATTTAGTGAAAAATACTGCAATCATCCTTTCTTTCGCTGACCTTGACTTTCGCACAGTCACAGGAGTACCCTTGTCTTCAAACAGCCACACCTTGTTCTGGGATTTTGTTGGGACATTGTAATAATAAAGCCAAGTTTCATCACCTGTAACAATGCTATTGACGTTATGCGAAGTCCCTTTTTCAAACTGTTTTAACAATTTTTGGCACCATTTTTCTCGATGTGCCCTTTGCTCCTCTGAAAATGAATGGGGCACCCAAAGGGAACAAACCTTTCTAACATGGAGATGGTCGTGTAGAATTGAATGAATAGCTGGTGCAGGGGTGTGGAGGGTCTCTTCTACCTGCTGATATGTCAACCGCCACTCTTGCTGCAACATTTTCTTCACAGCTTCAATGTTTTCCTCAGTTACTGATTCAGACAGTCGCCCAGAATGAGGATCATCTTCAACCCCAAACTTTTCCCTCTGGAACTCTTTGTACCAGCGGAAAATTGTTGTCCGATGTGGACAGTCTTTCCCCAGCACAGGAGTCATTTCCTCCAGGCACTGGACAACAGTTAATCCACGAGCATAATTGTAGCGGATAATTGTGCGATATTTACCTTTAGACCACACTGGCATCTTAACTTGCTTTCAGTCCCTCTGCTTGGTAACAACTGATGTGAAGGTCGAGCCTTGCTGCCTTCTAGACCGGTTTCCACCCCTCTCTTCATCCCTCACCATAACAGGAGTGTCCAGCCAACCATTTTTGCATATTGCAAAACTTTCCTAGTGCCCTTTGTACAAAACACATGGGTGGTATGGACACTGTTGACCATTTAGCATCCACCTACTGTTTTCTCTGAAATGCTGAAGACGGTTGTTTTTCTTGGGCGTGGAGATCTGCATTATCAATGCCTACATACTGTATGTGGAATGTTCCAAGATGCGAAACATGATGTCCATGAGTCACATGAAGTTCCAACGACATCTTGTAATGGAAATGGTTGGTGAGTCATCGTGAAGGCAGCAGAAATTCCAGAGGGCAACCTTCAACAGCTGACAAAGAACGACTGAATGGCAAATTCCACATAGGGGCCGATGACCTTAGATGTTTGACCCCTTTAAACAACTAGCATCATCATCAGATTCCACATATTAATTAAACATCCTGAAGGAAAGCATGGTGTGCTCAAAGCGAAATGTCCCCGGTAGAAAAAGAGAAACTACCTTCATCTGTGAGACATGTGATAGGAAACGGGGTTTGCATGTTGGCCAGTGCTGCAAGAGATACCATACGCGCAAAGATTACAAGGTATAAATGACAGTGGCGTATCCTCAGGGCTTCGGTGGGCATTAGTCCCTGCATCAGTTCAATTTCCTGGACAGTACTCAGATACACGTTGCCAACACGGTAGTGATATCCATGTCAAATGTGGACCCACCACCTCTGCAAATGACGTGCTAGAGATGTTAGACTTTTGTGTAAAGCTGTAAATAACTCACTAGACTCATATTTATAATCATCATAATAATAATATAATTATAGTTACTAATAAAAGTTCTGAGTTTAATCTGACTAGGTAAAAATGTGCAAAATTAATTTGGACCAGACTGTTAGAACATGAAAGAAAATTGGACTGCAAAGGGTTAAGTACTGTACATATAGACTACATTGACTTTTCCAGTACATTATACTGATTTCAATTAGTGTTATTCAATACTGTACGTATAGCCTACATTGTCATTTCTCTGCACAGGTGGTGGTTGTGATTATTGTTTTACGAGAGAGTAAAACTGGGCAATTATCCTCTATTAACACTAATCAGAGGGAAAAATGGAAGGGTAACAGATACTTCAAAAAATGAAGGTATTGACCAAAGAGTGACAAGGGACAAGAAAGGCGTGAAAATGAAAGACATACTAGGCTTCGCGTACATAATACAATCCGGGTTCGTAGACTTGACCGAGGGAGGTCAGATACGATAGATGAAAGTGAGGAGCCTGGCACAAGTGAGTGGAAGCATTGCCAGGATTCGGCTAAGGGATCCGTGGTCGCAAACCCTGGCTCCCAAGTTAAGAGCCACTGTCTCCCCTTTTTGTGGCCTCTTACGACTGGCAGGAGATACCGTGAGTGTTACTCTACCGCCCCCACCCACAGGGGGTATTTCTCTGCACAGTGTGATTATTTCAATGAATGTTATTAAACACTGTACATCCAGCTTAAATTGATGTGTTTCTGTGCAGTGTGCTGATTTCAGTGAATGTCCAGTTCCATGGTTAAATGGTCCTTTGGTCCAAGGGGTCCCGGGTTCAATTCCCGATTGGGTTTGGGATTTTAACTTTCATAGGTTAATTCCGATGATTTGAGCATTAGAATTCATGTTACGTAGGGACTCCATTCTCACAGACACACAGGTCTGCTTATCAGGCATCAAAAGACCTGCATCAGGCATCTCCTGAGGCCATACACTATTTATTTATTTATTTATTTATTTATTTATTTATTTATTTATTTATTTATTTATTTATTTATTTATTTCAATTAATGATATAAAAATACTGTACATCTAGCTTACATAGGCGTGTTTCTGTACAAAGTTCTTATTTTAATGAATGATATAAAATACTGTACATCTAGCTTACATAGGCGTGTTTCTGTATAGTGTTCTTATTTTAATGAATGTTATTAAATACTGTACATATAGCCTACATTAATGTTTTTCTGTACAGTTTGCCAATTTAAATGAATTTTATTAAATACTCTATTGGTACAGAGAACGTAACATTAGTTATATCCCATTTATCCTGATCTTGTCCCTCACACAAAATATGTGCCCTAATTAAAACAAAGGTATAAGCAGTATATTTTGTACAGTCAAGTGTTCCAAACATGACTGTTATAAAATTTTATTACCGTACATAATTTAGACCAATTTTGTTATATAAAGTAAGGAAATATATGGTTACACGTCTTTATCACAGTGATTTTTATAAGTACACAGCTAGAAAACAACTTTTCAAAGATGCCCCTTACTGCCATTACACTGCAGAAGACAAAGGTCACAGGAAGATGTCACGGCGACCGCAACCGTCCTGTCCATACTGCTTCATAGATGTTACACCCTTTTAAACAACAAAAAAAAACTAGCCATGGAAGTTTCTGTGCAGGACCTTGACAGATCTCGCCATATAGGGAGCAGGGAAGCTGGAATGAAATGCTGCATGATCATGAAATTTGTCGATTACAGGAAGCATGAAGGAGTGTTTAGAATGAAATAGAGGTTGACGGGTAGTGGTGTTAATACTGTATCAGGGAAGATTTGACTGCTGCAGTAGTTGACATACTGAAGTCTATAATAAACAGGTTCGGTATTAGGAATGTTTGGCCACGAACCTACTGCCAGGGGGAGAGGCGATACTCCCACGTGGCGCATCCCAGGTGGCAGATAGGGGAGTCCTAACCAGCTTGCCGGTGGACTTGATGAAAATAAAATACCTCTCGCGGACCAAGCACACATCGCCCTGTGGGTGGGGGATTCAGACGAGGAATACACCCACGGTCCCCTGCCTGTCGTAAGAAGCGACCAAGGGATGATTGTATTAGAACCATGAAACTACTTGTGATTAGTACCACCACGCGGGGAACACCATGGGTCGGTTTTACCTGCGCGTAGTACCACTATGTTAGGTACAAAATAGGTTTGTGATTAGTAGCAACAGAGTGCGTTGCCGGCTTTTACAGTACCTGTGATTAGTACCACTTTAGGAGTGACACTATGGTTCTGGCTTGCCTTTGATTAATACCCACTATATGAGGAACACAATGGGACAGTGCAAGTCCCTGTGGTTAGTACACGTATGTGATGAACACCATAGGTTTGCGTTGCCTGTAAATGGCGCCACAATGTGCGAAACACCATAGGTGTGTATTACCTGTGCAAATTTCATTACCTGTGAGTAGTACCATAATATGTAGAATATCGCGAGTCTATGCTACTGTTGATTAGTACTGCAACATGACGAATACCATGGTTCTACTTTCCTAGCGATGAGTACCATTATGAGGGGCCGATGACTTGGATTTTGGACTCCTTTAGACTACAAGCATCATCGATTCAGTATTGTGCTATAGAAGCAGTCCCTGGGTCAGTAATTCTACTGTTTTATGTCGGTTTTTGTGAATGTGAGGCATTACGGGTCGGATCCACTATTTGTTTCGAATTCTGGTCAGTGGAGGATTTTGGACTTTTAATTTGTCGTTACATTTCATCTCATTTCGTACCATTAGGGGCCGAACAACAGGCATCATCATCATCAAGAATGTTTGGATTGTTCAAGGACATAGTTGTAAAGATAGTAAACTCTTAAGTTCTACCTTACAACTATAGAATTAAGTATTATCAAGTGTACAGTGCCAGAAACTTTACAATGTACTATTTTCTATTGTAATACAGTAATATGTCTCACTTCCTAAAACATGCAGAGGTGTAATTCAACTGTTGGCTGGCCGTAGCCTTAAACTAATTTTCTTTGAAACCATAACACTGCTACTCAGTACATTTCTCATCTGAGCAGCATTCTTTATTACATCCGTCCTAATAGTAATGACTGGTCTGAGAGGAAATAGGAGCAGAGTACCACTGGTACAATTACCTTAATTCTTTGCAATACATTATACAGCAAATTAATACCAGCTGGTAAATTGAATTTCAATCTAACACAAGCACTAGGGTACTCGCTGTTTTAGAAGAGACATGGCTGCAGGTGATCACAAATTTGGGTGTATAATATCTCTTTCAGTATGTAGTTATAACCTAGAAATTGCACTTCGATAAGTTTCTCCATATTTTTCTTCATTGGTTTATTTTTTAAATTCTAGTTCGTATTTCACTATATATGCAATGTCTCTCTTATAATCCCAGACCGTCCAGCGGCATTTATACTCTCTGAGACCTAAGCAGCTGTATGGGAGGTGCGCATGCAGTCCTTGAACTTGCAAGGAGTGTGTATGTGTTCGACCTAGCATCTTTAGCCAGTCTGAATCTCGGCTGTTAACATGGTGATACAGTTATCATTGCAACACCATATTTTCATATGTAAAAGTTATTTTTAAGTACGAGTCGGCTCGACAGGTGAGCGATGCATTTGTTAAAAAATTTCCTGCTGAAGTGCCACCTTCATGAGCGCAGATTCACGTAATTGTAAATAAATTTGAAACTACTGGCTCAGTGCTTAATAAAAAATATGTGTGCACACAACAGTTTTAACAGAGGAAAAGCTAGATGACATTGGTGTGAATCTTGAGCAGTCATCGTATAAATCACAAAATTAGCACACAAGTAGGGTTTTCGGTTTCTTTTGCACACAGAACTACAAAGCTGTTACTAATCAAACTGTACAGGTTTACATGGGCCGATAGTTTAAAACCTGCTGATCCAGCCACAAGAGTGAGATATTGTAAGTGGTATCTTGCATCATTGAATGATCGTTTATTCGATCCACAGCTTGTGTTCTTTTCGGATGAGGCTATTGGTGTGCAGAAAATCCTAATGGTGTTTATGAAGTCCCTCATTTTGAACGATGACACTTCCAGCATTTTTAGAAGGTAAGATTTCATATAAGATTGTATACACACTTAAATAAGGGCGGCCGCACGCGATATAAGTTGGGCTGAGGCAGCTGCTGAAGCGCAGAATACAAACAGTGTACGCTCGGTCTGGGTTTATAAGAGAGACCCTGTATATTAGCTATAGGTATTTTTAAGCTAATTTTTTATTAACCTTGGTAATTCTCACTTAACTATTTTCTTTGCTAGTAGTAGCTATACTCTGCACTGCTTTACTTATAAATTGATATTTTGGCCGAATTTGGCTGTCTGGTGATTATGCACTGAAACATAGACATCCAACCAGTCCCAAGCTGCCATTCATATTGATTTATATCGACAGAGTGTGATCTCGAAACCTAGTTTCCAACTCGAATATTTACCTTCACCTTGTGGTTAACGTGTATGGTATTTAGTATGGTTCGCGATCTTTTGCATTTTTCTTCAGTAATTGTTTTCATATTAGTCATTATCTATCTAGTACAGTATAGCATAGTTTACAGTTTAGCATAATATAAGTGAGTACAATACAGGTTTAATAGTTCAGTGTATAAAAATTGCTGTAGTTTTATTTACATCCGTGTATTGGTTAGTATCCTTAGTTTGTGCGTGTTTAGCATGTCTCAGTGTAGTTCGGGAAAGACAAGTGGAAAGATAGTGACTCTAAGATCAGTGGAGTGTTCCCTTTGTGGGCCATAACCTCCTTCCTTTTTCAGCCATAAGTGGTGAGTGATGTGTCATTTCCTCATTCTCCTTTATTCTTAATAATGTATTCTCTTTTTAGTGTTGGATATTGTTAGTAAGTGAAGTTTTTGCGAATTTGTTTCCAATCCCTATTCATTAACTTTTCTGAGTAGGCCCGTAGTATCACATTTTACGAGAGCTGTTTACTGCGGGTGTATTGCATCAGGTTTTCTCATGGCAGTAGCACGCTGGCAACAGAGGTAAGGTGATGCTCATTTGTTTTACGAAGCATCGATTTAGAAGTAAAGCCGTGCAGAGTATAGCTATTTGTTTTAAGCATAGTTCTAGTATAGTACTTACTAGCCTATAGACCATTAATCAGTACATTAATTATAGTTTTCAGTGTATTTGTAATCATTCTCTACAAAATAATAATAATAATTTTTTTACTACTTGCGAATGAGTAAGTTACTCTGTGCCGAATGATGAGCCCGACGTCAAGTTTCTCACGTGAATTACTAGAAGTATTGGGTGCTGACCTTTGCAATGTGTTCGAAACTACCTCTCACCTTACCACATCTGTTATAAATCTCATGAACCCCTAAATACTTCCACAGTTGCCTCACTCCAACAAGCTTTATCCATGTACCCTACAACTGTTTGTACCGGGCGAGTTGGCCGTGCGCGTAGAGGCGCACGGCTGTGAGCTTGCATCCGGGAGATAGTAGGTTCGAATCCCACTATCGGCAGCCCTGAAGATGGTTTTCCGTGGTTTCCCATTTTCACACCAGGCAAATGCTGGGGCTGTACCTTAATTAAGGCCACGGCCGCTTCCTTCCAACTCCTAGGCCTTTCCTATCCCATCGTCGCCATAAGACCTATCTGTGTCGGTGCGACGTAAAGCCCCTAGCGAAAAAAAACAACTGTTTGTGTTCTTCCCATTCATTTTCAGTCTCTCATATGTCATTACAGGGAAGTAAGTAGTATCCTGTCTGTAGTAAAAGTTTATCTTCTCCTTGTTAGTGAATCTTAGTTACAGCATACACTTTCAGATAGTTTGGTAGACTTAATTGTTTAGAAAGTACAGTGTTTCATGAACTGGTGGCGTGTAACATCTTATGTTGGAGATGATTTGCAAAGTAGAATTTTTTTTGCAATTTCTGATGACTGTAAAGAACCTGGTTCTGAATGCATGTTTCTAGAAATCAAAATCTGTCTGATAGTGTTTGGTTGCTTTAATGTACTGTCCACCTCAAGTACCTTTCTTACTAAATTAGCAAACTTTTTCCGTAAGAACATAAGCGAGTATGTACATATAAGAGAGGATTTCAGTTGCAATTTTCTTCAGGGTATCAGGGAGTGCAAACAACTTTGTGACATGCTTCAAACTTAATCTACCCTTGCAATTCACAATCTTTGTTGGATTTAATGATTACAAACCATTCCCGTAAGGTCGCACAGCTTGGATAGCTCCTTGTATCAGGTGTTGCAAGGCATGACATAATTTCCACGTTGCCATAAGTGTAAACCTAAATTAATTTCCTTTAGTAAACTAAGGAACATCAATATTGAAGCATTTAAATTTGACGCTATAAGTGATTCGTAGCAATGTATTTCTTCTCCTCCTTTTTAAGCCATAGGATCACTTCAGTCAGTCCATCGTTCAGGTCCCTTTGAAGGGATTGTTCGGGTTTTGCGGTCCTCCCAGTACTTCTTCAGACACTCCGATCTTCGTGCCCTTTCCTCGGTTGAAATTGTGTGTGTTGTTGGTTTGTTTCATGTTAGGGTAAAGCGGAGGTTTGTATTTTTCAGTTTTGTATTCAATTTTATCTTATTTGTGGTGTCTTCTGTTGTAAGGCCTATTTCCTTCAGATCCTCTCTTTCTTCTCTCATCCATTTACATCCTGTTATGGTATTTATTGAGACAAAAATAATTTATGAATAAAAAATTCAGTAGAAGACAAAGTCGAGTCACTAAATTTGCTCAGACTAGGAATTGTAACAGACATGCTCCAGTGCAAGTGGTCCGAGTAAAATGTAAATGAGCTGATTGGCTAAGTGCAGAAATCGAAGACCTTGTGGTTGAACATTGCTTTGCTTTCAGGTACTTCAAATAAACATAAAACTAACAAATCATTCAAAGCAAATACAATTCAAAGAAATAAAGCTGCTCAGTTAATCAGAAATACTAAAATGTGCCATACACATTATCTACTGAACACCGAATGTTGATCAGAGTGATGGCGAACTTCACGGAACCTGGGCAAAGGCTGCAGAATTTTAGTAAAGCAAATGCTTGTTTGTAAGTTGTGGAACTGAAAATTGAGAGTTATTACCTACTGCAGTTTTCGAACATCTTGCTAGATATGTGTGTCCTGAAGATTACAAAGTTGTGCAGATTTTCTATAGTCCTAATTCCTCTTAAGCTATATAGTGATGTTGTAATTATTTCATGTATTCTCTTAGTTTTATATGATTAGTCACGGGCTGTTGACTTAGAAGTTAAATTACTTCTCTACGCCTTGTGGTGTAGTGTCAGATGTCTATTGTGCAACAGTTCAATGCATTTTTCCTAAATTATATCCATATTCAATGATATTTTTTTAACAATAGTTTACCATAAAGTCCTAAGCTTGGAATACAGAGCACTGTAATAAGTTCCTTACAACAACAACAAGAACTATGTTCAAGTGGAAGGGGAAAATAAAATTACTAGTCTTTCTTAAGTAAATATTTCCACTCAGTTATGTCAAAAACAGTAACATCAGCATAGAAAGGGGACTGTTTGCAGTCACCTTAGCACTTTGAAAAATGGTTTTTGTTTCAAATTCTTGCATTTACTACTTGTCTAAAAATGCAGACTAGGGATTCTCTCTCATAACTTTTATGATCAGCATTTTATCCAGAACTAGTTGTGTAGTTGTTTCTGAATCATCCTAGACTTTCACTTGCTGGTGAATATAATTATCTTCCAAATGAGTCAATGTTGGAAATTATGGGTTCTTATATGGCTAAAGAGACCAGTTCAAGTATAACAAGTTCTGCCACAATGTTGGCACATTGTAAGACTTGTTGTTTTGTCAGAACCAGCTGTAATTGTCCTTGAGAAGTTGCCTGTATGCAAGATCTTCTAACGTGGGAATGTTGGCACACTGCAAAAATTGCATGGTCTGACAGATCTGAAGCCCCATCCAGTGGCATATAACACTAGCCAACATAATTTTGCAGTAAAATAGAAACTATTTCTTAAATTTATGGTAATCGATACCTTGAGCCCGAAAATGTCAATTTTTTTTTTTGTTATGTCTAGTTTTGATGCAATTCTATTTTGTAGTATCTGCATTCATAAGATGTAATGATGAGAGATGTTCTCGTGCAACTCACTTTGGAATAATAGTATATTGTACAAGAAGGGAGAGAAACATGATTATCCCCGTGTGTGAAGATGGCCGATCGAGACGTGAGGGCTGAAGTTCTGGGTTCTGTTTTCTAGAAATTGAGATATACAATATTAAAAGTGCAGGGGAAGTTGAATTGCAATATGACAGAATAGAGTTGCTATATCAGACCACTTGTATAAACAGAAGTATTTTAAACCCCAGTCCTTATTTAGTGTTTGTTGTTCTGTCATTCCTTTTTCAGTTGTAGATGAGACACATCCCAACAAGTACACGTTTAATGCGTCCTTTACATTAATTTGTACCCATGCGTGTGTGTGTTAATGTGAATATAGAAACTGTGTTTCAGTCGTTCGTTAAACATGAAACTTCTATATTAGTATTTCAAGGCCATCATGGCTAGTGTATAAGGGATGCAAAGAAGGCAGTGTAAACAGTCTTCAAAAGTTTTGCTACATATGTGGAATTTTTGTGTTCAATTCCAAGGTGGATTTTTCTTACTTCCAATTGAAAGTTGGAGATCAAGACAAACCTATTGCACCTTATATTGCATGCAATACCTGTGTCGACTGACTTCATTACTGATATGAGGGCAAACAAAATGCAGTACCATTTGCCATACCCATGCAGTGGCGAGGGCAGACCAATTATTATGACCACTGTTATTTTTGTATGACCAACATCTTCGGTTACAATAAGAAAAACAAATACAAAATTAAATATCCAAACCTCTTGTCAGCTATTTGGCCCGTTACTTGTGGACCTGACTTACCAGCACCTATTCCACCTGTTAACTTGAATTATGAAACTGAAAAAAGTTCCTTCCAATCAGACACAGAATAAAAGGATTTTGACCCACATCAATATGACACACCAACAAATTTACACAGTCCAGTTTGAATGATTTGATAAGCAATTTAGAGGTAACCAAAGAAAAGAGTGAATTACATGGCTCAAGACTACGTGAAAAGAATATGTTGGCACCCGGAGTTATATTTTCCTGGTACATCGTTTGCCATCATTGCATTCTGTAACTAAGAGCCAAAGCCTTTGCCTGTCTTCTTCCTAGCTCTCCTTGTGTGAGCCAAATTTCTTGTCTTTCGAAAGCCAACAAGTCAATAGGAGCTACTGCTGTTACTACTAGATTCGCAGGTTCTGATACTGTACGATATGAGAAAGAATTTCAAAAATATTATACACAAGATCAGGTTGTATTTTGTATGGATGTTGAAAATCTTCTGCATCAATTGGGAGAGAGAGAATATGATCCTAGCCACCGGTGACTTTTTATCGACTCTTTCAAAGGAAGTCTTACGGCTGTTATGCTTCACAACAGCAATGTTCTGGCTTCCATAACACTTGCACACTCCACAAAGCTGTTCAAAACATACAAGACATTAAAGTTGGTGCTTGAAAGAATTAAATATCACGATCATGAATGGTAAATTCGTGGTGATTCGAAGGTCATTGGTTTGCTGCTGGGACAACAAAAAGGCTGCACAAAAATTCCCTGTTTCTTTTTTTTTTTTTGCTAGTTGCTTTACGTCGCACCGACACAGATAGGTCTTATGGCGACGATGGGACAGCAAAGGCCTAGGAGTTGGAAGGAAGCGGCCGTGGCCTTAATTAAGGTACAGCCCCAGCATTTGCCTGGTGTGAAAATGGAGAAACCACGGAAAACCATCTTCAGGGCTGCCGACCGTGGGGCTCGAACCCACGATCTCCCGGATGCAAGCTCACAGCCGCGCCTCTACGCGCACGGCCAATTCGCCCGGTCCCTTTTTCTTATAGGAATGGGATAGCAGGGAACGGAATAAACATTGGAATACTGTACAATGGCCTGAAAGGGAGCAGCTTTAACAAGGATCCAAAAATGTCTTGCATGTAAGTCTTGTTGGCCGGAAAAAAAAAAAAAAAAAAAAAAAAAACTTCCACAATTGCACATGAAATTGGGAACCATGAAACGGTATGTTAAGGCATTGAACAAAAATAGTTCATGCTTCAAATATTTATTCACGAAATTTTCCACATTATCAGATGCAAAAATCAAAGGAGGCATATTTGATGGACCACAGCTTCGTAAACTGATTATGGACAAAACTTTTACAGAAACGATGACCAAAATCGAGGAGGATGCATCGAACACATTCAAGGAAGTAGTGACAAAATTCCTTGGCAACATCAAGGATCCTCCATACAAAGATATTGTAAGAAACATGTTGGACAAATTTAACCAACTCTGTTCTAGTATGAGCCGAAAACTTAATGTTTTAGCTTTTTGCGCCAGGCAAATGCTGGATGCTTCCTTCCTACTCCTAGCCCTTTCCTATGCCATTGTTGCTATAAGACCCATCTGTCGGTGCGACGTAAAGCAGTTTGCAAACAAACAAAAAAAAAAAAAAAAAAATTCCTAGCGTCACATCTGGACTTACCCTCCAAATTTAGGAGCCATAAGTGAAGAGCAAGTTAAAAATAGGATTTAATCCACCTTCTTCAATACACAATGTTAACAAACTTTAAAATTAATACATAATTATCTAAAATGTAGAAATGTTTAGACTCCTTGGGCGATCATCAATACATACACATTTTTGGAACATTAAAATATAAAAACACTTGTGTGAGAAATATAATTTTCTAAGGAGACTTTCTCACACATGTGTTTTTATATTTTAATGTTTTTTTGGTTTTTTTTCTAGTGGCTTTACGCCGCACCGACACAGATAGGTCTTCTGGCGACGATGGGATAGGAAATGCCTAGGAGTTGGAAGGAAGCGGCCATGGCCTTAATTAAGGTACAGCCCCAGCATTTGCCTGGTGTGAAAATGGGAAACCACGGAAAACCATCTTCAGAACTGCCGACAGTGGGATCCGAACCCACTATCTCGTGGATGCAAGCTCACAGCCGCGTGCCTCTAACCGCACTGCTAACTCGTCTGGTATATTTTAATGTTCCAAAAATTTGTACGCACTCATGATGGCCCAGAGGGTCGAACATTGCAGATAACTATGTATTCATTTTAAAGTTTAAGATTGTGTCTTGAAAAGGTGGATTAAATCCTATTTTTAACTAGAACTACTAGTCAGTATGTACCAAAAGATGATGTTCATCACATGTAGTGAAGAGCAAGGTGAGGATTTCACCAGGATCTCAAAAATGCAGTAGCGCCGTTCCTGTAGTGTTCTGGTACCGTACCATTACACAATCCTTTCATTTGATGTCGTCAACATGTAAGGTAATATCCCCGTTAAAACCATTATAAATTTGATATGGAGTAATTTAACCAAATTCAGTAAATTAAGCATTGGTGAAACAGATGAGTTTATAGGCTTACTAAATTCACTTTAAGTAATAATTATTTTGTTTTTTGAGAATAAAATCTACCAGCTGACAGGTTTACCTATGGGAGCGCTGTCCTCAAGTATTTGGCGAATATGTGTATATGGACCACTTAGAACACACACAGATCATAGATACGATCAAAGCCATAAAATTTGCTACGGAAATGGAGAACAATAACTCGCTTAATTATTTAGACATAACATTATCACGCCATAGGAATAATCACCTGACATATAATATTTACCGGAAACCAACTTACACTGCTAACACCATTAATCAATGTTCAGTACATCCTGAAGCTCATAAAAAGCTACCTGCAATAGCTTGTTAGAAAGAGCTTTAAAAATTCCGCTCTCAAAGAAAAATTTGAAAAAAATAAATCAGGACCATCCGCGAAATAGCTTTCAACAACGGATTAAGCACAAAGTTTATAAATAAGCTAATCAGTAAACATACAAACAAGCCCACGACTACTTTGACGAAAGGGTCAAAAACTAAAGAAAAATAGGCCACACTCACATTTAGTAATAATAATATACATATAATCACTAGCGTCCTAAAAAAAAAAAATAGAACCTAAAAATTGCTTTCAAAACCAGCAACACTAATGAAAGAAGTAATAATATTTAACTCTCGCACAGTAAATAGTAGCAATAAATTCTGGGATATATGAACTGGAATGCCAGGGATTTGGGTCAAGTCATGTCGGACAAACTGGTAGGAACTTCCTCATAAGATATACAGAACGCCGCAGTGCTTTAAAATGTAATAGTTTCTCTGCCACGAGTAACCATCACAAAGACCATAATCATACCACAATAGATCAAAATTGAAAAATTCTATGTGAACAAAAAGGTCCAATACTCAACATCTTAGAGAATTTTTACGTTAGTATGGATCAATAGAAGAACCCAGCCCTCAACTTAAATGAGATAAATGAAAAAGAAAAAAAAAAACGTAATATGGGAAACTTTCATTCCGATTATTTGTAGTAAACAACAGGAACAGAAGATTTCACAAATGCCGTATTTTCTCACATAATTAATGCCCTTGCATAATTTACGTATCCTAGTATTTTTGGGCCCAAAGTGGAGAAAAAGAAATGTTCACGTATTTGACGCATCCATCACTCAGCTCCGGATGCGTTACGAAATAAATATATTAATTACTCAGCTAGCAGCTTTCCTATTGAAAAACCGGGCATTCAAAATACAGGGGAGCGTGTTGTTAAAAGCCGGTAGGAAATACCACTGCACTAATTCAGTGAGAGTCAGTGGCGTATCCTGGAATCTCCACTGAGGCATGCAACTAGTAACCATGCAGTTAACACAATGTATTAAGTAAATTTCAATTCTACTCACCCTAATTACATGTAAGTGAACTCGAGCCAAACAGTTTTACTGTAAGTTCCTGGATTGAACGTGCATACACAATTCTTGTTTTCTATTTTTAAATTTACGAGAGTCCGCCTCTGTGGTGTAGTGGTTAGTGTGATTAGCTGCCACCCCCGGAGGTCCGGGTTCGATTCCCGGCTCTGCCACGAAATTTGAAAAGTGGTACGAGGGCTGGAACGGGGTTCACTCAGCCTCGGGAGGTCAACTGAGTAGAGGTGGGTTCGATTCCCACCTCAGCCATTCTGGAAGTGGTTTTCCGTGGTTTCCCACTTCTCCAGGCCGCTTCCTTCCCTCTTCCTTGTCTATCCCTTCCAATATTCCCATCCCCCGCAAGGCCCCTGTTCAGCATAGCAGGTGAGGCCGCCTGGGCGAGGTAATGGTCATCCTCCCCCAGTTTTGTCCCCGACGCAGAGTCTGAAGCTCCAGGACACTGCCCTTGAGGCGGTACAGGTGGGATCCCTCGCTGAGTCCGAAAAGCCAACCCTGGAGGGTAAGCAGATTAAGAAGAAGAAGAAGAAGAAGAAGAATCACAGATAGGTCTTATGGCGACGATGGGATAGGAAAGGCCTAGGAGTTGGAAGGAAGCGGCCGTGGCCTTAATTAAGGGAAACCACGGAAAACCATCTTCAGGGCTGCCGATAGTGGAATTCGAACCTACTAACTCTCGGATGCAAGCTCACAGCCGCGCGCCTCTACACGCACGGCCAACTCGCCCGGTAAAGAAGAAATATACGAGGGAAGGTAGAGGTCTCCCGGCTTGAACTATTTGAATCTTTTCATCAAACGAACGGCCAGTAAACTGATTTACAATTATATCCGTTTTAGACTCGTCCATCGTTAATACCACAATAAGCGCATAATATAATAAAAGACCGAAAACGACGAATAGCACAGGAACAGCACACACAGAATGAACTCACTAATCAGCAAAACACACAATGAATTAACTCACTAGTTAGCCACAACTGAAGCACTGGAGGAAAGTCACCTCAGTGGCATTGGTCAGTTTCGTCACGTTGGGTTCTCGCTGGGGGATAATCTGTGGGTCCCGTTCGCTGTAAACATGTCGACTTTCTCCAAGTTGCTAACAGATGGCAGAGGGTAGCACGGGTATGGGGTGACAAATTCTGACCAAGTTTCAATTGCAGCGACATCGTTCGGAGGGTTTCAGAACTACGTCTGCCACCGAATGCAATTTTAAGATTGAATGCCTTGCATCCTTAACTCCGCCATGCTGTCTCTTTCTTCCTAGGGAGGAGTAGACGGCGAGACTACACCAGCACCACACGTAGTCAAGCAACGGAACTAGTACAGTTGCGCGGACCTTTTGAACTTCTGAGAGATGAAATCGTTAATATTTGACTTAAAACAACCTAAAATCGTACACCAGACAGTTCTTTGTGTTATCATAACGCATGCAGTGAATGCCTTGCATCCAAGGAGAATACGCCCCTGGTGAGAGTATCAGCGCAGAACTGACTATTAACACTCTATTCCAGCAACATATTTTACGAGTGTTTTGGGTACGGGACATGCGTTTTCTTTGATCAAAAAACTTAGTCCACAGAGAGCAAGAATTCGAGTAAGGTAATGCTGCATCATATAAACTCGCGGTGACCAGTTACGCCGGAACATACGGGCATAGGGCAGCGGGCCGCAAGTATTCAGTATCCAAATGCAACGTGCGCAACCGCGGCAACAGAGAAGTGCACTTCAAGCGACCAACAAGTCTCGCAGAGCATTTGGCAGACCAAAAAGCGGCCAGTTTCTGAAAGTAGAGGAGGGTCTGCTTAAATATATGATTTAGTTACGCAATGTTGGGTATGACGTTTCTCACAAAATCCTGTATTTTAAAGGACAAGAAATAGCTGCTGCACATGGAATCAGCGTCTCAGATTTGAAGATTAGCCAAGGCTGTATGATTAATTTTATGAAGAGAAATGGACCTTCTCTTCGATGAACAACAACATTACCGGTATGCCAAAAAATGCCGAATGATTTCAACCAAAAAGTAATTGATTTTCATCACTTTGTCGTTGAGATGCGTAAAGTGAAGGAATATTTTCTCTCCCGAATATGACCTCAGGACAGACGCCAATCAGTTTCCATATGGAACGAAATCGAACAATCCATAAGAAAGGGACATAGTGTTATCGTATGCACTCCCGGAAGCAAAATCAACGATATACTGCAATGCTTGCTGTAACAGGTGATCGCAGCAGTGCCGGATTAAGGTGTTTGGGGGCCCTGGGCTATTTAAAAATGTGGGGCCCCTTCTTAGTAACATCACGTAAGACTAGCATACTGAAGTCTTTATAGAACTACTTCCACTTAAATTGATGAATAGGGAAGTCTTGAAATAGACTACAATTTTTCTCTATTTTTCATGTTAATATTTCATAACGCCAAAACATATTTTACAGTTGTCTCATCATCACTATCAAATCGACATACAAAACATAACTTACTGTGATCTCATTCCCATAATCTTATTGGCATTGCATGAATTTAAAATCTTTAAAATATTTTAATTTACGTTCTTTGGCACCACTAGGATATTTTCTATCCATTTTACAAGAACATTACAGTTGTAACTTATGAATGGTTCAATAATCAGAGGTGAACTGGAAGTTCTCTCCCTGATGCAAAGATATAGTATAGAATGCGCATTCCACCGTGCTTCTCCTGTCCCCTACCGCGCACTTCCTAGACTTCTTCCACTCTTCTCCCTCTGCCCGTACTCGCAAGCTGCCAGATTTAAATTTTCATCAACAATAACCTTTACCATAATTACAGTGCGTAAGTAGCGGGGATTCGTGTCTCCGGACCGTAACTGATTCTAGTAGTGATGAAATACTTTTCTTTTTTTGCTAGTTGCTTTGCGTCGCACCGACACAGGTAGGTCTTATGTCGACAATGGGAGAGGAATGGCCTAGGAGTTGGAAGGAAGCGGCCGTGGCCTTAATTAAGGTACAGCCCCAGCATTTGCCTGGTGTGAAAATGGGAAACCATGGAAAACCATGTTCAGGGCTGCCGCTGCCGACAGTGGGATTCGAACCTACTATTTCCCTGATACAAGCTCACAGGCGCGTGCCCCTGACCGCACGGCCAACTCGCCCGGTGATGAAATACTAACGTGGACAGCTGATAAGGAAGAGTGCGTGTTCGATATTTTGCAAGCGTAAATATTCATATACATGCACGGAGGTGGACAAGCAGCCCTTTTTTATACAATTTTAGGTTCGGCCAAGGGCCGGGGCCCCTTGGCACGCGGGGCCCTGGGCTGCAGCCCCTTTAGCCCCCCACTTAATTCGGCCCTGGATGGCAGAAAACCTGCACCTTACTCAGTTCTAAAACGGAAAACGAAATTCCGGCACCTCGGCGTCTCCGAAAACCGTAAAAGTAGTTAGTGGGACGTAAAGCAAATAACATTAAAATGGAAAACAGTGCCTAAAGTAAAATTTCCGCAAGGAATACACATTCGAATCGAAGAAAAAGAGATGGAAACATCACTCGTACAATATTGGGTACGAACGGTTTGGGGAAATCTAGCAGGGTCCCTCCTTCGATGCCCAGCCCTTCTCGTGTTGGACAGTTTTCTTTCTTGCCGGTATGTCATTATTATGGACTTAAATTAATTGTACTTTTATTAGTTCACAGGTTGTATTGCCAGTACATAATGGGTAGAATATTTTCCAGTGTTGGTACATCAAACCCACGTGTACACTAATCGCAATGAATAACACACTGTTGAGCATGTAGAGAAAACATATTTAAAAAAACTTAATATCTTAATATAAGGCAACCCTACAATCTCTGAAATTAGATCCTTCGAATAAAACCGTTCTAGAAAAGGTATTCTACAAGCGCGAGATTGGAAATATTGAAACACACAGCTATTAATGGTATTGACGTTTAAGAAAAAATCTCTTGCCACAATTTGACGCCCAAAAGACCATAACCAAAAATGAGTTGGACCAATTGTGTGTAAATTATATTCGATGTATCTTTTAAATGTAAATGAATTGTAAATAATTTTTTTAATTTCCAAATTCCTCGAATAATTCACTCATCCGAAGTTTTCTTTAGAAGAAGTGCATTAATTACGGGAGAAAGTACGGTATTACATTGTTTGTCACTGCCCCCATCATCCCGCATACTCCCACTCTCCTGCAAGCCCCGCCCCATTTCCCCACTCCACCTTCTCCTAGCAATGCCTTGCCTCTTGACTACGGGAGCAAGTCAATCGAGATCTGGACTCCATAGTCAGAGAACACGGGTGATACAAGCAGGCCACGTAGCGTTAAGTTAATTTTCATTCTTCATAACTTAAATGTTTTCCTATTAGTCACCATTTTTCAATTTGTTTTTTATTATCCATTTTACAGACTAAAAATCAGACGGTTCAACTTCAATAATGCTTATGTATATCAGCCCATGACTGAAGATAACAGCTAAGCCAACAGTTTACGGATACTAGTTGAACTAAACCAAGGGACAACAAAAACTTTGAAACAAAAAGACCTCCAGCTCAAGACTGTTTCAACGATTATTACCATCTCACAGTTTTTAATTTTCATCTTGTTTTCAAGGAAAAAACTTGTCACTGATATTTCATTTTGGGTGTCGTATGTTTTTAAATTCATTGCATCCTACTATGTCTTACTGAGGATGACCCAATGCTGGGTCGAAACATGTCTATGTCTGTGTAAAATTTCGTCATAATTGGACGTAAAATATTATAGTATTGACTAAGAGGATATCAACAAAATTTTGTAAGAAATTCTACGGAAAACGGAAAAATATGACAGTAACTTTCAATTTATATATCATTTACTTTGCTTGCTAACTTATTTAGTTTGTATGTTTTATCTATCTACTCTGTATGCGGCGTTCATTCAAGGGTGGCGTGCACCATCTTGGAGTAAATTACTACGGAAGTAGCGTTTACTAAAGAAGTCCATACTACAGAAGTAAATTACTACGGGAGTTATTTACTCCGGAAGTAACGTCGGAGAGTTGAAGTACAATTTACTCTTTTAGTTACCGGTACTACTACAGAAGTAGCGTTCGTTACTCGCGGAGTAGTGCTGTGTTCGTGTATCTTCTTTAAAGAAATCCAAATAGATAAGGTTATGTGCGATAGGAAACGGGGGAAAAACGTAAGCGAAAAAGATAAATGCTTGTTAATAGAGATAATGACGATCTATGCAAAGGATATAAGGTGTAAGAAACACAACATAAAGATGCTGGATAAGAAAGGAAATTCATGGAAAGTCGTGGCGAAAGAATTCAATGCTTCGAGTGACGGAAAACGCAGTGAAAAGCAAGTTAAGATTCTGTAGAAGGACTTCAAAGCAAAGCAGAAAGTCATGGACACGCGGGAAAAATTAAAACTGATGGCGGTTTCTTCATACAGATGGCCTACATCCACAGCGAAATTTTCCCATTTTCGCACCAGGCAAATGCTGGATCTGTAGGCCCTACCTTAAGGCCACGGTCGCTTCCCAATCCCTAGGCCTTTCCTACCCTATCGTTACCATAAGACCTATCTGTGCCGGTGCGACGTTAAGCAAATTGAAAAAAAAACAACAAAAAAAACCTCTTCCGATTTCTGAAAAGTTCACCGTTGTCACCGAGAGGGCAATAAATGGGAATATGCGCGCAGTCACAGTCAATTGCACCCACGACGTGTGGAAACCTGCCAACGTGAAGAATATCCTTTTATTTTCCGAACGATCATCATCATTTGCAGGCGTACCTCCCTCTTAGCCTCAACTAGTGCTTTAACCACGCGATGAAAGATACGGCTAGCAGTTGTGCGGTAAACGTTAATTAGATCACCGGCAACTGTACCGTACCGGTACTGAAATGTTCCGGTACGAAACACTCGTAGGGCACACAGCAACTGTAATTTTACAGATACAACAAAATTAAGACAAGAATTCAGCTGTAAGTGATCTCCAAGTAGATTTAGAAGGGAAGTAAAGGATTCCTTCCTAAAACCAAAAACGTTCCTGAAACTCGCCGTGTTCACATTACACGGCTATCGCCTTTCACGAACTGTAGGCCTACTCACTATTACATTTCCCATCGTTTACTGCGTCGAGATCGTCAATATAATCTAAGTAATCCATAAACGCGTTTGAAACGTGTTTCCTCTCATACACGGCACGATATTATCATTAGTCAACAAGTCTAAACTTAGCTTACTCCATGCACGACGTGAGAGTAAATTCTAACCTACATTCGTACGTTATTTACTTCTTTAGTAATATACTACAATATGGTGCTCTTCAACATTTTACTCTTGTAGTAATTTAGTCCAGGAGTATCTGAAAGGACTAAAATACTTCGGAAGTAATTTACTCTCGTATGGAAGTCGCCGAATGCTGACTTCAAGGGTGGCGTGCACCATCTTGGAGTAAATTACTACGGAAGTAGCGTTTACTAAAGAAGTCCATACTACAGAAGTAAATTACTACGGGAGTTATTTACTCCGGAAGTAACGTCGGAGAGTTGAAGTACAATTTACTCTTTTAGTTACTACTACAGAAGTAGCGTTCGTTACTCGCGGAGTAGTGCTGTGTTCGTGCATCTTCTTTAAAGAAATCCAAATAGATAAGGTTATGTGCGATAGGAAACGGGGGAAAAACGTAAGCGAAAAAGATAAATGCTTGTTAATAGAGATAATGACGATCTATGCAAAGGATATAAGGTGTAAGAAACACGACATGAAGATGCTGGATAAGAAAGGAAATTCATGGAAAGTCGTGGCGAAAGAATTCAATGCTTCGAGTGACGGAAAACGCAGTGAAAAGCAAGTTAAGATTCTGTAGAAGGACTTCAAAGCAAAGCAGAAAGTCATGGACACGCGGGAAAAATTAAAACTGATGGCGGTTTCTTCATACAGATGGCCTACATCCACAGCGAAATTTTCCCATTTTCGCACCAGGCAAATGCTGGATCTGTAGGCCCTACCTTAAGGCCACGGTCGCTTCCCAATCCCTAGGCCTTTCCTACCCTATCGTTACCATAAGACCTATCTGTGCCGGTGCGACGTTAAGCAAATTGAAAAAAAAACAACAAAAAAAACCTCTTCCGATTTCTGAAAAGTTCACCGTTGTCACCGAGAGGGCAATAAATGGGAATATGCGCGCAGTCACAGTCAATTGCACCCACGACGTGTGGAAACCTGCCAACGTGAAGAATATCCTTTTATTTTCCGAACGATCATCATCATTTGCAGGCGTACCTCCCTCTTAGCCTCAACTAGTGCTTTAACCACGCGATGAAAGATACGGCTAGCAGTTGTGCGGTAAACGTTAATTAGATCACCGGCAACTGTACCGTACCGGTACTGAAATGTTCCGGTACGAAACACTCGTAGGGCACACAGCAACTGTAATTTTACAGATACAACAAAATTAAGACAAGAATTCAGCTGTAAGTGATCTCCAAGTAGATTTAGAAGGAAAGTAAAGGATTCCTTCCTAAGACCAAAAACGTTCCTGAAACTCGCCGTGTTCACATTACACGGCTATCGCCTTTCACGCACTGTAGGCCTACGCACTATTACATTTCCCATCGTTTACTGCGTCGAGATCGTCAATATAATCTAAGTAATCCATAAACACGTTTGAAACGTGTTTCCTCTCATACACGGCACGATATTATCATTAGTCAACAAGTCTAAACTTAGCTTACTCCATGCACGATGTGAGAGTAAATTCTAACCTATATTCGTACGTTATTTACTTCTTTAGTAATATACTACAAGATGGTGCTCTTCAACATTTTACTCTTGTAGTAATTTACTCCAGGAGTATCTGAGAGGACTAAAATACTTCGGAAGTAATTTACTCTCGTATGGAAGTCGCCGAATGATGACTTCAAGAGTACTTTACTACGGAATTAGAACTTACTCTTGGTTGGTGCACGCCACCCCAAGAGTACTTTACTACGGAAGTAGAACTTACTCTTGGTTGGTGCACGCCACCTGTATCAAAAATTTTACTTAACAACAAAATGTTTTGTGCAATTGCCATTAAACCAGACGTGATGTGGCAAAACAAAATTCATCTTCGGTTAAAACGTGACAAACTTAATAAAACCCACCTACTTTAGTTTGTACTGCACAAAAAAAAAAAAATTCTTTGCAGGCTAGTGTAATGTATGATGACTGGGGTCCCCAAGACTGTTGGAGCCATCTTGGTTGCAGGGACATTTGAGTTATGTAAATTGGTTGCACATGTACTGACATTGGTGTCTAGATGAGCTTCTCTGGAGCATCCTTCTTAATTTGTCAGTTCTGAAGATGGTTTTCCGTGGTTTCCCATGTTCACACCAGGCAAATGCTGGGGCTGTACCTTAATTAAGGCCACGGCCGCTTCCTTCCAACTCCTAGGCCATTCCTATCTCATCGTCGCCATAAGACCTATCTGTGTCGGTGCGACATAAAGCAATAGCAAAAAAAAAGTGTCAGTTTGTTTCATTTTTCTTATGGTTACAGGCAGTGCCTATCTAGTAGCATGATACGTGACATATTGTACACAAAAGTGCACTGCTTCATTATCCAATATAATATCGAAGTATATACGTGATGGCATTTGTGAATTGAAAATTATTGTGCGTAGGTTAGTCCTTGTGTATTTGTTACATGATATTATATATTCCTTTTAGTTTGTGTAAATGAAGGAATATTCTGTTATTGCAGAATTGCCAGGTCCACAGATGCAGTTTATTTTACTGTTAAAAATGACTCTCTTGCCGCGGCCACCACATTAGGCGAGCGAGGAAAACTGCACTGTCGTCAGATATGGGAACGGCAAAGCGACAGATGGTCGAGAGTTGCTTACCTCCGAGCACGAATTGGCAACGCTAATCGTGCAGTGCTGTCTAGCTGAAGCCCATCCGCTCCAGGCCACCTTACCCGAATCGTGGAGCTGTTGAGCTCGCATCGTAAGTGCAGTTAAAATGGATAGTGAATGTGAATTGATTTGGGCTCAAGTCAAGAGAGAAGTGGCAGAGAGGACCAAGACATTTAAAATAAAGGACGTAGAAAAATTCACATCAGAAGCCATCGACCGTGTGACTGCTGCAGATCGGGAAATGTACTTCAATCGCGCAGAAAATCTTCAAACAGACGATTGGGCCAAGGAAATAGTAAGGGACGAAAGAATGGAGCCATTCCTCATCAGTGTAAATGACGACTCGACAGATAGTGAGATGTGTGATGACTGTGACTAAGAAATCTTAGACTGCCTTGAAGCTAGAAACCGATTCTTAATTCATTGTAAATTTATGTTAACCTATTCTTTAAAGTAGTTCTTTTTCCATATTGCTCGGTACAATATACAGTATTCAAATATTTAAAGTTATAATGTAATAAAACTGGTACGGATTAATATGTAATCCGAAAGTATTTAAGGCGTCCTGCAGCCTGTGCTGGTGCGCGCGTCCCGAACTGCCTCAGCCAGCGACATTTACATGATCGCTTTCCAGGCCATTTTCCAGGAAAACTACACAACTCATGGAAATATGTTTCAGATAAAAAATAAAGTCAGTCAGTTTTTTACCTTTTTCCCGCAGACAAAATTTTATTGGCTGAGGAAATAAAAACTTGGCCACTTACTGAAATTTTCAATACATGATTCTACGGATTTAAATTTACTCGTTCAGGATTTTATTTTTAATGGTTATTTGAAGTGGTTTATATGGAAAATAGTTACACCATTGAAATCAGCAGTCTTTTCTGAAGCTTGTAGTATAATTTGTTTTGAAACATTATATGAAGTAACATCAGGAGCTTGAGAGAGAACAACTTGCCTCACGCTCCGAAATTATGTGTTCAGTTAGACATTTGTTCGCCAGTTGCTACATAACCTTGGCAACAGCGTAATTCCTCTGACCCGCCTAATCTGGTGGCCGCGACAGTAGTTAGACTTTACATCTCATTTTATTTGATTTTATTGTGCCAGGCTGAGTAGCTCAGACAGTAGAGCACTGGCCTTCAGAGCTCAGCATTATGGAATGAGGTATAAGAAGTATACAAATCTCCACTCTGATTCTTCCGTACTTGGGTCTGGTGTGTTTGCGTCACCAAGTGTAAGGAATCAGCTACTGTGTTGTCACCCTAGGATATAAAAAATAAATTGTTTTTTCCTAGTGTTCTGTATTGTCAAGTAGAAATGCATGTTAACTCATCCACCTGGAAACTGGATAGATCTTCAAACAGCACTACCATATGTCTTCTGCAGTGGGAAAACCCAAGAAATCCAAAACAGTATTATGAGGAGAACTGGGCAAGAAAAAGAGGTAGATTGCAGTTACTTTCAATTCTTTAGCAGTACATACACTTGGTGTAGAGTTGAACCTAGGTGTAAGGCTCGTTTCTAAAGATAATAGGCAACTTGATGTCTTTGGAGTGTACAGACCGGGAAAGGGTAGCACTGATGCTGATTCAGAATGATTTGATAAGATAATCAGCTATGTGGGAAACGACGTGGAAAGGAATGTGTTTGCAGCGGGGGATTTCAATTTACCACATGTAAATTGGGAAGGTAATGCGAACAACAGGAAGCATGACCAACAAACGGAAAATAAGTTAATATGAGGAGGACAGCTGATTCAGAAAGTGATGGAACCAACTAGAGGGAAGAATCTTCTTGACGTGGGGCTGGTAAAACCAGATGAGCTCTATAGAGAAACTGAAGTAATACATGGTATTAGTGATCACGAAGCTGTATTTGTCGTAGTTAAAAATAAATGTGATAGAAAGGAAGGTCTTAAAAGTAGGACTATTAGGCAGTACCATATGGCTGATAAAGCAGGCACGAGGGAGTTTTTAAAAAGTAACTGTGATCGATAGAAAACGGTAAATAGAAATGTAAACAGACTCCAGGATGGGTTTAAAGCAATTGCTGAGGAATGTGAAAACAAGTTTGTACCTTTAAATGTGGTAAGGAATGGTAAACACACTCTTTATTATAACAGAGAAATAGGGAGACTAAGGAGGAGGTGCAGACTTTGAAAGAAATAGTTAATAATGTTATTTGCTTTACGTCCCACTAACTACGGTTTTTGGAGATGCCGAGGTGCCGGAATTTAGTCCCGCAGGAGTTCTTTTACGTGCCAGTAAATCAACCAACACGAGACTGACGTATTTGAGCACTTTCAAATACCACCGGACTGAGCCAGGATCGAACCTGCCAAGTTGGGGTCAGAAGGCTAGCGCCTCAACCATCTGAGCCACTCAGCCTGGCGAAAGAAATAGGTAGAAATGGCTGTGGGAGTAAGGGGAAATTGAAGGAACTTACTAGGAAATTGATTCTAGCAAGGAAGTCAGCTATGGATAACATGACCGGGCGAGTTGGCCATGCGGTTAGGGGTGCGCGGCTGTGAGCTTGCATCCGGGAGATATTGGGTTCAAATCCTACTGTCACCAGCCCTGAAGATGGTTTTCCGTGGTTTCCCATTTTCACACCAGGCAAATGCTAGGGCTGTACCTTAATTAAGGCCACGGCCGCTTCCTTCCAACTCCTAGTCCTTTCCCATCCCATCGTCGCAATAAGACCTATCTGTGTCAGTGCGACGTAAAGCCACTAGCAAAAAAAACATGGCGGCAAGCATAATTGGCAGTCATATAAATTTTAGTGAAAAACGGAAATGTATGTATAGGTACTTTAAGGCGAAACAGGTTCCAAGAAGGACTTTCCAGAAATCATTAACCCTTTGCTGTTTCCCATTTAAAGGCGGATGCCTGGCCGTAATTACCGTATTTTCTGACAGTCCTTTAAATCCCAATAGGCACAGCAACATAAATACTACCCTTTAAAAGAAAATAACTAGAAGTCAAACAAACATATAAATGTAATTTCTTTTGCATTTCATTGCTAAATGATTTGTGCATATAATTGTGTGCTCACCCTAATCTTTAATATCCATATTTCGGCTTTAGACCGAATAGATCAACAATAGACTTATATTTACAGTGCGAACAATAATGGAAAAATACCTGGAAAAGAACAAGGAAATCATCTTCGTATTATTGGATTTGGAAAAAGCTTATGATACAGTTAAGAGAAAACATGTATGGGAATGCCTATGGAAAAGAAATGTACAAAAATCATTAATTAACAAGATAAAAATATTGTATTATGAAAGTAAAAGCACTGTACTCTGAAACATTTTATACAAAAATGGTCTCAAGCAAGAAAGTGCACTCTTGCCATTATTGTTTATTATATTGAAGGATGAAATCATAAAATGTGTAAAACAGTGTCAGTAGTGATGAAGTGAATGCTTTGGTATTTGCAGATGATGTGGTGATATGGGGAATGGGAGCAAAGAAGTACAAAGGAGACTGGACATTTAGAATGAAAATCTGAAGGAGTTTTGAATGGTAATTACTAAATGAAAACTGTAGTCATGCACTGTGAGAAAGAGAGAAAGAGAAGCCAAGTGAACATAGACGGAGAACGGTTAGAGAATGTAGAACAGTTTACATATTTGGGTAGCATTATAAATGGAAGTAATGAAATCAACCCTGAAATTAATAACAGACTAAGTAAAGGTATACTCCGAGCTCGATAGCTGCAGTCGCTTAAGTGCGGCCAGTATCCAGTAATCGGGAGATAGTGGGTTCGAGCCCCACTGTCGGCAGCCCTGAAGATGGTTTTCCATGGTTTCCCATTTTCACACCAGGCAAATGCCGGGGCTGTACCTTAATTAAGGCCACGGCAGCTTCCTTCCACTTCCTCCGCATTTCCTATCCCATCATCACCGTAAGACCTACCTGCGTCGGTGCGACGTAAAGCAAATAGAAAAAAGTAAAGGTACAACATTTTATCGTCAAGTCAGAGAGCTAGAATGGGATGACAAAGTACCCAAGAGAAAAAAATTAACATTTTATAAACAGTATTTCATACCAATTGTAACATACAGATTAGAAATGCTGGTAACTAATATGAGACATTTCTATCCAAGCAATAGAAATGAAATTTTAACAACATTGGTTATAAACACAAGAAGAGATATAATCCAAAATATTAAAATCAGAGAAGAGCTAAATATAGAACCGTTAGTACAGAACATATAGAATTACATAAAATAAACTTCATTATAAAGCCCGTATTGTCGTGAATATACGTTGAAGGTTAGGTCAAATGTTCCACCTTTACAATACCAAGATTCTTTATTAAACTAAATATTTACATGATTTTTAATTATATCGGTACATGTTTCGTCTACCTTGTAGACATCATCAGCCATAAAAACTTTTGAGAAAAAGCTACAAGGACAAGGACAAAGTAACACATTAAAATAATTCGGATAACCGAATATCATTTAGAATGGTGAAGAATTCAGAACTGTTTTGAGCACAGCACTTAAGAATACCGTTGACATTAAAATTAAAATTGTCCACATGGGATGATTCAGTAAAAACTTTGCGTTAAAATTCTTCCTTTTTGTGTGATGTGTTAATATATAATATTCTGTTATGTCGTGAAGGCTTGATAATGAATTGCATAATGTTCATTCCAATAGGATAATAACGATGTATAAGAAATCCAGCGAGCAGATGTTAAAGCCGTCTTATTGGTATAGTGTTGACATTTCTTGTTGAGAAGTTAGGTGGAAAATTTGAACGTGATAACGTAATGTGGAATGTGCAGTAGAGGGCCCTAGAACAAGAATGATAGCTGTTGTTAGTGTTAAAATAGGCAAGTTTTTGTGTCTTGAGATGTAAAGTAATGAAATATGAAAAATAAGAAGTGCAGCACATCTGATTACTTACGTTCTCGCCTGTCTGACAGCGACTAGTTCAGTATGGAAGCCTGTGGTTGACTGAGAGCGAACTATGGAGGTCGTGTGTGAAGGGAGCCGGCATGAGGGGAAATTAGGGGAAGGTTAGGATCAGTAGGCGGGAAGCCGTCACATGGAAGCTTGTTAGTGGGTTTGTCAAAGTAAGAACTATTGAGCAATGCCTTAAAAATTCCGTTCGCAGTTTCGGAAATTTCATTCAAATTGTGAAAGGGATTGCATTTATGATCTATATTAATATAGATGTTTTCTAAAACATTGAGTAAAGTGCTTTTATTATGAAAATAAAGAATTTTTAAGTCCTGTTCTATGGAAGTGAAGGAATGATTGGACTCTGTCATGTGAGTGCTCATGGCGGAGTACCTTCTATGTTTAGCGGCGTTGATATGTTCCTGATATCTAACTGAAAAGCCTCTTCCGGTTTGCCCAATGTAGCTCGCGGAACATTGGTTACACTTTAACTTATAAACGCCTGACCTATTATATTTATTCATAGTGTTGTTAATTTTATGTTGGTTGTAAAAGAGATTAGTGTTATTGTTGACTGTTTTAAAAGCAATGTTGATCTTATGTTTCTTGAGGGTGTTGGTGATATCATAAATCTTACTATTTGTATAAGTGAAAGTGGCGTATTTGTCTGTTTTTCTTTTTCTTTCTCTAAGCAAAGTTGAACTGGATTTGTTAGTAACTTTATTGATTATCCTGTCAATGAAATGCCTGCTAAAACCATTTTTACTCGCTATTAAGCGGATAAATTCAAGTTCTTTTTTACGATTAACATTTGATAAAGGGACGTGAAAAGCTCTGTGGATTAAACTATAAAATGTTGCTCTTTTTTGAGATTCCGGATGCGTTGAGTCTTGTCGAATAGTATTAATAGTTTGGGTGGGCTTCCTAAATATGGTATAAGAGAATTTGTTGGAGCTATTGTTAATAGTGACATCTAAGAAGTTTAATGAATTATTGACTTCCGCTTCGGAAGTAAACTTGATCCATGGATCGACTGCATTCAACTGTTCAAGAACGATATCGCCGTTGGAGACATTGTGATCTATTAAAGTAAATGTATCATCAACAAAGCGTGTCCAGAATACGATTCCTTTGATTTTGTTAAGAATTTTGGAATTTTCCAATTGGTCTAAATAAATTTCTGCCATTATTCCTGAAGCCGGGGAGCCCATAGGAAGACTATCTTGCTTATAAATTTTCCCATTAAAAGTGAAATAGTTGTTGGAAGTTACAAATTCTAAAATATTTAAAAATTCTTCTATTTCTTGTATGCTTAATTTTCTGTGTTTTAGAAAATTGTCCTTGATGATCTTTAAAGTTTTCTTGACCGGTATATTGGAATACATGTTTTTAATGTCAAATGAGTACATTTTTTGTTGCGGCTGTAATTCTAGGTTTTTTGTCAAATTACAAAATTCTATAGAATTCTTGATGGAATTGGGATTTTCAAATTTGTAGTATTTCTTCAAGAAGTTATGAATAAATTTGGAAGTTTTGTAAGTCGGGCTGTTCCTGTAGTTAACTATGGGTCTTATGGGAATATCTATTTTGTAGACTTTAGGCAATGCTTTAGCTGTGGGGATCCTGGGATTCATATTAATGAGTTTTTGAGAATCATGTTCAGTAAGAATAAAGGACGTTTGTTTCAATAATTGTTTTAAGTTTTT
This sequence comes from Anabrus simplex, assembly GCF_040414725.1. Taxonomy (NCBI): domain Eukaryota; kingdom Metazoa; phylum Arthropoda; class Insecta; order Orthoptera; family Tettigoniidae; genus Anabrus; species Anabrus simplex. Next base: position 876,737,256 of record NC_090266.1, on the reverse strand, counting down.
TGAATATTGTTAGTAGGATCTTTTTTATCAGTTTGAAAGAGTTATCAGAAAAGAAGGTTTCAGTTTTTTGCACGTAAGTTTCTTTGTTCATAATAACTGTGGCATTGCCTTTGTCCGCTTTCGTGACTATTAGATCATTTTCGTTAATCTTCTTTTTTAAAGAGTCTATGGCTTTTTTTGGGAAATAAAGGAGCTGTAGATTTGCTGACTTTAATTAAATTAGAGATTTTTTTGCGAATATTAAGTCTAATTTCTGTTTGGCTGTCAATTGGTAGTTTTTGTATGGCGTTTTCAGTTTCAGCAGTGATAGTAATGGCATCTTTCAATTTAAAGGCAGTAGGCCAATTGAATTTAGGGCCCTTCTCTAAAATTTCGATATCCGAAGCGCTAAGTTGGGTATCAGAAAGATTTATAACCGGGTCATGGAACTTCACGTCTCCCGAGTCGGACTCGTTGATGTGCCTATTGTATGGAAGGAAGTTTTTATTGTGACTATTATTACGCAAAAGTGTGTTGAATTTGTTGTCTAAAGTGGCCTGTTTTTTGACAATTACATTCTCTATCTTCGTAAGAGCGAATTTCTGAAGAGAATATTCGCAAAAAAATCTCTAATTTAATTAAAGTCAGCAAATCTACAGCTCCTTTATTTCCCAAAAAGCCATAGACTCTTTAAAAAAGAAGATTAACGAAAATGATCTAATAGTCATGAAAGCGGACAAAGGCAATGCCACAGTTATTATGAACAAAGAAACTTACGTGCAAAAAACTGAAACCTTCTTTTCTGATAACTCTTTTAAACTGATAAAAAAGATCCTACTAACAATATTCAAAAAAACTTTAAACAATTATTGAAACAAACGTCCTTTATTCTTACTGAACATGATTCTCAAAAACTCATTAATATGAATCCCAGGATCCCCACAGCTAAAGCATTGCCTAAAGTCCACAAAATAGATATTCCCATAAAACCCATAGTTAACTACAGGAACAGCCCAACTTACAAAACTTCCAAATTTATTCATAACTTCTTGAAGAAATACTACAAATTTGAAAATCCCAATTCCATCAAGAATTCTATAGAATTTTGTAATTTGACAAAAATCCTAGAATTACAGCCGCAACAAAAAATGTACTCATTTGACATTAAAAACATGTATTCCAATATACCGGTCAAGAAAACTTTAAAGATCATCAAAGACAATTTTCTAAAACACAGAAAATTAAGCATACAAGAAATAGAAGAATTTTTAAATATTTTAGAATTTGTAACTTCCAACAACTATTTCACTTTTAATGGGAAAATTTATAAGCAAGATAGTCTTCCTATGGGCTCCCCTGCTTCAGGAATAATGGCAGAAATTTATTTAGACCACTTGGAAAATTCCAAAATTCTTAACAAAATCAAAGGAATCGTATTCTGGACACGCTTTGTTGATGATACATTTACTTTAATAGATCACAACGTCTCCAACGGCGATATCGTTCTTGAACAGTTGAATGCAGTCGATCCATGGATCAAGTTTACTTCCGAAGCGGAAGTCAATAATTCATTAAACTTCTTAGATGTCACTATTAACAATAGCTCCAACAAATTCTCTTATACCATATTTAGGAAGCCCACCCAAACTATTAATACTATTCGACAAGACTCTACGCATCCGGAATCTCAAAAAAGAGCAACATTTTATAGTTCAATCCGCAGAGCTTTTCACGTCCCTTTATCAAATGTTAATCGTAAAAAAGAACTTGAATTTATCCGCTTAATAGCGAGTAAAAATGGTTTTAGCAGGCATTTCATTGACAGAATAATCAATAAAGTTACTAACAAATCCAGTTCAACTTTGCTTAGAGAAACAAAAAGAAAAACAGACAAATACGCCACTTTCACTTATACAAATAGTAAGATTTATGATATCACCAACACCCTCAAGAAACATAAGATCAACATTGCTTTTAAAACAGTCAACAATAATACTAATCTCTTTTACAACCAACATAAAATTAACAACACTATGAATAAATATAATAGATCAGGCGTTTATAAGTTAAAGTGTAACCAATGTTCCGCGAGCTACATTGGGCAAACCGGAAGAGGCTTTTCAGTTAGATATAAGGAACATATCAACGCCGCTAAACATAGAAGGTACTCCGCCATGAGCACTCACATGACAGAGTCCAATCATTCCTTCACTTCCATAGAACAGGACTTAAAAATTCTTTATTTTCATAATAAAAGCACTTTACTCAATGTTTTAGAAAACATCTATATTAATATAGATCATAAATGCAATCCCTTTCACAATTTGAATGAAATTTCCGAAACTGCGAACGGAATTTTTGAGGCATTGCTCAATAGTTCTTACTTTGACAAACCCACTAACAAGCTTCCATGTGACGGCTTCCCGCCTACTGATCCTAACCTTCCCCTAATTTCCCCTCATGCCGGCTCCCTTCACACACGACCTCCATAGTTCGCTCTCAGTCAACCACAGGCTTCCATACTGAACTAGTCGCTGTCAGACAGGCGAGAACGTAAGTAATCAGATGTGCTGCACTTCTTATTTTTCATATTTCATTACTTTACATCTCAAGACACAAAAACTTGCCTATTTTAACACTAACAACAGCTATCATTCTTGTTCTAGGGCCCTCTACTGCACATTCCACATTACGTTATCACGTTCAAATTTTCCACCTAACTTCTCAACAAGAAATGTCAACACTATACCAATAAGACGGCTTTAACATCTGCTCGCTGGATTTCTTATACATCGTTATTATCCTATTGGAATGAACATTATGCAATTCATTATCAAGCCTTCACGACATAACAGAATATTATATATTAACACATCACACAAAAAGGAAGAATTTTAACGCAAAGTTTTTACTGAATCATCCCATGTGGACAATTTTAATTTTAATGTCAACGGTATTCTTAAGTGCTGTGCTCAAAACAGTTCTGAATTCTTCACCATTCTAAATGATATTCGGTTATCCGAATTATTTTAATGTGTTACTTTGTCCTTGTCCTTGTAGCTTTTTCTCAAAAGTTTTTATGGCTGATGATGTCTACAAGGTAGACGAAACATGTCCCGATATAATTAAAAATCATGTAAATATTTAGTTTAATAAAGAATCTTCGTATTGTAAAGGTGGAACATTTGACCTAACCTTCAACGAACATATAGAAAGCAAGACTGAAATGGTTCGGACATGTAAAAAGAATGGGAAAGGAATGGGTAGCAAGGAGGGAATTGAAAAGAGAAGTTAAGGGAAAGAGACCAGTTGGAAGACCGAGAAGAAGGTGGATGGATCAGATTTGGAAGGACATTAGAGAAGCTGGATTGGATGTGATCAATCAGTCAATAATGATCTGCATTTAGGGGAGTCACCCAGGTAGCAGATTCCCTATCTGTTGTTTTCTAAGCCATTTCTTAAATGATTTGAAAGAAATTGGGAAATTTATTGCACATCTCCATTGGTAGGTTATTCCAATCCCTAACTCCCCTTCCTATAAATGAACATTTACCCCAATTTGTCCTCTTGAATTCCAGCTTCATCTTCATATTGTGATCTTGCCTACTTTTAAAGGCGCCACTCAAACTTATTCGTCTACTGATGTCATTCCACGTCATCTCTCCACTGACAGCTCGGAATATACCACTTACAATTCATTATTCTCGTCATTATTCCATATTGAAAATAGCTATATCACTAAGTTTACACAAGGAATAATTTAAATACCACCTATTCAGTACAATTTATTCTACTATTGTGTGGTCAAATGCACTTAAAAATTACCAGAATTATAAATGTACATGTTTCGCCCACTTTTTATTGGGCATAATCAGCCACATTCAATCTCAGACCAATATGTGTTTCAAGATTGAACGTAGCTGATTATGCCCAATAAAAAGTGGGCGAAACATGTACATTTATAATTCTGGTCATTTCCAATTGCATTTGACCACACAATAGTGGAATAAATTGTATTGGATAGGTGGTATTTAAATTACTCCTTGTGTAAACTTATTGATACATACCACTTACATGTTACAAACTTCCAGCCGAATTTCACGAACCTTGATACGGCAACTTTAGCCATAGAGTTTCTTATTATTTATTTGGTCAAGACCTAGTTTGTACAGTTTTATAAGATCATTTTAAGATTGCTGATGTAATTACCATACCAACTCTTATTTCTTCGCAAACATTTAAAATGATTTTTAATTGTCAATTGTCATTTAAGAACTCATGATTGCACATATTGTATAATATTCGTTCTAATTTTTATTCTCATTGTATATACTTTTTCTTATATCGACAATCAGGATCCTGACTTTTACCTTTAGCATGAGTGTAAAAAGGCTGATGATGCCCTTTTAAAGGGCGAAACATGTCCCTTTAGACCTTAGATTAATAGGATGTAAGTCCTAACTTTGCAAATATCATTTGTATTGAATAGGTTGACTAATAAAATTTTAATAATCTTAAATTGACATACCACTTAGTCGAGCAGCTCATCTTCTTTCTCCCAATTCTTCCCAGCCCAAACTTTGCAACATTTTTGTAACTCTACTCTTTTGTCGGAAATCACCCAGAACAAATCGGGCTGCTTTTATTTGGATTTTTTCCAGTTCTTGAATCAAGTAGTCCTGGTCAGGGTCCCATACACTGGAACCATACTCTAGATGGGGTCTTGCCAGAAACTTATATGCCCTCTCTTTTACATCCTTACTACAACTCTTAAACACCCTCATAACCATGTGCAGAGATCTGTACCCTTTATTTACAATCCTATTTATGTGATTACCCCAATGAAGATCGTTCCGTGTATTAACACCTAGATACTTACAGTGATCCCCAAAAGGAACTTTCACCCCATCAACGCAGTAATTATAACCGAGAGGACTTTTCCTATCTGTGAAACTCGCAACCTGACTTTTAACCCCGTTTATCATCATACCGTTGTGTACTGTCCATCTCACAATATTATCGAGGTCATGTTGCAGTTGCTCACAATCTTGTAACTTATGTACATTTTAATACTTCTATAGCATTAGTCACCTCCTCTATCTGGACATTATCCTTGTAACCAACAATCTTTACATACTTCTGACTGAATACTTCTGCCTTTTGAAGATCCTCGCATACACACTCACCTTGTTAATTAATGATTCCTGCAGTGTTATTCTTGGAACATGTTTCTGCCTTAAAGTACCTATACATACCCTTCCATTTTTCACTAAAATCTGTATGACTGCCAAGTATGTTAGCCATCATGTTATTCTTAGTTGCCTTCTTTGCTAGATTCAACTTCCTAGTAAGGTCCTTCAATATCTCCTTACTGTACTTCCACAGCCATTTGTAAATCTATTTCTTTCCAATCTGCACCTCATTCTTAGTCTCTTTATTTCTCTATTATAATAAGGTGGATCTTTACCATTCCTTACCACCTTTAAAGGTACAAACCTGTTTTCACATTCCTCAACAATTGCTTTAAACCGATCCCAGAGTCTGTTTACATTTTTATTTACCGTTTTCCTCTGATCATAATTACTTTTATAAAACTGCCTCATGCCTGCTTTATCAGCGATGTGGTACTGTCTAATAGTCCTACTTTTGAGACCTTCCTTTCTATCACATTTATTTTTAACTACGACGAAAACCGTTTCATGAAGACAATTAACATCTATTACTTCGGTTTCTCTATAGAGCTCATCTGGTTTTACCAGCACCACGTCCAGGATATTTTTCCCTCTAGTTGGTTCCATCATTTTTTGAATCAGCTGTCCTGCCCATATTAGCTTATTTGCCATTTATTGGTCATGCTTCCTGTTGTTCGCATTTCCTTCCCAATTGACATTTGGTAAATTCAGATCTCCTGCTACAATCACAATCCTTTCCATGTTGTTTCCCACATAGCTGATCATCTTATCAAATAATTCTGAATCCGTGTCAGCGCTACCCTTTCCTGGTCTGTTCAGTACACTGCAAAGACATCAGCCTTAACCTAGAATTTCTTGTTTGTCATCTTTAACTTTTTCGTGGCTTACAAATTCTTCTTTCACCAGAATTAATACTCCCCCTCCCACCATTCCTATCCTATCTCTATGATACACACTCCAGTTCCATGAGAGAATTTCTGCATCCATTATATAATTTCTCAGCCATGATTCAACTCCTATTACAATATTTGGTAAGTATATATCTATTAAATTACTTAAATCTATTTCTTTCTTTACAATACTTCTGTCGCTTAAGTGCGGCCAATATCCAGTATTCGGGAGATAGTGGGTTCAAACCCCACTGTCGGCAGCCCTGAAGATGGTTTTCCGTGGTTTCCCTTTTTTACACCAGGCAAATGCTGGGGCTGTACCTTAATTAAGGCCACGGTCGCTTCCTTCCCATTCCTAGCCGTTTCCAGTCCCATCGTCGCCATAAGACCTATCTGTGTCGGTACGCGTAAAGCAACTTGCAAAATGCAATACTTCTACAGTTCAACACTAACATTTTTATGTCATCCCTACTTGACTTCCAGATCTCTGTACCCTTATCACTGCTCCCTAGACCACCCCGTTTCCCTGAGTGTACCTCCCTATTACCCTTCCAAACAAATTTCCTAACTTGTACGTACCAATGTGGTTTAAGTGAAGGCCATCTGAGCGCAAATCCTTATCTCCTACCCACCCATTAGGACCTAGAAATCTCACTCCCAGTTTCCCACATACCCACTCCATAGTCTCATTTAAATCCCCAGTCACCCTGCAGTCAGTATCCTTTTCTGCTTTCCTCAACATCTGCCTCTCAGCAACAGTTCCCTGTTCCTCATCTTCCCCCTGTTGTTCTTCCTGGAGTGACTCGTACCGATTTCTCACCAACACCTGTCCTGAATTCTGAACCTGAATAGAGCCCTTAGTCTGCAGTCTCCTTCCCCTTAGAACATTAGACCACCTGTCTTCTACAATTCCCCTCTTTCCTTCCCATCCCCCTTTTACACCTACTGTAACCTGTACATTGTTTGAAGGAGGCCTACCTTCCTTCCTGTCTTCTGTGAGAATCCTAATTATCTCCCTTAAACTCACCAACTCCTCCCTCGTACCCCTCAATGCCTGGCCACACCCACAGTTCTTACACTTGCACTCCTTAGTCATTCTTTACAGAAAAAATGAAAATAAAAATAAAATAACTTATGTGCAAAAAAAATTAACGGAAAGAAATATTTTCTAGGATAGTACTCAAAGATCACTGAATAAGGCAATTAATATACTACTACAATACAATACTACTTAGTCATACTTTATTTTTATCCTACAACACCCTAGCAGGATAAAAACTGCTGTTAATTACTGAATACCGAAAGGAATACCGGTACACAAGAATTGTACAATTCTAAACTGCAGTTAAGCCTATCCTAATTACAACAACAGAATTCTAGTAAGAGAGTTTGTACGAATACCTCTAGTATACTACACAAATATTTTACAATAATTAAATGAGCACGCTAATTTCTAATATGATATTATTCGTATACTACTGTACAGTACACTACAATAATTTTAAACTACGTTCAAGACGTATTCTAATTACAATACCGGTACCGTATGTCAGTACTAAGCACAAACAGAAAATTGCAAGTTTGAAATCTGCAAGAACTCTTCAAAGATTACCAACAAAGCTAAATGCCTAGACAGATTATTATTAGTACTATGCTCTAATAGATACACACGAATATAGCAGGCAAGATATAGTACTATCTAAATGTACCGTATCTACGCTACAATTCTCAACTGAAATGTGGTTATATGATTTTTACTGATGGTGGGTTACTATTATCTCCCCTACTACGTGGGACGGATAATAATACTGTCCTTAACTCTTTCCGGTCTAACTGCGAGCTGCCGACCGAAATTACGCTCAGGCCGCGCTGCGGGCATAGCCCGTAGTAAGATTTGACAATTCACTAAAAATCGAGAACGAGCTATGCACGCACTCTGGCGGTTACATCGTGTTTCTTCGTGTATTAGTTACGAGAGTATTTAAGCAGATGGCAGTATTATATGTCCAAGTCAGAGAATTTACGATATTCTCGATCAAGATGCATCAGTACATGTTGTCACTAGTGGTGGGCAAACTCTCGTTCAAGATACTCGAGACTGACGTCACCACTCTCCATGCATCTTCGAGGTCTACGTAGGGATGGGCCAAGACCAAGTATAATTACATCAGACCGTGATCCAGAAAAAACATGGCGGACATCGGTGTGCGATATGAGAGGTTTATTCCGAGTCAGCTAAAGAAAATATCACAAGTCGAACGTCATGAAATGCAACTCATTAGCTCAAAATGTGAATAATTAAACAGCAAAAGTAGCGTTATCGCATTTTGTAAGTCTAAATGAAATTTCAGAGGGGAAAATAACGAAGGAAGAATTATTGTATCAACGTCAGGTTGAAACAGACACAGAGTATAAAAATATTTCACATATGAATCTCCGGTCAGCAAATACGATGTCAGCAAAGAACATTATTAACCTTACATGAAATACTATGTAACACCCCCATTAACCACAGCCCATTATGTAAGACACGCAAACAAATGTCTCCAACAAAATTACAACCCTCCAAAATCCACCTGTATTGTTCAGTAGGTACAAGCGATATTTGTATGATACACTTGACAATCTAAAGTACTCGTCGCCTTAAAACTCACCAGAATTGACAGCATAATTGTATTTTATATAAGAAAGAACATAATCCTCATGTTCACTCACGTGAAATGGGGTTAGGTTTAGTTTACGCATCTTCATTGTAAAACGTTGAAAATTAATTACATCATCCTTGCACCACCGTTTAAGATTAATTTAGTTTAAATCATAAATCTTGGTCATGATTTTCCGGATCTTCCTGGGACTGATTTAATTTTCTTTGTAGTAAGGCACGTTGGCTGATAGGGCAAATGATAGGATAGGCATCTTTAGTTTTAAATTCGGAAGTTTGCGCGGCTCTCGAATTAGATCACCACCTTCTATAGGTGTACAATATATCCCCTAACAATACATTTGATTTCAAAAATGATAAAACGATTAATGCACACAGCATTATTAGTCCCATGCTTCGGTTCGAAGTTTTCCTTACGAATGCTCTTAACCCAATTTTGCCTAAATACTAGGTCTTTTGGAAACGGAAACATTGAAGCTCTTACCTACATCCAGGCACACAGCACATAAACTATAACCGTATTGCATAGGTAACTAAAAATGAAGAAAATAATTTCAGGGAAGAACACAAGAATCAACTTTAACCTAATCACCACCGATATTTTTGGAATAAATAAGCTCTTTGAGAACAAACAGCTTCTTACGGCACTGAAAGAGGATCTATAACCTCCTTAAGACCATAAATAAATATAATGTACGATTAATATATTCAAATTTCCGTAAATACTTGGTAAAAACACGGCTTACACAAATCAAAACAAACGCATGCTAGCACTCCAGCTGCCGCCATTATGGACAGTTTCGATAGGTCGGTTAAGGTCTGAGATATTGTAGTTGGTCTTGGATGGGCATAACTCTCGTTTGAGATACTCGAGCCTTACGTCATTATCTCGAGGCACGCTCCAATTGGACCGCAGCCAGGACGAATATGATAGAAACAGAAATGATTAGCAAACATTGAACTCTAGCTGTTAGTATGGCTCACTTGGCTGAATAGCATCGTTGGGAATTATCCTGCGCTACGTTTTGTGGTGGTTCGAATCTTCTCTTCAAATATTTTTGTTTGTTTTTGTTTTGCAATCGGAGTTTCGGCTACCAAATACACGCCTGTTCGTGCAGAAACAACCAAATCGCTAATAGAAGTAATTGTAACGTTACTGAACATACAAAATAACCAATCTCTTCCACTTGAACACATGCAATATACACCAATCATAATGTAAACAAACTCCATTACCTCGTGGCCATATTATCAGATCAGTTAGCTTTGTATCTGTATTGCACTGAAAATAGTACTCATAATAATGTTATTTGTTTTACGTCCGTCCTAAATGCTAGTTCTTGACAGACGCCGGGGTGTGGGAATTTTGTCCCGCAGGAGTTCTTTAGTCCGCCTCTGTGGTGTAGTGGTTAGTGTGATTAGCTGCCACTCTCGGAGGCCCGTGTTCGATTCCCGGCTCTGCCACGAAATTTGAAAAGTGGTACGAGGGCTGGAACCGGGTCCACTCAGCCTCGGGAGGTCAACTGAGTAGAGGTGGGTTCGATTCCCACCTCAGCCATCCTGGAAGTGGTTTTCCGTGGTTTCCCACTTCTCCTCCAGGCAAATGTGTGGATGGTGCCTAACTTAAGGCCACGGCCGCTTACTTCCCTCTTCCTTCTCTATCCCTTCCAATCTTCCCATCCCCCGCAAGGCCCCTGTTCAGCATAGCAGGTGAGGCCGCCTGGGCGAGGCACTGGTCATCCTCCCCACTTGTATCCCCCGACCCAGAGTCTGAAGCTCCGGGACTCTGCCCTTGAGGCGGTAGAGGTGGGATCCCTCGCTGAGTCCGAGGGAAAAGCCAATCCTGGAGAGTAACAGATTAAGAAAGAAAGAAAGAGAGGAGTTCTTTAACCTGGTGGAAGTCAACGACATGGAATTGTTATCTTTAAAACAGTATACTGTCAGAAAATATTGAACACACTGTGATAAAAGTGTACGTGTTTCTACAGAGTGTTATCGCATTACTGTGTTTTGTGTTGTACGTTTTGGTTATTACATATTACAGGCTTTGCTACTCTGGGTTTTATGTTGTACGTTTTGGTTCTTGAATATTGCAGGCTTTTTCTCTGTTGTGAAGATATTTCCACAGAAATAATGTGGTTTGCGGTAATAAAACCGAATAAATCATAATTTAATTTCCGGTTCTACTCTATAACGAGCCACCGGAGACCACGGGTACCTTCTACCAATATACACAGAAGGTTTCCCTCAACAGTTTCCGAAAGTTTGTCGACGGAGTTCGGCTTCATCCTGTCTATGTGCCTTCAGATCGGATAATATTGTGGCTGGTCTTGAATGATCCTTTTCATGGAAACGATCAATTTGTTACCATACTTATATAAAAGTATCGATAGTCCAGAATGAGACTTAACCCGAGAACGAGTCCCTTTTCAGATACATGCACACATACACCAGTATCTTTATGCCATTACCGGTATATTTTACTTTCTGTTACAACTCGATGCGTCGTAAAAGAAATGGTTTCAATAATATGTTAAAAATATGTCTCACAATTCATTACTATTTATTTCACATACCCAGCCCCCGAACCATAGGAACTAATCAATGAAGAATAAAATGACTTACCTAGCTGAGAATTGAACCCGGAAGCCTTTAGACCAAACGCCAGCACGCTAACCATTTCGCCGTGGAAGCGGACAATGCATAGGTAAAATACAGGAAGTACAGGTAGTAAGTTGACCGCGAGTAGATTAAAAAGAAGTGGGCGTATCGTCATTAATTGTTATAATGATGTTATTTGTTTTACGTCCCACTAACTACTTATTAAGATTTTCGGAGACGTTATTAGTTGATCAGCAGGCGTAGTATAGTCGAGGGATAACATGCGAATGATGTCCCGATTCAAACCTCGAAATAAGATTACCGCTACGAGTCATGGACTGCATCACTTGCTCGAAATGCATCGAGAGCTCTCGATTCGTTTCCCAGCACTGCCTCGAGACAAAGGACTCATGTGCCTGACGTCACTATACGGCATCGAGATAGCATCATGAGGCACGTACTGCATCGCTTGCTCAGAATGCATCGGCAGCTTTGTATCACGCGACCCATCACTCATTGAGCTCTAAGACTGGCTTCTCGCGGCAAACATGTGCTTGACGAAAGTGATATTATCGATATTTTATGATATGTTATAAGTTTATGCGCAATTGAACATATTATTGACATACGAATTCGAAAAAACTTCTTACATTTCATTATGATTGGAGTTCGTTTTACGGCCTAGCCCATGTTCCCGCTACGCCCTTCCTTCGTCCAGGTAGGTCTACGTAAAAGAATTTCCCAAGCAGCTTCTCGGGGGTTCTTGCAGTTGCGATGTAATTTAATATTTTTTATCGTGGGATCCGAAGAGAACTTCGATGCGTTGACACGGCTACTCATTTTCAACCTCGCGCTTTGTTTATTACCTTTCTTTTTAACCTCCTCGATGGGTATCACCATCCGATTCATCTGTGATGGCATTTAGTCATTGAAAATCTTGGCTACAATACCTTATTCTACTATTTTAATCTTGGCTACAATACCTTATTCTACTATGATACTTTAAGAAAAGGTGCCTCTGTGGATCCGTGGTAGTGTGTCGGCCTCCGGATCCCAAGATAGCGGGTTCAAACCCGGCAGAGGTAGTCGGATTTTTGAAGGGCGGAAACAAGTCCATTCGCCACTCCATGCCGTACGATGTCGGCATGTAAAAGATCTCTGGTGATACATTTGGTGTTTACCCGACAAAATTCATTAAATCTCAGCCATAGACGCCTAAGAGAGATCCGGTTTACTCTGTCTGCCATCTAGTGGGCCTAGAGTACAACGAAACGTCGAAATTGACGAGCAGACAGCCAGATGGCGTCGAATCGAAATGTCTGCACACGGTAGCTGAGGCCATGCGATTATTATTACTTTAAGAAAAATCTCACGTGAGATTTTCTTAAACTAATATTATTTATTAACAAATAAATATGTATAGAAATGCGTAAACATTAAAACCAGAAGAGAAAATAATGACGATATTTCCAAATGGTTATCCTACAAGTACGTATTGCTGATCAGCTGATCCTACATTAATCCAAGAACGAAAGAAATTTTTTTTTACTGTCATCTTCAGCGTATGGTTATTAGAATTAAACTTTTCTTACATCTCATAAGTAATGTATGAGCATAGCCTACCCTTTTAAACACATTTCTTACTTGAAAATAGAAATATTTCTTATGATATTTTCAGTGACTTCTAGTCATACATGATCCAACATAAGTGCCTTATACATTATATAACTTCAAATATACAATCTTCCTGAACTGGATTTCAACTAACATTCATTCTTAATTATCAATCTAATCTGAATCGGGATATCGTCATTGACTTGATTATTTATGCTTCGGGAAATGGGACAAGTTCCTTGTAACGTGCAGCCCAAATTACGCTGCTAAAATCGGATATATTTAATTTCAATATTATACCTCCATGTCATACTATCAATATATGCATAACATTAACAAACGAAAGTTTGTCACATCTACCTCATTTACTGCCTGTGTACCGTTAAGATGCATTAAAACTTTCAATAACCTAAGATATCTCACATTACATCTCATATTCTCTCTAGTATGCCACTAGCCTAAGTCATTTCGTAGCTCTCAACTCTGATTTGGTTCATCATGAATATTACAGCTGCGTACAAGGTAATTAACCATCATTGTAAGCTAGTATAACATCACTTATTTACAGTATTGAGATTACCGGGTGACTACAATCCACTATATTAACTCATATTTCATCTTGAGTACGTTGGAATTGTGATGGGATCCCTATTCTGTAAGACAATAACCTTTCTGATATATTCTTGGGTAAGTATGATCCTATTTGAGCTGTATTACTCCTTATACTACGGTCACTTTTTAATTCATTATACATGGACTACCACATATGTTAATCGTGGGAGCTAGGCATGTCATAGGAGTTGATTTCGTTGAACACAACAGGAACGTAGATTATTTCACACTACTAAGGTTAAGTTATAAGTAGGTTCCCACCTTCCAATACTTATCAATTTCTATATAATGGTTTTATTAATTACATAATATAAACCAGCTTAATCTCTAGGACATGTTTCGTTCCGATTATGGAACATCATCAGGTAAAAGATTTGACAAAATGGCAAGACTATTAAAACACATTGTTAGTTATGATAATACAATAGCCAAAAGATTTGACAAAATGGCACGAAAATTAAAACACGTATGGTAGTTATGATGATAAAATAAAATGTTCATTCATGTTGGTTAAAAATTTCAAGGCAGTGTCCAAGTGACGAAGTAAAATCGACGATAAGGTTCTTCTTTATGTTGGGGACGTGTATATTTGTTAATCTTGAAGATAAAATTAGAGATATACAAGATTTTCTTAACGTATAGTTATCGGGGGGAACTCTTGATAAAACAACCGTAGTTGAAGTTGAGTTGTGGACACACAGGAAACTTAGTAACCATGAAATAGAAGATTTTATGTTACTCCTAGAATTTACACTTAACAATAATTACTTTTCCTTCAGTAACACAGTATATCAACAAAGTGGTCTCCCTATGGGATCTCCAGCGTCAGGTATCCTTGCTGAAATATACATGGATCACTCAAAAAAACATCAAATTTTAAATGACGAAGAAGGTATCATTATCTGGCTAAGGTTTGTCGATGACATCTTTGCAATTATAGATGAACAAATCAATAGTAGCACTAATTTATTAGACCAAATCAACAGTTTAGACCCTTTCATAAAATTTACGTTAGAAACCGAGAACAATAAAAAACGAAATTTCCTTGATTTAACAGTCGAAATGAAAGAAGAAAAGTTGTCTTTTACAATCTTTAGAAAACCAACTCAAACTAGAAGTACCATACGAAAAGATTCGTACCATCCCGAGGCACATAAAAGGAGTTCCTTTTTAAGCATGTTAAATAGAGCATTTAACATTCCCTCGTCCAAAAACTATCTCCAAAAAGAAATTAATCTCATTTACAAAATAGCGATAAGCAATGGATACACAAAACACTACATAGATAGATTAATGAATAAAATGAAGAATAAACCTCAAACGCAGCTAGTAAAAGAACGTAAAAAGAAAAACTTCGCCACTTTTACTTATAATAACGGGATTATTTACCAGATTACTAATATTTTTAAGAAACTCGATTTTAAAATTGCTTTTCGCACCAATAACAACAATCAACGTTAATTTTCAATCATCAATGCATTGCAAGTAATAACAAATATTTAAATTCGGGTATGTATACGGTTAAATGCTCAAATTGTGTCAATTCTTATATCGGACAAACAGGCCGTAATTTCTTAGTATGATATCCAGAACATATTATTGCTGAAAAACATAGGAATACTCGGTCATGAGTCTTCATATGACCGAATATAAACACAGTGTTACATCGATAGAAAGGGACTTGACCATTCTACGAACGTTAAAGGCAAATTAATGGATATTCTTGAAAATATCTATATTGAGAATGAGCAGAAACGATATCCCAGCCAGAATATTAACGAAATCACGGAAAATTTCAATATATTACTAGAAGAGGCTACCAAATTAGACTCATCTAGAAAAAACGATCAAAAAGGATCCCAAAAAGCAACCAACACACCTCCTTCCGTTTAGCTCCACCCTACACAATATTCCCCCTACTTTTCCTTCCGTTTCCCCTAGCCTATCACAGCGCCACTCCTCAGTTAGCTCCACCCTACACAACATTTCACCCGCTTTCCTCACTTCACCAACCCCTCCTTCCGATATTCCCCGCCCACCGCAAGTGCCTCACATACGTATACAGAACTCAGTCAGTTAACGATACGGCGTAAGGGAGGACGTCAAATACGACACGATCGACTATAAGGTAATCAACTCCATTACCCTTTATTCTCACGAATATACATTTTCACAAGGTTTTCTCCTTAAACTAGCCTCCTTTTTACGCATTCTATTCTCGTTTCCGACTCATTTTGATAGTCCAACCACAACTCAACTTCAATTACGGTTGTTTTATCAAGAGCTCCCCCGATAACTATACGTTAAGAAAATCTTGTATATCTCTAATTTTATCTTTAAGATTAACAAATATACACGTCCCCAACATAAAGAACAACCTTATCGCCGATTTTACTTCGTCACTTGGACACTGCCTTGTTGAAATTTTTAACCAACATGAATGAACATTTTATTTTATCATCATAACTATCATATGTGTTTTAATTTTCGTGCCATTTTGTCAAATCTTTTTAGCTGAAGATGTTCCATAATCGGAACGAAACATGTCCTAGAGATTAAGCTGGTTTATATTATGTAATTAATAAAACCATTATATAGAAATTGATAAGTATTTGAAGGTGGGAACCTACTTCTAACTTAACATTAGTTGTGTTGAGCCAATACGGGATAAATATGAGATTTATAAGCTGTTATTTCACACTTTCAAAAGAAACATAATTAACTCTACTAAACTACATAAATATCTTAAAATAACAACGAACTTATCTCATTTCCTCAGCGGCGTTGGGATGGACTAGACTGCATCATTACTGCCAGCGAATCTCGGGACTGGCAGCGGCTCAGCTGTTGGTGTCATCTGGGCTCTCGGCTCATCCTAGGTTAGGTCAGGCGGCTCCGAGTAATCCATTTCCCCCGTGCAGTTAGAACTTCTCCATGACTCTTGGCTCGTTCATGCAAATACAATAGATGATTTGGTTCAGACAATACATCTTAAATAAATCTTCTCTATACCAATCTTTCAATTGATAATAAATATTACCCCTTTATAATTTAATCTGGCGAATAATTTCTTTTATATGATTATCTTCTCAACTAGCTTCGTAATTAACTAACGACAGTATAGATTTATTTCCTTTCTACAGGATATTTTATAGTTGATCTTTAATTTTGCTTTTTCGCTTCTCCGTGAGGCGATTGCGTAGGCGTAAAATGTTCTACTCTTCTCCCAGTTGTATCTTTCGTCGGAAAGCGTGTTCTTACTTCTTCTCTGCTACTGGATATCGCAAATTTTGGCTAATTCTGCTTCTTAATTTGTTTCCAGATCCGTATTTCCTCTTCTTTCTGCTATTATAAGATATTTTTATTATCTGTGCTGAGTTAGGTGTGAACACTTGGATTGCCGAAAAAGTAGTTGTTCAGTTTTTTGTCCGTCTTAACAATCACCAATGTTTTTATGTATTATGCTACTCTGCTAATCTGGATTTCTATGACCTTATATGCTTATTTACTCTGTTTGATGCCACCGCCGGCCATTGTATTTAATGCGATCTGACTAATATTTCAGGGATAGCGTCATGGTACACCGCGTATTTCAAATTTGCGTGAATACGTAAGATTGTCTATATATTAGTAAAGTTGTCTGATAGAAGACTGTATTTTCTCTTTCTCAGGAGTCTTTTGTGGTAAATGGAACAATTTTTTTACATTTGAGTAACTTTTGACAAAATTGTTAAATTAAAATAAAATTTCATAAGAACTCCCGTTTTCATTGTTGTAATTATTACTATTATTGTTGAAAAATTATTATTTTTATATCGTACCCAGTATATAAATTATTATTTTTATGTCATACCCAATATTGTTGTTGTTTTTTAATTGCAATGCACATTGTATATTAGCAAAATAGGGTAAATGCAACAGTATTTCAGTAAACTGTACTTGCTTAGTTATTCGTCAGACCTTTTTTCCATTCGCAAAACGTGGTATAATATATAAACAACTCAAAAATTTCAAGTGATAGTTGACATAATACAAACAGCGTTTTTCAAAACTAGACGCTCAAACAAGCACAAAGAAAAAAGGATCATGTAAATATCTCCAGGTACAGTGATATAATGTTTTAAATATCCTTAAAAATTCCCAGTCCAGAACGTTTGTTAGGGATATTAAGACCCAGACTGGAATGGGTTAAATGCTGAAAAATAAGAGGTTGTCTACAATAATTTCTGTCAAAACTAAGCCGTGGGGCTTGACTGCAATATTACTGGGATATAGGAATTTGATTATTAACTTTTACTCTCAGAAGGTGCATGTACAAAATATGCCAGGAACTTAGACTACAAATTATCGGAATAAAGTAATGAGCTATTTTGTAATTGTTTACACAGCTACCAGGTGCATGAAGGCTACTCTTTGAACTCATCGGGATGGAGCAGCAATTGTCAACAATCCAAAAACTGTTAAGTAGCATAATTATCCAGTGAAATTGTTGTGTATTCTCTTCAACTTCTTTTTAAATCAAAGTTTACAGGTGTATGGTGTTATTTACTGTAATTTAATACATTATTACCTTCGTGATAGTTTGAACGGATATCTATACGAAATACGGAAAAGTTGCAGGGGAAGTTACAACTCCTTATGATAATCTGCCTTTGTAAGTGTTTTATCAGCGAACCTACAAATATTTTAAAATATTTTTTTAAAGTTAATATTATAACCTAAAGTATTTCCTAAACTTAAATTCGAAACAAGGTACACCTAGGTAGTCTACTTAACCTAGATAACATAATCTACTGAGCACCAACTGAATTACTTCATATAAAATAAATATCACTACTCCCAATTTCTACCAACAAGCACTAAACACCATTGTATAAATAGCACTAAATGGATCACACACACACACAAAACTAAACAATTTCAATAGATTTTAACTGCTTTATCACTACAATAATGCATGAGCTCTCTCGACAGCCGACCATTCACAAGCGCATCCGACAATGCAACAACAATGGAGCAGGAAAAGTGGAAGGACAGAAAGGAGTGGAGGAAGCTTGTTAACCGCACCCGGGCGACTGGAGTTGGACATTTATGATGATGATGAAACACAAAGCACACACTTTGGCACGACCAGGTATCTTCACAAGAGAATGAAATAATTTAGGGGATGGACAGTCAATGCGTAAACTTCTTTTCCTGCCCGTACGTTTGCGGGACGTGAAGTTCTCGATCAGTTGTTGCTCCAAGTTGCGCCGGAAGTTGAGCTGTCTGTTTCCATGAACTGTGAGAGTTGGTCGGTTACTGATATTATAAAGAATGAAACTGTTCACAACGCACACATTGATCACAAAATGAATAATAAATTTTTACCATTTTTGGACGATCGCTCAAACCTGTAGGATTCTCTTGTCTGATCACTGATGTCCACGCCACCCATATGTTTTCTGTAATTTATGACAGCACGAGGACACGCAATTTCTAATTCCTCATTTCCTTTACTAGTTTTTCATTTCACTTTACCATTATTCACAGAATCTGAATTGTTGACAGCGTAAGAACAGTACATTTATCTTTCCAGACTGTTGCTGTTACACCCTCATTTTGCATTTTCCTACATTCTCCCTGCTTGAGTTTCAACTGTGCAGGTTTCCTAAACTGATCAGGTCAACCTTTTCTATTTACCCTCATTGCACAACTATAGGTGTTATGGGTTAGCAATAATTTCATCAGTTTTGCAGAACTAAAAAAAGTTATCAAAGTAAACGTGATGCCACTTTCCCCAGTATGACTGTCAGGTGTAAAACTACCTGCTCTCCTAATTATAAATTCTGGTACCGTGTTTCTTTCTTCTCCTTGTAAATCTCACATTTCAGAAGGTAGCCATTCCCACTGTCAGCAATACCAGATTCTTTGATACCCCATTTCGTGGGTTTCCCTGGGAGGTACTCTTTCAAGATAAATCTTCCCTTGAAACCTATTATAGCTTCATCTACTGTGAGTTCCCAGCCAGGTGCGTACAAAATTCCGAATTTTTCGGTAAGTTGCAGAGCTGGAATGCTTTGAACAGAATGCCGTAATGTTCATCTTGTGGTGTTGGCCTGTTTACATGGCTACTCAAGTTTCCTAACCCGTTTCAGTGTCATTGCCTGCCTTACTAACAGGCACACGCAAAAGTCTCCCAGGAAGTAATCGTCTATTTCAGTTTATACAACCAATCCCATATAAATTAGAACTCCTACATTTGCCCTTATTTCATCAGCGTTAGTGTTGCCAGGTAGTATCAGCAGTGCTAGTTTTTCTTTGTAAATATTCGGCATGAATATTCGTCTGCTCTGCTACTAGCTTATAAAATTTTGATCCCAAAAATAATTCTAAAATAAATCTTTTTCTTAACTCCCGGAAAGTAAATCTTGATTTGGACCAGCATCGTTTTCCTGTATTTTCAGTTCATCAGAACAAATATTGTGACTCCAGATATCACTAGTAACATTTCTTTGTAGCCCTGTCCCTCGATCTTTACGCAATATTTTTTCACGCTCATGATTTTCGGAATGATTATCACTACTACATTCATCAGAATACAATTCTGAACCAAAACTAGAAAGCTCACTATCTCCACGAACTAACATATCTTCAATTTCACATTCTTTCATACCTTATGACACAACTCCACGATTAGACGATATGGTGTTAACTTGAACAAGAATAATCTCTAACTGAAAGATGATGTTTATAAAGTAGGTTCATTCCAGTCCTGACCCGGTCGAATGACTGGAAACAGGCTGTGGATTTTCATTTTCACTAAAGACAGTGGGTTGGGATATAGTACCATCTCTGAAGTAGTTTTGATTAAGGTTTGCATGAAGGAGCTATACCAGGTGAATGGAGAGTTGCTGTAGTAGCCCCTGTGTATAAAAGAATGGATGATAGACATTAAGCTGAAAATTACAGGCCAGTCAGTTTGGCATGCATTATGTAAGCTTTGGGAAAGCATTCTTTCTGATTATGTTAGACATTTTGGCAAAATTAATAACTGGTTCAATAGAAGGCAGTTTGGGCTTAGGAAAGGTTGTTCCACTGAAGCTCAACTTGTAGGACTCAAACAGGATATAGAAGATATCTTGGATTCAGGAGGTCAAATGAACAGCATCGCGATTGACCTGTCTAAGGCTTTTGATTGGATGGATCGTGGGAGACTACTGGCAAAAGTGAGTGCAATTCGACTAGACAAAAGTGACTGAATGGCTTGCTATATTTCTAGAAAATTGATGTCAGAGAATTAGAGTAGGCAAAGCTTTATCTGACCCTGTAATAATATTAAGAGCAGAATTCCTCAAGGCAGTATTATTGGACCTTTGTTTTCTTATATATAAATATGAGTAAAGAAGTGGAATCAGAGATAAGCCTTTTTGTGGATGATGTTATTCTGTATTGAGTAATAAATAAGTTACAAGATTGTGAGCAACTGCAAAATAACCTTGATAATGTTGTGAGATGAATAGTAGGCAATGGTATGATGATAAACGTGGTTAAAAGTCAGGTTGTGAGTTTCACAAATAGGAAAAGTCCTCTCAGTTTTAATTACTGCGTTGATGGAGTGAAAGTTCCTTCTGGGGATCACTGTAAGTACCTAGGTGTTAATATAAGGAAAGATCTTCATTGGGATAATCACGTAAATGGTATTGTAAATAAAGGGTACAGATCTCTGCACATGGTTATGAGAGTGTTTAGGGGTGTAGTAAGAATGTAAAGGAGAGGGCATACAAGTCTCTGGTAAGATCCCAAAGAGAGTATGGTTCCAGTGTATAGGACCCTCACTAGGATTACTGGAAAAATAACTGGAAAAAAGAAAGAAAAGAAAAAAAAGAACTGGAAAAAATCCAAAGGAAAGCACCTCCTGCTACCTGGGCGACTGCCGTAAATGCAGATCAGTAGTGATTGATTGATCCTGTGGGTAACACCTTTAACAGCACCTTAGTGTCATTACTCAGTACTAACCATACCTCTGCAATTTCCATGCTATCACAGCAATAAATGAGGCTGTGGCATGTGTGAAAACTGCATTTTGCTTCACCCTGTGCCAGTGGAAGGATTAAAAGAAGTTGCATCCATGAATAGATTGTAGGAAAGTGTAAATATATTAGAATGATTGTACATTGGTTTCGTTGGGAGATGAACTTGAGACAAGAAATGCAGACTTCAGTGATTTGGGCATATTATGAGAATGAACAGCAAAAGACTTGCCAGAAAATACTTGGACCTTACTGTCCAAGGAAACGCTGCATAGAGATGGCAAGATCAGATGTGGAGGAGGAGGGGGGGGATCACAGATGGGAAGATGTCTTGGAACAGAAGATATATGAAGACAGGAGGAGAAGGCGAACACTTGTACACCATACCCAGGAAACTGGAAGTGGCAATAACAGTTGATAATATCATGTCTCCCTTTGATATAGAGTGTTAACTTTTATAAATTTTGTGATGGAATAATGTGTTATATTTTGAATAAATAAATAAATAAAATTATAACAGTGTGATAGTCAACTGTGTAGTTTGTTTGATCAGCCATTCAGCCTCCTTATCTCTGCATTATGGGATTGAATCTTGGCACAATTGGTTCACATGTAAGCATACTTCCTTTCAGGACTAGTTTCCTTACCATCAGTAGTTGAAAGGGTCAAATGTGGTAATGGTGGTTGTGGTGGTGGTACGAGGGCAGATCGGAAAGTAACTTGCCATACATTTTTTCCTAGAAAGTTTAATAAGTACCAAAATCAAATAAATCACAAATGAACTTACATCTTTGACCTACTTTTCTACATAGTCGCCAAGTTTCTCAACACATTTCTCCCATCATGGTACAGTTTCAATATGCCTTGTTCATAGAAGTCTGTTTTGTTGGAGTATAGCCATCTGCGGACTGCTGATTTCACTTCCGCATCTGTCTCAAAGTGTTGGCCGGCCAGGAATTTCTTCACGGGACCAAACAGATGAAAGTCTGATGGTACCAGGTCCGGACTGTATGGTGGACGCTGGAGCGCCTCCCACCCAAATTTGGCAGTGTCTCACGAACAGGAGCAGCAACATGGGGACAGGCATTGTCATGAAGATGTTTGACACAGTCAGCCTTAATATTGCTGCGTTTGTCACAAAGGGCACGATGCAACTTAACCAAAGTTTTAATGTAGGTTACAGCATTCACAGTGGTCCAGTGTTCAGCAAAGTGCACCAATAACACACCAAACATGTCCTAGAACACTGTCACCACAAGCACTTTCCTAGCAGATTGAGTCAATTTGAATTTTTTTCGTACTGGGGAACCAGCATGATTCCACTCCATAGAGGCCTGCTTGGTTTTGGGCGTGTAGTGGTATGCCCACGACTCATCACAACTGATGATTTCCTTTCAGAAAGTCATGCCCTTCTGCGGCGTAACACGCTAGGTGAGCCAGGCTTGTCATCATTCTCTGGCCCTTGTGGTTGTCTGTCGGTTTCTTAGGCACCCAGCGACTACTAACTTTATAGAATTTCAGCTTGTCATAAACAATGTTGTACACCGCACCATAGGAAATGTTGCAACATCTGTGATAAGGTTCACAGGCGCACATACTGGTCGTTGAAAATTGCTGCCTCAATGGTGCAGACATTCTGCAGAGTTGAAGCTGTTAGAGGCCACTCAGAAGTGTGGCGAATCACTAATGTTCACTTGGCCCTCTTGGAAGAATGCACACTACCTGGAGACATTGCTACGGTCCAGATAGCCGTCGCCATACATGCCGTGCATGTCCCTGCGAATTTCACTCAGGGTATGCCCTTTAGCCCACAAATATTGAACTACACTTCGCTGCTCTTCACATGAGGACGACAGTAACATGCACACAATGTTTGTTTTGTAGTTCAGGCTTCTCTCGCTAGAGCTGCACGTGAAAATAAAATATCATCGTGAAATTTCAACATTCCAGCTTCAGTACCAGGGGAGAAGAAAATTGTGTGTTACTTTTCAGTCTGCCCTAGGAGTAGTAGTACCACCCTGAGATAAGGGAATTATTAATTTAAGATTAAAATCCCTGACCTGGCCAGAAATTGAACCCAGGGTCCTTTGAACAGAAGGCCCCTACACAAATCATTCAGCCAAGGAGCCGTCAGTTGAAACGATGAAACATGCTGGGGGTGCTGGTGGTGGTGGTAGTAGTATGTCCAGAAAGTGGAAATGCAACACATTTTGTGGGTTTAAAGAAAAAAAATCTTTGTTCTTCAAAGCATCTACCATTTTGTCCTCTCATTTTACAACTTCTAGAAATGAAAAGATTCTACTGAAGAAGTTGGTTATGTGGTATGGGCCATATAACTGTATTTTACATTTGGGAGATGATGGTTTTGAGCCCTACTGGTGGCAGCACTAAAGATGATTTTCTTGGTTTCCCATTTTCACAGCAGGCAAATGGTTTGGTGCTGAACCTTAATTAACCCTCTACTGCCCAATGTGACTTTGAAGTCACACATCATTCTGTACACATTTTCTACTGTTAGAATGCAATTGAGCCACTACTTCCCAGTGTAACTTTCAAGTTACAGTATGGCTGTGTGATTTTCAACTGTTTATAGTTTAATAGTTATACGCATAAGCCACCAGGAAGCGCCAAATGTATGGTTGGGAGCATTTCCCAGGCACATGGCGGATAGCTAGTTTTACAATTATGTTTTGTGTTATTACTAACAAATTATATGCATAAAAAATATAGAAACCAAAGGTAAGCATCTTGAATATTTTATGAGACTGTTATTTTATAAATTAGTCAATTTTCACATATCAGAACATTACTGCCCAGTGTGACCTGGAAGTCACAAACCTAATTTTTGAAAATCAAAAATGAAAATTCAATAAAAACTGCATTTATGTGTAGTTTACAACATATTTACTTAGTATATGGCAGAGAAAATTTTTTAAAACACAACAAAATAATTTGGGCATTAGAGGGTTAAGTTTACAGTCACTTTCCTGGTCCTGGCCCATTCCTGTCTCGTTGATGAAAACCTATGTAAGTGCGACATTAAACCACAGCAAACAAAAAAAAAAAAAAAAAAAATCAGTGTGGGGGAAAAAGCAGCAAATAAAGAGGAGACACTAGATAAATATATATTGACTGCACTACAGGACAAGGACAGTCTTCCCATCTTCTTGATAGGTTCTCTCCTCATCAATCCCACTTCTGCATCCATTTCTTCTCAGCCGTCAAGAAACTCATCCCTGCTTCCCAGCTACCTTTATCAGGAAGGTAGGCATAAACATTAATTGTGGGACGACAGGTCATGAATCTCTGTGGGATATGTAGAATAAGGAGAACGAAAGGAAAGGGGAGGGATCAAGAAAGTGAAGATGAATATAGGTGGTAAATGACTAGGAATACATGAAAAACCCGAAGTCCATTTTTGGAGATGGTAGTGTATGAATATGTCTCTGTGTTAAGTCTACAAATCTCTATGAATGAATGAATGAATGAATGAATGAATGAATGAATGAAGTGTCTCCACAACCATCTGTTTACAGTACCTTGAAAGTTTACCTTGAAATCATTAAAAACTGAATTTAACTGTTGTCACCTGTGTTTCCCTCAGCTTCTTGTGCATTGTATGGCCGAGTCCATTACTCTCTTAGGTAACCCATCCTCCTCCATTTGCCTCACATGACTCCATTACCAAAGCCAGTTTGTACTCCCAGCTTTTTCCATTGAGTCCATTCCTAATGTAGCCTTTTTCTCCTCATTATGAGTGCACTCTTGCAAGTGTTCTCACATCTTTTATCTGCAGTCATTCTCACTAATTTCATATGTTACCTCTGGCTTACGAATAGGATATCCGGATTTTGTCATGTGCATTCCTGTAGTCATCTCCCATTTTTGGAACCATCTTAGAGGGCTAGTAAGTGGTCCTGTGAGTTGTGATACCGATTACATTGGAATAGGAGTGGGCATCTTGGACATACCATGATTTGTGGTTTGTTTTATCTCAGACAGCTAGTACTAATTAATCCACAAGGGGTTCCTAAACCGTTAGAGGAAAGAATCTCCCTGGGACTATGGTATGTGTAAGGCGAGCACACTGCTTCACAGAAATGTACCGTTTACACTAACAGTGTTTTCAGCAAGCCTTGTATGCATGGGGTTGATGGAACCTTACTTCCATTTAATAGGTCAGGGACTTGGTTGAAACTACTTGGTGAAATAAATGTTGATGGGATTCTATTAACAATATTCGTGTATGGTGAGAGAACAAGGAAATGGTGGGAAATTGTAAGGTGCTCTCTATAGGTGGTAAAAGGGGAAGGGTATGGTGTGGTTTGGGACTGATCATTGGGAAAACTGTAGCATGCGACATAGTCTCTCTTAGACATGCATTAAATGAACTAACTAATCATGTGAATAGGCTTGATGGTTGCAGGAATTAGGACTAAGAGAACGGAAGGCTAACTACTAACTGATTGAAACACCAAGGTCAGCTGTAGTTTTCTTATTGCCAGTCTGAGTGGTTTGGATGGAAGAACACGTCTTTTGAGCCCAAGTTGGCAGGTTCAGTTTCTGGCTCAGTCCATTGGTATTTGAAGGTTCTCAGACGTAGCCTGTTGTTGGTATATTCACTAGCATGTTAAAGAACTGCATGACAATTCCAACACTGTAGTATTCTGAAAACCATAATAGTAGTTAGTGGGACATGAAATTTATTATTATCATCATCATCTGGCAATACGCAGGGCACTATAAAGACAGAACCACATACAGAAACAATATTCCGAAACAAGTGAAATTTTCAAGAAAGGCAGAAGAGAAAGTTCTCTGCCAAAGAGAGCAGATAAGCCAGCGCACAAAAAAAATACAGAATTACAACTCTGTAATTATATACCGTTGCATTTATCTAGTTTAAGTAAATACAGAATAATTTGATCCATTACACAATTTTAATTTTTGTCATGACATGGCCTCAATTCCCCTTTTTTGCCTTCTTTTCAGATTTAAAAATAATTATCAAGTTCATGCTTTCAACATTATCCACGCGTCACATATGGACGTATTTTAGTGCCTACAATACTATCTGTTTCAATTCAACACAATTCACTAGAGGCAATAACAAGTGGCCTGCCTTGTCCTATTCATGCTGTCATCGCTAGTAAATATTTTCACCGGTCTAACGGGTAAGCTTTCTCCTTTTTACAATTTCCATCCCCTTTTTATTTTCGTAAAATATTACTTCACTCTTCCCTTTTTTCTTTCTTTTCAGATTTCAAACTTCATGTTTATACCCAACAACTCTACAATTAATCCACGCTTCAAACATCGAAGTTCTTTTTATTGTCTACTATTACATCTTTTCTATTTTAACAACCTTTATGATTGCTTTTACTTTTCAGATTATTAATATTCATTGTACTTTATGAATTTTTTTTTAATGCTAATCTGTATAATATGTTACAATCTAATTTTAATAGTATACAACCACTTTTATCACAACTTTACCATTCTTTTAACATAACGACATTTTTAACCATTTAAATAAACTCAGGGCCCTGACCTTAAGCTTTGTATATTTATAGCTGATGATGTTCGCAAAGACGAATGAAACATGTCCTATTAACCAATGTACCTCATGAATATTTTATAAATAATTGAGTGCATTATTTTTGTATTGAATAGGTGGTAATAAAAAGTTTTTAACTTATGGAACTGTTCCATATACCGCGAGTTTGGAGTGAAAGCCGACATCCGGAAGCAACTTATAAACGCTAGTAGTTCAAGAGATGGATGTTGTAGCACATGCAGGTTACTCCTTGATGTTCAGGGAATCTTCTAAATAAAATTCACCCTACTGAGTTCATAGAAATCTGTATAAAATGACAAAATGCCATCTGCGTGCACTTGTAGTAAACAAATATGGCTGTTGGTGACGATATCGTGAAGTGGCTGCAAAGTGATAATAATGTCTATTTTTCATCGGGAGACAGCGATCATTCTTACAAAGGTCATAATAGTGATATTGATAGTTTTAGTGAAAGTGATTATAGTGATGATAACAGTATGAACTATATAAATGAGGACTGTTGAAGGGGATGCTTTACGAGTAGATCTTCAGCACGAAGTTGTTCGAACATTTCCAATACAGCGAGGACAAGTCCACTCACTCGCATTCAGGATAAAGTATGGGGCCATTTTACAGTAAATTTATCCCTCCGGAGTTGTTTCAAAAAGTATCACACGGTGATTCACTATTGAAGACGGGAAAACAGTTACTGAACATTTAGGCATGGATGTGTGATGAGAGCAGCTTTCTAAAAATGTGTAAGTTTTTTAATAATTCTCAATAAACCAAGTTACTGCTTAATTCTCAAAAATAAATAGTTTTCTGTTCCTGCAGGTGGAAAAATTATTCAGGTTCCAACGGGTTAACACTATCCTATCCTCGCTGTTGATCCTGACCATGACGTCACTCATAGCTTCATAAAACTAGTCAACTTCCTCCTTATCTGCACCCTCACAGGGTGAATAGACAGAGACAATTCTCGTCCTAATTCCTCCAACAGCCAAATTTACCCACATCATTTGTTCATTTACATGCCTCGCAGAAACCACACTGTGTGCAGTAGTATTCCTGATGAACAGTCCTATGCCACACTGCCCTTCTCTTTTTAACACCCATCAAGAACACTTTATAATCTCCTATCTTTTCATCGTTATCTCCTCCTATCCAAGTATCATTAACTTCTAACGCATTCAGACACATCCTCTTTGCTGACTTAGCTAGTTCCACTTTCTTCCATAAGCCCCATTAATATTGATAGCTCTTCATTGAATTCTCTTTCATTTGCCAAGTTGTTTCCAAGGAATACCTTGCCTGTTGAAAGGCTTGCTTACAACATTCTGAGCATGCTCAGTGAAAATTCTGTGAAGCAGGATGCTACCCTTCTTACACACAGTCCCAGTGAGGATCTCTCCTCTAATGGGTTAGGGGGACCATTGGTGGATTGTATAGTAATAGCCACATGAGCACAAGGAGGGGCATGACTCAGAATGTGTTTTGAGATGCCCAGTCCCATTCCATAGTAACTGGTATTCCGACTCTCGGGACCACTTACCAGGCTACTCGGACGTTGCCCATGGTTCATGAACTAGGATGTGACTACAGTAACCCACACCACAAATTAACATAAATAGAAGCATATGGTAGTAATTCATTTCAAAATGCTTCAGGAAAAACCTGAATATAGCCCAAAAAACATCTTCCAGTATCTTCATACCAAACACAACTAAAATGAGCTGTGCATAGGTGCCAGTTATTACAGATTGTCCGTAATTATTACGGATTTCACCTGGCAATTATGGAATTATGGTCAAAGGGGAAATTATTACGGAAAAGCTGACCTTATCACGAAAAATAATTTTCTACCGAAAAAGAGGAAAGGAAAAATGTTCAGTCCTTTCGAGCCTTTCTCCTAAATTGTCTTTGTCAATGCCTGTGAGTTGGCAACAATACTTATTCGATCGTGACTTCCTTTTGCTACCCATAAGCATTGTGAAATTCATTGTGAATGAAGGAGCTCAGGTGCTGCTCTTCTCCACTACAAATCCTTCAGTAATGTTGTATTTGCTGTGTTAAGTGTGTCTGACAGTTGACAGAAAGATTGAGAAAGAAGTGAGGCCTACATTAAGCACATCTGCACTGGAATCGCCTATGGTTCAGAAAATGTCGAAGGTTGCTTCAAGAAAAGGTACACTTAAAAACAGTTGCTGCGTGAGAAACAGACTACAAGGAATGCTTTATCACAGAACTAACAAGTTGCATGCAAATGTTGTTGTGTAATATGATATACTTTCGGACAGATTGCTAGAGGGAAGGGCAAAAGGGGTGTAATTATCAAGAAGGAAGGAGCATGCTTTGGACTTGACTCGAAATTTTTCTTGAGGACGAAGGGCGATTATTGATAATCCACTTCAAAGGTTGGCACCTCTGGCAGTGTGGTGGAAAGTGTTAATCTTCAAAATATTAGTTAGGCAAGGTGGGTTTTTTTTTTTAAATGTTCCTCTAAATATACAAAAGTTATAACCATGTCTCCTTATTTTGGCTTTTATTTGTTTCCCTCAAAGTTGTATTACCTGGGCTTCATGGTCTACTGTACCTACTTGCATCATGTCTAACATTCATCTTGAACTAAAATTAGAAAATATCATTGGTACACTTGGTAGGTGTATGTATGTATGTATGTAAAAATATAAATTATAAAAGTTCATTCAAAATAAGAACGTAATGTTACTTATAATTTTCAGTGACTACAAAAATTACTTGTAGGAAAATTGAAATGATTTATATATTTTTATTTTGCTTTACATTGCACAGACATGGATAGGTCTTAAAGCGACAAGGGGTAGAAAGGGGCTAGTAGTGGGAAGGAAGTGACCTTGGCCTTAATTAAGCTACAGCCTCAGGATTTTCCTGGTGTGAAAATGGGAAACCACGGAAAGCTATTTCAGGGCTGCCAAAAGTGAGCTCAAACCCCACTCTCTCCCAAATGCAATCTGATAGCTACTTGATACTTCTTTCTTCCATTAAACATAATTAATATCCTAAATCAATGGATATTTCTTGAATTTTAAATACATACAGCCTACAGTTGTCTCTCAGATGATCTACACCAATTTCTCTTGGCTTTTATGATAATACTGATAACCAGAGGTTGTTCAAGGGCTCATCTTATGTTTATTTTAAAATGTTTTTGAATTCCCTTTACATCATGTGGACAGATTTGCTTTATGCACCCAAGTTATGCTGTGTATAATGTAAATAATATTCCTTTTTATACGTTCCTGGGGGTAGTTCTACAAATGTGAAATTCAAGGTTGGGAATTATCTTGTTACCAGTACTGGGTTGTCTGATGTCCAATATAATATATTTTTTGTTACTCATTTTGGTGTATTTGGGTGGCAGTAAGTTACCTTGATTGCTTTTATGCATTACAGTCATGGTTGGCTCCTTCCACATCACCGAATGTTTCTCAGCAAAAGTGTGCTCGATAGTGATCTAATATTTTGCAAAGAGTTCATATACAACTCAAATTATGTATTACTTGCTCTGTTTTATTGTATAGTTCATTAGATTATACATTTCATGGTGTGGAGGGATTTATTTCAGGGATGGGCAGCTGACTGCTGTCACATGGAGTACATGGCGTGCATTCAGTGTGCTAACGCATAGCATAGCGCTGTTGGATGTCAGAATTATACTCAGGAATATAAAGGACAGGTGGTTTGCTTTCACGTGAGTAACTTGTAGGCATGGCTGTTGACAGCAGGATCATACAACATTTGGAATCTCAGTTTTACTTCAGCCAAGTGAAAAAATTGACCTGTATTATTAGATTTTCTTTGTCATTTTCCAGATATGTAGCATTAAACTATAACCACTAGATGGATCATTTAACCTCTTCCTGTTCCATATATGTAAAATATTGTTGAAAATCCTTAACTGCTACATCACCTATTCTTGCATGTGCTCTTCCATGCGCATTAAAGCAGCAACCTCATTGTTTTGAGCATCCTTCAAACATGAATGCAGTCAGACTCTCGCACTTAATGGTGCTTGTATCAATTCTTTATTAATTGCTTATTTTACTATGCTCTGTATGTATATTGGTAAGGCTAATTGCAAATGGGAGTTTTGGGCAAATAATCTGGTTGATAGTGAACTCTTTTTATATAAAATATAGCTCTTACTTACAATGAGAGGGTAAAGAAAGTTGTTGAAAATCAAGTTGTATCATGTAAGCTTTTAGCCAATCAGTGGAACTAAGTTTCAACCCTTAGTTTCCCTGCTAGATTGTATCTAGGTATATATACTACACAAAGTAGAAATCGCAACACCATAAAGGAGTGGGGCTGCAACTGAGTATGCAGGATGGGAATTGGACAGTATGCGATAATTTCTGATTCCTCATTCTTCACATTTGGACTAAACTTAGTAAAGAATGTGATCACCTGGAGGTGCAATTTATTTCTAAATTCTTTGAGACTCAACATGGAGTAATGGGTTCCTGGAACACTTGCTGTGGAATTGCAGCCCAAGCTTGCTACAAGGCAAGTGTCCATTGTTCAACATTTGAGTTGGCTGGGGAAAGTTGTTCAGTCATGTCACACACATGTGCGATAGGTCTCAAGTCTAGGGACCTGTAAGTTCATAATAAAGTTGTGATTTCCCTGGAAATGCGCTCAGTGTGAGCATTCCATTTTTCAAGATTCTTCATCAGAAATACTACCACAGAATTGAGTGCCCTGTTAACATACTGTCCAGCCAGACTTCCACATTGATGATGTGTAACACATGCTGTAGACACACTGGCTCATAAGCCAGGTACATGGAAATGATTACCAGGGTTTATTGTGTAACGTTGAGGTGCTATAGTTGCTTGCATTAGTGCTGATATTGCTTAAGGTTCTCCCTAGACTGTGTGTACTAGTCTGAGTGGATTGGTGGAGCGTTGGCCTTCTGAGCCCAAGTGAGCAGGGTCAATTCCATTTCAATCCGATGGCACTTGAAGGTTCTTGCATATGCCAGGCTCGTGTTGATAAATTTATTGGCTCATAAATGAACTTGTGCGGGACAAAATTCGGCACCTTGTCTTCCAAAAAGTAGTTAGTGAGGTATAAAACCATACATACAAAAAAAAAAATATACAGTATTTCTCTGACCGAATTGTCAGTATAATCCTGTCATTTCCAGTTTCTCCTCCTCCTCCTCCTCCTCCTCCTCCTCCTCCTCCTCCTCCTCCTCCTCCTCCTCCCTATCCATTTCTGATGTTGGTAACCATTGTAGCTGTGTCTTACTTGCTGACTGTAGGTTGGAATAGGTCTGTGGTTTTTAATGACCAATGTTTTAACCAGGATATTTCTCTCTGCTGGTATCCTTCCTTGCCAAATGGATTCAATTAGCTGGTGTCTGCTTTTGTTCATTGTACTCTGCTGTCATTTACATACGGAATCAATTACACTTTTCCTTGCCTATCCTTTCTTTAAATCATGCCTACCTCATTCCTGCCCTCCTATTCTCTGTGGTAAATTAACCTGTGTTCTTCCTTGTTTATCCTCTTCCCTTTGTCTTGCTTAACCAAACTATTGTTATATCTTTCTCACTCATTAATTCCACCACTTCTTTGATCTCTTTAGTGCCATGATATTAACCACTCTGAATTTGATGGTGTTCTCTGTTCAAGGTTTGATTCTGGTTGCTCACTCTTCACGAATCCCCTAGCATCCAAAGAGCTGTATGGGGTCTGCAGGAAACATCCTAGATGACATTTGCCAAGACACCTTATTTGTATTCATTTTCATTTTAGGCTACTAGCTGTAATTCGTGTCATTCATGGGTCAATCACATAACATGCGTGTGATTACATTTTTGTCCACCATTCTTTGAGCATTCTGTACTGGAAGCATTCAAGTCAGATTGCAACAGAAATAGTCTATTATAATATGTTTGTATCTACTAGTATTCATGATGGCTGCAGTAGTTAGCTCATGATATCTTTCAAGTGCCTAGTAAGTTTTCCATCTGATGACCACACAACTTTTCTTGACATTAAATTCTCTGCAAGTGTTAAATGTCTTTCAGTAGTGGGTACTTGTCCAATTTTGGACATTTGACAACAAAACTCAGGGTTATACTAAATTAGTCAGCTGAAAGTATCGGTGAGTAATTTCAAAATACTCACTGAAATTTCTTCAGATGTTTGTCAAACCTTACACCATATCATCAGGTGTTAAGCCAGCTGACAGACTTCACTCCGTGTACTCTCCTCGTCCATCTGACTGGAAATATGATGCAGTCCTCATGGAGGTATTAAGCAGAGCATGTGCAATGTTGTGTGTGGTATCAAGAAACGAAATCACAAATTACCACACAAAGTGCACAGTATTGGAAAGCTCTGCCACTCGTGAAAACTATCAAAGCATGATATGATCAATTTCTGGAAAACATTGTGTGGGACGCCGAGAGAAAGAACTTGGACGCTCTTGTGTAACGGACTATGTTGTGGAAGTTGTGTGAGCAATATACGCATAAAATCCAAAGAAGTCTACACCTAGAAGAAATTTGAAGCTGGCCTTTTCACAGCCTATGGTATGGAGAATTTTATGATGACTGCAGTGGAACAGATACAAATTGTAACTGGGTAAGGCATTGAGTGCTAATGACAAGCAGAAACAATCACAAAGAATGGGTACTTTCCACCAAGTATCAATACGGACATGAAACTGATAGATTATAATTAGCAGAAACAATACAATATCTATGTGGACATGATGAACAGGATGGAAGATGATTGTTTTTATATTGTGTTCAGTGATGAGGCAAATTTCCACCTTAATGGTATGGTTAACCACCACATTGTGAAGATGTGGGGCATTCAGAAACTAGTGGGACTGCCTGGAACATGGATGGGACTAACCAGAACTAAATATCTTTTGTGCATTAAGTTCTGTGAAGGTATGTGGACAATTTTTTTCCAACTGTAAATGGCACCACATATCTAGGTATATTGCAAAACTCTGATGCCCCTACCACAGAGGTGCCAACCATTGCGGATTGTCCGTAATTATTACGGATTTCACCTCATAATTACGGAGTTACGGTCAAAGGGTAAATTATTACGGAAAAGCTGACATGTTCAGAAAAAAATAATTTTTTACCTAAAAAAAGAAAAGAAAGAAAAAGGCTCGAAAGGAGTGAACATTTCTCCTAAATCATCCTCGTTTCAGTGCTTATGAGTTGGCAACGATACTTATTCGATCGTGACTTCCTTTTGCTACCCATAAGCGCTGTAAAATTCATTGTGAATGAAGGATCTCAGGGGCTGCTGTTCTCCACTATAAGTCCTTCAATAATGTATTTGCTGTGTTAAGTGTATCTGACAGTTGACAGAAAGATTGAGAAATAAGTGAGGCCTACATTAAGCACATCTGCACTGCAATCGCTTATGGTTCAGAAGATGAAAATGCCATCACTGTGGGAAGGATGCTTCAAGAAGAACTACACTGAAAAGCGTGAGAAACAAGCTGCATGGAATGTTTTATCACAGAACTAATAGGTTGTGTACAAATGTGTAATATGATATATTTAAAAGAGATTGCTAAAGGGAAGGGCAAAAGAGTGGTCATTATTGAGAAGGGAGGAGCATGCTTTGGACTTGACTCGAAATTTTTCTCTAGGGCGGATGGGGATTACTGATAATCCATTTCAGAGGTTGGCACCTCTGCTACTGGAAGAGGATATGGGGAGAAAACGTTTTTCCCGATACCACCACAAGGTCAGTGTTAACCTATCCTACACCATTCTTCTTTGACTGGCACAGGGTGGGAACATAGCTTGGCCACCACGATCTCCTGGCTTTCATCGATTGCAAATGTTAAAAACACTTCGGCTCTTTAAGTCTTTAGGCTTTTTCAATCGTGAAATTACTAGTGTTTCGCCCCAGTGTGGTTTGGGTCATGTAACTATCAGCTTGCATTCAGGAGATAGTGAGTTCGAATCCCACTATTAGCAGCCCAGAAGACTGTTTTCTGTGGTTTCACATTTTGACACCAGGCAAATGCTGAGGCTGTACCTTAATTAAGGCCACAGTCACTTCCTTCCCACTCCTAGCTCTTTTGTTTAAAAAATAAAAAATTAACATTGCTGCACTTTTGTCTGTGAGGTTACATTAAAGATAACTTGTACATCCGTCCACTCACAGCAGCTCTTCACAAGCTTCATCAACGGATTAATACGTTTGTTCGGGTAGATGTGGAAATGCTCATGCACATCTGGGATGAACTTTCGTACAGGTAAATATCTGTTGAGTGACGAGAGGGAGTCACATTGAACATCTGTGAAACATTGCAAACAAATCTTGATGTTCTGTCAATTGGAGTATTGACCCTATTTTCCAGTGTACTATATATGTATATGATTGCCCATTTTTTTTACCCTTAAAATATGCCTAAAAATGGAGTGCCAATGAAGGTACAGATATGCTGTGCTTTCTTTTTCTTTTTTCTTCCCCAAAGCCTTGTGCGCTGTCTTTTTCTTCCAAGATTTTTGTCTTGAGTACTCCTTTTGATATTCCAAGAACTTTATTGAGCCAGATAACATAACAGCACACATGACCTTCGCATGACTTATAATACCAATATAAATGGTCCGTTATTGGACGTTATAAATTTTCCAGCTAACTCATTTCTGGTTGCCAGAGTTTCGCCCCAGTGTGCTAAGTTGGGCTCTTCAGTTGGTAAATAGCTCACCCACCAAGACACATGGCCACGAACCTACTACGCTGGCGTAGCAGGGGGAGAGGTGATACTGCCACGTGGCGTGTTCCAGGTGGTGGAAAGGGGGGTTCTAACCAGCTTGCCGACGGACTTGAGGGAAATAAAATACTTCCCGTGGACCAAACATACAACCCCCTATGGGTGGGGGACTCAGACGAGGAATACACCCACAGTATCCCCTGCCTGTCGCAAGAGGCAACTAAAAGGGGCGACCAAGGGATGATTGTATTAGAACCATGAAACTACTTGTGATGAGTACCACCATGCGGGGAACACATGGGTCGCTTTTACTTGTGCGTAGTACCACTATGTTCGGTACCAAATAGGTTTGTGATTAGTAGCAAAAGAGTACATTGCCGGCTTTTATAGTACCTGTGATTGGTAGCACTATATGAGCAATACCATGGGATGAGCAACACCATGGTTCTGGCTTGCCTATGATTAGTACCCACTATATGAGGAACACCAAGGGATAGTGCGAGTCCCTTACGTGATGAACACCATAGGTTTACATTGCCTGTAAATGGTGCCGCAATGTGTGAAACCCCATTGGTCTGTATTACGTGTGCGAATTTAATTACCTGTGAGTAGTATCATAATGTGTGGAATACCGTGAGTCTGCGCTACTTTGATTAGTACCGCAGTATGACAAATACCATGGTTCTACTTTCCTAGCGATAAGCACCATTATGAGGAGCCGATGACTTGGATTTTGGACCTCTTTGGACTAAAAGCATCATCGATTCAGTAATATGCTATAGGTGCAGACCCTTGGTCAGTAATACTATTATTTCACGTCAGTTT
Source organism: Anabrus simplex (assembly GCF_040414725.1). NCBI lineage: Eukaryota > Metazoa > Arthropoda > Insecta > Orthoptera > Tettigoniidae > Anabrus > Anabrus simplex. The sequence continues at coordinate 876,700,564 of NC_090266.1, read as the reverse complement.
CTGTGAATGCAAGACATTGCATGTCGGATCCACTGATTGTTTTAAATTCATATCCATCCACTTTTTGTCCTCACGTTTTGAATTCTGGTCAGTGGAGGATTTTGGAATTTGGTCATTCTATTTCGTCTCATTTCGTACCATTAGGGGTCGATGACCTAGATGTTAGGCCCCTTTAAACAACAAGCATCATCATCAGGACGCATGGCTTGTGCATACCGTGGAGGCCACAGCATAGGCTACTTGGAGCCATCGGCAGTGCCATTGCACTTTGAGAGACTATGTCTCATTACCAAAAATTGATGCCTGCCTGGCCATGGGAATTCCCATGGGAATCAACATCTATATCATCTGATGGCCATCTATATCATGTATTATATATAAGATAACATCATTTGAAAATGATGAAATGGCACATAATACATTGAACACTAGTGAGCATCAACATCATAGAAACTAGCAACAATTTGTTTTACGTCGGACCGACACAGATAGGTCTTATGGCGGTGAGGGGATAGGAAAGGCTTAGGAACGGGAAGGAAGCGGCCATGGCCTTAATTAAGGTACAGCCCCAGCATTTGCCTAGTGTGAAAATGGTAAACTACGGAAAACCATCTTCACAGCTGCTGACAGTGGGGCTCAAACCCACTATCTCCCGGGTGCAAGCTCACAGCCACGCGCCCGTAACTGCACGGCCAACTCACCCAGTATAGAAACTAGCAGTCTCGATCATGCACTTATTGAAAATAGTTTACATCATGAAAAACGTATGGCAGGCTACTCATACACTCATAAACATAAAGTTTAAAATTAATTTCTAACGGAGCTTCAAGGCTTACCTCAGTATTTCCTATTTGTTTTTCAGGCCGATACACGGCATGTTGTGGCATCAAAAATATCTATCACAGCATCGTAGAAATTAGGCCTATTCATTAAGTCGCTCAGAAATTTCTTCTCAATCGCAATCAAAGAAAGTGCAGAGAGCCTCTCCTGTACTTGTGAATTTCTTTGGAAGGTGTGTATCCTCTTTAAGGCTGAGAAGCTTCTTTCAGCAGAAGTGCTAGTTGCCGGGATGGTGAGAATGAGGTCAATCAATTTCATTGCTCCTGGATGTGCTTTGGTGTGCAAATATTGGTGGAGGTCATATGCATTATTTTTCACAAGGTCCGGCTGCGTGTAGAGGACAGACAGTTCACTTTTAAGTTTCATGCAGTCAAAATTTCGTCCATAGGTCTTCACAAATGACTGATAAGCACTGTTCGGGAACTCCTTTGCAAAATTGTTAAACTGGTCACTATCAATTAACTGAAGGAACTCCAGCATGTTAATATCAGAAAATCTGTCTGATAGTTGCACGGATATGATGTCAATTATTTCCAAATACAATAGGAGATACAATGTTTTCCTAGTTCCTATAAAATCAATTCTCTGGTGCTTTTGAGGGTAATCTTGCTTCCCTTCATTGTCTTGCAACTTTGACCACATAGTTTCAAAATTATTTCTGGTTGTCTGCAAAAACACTTTAAATTGTTGGATCTGTTAGGAGAAGAAGGCAATATCACGTATTTTCTTCTGAAGGATCTGATACAGAACATCAGATTGAGGAAGCACTTCAGAAAATAAATTTAATATGAAATAGAAATCTAGCTATTTCTAGCTATTTGCTTAACGTCGCACCGACACAGACTGGTCTTATGGCAACAAAAATAGAAATCAAAGTCTTGCAGGTTGATATAGTAACCTTAGCTTGAATTCTCATTCCACTGTCCCATTCGCCTGCATTATATTTCATTTCTCTGAAGAATTCAAGGAGATCTGTATAGAGAGAGGACACAACTTCAACGAGCTAAACAGCATATATCCATCGGGTAGGCGCTACTGTTGGTAATCGTCTCTGTATTACTTTATTATTTATATTATTTAATTTTTATTATTATTTATTATTTGTCAAGAGCAGCGGCCCTTTTAGGGGATGATGAAAAAGCCCTGCTAATCCGGACAAGGTCCGAAAGAATACTTTGCATTCCTTGATGTGGTTAGTAATAATAATAATAATAATAATAATCGTATGGCCTCAGCTACCGTGTGCAGACATTTCAATTTGACGCCATCTGGCTGCCTGCTCGTCAATTTCGACGTTCCGTTTTACTCTAGGTCTACTAGATGGCAGACAGAGTAAACCGGATCTCTCTTGGGCGTCTATGGCTGAGATTTAATTAATTTTGTCGGGTAAATACCAAATGTATCACCAGAGATCTTTTACATGCCGACATCGTACGACATGGAGTGTCGAATGGACTTTTTTCCGCCCTTCAAAAATCCGACTACCTCTGCCGGGTTTGAACCCGCTATCTGGGGATTCGGAGGCCGACACTCTACCACGGATCCACAGAGGCAGCTGTTAGTAATACTAAGTTGAGCGTATGACCATAGCAGAGAACAAATATAGTCTGGTCATATTTATCCCTGACTAACTTCTGCAACCCATTGTGCTGTCATCACTCCTGCGCTATCAAATGTTTCTGTTACTAACTTTTCACCACACTGAAATTCTTGTAACACTCCAAAGAGACGATTAGAGAGAGAAACAGCAGAACGATCACTGCTTACATCACTGAATCTCAAAAATCTCTTTTGAATTTTGCCTTCAGGATTAACACATCTAAATACAGTCGAGAGTTGTGCTCTGTTAGGTACGTCTGTACTTTCATCCAAAATAATTGAAATAAAGTTTGCTTTCTTAACCTCATCTTTAATTTCGCTGGTCATAAAAGTAGCTATGGCGTCAATAATATCATTTCGTATATCAGATGAAAGTCGTGAGAAAACTGTAGATGTTTCTAATTGGTGCCTAAATATGTCATGTTTCTTAGGAATTTATGCTAATAACTCCCTGTAATTACCTCTGTTATTGGATTCTTCAGTTTTTCGATGACCCCTTAAAGGTAATCCTTGTTTGAAAGAAAACACACAGTATCTATTAAAGTGCTGACAATATATCTGTTATTTTTTACTAGATTATTATGCTCGTCAATTTTCTTCCTGTAAGATGTACTCAAACAGAACTGTATTCTGGACCTTCCAAACTGAATGATATCGACAACAGCATTGATGTGTGCTTGAGACACCTCATGGCGTCTCTTTAAAACTCTGCAACTCTGTAAATTGTCCACACCGTCTTTATTCCAAGTGTTATTTAAGAAAATAGAATACATGGCTATCAGTACAGTTTATTAATTTTTGCACAACCACATAACCAGTTGGGATTTATGTACCATGAGTCATGAAAATATCGTACTGTTCTTTTCGATTCCTTGAATACATTTTTAAGAGAAAGCGTGGGTCTATTTTTTTCAATTATGTTTTACTTTTCTTTGAGGTGGAAGCGACAGCAGTCATTTTAATGTTTAATACGTTGTGCAGTCCTATAGGCTATCCTTACCTAACATAAATTAAATATAAATTCACACTTTAACAAGAGAAATCACATCGTATTATAATATAAAAGAATAACACAATAGTATAACAATGTACTGTTGAGCACGGCGGAACGAACGGACGGAACAGTGAGCACCGACATTATAAGCTTTTGTTTCCACTTTCCACTGGGGTAACACAACTGGAGAACGTAGTAGGATACGTTTCAGTGTCGAGGGGAAAGAGGCCTTGCTTGGTGCAGGCGCAGTAATACTCGCCTAGCTGTTAGAAGACATTCGAAGCATAACCACTGCATGGAGTGGTAACAGCCTCTCGCTGAGCTTTGACCATGGCAAACTGCTGCGATAGAGTTCTTGCGACACGTCCAGGCAAAGAAACAAAAATATTAATATTAAAAAATATTCAAATTTTACACTTAAGAAAATGGAAATTGCAACACCATGAAGACATTGGTCGTTTGTGTTGATTATGAAGATATGGAATGATGCCATGTAGGTATGTAAATGATCAAAGTTTCAGACCCATTAGATTGTTGCTACAGGTCTCCTCGCGTGATTGGTCGCGGAGAAATCGACTCCAGTACAGGGACTCTGGTGTAGCGTAGTTGACTTGCAGTCTGTGCAGTGAAGTGTTCCCCGTCAAACATGCTTCGACAGAGAAGAGCACACTATCAACAACTGTCGCGGTTTGAGAGGGCTCGGATAATTGGGCTGTGTGAGGCTGGATTATCACTAAGGACTGTCGCTGCACGTGTTGGCCGACAGGCATCTACGGTACAACGTGTGTGGCAGCAGTGGTGATATGAAGGTACCCACACTCGTAGACATGGCACAGGCCCAGCGTGACAGACAACTGTGAGAGAGGATCGCCACATCATTCGGATGGCCCGGATGGAACCCCATGCAACAACAGCGCAAATTCGAGCAGCTGTGGCACCCCACGTTACACAACAAACAGTTGGTAATCGCCTGCGTGCACCTGGCTTAAGAGCCCGTGTCCCTGCAGAAGGTGTTCCATTGACCCCACAACAATGACGTGTAAGGCGGGCCTAGTGTCAAGAAAGATCTACATGGGTCGACGAATGGCATAGGGTCATCTTTAGTGATGAATCGCGCTTCTGTCTTGCCTGCAGTGATTGCCGGAATCGTGTGCGCCGATGTACCGGGGAGAGGGGCCGCCCGGATCTTATTGTCGAGAGGCACACAGGGCCAACACCAAGCATTATGGTCTGGGGAGCTATTGGCTTTAATGTGAAATCACAATTAATGCTTGTTGAGGGCACTATGACTGCTCGACAGTACGTTAATTGGGTACTTAATCCAATGCTTGTCCCTATCAGGACAGTGCCCGGGTTCACACTGCACGCATCTCCAAAGCAGCTCTCCACGATATCACAATCTTAGAATGGCCTACCAGATCCCTGGACCTCAGTCCTATTGAGCATCTGTGGGACATGATGGGTCGACAACTGGCCAACCGTCCTCAGCCACCCACAACTCTGGAACAACAGACCCATGCAGTGCAGCAAGCATGGGCCACAATTTCTCAGGAAGCGATCCAGGGCCTTATTGACTCCATGCCTCGATGAATTCATCAATGTATTGCAGCTCGTGGTGGGCATATCCTGTATTGATTGTTGTCCAAACTTGCGGTCAGAGGGACCTGAAAGTGTAATCATCGAATCACAACTGAACACTCGTCCTGCATGTGCAATTGCAGCAATGTAGCACCATCCCTTCTGGGTGTTGCATTTTCCATTTTCTTCAGTGTATATTTTCAAACTGTTACCAGTGGTAACAGTGGATGCTAGCTCGCTTAACCACTGGTTGAATGTAAAAACCTCAATAATAAGAGGTACCTGTCTCTAGATATGAAATCCAAGAACTGCAGGGTCATTATTAGAGGATCAGTTGACCAATATTCAAGAATTGTAAGTTTCTTAATTCTTTCCATAAGCATTGTCACGGCAAAAAAAGACGTACAGTTCTTCAGGTGTGGTTTCCCTCCATTTCTGTAGCCTTGAACTAGGTGGCATTGTATGCCTAACAGATACAAAATATTTGTTTCAACTGCTACATGCTCCATAATTTCTCGTGAAAAGCAGCACTGAAATACGTCTAAAGCTGCTGGTTCATCATGAATCACACCAAGTGATATGCCCGATGAAATGTCGTCAAAACTGTGTCTATTACAGGACGAAACATGTTACCCGTGCGCCATTGAAATCAATCCTGTTTGGAACGAATTCTTTTCCTGGTTTGTGGAGCTGGTACTTGCAGCTCAGCGCTATCACTGTCATCACTGTCACTAAGACTATAATCACTACTCAAATCACTGATATCTGAGTGCTCATCTTCAGATTCAAGAGTATTCACAGCTTCTATAAGTTCGAACTCGGAAAGAACGCGCCACCCGCTACTCGGAGGCATTTTTACAAACCCTGGACACGGGTGCTTTGCGGGACTGCCAACCTAGGTTGTGCACTGAGCTGAGTGCATTATTTCAGATATTTGACCGCAGATAGCGTTAAAATGCAGTATCCGTTTTGACTGATCATCCACTATGCTGCTAGAAGATGTAGCTTGTTGCCACTCATGTTTGAAAAACAAAGGAAACTCCAAAGGTATCCATTTCCTTTTCATAAATTTAGCTATAGTTACCGACGAGATATCTTGGGCACAGCAAGGAGGTGACGTACTACCGCGTCCAAGATATCTCGGGCGTAGCGGTGTAATGGTTAAGGCTGTGGTCATTTCCTCCCTGCGCCTAGCCCTTTAACTTCCCATCATCACTATCAAATCTGTGTTGGTGCGATGTAAAGCAAATTGTAATTTGATTATGCCCTCAGATAGCACTGTTGCTGTGAAAGGTGGAAGAAAAAAAGCATTAAAGTGAAGAAGAGTAGACATGAAAAAACATACTACACCATAGTACATGCATGTTTTGCTGATGGTACTGAGCCACTGCCAATGATAATCTTCAAGTGAAAGGCACAGCTTAAGGTACTGACAGGTATGCTTGAGCATGTGCATGGATGGGTGAAAATGGCATGAAAGTACAGATTGATGAAGTGTGAAGAAATAGGAAAGGTGTGCTATTAAAGAAGAAAGGTCTTCTTGTGCTTGATTAGTTTCAATCGCACTTGGACTACATCAAGCAAAAATTCAGCAGTGCAATGCTTAATCTAGTGTTATCCTAGAAGGACTTGATTTTTCATTAAACAAAAGTATAAAGTGTACATGAGAGAAGAATGGAACAAGTAGATGATGGATACCATTGTTCATCAGGTGACACAGAAAGGGGCTCTGAAATGGCCTACCACACAGGTGTGAGAGCGGATGAAGGCATCGTAGTTACAAATGAACAAATTGTCATTAAATCATTTCTTAAGTATGGCATCAGTAATGCTCTTGATCGAAACGAGGATAATTTTTTGTACCTTATGAAAGATGATGAAGACGAAGAAATAGACGTCCATGGTTACAAAATGAGTGGGGGAGAAGATTCAGATTACAATGCCATTACCTAATTTGTTAAATATTTTTTTTTGTCATTCTTTACTTCAATTTTTTCGTGAAAAATTGTGTTAAATTTTAGAAAATGTGGTAAATTTATTATGTATATGGAGTCATTTACTGTTATTGCCAGTTATCTATTTTAGAATGACTCTGAGATGGAGATATTAGCACATTTAGTTATCATCTTCAGGCCTTCTTCTCTGCCCTCTTTCATTTTGACTGATCTCAAAATTCCATGATAAGAACTAAGTATCAGGTTAATATTCAAGACGTACAGACAGAAAGGCAATTTTATACACTGTACATATCTTTCTTTTCTTTTTCCTACCGCTTTTCCCACACCTGTGGGGTCGCGGGTGCGATCTGTGTCGCACATGTGGATTTGGCCCTGTTTTACGGCCGGATGCCCTTCCTGACGCCAACCCTATATGGAGGGATGTAATCACTATTGCGTGTTTCTGTGGTGGTTGGTAGTGTAGTGTGTTGTGTGAATATGAAGAGGAGAGTGTTGGGACGGACACAAACACCCAGTCCCCGAGCCAGAAGAATTAATCAGAAGCGATTAAAATCCCCGACCCGGCCGGGAATCGAACCCGGGACCCTCTGAACCGAAGGTCAGTACGCTGACCATTCAGCCAACGAGTATACACATATACAGTATATATATAACTAGCGAGATACACGTGCTTTGTTACAGTATTCTAATGAAATTTATAATTGAATGCTTTACGTTTTATATATAATCCGCCGAATCTCGCGATCTAACTCGTTTTCTGAGAGAATCCGCCAAAATTCGTGATCTGACTCGTTTTCTGAGAGATTACGGCAAAGTTCCTCCCATTTTTCAATCTTTCCTTCCAGCGATCGATTTCGTACTTCCCGGGCTAGGTCCAGGTATTCCACCCGGCCAGTTGGGTCCCTAAATCTTTGCCATCTTTTCCTATAAGCATTTTAATACGGATCAAATACTTGAGGAGACCCGGCGTGGTGTCATCTTGGGTGCCCTGGCGTACTGAACTCGCAGCCGGACTGCAGTCATAGTCATTACTCAGCCAGGACCCGTTTCCAGCGTGATCTGCACATTTTGATGACGGTCCAGAACATTATTATTATTATTATTATTATTATTATTATTATTATTGATCATCTGGAACCCATAGCAAGATGCAAGACCGCTACTTGGCAGTAAATTATATCCCCTGCCATTGTCGTTGCTGACAATGTAACCAGTGCCATCGTTGCGCGTAGGCAAGTGCGCGAGATTTCTGGCGACGCGAATGATATACTTCCGTGAATTATTGACCTTATTATAGAGGTGAACAATTGCGTGGTCAATATCATTCATATCGTTTATTTCAAATGTGTTTTTTTTATTTATATGCCGGGAGAATCTACTGTAATCTAACTTTATGTACTCCAAAGGAAAAGATGGTTCTTGAAAACGAACCCAGGAAAGATTAAAAATGATCAGTTTATGATCAGAATAAGTACATTATGAACAGTAAAATCAATCGGTCTCAACTCTTTTTTCACCCCACTGTCGTTAAGTTGATTTACCTGCCCCCCAGAAAAGAAGGCAAGTTTCCTTATGCTTAAAGGAGATTCCAAATACCAATGTTCACGTCTGTTACATTCAGTTCTGAGATAAAAGTATCCTCATAAAAAGAATTCACTTTTTTCACTTCCTTTCACACTCCCTCCCCCCCCCCCCCAAGTTAATTTCCCATTAAAAATACTTGTTTCTTTAATAGTAAAGGATCTTCTAAATACCAATTATCATGACTCTAACATCTTCAGTTTTTGAGATATGTGTCCACATAAAAGGAATTCAACTCCTTTTCACCCCCGTCCCCCAAAAATGATTTCGCCCAAAAACGCTTTGTTTTTAAAGGAGATCCAAATATCAATTTTTATGTCATCCTCATAGAATTAATTCAATTAATTTTTCAATTCCCCCCCCCCCCCCTCTTTCATTAGATTTTCCGAGAATAAGTGTTTGTTTAATTTTAAAGCAGATTCCAAATAGCAATTTTCACGTCTGCAAAATCTTTTGTTTTTGAGATAATAGTATCCACATACAAATAATTCAACTAAATTTTCAATTTCTCTCCTCCCTTTAGGTGGATTTCCAAAAACAAAAAATATGTATTCCTTTTTTTAAAGGCAATTCCAAATACTAAATTTCACGTCTGTAACATCTCCAGCTTTTGAGATATCATTATCCTAATTAAAAGAATTCAACCCAATTTTGTCACTTTTACCCCTTCACCCCAATGGTTTTTCACAAAACAAAAAGTACGTGTGTCTTTATTTTCAATAGAGATAAAAAAAATACTATTTTTCACTTCGGTAACATGCTAAGGTTTTGAAATATACAGTACTGTAGAAATGCTCATTTTAAAATTTCACCCCCTTTTTAGTTCCACTTAAGTGGAGTTTCCAAAAACAAATCACCTATGTTTCTTTACTTTTACAGGAGATTCCAAATACCAATTTTTATGTGTGTAACATTTTACGTTTCTGAGATATACTGTAGATATTGTTTTTCTAAAAATTCACCCCAATTTGCAACTCCTGTTTAAACCCCATTAATTAGATTTTCAAAAAAAAAAATTACGTGTTTCTTTATTTTTACAGGAGATGCCAAATACCAATTTTCAGGTCTGTAATATCTTCAGTTTCTGAGATATAAGTATCCTCATTAAAGACATTCAACCCCTTTTTCACCCATTTTCACCCTTCCTATTGGGATTTTCTGAAAACAAAAAAAAATACGTGTTTCTTTATTTTTAATGAAGATTCGAAATACCAATTTTTACATCTGTAAACTTTCAAAGTTTTGAGATATAGATACACTCATTTTAAAATTTCACCCCCTTAGCGATGGAATATCCAAAAATCCTCTCTTAGTGAGCACCTACATCTTAATATGAATTTATCCCCAAAAATTTCATTTCTTTATGTCCAGTAGTTTCGGCTCGGCGATGATCAATCAGTCAATCAGTCGGGACAAGTTCTTTTATATATATACTAGCAAGATACCCGTGCTTCGCTACGGTATTATACTGAAATTTATAATTAATTGCTTAAAGTTTTATATATAATCCGCCAAAATTTGCTATCTGACTAGTTTTCTGAGAGATTACGGCAAACTTCCTCCCATTTTCCAATCTTTATTTCCAGCAATCGATTTCGTACTTCCCGCGCCTGATCCCGGTATTCCACACGGTCAGTTGAGTCCCTAAATGTTTGCCATCCTTTCCTGTAAGCATTTTTAATATGGATCAAATCCTTGGGGATATCCAGCGTTGTGTCGTCTTGGGTGCCTTGGCAGTACCGAACTCGCGGCCAGACTGCATTCGTAGTCATTACCCGGCCAGTATTCTGGGGATAGTGGGTTGTTATTATTATTATTATTATTATTATTATTATTATTATTATTATTATTATTATTGATGTTCTGGACTCCACAGCAAGATGCAAGACCGCTACTTGGCCGTAAATTACATCTGCTGCCATCGTCATTACTGACAATGTGACCAGCACCATTGCAGCGCGTAGGCAAGTGCGCGGCATTTCTGGCGATACGAATGATATACTTCCGTGCATTATTGACCTTACTATAGATGTGAACAATTGCACGGACAATATCATTCTTATATAATTTATTTCAAATGTGTTTACATTTTTATTTATATGCTAGGAGAATCTACTGTAATCTAACTTTAAGTTCTCCAAAGGAAAAGATGGCTCTTGGAAACGAACCCAGGAAAGATTGAAAATGATCGGTTTATGATCAGAATAAGTACATTATGAACAGTAAAATCAATTGGTCTCAAGTACTTTTTCACCCCACCGACCTAAATTTGATTTGCCCCTCACCCCCCCCGCCCCCTCCAAGAATAAAGAAGGCGTGTTTCTTTATGTTTGTTTTTTTTTTTTGCTAGGGGCTTTACGTCGCACCGACACAGGTAGGTCTTATGGCGACGATGGGATAGGAAAGGCCTAGGAGTTGGAAGGAAGCGGCCGTGGCCTTAATTAAGGTACAGCCCCAGCATTTGCCTGGTGTGAAAATGGGAAACCACGGAAAACCATTTTCAGGGCTGCCGATAGTGGGATTCGAACCTACTATCTCCCGGATGCAAGCTCACAGCCGCGCGCTTCTTCGCGCACGGCCAACTCGCCCGGTTTTCTTTATGTTTAAAGGAGATTCCAAATACCAATGTTCACGCCTGTTACCTTCAGTTTTGAGATATGAGTATCCCCATACAAATAATTCACTTGTTTCACCTCCTTTCGCACTCTCCTCCACCCCAAGTGAATTTTCCGGCAAAAAATACTTGTTTCTTTAATAGTAAAGGATCTTCTAAATACCAATTATCACGACTCTAACATCTTCAGTTTTTGAGATATGTGTCCTCTTAAAAGGAATTCGATTCCTTTGCACCCCCGCCTCCCAAGATGATTTCCCCCCATAAACGCGCTTTTCTTTGTTTTTTAAAGGAGACCAGTTTTCATGTCTGTAACATCTTTAGCTTTTATTAGATGTACGTATCCACATACAATTAATTCAATTAATTTTTCAAATTTTTCTCCTCTGCCCCCCTTCATTGGATTTTCCGAGAATACCTGTTTCTTTACTTTTAAAGCAGATTCCAAATACCAATGTTCACGTCTGAAAAATCTTCCGTTTTTGAGATAATTGTATCTTCATACAAATATTTAAACTAATTTTTCAAATTCCCTCCCCCTCCTCCTTTTAAGTGGATTTCCGAAAACAAAAACTACATATTTCTTTATTTTAAAGATGATTTCCAATACCAAATTTCACGTCTGTAAAATCTTCAGTTTTTGAGATATCAGTATCCTAATTAAAAGAATTCAACGCCTTTTTCATTCAATCTTACACCCCCACCCAAGGAGTTTTTCCAAAAATATAAAATACGTGTTTCTTTATTTGTAATAGAGATAAAAATACCATTTTTCACTTCTGTAATATATTACGTGTTTGAGATACACTGTAGAAATTATCATTTTAAAATTTCAGCCCCTTTTTTTCCCCTTAAGTGAAGTTTCCAAAAACAAATCACCTATATTTCTTTAGCTTTACAGGAGATTCCAAATAGCAATTTTTACGTCTGTAACATTTTACGTTTCTGAGGTACACTGTAGTTATAATCTTTCTAAAAATTAACCCCAATTTGTCGTTCTCATTCAACCCCCATTGATTGGATTTTCTGAAAACAAAAAAATACGTGTTTCTTTGTTTTTTTAAATGAGATCCGAAATACCAATTTTCAGGTGTGTAATATCTTCAGTTTCGGAGATATAAGTATCTTCATTAGAGGCATTCAACCCTTTTTTCACCCTTTTCACCCCTCCTGTTGGGTTTTCCGAAAACAAAAATATATTTTCTTTATTTTTAAAGGAGATTCTAAATACCAATTTTTACATCTGTAAACATTCAAAGTTTGGAGATATAGGTGCACTCATTTTAAAAATTCACTCCCCTTTTCACCCCCCATTAATTGGATTTTCCAAAAACAATTAAGTACGTGTTTCTTTATTTTTAAAGGAGATCTCAAATACAAATTTTCAGGTTTTTAATGTCTTCAGTTTCTGAGATATAAGTATCCTCATTAAAGGCATTCAACGTGTTTTTCACCCCTCCTAATGGGATTTTCTGAAAACAAAAAAATACGTGTTTCTTTATTTTTAGAAGAGATTCTAAATACCAATTTTTAGATCTGTAGACTTTTAAAGTTTTGAGATAAAGATACACTTATTTTAAAAATTCACACCCCTTTTCACCCCCTTAGCGTCGGAATATCCAAAATGCCTTTCTCAGTGAGCACCTACATTGTAATATAAATGTATCCACAAATTTTCATTTCTTTATGTCCATTAGTTTTGGCTTGGCAATGATGAATCAGTCAGTCAGTCAGGACAAGTTACTTTTATATATATAGATTTACATTGCGGTCCCCATTGGATTTTTGATCCCTAGTTTTGTTCTGGAGGCTTTAATCCTGCTATGAAAGTTGAAATGCAGTACTAGTGTGAGTAGGAGTGGGTTGGAATCCATCTCATGGACATCCTATAAGTAGTTTCCACTTCACATTCAAGCAAATGCCGACATGACAGCTTACTTACAGACCTTAGTTATCTCTTGATTCTTAACCTTTAATCCAGTTAATTAGAAATTCATGCTGCATGCTCATGACTGAACCTTCTACAACATGAAAGCTCTGGTGTTTGTAGACTGTATATTATTATCTTAATTCATTATTTAAATATTTTTCAGAGTGCTGGGCTGAGTAGTTCAGACAGTAGAGTGCTGGCTTTCTTAGCCCAAGTTGGTGGCTTTGATCTCGGCTTAGTCCAGTGGTATTTAAAGGTGCTCAAATATCCTATCCTTATGTAGGTAGATTGACCAGCATGTGAAAGAACTCCTGCATCTCTGTGTGTCTCTAAAGAACGGTAAGAAAGGTGTTACTGTGGTGTAAAATAATGAGCATAAATATACGTATTTCTGAGTACTAGGTTCTCTCCAGTATCAGTGGATTCTTCTATTGGAGTTTTCACATTATACAGGCATGAGAAGTTTTATGGCCACTGCTTTCCTTGAGAGAATAAATTGCCAAATAAATCAATTTTCAAATTTGGCAAAACAAAAATAGAATATGCACTTTTTAGGAAATTTTATGGAGAACATGGTGATTACCTCAAAAAATAGGTAACTGTTGTATACATTTGTTAAATAATCAGTTATAAGTTCTCTTTGAAATGGATTTTTTAACATCTTTTTCATTCTGAGAACCAAATTATATCAGAATATTAAAGAAATTGTCATGAAAGAAATTTTAGTTATGCTTTGTCATAGGTAGTTTTGGTACTTAGAGTTTATAAGTATATTTAAGTGTGTTCATTTAAAAGAAGCATTTCCAAGCAAGTGTGAAGGAATTTTTTTTATTATTTGTGAAATAGAAAATTTTGCTGGCCAGTTTTTGCTTTATAAAGCAAAATAGAGCCGAATTCAAGCCAGCAAAATGAAATACCTAAGAAGTTTGATAGGAAAGAGAGATTCAGAAACGGAGATGTGAGAAAGGAGGTCGGAATGTAAAACCTAAATAAGAGAATTGATAGGGGTGAACTAAAATGGTTTGGTCATATAAAAAGGATGGAGGAGAAGAGAATACCAAAACAGACGATAGAGATGAAGTATGAAGAAAGTAGAGTGAGAGGGAGACTAGAACATAGTGGATCAGTTCAGTAAAGAGGAGCTCAGTAAGAAGAAACCTCGACTGGGACAGAATGGTGGAAGACGAATAGTGGAAGGAGAGGGGAAGGTGGACAAGTGCCATAAATGCAGGCCAGGGCAACAGTCTGACATCCTGGGACATCAAAAATGTACATGATCACCCAGCAAGATGTGGTCGCTCATTGTCCTGCTGAAATATGCCACCTGGGATGTCGTGCAGAAAGGGTATGGCTACGGGTCGCAGGATGTCATTCACATAGGTCAAACTGGTCACAGTGCCCTGGACACACACCAACTGTGATTTGTGGTCGTACCCAATAGCACCGTACACCATAAGGCCTTGAGTTGGTGCTGTATGTCTTGTGCAAATGCAGTCAGTGTGATGCCTCTCCCCTTGTCTGCAGCGAACCAAAATGCGGCCATCATTTTCAAACAAGCAGAACCTGGATTCGTCCAAAAACATGATCTGCTGCCATTCCTGTCCCCAGTGACGTTGTTCCATGCACCATTGCAGTCTAGCATATTTATGCACATTAGTGAAAGGTTGGCGGAGAGGTGGAAGACGTGCCAGTAACCCAGACCGTAATAAACAGTAACGAACTGTCACTGCTGATAGTGTATGATGTGTTGCACTATTCCACTGTTGCATGAGAACCGAGGAGGACGCAGATTTGTCCTGTAATGCCATTCGGATGAGGTGTCTATCTTCTCGGGGGGTGGTCTGGGTGGTGCGACCAGACCCATCTCGTCGTGTTCTGTGGCCTTCTGTGAACCATTCTGTACTCACCCGTTGCACTGCCAACACATTCGTCCCACAAAAGCAGCAATTTCCCGGATGGATGCATCATGTTTTCTCATGCCAATAATGCGCCCTCTTTGAAACTCACTCATTTGATGGTATGATTCTCGCATACGTCTGCAAGCCAGCCTGCACATCTGCTCAAGTCACACTGATCCATTACCTTCGGTATATAGCGACAATGAGAGCCGCTGGCACATTTTACCAGTCGGTGGTGGTGCGCCAAGATACCGATGTGGAACTTGAATCTGAGGCCCGACATGCTTGAAATGATGATAATTTCTTCAGAACATACTAATGCACATGTCCTATGAATATGAACTTTCTATCTCTAGTCTTTCAAGGTGTTCTGGTTTTTATGATCTTAGTGTACTTTCTTTTCGCGATACACGTGAATCATCAGCCTGCGTCTCTTCATCTAAACGAAAAAGTAAGCCCAAATTTCTGGAGAGGTGGAGTATTTCTGTTGGTTGTATTTGGACTAAAATAATGCAGCTGAAAGAACTTGTGCTTGGAAGTGACGTAACAAACAAAAATCTTGCCCGAATTATAACATGATATGTTATTTGGTTCGTAAGCAGAGTATTCATCACTGTCATCTATTTCTTAACCAGCTTCTCCCAATAAAATATCCAAGATATCACTGTCTTTGAGCCAGCGTGAGGACATGTTTGTATAGTAACACAACTGACAGCGCGACAGATCTGCTTGAACTTCCCAATAACTGCTGCATTCCAGTGGACACTAGATATAATACTACTTCCAAGGAGGGACGGGAACCGTATGGGATATGTGCAGCTGCCTATAAACATGTGCAAAAATCACGTCGCATGGTATATGGGTGCTGTCCACAACCAGGAAAGCAGTGCGCCTGTATCCCGTACAGGCATAGTTTTGAAAGTGTTAAGCAGTATATCATAAACTGTAATTACTTGAATCTGATTATAGTACAGATGTGATCATAAATACACTAGCACTCTACCTGACAGTTTGCATTAGTATTGAAGTATTGATATTGGCTCTTCACAACTTTTCTAAGCATACAGGAACTCGGAGACCAAGAGAACCCAATAAGGCCCATACAGCATGTGACAATAAACTAAGGCCAAACTTTCAGGACACAATCCTCACACATGGAAAAAGAAAATGTTGTATGGCATAGAACCAGAAGCAGTTTATTTCCTATTAGAATTCATTTTGCACTCTATGTAACATATTAGTTATGGGAAACACAAAGAAACAGAATGTACCAGCATACCACACAAAACTCTTTCTTACATGAAATGGTCAAAATGCCCTCTATTGCCATTGATACATACATATGCAATACTCCAGGGATACATCAGTTCATCTGGGATTTAATGTGATGGTGAGTTGGTACATGGATCAGTGCTAAGATTATGAAAAGAAGGTAATAAAAGGCTAATCACCACACTGTGAAAAAGAAGACAAATGACATAAGTGCAAAATCAGTTGGGAAGTGATATAATGATTTTTTTATGTAGTGTCACATGGCACAGATTTCTTGTATTTCTGTTTCAAAATGTTCCTGCTAAATTTGGGCTGTAATAAAGAAAATAAGCGATGATAAATATTTGCCAAATTCATCATTTGATGAAAGAAGTGGGTTTTTAATTCAAAAACTGAGGAAATAAAGGTGTAATGAGATAGAAGATCTTAATAATTGAGTAACTCCACCATTACAATACTGTACAGTATTATTCCTTTTTATTTTATTTAAAAAAAGGGACATGTTTCGTCTCTTGCTTGTGAGACATCTTCAGCCTAAAAATAATAAGAAATGCATGATATTCTTTGCAACGCTAAAAATAATGACTTATCTTTAAAGTTTTAAGTCACAATGACTCAGTCTATCATATGTGGACACAGTTAAGAAAGTTCATGTTGTTAAAATATTTTGTCATAGGAACAAATTACTAGAAGGTATAATGATTGAAAGAAATTGTTATATAGTGTGGCAACATTCATATTTCTGGAAAATAAAACAATTTATATGTTCTGGCCTAGCCTTCACTAGTCCTACCTAGTTGTTCGCTACTGCATGAAGGGCAGAGATGGCAGCACCCTTCAGTGTAGTCATTTGGAGGTCATCCACCCAGAAGTTGGGTGGAGGAGAGAAGAGACTGTAGGCTTGGGTGGCTCTCAGCAAGATGAGATGAGGGACGACATGACTTATTACTCTCTTGTGCATCTGCCCACAGTGGCCAATATTGTGTAATTAATTTGTGTTATATAAGTGTCGTAAGGTGCAATAAATGTTTCATTTAAGCAAGTTAATGAGTTACCATCAAACATTGTGAAAGCAGCGTTGCGTGTAAATAAGGACGTCTAGTTTCAACAGTCGCATGGAAATACTTGGAAGTCCACTTTAATAACATCATCGGCCATTGCCGGGTTTGATGTTCCATTGCTAGAGGTAAAAAAAAAAGCTGAGAAGGCAGGTCAGTACTATTCATTTTAAGGCTCTCCTTATCTCCTTGTCTTAATGTTATCCCTCCATCATGGGATCCTCAATGAGGCAAAAGCTTCTCAAGCCTAGGTCGCGGTTTAAATTGCAGCTTACTTGCTCGGAAACCTTAGTTGAGAATTTCATCACTCAACAACATCAGAATTTGAATTAAATTAAACTATGGTAGGAAGACTTGAGTACATTAATATCGAAGTTTGATGACGCGCAGTCTAATAAGAATTAGGAGACGTTGAAAAGGATCAAGCACATGATCAGGCGCGTGCCAAATTTGAAACTAAATACTACAAAGGAAAGGGTGAAATGAGTAAAATAATAGTGAACCGTGAAGAGGCATTATGTCACACAGTAGATTTGGGTAGAACCCAGGTCAGCAGCATCATGAGTTTAAACTTGCTGGCTACTAACATTCCACATTTTGATGGAAAACTGTAAGTTACTTCACTGTTAGTATGCCTTGCTCTGTCTTTTCACGTATCACAGGTAACATGCCCACTGACTTCAAGCTTGCTGACCCCAAGTTCTTCCAGCCAAGGGAACATTGAATTGTTAATAGTCGCAGAACATTTCTTCTCTTTACTGAAACCTGGACGTAGAACTCGATCACCAGATTATCCTATTCTTCAAGAGACTGAAGTAGGATGGAATATTGCTGGACAAGAGAAATGTCTTATCATAGGGAAGAAAAATGTCTTACTCTAACCACATGTTTCTTGAAGTCAGAGGACAGGTTAGACACCCAGCTCTAGCAGTTCTGGGAAATACAAGAGCTGACATCCCCATTCATGAAAAAAGAAGAAAGAGCCACTGAAAGGCACATTAGAGAGAATACAACTAGGGATGCTACAGGTAGATTTATAGTTCGCTTACCCTCAAGCAGAAACCTGAGGTTCTTGGAAACTCCTTCAATCATGCCGCATCAAGACTGACTCAACTAGAATGGCATTTCAGTAGGCAGTCCTCACTTAAGCATGAGTACTGTAACTTTCCTCACGTATATGAGACCATGGGTCATATGGTTAAGCTGGATATATCTGCTCAGTTGGGGAATGAAGGTGGACTATCCACTGGTCTTCAGTGGCCTGCTTCTCAGGCACTACGATTTATATTGTTGCATACCAGTGGTAAGATGCTTTTATTAAGAGATCGAAAGGTTGTTTCTTAGCAGAAAAAATGTTTTGCTGATTACCACAATGAAATATAATTGGATTCGAAAAGCGGTGCAGTGATCACGTATTAGCCAACACTGAACCAGGAAACCATCATTGTTATATTGTTATCAACAATGCATCCTATCACCATAGGAAAATGGAAACATGGCCACTTCTAAGGAAGATACTTTATTAAGGAATGACTGACTACAAAACATACCCCTTTCCAGATTTTAACTCAAAAGAGAGCTACTGAGTGTCATAAATTTGGTGCGAGATTAGTTCAGCATCAGTTCGGTGGACTCTGTTCAAAATGACATTGAGCACTTGTTGTTTGGTTGCCTCGATACCATTTTGAACTGAACCTCGTTGAAATGGTTTAGAGTCAGGTAAATGGCATATTGGATATCATAACGTTAATTTTAAGTTGAAGGAAATGGAAAATTAAATAAATAATGCATGTGAATGTCACCTATGAGCAGTGGTGGAATTACTGTAGACACTGGAAAGCAGACTGCCATTGAACCTCTAATCATTAAGCTAAACAACAGTTTTGATGACAGCAGTGAACAGGCTTCCCAAGACTGAGAAAGTGGCCGCATGGCTTGGGTCATGTAGCTATCAGCTTGTATTCAGGAGATCGTGGGTTCGTACCTCACTGTCGGCAGCCCTGAAGAAATATTTTCTGTGGTTTCCCATTTTCACACCTTAATTAAGGCTACAGTTAATTCCTTCCCACTCCTAACTCTTCCCTATCCCATTCTCGCCATAAGGTGTATCTGTGTCGGTGTGATATAAAAGCAAATTGTAAAATAAATAAAGCTTCCCAGGATTTGGCGTTGGAGAGTGTTGAACCATTTTCTGAATAAGGTAGCACTATTTATGTAAAGTGTAGATAACATGTTAATTACTTTTTGAAATGTTACTATTCACAAACATTAGAGGATGAATATGAGATGATTAAGAATTTTCATACCCCTTGTGGGGAAATATATAAAAGCTAATAATAATAATAATAATAATAATAATAATAATAATAATAATACTAATAATCATCCAAGGTTGGGCACCTTCATTGCAAAAGAAAGCATGGTATTTTCCCGGTGATAGGAGTTAGTGCACCATATCAATAACACCACGTGTGTCTTCTGTAAGAGTAATTTTGTCTTCACGATGTAAAATACAAGTTTTTTGTTGTTGTAGTGTTTAATATTGGCTTCTTGTGGTATTTGTAATTCATACATTTTGCCAATGTTGATAATGACATGAAGACTGAAATATGTACAGATTTATTACTTGGAAATATTAGACTGCTGCGTTTCTTTCTGGACACCAGATTATCGAAAGTTTTCTTTTGTAGCATGTACAATATTACTAATAATATTTGGCATTTAAAGAAAAATTTTGGGTATTCGTGAGTTTAGAATCATGTTGGTTACATCCCTGTCGTGTATTCCTCTACAATAACTACATCGATCGCCATAAATATGTAAGATACCAATTCACTGGACAAAAAATTAGTCACCCCTGGAGAAATCATTACAAGAGTCAATTAATACCGTGTAACTCCGCCTCTGGACTATATAATCGCTTGGAGTCGGTTAGGAAGTGAGTCCAGAGGGTTAAGCCACTCGCTGAGGATTTGATCGCGCAATTCCACCGGGGATGTTGATGTCGGCATTTTACCCGCTGTTCCAACATGTCCCACAGATTTTCAGTGGGGTTCAAGCCAGGTGATTTTTGCAGGCCAATCGAAATGAAATAGGGCTGGGCAGTGTTCATAAAACCAGTCACATATGCATCCAGCCCGATTAACTTTGCTGTTGTCATCTTGAAAAATCCGGATATCAATAGCATACTCATGCAGATGACTGAAAGGCAACACCTGATCATCCAGAATGTTTAAATAAACGTGCTGGTCCTTGTTAGTGGTCACCTTAGTGAGGGGGCCCAATCCATGATATGAAAAACACCCCCAAAACATCACAAACACACCTGCGGCTTGAAGCTGATCTCGCACACGTCCAGGATGAAATTCTTTACTTGGGCTTCCATGCACTTGATGACGTGCATCATTGAAATGCAGCCAAAAACTTGATTTGTCAGACCACATTACGCTCCGCCAGTCAGTTACTGTCCACATTTGATGATTTCTAGCCCCTTCGAAGACGCGCAGCTTTATGTGCCTATGTGAGCAATGGCCTCTTACAAAATGACAGACTCCAAATGTTCATTGCATGCAGTTCCCGTCGCAATGTTCTCTCGCTAACAGGTTGGGATGAACCTTATTCACTGACTGCAGCAATTCCTGTCAGGTTTGGAAGCAATTTTGATTCACAAACTGTGAAACGCGTCTCCGGTCCCTCTCAGTCAGGATCTTTTTCCGACCACAATTCTGAAATGTTTCTTGGCCACACGTAGTACACCACTGCTTGTAGACACTTTGAACAGTTGGTGCGAAACACCAACAAATCCAACTACTTCAGGCATTGTATGGCCATGGGCACGGCCAAACATGATTGCCCCTTTTTTCCACTCTGTCACGTCCTTACATTTACCCATGTTGACGTACACTGCCCGCTTGAAACATCAATCTCTCAATCTGTGCCTGTGCACTAGGGTGACTAATTTTTTGTTCGGTGAGAAGAATATCCTCCAAAAAGAGAAGTATGCTGATTAAACCTGATCATTATTCTAAATTTTAAAATTTTATCATGCACACATTAAAGTAGGCATTCCATGTAAGACATGCCCTGAAGTCTCAATTTATCATGTACTGTAATATACACTGACTGACAGAGCAAATGCAACACCAAGAAGGATTGGTTCGAAAGGGATGAAAGTTGGGGGAAAACAGAGACGGCACGGACGAAGAATTGATGTTTATTTCAAACCGATATGCAGGTTACACAATGCGCACGGCATCGACTCAGTAGGATGTAGGACCACCGCGAGCGGCGATGCACGCAGAAACACGTCGAGGTACAGAGTCAATAAGAGTGCGGATGGTGTCCTGGGGGATGGTTCTCCGTTCTCTGTCAACCATTTGCCACAGTTGGTCATCCGTACGAGGCTGGGGCAGAGTTTGCAAACGGCGTCCAATGAGATCCCACACGTGTTCGATTGGTGAGAGATCCGGAGAGTACGCTGGCCACGGAAGCATCTGTACACCTCGTAGAGCCTGTTGGGAGATGCGAGCAGTGTGTGGGCGGGCATTATCCTGCTGAAACAGAGCATTGGACAGCCCCTGAAGGTACGGGAGTGCCACCGGCCGCAGCACATGCTGCACGTAGCGGTGGGCATTTAACGTGCCTTGAATACGCACTAGAGGTGACGTGGAATCATACGCAATAGCGCCCCAAACCATGATGCCACGTTGTCTAGCGGTAGGGCGCTCCACAGTTACTGCCGGATTTGACCTTTCTCCACGCCGACGCCACACTCGTCTGCGGTGACTATCACTGACAGAACGGAAGCGTGACTCATCGGAGAACACGACGTTCCGCCATTCCCTCATCCAAGTCGCTCTAGCCCGGCACCATGCCAGGCGTGCACGTCTATGCTGTGGAGTCAATGGTAGTCTTCTGAGCGGACGCCGGGAGTGCAGGCCTCCTTCAACCAATCGACGGGAAATTGTTCTGGTCGATATTGGAACAGCCAGGGTGTCTTGCACATGCTGAAGAATGGCGGTTGACGTGGCGTGCGGGGCTGCCACCGCTTGGCGGCGGATGCGCCGATCCTCGCGTGCTGACGTCACTCGGGCTGCGCCTGGACCCCTCGCACGTGCCACATGTCCCTGCGCCAACCATCTTCACCACAGGCGCTGCACTGTGGACACATCCCTATGGGTATCGGTTGCGATTTGACGAAGCGACCAACCTGCCCTTCTCAGCCCGATCACCATACCCCTCGTAAAGTCGTCTGTCTGCTGGAAATGCCTCCGTTGACGGCGGCCTGGCATTCTTAGCTGTACACGTGTCCTGTGGCACACGACAACACGTTCTACAATGACTGTCGGCTGAGAAATCACGGTACGAAGTGGGCCATTCGCCAACGCCGTGTCCCATTTATCGTTCGCTACGTGCGCAGCACAGCGGCGCATTTCACATCATGAGCATACCTCAGTGACGTCAGTCTACCCTGCAATTGGCATAAAGTTCTGACCACTCCTCCTTGGTGTTGCATTTGCTCTGTCAGTCAGTGTATATATGTATATAGCCCTACCTGTTGTTATAAAGCTGATGACATATTGACCCCATTTTTATATAGCGAGAAGATTTCAGTCTTCATACAGCAGGTAGAACTGTGCATATTACCTGTTATGGTTAAAATATATTTTATTGTAACATAATTTGTGAAAACTGCCTTCAGTTGTAGGCTCATATGACATGAATGGAGGAAGATAGGTTACTTAGGAGAGTAATTGGCTGACCCTGGAGTGTAAGAGAAGTAGAGGGAGATGAAGGTGACGATGGTTATGCCTTGTGCTCGCGGTAACATTTTTGTTCAAATTATTTGACAAAATATTTGAAAAAAATTTCCTAAATTCTTCTATAAAATATGTTGTGTTGTATACTGTAAAACATTGCTTCAAACTCAAACAAGTGACCGTTCTGCCGTCTGTTGACAAAATCTCAGAGTTAAATTTGTTTGGCGTGACCTCTGTGGAAACAGATCTTGAGTAATGGAAAGTTTTGCATTTTGGGTGTCAGACATAGTAGGTTCTATTGTCAGTGAATAAATGAATGCCATCAGTACACTGTAAAGAATTTGCAGCTTTAGTTACAATAGTTGCATGTTCATTTATTAAATTTTAAAAAAACGTAGGAAGAGGAGAACTAGAAGGTGGTGGACCAGACCTTGTGTAGCTACAAGGGATAATAGAAAGGGATTGTTATCTTTAGTCCAGAATGAAGTGAGGTTAGAGGACATTGAATCATACAGGAATTTAAGCGTGAAGGGAACTTTGAAAAATTGCTGCATTTTCTTGGACCAAGTATAGAAAGACAAGATAAAAATATGAGACAAGCTATTCCAGCTACAATGAGACTGTGATTTCTTGCCACTGGTGAATCGTATCCAAACCTCTTGTATGCTACAAGAATACCTTTTGGGGCCGTGGCTCATATAATTCCTGAAACATGTAGGGTAATTATACAGGGCATTAAAGGAAGACTATTTGCAGGTAGGACTGTATATTTATTAATTAAAATATTGCTGCATAACCAGGGAAGTGATTATTGCATGGCATATATTTTTACTCCATTTCTTCAATAATTAGAGCCTTTATAAGTAGGCTCTGTATTTTTTCTTTTGTTATGAGTTTGTTTATTTGACGGAGTTTACTATCAACATAATTTGCAAATGGTTTCTCTGAATCTGTAGCTGAAGCTGACATAGATGCTAATACCTGACTAGCACTTGCCAGCACTTGGTCCTTGGGTGAAACCCTTTTTCTTTTTCTGGTTGATGTATCTGAAAAAATGGAAAACCTGTCATATTATAAAAATATCATTAGTGAAATCCTGCTGCTTACAAAATAATATTTTAAGTTAAACTCAGTAACTCCATTTTACTGGTATGTAATGTTTTTTTTACCTTCTTTCTGTGGAGGCTGATTCATCACACTGTTTGTACTAGAAGCAGGTTGTCTGTCAGCCTCCTGAACTAGGCCTACCAGTATCCCATCATCATCTGATGCTATATCATCCATAGTCATCATGAAGCCTCCTTCAAAATCCTGTCAGAAATGAATTTTCATTTCAGATACCAGGCACAAATGAGAAATGGAAAAATATTGCACAAGAATTTGAAGAAAAGTGGAACTTCCCAAACTGCGTAGGAGGGATTGATGGGAAACATATTCAATTTGCAGCTCCACAATCAAGTGGATCACACTACTGCAATTACAAAGGCACAAAGAGCATTATTTTACTAGCAGTTGTTGATGCAAGCTATAAAATTCATTTATGTGGATATTGGAACTAATGATCATGTAAGTGATTGGTGGGGGGTTCAGAAAAGTGATTTATATTCAGTAGTGCATGATGGAAAGCTGAACATACCTCCACCTAGTTACCTTCCTGGCTAATGAGGCTTTGCCACTGTCCACAAACATAATGAAAACCTTTTCCAACAGTGGATTGACAATGGAGCATAAAATTTTCAATTAAAGGTTGAGCAGGGCAAGGTGTGTTGTGATAATGCCTTTGAAATTATGGCTAATGTATTCAGAGTTCCTTTGAGTAAAATGAACCCTTCAGTGGACAAAGTTTAAACTATTGTTCAAGACACCTGTGCTTTGCATAACTTCTTTGTGGAAGAAAACATAGAAGTTTGCATGCCTCTCAAGAGCACAGATCAAGGAAACTCAAATGAAGGAAGAGTGCAGCATGGAGACTGGAGAAATAGTCCGTCAATGGAGGGAATGGAGACACAGTGGAAGCAGAGCAGCACAAGTACTGCTGCACTTAAGGCAGAAATGTTATTTTATTGAGCAACACATACCATTGTAACATTTGCATCATAGGTATCAGTGATTTAATTCCCTTAAATAAACAGTATGCTGGGCTGAGTGGCTCAGATGGTTGAGACCGCAACTTGACAGGTTCAATCCTGGCTCAGCCTGGTGGTATTTTAAGGTGCTCAAATACGTCAGCCTCGCATCGGTAGATTTACTGGCATGTAAAAGAACCCCCCAAATTTCCAGCACCTCTGCGTGTCTGAAAACTGTAAAGGTAGTTAGTGGGGCATAAAGCCAATAACATTATTGTTATCATTATTATTATTATTATTATTATTATTATTATTATTATTATTATTATTATTATTATTATTATTATTATTAAATAAACAATATTTCAGAAAATGTTTCTTTGCCTACTAACTTTATTTATTTACTTACTTTTCTAACTTACTTACTGGGCGAGTTCACCGTGCAGTTAGGGGCACGCAGCTGTGAGCTTGCATATCTGGGGGATAAATGGGTTCGAGCCCCACTGTTGGCAGCCCTGAAGATGGTTTTCCGTGGTTTCCCATTTTCACACCAGGCAAATGCTGGGTCTGTACCTTAAGGCCATGACCGCTTTCTTCCTACTCCTAAGCCTTTCCTATCCCATTGTCGCCATAAGACCTTTCTGTGTCGCTGCGACCTAAAACAGATAGTTTTTTTTTTTTTTAACAATCTGACTTCTTAAATTATGCTGCTTCATTTTTATAGGTCTATTTTATTATGATGATCATTAGAATGCAAGTTATTTATTTCATAAAATTAATATTCTTCTTATACAGTACACTTACCATGACTGTAGAATCAGTAGATCCATCTTCACTAAGCTGTGACATATCAAGATTGGATTTGCTACTTTTTAACATGATTGTGGTCACCAAGAAATAATTGAAGATTGCTTGATTTTTGTATTCTTTCCAATAAACAATTGAATATTATTCTTCCTAATTGATAGGAATGCAAAGTAAGAATTGATTTAGTCACAGAGATGCACACAAAATGCTGTCAGTTGTGTACACTAGTTTATTTACAAATTAATTGCACATATTCACATGCAAACTAATAAACTGCCATCATAAAACAAAACACTACTACGACAAATAAAGATAGGAGAGACTACAGCAGTTTTGCATGTCAACTACCAACCCAACAAAACCAATTCACATACTTGACTTCACTCAGCTACCATGACTTCCACACAAGTCTCATTAAAACAACTCCACTCTACCATCAAGACTGCCTCTTCATATATATTGCCTGGCCAGGCTTCTAGAAGAATATGACCCAACATATTTTCTCATAAATTCGAGAGTTTCCAATAACCTAATTACAATATAAGGAACATTCTACATATGTCTGGTTGCACACAGCAATGTTCTGGACTTATTACAGTGTGTTGCATAATGTTACATTGGATTATACATCATATATACAGGTAATATACGTGTCTTACATTAAATAAACTCATATTAATATACAGAAGATGTTTCATGAGATAACCTCACAAATAATATGATCGTGATTTATACCAAATAAAGTCCGGACATAACTACGTTTAAAAAAAATAATTAATTGATGCAAACACTTCATAGCCATACCTTACAAGTCATAATAATAATAATAATAATAATAATAATAATAATAATAATAATATTTGCATTATTTACCCAAGTGTTTAATATAACTTGGAAACAATATTCTTTGTCTGTTACACTTGCATCAGAATTTGGTTCTTGTTCCTTAGTATCACTTAAAGACAGTCATTAACAAATTAGACCTTTTGTTGCATTGTGTGTCCAAAAATTCAGTCTTCAGACAGTACTTACATAGGAACTAACAGTTGGATAATACTGTAATTATTCATGAAGTATGAATTGGCCTATGCCAGATGGAGTGCATGGTGGGAGAATTATGTAAAGCTATGCAGTTTGTACATGGGAGCTCTGCTGTATGTGCAGTCTGACAAACACCAATACTTCTTGTTGTGTACTGACTCGTAGCTCGTTGCAGTAGATTGATGAATGTTTCTCACAGCAGCCACTGGCATAGCGTATATATGACCTGCTAGCTACGTTGTGTGATGTTATCACCAGAGTTTCTGTTATGAGGGTTCCTAGCCATATGGGTGTTGTGAGAAACAAGCTTTCAGATAAGGCTGCAAGGGAGGCGGTCACATGCTCCCGTTGCCCTACAAGGAGCCAGTAAATGATGCACAGTCTCTACTGAGACATGTATTAATGTCTCATTGGGAGGAAGAGCGGTAGGCCATTCGTCTCTCCAATAGGCTGAGAGCAACAATAAAGGGGGCAACTAAAGTATGGATAGCTTCTTTTTAGGGTTTCTGGAAAGAATTGGAAGTATAATGCCATTTATGGATCAAACATTGTGTAGATATGCACTCTCGCTTACTGAAGAGAGAAGACCACCCTATGTATACTTGTGATGCACATCTGATTGTAGTACAGGTTCTGATGGAGTGCATTGATCTGGACAATCTTGGTTGTAATCTAAAATTATGTAGCATCTTCTCCCTTATTCTACAAGATGACAAGCCGTCTGTAGCCCTTGATATCCATTTTATGAAGGATAGTGGTTTGTTTCATCATTTTTAACTGAATGTTTTATAATAACCCCCTGTGGGTGGGGGACGCTGACGAATACACCCACGGTATCCCCTGCCTGTCGTAAGAGGCAACTAAAAGGGGCGACCTAGGCGCGGAGATGGATTGCAGTTTGGTGTAATGTGTTGGACCCCCTGTGGATGGGAGGGGCTGAATATATTCACAGGTAATCCTTGCTTGTCGTAGAAGCCGACTAAAAGGGTCATGTGGCCATGGTCCCCTCTTTATTTTTTGTTTTTTGAGGGCTAGTTGCAGGACCAATTCAAAATTCTTGTTGTGCATGCTGCTCGGAGATGGGCCTCTACATGTGCGATTACGCCTGAATGCCCGCTTGTGACCACCCAGGGATCGGCGGGTGGAAGCGTCGTTGTACCCTTGCAGTGGTATCCACCTGACAACACAGGTCCCCACACAGCCGATTGCCAGAAGGACATATTATTATTGTTTATTTATTTTTCTCTATATTTAGTGCTCTGTACATGCTATTGCGGGTGACTGGAGGAAGGGAGTCCTAGTGCTCATTGCCTCAGTCATCCCGTATTAGGCATCATCCAACATCGGACTCCGGGCAATACCGGCTACGGCCAGGTGAGTATTGCCTTGGCTGCTTGGTTCGGCTACCAAGACCCCTTATCGGAGTGGATGGCATTCGGGGAGGATGATTTCGGGCATGGCTTAGAAACTTCTTTGACCTGCCCAAGGTGGTCCCACACCGAAGTCTTTAACTTGCAATTCCTTGAGGGGTTCAACCCCCTGGGAACAAGAGCAGTTTGAAGGAATGGGATCCAGCTTCTCTAGGTTTCTGGTTGCTACCAGAACTGATGGGAGTGACTTCAAGCTGGTTAAGTCTATTCGGTCTCTCCTACCAGGCAACGCGCCGTAAGTTCAATGCTTTGAATGCACCCGACAAGACGTTAGACTATACGAAGATAGAACGGAATCTTCCAGGTTCATTGTTCATATTGTCTAAACCTGTTGCAAGCGCTGCGCCCAAGGTGGCTGTTGCTCCTGCGAGCAATGCCGCAAAGGGTTAAAGCTCAGGGGGGGACCACCCCACCTTCGTCTGGCTCCATGGCTAAAGGGTTAGCATGCTGGCCTTTGGCCACAAGGATCCCGGGTTCGATTCCCGGCAGGGTCGGGAATTTTAACCATGATTAGTTAATTTCGCTGGCACGGGGGCTGGGTGTATGTGTCGTCTTCATCATCATTTCATCCTCATCATGACGCGCAGGTCGCCTACGGGAGTGAAATCAAAAGACCTGCACCTGGCGAGCCGAACATGTCCTTGGACACTCCCGGCACTAAAAGCCATACGCCATTTCATTTTCATTACCCCACCTTCGACCACAAAGAAGTCTGTGCTGGCTGGGACTCCTAAGCAGGCGCAGCAGGGGGGAGGTCGAAGTCTCCCACTCCGTCAGAGGTCGGCGAAAGCCGTGCCCAAGCCGGCGTAGGCGGCATCGTCGACCAAGGCTGGGAAACTATCTCCCAGTCCATCTAAACATGAAAAGGAGGCGGAGAAGATGAATGCCCTTACCGAGCGCTCCCGCACTTCTCCGGTGAACGGGAAATCATGCCCTCCAACTGGAGGTTATGAGTCTGCGCCAGCAGGTACAGCTGCTCCAAAACCTGAGCACTTCCCTCTTAGGGAGACATCCGCCCCCGGAAAGTGCCGAAGTTCTGGGGTCAGTCCCACCATCTGTCGATGATGGGATAGACGTCGAGCTTTCATCTACATCTGTAGATGTAGATGACAGTGTTTAGGTTTAAGAGCATCTTATTATTTATAAGTTTCATATTCCGTATTAATTGGATTCAATGTAATAGACAAGAAAAATGTTCCACCGATCAATACATTTATTGTGAATGAATTATTGCACTAGTACCGGTTTCGACCTATCTTGGCCATCATCAGCTAGCACACAAATTTACAGTCATAGGACAAAATTACAAAGATATTACGTAAGAGCATCCGGATGTCTAATGAAAAATGGAAGTAAAATATATTGCAGTATGTTGCGTTAAAATATCTCTGATTAAAAGTGGTGATGGTTAGAATAAACTAAAACCTATTGATTGAGCATGGACATGAGTACATAAACACATTAAAATATATATGCCACATCATAAGACACTACAAAAATAGCACATTAAAACATGGTATATTTTTAAAATGTCTATTAAAATTTGAGTTCATGTTGCGTTGCATTCATTCTTCAATCCTCTTGTAGTTCTTGTGTTGATTAAGTTGTATAGGTGAATATCGAGAATGTTCTATGGCTGATATACTTTGTATTGGTATGTTATAAGAACTCTTGTCATTAAAATTTGAAAATTGAGTACTGTGCAATTCAACTGTTGATGTAGTCAGGTAAGATTTATATATACAGCAAGATAGGGTTTAATTTTAGAGCAGTTGGTGGTGACACTTCTCTCGTCTATGCACGTTATATGGTTGTTATCTGTAAAGAAAAGCTAATATGAGTATAGCGTATGTATGAAGGAATGCCTGGATGTATGTGTGAAATGAAAAAAGTACTTACTGTTGTTGCTGTGGAGGTTGTGTACCAATATGTTTGGAGATTTGTTGTGTTTTGCTGCGAGTATGTCTGGGGCTCATGTGAGCTGTGTGGAGGGATGTTGGTGGAGGGGATGGAAGAGTGGCTATTGTGAAGGTAGGGATAGTCATTTTTTATTGCAGGAATGACTTTTTCAAAGATGATACTGGTTTTCTCTGTAATGTCGTTAATGTTATGATTGGGGTTAGCGTATTGATCCAAAGAAATATAGAAATCTTCGGTTATGTTGAGCAGGGGGCCCTTAGAGTTTATGTTTAATATCATCATGTCATTATTGATGTCTGTGAAGTTGTGTTTAGATTCTTCTACATGTTGGCCTATTGATGAGAAATGGTTGTGCTTTACTGCATTTATATGTTCATTATAACGGACGGTGAAGTTTCTACCTGTACGTCCAATGTAGCTTGTGTCACAGTTGATACATTTGATATGGTAGGCACCTGAATGGTTGTATTATTATTATTATTATTATTATTATTATTATTATTATTATTATTATTATTATTATTATTATTATTATTATTATTATTATTGACTGTTTTGGTGTTGTGTATAGTGTTGGTGCTGTTGTGTGTGGTTTTGAATGCTGTTTTCAGGTGGTGCTTCTTAAAGATATTAGTTATAGTATGTATATATATATTGGTGTTGTTGAAGGTAAATAGGACATAATATTTTTTCGGTTTGGCTGTTTTGATTAATTTAGTTTTAGGTTGGGATTTTATTTTGTGGATGATTTTGTTGACCATTTCTTTGCTGTATCCATTGTATTTGGCTATGTCGTGGATTAATTTTAATTCATTATTTCGATCTTGTCATTGGGATATTGAAAGCTCTATGTATCATACTATAATAGGCTGCTCTTTTATGTGTGTTAGGATGAACGACAAAGCCAGTCCAACCTATAAGTTATCACAATTCATTCAGAAATTTTTGAAAAAGCATTATTCATTTTTAGCAAACAAAACAATACAAAACTCAATAGATTTTTGCAACAGAACCAAAGAACTAAAGATCGAAAAACATCATACCCTTATTTCATTTGATATAACAAACATGCACCCTAACATTCCTATTAAACAAACAGTCAAAATAATTGAATCTAACCTAAAAAAACCATAGTAACTTGAGCACCTTAGAAATAGAAGAATTCGTGATTCTGCTTAAATTCGCCTTAAACAATAACTACTTCAAATTTCATTATACCATATATCAGCAACAAGGATTACCTATGGGACATCCTGCTTCCGGAATATTAGCAGAAATATATATCGACCACCTAGAACACACGTCAATTAATAAAATAGATAATATATATTTTTGGTGTAGATTTGTCAACGATATCTTCGTAATTATAGATAATAGATTCACTGATGCAGATACTATACTAGACAAACTTAACAATTTAGACCCCCAAATTAAATTCACTAAAGAAACAGAAAATAACCGTACCTTAAATTACTTGGACTTAACAATAACCAGGCATGACACTCACTTATCTTACAAGATCTATAGGAAACCCACACACACTTTAAATACCATAAAAAATGACTCCGTTCATCCTAACACACATAAAAGAGCAGCCTATTATAGTATGATACATAGAGCTTTCAATATCCCAATGACAATAGAAGATCGAAATAATGAATTAAAATTAATCCACGACATAGCCAAATACAATGGATACAGCAAAGAAATGGTCAACAAAATCATCCACAAAATAAAATCCCAACCTAAAACTAAATTAATCAAAACAGCCAAACCGAAAAAAATATTATGTCCTATTTACCTTCAACAACACCAATATATATACTATAACTAATATCTTTAAGAAGCACCACCTGAAAATAGCATTCAAAACCACACACAACAGCACCAACACTATACACAACACCAAAACAGTCAATAATAATTGTTACGGAGTTTTCCGTGGTAGTTAGAGGTAAAAGAAGGTGCGGGGGGGGTGAACAGGTCTCAGGCTACGAAATTAAAGTGAATTTAAAATTTAACAAGGTTATATTTTCTTAGCAAAAAACAAGAAATAACAATAATGGCAGGTACAGAGTAGCAAAACCACTAATCGAGAATGTACAATTACAGGATTTGGGGCTCCGAGAGCCAGACGCACAATTCTTGAGCAATTAGCCCAACTTTATGATATACAGAATTCAACAAAGGGGCCGAAGACCCCCATCAAACCCAGGAGGACTTGCTCCCAATTACATCATAATGCCTCCTCGAGGCGCGCAGAAACAAACTTCAAAAGAGCGATCTGCTCTCAAAGGTTAAGCCTATCAAAGGCCACACCAAACTCCACCTTCAAGTTGTCCAATAAGGACATAAACACAGGGGTAAAGATACCCAACCTACTGAGGCCTATTAAGTGAGAAAATTTAATTACATGGCCTCTAAAATACCAATTTGAGAGGAGGCGAACTTGCGCTCCTAATACACTTTGTTTAAAACCTACTTGGCACTAGGCCGTTAATGCAAGGGCTAATCCCATACTAAAGAGGTGACTTTAGAAGGAAACAATTTACATTACGTTAAGGAAGAAACGGTTGTGAAAATAAGTTCACCTCAATGCAATATGAGAGGGAGCTCAAGAGGGTTAAGCACTCTCTATCCCAATATGAAGCTTAAAAGATAGAATAAATACAAAGATTCTTTACATTTTAGGGAAAGTTACATGGTAGAAAAGCTTCGGACCCGCCCCGAGAGTTTAACTGCTGAGCTAGCAAGAAAAAAGGTTATTAATCGGCCATTACCTTGTTGTTGAACTGCTGCCCGAAGGAAGAGGCGCTTCCCGCCCCCTGCTATGTACTTTACACACTGAAAGATGTTACTGAAGTGGCGCAGAGACCCTAAAATCAGCAGTTTATATACTCTCGCAGAAAGTTCGAGGCGTTTCAGGAAGGAAAACACCCGCCCACAAACATTTTATTGGTGGATAAAGAAAACCCCTACACAAGATGAAGAAGAAACACATTATTGGTGGAAAATTAATTAAAGAAATTCGGGATTGGCTAAATTCAAAACAAGGGGAAAGAAAGGGTTAATATTGCCAACTTAAACAATGACTGAAAGAAATTTAGCAAAGAACAAACTTTTGAAATTAAATTTTCTCCAAAAAAACAGTTCTTTCACTTCGCACTAGGGTGCACCGTTGTAGTTCTTCAGTAGTGTCCTCTAGAAGAGAATGTTCACACTTCTTACTACAAGCAAAACAAAAATACGTCAAAAACAACACAGTTCAGAAACTTCAAAATTTCCAAGTAGGGGAGTTTCAACTGGCACAAGGTTTGAATTAGCGGCGTGGAGGTGTACCACCCGGTACAATAATAATAATAATAATAATAATAATAATAATAATAATAATAATAATAATAATAGTAATAAATACAACCATTCAGGTGCCTACCGTATCAAATGTATCAACTGTGACACAAGCTACATTGGACGTACAGGTAGAAACTTCACCGTCCGTTATAATGAACATATAAATGCAGTAAAGCACAACCATTTCTCATCAATAGGCCAACATGTAGAAGAATCTAAGCACAACTTCACAGACATCAATAATGACATGATGATATTAAACATAAACTCTAAGGGCCCCCTGCTCAACATAACCGAAGATTTTTATATTTCTTTGGATCAATACGCTAACCCCAATCATAACATTAACGACATTACAGAGAAAACCAGTATCATCTTTGACAAAGTCATTCCTGCAATAAAAAATGACTATCTCAAATTAGTAAACACACATCATAACAAACCGACGAATCACAAACCTAACCCCGCCCCTACCTTCACAATAGCCACTCTTCCATCCCCTCCACCAACATCCCTCCACACAGCTTACATGAGCCCCAGACGTACTCGTAGCAGAACACAACAAATCTCCAAACATATTGGTACACAACCTCCACAGCAACAACAGTAAGTACTTTTTTCATTTCACACATACATCTAGGCATTTCTTCATACATACGCTATACTCCTATTAGCTTTTCTTTACAGATAACAACCATATAACGTGCATAGACGAGAGAAGTGTCACCACCAACTGCTCTAAAATTAAACCCTATCTTGCTGTATACATAAATCTTACCTGACTACATCAACAGTTGAATTGCACAGTACTCATTTTTCAAATTTTAATGACAAGAGTTCTTATAACATACCAATACAAAGTATATCAACCATAGAACATTCTCGATATTCACCTATACAACTTAATCAACACAAGAACTACAAGAGGATTGCAGAATGAATGCAATGCAACATGAACTCAAATTTTAATAGACATTTTTAAAATATACCATGTTTTAATGTGCTATTT
This sequence comes from Anabrus simplex, assembly GCF_040414725.1. Taxonomy (NCBI): domain Eukaryota; kingdom Metazoa; phylum Arthropoda; class Insecta; order Orthoptera; family Tettigoniidae; genus Anabrus; species Anabrus simplex. The sequence continues at coordinate 876,665,859 of NC_090266.1, read as the reverse complement.
TTTAGTGTCTTATGATGTGGCATATATATTTTAATGTGTTTATGTACTCATGTCCATGCTCAATCAATTGGTTTTAGTTTATTCTAACCATCACCACTTTTAATCAGAGATATTTTAACGCAACATACTGCAATATATTTTACTTCCATTTTTCATTAGACATCCGGATGCTCTTACGTAACATCTTTGTAATTTTGTCATATGACTGTAAATTTGTGTGCTAGCTGATGATGGCCAAGATAGGTCAAAACCAGTGCTAGTGCAATAATTCATTCACAATAAATGTATTGATCGGTGGAACATTTTTCTTGTCTGTTACATTGAGAGCATCTTGTCGCTCGTAACCTAACACTCTCGCTTTTAGTCCACACTGTCACTGTTACAGTGGAATTGTAACAGTTATGACAGTCATCTTGCTGAGTTGCGTCAGCTCATTAGTGAGTTCGCTGCATGTATAGTCTGTATTCAGGAGAAAACCTCAGACCAGGTCATCATACAGTCTTGAGAAATTTCAGACTATACTCGACAGAAAGATATTATGGTCACCGGCCATCCAGTGGCGTGGGTATTTGTTTTTTCTGATACTTACAATGAAAGGGTCCCTCTAAGAACCCCTCTGGAAGCAGTTGCGGTGCGGGTACCGCTGCCTCTCATAGCAACAGTGTGTAATGTTTATTTTCCACCAGGCCAGCCTCTTAACATAAATTATGTCACCGATCTTATAGATCGGCTTCCACCTCCCTTCCTCTTATTGGGAGATTTTAGCACCCATCACCCCATATAGGGCTCTGAAGCGCCTTTCCGCAGGGAAAGGGAGTTGGAAACATTAGTAACAGAGCTGGATTTATGTATTTCGAATACATTTCAGTGTACGTTATGGCGCATTCTCTTGCATAGACTTAAGTCTATGCAGCCGAACATTGGTTCCGCTGTTTCGGTGGAATACACTCGATGATCTCTGTGACAGTGACCATTTTCCCCTTTATTCTTACTTTGTAGAAACAAAAATCCGTCGAGGCTCCTCCTCGATGGATTCTTAAACATGCTGATTGGCCAAAGTACACATCACTAGCCATCTTTAACGACGATACCAGGCGGACCGTTGGCGAGGAAATAACTTGCATAACACAATTTATTCTTGCTACTGCTGAGGAGTTTATACCCTTCTTTTCAGGGACTCCTCGCTGAAAACCCGTTCCTTGGTGGAACGGAGAAATTGCAGCAGCTATCAAAGAACGCAGTCGCGCTCATAAATGCTGTGGTAGGCAGCCTACTGTGGCCAACTTGGTGTTGTTTGAGTCATCAGTCCATAGACTGGTTTGATGCAGCTTCCCGTGCCACACTATCCTGTGCTAACCTTTTCATTTCTACATAACTACTGCATCCTACATCTGCTCTAATCTGCTTGTCATATTCATACCATGGTCTACCCCTACTGTTTTTACCACCTACACTTCCTTCAAAAAAAACTGAACAAGTCCTGGATGTCTTAAAATGTGTCCTATCATTCTATCTCTTCTTCTCGTCAAATTTAGCCAAATCGATTTCCTCTCACCAATTCGACTCAGTATCTCTTCATTTGTGATTCGATCTATGCATCTCACATTCAGCATTCTTCTGTAACACCACATTTCAAAAGCTTCTATTCTCTTTCTTTCTGAGCTAGTTATTGTCCATGTTTCACTTCCATACAATGCCACGCTCCACACGAAAGTCTTCAAAAACATCTTTCTAATTCCTATATCAGTGTTTGAAGTGAGCAAATTTCTTTTCTTAAGAAAGCTCTTCCTTGCTTGTGCTAATCGCTAATCTGCATTTTATGTCCTCCTCGTTAGTTATTTTACTACCCAAGTAACAATATGCATCTACTTCCCTTAAGACTTCATTTCCTAATTTAATATTTCCTGCATCACCTGCCTTATTTCGACTGCACTCCATTACTTTTGTTTTGGACTCATTTATTTTCATCTTGTACTCCTTACCCAAGACTTTGTCCATACCATTGAGCAGCTTCTCAAGATCTTCTGCAGTCTCAGATAAAATAACATCATCATCGGCAAATCTCAAGGTTTTGATTTCCTCTCCTTGGACTGTGATTCCCTTTCCAAATTCCTCTCTGATTTCCTTTACGGCCTGTTCTATGTAAACATTGAAAAGGAGGGGGGACAAACTGCAGCCTTGCCTCACTCCTTTCTGGATTTCTGCTTCTTTTTCAAAGCCCTCAATTCTTATCACAGCAGACTGATTTTTATACAGATTGTAGATAATTCTTCGTTCTCGGTATCTGATCCCAATCGCCTTCAGAATCTGAAATAGCTTGGTCCAATCAACATTATCGAATGCCTTTTCTATATCTACGAATGGCATGTACGTGGGCTTGTCCTTCTTGATTCGATCATCTAAGAACAGACGTTAAAGTCAGGATTGCTTCACGTGTTCCTACATTTCTTCTGAAGCCAAATTGATCTTCTCCCAACTCAGCTTCAACTTGTTTTTCCATTCTTCTGTAAATAATACGTGTTAAAATTTTGCAGGCATGAGATAGTAAACTAATGGTGCGATAGTTTTCACACCTGTCAGCACCGGCTTTCTTGGCAATAGGTACAACAACATTCTGCCGAAAATCGGATGGGACTTCTCCTGTCTCATACATCTTACACACTAAATGAAATAGCCTTGCCATGCTGGTTTCTCCTAAGGCAGTCAGTAATTCAGAGGGAATCTCATCAATTCCAGGTGCCTTGTTCCTATTTACGTTGCTCACAGCTCTGTCAAACTCTGACCTCAAAATTGGGTCTCCCATTTCATCAGCATAAACACCCTCTTCTTGTTCCAGAACCAAATTATCTACATCTTCACCTTGATACAACTGTTGGATATGTTCCTGCCATCTTTCTGCTTTGTCTTCTTTCCGTAGAAGTGGCTTTCCATCTGAGCTCTTAATATTCATACACCTAGATTTCCTTTCTCCAAAGGTTTCCTTGATTTTCCTGTATGCAGCATCTACCTGTCTTAGGACCATACAACCTTAGACATCCTTGCACTTCTCCTTCAGCCAGTCTTCCTTAGCTACCTTGCACTTTCTATGCACTTCATTCTTTAATCGCCTGTATTCTTTTTCTGCCCTCTTCATTTCTGGCATTCTTGTATTTTCGTCATTCATCAATCAGGTCTGGTATCTCCTGAGTTATCCACTGATTCTTAGTTGATCGTTTCTTTTTCCCTAACAATTCTTCAGCCGCCCTGCTGACTTCATTTTTCATGACTATCCACTCTTCCTCTATTGTGTTTCCTTAAGCCTTTTCATTTAGTCCTTTTGCAACATGTTCCTTGAAAGAATCCCTCACGCTCTTTTCTTTCAACTTGTCTATATCCCATCTTTTTGCATTCTTTCCTTTCTTCAATTTTTTTCAGCTTCAGATGGCATTTCATGACCAACAAGTTGTGGTCGGAGTCCACGTCTGCTCCTGGGAAAGTTTTGCAATCCAACACCTGGATTCTGAATCTCTGCCTAATCATAATGAAGTCTATTTGATACCTTCCAGTGTCTCCAGGTCTCGTCTACGTATAAAGCCGTCTTTTGTGGTGTTTGAACCATGTATTGGCAAGGACTAAATTATGATCAGAGCAGAATTCAACCAGCCGACTTCCTCTTTCGTTCCTTTGTCCCAATCCGAATTCTCCTACTGTATTACCTTCTCTTCCTTGGCGTACCACTGCATTCCAGTCTCCCATCACAATTAGATTCTCGTCACCTTTTACATATTGTATTAAATCTTCTGTCTCTTCATATGTTCTTTCGATTTCTTCCTTATCCGCTGAGCTAGTAGGCATGTAGACCTGCACTATTGTGGTGGGCATGGGTTTGGTGTCTATCTTGACGACGATAATTCTTTCACTATGCTGGTCGTAGTAGCTTACCCGCTGCCCTATTTTCTTATTCATTATTAAACCAACTCCTGCATTTCCTCTGTTTGATTTTGTGTTGATAATTCGGTAGTCACCTGACCAAAAATCTTGTTCTTCCTGCCAACGTACTTCGCTTATACCAACTACATCTAAATTTAGTCTATCCATCTCCCTTTTCAGATTCTGTACTCTACCACAACGATTCAAACTTCTAACATTCCACGCTCCGACTCACAGAATGTCAGTATCCATCTTTCTGATAATCGCCCCATCGCGTGTAGTCCCCACCCGGAGATCCGAATGGGGGATTAGTTTACCTCCGGAATATTTTACCCGGGAGGAAGCCATCATCAGTACATCATTCATACAGATAGATCTGCATGTCCTCGGGATATAGTCATGGCTGTAGTTTCCCATTGCTTTCAGCCGTGTAGCAGTATCAACACATCTAAGCCATGTTGAGTATTATGACAAGGCCATATCAGTCAATCATCTAGACTGCTGCCCTTGCAACTTGCTGCTACCCCCATTTCGATTAACCATTCCTTAGTCTGGTCTCTCAACAGATACCCATCCGATATCTTTGCACCTGCGGCTGGGCTATCTGCTTCATTTGGATACGCAAGCCTCCCCACCATGGTAAGGTCATATGGTTCGCAGGAAAGGGCCAACTTGGTAACATTTAAAAGACTCCGCGCTAAGGCGTGAGTTCTTATTCACCAAAGTAAGAAAGCTTTGTGGGAGAGATACGTGTCGTCTATGACGTTACATACTCCACCATCTGAAGTGTGGACTAAACTTTGATGTATTTGGGGTATCCAAGGATCATTCTCTGTACCGGGAATTTCCATTGCAGTTAGTATCGTCACTGAACCACTCTCAGTAGCTAACCATCTAGCCCGTCATTTCGTGGATGTGTCTCGTTCCGGGAATTACCATCGTGATTTCCTTGATCTGAAGCGGGAGGCAGAACGTCATCACCTTAGTTTTGCCACTCAGGCTTCAGAGGACTATAACATGCCCTTTACAGAGTGGGAACTCAGCATCGCCTTGGTGCTTTGCAAGGACACATCTCCTGGACCAGACAATGCCCATAACCAGATGTTGAAACACCTTAGTGGGGAGTGTCTCCTTCATGTGTTCAACCGAATCTGGATAGAGGGTGAGTTTTGGTCTCAGTGGCGAGAGGGCATAGTCATTCCTATCCTCAAGTCTGGCAAAAATCTCAAGTATGCAGGAAGCTATAGACCTTTTTATCTTACTGTTTGTGTAAGCTATTTGAGAGGATGGTAAATCGCCGACTTGTGTGGTGTCTGGAGAAATGAGGACTTTTGTCCTAGTACCAATGTGATTTTCGAGCTGCTCGCTCGACCACTGACCACCTAGTATGCCTGGTACGCTGTTTTCTTTGGCTTAGGAAAGGCTTATGACACCACATGGCGATATAGTATCCTTTCAGCCCTGCATCAATGGAGATTCTGAGGTAACTTGCTGGTATTTATTGCAAATCTTTTGTCCCTCCGTCTATTCCGTGTCCGAGTAGGGGAGGGCTTATTCGCAATACCACATTCAGGAAAATGGAGTTCCACAGGGATTGGTTATTAGTGTCACTCTGTTCGCGATTGCCATAAACGGTATTGTCGCTGCTCCTGGTTCAGCAGTTATACCGTCGCTATATGTGGACGATTGTGCTCTGCATTATAGCTCACGTAATATGGCAGTCGCAGAGCGACAATTACAGCAAGCTATTAGGAGAGTGGAATAATGGACATTAGAACGTGGCTTCCAGTTTTCAACCGCCAAGACCTCCGTTGTACACTTTTGCCAGTAGTGCACTCTTCATTCGCATCCTGAGCTTTATTTAGGAAATGTCGCTCTTCTGGTAGTTGACACAGATTTCTTGGGCTCCTTTTCGATAACAAATTATCGTGGGAGCCACATGTGCGGCAGTTAAAAGTGCAATGCAGCAAGAAGTTAAATATCTTGAAGTTTCTAGCGGCACTAATTGGGGGGCTGATCGCACGGTGCTCTTACGATTTTATAGGGCACATATTTTATCCAGGTTAGATTACGGCAGTGCAGCATATGGGTCAGTAAGGCAAAGGATCCGTATGAAACTGAATAGCATTCATCACAGCGGGATTAGGTTGGCGACGGGAGCTTTTCGTACAAGCCACATTGCTAGCCTGCTCGCTGAATCTGGTGTGCCGCCTCTACACCTGAGGCGTCAGCAAATGCTTCTGTCCTATGCTGCAAATTTGCGACAGATGCCACTTCACCCTTGCGTATTCCACAATTTAAACCGCCGGCTGTACGCTGCTTAACCTCGAGCAACACGGCCGGTTGGAATATGCTTGGATAGCAGTCACAGATTGTTTGATGTACCTTTGGTTTCTTGCTTGTCAGACAACCAAGTGTGGTACCTCCGTAGATAATACGATGACCTGAAATAATCCTGAATCTGCACACTGTCCCGAATGAAAACACGGATGCTTCGATTTATCGGAGGCTCTTCCTGTCCGTTGTTGGCCAGTATCCAGGTTCAGCCGTTGTTTACATGGATGGTTCGAGAACAGATACGAAGGTGGGCTGTGAGTTCGTTGTCGACAATGATAGGTTTCTTTTTGCTCTCCCGGAAACCTGTAATGTGTACACAGCAGAGCTCAATGCTATCTGTGAAGCTCTGCGGTATGCACTGTCCGATTAGCACCGACGCATTCTTCTGTGTACCGACTCCTTGAGCTCGCTACAATCTATTGATTTCTGTTTACCTTGGCACCCTCTGGTGCAGCGGATCCAGGACCTGCTGGCCGGGTATTCGGATGCTGACACCAGAATCACGTTTATGTGGCTCCCAAGCCACACGAGTGTAGAGGGAAACGAGTTAGCAGATAAGGCTGCATGGCTGCTAAGGAGGCAGTTAACTGCCCCCGTTGCCTTATAAGGTTCCAGCAAGTGATACTCGATCTCAGCTGAGACGTTTGCTTAAGTCCCACTGGGAGATAGAGTGGCAGGCGACTTCACTTCCAAACAAGCTGAGAGTGATAAAGGGTACAACGAAGATATGGAGGACTTCCCTTCGGGCTTCTCGGAGGGAAGCAGTGGTATTATGTCCTCTTTGGATTGGCCACGGTGTAGTAACGCACTCCTATTTACAAAAAAAGAACCCCCTCCGGTGTGTACTTGCGGCGATCATTTTACCGTGGCACACATCCTTACGGAGTGTGTAGACCTGGTCGATTTGCGCCGTAGGCTAAAATTCCCTAGTGCCATCTCCCTCATCTTGCGAGATGACGAGCAGTCAGCAGACCTCATCATCCGTTTTATGAGGGATAGTGGTCTTTTATTGTGTGTAATAATATCCTTTGTCTTAGTGCATTTGTGTTAACTGCACTTTTATCCCATTGACTCTATTTTACTTTGTGTTTGCGTATTTTAATGTGTTATTTTAATTTCTGACTTGAATTATATATACTGTATGTACTTCCAGGTAATGCCTTGTTCCATTGTCACCTGTATTTTTTATAATTTTATTAGAAAATAAGGCGTTGCGAATTAGATCCAGTAATTGTTTTAATCTTATAATCATTTTTCGTCATCATTTATTTTAAACTCTAGTCAGTGGTTACATTTTAAAATTTTAATGATCAAATCATGTCGTCCATCTCGTACCATTAGGGGCCAATGACCTTAGATTTTAGGCCCCTTTAAACAACAAGCATCATCATGTTTTAAATAGATATTTTTAACTATTTTATCTTTTGCTGTAAATTATTTTTAATAACTCCTTTAACTTGAGTTATACTTTCATTATATAACTAGTTTTTATCAACTAGGGATATTTTTAAAATTGATTCTACCTGTTAATTATTTATGAAATTGGCGAGTTAAAGTTGAATTCACTGCCTTATTGAGTTTTATCACATTTTATTCAAAATTTTTAATATTTTAAAAATGAAAGGTAAGGATTTGTGGGTGAGACCCTCTAGTTCTTTTAAACTTGTGTGCAGTCACTAAAAAAAAAAAAAAAAAAAAAGAGCGCATGATATTTCATACGTTTCTTGCAGGTACACTTTTTGTTTGGAAACTACTAAACTGATAAATAATTATGATGTTTCTTGTGGGAATCCACTGAGTTACTATCTGCATGGGAATCACATTATATTTTGATAATAATTCAAGTTAAGTCTGATGGGATATTAAATGTGAGGAACATACATTAGCAGGTGCTAATTTTTTTAAAAATTTTTAAATCATTATCCCATTTTGTACCATCAGGGGCTGATTACCTAGATGTTAGGCCCCTTAAAACTACCATTATCATCATCATACAATTATCTATTACATTTTGTAGGGTTTATGCCGGAAGAGTGTTCAAAGAATTTGATGACAGCACATGTCTTGGGAGGTGGAGATTTTACATTAAGAAGAGTCACTATTAATGCTAAAAATGTGGTATTAGACTACATACACAAACCCTTAGCATCTGTCACTAATAATAATAATAATAATAATAAATACATATATTATCATTATAGACCGTTATGCCTTTCAGCGTTCAGTCTGCAAGCCTCTGTGAATTTACTAAATGTTGCCACAATTCTCTCTTTGCAACTAGTGGTGTAGCTTCATTTAGTTCTATACCTCTTATCTTTAAATCGTTAGAAACTGAGTCTAATCATCGTCGTCTTGATCTCCCTCTGCTTCCCTTTAACTTCCTTAACAGACTCCATCATTCTCCAATAATAATAATAATAATAATAATAATAATAATAATAATAATAATAATAATATCACAAACACACCAACACCCCAACACCAACGCCAGGTGTCTTCTCCAAACCTGGATGTAGGCAACCTAATTGTTACTCCTAGCTAAGCCACGTTATTTTTATTTATCTTTACAGTTTTGAAATGTCCATCTCGCTTGCTGTTCTAGCCTATTTTACTTTTACTAACAAACCAGATAAATGAAGCAAAATATGAATTATGTTTATACATAATTATTTACAAAAAGATATTGTTTAATTAAGGACTATTTCCATTTCTTCCGAGATGTAAGAAATAAAATAAGTTATTGCATACACTCATTCATTTGGACCTAAACCATAAAAGCAAAATTTTATTGAACTCAAATTTATATAGAGAACTTTGAATAAATTTAAGAGGTCCAAGTTAAACAATGAAGAATCTTAGAAAGGGAAGGGAAATTAATAGTGTTTTGGGTACGTCAGGTGAACTCATTGTTGATTCTAGGGAATCACTGAAAAGGTGGGAGGATTATTTTGAATATATTCTCAATGTAAAAGGAAATCTTTCTGCTGAAGTTCTGAACAGTGGAGTTCATTGGGAGGAGAATAACAATGGCGGTGGAATTATGCACGATGAAGTGAAAAGGATGGCAAATATACTACATTGTCATAAAGCAGTGGGAATAGGTGAAATTAGACCTGAAATGGTAAAATATAGTAGGAAGGCAGGGATGAAATGGCTTCACAGTGTAATGGGATTAACATGGGAGGTGTGTAGAGTACCTTGTGATTAATGAAAGCAATAATTGCTCCTATATATGGGCAAGGGAACAGATAGGATTAAAACTACACTGTTTCATTGATCAGTATACCTGGCAATGTATTCAGTTATTTTGGGAAGGAGGGCGTGACACCAATATAAATGGTCCGTTATTGACATTATAAATCTTCCAGCCAACTCATTCCCGGTTGCCAGCGCTTCGCCCTCGTGTGCTAGGATGGGCTCGTCAGTTGGTACCTAGCACACCTACCAATACGCTGGCTAGCACACACCGTGGAGGCCACTGCGTAGGCTACTTGGAGCCACTGGCAGTGCCAATGCACTAAGAGACTTTGTCTCACTACCAAAAATTGATGCCTGCTTGGCCATCAGATGATATAGATGTTGATTCCCATAGGGAATCTGAAATATTTGTCCCGAATGAGTAAATTTATAACGCCAATATAAATGGTCCATTATTGGACATTATAAATCTTCCAGCTGGGACAAATATTTCAGATTCCCTATGGGAATCAACATCTATATCAAGGAGGGCGTGTTCGATGGTGGAGAATAATTTGGATGAAAACCAGTATGGTTTCAGACCAGGACCTGATTTTCAGTTTGTGTCAAATAAACAAAAAAATGCTATGAGAGGAAGGGACAGTTATGATTGTTTTGCAAATCTAGAGAAGTTACATGACAGAATACCAAGGCAAAAGGTGTTAATCACACTGTGAGGTTAGGGTTAAGCCATTACAGGCAATCAAAGGTATTTATATTGACAATCATGCCACAGTGATGATAGATGGTAGAATGAGGTCTTGATTCAATGTGTTACCAGGGTTTGACAGCACTGTTATCTTTCACCTTTGTTGTGCATAATATACATGGATCTCTTCCTAGAAGATACTGGGTTTCCTGTATAAAAACCTGATCGTTTGTACATGACTAAGCCAAGGCCGGCCACCAGGCTGGCTTCCCAACACCTGCAGCCCACTTTTCTACAGCTTGCCTCTAGTCCGTCTTTGTTTCTTAACCCCTTCTCAGCATCAACCGCTTTTAAGCATCAAGGTAATTATTTGCAAGTTGCGTGTTATTTTGCATTTGTGTTCATTGCAGATTGTGTCAACCGCTTATAAGCGTCGGAAGTATATAGATACTTTTGACATTTATTGGCCTTATTTTGCAACAAAGTATTACCTTTTATTTCCGTGGAATGTAGTATTCCGTGTAGAATTCTTGTAGCAGTGCAAACGTTTTCCTTATGGTCAGCAGTCAAAGCAGTATGGCTTCCGTGCTAAAACGTCCAAGTGTAAACAAAGTAATTTAGCAAACAGTGATATTGAGCGAAGTCTCTTGCTTTCCGAAGAAAGTGAAGACGAAAGTGACAATTATTCTTCCGAATCGAATGATGAATTCCAAGACAACAGGCACGAACGTGATTGGCCGAGTTGGCCGTGCGGTTAGGAGCGCGCAGCTGTGAGCTTGCATCCAGGAGATAGTGGGTCCGAATTCCACTGTCGGCAGCCCTGAATATGGATTTCTGTGGTTTCCTATTTTCACACCAGGCAAATGCTGGGGCTGTACCTTAATTCAGGCCACAGCCGCTTCCTTCCCATTCCTAGGCCTTTCCTCTCCAATTGTTACCATAAGACCTATCTGTGTTGGTACGACGTAAAAAAACCCAACGAATGTGAAGAAATTGAAAACGTTCAGACTGACTGGGTTACATTTTGTGGGCCATGCAACAAATTCAATTTTACCAGCAATAGTGGGATTCAGGCTAACTTTAAGGATAATCCTGAACCATTCACAATATTTGAACATTTTCTTCGTTACAAAAAATTATCTGAAGTTTAAAAAAAATCAACGAATGGAAAATGAATGTTCACTTAAGGTGGTTAAATCTGTAAATCTGCATATACAGTGTAAGAAACTAAATTAAACTCGTATGTCATACCAAATGCTGGAAATGTTGTAAAACAGGCATTATACCGGGTACACATATTTTGATTGTCACTCTTTCGCTTGGGCACTGGTATGTTTCTTATTGCAATTTGTAAGCATTCCTTAATTTCCTCCGATAGGTATGGATTTGTTTCATACACTTTATTCTTCAGGGTACCTCACGAATAAAAATCACAGGCTGTTACATCTGGGGAGCAGGAGAGCCATAAACCAGCAATAATCTCTCTTATCTTCAAACAATCCCATATTTGTACCCATGGACTCCTCTGGTATTTGAGTAGTTGCGGAATCTTGTTAGAACCAAGAAATTGATTTTTCTTCTTCTGTTATCTGATTGAAAGATTGGGTGATAAGGGCTTTTTGGTACCGCTCTCCATTCACTGTATCCTTGTAAAAAGCTGACTATTTATGCGTGTTGCTCTAATTGCACATCAAACTCCGATTTTCCTATGACAAAGAGGAATTTCCTCTTTACAATATGAATTTTCAGAACACCAATATTATTTGTTCTGAGTGTTGATAGGCGCATTTAGATGGAACCATGCCTCGTCTATAAAGCACACAAGTTGAGGGTCGATTAAACCTTCCATTACTGCTGACAAACTACTCGCAATAAAGCACATGTACTACAGGATCAGCTGGTTTCAAATAATGAGCATATGTGCATTTTAAAGGTCTGAGTTTTAATAGTTTAGTTGCTATATATGCAGAAGTCACTTGTATTGCTAATTTTGGTAGTGATCTTTTGTGGCAAACAAAGTTTTGCACCAATTTCGTCTTAATTTTCCTTCTGTTAACACTGTACATTTTTGTGGTTGTTTCTTGCTTAGCACTGAACCAGCAGTCTCAACTTATTCACAAGATCATGAATTGAAGTTCTGGAAGGAGGCAGTTGTCCGGGAACCCCCTGATGAACTCTGCACAAATGTGGTGACCCAGTTCATATTTATAATAACGTTTACAAACAAAAATATGTTTCTCTAAAGATAACTGTCTTCCCATCTTCACAAATGAATGTGGACTTCTAACTACAATGTGGGAAGTGAATAACGGGAAGCGAGCCAGACAGCCAGATGGTGCCGTGGGTGAGGGAGAAGCCGCGTGCGAGCTGTCTGGTTTTATGCAGAAAATCCAGTATAAAATGGCAGTGAAGGATATAGTTGGATGGAGATATAGTAAGCATTTGGCCTGTGATGATTTGGTCAATGGTAGCCTTTGCTGAAAGCCTGCAGTCTAATATTTTGGTGCATGAAAAGAGGTGCAGCGAGTGTGTTATGAAAATTAGCATTTCCAAGACTGAAGTGATGTAATTGGGGAAGAAGCCTGAAAGGATTGAATCATAGATAGGGAATATGTAACAAAGTGGTGGATCATTTCAGGTAGTGAAGATGTGTATTCTCCCAGTTTGATATTATATTAAGTGAAATTTAATCAAGTGCAGCGAAGCTAATGCTGTGTGCTCACATTATCAACCAGCACTATATTCTTTTAGAAAGAAGTGAGTTCAGACAGATTTTGCTGGATGGAAGTGAAAGCTGGGGGCACTGTCTTCTTTTTCAAATAACAAGCATGAAAGGAGTGAGATTGATTGCTGGTAGAAAAAGGTGGGACAATGGCAGGATGGTACTCAGACTGATAAGATAAAAGCTATATTACGAATAAACTTGATGGATTGAGCTGTTTGGATAAACTGGCTTTAGCGGTAGGGTCATGTGAGATGGAGGAGGATAGGAAAATAGTGGGCTCATGCATAGAGGGTAAGAGAAGTAGAGGAAGACCAATGGTTAAACTAAATTTTTAATAATTTAAATGGAAGAGGTGTGGAACTAAAGGAAACCACAGAACTAGGTGCAAATAGAGGATTGTGAAGGGGCCTATTTAAGTCGCAGGAGATTTGCAGACTGAATGCTGAAATACGTGTGTGTGATCAAGCAAGTGGTTATGTGGTTTAGGTCACATAGCTGTCAGCTTGCATTCAGGAGATAGTGGGTTCGAATCCCACTGTTGGTAGCCCTGAAGATGGTTTTTCGTGATTTGCCACTTTCACACCAGGCAAATGCCAGGGCTGTACCTTAATTAGGGCCATGGTCGCTTCCTTCCTATTTCCAGCCATTTCCTATCCTATCATCACCATATGACCTATCTGTGTTGGTACGATGTAAAGCAAATTGTCAAAAATAAATTAATAAATAAATATATGTGTTAACCTTGAACTAGCAAATGCCTGTTATCACGTGCCTTGAGTCAGGTGTTTGTCATGCTCATTATTTTATCACAATAGTCAAAGTAATATTCATTGAAAGGTGCTAATTACTTGTCATCCCCTGTGGGTGGGGGGACAGTTGAAGAATACAACCACGGTATCCCCTGCCTGTCATAAGAGGCGACTGAAAGGGTCCCCAGGGGCTCTCAACATGAGGGTGTGGGTTGTGACTACGGGGCCCTTAGCTGAGTCCTGGCATTGCTTCAAATTACTTGAGCCAGGCTCCTCACTTTTATCTATGCTGTCCGACCTCCCTTGGTCAACTATTGATCTTTTCTAACTCCTATGGTATTAGAGCATTTGAGGCCTAGGGAGTCTTTCATTTTCATGCTCTTTGTGGCTCTTGCCTTTCTTCGTCCGTTACTTCATTTTTCGAAGTGACTGATCCCTTTTTTTTTTTTTTTTTCTTTTTCTCTCTCTCTCTCTCTCTCTCTCTCTCTCTACCCCCTGTGGGTTGGGGATGCAGATGAAGAATACACCCACAGTATCCCCTGCCTCTCCTAAGAGGTGACTAAAAGGGACGGCCAAGGGATGATTGAATTAGAACCATGAAACTGCTTGTGATTAGTACCATCATGCGGGAAACATCATGGGTCGCCTTTACTTGCGAGTAGTACCAATATGTTAAGTATACAATAGGTTCGTGATTAGTAGCAGCAGAGTAGTTCACATATGCGGAACACTACGGGCTTACGTTGCCTGTGATTAACTATTTTATGAGAAATACCACGGGATAGTACGAGTTCCTGTGATTAGTACACGTATGTGAGGAACACCATGGGTTTGCATTGCCTATGAGTGGCGCCATTATGCGAGAAACACCATAAGTCTGCATTATCTTGCAACGTACAATACTTGAAAGTAGTACCATAATGTGTGGAACACCGTGAGTCTGCGCTACTTTTGATTAGTACTGCAACATGAAAAATACCATGGTTTTACTTTACTAGTGATAAGTACCATTATGAAAGACGTTGACCTAGATTTTGGATCCCTTTAGACAACAAGCATCATCAATTCAGGATTGTGCTTTGGAAGCAGTCCCTTGGCCAGTAATACTATTGTTTTAAGATAGTTTCTAGGAAGCTGGGGCATTGCAGGTCGGATCCGCTGATTATTTTCAGTTCATAATCATTGTTTGTAGGCTTTTTGAATTGTAGTCAGTGGACCGATTTTGGAATTATTTTAAACTTTCAGTATTGAAAGTTGAATCTGCTGTTTATTTTAAATTCATATTCATCCATTCATTCTTCATCATCATGTTTTGAATTCTGGTCAGTGGATGATTTTTGGATTTTAAAATTGTCATTACATTCCGTCTCATTTCGTACCATGACCTAGATGTTAGGCCCCTTTAAACAACATCATCATCATCAATTGACAATCCAAAGGGACATGTTCAGCCATTATTGAGGAATATTTTTTACTAACAGAACCTCTATCAAAATATCCTCATAATCCTGCTTTCTTGTGCTAATCGCTACGTACTCTCTGGCTGGCCATGCATATGCTTCAGCTGAGCCAGCTAGATTTACTGTTGTGGAAAAAAGTATAGACACCATAGTTGATACTTTAATAGAAAGTCTGTCCTTTGTCCCATATAGAAACAAGCTACACCAAAATTTAGCTTATTTTATTCTACATTTAATTATGTGAAGTAGAAATTTTTATCTTACCCAGTTAAAATTTTAACGCAGGTTGAACAAAAAAGTGCCGGTATTTTTTTCCATTTCCAATGGATTGGTCACTTTGAAAATTCATAACTTTAAAAGTATTGATCTATCATTACTTACCAAACTGTAATACGTCTTAAAGTAACTTATTGTTGATCGGTATACCAAGTTTTTATTTAATCTGATATTAGTGAAAAAGGTTGCTGTAAATTTTGTGAAACATTTTGTTATTACTGGGTGATCATAGCTGTAAAAAAAATCGGCTTATGAAGCTCATGAGAAAGTCAGGCTAAAATTAAAACTGCTTTTTGCCTGCATGCAGTTGTTGATTTTATATTGATTTATATTTGAGTGGTTTTTGGGAGAAGAAAGCAGCATATCTGCCGAGCAGTGTTGCCCATTTGCCCTATTTGCTGCGCCAGCTGAACTCTCACTGCTCCCTATCAAGGTAGTTAGAGTAAGAGGTAGGGATCATGTGCGGGTCTCCCCACCATGCTTGGCCATCATTGACGTCATCGAGAACCCTCAGTGCCTTGTCTTCTGTATGAGGTAATACACAAGCTATTCTGTTTTAGCCACAAGTTAGAGATAAGAGAATTTCATTGATATTTTAACATCACCTCAAAAAAGGCATTCCACTTCACTATTACATTAGAGTAATAATAATAATAATAATAATAATAATAATAATAATAATAATAATAATAAGAGATCAAATACAGTGTGAATCAAGCAGCGTTTCTGAATAAAAGAACGGCTCATCATGAAGCAACTTGCAAACTCATAAATTTTGGGGAATTCCTTCTTCAGGATATCTGTAAGGTTTGTGATGATGATAGAACCCTCTTTCAGTTCTTTCCCTTAGTAAAATTTGAACTCTTTTTCCATCTGCACTACCGTGGTGTATCATCTCTCTGTAGGCTGCATAGAACTGTCTCTAAACATCTTTGAAATCTAATTTCCACCCCTTGCAGGTTGACCCGTTTTCTCTCCATAATCGCTTTCTATATCGAGGTTCGTCTTCTTTACCCTAAAAGCCATATAGCCAGTGAAGTCTTCAAGCAGCTCATCACGATCCTTGGTTTTGCGACTGTCCTCGAGCTGTTCCACTAGCTCTTGAAGGGCTTTAACAAACCCTTGCTCATCCTCCGGTAAAGAATAGGATGTTGTGGGTTCAGCGCTGGCCTTAGACTCGCACACGATATCAGAGTTTTGATTGACTTCATAAGTAGCATATAACATATTTGGACAAAATGATTCATAATCTTCCGGAGAACTGTTGGAATTTCTTATCACCTCGGAAGCATTGAGACTGAGAAGCAATGATTTCACCCTTTGCGTCACAGCTGTCAGAAGATGATGGTCATAAAATCTTCTGAACCCTTGAAGCTGAGAAAGATAGCTTTCATTAATGTCTTGATTACTTCTTACTGCCACCATTTATTTAGGTCAGTGGCTTTAGTGAATACCGTACATGAAAGTGTGTGTTTCATTCCTTCGTGTGCCTGCTATGATTTGTGCAGCCTGCAATGGCACAACAAACCATTCTGAAAAGTGTACACTATTATGGCTTTTTACATTTTCTCGTAAAATAAATACACACGGTTTCTTATACACCACAGATAAGTTACTATCTTGTATTATTAACTCGTAGTTTCTGCATGCACAGGAAACTATCTCTACTTCATTCAGGGCAGCTTAATCACGAGGGTCCTGCGTGACGTCACAGCTTTGCTTTGCTACTGCGAATCTCTCCCGTGATCTCTACCTTGTATTCTACGTATCTTGGCTCTGTATCAGCTCTGAGCCATGTAGAGCTACTTCGCAATGAATGTGTTGTGTTGTGGGGTGAAAATGTGGAATAAGGGAATAACATGCTAGATGAAGAAGAGTGGTATTTTCCCCTATCACCTGGAACTTTAAATACAAAACTTTTCAGAAGTTGAACGCATCTCGCCATTACTATTGATATCTTGAAGAGAGGATACGCTTCGAATAAGCCCTATCACGTAGCCCCGAGTGAAGATAAATTTCAATAACCTGGCCAATAATCAAACCCGGGACCCTTGAATCTGAAAACCAACACACTTACCGTTCAGCTACAGAGAATGACAAAGAGTAAACTATTTTTTGGTACACACTGTAGGGGCTTAAACTTTTCCTGCCCAGGAAATGCCAACGATGAAGTACTGTATAACACACAACCTTTACATTCTTTTCAGAAACAAGCAGTGAAGATTCTCACAGTATCTTTCATTTTGCCTGTGATTCTCCTTCACGTAGAAACAGGACATTTTGAAGAAACCATGACTTCTTTTCTACTTCTAAGGAAAGTAAGTTTCCAAGTAATTCTGCAAAGTGCACTGATGCATCAGTTACTAACAAAACAACTAGGTCCTTCTCATAAGCTGGAACTACGTAAATCTGTCATTGATGTACGGTATTGAGCGTTAGTCCAATAAAGGCTTCAAACAACTGACGAAACAACAAACATCCACTTACTCTATTGCAGGGAACACCCAATTGATGTTCAACCCGGTAACGTCGCTAGGGTTTCCTGGGCCAATTGGATTGTTCTCGCCAGCCGGTAGGCTGCTTTCTTTCCACACAACCACCCAATTAAGTATAAATCAATATAATATCAACAATTGCATGCAGGCAAAAAGCAGTTTTAATTTCAACCTGACATTCTCATGAGCTTCATAACAAGCTGAATTTTTTACAGCTATGATCACCCAGTAAGGAGAAGATTTTGTTCCATAAAATGTACAACCTTTTTCACAAATATCGGATGAAATAAAAACTTGGTATACAGATTAACAATAACTTACTTTAAGACGTATTAAAGTTTGGTAACAATTACATCAGTACAAAGTTACAAATTTTCAAAGTGAGTGCATTTTGTTCAACCTGTGTGAAAATTTTAATTGGGTATGATAAAACTTTCTACTGCACATAATTAAACATAGAATAAAATAAGGTAAATGTTGGTGTAGGTTTTTTCTATGTGCAACAAAGGATAAACTTTTTATTAACAAATTAACTTGGGTGTCTATACTTTTTTCCACAATGGTAGTTGCTAGTTTGCCTTATGATATGAGCCTGAAGTGTTGATATGCACTCGTATGAGCAGTATTCAAACATTTCCTGGTTCTTCTGGTGGACTGAATTTGCTGGCTGGTGAGATGAATTTGGTGTCAGTGGCTAGCAAGTTTCTGTTGACATTGTCTTGAGTAGTGTTCCGTGTTGTGTTTTGTGCCTCTAAGTATTTTTGTAATAGTTTTGAGTATGTGAATGTGTAAATATCTTTAATATGGCTGACAATTTTATGGGATCCTGTAGGCTAGCAAACTGCTTGAAAGAGATACATACCTCACTGGAACAGTAAATAAAATGTCAGAGGGGTTGTCTCAGATTGTTTTACGTACAAAACTTAAACCTAGGCAAGCTGTTTAATTAGGCAACATGACATTCTGCTGGTTACTTATAAATAGAATAAAACACGATAGCCAGTTTATTGCCTCACAGCTGGGTGTGACACTGGGGACATTGTTATAAGGAGCCGAAAGAGAAATGAAGTGTTGAAAAACCCACTATTCTACAAGTACAGTATCTGTATGGAGGGTGTGGATGACAAACATAAAACTATAAATACAATTATATACCACACCCGCGACTCCACAGAATTACAACAGTGAATGAGTATCGACATATAGTTATGATATAATAGAGTTATACATCAACACAGAAATGAAAATCGTAATGTACTATATAGTTATGATGGTACTTGTAGATTTTTCACATTACGCAGCACCTCATATTATATGGCTAACATTTCTTAACCATTCATGTAAATGTGAGTTACATCTCATGTCCTCACACGAGGTCTTTGACTAAATCATGTCATATATTCAGTGTCAGTAAGTAGCTATCCTCGACGGGCTGAGTGGCTCAGACGGTTGAGGCATTGGCCTTCTAACCTCAACTTGGTAGGTTTGACCCTCGCTCAGTCCAGTGATATTTGAAGGAGCTCAAATATGTCAGCCTTGTGTCTGCAGATTTACTGGCACATAAAAGAACTCCTGTGGGACTAAATTCTGGCACCTCAGCATTTCCAAAACCGTAAAAGTAGTTAGCGAGATGTAAAGCCATTATTATTATTATTATTATTATTATTATTATTATTATTTGTAAATATCTCTCTTTCATGGGAGATGAATGTCTTATTCTCCTTTAGATTGTTCAGTGAATTTAGGAATGCAGTTATGGGGTCGAAAATGGAAAGTAAGACTTGTGTAATAGTTTTTGGAATAGAAAATAGAATGAGAATGTATGAGAAGCTGAAGTGTAAAAGCAGCTCGTATGATATTATTTGATGAATACATCCTGTACATGAAGAACACTGATATTTCATCAATACAAGATATAATAATATTATTCACTTTATGTCCCACTAACTGCTTTCTGAATGGTTTTCGGAGACACTGAGGTGCCAGAATTGTGTCTCATAGAAGTTCTTTTATGAGTCAGTAAATCTGCCGACACGAGGCTGGCGTATTTGAGCACTGAACCGGAATAGAATGCCGTAGAAAAATTGCCACAGAATAACAATCACTTGTGTGTTGTCTGCTTGGGAGAAGGAAGCAGCCTGTATACTGGTGGCCAGGCTGTAATGGTGGAATTCACCAGGGGTGTTATCATAAACTAGTATATTTCTGGAGGTCTGACAGTTGTGTCGTTAAAAGCTTAACCCAAGTGACTGAGTTTTATTTATTTATTTATTTATTTATTTATTTATTTATTTATTTATTTATTTTATTTATCTATTTATTGATTTATTTATTAATTAATTACTTGAGGAGGCCATTTTACAGTAATAGTACAAGTTGTGGTGTACAATTGTTGTATAAATTATTGTATAATTTTTTTCAATTTGGAGCTGTAGCGAGATATGTGTTTACATCCTGAGTAGTGTTCTGCGTTGTGTATGTGCTTCTGAATATTGTTGGAATAGATGTATAGTATTTTTGATTTTTTGAATGTGTAAAATACCTTTAATATGACTGTAGATACCCTTATTATGGCTACTAGTTTTTGGGATCCCGTTGGCTAACAAACTACTTTACTAACTTTCACTGACAAAAACTATTTTATAGCAAACGTATAGAATTATTTACTATAAAATGGTGCTCCTTTTGTATATCTCATTCTCTTAATTACACCTAAATATAACCATATTTTACACATTAAAACTTTTCAAATATAAACAATATAAACAGATTCAGAAATTTTTCTGTACAGTACTCCTCTATGCAGTAAAAGTTATTCGACATTCCACATCTCTTACAAGTACTTCAAACCTTCTTTCTACCAGTTCGGTTCTTTAGGAACTTTCTTCACTGAAATTTTTGAGAGGAGTTCCCCTTGTCCAACCAGCTACACATACAAATCTAACCCCTTCACTTGATCAAGACCATTTCTGGTGCTACATTTAAACATATTTTACCCATATGTTTTATGGAGACAAAGTTTCCAAATATACAATTAGTTGCACTTAAAGTTTATGATAATATCAAATCTGTCCCATTAGGCATACTTGATTGTTCAACATCAGGAATCATGTTTTTAAAGACTTTTTAGGTGAGGTAACCCATAACATTACAATGTTATGCTTTTAAGACTGTAAGTGGATCTTCTTGTGTTGTCTAATTTTATTCTTCTTTCTATGTTTTTTGAATTTGTGCTGACTTTATAAGTAGCTGAAGATGTCTCCAGATTAAGAGAAAAAACATGTCCTACTTGACATAATTGTGTTTTTTATAAGTGAATACATAGCCTGGTATTGAAAAGGGGTGGATTTCTCAAAAAAATCTATAAGATATAAATATTCTCTCATCCATGTCCAGCCATTAGTTTCATTGAAGCAGCAAACAGGATTTAGCAGTTTGATAAGACCTGAAAGTGAGATTTCATGAAATTCCCATGACATACCATACGTCCTTCACAGAACAGAAGTATAGAGCAATAATTTATGTAGAAATTCAGCACAGATAGCAATGGAAAAGACAGTAGTACGATATTTAAGAATCTCTCTTTGCATAAAATTCCATAAAAACCTGCTTGGAGTTTCATATGACTGTTGATATCTTAGCCATGGGACCTTCAGTTTATTGTGGAATCTGAATGATAGGGATGTAATTATTCATTTAAAAAATCCCTGGAAATGTGTTTGTGGGTGTGGAAAATAATTTCTAGTAAAACTTTACTTTGTCCTGTCAGGGTGAGTAGCTCAGGCAGTAGACTGCTGACCTCCTGAGCTCAAGTTGGTGGGTTCAGTCCTGGCTCAGTCCAGTGGTATTTGAAGATACACTAGCCTCAGGTCAGTAGATTTACTGGCATATGAAAGAAATCCTGTGGGACAAAAGTCCAGTACATCAGTGTCTCTGAAAACCACAAAAGTAGTCAGTGGGATGTTAAACCAATACTACTACTATTATTATTATTCCTGAAGTTTTCTCCTCTAGCAAGTTAGATGTAATTTCAGACAAGCCTCTTCCAGTTTGTTCTGTCCATCCACTGTTGTTGGTTCATTATATCATGACAATTCACACATCTTTTCTCAATTTCTTTGAAAATTTTTTTCTCCCAAACATCGCAAGGTCTTCAACTAAGTCTTTTGCCTGTGACAGTCTCTACGTCATTTTAGTTTTGAGATAACTGTTGGCTGGTCTGGTCAATGTTGTTGGTTCCAGTCCAGAAGTCAAGATTGGTATACTTGTGGTCACAAGAATTCCAGTTGGAAAGGGAAACGGGTAACATTTGGGCGTAGATTTTTCCCAGCTCTGAAGATGAAGTAGCAAGCAAGGCAACCTCACACGTGATCTTCTTCCAGGTGGTGTGACTTGCGATGTTATGCATTCAGAGGTCACTCCCAGCTCCATTTTCTCGGGAACTGGTTAAGATGTTTATATGGTTAAACATTCTGGCTGTACTAGTTTTTCCTAATCAAGCAAAACAATTAACTGTAATTTAATTGTGAAGAAGTGTGCACAAGGTAATCCCGCCCCAATACATATGGCATTTAAGTGTTTGATCAGCGCTGACAATAACTCCATAGGAACGGTTTGTCAAACACCCTTGCGTCTCTGATGTTCATAATTATAATTTGCCAAGTTATTTTTACTTTGGTTGTTTAGGATAAAATTTATTATTATTATGAGAAATAAACTCGAGACTTAAAGTTCAACAGCTTTATAAGGGTGGAAAAAATTGTCATAATAAGAAAGAATATTTTTAAACCACATGGCAGTTTGTGAAAATAAACTAAAAGACTAAAACACCTCCAAATTCTTTGAATTTCAAGAACATAACTATTACTCTTCAATTTTAGGTGCCGTTAATTTTATTACCACAACTATTAATATATGAACTCCTGGGATGTCAGCCATCAGTTGAATAATGTTATAAGTTATTTTATTTTAATATAATTTTATAATAATATTAAGTTGTTAAAGGAACTTGGGTGGAAAACTTTAAGTAACAGAAGGGAGAAAACTAGACTTATAGGATTATATAGAGCCTATACAAGAGAAGCAGGGGAGATATCCGTGAGAGGCTTCAGTTGGAAAACAATTTTGGCAGGACTGACCACAAATATAAAATTAGAAGGAATTTTAGCAGAAGCGATTGGGGAAAATTTTCATTCATTGGTAAGGGTGTGAAGGAGTGGAACAGTTTACCAGGGGTAGTGTTTGATCCTTTTCCAAAATCTGTACAGATATTCAAGAAGAGAATAAACAGCAACAGAGAAAATAAATGAAGTGTTAGAGGGCATTCGACCAGTGCAAGTTACTGTAAATTTAAAAAAAAAATGTGTGTGAATAAATTAACTCCATCCCCTGGTGTAAGGAGTTTGGATAGCCAAAGTAGGGGACTGCCTGTAGGGGTGAAGTACAGTGGGGACTTCGAGGGACCTGGGACCGCTACGGTAGCTGTGAAGGCCCTTCAGGAACTCTCAAAAGTGGTGGCAAAAGGGGCTCTGGTTAAGACACAGCAGGTCGTTATGCTACTTAGGTTCCAGAATGGGTAAAAAAAGAGAAAAAAAAAAAAAGTAAATTAATGCAATGTAAAGTTTAATCTTATACCAGTTGTATAGTATCATTTGAAGTAATTCCACATACTGTATATCAGTTGACTGTATTTGTAAGTAGTACAGGAGATATTATAAGTAGAATTTTGTAACAATATAAATTTATTAAGGATGAGCTGTGTGTTTAATAGAAAAAATTGTTAGCGTAAATTGTATAATATTGTATTATAGGAAAATTTTCTTCTCTTGTTAATTTAATATTTAGTGCTTGACAATGATGTATTTCGGTGTTCCATTTGCCACCGAGGTAGACACCTCATTTGCAAATAAAGAGATTTTGATTTTGATTTGATTTGATGTTTTCCCCTGTGAATCACTTCTGAACATGTAATGTATTTTTGACAGTATAGAATAGCACACATCACCTCTACCCATTCCACTACTGATCATGGTCAGTCTCATGAATACGGATATCTCGTGTCATTCAGAGTTTCCAAACTGCTAAAATAACAGAGTTGCATGCAGAGGGTAAAATGTTTCAGTATTTGGTGACATATATGTTCAGTGCTTTTACTCTACCGTCTTACTGCCATCTCTCTCTTCACAGTCTGTGCCCAAGGAAAAGGAGTATGGGAAAACACAGACACAGACAACCATATGAAAAGTGCATGAACAAGTCATAACTCCACAACGAATGGAAGTTTGAAATAACACTCCCTTCTCCTTCAAGTGACTGGATTATACATGCGTTACACCTACCACTTCCTACACATCATCCACCATGCCTTACACATCGGAGGTGATGAGGGGCCGCATTGTAGGTATGTGCTAATGTGGTCGTCCAGTGTCAAATATTGCTGAAGCGATCGGTCACTCAGAAGACACAGTTCAGTTTTTGATAAGAAGGTACCAGGAAGACGGCACGGAGGGGATCAAAACTTGCAAAAAATTGTGGCAGCCTAAGAAGACAACTAGGGAGCAAGAGAGCTATATTAGAAGCCAGAAACTAAAATCCTTTCCTTCCAACTACAGTGCTCACTAGAAACTTAGGCACCGAGCTCGATAGCTGCAGTCACATAAGTGCGGGCAGTATCCAGTATTCGGGTGATAGTAGGTTCGAACCCCACTATCGGCAGCCCTGAAAATGGTTTTCCATGGTTCCCCATTTTCACGCCAGGCAAATGCTGGGGTTGTACCTTAATTAAGGCCACGGCCGCTTCCTTCCCACTCCTAGCCCTTCCTTGTCCCATCGTCGCCATAAGACGTATCTGTGTCAGTGCGACTTGAAGCAACTAGCAAAAAAAAAGAAAAAAAGAAAGAAACTTAGGCCTGCCATTGAGTGCATTAACAGTCCGCCACCGTCTTCAAGCTACTGGCATCCATCACCGAAGACCTGCCAGAAAGGGGGTCCTTAAATCTTATCCCTGAGGATGATCACGCGTGGCTTTCTGCCTCCAGTATCTTCCAGCGCCATAAGACTTCTGGAAGTCCGTTATATGGTGCGATGAGGTTTTCTCATTAGATGCCAATGGCAGGCTATCACTGTGGCGACCCAACAAGACGCGCTACTCTCCTCAACATTTTGTTACTAAAGCACAGAATGGAAGAGTCAGCGTTGGCTTTTGGGTCCTGGTGATGGGGGGTGGATGACCAACAATGGATTACGAGAGTTATTGGAAGTCTCATCTAGGATGGATTCCAAAGAATATACTTAGATTCTAGAAGAGTGTATGCTTCCTAATATCGGAGTTCTCTACCCCACGGAGGATGTGCCTGCCATCCATCTAGTCCTTGATAACAGTAGCGTGCATACATCACACATCACCAGAACGTGGTTCTTTGACACCCGGAAGTGTTTGCATTGAACTGGCGCGCTAAGTCACCTAATCTCAATCCTTAGAACATATAGGGGCATTGATGGCTAGAGAGTGGGAGTCGCAACAAGAACGCACAACTGAAGCTCTCAAGAATCATGTCTTTGAAGTCTGGGAGAGCATCAGGGGACGCCCTCGCATCTGTAGTTCTCTGGTCTCCATTCCTCATGGACTCAAAGAAATTTTGGACATTGACAATTGGTGCTCGTCGTATTAATCAAGTAATGAAGAACCATTCAGTTTCCATTTTCCCCTGAATAGTTTCATTCAATTATTTGAGTGGCTATAAAATTGTTTTGTGGAAATTTTTTGCTAGTTGCTTTATGTTGCACCGACACAGATAGGTCTTATGGCGACGATGGGACAGGGAAGGGCTAGGAGTGGGAAGGAAGCGGCTGTGGCCTTAATTAAGGTACAGCCCCAGCATTTGCCTGGTGTGAAAATAAGAAACCACGGAAAACCATTTTCAGGGCTGCCAACAGTGCGCTTCGAACCTACTATCTCCCGAATACTGGATACTGGCCGCACTTAAGCGACTGCAGCTATCAAGCTTGGTTTATGGAAAACTAGTACATTGTTTATTATTATATTCTACTTATCATTTTATAAAAATGCCATTATTTTTGAGCACAGGAAGGGGTCATTTTATTTATTTACTTTCTTATGAAGGGGTAGTATGTCATCCTGTGGGTTCACTTCTGGCTGGTAGAAGTGTACTAATAAAACACGGGAAATGCCATTTATCCCTACCAAGTCCGATACATGCATGTCCACGCCGTGGCCCCTGGACAACTGGTATACTGCGTGTACACGGCTAAGCCATGTAAGGGCAAAAAAGCGAGTTCCCAACACTTTAAAATGGGGACCCACCAGGTAAGGGAGACAACCTCGAAAGAAAACATCGGCCCTCCAGAATTGCTGGGGGTTGGCGTTGGGCTGACAACCCAATCTGTAAAAAAAACTCTCGTTATGAAATCTGAAGAGGAAATAGCCGGCCTGACCTTTTTACAATGATCTCGTAAACTTGTAAAGGACTTGAGAGTTGGTTCGTGGAATGTTTTAATTCCTTACCAAGCTGGAAACCTAATGAAGTTGCTTGATCAGCTGGATGAGTATCGAGTAGATATTACTGCTTTTCAAGAAGTGAGATGGATTGGTGAAGGAGTGATACAGAGAAAGAATCGCATGGTATTCTACAGATGCCTCACAAAGGATCACATGTTTGGTACTGGTTTTATTGTCAATAAGCAGGTAAAACATCTTATCATGGATTTTCTGGCAAGTTCACATAGATTGTGCAGACTTAGAATTAGGGGGATTATTTCAATTACAGTCTTACCTGTGCATATACTTCAACTGAAGAAAAGAGCTACAAAGATAAAAATTCATGTTATGACGAATTAGGTGAAATTTATGATTAGTGCCCTAGAACAGATTGTAAAACAATCTTTGGGGATTTTAATGCGAAGATAGGAAAGGAAGATGAATAGAGACCTTGTATTGGAAAATGCAGCTTGCATGATATTTCTTATGATAATGATAATGGAATCTGTCTCCAGATAGAAGTACTTTTAACCAAATTCACCTCCTAATAGATGCAAGACACTTCTCTAACTTGATGGATGTTAAAAGTTATAGAGGGGCCAATATTGACTCTGACCACTACCTTGTGGTAGCAACTATTAGAAGCTGAATATGTAATGCAAGAAAGGTACATGGATCCAATGCAAGAAAGTTCAACAGTGCTCAGCTGAAGGAGCCCAAAACTGCTTTGAGATATGCTAACTTGCTTAATGAGGTCCTGACCGATTTGCCTAATAGTGAGAGTATTGATGAAATTTGGAAGAAAGACACACTTAAAAACTGAAAATTAGGTTTTAGGAAGGGAAGAGAAAGTTTGGCACAACAATTGGTTTGATGAAGAGTGTGCACAAGCAACAACCTTAAAAAATGAAGCATACAAAAAAGATGCAACAGAGGAACGACACTCGAAATGCAGTGGAAGAGTGTAGAACTTCCAAGAGAAGAAAAGGAGACAGTGTGAGAGGAAATAATTGGAAGAAATGGAACTGTTGAAAGGGATGAATGATATGAGAGCTTTCTATTAGAAGTTAAATAAAAGTTGTAAGGATTTCTAGCCTAGAACAAATTTGTTAGAGATAAAGTTGCCATAATATTGGGCAGTGAAGAAGCAATACTGCCCTGCGGTGTAGGGGTAGCATGCCTGCCTCTTACCCGGAGGCCTCGGGTTTGATTCCTGGCCAGGTCAGGAATTTTTACCTGCATCTGAGGGCTTGTTCGAGGTCCACTCAGCCTACGTGATTAGAATGAGAAGCTATCTGACAGTGGGATAGCGGCCCCGGTCTAAAAAGCAAAGAATAACGGCTGAGAGGATCCGTCGTGCTGACCAGACGACACCTCATAATCTGCAGCCCTTTGGGCTGAGCAGCGGTCGCTTGGTAGGCAATGGCCCTTCGGGGCTGTTGCACCATTGGGGGGCTGGGGGAGGGGGTTTGGTGGGGAGGAAGCAATGCTAGAAAGATGGGCCCAATATTTTGATGAACTGTTGAATGAAAGTCCAGCTGATGACCAAGAAACCTTCCTCCTGTAAATACAAGAAAATCAGAGATAGAAGTACCGATACCTACTACTGAGGAAGTTGAGCTTACCATTAAGAACTTAAAGAATAACAAAGCCCTGTGAATGGATTTAATAC
The DNA here is from genome assembly GCF_040414725.1 of Anabrus simplex. NCBI lineage: Eukaryota > Metazoa > Arthropoda > Insecta > Orthoptera > Tettigoniidae > Anabrus > Anabrus simplex. The sequence goes on along the minus strand of NC_090266.1, from coordinate 876,637,853 downwards.
AATCAGAGTCTGTGAAAAGTGCTGGAAAAGAATTTGTTAAACACTTTCACAAACTAGTGGCCAAGATATGGGTAGCTGAAATAATCCCTGATGAATGGAACATAGGCATCTTCTGTCTGATACATAAGAAAGGTGATATCATGATGTCTTCTAACTGTAGAGTATCTCCCTGTTATCCATTGCTTATAAAATATTTTCCTATATTCTCTTTAGCAGATTGGTGCCTTACGTGGAAAATGCGGTTGGTGACTAACATTGCGGACTTTGCCAAGGAAGATCTACTATTGATCGGATCTTCACAATCTGGCAGATACTTGAAAAATGTAAAGAATTTGGAATTGATACACACCATCTCTTCATTGACTTCCGATCAGCCTATGACAGCATTGATAGAAATAATCTCTGTGTAGCAATGGAAGAGTTTGAGATCTGTAGGAAATTGATCACCCTTGTGAAAGTCACTATGGAAAACACTCCGAATCAAATTAAGATCCAGAATATGTTATCAAGTGCTGTAACGACCAGGAACGGAGTTAGGAAAAGAGATTCATTATCATGCCTTTTGTTCAATATAGCTTTGGAGAAAGTTGTTAGAGATGCGAGTGTCAACACAAGGGGAACCATCTTATATAAATCAGTTTAAATTCTGGCATATGCAGATGATTGATTTAATCGCAAGAACACCAAGAGCATTGAGAAAAGCTTTCACAAGCCTCAAAAAAGCAGCAAGAAAGATTAATTTATAGATTAATGAAGGAAAAACTAAGTACACACCCATAACCAAGAAAGACTACCCTAGTGGATCTAACATTAATAGAAATTGGCTCGTATAAGTTTGATGTGCGTAGCTTTACCTGCCTTGGATCAGAAGTTAATTCCAAGAACATTGTTAGTTCTGAAATCCAAAAACGTATACTGTCTGCTAACAAGTGCTATCATGGCCTCAGAGAACATCTGAAGTCTAAGGTGCTGTTCAGGAAAACTTAAGTCTTACTGTATAAAGTTTTAGTAAAGCCTGTATTAATATATGGTGCTGAGACCTGGACACTCTAAAAATATGATGGAAGGCAGCTCGGTATATTCGAAAGAAGGATTTTGATGCAAATATTTGGACCAGTGGAAGAAAACAGTCTCTGGAGAAGAAGATATAATCATGAGTTGTATAATTCATATAATGAACCAAACATTGTTAACTGCATAAGGCCTGTTTCACCAATGTGGGTTAAGCCTTAACCCTGAGTTATACAATTTTTAACTCTGAATTTGACTATTCATTCTGTTTCATCAAGGAGGGTTAATTTTACCTCTAGGTTAAAACAGGAGTTAAGTTAACCCCTAATTTCACCTGGGTTAAACTGTTAAACTTGAGGTTAAAAGCAAAATGGTCGTCGTAAATCATGCGTTTGATGCAGAGTTGCTTTATTTAGAATTGTTGAATGGTGTTCCTGACAGAAATAGGGCTATGGTAAAAAGGAAAGACTTTCAAAATCTATCTGAGGAACAATTTCTGAAGAGATATAGACTGTAATAAACCGTCTTCAGTAAAGTCGTCGATGAAATTCGCGAGAGGTTAGAATACACTATAATGGTCGGAGACAACAAGGGTTATTTTTCTGTCAATTGATTATAATCAGTGATTCTAACCTCCAAATTCGTGATATTGTTGCAAGATGGCCTGACCATTATGTTTTCCCTGTATCCTCCTTGTTTTTTTTTTTTTTTTTTTTTTTTTTTTTTTTTTTTAATTTTACACCGTCAGTCTTCTTGCATTCTATAATGCTTTGGTACTGGGTGGCTAATTAAATTAATAGCAGAAAAATTCGTGCCCCTATTTCTCTTCCAAATTTCTTCCATTTTTCGATCACCGCAATCAGTTCTTTCACGATCACAGAAGAATATCTACCATAGAAATTAGGAAGAAAACGAAATATCACGCAAAAAATAAACAAAAGAATGATGCAAAAAGTGTGTTCATTAATTTTCGATTTTTAGCCACTGCCTCCTTCATTGATAAGTCGGTTGTTTCCGGCGAGTGTTAATACGGTGTTAGCTAACCCTCTGCTGAAATACCTTGGTGAAATGCCTGACTCGTAAGAATAAGTTAAAATATGAACCCTAGGTTAACAAACCTCGGGTTAGAGTATATTTAACCCTGCTGATGAAACCGGGCCGTAAAGATCAGTAGGTTGGAGTGGGCAGGATGTTCTGTGTGATAATGACAGAATGATGAAGATATTTAACGCAGTGCCAGAGGAAATCAGGAAATTTGGAAGACCAAAGTTAAGGTGGGAAGAAGGGGTGAGAGACTATGTAAAAATAATTGGAATCAAGAATTGGAGGGGCTCTGCACTTAACAGGAAAGACTGGGGAAAACTTCTTCAGAAGGCCAAGGCCCACAAAGGGCTGTCGTGCCAGTGGTGGTGGTGGTGGTGGTGGTGGTGGTGACGACGACGACCACTTTCTTACAAAATGCACTTCTTTTGTTTGTTTCATGACAGGTTATTATGATACTGAAATGGCATATGGCTTTTAGTGCCAGGAATGTCCGAGGACATGTTCGGCTCGCCAAGTGCAGGTCTTTCGATTTGACTCCCATAGGTGACCTTGCGCGTCGTGATGAGGATGAAATGATGATAAAGATGACACAAACACCTAGCCCTCGTGCCAGAGAAATTAACCAGTGATGGTTAAAATTCCCTACCCTGTCAGGAATCGAGCCCGGGACCCCTGTGACCAAAGGCCAGCACGCTAACCATTCAGCCATATGAAAATATTTTACTTTTCTTTATTACAACTCACTTATATTTCTTTCGATTGTAAAGAATATTCATTTACAAGTCTTTAAATGGAAGCATTGTCTGTGTCTTTTATTTTTATGTCATTTGTGCTATTTAATTTTTCTCCCATTTCCATAATTATGTTAAAAAAGAATGGTATAATATTTCAGTAAAAGAGTAGGCCTTATGTCTTTAAATGAAACAGTTAACTACTTCCATCTTTGTTTCTTGGGTTCAAATTTGATATCCATGCATATTTTAGTGCAGAGTATATTAATTCTTCTGTTGATGGTCCCTTAAAAGTATTGAAGTAGTTTAATTAAATAGGGCCTATATTGACGAAAATAAGGGTCATTATTTCTTAAAATGGTTGAGCATGATGAATTTGATAATGGAGTCACGGTCGAGACCAGTAACATTTCAGCCAGCCTTCATATACTAGAATTACGAAGAAACTGGAGAATTTGACCCTCACTGAGTTGACATACACAGTATGTCTGTTGCCTTCAAGGAGCTGTGTGGTTCCTCCCCTCATTCCCCTCTCTCTTCATTGTCAAGCCAGGGGGATGTGCGGGCAGGCGGAGAAGAGAGTACCTTCCTCTATGCATGTGTTTTGTTCATGCTAGATATCCCTTACTTCGCTCCCTCTATCTCCCCTCACTCTTCAGATGTTTGCATGTGTTAAGTATCTAGTGGATGTGACGTGTGTGTGTGTGTGTGTGTGTGTGTTTTTTCGAGGGCTGTACTGATTTCTTGCCTGAAATGAATATTTCTGGCCATGAGATACAAAAGATCTCGAGTGTACAAGGTATGTTTTGTACAGGGTAATTGTGGAAGGCAGTGGAAATATTTCATCCCAAAGCATTTGATGAACAGAGTGGTAGAATTAGGAAGCTGCGTGCATTCTATTGCCAGTTTTTGTTTTATGGTATTGTCTGAGGAAATGAAGCTACCTAAGTATTTAAAGTTATTGATAGTATCTATTTCATTGCTTCCAACTCTCAAATGGGCTGTTTCATGATTCCTACTAATCACAAGCCAGCTGTTTTAGTTCTGCTGATGATCAGTCCCATTCTTTAAAATCTTCTTACCAAGGGTCTAGTTTGGCTTATGCCGCTGCTTTTGTTTCCCCCATATCATTGTCTTTGGCAATTACTAAGGCATTTGTTGCTTGGTCCTTCCTTTTAACTGCTTTAATTGCGTTAACATTGATGCTTTCACGGCCCGTAGTTGTAGACATATGGGCTTTTGGGTTTGTGCCATGTCAAGAAGACAGGGGGGAACTCTCTACATTACGCAGAGAACTTTTCTCAGTATTCAGAAGAAAATCTCAACTGTTCACAAGGAAGTCTTCTACAATAATGAGGTTTTGAATTTAAGAATGTTTACCATTGGAGAACTGTAGTGGTACGCTCGTTTGTCACCAGGTGGCTTGTTGTGTGGTGGCACAGAGCTCCAAGCAGGAGCTGAACACAACATTAAGCTCCAATTAAGATGTTCTATCACACCGTGTGTGCTTTAGAAGTATCAGAGAGGACATCAGACAAATTGGGGATGAATGCAGTAGAAGAAAATAGAAACTAATAAAATAAAATAAATGCAATGATAGTCACCAGGACAGAATAGAACTAAGCTGAAGAACGGGGAAAAGAAAAATTATGGATTGTATGTATGTGTCTCCATGTGCAGTGTGTGGATAAAAGGTGAGAACAACTGATAAAGGTCTTCGTTGCAATGGTGATTGCAAATGGTGGTTTCACTGTGAGTGTATGAAAGTGTAGAATGGTGATTAACAAAAATACTCGAAGGATGAGAACCTAAAGTGGAATGTAGATGGGTTGATTGTCAGCCAGCTATTAACCTCACTACCTTGCTGTCAGAAGTCATGGAAAATGTACAAATACATTTCAAAGAGATGAAACAAGTGCAGGTGGAAGAAATGCGGAGAGTAAAAGAGGCAGCTGAATTTATGAATGAACAGTATGAAGAATTTTGGCATGTAACCAAAGTAGTTGAAGTAAAATCTGAGGAGCTTTGAAAGGAGTGAGTAATAAAGTTAGAGATGTGCTAGATGATACTGAAGACATTAAGCAGTATACCAGAAAAAAATAATGTATTAATTTCTGGAGCACCTGAATCAACAGAAGAAAATGTCTATGATGTAGTAGTCAAAATGGCTGCTGTGTTGGGTGTGAATTCGCAGGATAGCAATATTGATATTGCACACCGACTACCATCTAAGGGGTCCAAACAAAGATTATTGTAGGATTTATAAACAGGTGGAAAAAAGAAGAAATAGTGCAGGCTAGAATACAGAAAAGAACACGGAACACCGTAGAGCTTGGTTATCAGTGATCTCCACAGAGAATCTATATCAATGATCATTTATAACTCTACAATTACATAATTGCAAAGAAATGCAGGAACCTAAGGCAGAAGGGTAATATCTTTGCAACGTGGACCAGAGACTGTAAAACAGTGTTCTCCCTAGGACCTTTTTAATGGGTGCACCACCCGGCTGTTTCTGCAGACCGCCCAGCTAACATTACCTACATATGTGCTAGTTACGTAATATGAACACACATTTGAGTCATCGGTTGTTTTATATTAAAATATAAATACTGTGCAACAGTTTATTTAAATTATAAATATTCATTATTCTCAGCATTATTACATTGGAGTTTAAGTGTTTTGTTTAACTGTCACGTAGTGGTGTGCGTGAGCGTCTTTTGGATCAGCGTGAAATCGCATGCGAGCACTCGGCTCAATTCCGTATGATGTCACAAATCCTCACAGCACTCCACAGCAACAGAGTGGCAAGCCCGATGATACGCGATTATGAACGAGCAGAAGAACACTAAGAGTTCAAAATTCTCTGTTAATAGAATTAATAATGATTATAACAAATTCCATGCAATACAAATGGAAGAAATACACCGTACAATATTGGCCAGGATCATTAGAGATCATTATAAGAACGAGATAGTGATTGTGATATATAGTAGCATCCTAAGACACAAAATTCTAAATACATTCTCTCAATATAGAAATACATTTACAAAACTGTCTGTTGCAGCAGCATTATTAAGGCATGCATCCCGGTGTGATGCTTGGTACCGGCATCCTCCCAGTCAACTTGGTGAAGTCATTAACAAGGAAGGGGAGTTAGGGATCGGAATAACTTACCAAGGGAGATGTTCAATAAATTTCCAATTTCTTTGAAATCATTTAGGAAAATGCTAGGAAAACAATAGATAGGGAATCTGCCATCTGGGCGACTGCCCTAAATGCAGATCAGTATTGATTGATTGATTGAATGTTATACTAGTAATAATGTTGTCTTTACGTCCCACTAACTACTTTGGACGGTTTTCGGAGACGCCTAGGTCTCGGAATTATGTCCCGCAGGAGTCCTTTTACATGCCAGTAAATCTACCTTCAAATACTACCGGACTGAGTCAGGATCGAACCTGCCAAGCTGGGGTCAGAAGGCCAGCTCCTCAATCGTCTAAGCCACTCAGTCAGACAACATCACTAGCAGCTACAGAGAAATTACTGACATTCAGTTCTTCAGTACTTATTTTCATGAAGTGGCAAGGTGAATACCACACTAATGTTTAATGAGATTATCGTAAATTAAGAGTTAACTGAGTTTGGGGTTGTGTTCATTATTTTGTTCTTGATTTGAAATATATGTACTGTACTTCAGAGATATTGAACCATATCATTGTCTTGGAGTCATTAAGCACCATTTTAAACACACTTCCTTCGTTATATCACGATTTCATTCCTGCTAGTTTTGTTGTTACAAGTAATTTTACGAATGGTCAGAAATACCGACGCGTATTCCCATGGACTCTATACCGGAGCAGTGTCCATTTCCAGGCATAGGACTCAACTTGAGACAGACTTTCTTAACTCCACTCGATCACTAGCTCATTACAATGTTTTACCGAATATTTGGTATTACTAATTTGCTACGGCAGCCATTTTGACGTAAAATATCGATCTACAATCGAATATGAAACACAGGAATTGATAGAGTATGTATTAGTGTTCAGTGTCACCAACATAGTTGTTTTTGAAGCTGGAAAATGTATAATGTCCAATAACGGACCAACTACTGTATGTTGGTATTGCAAATCAGTTTGTTTGGTGTTCTTTTAGTTTCTTTAACATTTACTACTACTAAGATTGAACTTCAGTTGATTTATAGTTCTGATTTAATTACATGTTAACTGTTGTTAACGTAAGTGTTTTCTACTTGTGCTTTACTTTCTAATTCATCACGAATATTGGTTTTACTTTCAGTTTCAGGCGGGAATGATCTAAATTAACTGCCTGTTTCATTTCTTTGTGTTCTTGACGCCAAATTTTGTGTTCTCAAAATGAGCAGGAAGTCTAGTCAAACATCTACTCTTCTAGGTTTCTTTAAGAAAAAGAACCTGGTAAAAGTAATAATTCAACATCAGATGAGATTTCCGAAAAAGGCATTTCTGAGGCCGGCTCATCTGGTGAAGTGGAAATTATTCAAAATGAAAAATCACAAGTGAAACATTGTTCTAAACACCGCTTATCGGGTATCAGCAATGAAACGATTTACCTGGTTAGTTGTGAAAGAAAATGGTATGTTACGTTTCACATGTATAAAATGTTCATTGAAGAAACCGACAAAGAAGGAAGTGACTTGGGGACTTGGGTGACTATACTGTGTGCAAGACTTCGAAAGGAAACTAGTTGACCATGAACAAAGCAAGCTGTATACCGATTCTTGTTCAAACTTAAGTGAAAGACATGCATGTGAAGAACCTGGATTTGGGCAAATAGAAAAATCAGTTTCTGTTTTAAACAATTTACAGATGGATGCTTTTCTCGGAGCCCTAAAAGCAATGTATTTGTTGGCAAAAAATGAACTACCACACGCTAAATTATACGGAAAATTGCTCAAACACTGCGAGACTGTGGGTTGTACATACTTGAAACCTTAATATCTGTGATAATGCTAACTACACTTTAGAAAGAATAATGCAGGAGTGACTTGTTGTTATAGCTTCAGAAATTCGATGTGAAGTATTAAAGAACATACATTCAGCAGATTATTTCAGTGTTCTGTGTGATGAAACTACAGATACTTCCATACTGAAGCAACTTATTGTATACATAAAATGTTAACCAACTTAAAAAAAGAGGTTAATGTTAGTTTTGTGTCAACCTACAATATCATTGATGGTAAAGATGACACCATACAAATAAATTAATTGAAACTATTGAAAATTTAGGGTTAAAAACTTGTAATTTGGTAGGTTTAGGATCTGATGGGGCAGCTGTCATGATTGGTAAGCAAAAGAGAGTTGCAACACTGCTAAGAGAAAAAACAAATGGACTCATGGTAAACTGTCACTGCATAAATCACAGATTGGCACGTACTAGTGCCCAGGCAGCAGCTGAAGTGCCTTATTTGGTAAAGTTTAATGATATTATAAGACAACACTTTTTCTTTTTTTCAAAATTCCTCAGTCAGGATGGCTGGTTTAACTGAAATCCAGAATATCATGGACAGCCCTCATATTAAACTAAAAAAGGCCAGTGAAACTAGATGGTTGTCTCATGACTTTGCTGTACCGTCTCTAAGAAGATCTATGGTGAGTGTTGTTGCTGCACTTGAGAGTCCACTGAAAGGATTGATATTGCAGCTGAAGGCTTAAACAAGTGCATGAAGACATACAATTTCTTAGCTGAAATTATGATTCTTTCAGATACACTTACCTCTTCTGTGCACATTGGCTAGAGCTTGGCAAATGCAAGATATTGACTTGACAGGAATTGAGCCAATCTTAGAAGCAGAAAAACTCAGCGTCTTACAATTCAAAGACACTCCAGGAAATCATTTTGAAAGTCTCAATCACCATCTTGCAGGTGGTCAGACTTCCACATCACTTATTCAGATGTCGATGTTGTGACCTGCAAGACAACAATTTATGACAAGTACATAGATACTGTTATCCAACATCTAGAACACAGATTTCCAGATATGCTCATCATTTTCTGCTTTTCAAAATTGTTTAATTCAAAAAGTCAAGATCAGAATTAAGCTTCTGAGTTGATTCTTGATTTCTACTCTAAAATGGGAAGCCCTCCAGTCATAAATTACAATAGTGCTTTACTGAAATGGTCTGTTGCAATAAAAATGTTCCAAGGAGAGTCCTACGTCAGGTTAAGACCTAAACCAATAATGATGAAGTTAGCAACAACATGTGAGGTTAAGGAATCTTTTCCTAATTTAGCAAGACTAGCTGCTATTGTACTGTCCATACCTGTGAGCACAGCTGAATTTGGAAGGGATTTTTGGCTTTGAAGAGAGTTAAAACCTGTTTGATTTCAGTAGAGAGACCAGATTCAACAGAATTCAATTATGGAAGAGCTGCAGACAAGTGGGCTTCAAATGAGAAAAGAAGAATCAACATATATAGAGTGCCATGCTAAAAGTAAATTTCAATTTTGTAATGATAGAAAAAGAAATATCTTATTTTGTCTTATTCGTGATAACAGTGAAATAGTTGAATTTTGCAGTTCATGTTTGCCTCTCTGATATTATTGTTGATGCCTAAGGGGAATAGATTGAAATTTTATCATTCATTTTTGAAGTAGTATTCCCCCACCCAGCTACTTATTCCTGCCACCCGGCTGACAAAAATTTCTGGGGAGAACATTGTAAAATATATATCTGTGAGGTGAGAGATGGTCCAACCTTGCACATAGGGAATGAATGCAAACTAAATGAACTGAAACGGAAATACTGCTAATGTATTTTGCGAAGTGCTTCTAAAATTAACATGGTTTAAATACACCAGTGTTCGGAGTGTGCAGCTGTGAGCTTGCATCCAGGAGACAGTGGGTTCGAATCCCACTGTCAGCAGCCCTGAAGATGGTTTTCCGTGGTTTCCCATTTTCACACCAGGCAAATGCTGGGGCTGTACCTTAATTAAGGCCACGGCCGCTTCCGTCTAACTCCTAGCCCTTTCCTATCCCATCGTCGCCATAAGACCTAACTGTGTCGTAAAACCACTAGCAAAAAAAAAAAAAAAAAAAAACAGTTGTTATTGATAAATTAAGCATGAAGGAAGTAGGCTATGACAACATACAAAACTACCAAAGAGAGCGAATATCTCGGGGACATGATTCTAATGAGGTACTGAAGTGCTTATACATTAATGTACGTACTATTAGAAATGAGTTTGATGAGGTAAAACTAGTAATAGGTCAGGTATGCTTCCCAGATATAGTAGTCATCACTGAGTTTTGGTTAGAACGTATTGAGGTAGATTCTTTTAATATTTCGGGGTTTAGGTTATCACACGTATCAAGACAGGGAAGAGGAGGGGTGTGTGTTAATGTACATGGCTGTAACATTATCAGTTAAAAACAGTAAAGCAGTGAACAAATACCATAGTATTCTTCAGTTAGACTTAACGAAACATGATCAAAATTTTACTGTAATTGGATACTATAACCCAACAAAAAGTAACGTAATAGAATTCATGAATGACCTAGATTGTGTACTAGAAGGGAAAATAAAGAGAGATACTATTATTATAGGTGATGACAGCATCAATTGTCTTGAAGGTGGACATTATAAAACTTATCTTCAGATGTTAAAATGTTACAACTTTGAAATCTAATAAGATCTTGCCTACAAGAATTACACCTTCATCTTCAACATTAATTGATCACATATTCACAAATATCGCTTCTCATAGCTATGGTGTTTACAATATTATTAATGATTTAAGCAATCACAGTATCCGAATAGTAGATATGATTAATAATTCTAGTAAAATATCACACTCAGTGGGAGAGATAAACTCACAGAAAAGTAGAAAATTAAATTATGCCAGTATCAATCATTACTTCACGTATAACCCTTAAACATATTTTAACAACTGACATAAATGAAGCCTATGACAGCCTGTGCCAGTTTGTTAGCAGTGCAATAAAACATTCAAACTTGAACATCACACAAACTCCAACAAGACAAGTCTCCCTTAAATCTTGGGCAACTTCTGCATTTCTTAAGCATATAAATGAAAAAATAATTTATATGCAAAAACAAAATATAAAAATCCGTTAGCTGAAATAATAGAACAATATAAAGCATGTAATAGATAAGTAATCAAAATGAAGAGAGAACTTAAAAAAACCAACATATTAATGTCATAAAATTGGAAAGGGAAACAGTTATAGGCAATTGTGGCCTACGGTTAGGGACATTCTTGGAAAATCTACTGACATTCAAGAGATCTCTGAATTGAAAGTGGGAAATATTACTCATACTTCTAAAAGGGATATATGTGATAATATAAATCAGTATTGTATGAAAGTGGTGCAGAGAAGCAGTGGAAAATCTCCTGCCCCCAAAAGAAATTCCATTTCTTGAGAATTCACCTTGTCAGTCAATGTTCCTTAAACTGGCTACAGAAACTGAAATTGTAGATATTATAAAATACTTCAAGTACAAAGATAATGTTAAAGACAATAGAATCAACAATGTCTTTTTGATTATTATCATTAATTGTCCCTAGAATTGTCATTAGAAAATAGAGTAGTACCAGACAAATATAAAATCACTAGAACTATACCAATTTTTAAATTGGAAATTACAGACCAGTGTGTATCTCTTCTTCCTTTGCAAAATTACTCCAATCAGTAGTAAAAGTAAAAATAATGGATTACCTAAAATCGTGTAACTTTTTCATTGATACAGTTAATCATCCACTCTCGTTGAATAAGTTAACAGCAACAGGAATATGAGGAACTGCACATAGATGGTTCGAAAGTTATTTAATAGCAAGAAAACAATATGTACTCTTCCTGATATTTATAAATGATACAGGAAAACTGGTACTATATGGTAAATTTCTGTTATTTACAGATGATAGTTTCCTTTTTTATGAAGATGACACTGAAGAACAAATAATGGATAAAGTACAAAGAGATTAGGTTAAGCACTTTCAAAACCAAATGTACGTTTTTTCTCAGACCATCTTACGTAACAACCTCTTTAAACAGAGTAAAATTTAACACTGAAATTATAAAGAGAGTTGGTTAATTTAAATAGTAAGTTCTTATTCTGAACACAACTTTATGCTGGAAAGAACATGTATCCCATGTAGAAGCTAAGATCACTGCTGTTATAGGAGTGTTGAAAAGATTACAGAACATACGATTAACATCACAGCATCTTAGAAACATTTATTTCTTATTCACTCGCATTTACTTTACATGAATGTAATTAGGGATTCGTGCATTAGAGAAATACTTCAAAGTACTTGAAATACTTCAAGAAAGGGCCATAGGATTAATTTATAAATACAACTTTATGAAATGTTCCATTGAGATATACAGGGTCACAAACATCTTACCTGTCAGGAAGCATAAGACATACTCTGAAGCACTACTCATGTACAAATTAAAAAATAGTATGATCTCCATAAACACTGACATTAGGTACAGGAAAGACATTCATAACTATCAAACTAAGTCAATAGATCAGATATACACTGGCCATGTATTCTCTTCAAGGTATGGAATAAAAAGCACAGCATTTTCTGCCGCAGCATCTTATAACAGATTGCAAATTCGGTTATGGAGTATTAAACAAATTTCACTATTTAAGAAGTCTGTCTTTAGATAATTTTTACAGAAATATGTAGAAAAGTATTCATTATTATTGCCACAGTTAAATATAATTATTAATTTTCTCCAGTGTACTGCCAACAGTGTTGTGATCAACATATATTATATTAATAATATTAAATTTTTTTGTTTCCATGAACAGTAAAGCCAAAATACCGGGCGAGTTGGCCGTACGGTTAGGGGCACACAGCTGTGAGCTTGCATCTGGGAGATAGTGGGTTTGAGTCCCACTGTCAGCAGCCCTGAAGATGGTTTTCCGTGGTTTCCAGTTTTGACACCAGGCAAATGCTGGGGCTGTACCTTAAGGCCATGGCCGCTTCCTTCCCACTCCTAAGCCTTTCCTATCCCATCATCGCCATAGGACCTATCTGTGTCCGTGCAACATAAAACAAATTGAAAAAAGAAAAGTAAAGCCAAAATTGTAAAGTGCGGCCTCTGCCTCAAGCTAATAGATCATTGGGACAATACTCAGAATAAATAAATAAAATAAATAAAAGTATGTGGAGAAAACCAGAGGAGGAGGATGATGATGGATGGGGGCATAACCGGTGTACACACGTTATGAAAGTATGACATAACACAACTTGGAATGAACCAACTGGTAATAATGAACGTACAAATTTGGAAAACACCGAAATGAAATAACAATATGGAAAGGAGAGGGAAGAGAACTACCTACACACTGTTTTTATATTATGCTTGCCAATTCTGTCTGTGGTGTTGTGAATGTAAGGCAGGTAGGCAGTTCCCTTAATTTCTTCTTTTTGTGAGCTTTGCTTAGTTGTCCCTGTGAGATGCAGGGTTCTATGAATCCGTACATCGTTGTAACCATTACCCTTGAACGTGACATTCACTGTGTCCATCTCCTCCTGGATATTTGATGGCTCACAAATTCGTGACACTCTCGTGGTGAGTGTTGTGAGAGTGCCCTCTTTTTTTTTTTTTGTGCCTGATCGTGGTGAGAATCCGCATGGAGGTAGCGATTTGCATGAGTCGGGTTACGATAGATGGTAAGTCGTAAGGAGCTGTCGGTTTCTTTCTTACTAGAACATCCAAGAAAGGAAGGCATCCGTCCGACTCCATCTTCATAGTGAATTTAATTGATGGATGTTGCTGGTTCAAGTGAAAAATACATTACATTTCTCAGGACCTTCTGTCCATGCCACAAATGTGTCGTCCACATACCTCCACCAAATCATAGGTGGTTGCCAGCCATTAAGGATTTACATAGGTAGTTCTCTTCCCTGTCCTTTCTATATTGTTATTTCGTTTCGATGTCTTCCAAATTTGTACGTTTGTTATCACCAGTTGGTTCATTCCAAGCTCTGTTACGTGTTATAGTGTCATACTTCCATAATTTGTGTACACTGGTTATGATCCCCTGCCCCTCCCACAATGTCTCGCATCATTATCATCCACTAGTTTTCTCCACATACTTTCTTCCCATTCTTCAGTTCTGTTCTATTTTATCCTGGTGTCCTTCATTGCATTTTTTTTTTTTTTTTTTTTTTTTTTTTTTTTTTTTTTTTTTGCTAGTTGCTTTACGTTAAAAATTAAATAATTGAAAAAGAGGTTCAACCTATTCAATACATAAGAGAAAGAAATGTAGTGATTACCGGTCCCATTTCTAATTACTATTAAATATGATTACCGGTCCCATTTCTAATTACTATTAAATAAGAATGTAATCACTACATTTCTTTCTCTTATGTATTGAATAGGTTGAATCTCTTTTTCAATTATTTAATTTTTAACGTTAATACTTTCAATACAGAACAATGAAATTTTTATCTTTAGTTGCTTTACGTCACACCAACACAGATAGGTACAGGAAATGGCTAGGAGTGGAAAGGAAGCGGCCGTGGCCTTAATTAAGGTACAGCCCCAGCATTTGCCTGGTGCGAAAATGGGAAACCACGGAAAACCATTTTCAGGGCTGCCGACAGTGGGGTTCGAACCTACTATCTCCCTAATACTGGATACTAGCCGCACTTAAGCGACTGCAGCTATCGAGCTCGGTGCATTTATTTTATTAGTTTCTATTTTCTTCTACTACATTCATCCCTGATTCGTCTCACGTCCTCTCTGATACTTCTCAAGCACACACAGTGTGATAGAACATCTCAATTGGAGCTTAATGTTATCGTCAGCTCCCACTTGGAGTGCTATGCCAGCATGATCAAGCATATCACTACAGTTCTCCAATGGTAGAGCATTCTTAAATTCAAGCCCTCATTAGTGTAGAGGACTTCGTCGTGAACAGTCGAGATTTTTTTCTGAAGGGATGGAGCAAAGTTCTCTGCGAAACGTAAAGAGTTTCCCCTTGAAATGAAATGGCACATGGCTAAAGTGCTGGGAGTGTCCAAGGACATGTTTGGCTCGCCAGGTGCAGGTCTTTTGATTTGACCCTGTAGGCGATCTGCGCGTCGTGATGAGGATGAAAATAATGTTGAAGACGGCACATACACCCAGCCCCTGTGCCAGCAAAATTAACCAATCATGGTAAAAATTCCCGACCCTGCCGAGAATCGAACCCGGGACCCCTGTGACCAACGGCCTGCACACTAACCATTTAGCCATGGAGCCAGACAGTTTCCCCTCGTTTTCTTGACACAGCATAGGCCCAATAGCACGTATCATGTCCGCTTTAATTACTTCATTTATAACACAGTAACTAAGAGAACTGGGAGCAGACAACTTCCTGCTGGACTCCACTTTTTGTTTTAAACCAACCAGGTCACTCTTCCCAGATTTGCACCCAGCTTTTGGTTTTTCAATATAGTTCAATATATAGGTCTTGTTCAAGGTTTTTCTTCTAGCACTTCCTGACATCTTAAACATATCCATATATAACTACATTGTATGTGGTCGTATACCTTTTCTTTGTCCAGGAATACAGCTATTATTGTTGTATTACCGAGCGAATGTCTACGCAAAGTGGGTCACATAGCTGTCTACTTGCATTCAGGAGAGAGTGGGTTTGAATCTAACTGTCCGTAGCCCCGAAGGTAGTTTACCTTGTTTTCCCATTCTCGCACCAAACAAATGCTGGGGCTGTACCTTAAGTCCACGATTGCTTCCTTTCCAGTCCTAGAACTTTCTTATACCATCATCCTTATAAGATCTGTCTATGTTGGTGCAACGTTAAAATGAGAAGGAAATAATAGCAGTAAAAATAGAATAGTGTGCTATTTCTCTTACAGCACTTTTCAAAGAGCATCTTTGTTGCAAAAATGAGATGTATGGTAAATATACCTGGTCAATGTACACATGTTGCTCTTCCTCAAGTTTAGGTTCAATAAATTTACTGATTTTTGTTTGCCAGGATGGAATCTTACATATTTAACCCATTAAGGAGAAGGAACGCTACCAGCGATCACCTTTTTTGAACAATGGAATGGGTATTTCATTATCTTCCCAGATCTTGTTCAGAACTCTGTATATCCATTGAGCTGGGTTCTCCAAGAGCTCTGATCATGTCGACACTGTATTCATCCACCGAATGGATTTGTTACTCTTTCTATTCATTGCTGTTTCAACTTCCAGTCTGGTCAATTTCTGCTATATTATTGCTTCCAGGAATTGGAGGAACCCGGTGGGTTGTCACTATCATTACGGTTAAGGCAGGAATCAAAGTGCTTTCTGAACTCCTGTAAGATCTGTCTCTCATCTTTTGTTCATTGGGGAGTTCTACTGAGCTTAAAATATTGATCAGCATCCTTGATAAATGCCCTGAATTCCTTTCAGATTTTCCAAATTCAGTCAGTTTTGACTTATATCATCCCAGATGTAGCAATGAATAGAGTATAGGTTGTTGAACTAGTTTGAATTGGCTATTCCTTTACTTTCACAGAAATCCAGTTAACAACTCCTATTCATGTTCTCCACACTTTGTGAGTACGTTTCCATTCACTTCCATTCTGTTTCCTTTCCTTGTATGAACATTGTCCATTAGTACCTCACAATTCAACATCACTCGATGCCTTTTAAAACTTCCCTTTTACTTCCTCATCTAATCCTTCCTAGCTTGAATTACCATGATCACCAAATGTTCATTCATCACTACATCATTGGGATGATGCTTATCAAAAACTGTGTTATTTGGTAGAGTTTGTCTTATAATTAATCTAGCATTTCATGGGGGAAATACTGCTTTTTGATTGTTGGAAACTGAGCACCTACTGCTATGTTGTCAGTGTCTCTTAAAAGATTCTGAAATGAAATTTGAGGGTTTTTCTAGTGTCTCTTTCAGGGATTATCTTCCATGAATAGTGAGTACTGTGTAATTCTGTAAAACATTCTTCTCCATTTATGACCTCCATTCTTATTCATTTCAGATTATACATTCATTGGTTCTGGTCGAGAGGAAGAACGTAGATTTGTTTTGCTCCAAGAAGTGTTCCATAACTTCCCACAAGTTCCTATTAACATAGACATAAAAGTTGATAGTGACATCCTCATCCAGAAAGTTTGTGAATTGATTGTTCAGTACCGGCGTGAAGAGTATACAGTATGGGGCAATTTCAGTGATTCTGTAACCAAGAAGTGCTACAAAGTGGTGAGCTTATTTGCATCTTGTAATTAGTATGAACTTTTGGTTGCTCTGTTAGTAGTACGTGTTTATTTGTGGGGAAATCTTGTGTAATATTTAAAGGTCAGTCAGAAACAATGTGAACCGGGTATGTGAACGTTAGAGGATTGGCCATACTGATAAATAATTAGGAAAAAAATTTGATATCTTCAGCCTTTGTTATTTAATCAGCTGCTGAAGCCAATCAGTTTATTTCACGGGCGAATTCAAATAGGCTTTGCGAGGCGGTGTTGCTAAATCTGAGACTGACTTGAGAGCACCAATCCAAGAAAATCTTTGCCTAAGGAGGGATTTGAACTTGAACCTCCCAGCTGACAGGACCATGTCATATCAAGTATGCTACAGTGACACCGGCTGAAACTCGCACTGTGTTTGTATTTGATACTGATTTCTCGGCATCGGCAACTGCTAGGCAATTGGACATGTGTAGAAATGTTCGTTAAACAGCAGCCATGTGGTATGCACACACTGGACTCGGACTCACATTGCAACATAGGCCTCCTTCGAATGGTGGTCTCAAGCTGATCTTAAGCCACGTGCTGATTTAGCACCACCTCACAAAGCCCATTTGAATTTGCCTATGAAGTGATTTGGTTGGCTTACTTCAGCAGCTGATAAAGTGACAACAGTGTGTGATATCATTTTTTTCAAATTATTTATCAGAGTGACCAACCCTCTATTGCTCAAATACCCGGTTCATGTTGTTTCCGACCTCCCTGTATATGTGCTGCACCAGGAGTCTCAGTATGTCTTGGTTAATTGGTGGCTGGTTTACTGAAAGCTGGATGCGCATGTTCATGTTTCTTCTCAAGGTTTTCTTCCCCTGTCAAGTAATGGATAGAATAACATTGTTGTTATAATTACAAAATGATAAGCAAATAACTTCTAAAATGGTTAAAAATTATTACTGTGTATAAGTTACATTAGTACAGACAAATTACCATCAGATTTGCATTCATTACAGTGTTAACACTTCGTCCCTTCAGTAAATCTGGTGGTAAATTTTAGAGTATTAGAGAGTTTGTTCCATAGGAACCATGGTAAGGTTGTGACGTTTCCAAGTTTATTATGCCACTAGTCTACCCAGATTTATTTGCATATTATAGACAATATGGTGAAACGGAACCCTAATACAACTGGATTTGACCAATTAGAAAGTTGTCAGTTCAAAAATTGAACTTGGCTCCATTTCCATTGAAATGTCTTTTTATCACTGGTGAATATTGTGTAATTTGAATCCTTGGAGGAAATATTTGGGTAATTTAAATTTTATATACTTTTGGGACTACACTATTCACATTTACAGTGTTCATTCTATCAGTGTTTGTAACCTTTTATGAAAAAGAGATGTGCCAATGAAATTTAAAGAAACCATGTACCCTTGTGCATACCGTAACTAGGGCCCAGATTTTTAAAAAATGCGTATGCAAATACATATTTTGAAGGTTAGTGCATGTTTTAAATGTAAGTGCATAGGCCTATACAGATATATTTTTCTCTTATGTTTGATTGATTATCAAAGATTTCTGAACAAAATGAAAAATCGAATTAACTCTATAAGATATGTTGTACATCCCTTGACAACACAAGAAGCCTTTCCTGATCAAAGAAAGTGCTTTCAGTGTCTCAAAACAAACCGGTAGATGGATAACGACGCTTTTCACAACAGCTATTTCCTTCTTTCTGACATTCCTTTTTCTTTACAGTAGCCTCCCAAGGTTTGCTTAAACAAGTGTGTTCTTCTGTTAACTTACTCTTCGTCTGTTGCAGTGTTTTACCAGATTAAACTGTAAAAATGCCTAATGTTAAGAGCTCTAGATCCTTTGTAATTAAACAATGGATATCAGGCAATAGCGACTATACAAGTGGACGTGGTGAAATGTACTGTCAAGTGTGCGACAAGAGTGTAAAATGTGATAAAATATTTCAAATTGAACAGCATTCGAAAACAACACACATCAGATCAAAAGAACGGAGTAAGAATACGTATCGGCTACTTTTAACCGACGTGAAAATGTGGTGTGAAGTTTACACATTTTCTGCTGATATTTGTAAAATGTTTGTATGCAGCAACATTCCACTGCATAAATTTAATAATCCACATCTACGCTGTTTTCTTGAAAGGTATTGTGATAATCAAAGGAAACCAGATGAATTTACACTTTGGAAGAACTATTTACTTCCACTGCACGTTTCTTTCATGGATTCGATACGATCTGGCATAGGAGGAAACTGTGTCTTGATGAAACAGCCAATCCGTATGGTCAATACATTACAAACTTCATAGAGGGTAAATTATGTCCAGAAGAACACGACAAACCTCATTTACTTTCATGCAATGTGCTAGAATAAACCAACCACACTATTGTTGCAAGATTTGTTAATGATTCCCTGCGGCTTCTGTGGTGTAGTGAATCGGAGGGTGATTGCTACAACGTGTACCCTTCAGTCACAGATGCAGCATTGTATATGTTGAACACTGGTCAGTCTCTTCCAGTATTCTTTTCCAAATCTCATCCATGTTACATGTTTAGCATATGGATAGCATCAAATAGCAGAAGAGATACGTATCCACTTTCCATCTGTCAAGAAAATAATTTCTAATGAGAAAAATCTATTTCTGAAAGCACTGGCTCGTGTAGGGTTGTACAAAACTCATCTGCCTCAGGTTTCTCTTATGCATGAACTTGTTCTCACAAGATGAGGAACTTGGTTTCCCGTAGTATCGTTCTACCAGGAGAACCTTAATCAAGTGAAAGTTGTAGTTAAAAGTATTGCACCGTACCGTAGGTGTCAAATCACCTAGGACGATCGCTCCATTTCCTGTCTTAAAACTCTGACTAAGCTCAAGTGGGTAGAGAGTGGGTTAGGCTGCCACAGGGTAAAATATAAGTCGAGATCCACACATACAACTAAATATAATTACAGGAATGATGGAGGTTTGTTGAATGAGAAATACAGTTAAAAGGTAAGATGGATTTATTATCCGAAAAATAACTGAACCCTACTAACATATATCAACAAAACAAATTAAATTAGCCTGAATACGGCTCCAGTAATGTGACACGCAATCTCAAAAGAAAATGAAATGGAAATAAAATTACACAAATGAACACAAACTTGGGCATCGACCCAATATAAATTACACATTATTAACATATAGATATATATGGAGACTCAACACTAAGTTTGCGAATTCATAAGGTGTTTGTGTAAGTGCTTCTGTTAAGTGGGATGTCAAGTGGCTTAATGACCGTGATTAAGAAATGTTCAAATATGAATTCATGATATACGAAAATACTAGTGAAATACTGAGTACCCTATATTTACATCTGTTATTACATTCACAAAACATATAATACACATTGGTACAAGGTTGGCTACTATCCCATCCAAAAGACACATAATCTACTTGTGAGTTGCGGCTCACAGCAAAGGATCCAGACAGAACTGGAAAACCACAATCATCAAACAGCATAGGGCTGTATCCCCAAATTAAACAAGAAGACAAAGTATATAACAACACACAGCATAAATAACACTCCTGAAAATAAAACATTAACATGAAATCGCAAAAAATAAAAATAATGTAGGCAATGGCAAACTTTCCCGTATCATTCAGCTGCATATGATCATGTCGCAAAAAAATCGTCTCCTTCTCACGCCACGTGCTAGCCTATCAGCTGTAAACAACATATGCGGATCAATCCACTAGACTTGGTTTGCTGTTTGGGGGCAGGTCTTACTGTGGATACATACTTTCACTTTCACAGGGCTAACGGTATCTCAGCTGACTGCATTGCTCGCTCGGGAGCTCATCATTCATCAGCCTCTACAGGACTTCCTTTAAACACAGCGAGGAGACAAGTATCTCTCTCTAATACACAATATTCTCACTAGCCTAGCTTATCATTCACGGCTTAGGCTTCATTCGCTTTCCAATAAATATCAATCCCCCTTAAATATAGGACTCTCTCTGGCCTTTCATATATAAATCAGCTTTATCAAGTGTGCAACGGCACGAGCCCTTCCATTCAAACATAAAACAGCTTTATCAAACTTGCAACAGCACGAGCTCTTTAATTCACATCCATAGGTTTGATTCGCTATTCGCCCTTTCCTCAAACCAGCCTCCAATCCATTTCAGTGAACCTGAATTAAATCAGCGGCATGCATGTAACACTGAACATCTTGTAAACACTGAAAATACACATGCAGAAATAACATCCTTACTGAAACTATCTAATTTTGAAAATAAATTTATATCAACTCATTAAGCGTATTGCTTGTAAGTTATTTGATGATCACAGATAGAAAAACCTATCACTTGTAGCACAAAGAATAAGTTACATTGCACAACACAACACAACACACACAGAAAAATATACCATAATCGTACAGTTCCCTTGTATCCCATCTAGCTAATTATATATAGAAAATTAAACATGCATTCCAACCCTGTCCATATTTACATTCCATCAAAATTCAAAATAACCAAGTGCCAATCTGGCTGAATTTACATTTAATTGAAATATAATATTCCTCATTAGCATTTTATGTATACCAAGAATCATGCATAATAAGACATCATTGCACTTAACTTTCAGCAGCTTACATGGCACCAACCAGCGGGTCGCATCTCCGCTGCATCACGCCTCCTTAAGCCATCATTATCACAGGTATCACATGCAGATAGGTCCTAGCTTCAGCTTCTGGCATTGCCATCTTCTGGGTCTCCTTCCTGTAGATATCTGCAAGATATGTAGTATGTGAGTTCACTCTTTACCGCTTAGCCTGCTCGATTGCACAGCATTGAACCAAACACAGGCTACACTTAACTTAGCCCTTGCACAAAATATGTATTAGCAAATCGTACATTTTAAGATACAGAGCATCTTATGGGTTCGACACTAGTCCTTGGCACAAATTCGTACGGAATGCACTCGTGCAGCTTATCTCCCGCATTCGCGTACCGACAGATGATAATAATAATAGTAATAATAATAATAATAATAAGCATTAGTCAAGCTTGTTACTATCACATGCGAGTGTTTATCAGATTACACAGTTACTGCGTGTAATTAATGCCATCCCACACTTGGCAAAGGAATGCATTTAGTTTAAGGCAAATCACGGTATCAATTATACAAAGTTACACTGTTTCTTACACACAAGTCCACACAAAGGAAAAATCATTCCGCGTAGCAACTGAACCGCGTCACGTACAACTCGCACCAAGATCAACGGAAGAATGGGGAAACTTTCACCTCGCAGTGAGCTTAAGTAACCAACACCAAGTACGCTGGCTTCGGGGAATCCCCAACTGTTTGAAACTAAAGCCAATCAGCAGCTTAGCCTAGATCAACAGCTCTGCATTTAAACTTGACACTGGTATAAATATATATTGGAAGTGGAAAATGTTTATAGAATATTTTATTTGTAAACCTTGTTAAGTAGTACTTACTGTATGATCTGAAGTGTGGTGATAGAATGTTTTATTTGTATCCCATGTAACGAACTAACCTGTACAGTGTAAATATTTTGGTAACATATGGTATTTGTAAAAATTAGATTTCATTTCTATATTTACTGGAACTGTCCAGAAAGGTGACATGAATTTTGTAACAGGGTGTGTTGGCC
The DNA here is from genome assembly GCF_040414725.1 of Anabrus simplex. NCBI lineage: Eukaryota > Metazoa > Arthropoda > Insecta > Orthoptera > Tettigoniidae > Anabrus > Anabrus simplex. The sequence continues at coordinate 876,615,152 of NC_090266.1, read as the reverse complement.
TTTATTAGTTAGGTATTCTAGAAAGTATGTTCTGACTGTTCTGGCAATGGAAGATTTGCGATCATGCGTTTTTGAGAAAGTTATTTCAACATTGCGACTGAAGTAGGAGTTGTGATTGGTGAATCTGGGTGGCGATAGGCAGGCTTCTGCGTTCTGATTGGCTACTCCAAGGCCAGGGTTCGCTTTTAAAGAGAGCGAGGCAGCATTTCGTGGTCTGTCTGTCGGTCTTCTATCTCTTGACTGTCCGAAGTTTTGACGTCGTCAGCGACGCCTCGCTACCGGGATGGGCCATTTTGGGATAAGCACTCTTGATTTCTGTTCCACTTTAAATTGCTTTTAATGTTCGCTTGCCTTTTCATTTAGGAGTTTGCCCTAACCTCACCCAGACTCGCCACTCAATTATTTCAGATGCCTTAGCTTTCAGCAGGGCTTGCCTGTTTGCTTTCGAGGCATTCCCCTTTCCTTGTTTCGCTAAACGTGTAAATTGTAGTTTTATGTATTTACCTTGGGGTTTTGTCATTGCATTTTGTCTCATTTCGTACCATTAGGGGGGCGATGACGTAGTTGTTAGGCCCCTTTAAACAACAAGCATCTCGCAGCAAGTGGAAAAGTACTGGCGAGTCTCGCCCCCTCTCTTCACTCCAACTGACTTCCGGCCTCGCCTTCAGCTCTCTGCATTTGAAATATCAGAATGCTGTCCACGTTGAAAAAATTATTAAATATATAATTGGAGCATCTAGGGTATGGCTCAGTATTGATGATCATACTGCGTATGTCTGTGAAGCAAAGTGTGCATTTGAATCTGAGACTGTGTATAAAGACATCAGTTCTATCCATGTGCATTATTTGTCACTTTCGAAGGCGATTAAGGGCCTAGAAACTCGCTCTGCGCCCCTACACGAATCCCTTCAGTTATTTCAAAATACCATCGATTCTTTAAATATTGTCTCTGGTGAAACTGGAGAAAAAGTTAAATGGAAACTCAGTGCATTGTTGGACTCAAACCCAGGACTGGAAATGATAAGCTACTAAATAAGTGGAATCGGGCAGTCTTTGCCAGGAGAATGTTCCGAGCAGTCAGTGCCAGTGTACAAGTATTGCCCAGTTATGTCCATCGACGTAAAATGGTAATTTAATTTTCAGCATATAAATTAATTCTGTCCGACAACAGTAAGTCATTGACCCCTGAAAACATTGAAAAATTGTCAATAAACTACTGCCATACCTAATTTTTCAATGAATGAAACATATTTATCAATTTAACACAGAGTTAAAATTAAATAATGAGTTTGGTAAGTGTATTTTGTTTAATTTTAGTGCATATTATCAACATTTTTAGTGCATATGTGCATGCATATTTTTTGAGTTTTCAGTGCATATGAATCTGGGCCCTAAGCATAACATATAGAGCAGAGACTTGGTCGATGACAAAGAGAGATGAGAGCTCAATACGGTTGTCGGAAACAAATTTCTTGAGAAGTATGGTGCAGAAAACAAGAAGAGACAAAGTGAAGAATGAGGAAAGTGGAAAACTTTAGTGATAATATAGAGATAGGCTTAGCTATTTTGGACACGTTTAAAGGATGAGCGTTGAAAGAATGCCAGTTATGGAAAGGCAGATTAAAAGGAAAAGCGGCCAAGGACGACTGAGGCTGAGACGGATGGACTTAGTCCGAAACAGCATTCTTATTTGACAGCATAAGACAATGGAACCTGGATTGGAGCATAATGTTAGAGGGGGAGGTGTGGAATGATAGAATGAAACAGAGATGAACCACATTTGCCCCTACTGTGTTGCAACTATAAAATGGTAATTAATGATACTGTATATTGTCAGTATCATGAGTACATATATTGGGTGTCCCCAAATTGCAGCCCACTTCTTGAAGTTATCTCATACAATATTTGTGTGTGGTGCACCAGTAATGTAGATTGTATGTAAACTGGTGTTAAGAATTACAGTCAATTACAAGTTATGGCTCATTAAATGTAATGGTGTGTGTTTGTCAAAATAAAGTAAGTTGTGATGGTCCTGAATACGACTAATGAAAATACGTTCAATTTCATCCAGTTCAGTGAATCTGGTGTATACTCCAGGTTGTACAAATGGTTTTGTTAGTTTAGGGGTTTTCATGGAATTGGGTACTGGAAGAGTCTACTTGCTAATGATGACATAGATTTTTCTTGTATCCAGTTCTTGTATCTGGATTATTAAAAGGTTTCTCCCCTGTGATCTGTTTCCCCTCCTGTCTTTTCCCTACAACAATGTTTCTCAAACAATGGTCCGTGGACCACAAGCGGTCCTCGAGGTCTCTGAGATTGAACATGTATTCGGTAAAACCGAGCACTCGTTTGAGAAAAAAGGGAAAAAATAACTGCATAGTTGAGAACTACAAAGTAATGGAATTTCCATTGCAAAAGTTGTGTTCAATAAAAACTATGTTCAACACTGTTTATAGCTTTATATAGTTACAAATTTCCATGCAACTTGCATCTGTCTCTTACTCTTTCAGTATTTACATTTTATGAAATTTATGACACTGCTTACTTTACTGTCACCTACAAAGGAAGGGAATTACTGTTGCAACAGTTTCTTACAAGTATGTGTTGGGCACAATTTAATTTTTGTTGTTCTCTCTCTTCTCGACTCACCGACATAGAAAAGGGATTGCCGTAGAAAATATTTTTATTGCGTGGAAACGTGTTGTACACAGTTTCAAAATTAAATTTTATTGTTCTCTCTTCTCGGCTCAATAGCTTTCAGTTGTTAGAAATTCTTATGTGATGGCCATTAGCCTGTATTTGACAGTGACCTGTATTAAATAGTGCAAATTATACATAATGGAAAACTACCTACGAACCGGAACGTTAAAAAGAAAGGGCCGTGATCGTGACACACTTCATGTAATTTATAACTGTTATTTCTTTTTCAGGTATAATTCTCTTACCATATGTTTTCTTTTTCAGGTAATTTCTATGTATATTTATTCAAAATTAGTTTAGGCAGACTGAAGAACCTAACTGTTATAAATTAACTGAGTCAAAACTGAAAAGAGATGTAGGCATGTAGGCAGTGCTAATAGTGTAGAAGTTGTGAGTGAATCTGCTATTGCTGTAAGCAGAGTTAATGCTGTTAAAAATATCTTAATAATAATGTTATTTGCTTTACGTCCCACTAACTACTTTTACAGTCTTCTGAGACGCCGAGGTGCCAGAATTTAGTCCCGCAGGAGTTCTTTTACGTGCTAGTAAATCTACCAACACAAGGCTGTCGTATTTGAGCACCTTCAAATACCACCAGACTGAGCCAGGATCAAACCTGCCAAGTTGTGGTTAGAAGGCCAGCGCCTTAACCGTCTGACCCACTCAGCACGGCTTAAAAATATCTAGTGTTGGCTGTTCAAAGATAAAGAAAAATATATTTTCCAAACTACAACTGTTACTTGGAATTTCGATTCACCTGGTGTGATGATGGTGAACCAAACCCTCATATGTTGTGTGTTACAAAGTACTTTCAAATGACTGTACAAAACCTGCAAAATGAAACACCACTTAGAAATGAAACAAGCATGAAAAGTAAATTTGTAGATTATTTTCATCTATGTGCAGTAAAAATCTTATGTAGGTTTGATAACTAAAAAGGCCTTAGAAACTTCATATGTTAATAGTCTTTGTATCGCAAAGACCACTACCTTAATAATTTGAGCTGCGAAAGATATAGTTAAAACAATGTTTTCTGAAAGAATATCAAAGAATATTGATTTAATACAACTTATTATATGGTGCAGTTACTCATCGAATTAATGACCTGGTTAATAATTTAAATCTGAACTTATTAGTAGAAAGTAAGCTTGTTTTATTCACTTCAGAGAGACGTACTACAGATCTTTCAAACGGTTAATAAGGATGTGTTATTTCCCAAGACTTTGCCAACTCGTTCAACTGGAGAACATACTTTCAAAATTCTTAATGAGTACATACAGGAGTGTGAAATTAATTTGAAAAGATGTGTGGGATTTTGTTCAGATGGTGTTCTTACGCTCACAGATAGGCAAAGTGCATTATAGCTAAAGTCAAAGACGTTGTTCCCTATATTACTTGGACTCACTGTTTCATTCACAGGGAAGCCTTGGAGGCCAGAGGTATGTCATCTAAATGGAACACCATGTTAGAAAGCAGTATTTACGTTATGAAGGTAAGGTCTCTGAATAGCAGACCATTTTCAATAATTTGTGATAACCGTAGCTTCTGTTACATTTTTAATTTCGCTGGCTCTCTCAAGGTAAGATGCTCACAAGACTCTTTGAATTAAGACAGGAAGTCCTATTATTTGTATGTTCCACTCCTTATTACTGAGTTGTGGCTAAGTACATTGGCATATCTTTCAGACATCTTCTCAAAACTAAAGTTAATGAATTTGTTTTCAAGATAATTTATTGACTTTCCTCAGTGCTCATAAAAGGGTTTGGAAGGAAACTTAGTTTTTGCGTCAGTTGTGTATAACATAGAAAATGTTCACCATTTCCAACTCTAGAGCCTTCTTTAGTGGAAAATGACTAGCGTTAAAAAAAGAATTATGCAATGAGGTATGTACTCATCTTGAAACTCTGAAGTCACCAACTGAACATTATTTTCCATTTAGTATATATGATTACTCTCCATGGATTTGAAATTCTTTCCACTGTGATATTGAAAATAGCAAACTTTCATTGAATGAAAGAGAACAATTAAGTGAACTCTTAATGACACTGGACTTAAAATAAAATTTGAAGCAGAAGGCAATAGTTAATTTCTGGACATCATTGCTAGTGAAAAGGGGGTACAGTGAACCATCTAAGAATTAAAAAATATATATAATTCAGTTTTCTTCTACATATCTATATGAGAAAGGGTTTTCTTCACCACTGAAATAAAAATGAAGTACAGAAATAAACTCTACCTAGGTGCTGGTCTCAGACTTTAGCTCACCAGCATGCACCCATATATTTAACAATTGCGTAAGGATTGCCAGGCTCATCGATTTCATTAATGTAAGTACCAAACATGTTTATATAATTATTTTTTCAGTTAAGGTAGAGATGATGCAAATTCTATTCTAGAAATAAATTGATACCGTTCAATTATTTAAATAAACTCATATTAATCTAATAAAAAATGAAGGAAAGTGTAATAGTTTTTAAAATGTTGTTATATTAACTGATGAACACTTAATTTGAAAAAGTGATAAAAGTATGATAAAATTGTTTTCAAACTGGGCAAGAGGTAAGGTGGTCTGTTGAATATTTTAACTTATAAAAGTAGCCCCACTAAAAAAAAAAAAAAAAAAAAAATTGGAGAGAAATGTGGCTTTGTACAGCCAACCATTTCAGATTCTGCACTGTAGGGCCCAAGTTGATGCAATATTTTGGGTTTACGATATACTGTAAGTCGCTTCACAGAAGTGAATATGAAGAAATATATTTTTTAAAAAGAAGTAAAAGACATATCCATGCTAGAAATAGAAGAAGCTGTACGGAAAGTGAAGTGTAGCAAAAGTACGTGGAGTAGATCAAGTGGCTACGGAGATGATAAAGGCAGTGGACCCAGTGGGAGTACTTTGGGGATATGGAACAAAAAAGTTACAGAAGATTGGAGTAAGGGTAGATGGTTTAAAAAAAAAGTTATGGAAACATGTCTCTGGCAGGGAAGTGTACTGCAGGGTTTCCCAATCTTTGTGCCTGAGGCACCCTCAGCATATTGCATGCATGTCCAAGGACCCCCAGCCACAGAACATAAAACTTAATTCAGTAAACAGACAACATAATTTTGTAATGTTACCATGTTTAATTTTATTCTAACATTGTAGGCCTAATACTTACCTCTTTAAATTTTAAAGATATTTAGCTTCATTTACATAAACATACAATATAAATATGCATCTTACCAGGATTATCTGATTCGAGAACTGGAAAGAATCCAAAGAAAAGCAGCTCAGTTTTTTCTGTGTAATTTCTGACAAAAGAGTAGTATTATGAAAATGTTGCAAAGTTTGGGCTGGGAAGACTTGAAAGAAAGCAGAAGAGCTGCTCGACTAAGCGGTATGTTCTGAGCTGTCAGTGGAGAGACGGCGTGGAATGGCTTTTGTAAACGAATAAGTGTGAGTGGTGTGTTTAAATGTAGGAAAGATCACAATATGAAGATAAAATTGGAATTCAAAAGGACAAATCGGGGCAAATATTTGATCATCGGAAGGGGAGTTAGGGATTGGAATAATATACCAAGGGAGATGATCAATAAATTTCCAATTTCTTTGCAATTGTTTAAGAAGAGACACAAGATAAGCAACAGACAGGGAGTCTGCCCCCTGGGCAACTGTCCTAAATGCAGATCAGTGTTGATTGGTGATACAACAATGTGACACTTTGCTAGTAATTACAACATTTTCAATCTGGAAACTTACTTGAGAAAATTCACCTGGTACAGTTGTTAGTTCAATGGGAGACCAAGTATTGTTAGGTCTGGTTCAAGCGTAGTCAATGGAAGCTGAAGATCAGCTACATTAGCTGTGTTTCAGTACTTTGTTTTCATTTGTGTGAAAACAGAAAAAGTACTCACAGAGGCACGAGGGCGAATCACAAAGTAAGTTATACTTCCAAGTTATGGCCATTTATGAAACCACCTACACATAAGGCAACACAGCTTTGACAACATACAATGCAAGTTTCCTTTTCCACATAGTTCCCGAGTGATTGTAAACATTTATCGGAACGGTCAACTAACTTTTTGATTCTGGATGCGTAAAAATCACCTCCAGTGGTATGTAACTGCCCGGAGAGAGCTGTTTTCACCACCTCATCGTTTTGGAATTGTTGTCCACCGAGATATTTTTTCAGCTTACTGAACATATGATAATCACATAGCGCTAAATCTGGACTGTATGGAGGATGTTGCCATACCTCCCACTTGAATCGCTGCAGCAGTTCGGACGTTTGGCAGGCCGTGTGAGGGGTTGCATTATCATGCAACAAAATCACACCAGTGCTCACTTTTCCCCACGTCTTTTCTTTAATTGCCTTACGCAACTGGTTCAATGTTTGACAATAAGAAGCCATGTTGATTTTCATGCCTTTTGGCATAAATTCCATGTGCACCACACAATCCATGTCAAAGAACACTCTCGCCATAACCTTTCCTGCTGAAGTTTGGACCTTGGCCTTCTTTCGTGGTGGTAATATGGTGTGCACTCATTTCATCGATGTTCTCTTTGCTCCAGGGGTGAAGTGGTGGACCCACATTTCATCCCCTGTGAGGATTCACAGCAGAAACTTGTTGCCCTCCACAGAACACCGTTGCAAAAATGCCAGTGACGATTGGAAACGTCCCTTGTGAACATTTGTGAACAGACGTGGAACCCATCTTTGACACAGTTTGCAAAATCCAAGGTGCTGGTGAACAATGGAGAACACACTCCCATACAAAATGGCAATTTCCTGCAGTGTAATGCACCGATTCTCTCTAATGATCCCATCCACACGGTCAACATTTGCAGTGGTACTGGACTTTGTGGGCCTGCCTTCACAATATTCGTCCGCGAGGTCAGTGCGTTCAGCTTCAAATTGCTTACACCACTTTACAATATCTGGTTGAGAAATTGCACGCTCACCATATCCAGCAGTGATTTCATGATGAATGTCCGTGCAATTGAGCCATTCGGCCCATAGAAATCTGATCACTGCACGCACTTCCAATTTAGAGTGAACATCCAGTTGATGTGCCATTGAGCCTAGCCCACTCTGCACACACAATATTATGGGATACCACACCAACCTTCCTATCGGACATGTCAGCAGTTACTGCAGCTTGCTCCGCATTGGCCACGATCACGACACACAACATGCTCTCGCGGTGAGCTAGTGTAACTAATTTTTTATTTGCCCTCGTATGTTGTCATGAAAGGCTTTAAACACAGTGTTGCCTTTCTAGAAGTTGCAGGGTATAATGGACATGCACGGATCCAGAAATCAGTCAGAGACATTGAGTTGTAGGGTCCTCAAAGAAGAGTCACAAGATACTTCGGCTAGTTGATCTTCCTCAGGGGCGGACAATTCATGTTTAGATCCATGAGATTTTCTCAGCTAGAGGCAGAAAATATTGTCTGAGTGTAGATCCTAGCAATTGTGGGTGTTTCACCTTTACGACACTTAGGCCCGGTTTATTCAACCTCAGTTGACATTTAAGTGTCTGTTATAATAATTTAACAGTGAACTTAACCAAATTAGCATTTAATCAACATTGGTTAAGACTAACAATCTGTTAAACTCTCAGTTAGGTTCAAGCAGTTAAATTCTCTGTTAGCTCAAAATATGGCAGGTGCACTAGATCCAGAACGAGTTTCAAATGGAAGAGATGATTTTGATACAGTTGTTTCAGTTGCTTGGGCGTACGTTGACTAACGTCCAGTAGCGTATACTGAGGGCTACCAAGGCTATTGCTGAAGCCCAAACTTCAAATGAGAAAGATGGAAATCTAAATCACATTATGACGTAAGCATCTGACACATTGTTCTATTTACAAAACCCGAAAGCAATGAGAAAAAACGTTGCTCGTATTTCCGAGTGCAAGGCATCGGAGACGGATATCACAGTCCAGGCACTGCATCCCTCTCCCCTTGCCTCACCTCGTGCGGCTCGCTGTTGAATGAACGACAGGTGCGGGGACCGAAGGGATAGGTGGGCAAGGCTTTGGTCCGTCAGTTCACCACTCACCCTGCCACTGCAAAGGAGGGAGAGAGCTCATTGAGTCGAAGTTCTCCGGAAGACTCCAAACAGAGATGATTGTCCCATGTACTGCAGTGTCACGTGTTTGCTGTTGCATGAACAAGACATCTTACTGATTGTTTATAGTTGAGAAAATTATTTGTGATTTTCAGTGGTATTACTGTTCTCAGAACAATTTTAGTTTAGCCTATTTGAAGTACAGTGTGACTGATCATGTGGGTTTACTTTTGTAAAAAGGCTGAACCGTATAAAACAGGTACTGGATAAACCATTCTTGCAATTGAAGTAAGCAGATAAATTGCTGATGGTTTAAAATGGTAAGCCTACCCCACATCTTCCCCAAAATCATCCTCCTCGTACTCTTAATTTCCCTGGTTTGGGGACTGGGTGTTTATGATGTCTTCACAGTTCATCTCATCCTTCTTAAGTCACCACCAAACCTTTCCAGAAGACATTATTATTATTATTATTATTATTATTATTATTATTATTATTATTATTATTATTATTATTATTATTATTATTAAATCAAAATGTAAACCAGCGGTTGTACCCGTCATTCACTGGTTTATTACCTTCCTCGGTAGATCAGTGATGGTGTCTGACCTATGATCACGGGTTCAATTCCAAACAATTATGCCTTCCACATTGTATATACTTCCTGACCTCATACTTCTGCTGACTTAATTATGTAGATAACAGAGTGCTGGTATTTCACTCCCGTCTACTTCTATATCCTTGTAGGAAGACACAAGGGCTGCTGTTATAGGAGTAATATAATTTTCTTGTTATAGGTACACCTACTAAAATGAAATGCAATCTTTTAGGGTTCGTTTTCTCTTTTGTTGTTTGGAATCAAATTCGTGATCATGGGTCGGACACCACCACCGATCTTTTGAGGAAGCTAATAAACTAGTGAACGACGTGTACAACCGCAGGTAATGCTGTAAAATTCTACAATTTAATTTCATGATGATGAAGATGATAATAATAATAATAATAATAATAATAATAATAATAATAATAATAATACTGAGCTCGATAACTGCAGTCGCTTAAGTGGGGCCAGTATCCAGTAATCGGGAGATAGTGGGTTCGAACCCCACTGTCGTCAGCCCTGAAAATGGTGGCCTTTCCCATCCCATTGTCGCCATAAGACATATCTGTGTCGGTACGACGTAAAGCAAATGGCAAAAAATAAAATAATAATAATAATAATAATAATAATAATAATAATAGTGCATAGCGTCTGGAAAGGCTTGGTGGTGACCCATTGAGGATGAAATGAATGACAAGGACATCATAAACACCCAGTCCCCAAATCAGGGGAATTAAGAGTACGAGGAGGTTGATCCTAAGAATTGAAACGGGGCCATCGGACTAAAGGCAAGCATTCTATCCATTTAGCCACAAAACCAGGCTTTAATTTGCTAAACACTATGCTACAATTTCCACTGATCAGGCGTTGAGTATTAGTAGTGGAAGAAGCCTGGGCAGTAGCTTGTGAAACTGCCTTGACAACACAGCAGGCTACTCTAGTGGCTAAAAAAGCTTAAGACATTCACTAAACCAATTGTTGAAAAGGCGGGGGTGGGGGGTGTAACCTAACACGAGTGGTAGCCCACGTCGTGATCCTAGCATACGTCACTGCTAACATCAGTATGTAGATTGAATTTACTACAAATTTTCTGCCAAGCGTCACCTTTAGCTTTGAGCACGGATCCATTAGATTGCTTACTTTTTATAACAGGTAATTCAGTGTTCTCCCCAGAAATTTTCACCAGCCGGGTGGCAGGAATGAGCAGCCAAGCGGTAAATACTACGTAAAAAGTTATTATGATCAAATTTCAGTTTATTCCCCTCGGAGCATTAACAGTAATATCAGACAGATAAACATTAACTGCAAAATTGAACTGGTTTAGTGTTATCACGAACAAGACATGCGAGTACAGTATTTTGAACTTCCATGTTTTGTTGCTCGTTCATCGTGTAACACCGGGACTTACCGCGGTTGTTGTAGAGTGCTATGCGGAATCTAATGCTCGCATGCTAATCTGGACACTGCTCGCATATGATACTACGTGATAGTGAACTTGTATTTAGGTCTAATTGATGCAATTATGCTGTCGATAATGATTTAGCATTTAAATAAGCAGTTTTCAGTAGTTACCCTTTAATTTGGAACACCTTTTGACTCAAATATGTATTAATGTTATGAAACTAACACATATGTAGGTTATGTTAGCCAGGCTGTCTGTAAAAATGGCAGGGCGCTGTGCCTATTAAGAAGGTCCTAGGGAGAACACTTGGTATATACTTGGAAATAATTTCCAAAATAAGAGAAATTTAAACCACGCGTTTTCTTCTCGTTTTTTTTTTTTTTTTTTTTTTTTTTCCCCTGTTGGTCTATAGAGCAAGAGAAAGTTCACTTCACGCTCAAGACAAAAAATTTGAATGAATGTTAACTTCACGTGCTTTGGTTTACATCTGTATTCAAACAAAAGCACATCGAAGCGCACTCATAAACTGCACGGTCTGCCGCTTTTGACTGAGAAAACCATCATGAAGTGTGCTTATGCTCCACAGTAATGCACATCAACATGCCGCCAAATGCAATTATGGACAGTCGTTGCTGTTTTCACTGGGGTGTTATGAATCACTTCCTTGCAGTCCTCTCCCCTTGCGATAGTTACGTCTTTGGTCTTCTGAAGATAGCCCTGGAGATTTTGTGTTTCACCACCAATCAAGTGGTTCCTAATGCTGTAGTAGAGTGCTTCAACCAGCAGCCAGTGTCCTTCATTGTGAAAGGTATAGAGAAACTTGTTCGTTGAGGTGCCTGAATCACGGGGGTGATTATCTGTGGACTCTCAAACTGTCGTCATTTTGATACAGTATGTGTGGTTAAGTACATATACTGTAGTGTTAGTTTCTGGACACCATTGTATGTTTCAGTTGAACAACCCTTGTACAGGATTTGTCAAAATTTAGTGGTAATAATAATTTCGTGTGGCTATTTCTAGCTGAGAGCAGCCCTTGTAAGACAGACCCTCCGATGAGGGTGGGCGGCATCTGCCATGTGTAGGTAACTGCATGTTATTGTGGTGGAGGATAGTGTTATGTGTGGTGTGTGAGTTGCAGGGATGTTGGGGAAAGAACAAACACCCAGCCCTCAGGCCATTGGAATTAACCAATGAAGGTTAAAATCCCCGACCCGGCCAGGAATCGAACCCGGGACCCTCTGAACCGAAGGCCAGTACGCTGACCATTCAGCCAACGAGTCGGACAATTCAGTGCTGAAACTTAAGGAATGGATTCCTCATGTAGAGAGTAGCAAAAAGAAAAGGGCCCAGATATGCATAACTGCAGAGTTATCCAGCCTTTTCTCAGCTATTATGTTCTGACTTTTAAGCCCGTGGACTTTTACCTTTGGGGGACATAGTCTGTCATTGTGTATTTGACTGCTTTTGGTGATGAGTAAAGCCAAATTTTATGACATAACAAGTGCCAAAAATTGAAGGAAATTATTCGTATACTGAGGACTGTAATTTTCATACAATACTAAAAGAACCCGAATAACAATAAAAACAACAACTGGGTGAGTTGGCCATGCAGTTAGGGTCGTGCAACCTGTGATTTTGCACTCGGGAGATAGTGGGTTCGAATCCTACTTTCAGCAGCCCTGAAGATGGCGTTCCGTGGTGTCCCATTTTTATAGAGGAAAATGCTGGGACTGTACCTACTGATGGGCAGTCTGAGACGGGGTCTCGATATTTCTTGCGACTATTGCAAGCACCTGTTTCTCACATTAAACGTTGAGAGACCTCGAGAGCATTGTTCCCACATTGTGTGGCGAGCGGCGTGTTGCAGACATACAGGTAGGCGGAGCTGAATGCTTGTACCGAGTATGCGAATAGCCAACCATGGGCCTTCTCCATTCCTTAAAAATGTATCAACAAGCAACTAGGCCGTTCATTTCTACCGAGGTCTGTTATTAATTCAGTATAACAACTACAAAGGATACGCATTCTGGCATTGTATGCAGTCGTAAGTTCACAAATGAGTAGCTAAGCTCAGAAACTGATGGCTGCATTATCACTCATAATTTATCAGACCCCACATTTAATATCCATTTGACCAGTACTTGTGTTTACTGACATTATGCTGACAAACGGCGGGGGGGGGAACTCTTGCAATGTTATAGAGTATCTGCGTCATAATTAGGTACTTCGGTATATGACGGTGTCACCTGTAATTGTGTCTTACCGAGCTCGATAGCTGCAGTCGCTTAAGTGCGGCCAGTATCCAGTATTCGGGAGATAGTAGGTTCGAACCCCACTATCGGCAGCCCTGAAGATGGTTTTCCGTGGTTTCCCATTTTCATACCAGGCAAATGCTGGGGCTGTACCTCAATTAAGGTCACGGCCGCTTCCTTCCCACTCCTAGCCCTTTCCTGTCCCATAGTCACCATAAGACCAATCTGTGTCGGAGCGACATAAAGCAACTAACAAAAAAAACAAAAAATTGTGTCTTATTGTACGCGACAACTTTAAGAATATGTCCGAACCGCAACGCAAGTCATGGACGTGGAATTATTTTGAAGAGATGCCACATAGCACAGTTCGCTGTGTTTGTTCAAAAGAAGTAAAATTCATCAGCAGAAATACTTCTGGGATGATCCGGCACTTAAAAACGCATTATCATTGAAGGGGAATCGTCACAGAGAACATCTCCGGCCCGGTCTGTATCACAAGAAGCTACCCTGTTGACAACAATTGCGAGGTATCCAGATAGGTGTTCATCCTATCCAAAGTGGTTAACACCGGGCGAGTTGGCCGTGCGCGTAGAGGCGCGCGGCTGTGAGCTTGCATCCGGGAGATAGTAGGTTCGAATCCCACTATCGGCAGCCCTGAAAATGGTTTTCCGTGGTTTCCCATTTTCACACCAGGCAAATGCTGGGGCTGTACCTTAATTAAGGCCACGGCCGCTTCCTTCCAACTCCTAGGCCTTTCCTATCCCATCGTCGCCATAAGACCTATCTGTGTCGGTGCGACGTAAAGCCCCTAGCAAAAAAAAAAAAAAAAAAGTGGTTAACAAATTATACAGGGTTATTCAGCTAAGATATTCACCTCAAATACCCCGTGAACCGTTCAAGATAATGACATTCTGTTTTCACTTTTGTTGATGGTATTAAGGGGCTCTTAGATTGGACTTGCAGTACTTTCTCAGGCTTTCGACAAAAATTATCGGCACACACGTTTCCACATGACTGTTATTTCACGTAATTCTCACGCGAATCTCAAAATCTGTGACGTCAGTCTCAAGAGTCTTGAGTGAGAGCATTGCCCATCACTAGGTGTACCTTAACCAAGGCCATGGCCGTTTTCTACCCACTCCTAGCCCTTTTCTGTCACATTGTCATCATAAGACCTATTTGTGTCAGTGCAACATAAAGCAAAATTGTGAAAAAAATGATATTATATTCCCAGTTCTTTAGTTTTTTTGTATATTTCTTCTAGTAAAAATCATTGAATACCTGCACACTCGTAACAGGAGCATTCCATAGGAGAAAATGTCTGGAATAAAAGATTATTATTGGCTCTTGTATAAGAACACTTTGCACTGTGCAGCTGTTGTGCTCTGTACTTACCTCATTCTGCATAGCAATAGGTGACAGTCACCATGTGCAGGTTTTCAAAGGTAAAATACCATTGGTTGTCTGCCTGCACATTGTTGTGCAGCTGTAGATGGTTTTACTTTGGCATTCTCAGCACAACAAGACACAAATAAAGATAACATGCATTCTCTCTGTTGTGTACAAAAGCAAACACTTGTACAAACACGAACTTAATTTTATTGAATCACCAATTTACAAATATTCATTCACTTTAATTGTACTGGAATAAAGATCGTTCTTGCTGGTGACCATGAAAATTAACTATGTACATATTATTTACAAAGTGCTGATTAGTGGGAATGGCTGTTGTCATTCCTGTGTGTGCTTTAAGTCACAATAATATTCTCATTGCCAGAACACAAATATTAAGGGAAGTCGTATCTTAAAGCCCATTAAATTGAGAGTAAGTAATGAAGTCCTTCTGTACAATAGAATGAATAATGAGTATGCTGAAAGCAAGGAAGACAAGTGAGAGGTAGGAAGGGAATAGCTGATTGCGTGTGCAGAGGTGAAACCTCTCGACCTGCGTTAGTCCACCGGTCCGGACCACATTTTCAATAGAGGTACCCTATGTGGCTGGAGTATGGTGTAGACAGGTCAGCATACGACAATGCTTGCAGCTCATCCTGCACGCCAATTTATACTGTAAGTTGGCGTAACATCACTATCCAGCACTGCACTCAACCGCGTTGACTCCAGACGAAGGCCCGCGGCACGCAGTTCAATAATGGGCACTACAATGCACTTCCTCCATAAAGCACATGTTTCTGTATATCTGTCCTTACATATTTCCACAACTCCACTGAAATACTAGTTTTATTAATATGTACCATACACCTGGTTCATCACTAAGACCTACCTCTTGATTTTCACTTCCTCAGTTGCCCAGATTAGCTCTAGTATCTCATCACTTCAGGAATGTGGGTTTTCCACGAAAGTGATATGGGGTGTCGATACTTTCTCATTGTCCCAACTAAATGTTTAATCAATTTGCATAGTTTTATACAAAGCTGCAGTTGTATTGAAATGTGAAAATTACTGCGCAAAGGACAAAATGGAGGAAAGATGACCTAGAAGTTAGTATCTGTCAGTGAAACATGTACCTCAAAATGACACAATGACACAAAACCTTAAAAATTAAAAACATTGGGCAGGGATGATATTTAAATATTTCCATAATCCAGACGACATCACAGATGTTCTATACACATTAGCTAACTTACGTGTGTGATATACCATTTAGAATATGGTGAACCAATTCCCCGTGCACAAATTGTGGCTGCCTGTCAGACTACGCATTACACCAGACCTTTTTTTATCATGTTTGGAGCTCAATGCGAAGATGAGTGGAGACCTGTATTCAGGCAGGAGGAGGTCACATCGAACATTTCATCTCGTATGTGAACAGTGTGTTCCAGCAAGCATTACAGATGTGTTCAGCTTAACAGTGTGTCAGTGTTAAGAGTGTTGATTTGCACTAAAATTACTGAAAGTCCTTATAGCTCTGTAATTATGCATTTCCAGACCCGACCCATTTTATCATACTTATCTTTTTTTTTTTTTCTTTACGTGAATGATCTGTTACTGAAGTTTTAACATTGAGATTTGACACACCATGTATATACCATCCAGGCCATCTGTGTTACAGCACACTTTGAAGGCAAATTCTGTATTATTGTACTTTGGTCTTGATGATGAGATTCGTAGTATAAATTAATTTATGATGTCTTTGTCTTACAGAACCCACAAGTGAACCTTCTATTTTCAATGAAGAGAGTGGTTCATCTCTTAATACTTCTATACACAGGGTTGCTACCATTCTTCCCTTTAAAAGAAACACACTTAGAGATCTTCCTTCCATCCATTTATTTAAGGTGAGCTTTTATTCATACTTTCATCACTTTTAATATTTTGTGGTGTATTCATAGTGTATTCGTGTTGTATAAGCCATTTATTCATTAGATCAATAACTAATCACAAAGTTATATTCCTATAATCATTCACCATCAAGAACAGGAAGAATAATATTTAATGAGGGTAGAATTAATACAATTATTATCAAGAATATATGAATGTTACTAATGGAAAATAAATTTAACTTTCATAACCTTTCCTTGTGTTAAGAAATAAGTTAACAGTTGTTATGAAGAAGCCTATAATTATTTCCATTTAGCGAGAATATATGATGATTGCCATATACCTTCATTTTACTAGTTCTCTTTAAGAATGATAGAACTAATCTTGTGTAATAAAGTGTTTCATTTTGTTATTCAACTCGAGCAATACAACTCCATACACTGATCACTGTAACTCCCTGTTGCAAGATACTGTTGCATATACTGGCTACTAAAATAATCAGTAAAGCGTCATTGCCAAACATTTTAAAATTAATTTTTTACAAGCAAATACCTACTTACTACACAGAAAGGATATATTAGACACAAATTGTACACCAGATAAAGCATTCTAGTATTTAAAACGAACCAGTTTTTAATTGCTTGCCTTGAAGCATAAGCTTATAAATGCTGGGGACACCACATAAAGTGTTCTGTTTCTTAGGGCACAGTGTTCTTTTATTGGTATCCAGAAACCACAAAAAGAATAAAACTGTAGTACTGAAAGTACCATTGCAGAAATTTCATTTAAAATTATAGTGTAATATAACCTATAGCATTAGCAGGAAGTAAACGCAAGACTGTTCTGTGTAGTGCAAACTTAGATGTCTGTCTTTGTATCTAAGTGCTCTATCATAATCCGAAAATCTCCTGTAGATTCTCACAACATGCAGATTTTTTTAAAAAATTTGTAGTATTCATTGTTTCAAATACAGTAGATTTAGTTACACATCAAACATGTGAATAAAGACATCCTTACTGTTTTTTTTTTTCGAGTATTTTACTGTCTTGCTATTTCAGGAAGGAGCATGAGTGTGTCATTCGAGTAACCAATATATCTCAAGCATTTCATAAGATAAAATTATGAATGAGTAAGTTTGGAAGGGAGACAAGCAAATAGGATCTGTCATCTGGTAGTTATACTTTGACTATGAAACAATTACATGTTCTGGTGGGCTTGGGTCTGAATGAGAACGGAAATAAAGAATAACCACAAGAAAATATGGTATAACAAAAGCCAGTGTTGGGTATTGGAGTGAAGACAGATAGTCCAAAAATGTGTACTGTACAAGAAAGGCATTCATATGATTTCACAAAGCACTTTTTAAGCCTGATTTAAGTTTTTGAAGGAAAGTGGGGGTTTGTCTTGCATTCAGGGTCATCTTGGATTTAGAGAAATATGGTATTTTTTACTGCACAGGACCATCGATATATATCCACAAACAAGAGACTTTCACTACCGATAGTGGATGGTCGACGTGCTGAACGCAGTTCGCCCTTACCTGTTATAGCAGCAGAACCCTTGATAGAAGAGTTGAGAATGAATTACAGTCAAACCTCGATTATCCGTCCCTGGAAACTACGCTTTCCCGGATTATTCCGTCAAATTACGTAGTCCCGCGAGCATTCTAGTTAAATCACATTGTGAAATTCCTGCATTATCCGTTCCTCGAAGAAACTATTTCCCAGATCAACCGTCCAGAATTTTCAGTTCCATCAACGCTAAATCCTCGAAACTTTCTTCTCTCCAGAAACTATATCTCACGAAAGGATGACTACGGCATACCTTTGCATCTTGGCATTAACGTCCCATTATTGCAACCTTAGAGCAAGTACTACTGGAAATCAGCGGTGAATGTACATAAGGGACCGTCTAATCATCGTATTCGGGTGGTATTGTTTAGAGAATCTTCGGAAATCATAAAGCAGAGAGTGGTCACAACAATTGGAAGGAGATAGAGCGCATTTCGACAGCTCCACTTGAATCAGATCAAAAATTAGATGTATGGCTTTTCAGGGGTTTGCTCTATTAACCAGCATTTCGTCTTAGGCCTGACACTAGACTCGTCAGAGTGGGATGTGTCAGACCCTACCCACTTATGCTGGGGTGTATGCAGGTGAACTTATCAGAAGCCTCTTATGTGGCACAGTCTGATAACTGCATACGGGAGATAAAACTCCACAATGGAATTAATGCCCGCCTAGCAATTTCAAATGGTAATTCTAAATTCCCATGGAGGGAATTGGATATTTTTCCACCAATAGAGCATATCAAAAATCAGATCAAAAATTAGATGTATGGCTTAGCTAAGACGAAATGCTGGTTAATAGAGCAAACGCCTGAAAAGCCATACATCTAATTTTTGATCTGATTTTTGATATGCTCTATTGGTGGAAAAATATCTAATTCCCTCCATGGGAATTTAGAATTACCATTTAGCTCCACTTGAAGGCGGAATGAGTTTCATCAAACGTTCGTACTTGTAAAACGTCTACATAATGTCCAGAGTTAATGTTGTTGTTGTTTTTTTTTATCGCCGAACAGGTTTCCGGCACTTCCCTCGGGGCAGTAGGCATTCAGGCAGAAATCGAAAATTTTCCTTCTTAACACAAATCTAGTATCAGGACGAATGGAAATTTCTATTCGTCATGCTAGTATTTTAATATTATTGTATACGATTATATTATCGAGACCAGAACAGATGTTGCACCTTACATACTTAAAGGCATGGGAGGTCTTGGAATTGCCTATTACTGTTTTGGTCCTAATATAAGGCCGGGAATTTTACGTTTTTGTGTTACAAGTGATAAAAATCATTGTTATCCGTATTGAAGATACTGAATGTAGGATGTTAAAAGGTTTGTTTTTTTCCACCTATTCAATACATATAAATTTTATAATTAGGAATTTATTGTAGATTCCACTTGAGACATGTTTCGCCCTTCATTGAGGGCATCATCAGTCAAAATATCACCTCAAGGTAAAAAATCAGGTAACTGGTTAGTAGTAGACATGTACAAATTAATACATATTATTAACAACATATAAAAATTAAGTATGGGAAGAAATTTGCACAAAAGTCATGGTTGAACATGTAGGTTTAGATGAAAAGTCAGCACCAATGCCTAAAAATAACAAAGTAGAGTTCTGCAGTGGTGCTCTGGAGAAACAGTTGACGCAATCATATGAAAATAAAAAGTTTAAAAAATATTTACAATAAAACAATTAAGGGAGAAAAGGTGTAGTGTTTGGCATCAATGTTAGTAACCAAAAATTGATGTCAAAGGTTGGTAACTATACAGTATTTACATAGTTCAATTGAACAGTTGAGATAAAGTTTTTTAAAAATATTTACATTTAACATTCAGCGTAAATGTTTGTAATAAAAACATGTTAATGATTGGTAACTATATAGTAATTACATTATCTAATTGAAAGTTGAGAATTTACAATTATATACATATTTACACAAGAGCAGCTGGTGCGCAAGGATAAAAAATTTTAGTACCAAGTGCGTCCTGATGTTTTAGAGGTTGGAAGAAAGAATTAGCATTGACATTTCAGAAATATGTAGAGCAGATTATTTTAGTTAAAAATCACCGGGGGTAGGGGAAATTTTTATAGCCAAATGAGGTTTTATAGGCATCAAGCTGAAAGTTTTCCAGTTGAAGCGCCGAGATCGGGACGGAGACTGGTCAGTGTGGCTGGAGATTCATGGGTAATTCGTGCGTTTGAACGACAACACTGGTGACAGTTAAAGTGGGTAATTGCTAATTAGGAAAAATGTTGTGGGTTGAAACTTCTGCTTATTCTTTTAGTTGACTTCTGTAGCATCGATTGTGATGTGGAGACATCGGTGTGAAATGCCGGTGAGACAAAATGATATTGTTCCGTGGAATAAAATAAGGCGGACTACGGGATGAAGTTGTTGGTCTTTACTGGTCTGGTGAGATAGAATAGAGTTGCTTGTGTTGTGGACTGCTGTGGAGAGATTATAAAGTATACGGCAACTGCAGAGTCAGAGCGTTAAAGCTGAGGTGAGGCATCTTCTTATTCTGACTGCGAAGAGGAGCCGTAGTGGCCCGCCATGTTTGTGCCGATGTGCACTGGGTTCCGGTGAGTTGTTGAAAGTTGTATTGTAAGAAGTGGAAGTTATCTGTAATTGAGACGTTAATAGTATTAGTTGGTGTGTAAGAAAGGTTTATGGTAAGTAATGAAGAGTGAATGTTATGTTACGTACCTGATGTGTCGCTGAGAGGTGATTGTTGATGAGTATTGGTGGACTAAGAAGGAGGCTCAGTCGGTAATACGCACATGCGGTTAGCAATGGCGGCGGGAGGAGTGGATAGCTTTGGGGGGGAGGGGCATGGGCGGAGTCATGCGCAAAGGTGAGCTGTCAGAATGGAGGAAGGTAGAGTGGAGGGGCGAGCTAGTTGTGTATTGGGAGTGCAGGTTGATGTAGTGTTGGTTTATAAAAAGAGGGGGGGGGGGGGGATAAGGAACCGAAAGTTACGCGGATAATATTGATGCCTTTAGTTAATGTGATGAATGTTATTTGCTTGTGTTGGGTGTTGTATTGTTTTTGAAGGTCGAGTGGTTCTTATTTCTCGTGTTGTATCGGTGGGGTCGTGGTGGAGGGGGGGGTGCTTGGGTGGGAGGACGTGTGGGCTTGCTGTCGTTGTGTGTGGGGGAATTGGTCGGAAAGGGGGAGGTGGGGGGTAGGGGGGTAATTGTCGACGTGCTGGGTGAGTTAGTTAATGTGGTATTGAAGATTTTAGACAAGTTGTTGCCTTGAAAATTTATTTTTTGTAGTAAGGTGGGAATTTGTTCATAAAGGGGGTTTTTTAAATCTATTATCTCATTGAGGTTTTTATCCTTGTTGAAGTGTTGGTCTAGATAGATGTATAGGTTCTCAAACTCAGTCATTAGTTTGCCCTTCTCGACTTTTTTTAGGATTGTTAAGTCTTGTTCTATTGTGGTGAAGTGGTGGCCAGTGTCCCTCATGTGGGTGCTCATTGCGGAAAATTTATTATGTTTTTGGGCATTGTAGTGTTCTAAATAACGGGTTTGGAAGCTTCGGCCAGTTTGTCCGATGTACGAGGAGTTGCATTGTGAACAGGTGAGTCTGTAAATACCTGAGCCCGCGTAGAGGTTTCTTCTTGGGTTGACAGAGTTCTGGTTGAAAAATATGTTCTGGTTCGTGTTCTGCGTTTTGAAAGCAATGTTGACTTCGTGCTTTTTTAGGGGGTTGGCTATCTGGTGGATAACTGGATTAGTGTATGTGAAAGTTGCGTATTTGTGTTTATTGGGTTTTATTGGGGAAAGATTTGTTGTTAATTTTAGTTTTACTTTGTTGATGATCTTGTTGATCATGTTGGTGTTGAAGCCATTGAACTTGGCAATATCTGTTATGTAATCAAGTTCTTTTTTCAGATTGGTAGGTGAAAGGGGGATTTTTAAAGCTCTGTATATTAAACTGTAGTAAGGGGCTTGTTTATGGGAGTTTGGGTGTAAGGAATTATTGTTTATTGTTAGTGGGGTGAAGGAGGGTTTTCTGTGTATTTGAAACTCAAAAGCGTTGTCCATTCGTGTGATGTTGATGTCTAAAAAATTGATGGAGCCGTTGTCCTCATCTTCTTTTGTGAATTTTATGTTGTTGTCTAAAGTGTTTAGGAATGTGAGGATGTTGTCGCTGTTGTTGCACTGTTTATCGATGATTACTAGTGTGTCGTCGACATAGCGGAGCCAAAGATTAATACCATCGATGGAGTTTATAATTTTATTGTGTTCTAAGTTGTCCATAAAGATGTTCGCTAGAATGCCAGAAATAGGGTCTCCCATAGCTAAGCCATTTTGATGGTAAATCTTGTTGTTGAACCATGGCTTCAACACCAACATGATCAACAAGATCATCAACAAAGTAAAACTAAAATTAACAACAAATCTTTCCCCAATAAAACCCAATAAACACAAATACGCAACTTTCACATACACTAATCCAGTTATCCACCAGATAGCCAACCCCCTAAAAAAGCACGAAGTCAACATTGCTTTCAAAACGCAGAACACGAACCAGAACATATTTTTCAACCAGAACTCTGTCAACCCAAGAAGAAACCTCTACGCGGGCTCAGGTATTTACAGACTCACCTGTTCACAATGCAACTCCTCGTACATCGGACAAACTGGCCGAAGCTTCCAAACCCGTTATTTAGAACACTACAATGCCCAAAAACATAATAAATTTTCCGCAATGAGCACCCACATGAGGGACACTGGCCACCACTTCACCACAATAGAACAAGACTTAACAATCCTAAAAAAAGTCGAGAAGGGCAAACTAATGACTGAGTTTGAGAACCTATACATCTATCTAGACCAACACTTCAACAAGGATAAAAACCTCAACGAGATAATAGATTTAAAAAAACCCCCTTTATGAACAAATTCCCACCTTACTACAAAAAATAAATTTTCAAGGCAACAACTTGTCTAAAATCTTCAATACCACATTAACTAACTCACCCAGCACGTCGACAATTACCCCCCTACCCCCCACCTCCCCCTTTCCGACCAATTCCCCCACACACAACGACAGCAAGCCCACACGTCCTCCCACCCAAGCACCCCCCCCTCCACCACGACCCCACCGATACAACACGAGAAATAAGAACCACTCGACCTTCAAAAACAATACAACACCCAACACAAGCAAATAACATTCATCACATTAACTAAAGGCATCAATATTATCCGCGTAACTTTCGGTTCCTTATCCCCCCCCCCCCCCCCTCTTTTTATAAACCAACACTACATCAACCTGCACTCCCAATACACAACTAGCTCGCCCCTCCACTCTACCTTCCTCCATTCTGACAGCTCACCTTTGCGCATGACTCCGCCCATGCCCCTCCCCCCCAAAGCTATCCACTCCTCCCGCCGCCATTGCTAACCGCATGTGCGTATTACCGACTGAGCCTCCTTCTTAGTCCACCAATACTCATCAACAATCACCTCTCAGCGACACATCAGGTACGTAACATAACATTCACTCTTCATTACTTACCATAAACCTTTCTTACACACCAACTAATACTATTAACGTCTCAATTACAGATAACTTCCACTTCTTACAATACAACTTTCAACAACTCACCGGAACCCAGTGCACATCGGCACAAACATGGCGGGCCACTACGGCTCCTCTTCGCAGTCAGAATAAGAAGATGCCTCACCTCAGCTTTAACGCTCTGACTCTGCAGTTGCCGTATACTTTATAATCTCTCCACAGCAGTCCACAACACAAGCAACTCTATTCTATCTCACCAGACCAGTAAAGACCAACAACTTCATCCCGTAGTCCGCCTTATTTTATTCCACGGAACAATATCATTTTGTCTCACCGGCATTTCACACCGATGTCTCCACATCACAATCGATGCTACAGAAGTCAACTAAAAGAATAAGCAGAAGTTTCAACCCACAACATTTTTCCTAATTAGCAATTACCCACTTTAACTGTCACCAGTGTTGTCGTTCAAACGCACGAATTACCCATGAATCTCCAGCCACACTGACCAGTCTCCGTCCCGATCTCGGCGCTTCAACTGGAAAACTTTCAGCTTGATGCCTATAAAACCTCATTTGGCTATAAAAATTTCCCCTACCCCCGGTGATTTTTAACTAAAATAATCTGCTCTACATATTTCTGAAATGTCAATGCTAATTCTTTCTTCCAACCTCTAAAACATCAGGACGCACTTGGTACTAAAATTTTTTA
The DNA here is from genome assembly GCF_040414725.1 of Anabrus simplex. Taxonomy (NCBI): domain Eukaryota; kingdom Metazoa; phylum Arthropoda; class Insecta; order Orthoptera; family Tettigoniidae; genus Anabrus; species Anabrus simplex. The sequence continues at coordinate 876,591,046 of NC_090266.1, read as the reverse complement.
TCCTTGCGCACCAGCTGCTCTTGTGTAAATATGTATATAATTGTAAATTCTCAACTTTCAATTAGATAATGTAATTACTATATAGTTACCAATCATTAACATGTTTTTATTACAAACATTTACGCTGAATGTTAAATGTAAATATTTTTAAAAAACTTTATCTCAACTGTTCAATTGAACTATGTAAATACTGTATAGTTACCAACCTTTGACATCAATTTTTGGTTACTAACATTGATGCCAAACACTACACCTTTTCTCCCTTAATTGTTTTATTGTAAATATTTTTTAAACTTTTTATTTTCATATGATTGCGTCAACTGTTTCTCCAGAGCACCACTGCAGAACTCTACTTTGTTATTTTTAGGCATTGGTGCTGACTTTTCATCTAAACCTACATGTTCAACCATGACTTTTGTGCAAATTTCTTCCCATACTTAATTTTTATATGTTGTTAATAATATGTATTAATTTGTACATGTCTACTACTAACCAGTTACCTGATTTTTTACCTTGAGGTGATATTTTGACTGATGATGCCCTCAATGAAGGGCGAAACATGTCTCAAGTGGAATCTACAATAAATTCCTAATTATAAAATTTATATGTATTGAATAGGTGGAAAAAAACAAACCTTTTAACATCCTACATTTGTGTTACAATGTCATAAAAACCGCAGTCGTTTTATTTGCACAACGTTACATTTAAAAAGTATGTATTATTTTCCACTCCTACTGACTTGTGCAGCGAGCGCGCTTTCCAGCTGAGCTCAAGGTCGCGAATAACCATAATTTCTGTAGTTTTGATGATATTTTTTCTCTTTCAAATTTGATTGAGATTAGTGACGGGCAGAAGTGAATATAATGCATTTGAGAACTTTTGAGAATCGATACTTGCATTCGAACCATATCTTGAGTTCAACATAACCTTTGAAAAGCAGGCCTAGTTTACACCGTACAAGATATCCAGAAACTGACTACGAACAGTATACTGGTGACCAAATTACAATGGAAGATTAGAAAAAAGGAAGGGATTTCGTTATCATGGTGGGCGCTTTTGTATCTAATATACTTTATTTTATTAGATTAGAGAATTAAAAACTACTTGGGGTCAATTGTTTGGCTTGGGCTTGGCCTTTGGGCTGAGTAGCGGCCACTTGGTTGGCGAAGGCCCATTGGGGTTGTGGTTTGGTTTAGGAGTGTTTGTAAGATTATAATTATACATATTTAATTTTTGTTATGTTTAGCCAAATTGTTGATGGTTTCAACTTGTTCCCGAATTATCAGTTTTACAGTGTTGTAAGTTCCTTTTCCATGATCCCTACAAAAAAACTGTACTTCATAGTCGTATGTAGTCAAAAGTACAATGAACCTGTGTTTACATTTTATTGGTTGTATGTGTATCCTTTGCTATTATTCAAGTTTTAATAAATGCAGGGCTTTGGCCTGTAAATCATAAATCTTGTGTTTGAGCGAGCGTTTAATATTATGCTCCATCGGGCGAGTTGGCCATGCGGTTAGGGGCACGCAGGCTGTGAGCTTGCATCCAGGAGAGTTTTTGAAACACACTGTAGATATGGTAGTTTTAAATATTCCCCCCCTCTTTCAGTTCCCCTTGAGTGGATTTTCCAAAAAAAATATTTATGTTTTAAACGTATGTACAAAATAAAAATTTCACAGATTCTGCTCATATATTGCTCCTATAATTTACAAAAGTTTATTCCACCCACTCAATACTGTACAATAATTGCAATGTCTGTAAATACATTACAATGTGTTATCAAGGGACTAGTTTCGACCCTATGTGGGTCATCATCAGCCTAACTAAGATACACTTATGGATTTGCACTCTACCGGTCAGGTCGTTCACATTGCGTGCAAAGTTCTATCGGTTCCAACTTGGATTGGGAATTTTCCTCATACCACAGCAAGATTCCATTATATTATAAGAATGTTGTATGGTTTTTATCTACATTTTATTTCTGTATCAGAAATATTGGACCTTAAGCAAGACAGACACCCTCTGCGCCAATGTTCAACATTCAATCCTCTACCTGAAGATGCACTTGAAATATAGAACTCAATAGAAGTATCTGGACTTAGCATTCAACCGGCATTTTATACTTTTAAAATGCAATTTTAGAGTATTCGCTAAACAAGGGCATATTTTAATAATCATTGTAAAAAAATCGTGTGATATTATTCTTACAGTCTAATTGTAATTGATGTAAAACCTGAAAATTTTACTTGTCATTGATCAGCATAACATTATTTTACCTATCAGCATTTCATCACTCCACCATTTTATATGTACATTATCGCATCACATACACAATTCACTCTTTTAAATTTTTATTTCCACAATGTCATTTTGTTTTAGGACATCGGCAAATCCATAAGTGTTTCTTAGTTAGGCTGATGATGACCCACATAGGGTTGAAACTAGACCCTTGATAACATATTGTAATGTATTTACAGACATTGCAATTATTGTACAGCATTGAGTAGGTGGAATAAACTTTGTAAATTATATGTAATCTTAATTCAATATGGAACCAATAATGAAATTTATATCCTTGAACAACTATTGCTCAATGCATAGAACAACTTGGAGAATATATTGAATAGCAACTATGCATTAAAAGCTAAGAAATTTATTGCTTAATCCACATGTCTTGACAGAAGTACTGACGTTGTTGACACAGCACATCTTGCAATATTTATTCGAGGGGTGGACAAAGCTCTTCAAGTTATGGAAGAGCTATTGAATCTAGGTGCCATGAAGGGTACTACTTATTGGGAGGACATTTCCCGTAGTGTTGAGGAAGCTATGCAAAAGATGGAATTACCATGGAATACATTGGTGTCGGTAGCCACCAACAGCACTCCTGCAGTGGTAAGCAATAAAACTGGATTCTTGGCATATTTAAAGTCAAAATTACCTTCAGGATATGAACTTCTGTCTTACACTGGGTTATTCACAAAGAGGCACTTTGTGCCAAGACACTAAAATTTGACCGTATTATAAATGTCGTGGTTAATGTAGTGAATATTTTAAGGCATGCTGGTCTCGCTCATAGGCAGTTCCGTGAATTTCTGAACTCACTGGAAACAAAATATCAGGATATTCCTTATTTTTGTCATGTTAGGTGGCTAAGTAGGGGTAAGACTCATACACGATTCATTCAGCTGATTGAAGAGATAAAGATATTCATGGATACGATATTCATGTTCCGGAACTTTCTGATCCTGCCTGGATCGTGGACATAGCCTTTCTTACAGGTATTACCAGCCATCTGGGTGATGTTAATACATCATTACAGGGTAGAGATCAGCTAATTATTACAATGTTTGTGAAAGTGCAGTCTTTCAAGTTGAAACTCGAATTGTAGGGAAAACAATTTCAAGATCACAATGCCATTCATTTCCCCAATTTAAGTTTTGTTGCAACTGACATTGGTGATAATCACTGGCAGATTTTCATGCAGTCTTTGATCAAATTATTTGACGCATTTAATAAAAGATTTCATGAAATAGTTCACCTTCAATCGCTTTTCCAGATATTTGCTTCGCCATTTTCAACTGACACAGCACCCTCCGATATCCAATTGGTGTTAATCAAACTCCAGTGTGATAGCTTTCTTTGCGAGAAGTGAAGAATGGCCCTTAATATATTTGATTTCTATTCATTTGTGCAGCAAAACAGATTTCAACGGCTACAATGGCGAGCAGCTAGGATAATGAACATCTCGATTCTACGTAGTTGTGCGAACACAATATTTTCTCTGCCCTGAAAATGTGTAAAAACAGACACAGGTCGCTTTTGTCAGTTGATCACTTAAACTGTTTCATTCGGTTGCATTCTTCTAAAAATATTATCCCTGATAATCGGTGTCTTATGACGAAGAAACAAATGATGAATTAAATTTTGAAGTGAAGAATTCTTAGGCAATTCATGCCGCTGATTGAAGAGAGAAAGATATTCATGAATATAAAGGGAAAACCTGTTCCTGAGCTTTCTGACCCTTCCTGGAAAGAGAGACGGGATGTGACAGGAAGTGCAGAAGAAGTGAAGGACTGTCAACGTTCATTTAAGTATTAATTTTTATTTTGTTTTATTTCCGGTGAAAATAAAATAATCCACAACATTTTCAATTTACGTTCTAAGAAATAGGTTATTTCTGTTCATTGCAGTTTACGTATTTTGACCAAATACAATAAAGAGTTAAAACCTCAAATAATTTGGAACTGTACCCAATTAATTACAATTTCCATTATTATTTAATTTAAGAGGTGCTTTAGAAATATTCCTAATATAATATGGGGTTAAGGTGGATAAGCTGTGGCTTGTGGTTGCTTGGGTTTAAATTATCTGATAAACTCACCAACAATCCAATCATGCTTACCAGGAATAACATCAGTTAGATTATTTATTTGAAGGCATCCTGTATATTGTGCCCTGGTGGGGGTGTGATAGGTGTCATTCAATTGTAATTAATTATTGAGGAATATATATTTCAGTTTCAGAAGCAAGAATATCTAACTTTACATATTTGTAAGTGCAGGCCAGACCGAGATGGTATTGTGCAACCTGCCACAGACTGTTGTCTCCACTAAGATTAAGACATACAAGGGCCAGCAGAATTAGAATTCTCAGAAATGGTGACGAAGGGGAAAGAGAGAGGCGAGACTTGTTGACAAGTCAGTGGAAAGATTCATCGCCGCGAGCGAAATTTGCAGTGACAGCCCTGCAAGAGCCGTGCGCAAAATTCCTAAAAAAGATGTCAAAGGAGCTCCAAGTTACTAGCAGGAGCTGAACGCAACGTTGGCACTTGAAGAAAAAAATATGAAACCTCTCTGTCCCGCGAGAGCTTGGACCAATCGTAAAATTCATAGACCGGTAGCAGGTACGCCAACTTCGTATTGTAAGAAGCACTAGCAACCTTAACTCCACGGATTAAATTTATACAAGGAAGTGAGTTATAAATTCGGGATAAGGAGAAATTTAAAAGCCTAACCATATAATAAAAGTCATTAAAAGTTATTAACTGAGGGAGATTGATTGGCGTAATTCTGAGAATTCATGGACGCTATCCGTTGATTGGCTGCAGGCAAGAGACGCTGCAAAAGAGCGCGAAATCCCAGGCCGGGATACAAGAGCTAAATTCGCAATTATATCAATTACCAGCGAACGATATTAGTTGAGAATTGGCATAGAGCCTTTGAGAACATAATTACATCATTGGATCCCATATTTAAGCCACTGGCAAAGGCGCAAATAGTCGTATGAGGATATCGAAGCTGCTCGTCGTTAGATGACCTCTCGTGAACTCGGAAGAGAGGGGAAACTAATATAAATATAGGGTCGTGGAGACGGACTTTTTACTTCTGATAATGTGTTCGAGCTGTTACCACGCCAGGGGTGCGTAACTTACTTGTGAATATTGTCCGTGCCGTTACTACGCCAGGGAGCATGTGTGTATTTACTCGTGGGGTAGTGTTCGAAGTGTTAGAATGTTATGTAGCACAGTGATTCGTGACGTATAGTAGTTCATATTACAGTCTTGAACAGTCTATTAGCAAGAAGAATTCCAATATTTACAGAAATCATTAAATTAAAACCTATGGATACGAGTGTGAGATTCTACAAAAGGAAATTAGGAAGTACGTGGCGTGAGAACGATCACGGGTGTTTGACGTATTTCACCCAGTAAACAGTCAATCATCAACTGATACCTGGTCGGCTGCGCGACACGTGACGGGAAATCGAGTGCGCGTCCGGGCCGTTGTAAAGGGGATCCCGAGGTATCCCATGTTCCTAGTGTCCGGGAAAGGAACGAAGAATGTATATTTATATTAAGTGGGCTAGATAAAAGGGCCAGACATGTAAAGTTTTAGTTCAATATTATTGTGTGTAAATTTGTTAAAATGTTAAAATTTTAAAACTTGAAAATTAATATGTGTAAATCTGAAAAGTGCATTGGATTACCTCTTCAAGCTGGCATGAAAACCAGTAGGATGCAGGGCTAAGCTGGACGAGGCCTGTGCTCCTCGTCCAGTTTAGCAAACTACAAGGCTGAGATGAGTACCCCTTAATATAAATTTGTAGATTGCTATCGTTGGCGGGAGGAAATCATATTCCTTCATTATAGTAACTTGATTGTGAAACGAGCTGTTTCCAGCTCGTATAAATTCAGAGATAGATAGACAAAGGGACAAATTCAAATGTACATAATTAGATCAAGCACTCATCATAATTTTGATTATATAATAGAGTAGAGTAGGGTTGATTTGTTTATTCAAGTGCTTGAACTGTTTGAAATTATACGGAGCACGTTTCACGTAAAGATAAGATTAATATTCATTTTAGAAGTGCTCAAAATGTGTTTTCCGTTATCGGAAACTTTATAGATATTAAGGCATGTAAGATTATCCAGAGGTAGAGGGTTGCCGAGTGATTTTTGTTCTTGTGGGACGGAATGAAGTCCATTGACTTGTCTGTAAATATCGATGATTATTCGTGCAGCGAAGTTTCGCCAGTGGACAGAAACATAATAATCAGTAGAAGTATCGGAGTGATAAATGAACATGGGTAATGTGTAAATGCGTGTTTATTGCAATGCTTTGTGAATAATGGCACGGGCCTAAGTTAATGGAATGATTGCAAGTTAAAGTAATTTCAATGTGGAGATAACATGTGGCGTGAATATTTCGATTCGGGCAATAAATTTGATTTTAACCTTAATTGTTGATTTAACGATTTGGACTCCATAATAATCATAAATATTTGTTTAGAAGTGATAGAGGCACGTGTATAGGATGGCCATGATATGTTGAAAGCCCAGAGTGGTTTGAGCCCATTTTTGAGATCGGAAGTCATGCGGGACGAAAATCCGGCATGAGGTGAGAATTGAGCCGTACTGTGTTTGATGATGAAATAGATAAATCTCGATGCCTACGTCGATGTAATATGCCAATTCGGTGTCATGAGTGGCAGGAGTCCACGCACCGAAGATTAATGAATGAATTAAATGTTTGAAGAGTCCAGTGGGATAAATGGACTTCAAAATGAGAAGGAAGGAATAATTTAGCACTTGCAGAGATTGGAGGTATTTGCCCAACTGCGAAGTGTTATGGGATTTGAGATTTGTCTTAGGAGGACAGGGTCTCCATGAATTAACGACAGTATGAAAATAAGGTTGCGGGCTCGAAAACAGTTATTATAGCCCGACCAATGTGAATTCGGATCTGGGTGATTCCTTTGGGAAGATAACATATGTGACTAAATCCTAAAGCTGGGAAATAAAAATAAAATTTTCGAAATAATAATAATAATAATAATATAATAATAATAATAATAAAATGTGATGTATCAGAAGAACAAGAATTTATTGTTTTATTTATGAACATAACAATGATGGTGGGAGTTGAAATGAAAATATTGATATTTTAAAACTACTTTAATAATAATAATAATAATAATAATAATAATAATAATAATAATAATAATAATAATAATATTTGAAGAATCAGAAGAAGAAGAAGAACCTCCTTTGTTATTTCAGATGATAATAATAAGAGCGAGAAGTTGAAATATTAGAGCGAGGATGATTACGGGTTACGATAATCATGATCTCCACTATTAATAATAATGTTGATGATGATAATAATAGTAATAATAATAACTTAAAATGTTTTATTTTTTATTGTTTTATTATTTCGGATGATGATGATGATGATGATGATGAATGATACTAGGGAAGTCAGCCTGCGAAATAACATAATAATCTCAAGTTGTTGTAAATAATAAGTTAAGTTAATATTTGTAATATGAAGGCAAATCCCTACATCTGGACCATTAGGTTAGAGTCCCTTTGTTGGTTCCTTCAGTTAACGATTAGCATATCTTGGTTAGGAACCCGGAAAGAGTTTGTAGTGTCCCGGGTTGGTCTCATCTCAATAAAAGTGGAGGCGATGACAGGGGTCATGTGATCGCGCCCACTTGCCCAACAGGTAATTGGTCCATGACCATCAATGGTCATTGTGTTAACGAGGGTAAATCTGATACCTTCAGATATCAATGGTTCCACCATCCAAATGGAGGGGTGGTCAAAAGTGTCAATTATTGTGTAAAAATTTCAGGAATAATTTGCCAATCCCTGCAAATTAAGGATCAACAGATTTTGGTTGTGTGTAAAAAAATTATTTTGTTTACTTAAATAAAATGCTCCTTTAGCATTTGCAAGGAAACAGTTCCAGGTTCTTGTTCTTGTAGAATAGTAAACCCTTGGTGACCGATTAAATATCCGTCCCCATTCCTAGGACGGAGCCTTCATATTTTTCCCTTCGATCTGATTTAATATATTTTTTTGGTGTTTTTATGATGAGCCTTAAAGTTAATGATTGGAGTGTCCTGTTCAACCCTGTAGTACTAATTGGATGGCGCCCATACATTTAATTGGAGATCTTATATCTTCATAAACGTTTTTATTGTTTATTAATCGCGATAGATTCGGACCGTAACACCCCCTGAGATAAATGCTGGTTGTGACTCAGGCTTTGAGCGGGTACAATATATATTTGGTAGATGCATTTACATTGTCATTGTATTGTAATCTTAGATAGTAAATATCTGTGTCCTCAGTTGTAATGAAACTCACTCGCCATTTAGAGGCTAGCTATTATCATCGGATGCCTGATAAATTTTAAATACTATATTCAGAAATTCAGTGAACAGGGAAAATCACATAACACTTCAGAACTGTGCAACAGTAAACTTGTTGAATTATGTAAATATATTATGTTTAGATGAATGAATAACAGAACTTTTACTTTTCTTAAGGGAAATACTGTCATTCCCATCCAAGGAATTGTAAATCGTGGCTTGTACACTTAAATCCCGTATCTTCATAAACTGTAACAAAGATTTGAATGATTCAGTTTTATTTGAATGCATAAATATAGGAAAATAAAACTGACTTTATATCCAACAAAGTGTAAATCGGAATATCTTGAAAAGGTCGGTTTACTTGCGATTTTTTAAAATACTGTAACCCAATCAACATTTCACTGAGTAGTGGAGGAGAGCTTCGTCATCACAGTCGAACATGACTGCTTCTCTTCCCTGCCAAGTGTGTTCACTCTCTCACTTTACTGTGACTTATGCTTACTACGTAACATCCCCACACTTACATCAGACCAGTCCGGCTGCACTAGGCAAGCCTCAGTGGGTGCCCAACCGAGCACCTCTGACCTTGAGCAGAGGTATGGAAAGTAATGCAACAGAAATTATTTGGAAAACAAATGATGGAATATGTGCAAGCAATGTACAAAACATGTTGCAGCAGTGTCCAGACACATGCAGGGAGACTAACACATGACGACGATGGGAGAGGAAAGGCCTAGGAATGGGAAGGAAGCGGCCGTGGCTTTAATTAAGGTACAGCCCCAGCATTTGCCTGGTGTGAAGATGGGAAACCACGGAGAACCATCTTCAGGGCTGCCGACAAGGGGGTTCGAACCCGCTATCCCCCGGATGCGAGCTCACAGCTGCGCGCTCCTAACTGCAAGGCCAACTCGCCCAGTGTTTTAATATGAACTTTCAGTGTATAGCTATATAAACTCCATGAACCTACTTTACTGGCATAGCAGGGGGAGAGGTGATACTCCCACATGGTGCATCCCAGGTGGCGGAATGGGGTGTCCTAACCGGCTTGTCGGCAGACTTGAGGGAAATAAAATACCTCTTGCGGACCAAACACACAACCCCCTGTGAGTGTGGGATACAGACGAAGAATACACTCACGGTATCCCCTGCCTGTTGTAAGAGGTGACTAAAGGGGGTGACCAAGGGATGATTGTATTAGAACCATGAAACTACTAGTGATTAGTACCACCACGTGGGGAACACCATGGGTGCTTTTACTTGCTCATAGTACCATTATGCATACACCCCAGCATCAGTGGGTAGGGTCTGACACATCCCACTCTGAAGAGTCTAGTGTCAGACCTAAGACGAAACGCTGGTTAATAGAGCAAACGCCGGAAAAGCCATCCATCTAATTTTTGATCTGAGGTACAAAATAGGTTTGTGATTAGTAGCAACAGAGTGCGTTGCCAGCTTTTACAGTACCTGTAATTAGTACCACTTTAGGAGTGACACCATGGGTGAGCGACACCATGGTTCTGGCCTGCCTATGATTCGTACCCACTATATGAGGAACACCACGGGATAGTGCGAGTCCCTGTGATTAGTACACGTATGTGATGAACACCATAGTTTTGCATTGCCTGTAAATGGCGCCACAATGTGCAAAACCCTATAGGTCTGTATTACATGTGCAAATTTCATTACCTGTGGGTAGTACCATAATGTGTGGAATCCGCGAATGTACGCTACTTTTGATTAGTACTGCAAAATGACAAAAATCATGGTTCTACTTTCTTAGTGATCAGTACCATTATAAGGGGCCGATGACTTGGATTTTGGACTCTTTTAGACTACAAGCATCATCGATTCAGTATTGTGCTATAGAAGCAGTCCCTTGGTCAGTAATACTATTCTATTACGTCAGTTTTTGTGAATGTGAGGCATTGTGGGTTGGATCCACTGATTGTTCTAAATTTATATCCATCCATTCATTTACTTTGTCCTCATGTTTGAATTCTGGTCAGTGGAGGATTTTGGACTTTTAATTTGTCATTACATTTTTTCTCACTTAGGCCCCTTTAAAGGACAAGCATCATCATCATCAGCTATATAAACTTTTACTTTACAAGATAACTTTTTAATGTCATACGTGAAATGTTTCAGGTTTTAATGTCAGTATTCATGTAATTAAGTTTGATTGTCCTAGAATATGAGAAATTTTACTTGTGATGTTTTTATTCGCTGAGGAAGAGAATGGCCATTTTCAAACATGTACGAAAATTAAATATTGAATTACTGAAGGATATTAAATATTGACTGGGCAGACCAACAACAACACCTTCTGTTATTATATGAGCTTGTCAATATGTGCCAACTGTAAACCTATATGGTTAATTTGTAGATGCATGTATGGAGGACTGTGTGATTTTGGAATAAAACTGGACTACAAGGAAATGTGCTGTCACTACTGCTATTTATATTGGTCATGGATGAAATTGTGAAGGTGACAAAGATAAAGTATGGGGACAGGGAGCTGAAGATTATGCTGTTAGCAGATGATGTGTTGTGGAGAGCAAACAAAGGGGAAGTACAAAGGCAACTTGACATGTTGAGTGAGATGATTAAAAATTATTGAATGAAAATCAGTGTGGAAGAGAGTAAGACAGTGGTGTTGACTAGAGGAGAAACGGAAGGAAATTGTAAAACTAAAGGGCAGAACCTTGAAATTGCAGAGAGTTTCAAGTACTTCCAAAGCGAACTGAGAACTGAGAAACTGGTGTGGAGGAATGAAGTTCCAATGAAGTGTAAAGAGGTGTTTAATATATACTACTGCCCAATGGTGACATATGCAGTAAAGACCTAGACACTGACAAAAAGACAGGAGAATAAAATCAAGGCCACTGAAATGAAATATTTAAGAAATATGATAGGAAAGACAAGGAAGGATAGAGTAAGAAGCGAGAATGTCGGGAAGGAAATCGCAGTGGAAAAGCTTTAAGACAGAATGGAGGGGAAAACTTAATGGTTTGGACATGTTAAGAGGATGGAAGAGGGAAATGGTGCTGGTGGTGGTAATTATTGTTTAGAGAGGAAGTAAAGCTAGGAAACCATCCTCTAAGGAAGAGGGAAGGATGTCGAAGCAGGTGATGGAGAGAGATTTAAAAGGAGGGAGACCCATACTAAGTTGGTTGAAAACGACCAAGAGTAGTTTAGAAGAAACCTGGATTGGAACACAGTTAAGGAGCAACAGTAGTGGTTGAAAAGAGGAAGAAGAAAAGGTGCCACAAACATCCCAACCTGGTGGGAACTGGATGAGGGAAATGGATGGATATGAATGATGTTCATCATCATCAGGTCTCTTAAAAGTGCCAAGTGAGAAAGCCACTTCATTTATTAAAGTTAGGAACAAATTTGGTCTTCATTTACTTGTGAGGTTTGATTTCCTGTAACAACTTGGAAGATTCATTTCATCAACCCTTGGTTGATCCATCAGACTTCCCAGAAAGACAATCTTCACATATTCTATCTGAAGGTCTCTAAGAAAATTTGTGTTTTGCTATTTGTTTTATGTCTTAAGGAACTATTCAAACTGTTCATGGTTTAAGCCTTGGCTTCAAATAAAGTCTGTTATTTTTACCATAACTTCACATTGTTTTTAAAGAAATTTTTTTTTGCATGAGTGTTTTCTGACTAAGCATTGAATTAGGATAAAATATGAACCTTGCTCTTCCAAGATAATGAGGGATTCATAATGTTCTCCCTCGTTATATTTGAATGAATTGTGAAGCATTTAAATGTCAAAATGCAAATTTCTATCACTATGAGATGGTCTTGAGAGTGGTGGTAGTTTGATGTTTCAAAACTCAAAATAAGGATGATTATTGTTTTAAGGGACCTAACATATAGGTCAGCTCCAAATTATATTTCAAAAGCACATTTGAATATTCATAATAAGTTCAAATTTAGCAGCACCTATGAGTCTTGGTGCTCTACTGTACCCAGGATGCCAAGAACGTTTTAATATTCCTTAGAGAAAGTAAGAGTAAACCTTGCAGCATGCCAAGATTTTTGCTGCATAATTCACCACACCAAGTTACCGGTTGTGCACTGTGCATGTGCTACCAATGCCTGTCCCTGCTCTAGACTGGCAAGTTGCTCAACAAACAGTTCTTGTAGAGTTCTGAATTGTTCTGCAAGAGAAATGGAAGTCACTACTGTATAATTCTATTGAGAACCTTACCAGCATTGCCGTGTCATGGTGCTCACATTGCTTCTTGTCGCCATTTTGTTCAATATTGCACTGGACTATTGGAGCTGTTTCTCGTAATTTTGACATATTAGCTTATGTTCCTTCTGTAATTGTTTGGGGGATTTTCCTCGTGTTCATGTAATATATTTGGCATAAAAATTTAACTTCAGATACAGAACTTCTCTGTGTTTTCATTTGAATTTGTATGTATCACTTGAATTTTTGTATCAGCCCATGTCATTACTGTACATAGTCCCTCAAAATTATGAAAATGTCCTCTAGTTCATGCATGTGATGCATTTGTTAATGTTATTGAGGAGAAGATGCTTTCCTTATATACATAGTTATGAAATAATTTTCCAGGAGGAGGAATAATCCTAGTGCTGCATACCTTCCTCTGCACACTGTATTGGTGCGCACCATGGATGCATTGCTAATGAAGAAATGTTTGTTCGAACATTTAACTAAGCGTGGCATTCATGTAAGTTTGCTGACATTTTTCTTCTGTCATATCTCTTCTCGTGCATGGTAACACGTTGATGAATGTTCTGGATTTTCTTTGTTTTTTCCCTTTCTTGCATGTGGGACTACTCAATTTTTCTTGTGTTCAAATGTAAAGAATTTTCAGGAAAAATCTGTCCCTCTAGCATGTTAATATACATTTCTCTCAAGTACCAGATAATGTACTGTATATATCATGTCCTGATTAATAATCCTTATCTCTTGCATTACAGAACATGATTTAAGAATTGGTATACTTTATTCTTTGAATCTCTTTCAGCTTGTATTTTTTTTTTCTTTTTTTTTTTTTCTTTTTTTTTTTTTTTTTTCTTTCTGGAATGAGTCCAATCTCTCACACATTAAAACATGTAACATTTCAGCAATTCCATGCTTGTGGAGGAATACTTAGTGAAGGTGAACCTCAATCTTAGTCTGGCATTGTATTCATCTGTACTAGTTAACACTCATCCCTTCTGTTGGACCTCCCATTCTGTATTTCTTCTGAGGTATCCTAATACTATTTTTAAACATTATGGGGCAGCTTGTCATCTGTTTTAATCCTGTGTATTATTTAGTCTGATACTGAAGAACCTGAGTCTTACTTTCTTAGTGCACATCCGCTAACTTGTTGGTGAAGTTCCATATCGCTGATTTTTTGCACCATTACACATCCTACACCTCTATTCATCATTCATTCCTATATATCTTAAACTTAGTATTCAGTTTTCATGCCACTTGGGCTTCTGTATTACTGCTACTGCTACTCTTTCTTACATCATTTTTTTATGTCGTATAGGGCACTTTTTTCTTAAGGTTATTAACCTAAGAAGTGCCAAGGATCGCTAAAAGAGGCTCCTGCACCTTCCTGTTGTGCCATGATCGTTTTTTGAGATCCTCAGTAAATGTGTGTTTTCTTGACTGTTATGCTGTCTGTTGGTGAAATATTCGTACAACAACAACAACAACAACTTGAATGTGTCTAGTTCACACTTATCACCACTACTGTCATTTTTTGTAGTATTTGTTGAAGTTTCATGTCCATACAAATCTCGTATCTAGTAGTGGTAAACAAACATGGCAGTATCAAAATCAGAAACATTGCTAACGGACTTGGATATTTTACAAGCTCTTGATATGACTTTAGTGAAATTGATGCTGAGAACATTGAAAATCCAGGTGAGGCTGGAGGAAGTTGGATAATTTGTCAGATGACAATGCAGACCAGTGAGGAAGTGCGCTGTATGTGCGACAACAGCAGAAAAGCAAGAGCAATCCCAGACATTGGTGTCCAGGATGTAATGTGGGAGTCCATGATACATGCTGGGATCAGAGCACTTCTTCAGAGCAAGGGGACACAAAAGAAAGAAAGCCCAGGAAGAGGAAGTAGAATCAGAATAAGCTGCAAGAAAAAAGGGAATGTTTTCTTTTTCCCCTGTTGTGACATAAGTGTTCTAGGAGTGTTAATTATGTACAGATTTTCTTGAAACCTTCAGGGTTATTTCAGCATTGTATGACAGAACATTTTGTATATTTCATTGATTCTTTTTTTTTTTGTTATGATGACATTTTTTGTGCAATTTCGTTTTCTGTATTCAAAATAACATTTTTTTGCAGTTGTCTTTAAGTTGCACTGACACAGATCTTATGGCGATGATGGGATAGGAAAGGCCCAGAAGTGGGAAGGAAGCCGCCGTGGCCCTATTTAAGGTACAGCCCCAGCATTTGCCTGGTGTGATGATGGGAAACCACAGAAAACCATCTTCAGGGCTGCCGACAGTGGGATTCGAACCCACTATCTCCTGGATGCAAGCTCACAGCTGCACGGTCCTAACCGCACGGCCAACTCACCCGGTTTTCAAGATAACAAAAATCCAAACCAACAAAATATTTGCTTTGTATAAAGGATACTTAGTTCTAATATTTTCATTTTTGTGTGTCTTCAGAAAAGCGAATTTGTCAACATTCACCACTGAATTGGATAAATGCATTCGGTGGATTGCTCCCAAGTACAACAATTACAAGCGTTTCGTAGGTGCAGTTATGATGGCAGCTAATAAGAGGATGCCTAGATACCATAGAAAAGAAAACATCCCTGGTTGGAATGTTGAGACTGATGCACTCTATAACGAATATCTGCATTGTGGTGATGAAGTGATGAACTTCTTTCCAGCATGGATACTACCCGGTGAGAATGGTGGATTGAAACAGTAAAAGAATATCGACCTAACTCGTTCCAGTAGAAGAGCTTGGGGGCTCCTCAGAAAACTTGGAGGAAACACACCTTTGGTGAAGCAACAGTCTGGAGTTACTCTGCGTGAAGTAGCATCTCACATCGTCACAACTTCCCAAACTCCATCAGATAAGAAACACACCAAATACATACAACGCCAGGTCCAAACTCAAATCAAGAACACCACCCACATCAAGCTATTCATAACCATTTACAGTGCAAAACATCAATGCTTCTCTCAAAGATGTTAAACCAAATAAAGCTCCAGATTTTAATGGCATTCATCAAGAATTTCTTTTTCATTTTGGGAAGAATGCAAGAAATTGGCTGGCAAGGTTTTATACTGACCTTCTACAGAATGGACAACTCCCAGCAGAATGAAAAACAAATGAAAGTGAATTCCGTCTTGAAACCAGGTAAGCCTGCCAATGACCTGAGCAGTAATAGACCAATTGCCCTTCTTAGATGCTGTTATAAGCTTTTCGAGTGGCGAATCTACAACATAATCAGCACAACTATTTTTCAGCATATTCCAGTTGATCAAGCTGGATTCAGGCCAAATTGCAGCTACTGTGATCAAGTGCTTTCACTGACACCCCACATTGAAGCAGGTTTCCAGAAACAACTCAAGACCTCAGCCGCATTCATTGATCTTACAGCAGCATTTGACACAGTCTGGAGGGAAGGATTAATTTACAATCTTCTCTGAATTGTACCCTGTAGGACCATCATGCAGGTTATAAATAATATGCTCAGTGACAGAAGATTTCGAGTGTGTATGGGAAACAGTATGAGTAGAGAAAGGAAGCTCAAAATTGGATGACATCAAGGATCGGTACTGTCTCCCCTACTGTTCAATTTGTATATCTTCAATCTCCCAGAAACATCATCACAAAACTTCCATTATGCTGATGATATAACACTAGCCACTCATCATTGAGACCTTAATGTGACAGAAGAAGTGCTACAAAGAGACCTGATTTCACTTGAAATGTACTTTAAGAAATGGTGACTGAATCCTAACCCTAACAAAACAGAAATCACCAAGCTGGTATTAAACTTCACATACATTTTTGTCTGGTACAGCTGGTATCCAAAATATTTGGGCATTACACTTGATCGCACACTCTTACAAACATCTTATGAATCTGTCCAAAAAAGCTCAAAACACTTAATAATGTCCTTCAGAAATTGTGTTGCTCAAGTTGGGGTTCCTCAGCAAGACTTAATGATTTTCTGCTTTGGGACTGGTTTTCTCCTGTGCTGAGTACTGTGCACCAGTTTAGCTGAATAACCCATGTACACGACTCATTGATACTAAACTGAATGCTAGCATGCGCGTAATATCTGGTACTATCCAGTCCACACCCCTTTATTGGCTCCCAATTCTGTCAGGTATAATGCCGCCTGATTTAAGAAGATCAAATGCCCTCGAGAGTACAAGAAGATAGAAGTGAACCCTTAACTGCCTGTTTTGGATGATATTCCTGCTCTCAAGATAGCAAGGTTCAAGTCACGTCATCCATCTTTGCGTGATGCTGTCACATTGGCTGATGGGAATTGTCACCCTTTAGAAGAATGGAGAAGTCGCTGGAATGTTGCCACAGACAGTTCCTTACATAACATCTTTTCTGGTGAACATCTTCCTGGTGGACATCATCTACCGGGTAATCTTTGGACCACTCTGAATCGAGTGAGAACAAATCATCGATGATGCAGGGATGCCCTTTATAAGTGGAAATATATTTCATCATCAGAGTACAACTGTGGTTCCTCTCGGCAGACGATCCCCCATAGTGTAATTGAATGTATACGACGTTCCTACACAGGTAGCCCAAATGACTTTCTGGAAACAACAGAGGAAGCCATACAGTGGATCACCCAACTGGACATTCTGCTATAACTAAATGTTGCCCCCAAAAAACATGTTTCTTGTCTGTGTATATATGTAAATTAATATTATGTACTTATATATATGTATCTAACTTGTTGCCATACGCCAATAATAAAAATAATAATAATAATCATATGGCCTCAGCTACCGTGTGCAGACATTTCGATTTGACGCCAATAATAATACTCTTTTGTGATCAGAATGGTGCATATATTGTTGATTTCTGATAATATTTACCCATTTTATAAAATATTTTCTAAATCACTAGAATTTCAGCATTAACGCTTGGCACTACAGAATATGCATTGCCACTTGTAGGGTTAAATTCATAGCTATAAAATAATCCTATATCACAAAATATTTTCACATCTGTGTCATGCATGGCTAACTCGCTTGGTGTGTACCCTAAGACCACGGTCGCTTCCTTCCCACTCCTAGTCCTTTCCTATCCCATCGTTGCCATAAGACCTTTCTGTTTTGGTGCGACATAAAACAAAATAGTCAATTAATGGGGTATGAGTAGGTCCACCTATTCGATACACATATAGAAATGATGTAAGCAGTAAAGCATAATACATCTAAAAATATGATGGGTGAAAACTGACAAACTGCAAGGACTGATTCCTGACTGGAAATGGAGGAAAAAATGTCCTACGAACATGTGTCCGAAAATGGACGGTGTGCATGCAACGACAACAAATAGTCCCGGAAGACAGAACATAGCTGAAATACATCCACGTCACAGCAGATGTTCAAAGTGGTCTCCATGGGCTGCAGTGCACGCGTTCAGACGTCGTATCATGGATTGCCTCACTCTTTGGCACGTTCTGGCCTCTCGCTGAATAGCATCACAGGCGTCGTGAACACACTGTTGAAGGGTCTGCACATCAGGAACTGGTTCAGCATACACAACGCTTTTCAGATGTCACCGAAGGTAAAAATCCAGGGGTTTAGGTCCGGTGATCTAGGAGGTCATGCAACAGGCCATCCACATCCTATCCAGCGCCTGGGGAGGATGTTGTTGAGGTGTTGGCGAACTGTAATGCGGAAGTGGGGTGGTGCTCCACCATGCAGAAACCACATAACCTGTCTTATTACCAAAGCACATTCTCAAGCAATCCAGGCAGAGTATTCTGCAGGAAGTCCAGGTATGTTCCTCTGTTGAGGTGTTGTGGAATAATAACTGGTCCAAGTATGTGGTTGTCAAGAATCCCTGCCCAAACATTGATACTGAACCGATGCTGGTGAGACGCTTCAACCATTCCCCGGGGATTTTCTGTAGCCCACAGATGAAGATTATGCAGATTGACGATGCCAATTCTAGTAAAGGTTGCTTCATCGGTAAAGAGGACTGACGGCAGAAATCCCATAACTGTGATGGCCTGGTGCAAAAACCATCAACAAAATCCTTCCTGTAGAGGGAAATCTGCTGCTAATAATCCTTGCACTTGTTGCAGGTGATAGGGATAATAGTGGTTGTCATGCAGGGTACACATAATCGTAGTTTGGCTTGCACCATGTTGGCGGGCCACTTGCCTGGAGCTTGTACTAGGGTTCGTCTCAATGTTCTGTAGAACCTGTTCCTCCAGATCTGGTGTACGCACAGTCCACCGCCTCTCTGCACGTTTGTCTGTCTGAAAGGACCCATGATCACACAAACACCCAAAAAGGGCTTGAAACATTGTGTGATGTGGTTGGTGTCTATGAGGGTACTTGTTTTGGTATAGCCGTGCTGCCTCTCGACCGTTTCCATTGGCTTGGACATACACAAACATCTCGGCTTGTTCCCAACATGAATACCAGACCATTCTGCTTCCGACAGTATGCTGCTTCAATCACACTATCTGCAACAGAAGAAACACACTGCAAGTAGGCAGAGAAAATTTCATTCGTCAGTGCCATCTACCGTCGCAAAGATGCATTTCCGGACACATGTTCATAGGGCATTTTTCCGTCCCTTTCCAGTCAGGAATAAGTCCCTGCAGTTTGTCGGTTTTATTAAAGTTCACCCTGTATATTGTACTTTATATTTTACCAATTATGGCTGAAGATGACCTCACAATCAAGGTCGAAACTAATCCCAATGAATGTTCAGTGGTAAAAACATAGTTGCATCATTTCTATATGTGTTGAATAGTTGGATGTACTCCTACCCCATTAATTTTGAATTAGCTGTCAATACAGATCAATATGAAATTTATTATATATGAAACAAAATTGTGCAAAACAGAAACACTTTGCTTAATCATGGAATTTTGAAGAGGAAACTGAATGTGAACCTTTCTTAGAAGGGTGGCAGTGCATACACAATGAAATTATTTGCTGAACACTAATGCTGTGATAATAGTTTTGAAGTTTCCATACTAATACCCCAGAGGGAGATATTTATTGCTTCATTGAAGAAGCGTGTCCTAATGGGCCATAGGAAAGCCTTATGAGATACGAAGAGGCTTTAAATTAGCTGTTAGTTTTCTGTTTGGCAGATATATTCTAGTTCTCAGCTTCTCTTCATTTAGCAGCTGCTCTTCATTTAGTAAGTAGTGCATTCAAGGAAAACTGGTAGTAATGCGTTAAACAAGTCTGTGCAAATAGTTTGTATACTTAAGATTGTTGAACGACAGTACAGCTTAGTGCTTTCTCAAAACTAAATTTTGTATTAATAATGTTATTGGCTTTACGTCCCACTAACTACTTTTACGGTTTTTGGAGATGCAGATTTGCCAGAATTTAGTCTTGCAGGAGTTCTTTTATGTGTCAGTAAATTCGCCAACATGTGGCTGACGTATTTGAGCTCCTTCAAATACCACCAGACTGAGCCGGGATTGAACTTGCCAGATTGGGGTCAGAAGGTCAGCGCCTCAACCGTATGAGCCACTCAATCCAGCAAAGTAATTTTTATGCACAAACAATGCCAAAGGAAAAGAGCAGTAGAAGTACCCTTCTAAAATACTGGACTGAAGCTAATGCAGAGGATAAAGTCTTTTTTTTGTCAAAACAGGTCCCATGCAAGGCAAAAAGTGTCTCCCACGCAGCACTCTAATACCAGAGCTTTCATACATGCTAAGCGAGTGGGTACCAGTAACAAGAATGGGACGAGTTTACAGCTGATCTGTGCCACACCATGTTTGTATCAAACATTCCATGGAATAAATTGAACAACCCTCATTTTCATGGCCTTTTGGAAAAATACTTCCATCGAACTGTCCCTCAAGAATCTACCCTTAAGAAAGGGCACTTGGACACAAGTGCTATAATTCAGAATTCACTGGTTGAAGAATTCTGAGGAGAGTTACATGCCAGTCTGGTGTGAAGAGTTAATTTATATCAGATTTGGTAGTTTTCAATGCATATTTCAACATTTTTTAGAGCATACAGTATTTGCATGAATCTGTGGCATTTTTAAGTGCATAATTATCTGAAACCTGGTCATCACTGTTCTAACAGATGCTGCTGGCTACATGCTGAAAACTGCCGCATCGCTAAAGTTATTTTACCCTGATTTGATTAATTTATCATGTGCTGTGCAAGGCCTTCTTAGTGTGGAAAAATAAATACAAACATAGTTGGATGATTACCTAGTTGTATTTCTTCGTAAAAGCAAACAATCACCACCACTCCTGTTGTCAGTAAGAAACTGTTCCTGGAAGCACCTCTTGGGGTAGAGACTTACAACGAGCGCATACCAGACATGCCTCTACCTCCTGAACCAGTCTTTACACAGTGGGGAAATTTGATTGAAACCACACACTTCCACTGTCAGCATTTCAATAGAGCAAATGGAATGATAGAAGGGTTCGATACCAGTGATGTTACTGCTATTCAGCAGGCCAAAGATGCGTTCTGTGATGAAACAGTTCAAAGGGATTTGACAGTTGACACTGCACGCTAGGGTTGCCAGATTTTTTGGGGGGGGAAAGATGATTTAAAAAATAAGGAAGATTTTAAAAAATGCAGTTAAATGTGGATGTATTAGTTATGCAAATTTTTTCTGTACATCATCATTAGCCGTTATTACCTACAAAAGTATGAACCTGGTTAGATTGTATCACTGATATTTTTGAGATGATGTGAGTCTATCTTCGAAGTTTCAAGAACAATAGCCTTGGATAGAGGATTATTAAAGTCTTTTTCTTTGAATTACAGGAATTGTTCTCTAATTGAATTGTTTCTAATTCCATGAATAAGTTGAACTCGAAGGAAAATGTCCGCAATAGATTTTTCACATTCTCATGGTGAAATGAATTCACAATCTGCAATGTCTGTTCTGAGCGCAGCAGTAAATTTGGCTATAAATTGTTGATCAGTTTGATATCTTGATAAAAATTTATGCTGGGCTACAAGTATGTTCTTCTTTGGAGCCAAATGCCTTTCGAGAAGTGATACGACTTCATTGTATGTGTTCTCTTTAGGTCATTTCGGTGTTGACAAAGCTGAAATCGTGGGAAATATTTAGCACCAATTGAAGTAGGAAGCAACTTTGCACAATATTCTTTGTTTTCATTGATATTTTTCATTTCAATATAATTTTCAAACAGATATAACAGTTATGAAATTACTCTTTTGCCAGGTTCAGTGTTTCAAAATTTGATAAAAGAGCTGTGTTAACCAATGGTACATTTTGTTCTGGATCATTTTGATTATCTTCGGACTGTAGTTTTAATAACTGTTCCAAAAATTCTTGCTGAAAATGCATGAACTGTGTGAACTGCGAACTGTCCATCTATATATATAAAATAACTTGTCCTGACTGACCGATTCATCATCGTCGAAGCCAAAACTACTGGACATAAAGAAATGAAATTTTGGGGATATATTCATATTAAGATGTAGGTGCTCGCTAAGAGAGGATATTTGGATATTCCGTCGCTAAGGGGGTGAAAAGGGGGGTGAAATTTTAAAATGAGTGTATCTATATCTCAAAACTTTTAAAGTTTATAGTTGTCAAAATTGGTATTTAGAATCTCCTTTAAAAATAAAGAAACAGGTATTTTTCATTTTTGGAAAGTCCAAATTATGGGGGGTGAAAAGGGGGGTGAATTTTTAAAATGAGTGTGTCTACATCTTAAAACTTTAAAAGTTTACAGATGTAAAAATTGGTATTTAGAATCTCCTTTAAAATTAAAGGAGTGCATTTTTTTTTTTCCTGTAAATACCAATAGGAGGGGTGTAAAAGTGTGAATAATGGGTTGAATGCCTTTAATGAGGATACATATATCTCAGAAACTGAAGATATTACAGAACTGAAAATTTGTATACATCATCTCCTTTAAAAATAAAGAAACACGTATTTTTTTGTTTTTGGAAAATCCAATTAATGGCGGTTAAACAGGAGTGACAAATTGGGGTGAATTTTTTGAAAGACTATATCTACAGAATATCTGAGAAACATAAAATGTTACAGACGTAAAAAGTGGGTATTTGGAATCTCCTGTAAATGTAAAGAAACATAGGTGATTTGATTTTGGGAACTCCACTTAAGGGGAAGTAAAGAGGGGTGAAATTTTAAAATGAGAATTTCTACAGTATATCAAAAAAAAACTCAACATGTTACAGAAGTGAAAAATGGTATTTTTTATCTCTATTAAAAATAAAAAACGTGTATTTTTAGTTCTCGGAAAGACCACTTAGGTGGAGGGGGGGGGGGTAAAAGTGACTGAAAATGGTGTTTAATTATTTTAATTAGGCTTCTGATATCTCAAAAATGAAGATGTTACAGACGTGAAATTTGATATATGGAATTTGCTTTTAAAGTAAAGAAACACGTATTCTCGGAAAATCCAATGAGGGGGGGGGGGGGGTGAAAGAATTGAAAAATTGACTTAATTGTATGAGAAGACATACATCTAATAGAAACTTAAGTTGTTACAGACGTGAAAATTGGTATTTGGATCTCCTTTAAAAACAAAGAAAAACACGTTTGGCGGGGGAAACCATCTTGGGGGGGGGGGAGGAGTGAATAGGAGTTGAATTCCTTTCATGAGGATACATAAATAAAAAACTGAAGAAGTTAGAGTCATGATAATTGGTATTTAGAAGATCCTTTACTATTAAAGAAACAAGTATTTTTTGCCGGAAAATTCACTTGGGGGGGGGGGGTGAAAGGAAATGAAAGAAAGTGAATTATTTTTATGGGGACACTTATATCTCAAAACTGAAGGTAATAGACGTGAACATTGGTGTTTGGAATCTCCTTTAAACATAAAGAAACACTTCTTCTTTTAATTTTTTGGTGGGGGGGGGAAGTAAATAAACTTAACAGCGGTGGGGTGTAAAAGGAGGCGAGACCAATTGATTTCACTGTTCATAATGTACTTATAAGTACCCTCCGTTGCTCAGGCAGCAGCGCACCGGCCTCTCACAGCTGGGTTCCATGGTTCAAATCCTGGTCACTCCATGTGACATTCGTGCTGGACAAAATGGAGGCGGGACAGGTTTTTCTCCAGATTCTCCAGTTTTCCCTGTCATCATTCATTCCAGCAACACTGTCCAATATTTCATTTCATTTGTCATTCATCGATCGTTGCCCCAGAGGAGTGCTTCGGCGGTAGGCGGCACAATTCCTGTTGTCGCCGCTAGATGGGGCTTTATTCATTCCATTCCTGACCCTGTCGAATGACTGGAAACAGGCTGTGTGTTGTCGATGTACTTATTCTGATCATAAACCGATCATTTTTAATATTTCCTGGGTTCGATTTCAACAGCCATCTTTTCCTTCTGAGAACGTTCTTAGATTACAGTAGATTCTCCTGGCATATAAATAAAAATTTAAACACATTTGAAATAAACTATAGGAATGAGATTGACCGTCAAATTGTTCACCTCTATAATAAGGTCAATAATGCACGGAAGTATGTCATTCGTATCGTCAGAAATCCCGCACACTTGCCTACGCGCGACAATGGTGCTGGTCGCATTGTCGACATGGACAATGGCAGCAAATGTAATTTACCGCCAAGTAGCGGTCTTGCATCTTGCTGTGGGGTCCAGAACATCTGATGATGATGATGATAATAATAATAATAATAATAATAATAATAATAATAATAATAATAATAATAATAAGAACAATAATAATGTTCTGGACCGTCGTCAAATGTGCGGACCGCGCTGGAACAGGTCCTGGACGGGTAATGACTAAGAATGCAGTCCGGCGGCGGGTTCAGTGACCCAATTGACCGGGTGGAATACCTGGACCTAGCCCGGGAGGTACGAAAGCAATTGCTGGAAAGAAAGATTAAAAACTGGGAGGAAACTTGCCGTAATCTATTAGAAAACGAGTCGGATCGCGAATTTTGGCAGATTCTCGCAGGAAACGAGTCGGATCGCGAATTTCGGCTGATTATATATCTAAAACAATAAGCATTCAATAATATAATTTCAGTATAATACTGTAGCGAAGCACGGGTATCTTGCTAGTATCGCATATAACCTATATTGACATACTATGAGGGTCTTACCGGTATTGGTGCTATTGTCGCACATCATCAATGGCGAGGAACATCCGATCGCGTTTGCATCTCGAGCATTGACACAGCCTGAACAGAATTACTCACAGCACGACTGGGAAGCCTTAAAAATTGATACATCAATCAATCAATCAAGCACTACTGATCTGCATTTAGGGTAGTCGCCCAGGTGGCAGATTCCCTATCTGTTGTCTTCCTAGCCTTTTCTTAAATGATTGCAAATAAATTGGAAATTTATTGAACATCTCCCTTGGTAAGTTATTCCAATCCCTAACTCCCCTTCCTATAAATGAATATTTGCCCCAATTAGTCCTCTTGAATTCCAATTGTGTTCAGATTTGATCATTTTTATCAATATCTATTTGGAAGACAATTTATACTTGTAACTCACAATCAACCATTATTTAGGATTTTTCATCAAAATGTGAAAATGCTGCAGATGTCTTGAGCCAGATTACAGCGCTATACAGCTTTCCTATCAGGACTCGACTACAAGGTGATCTACAAAAAAGGCTTTGAGAATTGAAATGTCGACTGTTTATCAACATCATCATTAGACAATGAAACGACTCAATGCATTGATGGGTTTATTAAAGAAGAAGTTCATCTTTTATGCAAGGAATCAGTTTATATAATCTGTAATCAAGTTATCACATTCGATTCAGTCCAGAACGAGACATGGAAGGATTCTAGCTTTTCAACCTTTTTGAAAGATCTTCAAGAAAACAGCAATACTGACAACGGAATTTTGTTCAGTGGAGATAGGATTGCAGCTCCATCGATTCTGAAATCATCCATACTAGGCGAACTCCACGACACACATCTAATTCCCTCCATAGGAATTTAGAATTTTCCACACATCAGAATATCGAAAATGTAACATTGCTCGCCGATATGGCTATTGGGAAAACATTGATAAGGACAGTGAGACATTGATTTGTTCCTGTCTGGCATGTGCTAAAATAAGGAATAATCCACCAAAACCTCTGTTGCACCCATGGGATGAACCAGAGAACAACTGGCAGGAAATTCACATAGATAATACAGGACTTTTTTAAGGTTGTTTCTTTCTAGTCATCATGGATGCAAAATCAAAATGGGCTGAGATAGAATTGACCAAATCATCTCCATCTTCAACATCAACAATTTAATTTCTTCATTATGTTTTCTCTTGGCATAGGTTTCCTGAAGTAATGGTTTCAGACAATGCTACCAGTTTCACTCGCGACGAATTTCAACAGTTTTGTAAGGACGCCGGAATATTTCTGAAAGTTATTGCTCAAGGACACCCAGCATCAAATGGGTTGGCCGGAAGGAATATTCAAACATTCAAGAAGAGATTGACAGCAATGACCAAAGAATCTATGCCAAATCAGAAGAAAGTTTGAGAAATTCTCTTTCGATATTGAGCAACACGTAAGCAATGAATTTCATTTCTTAGTGTTGACACAGCACTATCATCTGCACAAGGTGTACTACTGGAACCTCGAGGGATATCCCTCACATCACCCTTACGAACGGACTTGACTTAATTTCTTAAACATCACGATATCCCTCGGTTTAATGTGGCAATATTGTGTTTTTAAAAAGATTGACTGGGCAAGTGGCCATCCAGTTATGGCTGCGCAGCTGTGAGTTGCATCCGAGAGATAGTGGGTTCGAACCCCACTGTCGGCAGCCCTGAAGATTTTTTTCCGTGGTTTCCCCATTTTCACACCAGGTAAATGCTGGGGCCGTACCTTAATTAAGGCCACGGCCGCTTCTTTCCCAATCCTAGGCCTTTTCTATCCCTTTGTCACCATAAGACCTATCTTTGTTGGTGCGACGTAAAGCCAATTGCAAAAAAAATAATAATAATAATAAAAAGATTGATCCATGTACTTCCATCACACGTGCAGCACATAGCATATTTGTGTTTTCAGTGGATTTTGTACTTGAAATTCATTATTCAAGCTCAACACTGTGATAATTTTAACACAGGGGCCGATGACCTAGCTGTTAGGCCCCTTTAAACAACAATCATAATCATCATCATCAATTTTAACATAACAGTTTTGGTGTTCACGAGGAGTGTAACGTCCTCACCTCTTTATACGCATGTTCACAATTTACTCTTTTTATGAGCATCAATGGACAACAATAGATTAATGTCATTTTTAATTAACAAGTGTTCAAGATTAAAAAAATCCTTGTGTATGGACCATACTGAATATTTTAATTGTGCGCTTATGTATATTTTTTTGCAACCATGATTGTGATCATAGCTTTTTAAAAGTCAGTTCTATTTGATGTTTGTATTAAGACATTTAGTTTTAATTAGACTATTTTGCTTCGAATGGCTGAAGATGTCCGTTTACATCAGTCGAAACTAGTCCTAGTAAAGAAAATAAAAAATATCTTATTGATTAGGTGGTTAGGAAATTAAATTGAGCTACGCCGTTAAATTGTGTGAAATCTCCAGCAGAACTGTACCTGCATAGAAGAATTCGTATTTAACTGGATGCATAGATGCCAATGAAATTCAAACCAACCACTGTTCCCAATCAATCAGCACAACTGTGAAACGTGGGAGATTGTGTGCAAGCCCATTAATATGCAAACAATAAAGAACAGTGGAAACTTGGAACAATAATGAAAAATTTTTGTCATCTTCGTTATTTGATTGAACTCAACGATGGTTATGTTTTCAAACGCCACATCAACCAACTCAGACTAACTGCTATTCCACCAAAGAAATCTGTATCAGTTGCACCTGAAACGAGGAACCATGTAGACCACCAAAAACCCGATTCGGTAAACTTGGGAGACCAATATAAATGGTCCGTTATTGGACATTATAAATTTTCCAGCTAGCTCATTCTTGGTTGCCAGCGTTTCGCCCTCGTGTGCTAGGGTGGGCTCGTCAGTTGGTACCTAGCACACCTACCAATACGCTGGCTAGTGCATACCGTGGAGGCCACTGCGTAGGCTAACTGGAGCCACCGGCAGTGCCAATGCACTAAGAGACTTTGTCTCATCACTAAAAATTGATGCCTGCATGGCCATCAGATGATATAGATGTTGATTCCCATAGGGAATCTGAAATATTTGTCCTGAATGAGCAAATTTATAATACCAATATAAATGGTCCGTTATTGGACATTATAAATTTTCCAGCTAGCTCATTCTTGGTTGCCAGCGTTTCGCCCTCGTGTGCTAGGGTGGGCTCGTCAGTTGGTACCTAGCACACCTACCAATACGCTGGCTAGTGCATACCGTGGAGGCCACTGCGTAGGCTAACTGGAGCCACCGGCAGTGCCAATGCACTAAGAGACTTTGTCTCATCACTAAAAATTGATGCCTGCATGGCCATCAGATGATATAGATGTTGATTCCCATAGGGAATCTGAAATATTTGTCCTGAATGAGCAAATTTATAATACCAATATAAATGGTCCGTTATTGGACATTATAAATTTTCCAGCTAGCTCATTCTTGGTTGCCAGCGTTTCGCCCTCGTGTGCTAGGGTGGGCTCGTCAGTTGGTACCTAGCACACCTACCAATACGCTGGCTAGTGCATACCGTGGAGGCCACTGCGTAGGCTAACTGGAGCCACCGGCAGTGCCAATGCACTAAGAGACTTTGTCTCATCACTAAAAATTGATGCCTGCATGGCCATCAGATGATATAGATGTTGATTCCCATAGGGAATCTGAAATATTTGTCCTGAATGAGCAAATTTATAATACCAATATAAATGGTCCGTTATTGGACATTATAAATTTTCCAGCTAGCTCATTCTTGGTTGCCAGCGTTTCGCCCTCGTGTGCTAGGGTGGGCTCGTCAGTTGGTACCTAGCACACCTACCAATACGCTGGCTAGTGCATACCGTGGAGGCCACTGCGTAGGCTAACTGGAGCCACCGGCAGTGCCAATGCACTAAGAGACTTTGTCTCATCACTAAAAATTGATGCCTGCATGGCCATCAGATGATATAGATGTACCAACTGACGAGCCCACCCTAGCACACGAGGGCGAAACGCTGGCAACCAAGAATGAGCTAGCTGGAAAATTTATAATGTCCAATAACGGACCATTTATATTGGTATTATAAATTTGCTCATTCAGGACAAATATTTCAGATTCCCTATGGGAATCAACATCTATATCATCTGATGGCCATGCAGGCATCAATTTTTAGTGATGAGACAAAGTCTCTTAGTGCATTGGCACTGCCGGTGGCTCCAGTTAGCCTACGCAGTGGCCTCCACGGTATGCACTAGCCAGCGTATTGGTAGGTGTGCTAGGTACCAACTGACGAGCCCACCCTAGCACACGAGGG
Organism: Anabrus simplex; assembly: GCF_040414725.1. Lineage (NCBI taxonomy): Eukaryota > Metazoa > Arthropoda > Insecta > Orthoptera > Tettigoniidae > Anabrus > Anabrus simplex. Next base: position 876,561,735 of record NC_090266.1, on the reverse strand, counting down.
CGAAACGCTGGCAACCAAGAATGAGCTAGCTGGAAAATTTATAATGTCCAATAACGGACCATTTATATTGGTATTATAAATTTGCTCATTCAGGACAAATATTTCAGATTCCCTATGGGAATCAACATCTATATCATCTGATGGCCATGCAGGCATCAATTTTTAGTGATGAGACAAAGTCTCTTAGTGCATTGGCACTGCCGGTGGCTCCAGTTAGCCTACGCAGTGGCCTCCACGGTATGCACTAGCCAGCGTATTGGTAGGTGTGCTAGGTACCAACTGACGAGCCCACCCTAGCACACGAGGGCGAAACGCTGGCAACCAAGAATGAGCTAGCTGGAAAATTTATAATGTCCAATAACGGACCATTTATATTGGTATTATAAATTTGCTCATTCAGGACAAATATTTCAGATTCCCTATGGGAATCAACATCTATATCATCTGATGGCCATGCAGGCATCAATTTTTAGTGATGAGACAAAGTCTCTTAGTGCATTGGCACTGCCGGTGGCTCCAGTTAGCCTACGCAGTGGCCTCCACGGTATGCACTAGCCAGCGTATTGGTAGGTGTGCTAGGTACCAACTGACGAGCCCACCCTAGCACACGAGGGCGAAACGCTGGCAACCAAGAATGAGCTAGCTGGAAAATTTATAATGTCCAATAATGGACCATTTATATTGGTATTATAAATTTGCTCATTCAGGACAAATATTTCAGATTCCCTATGGGAATCAACATCTATATCATCTGATGGCCATGCAGGCATCAATTTTTAGTGATGAGACAAAGTCTCTTAGTGCATTGGCACTGCCGGTGGCTCCAGTTAGCCTACGCAGTGGCCTCCACGGTATGCACTAGCCAGCGTATTGGTAGGTGTGCTAGGTACCAACTGACGAGCCCACCCTAGCACACGAGGGCGAAACGCTGGCAACCAAGAATGAGCTAGCTGGAAAATTTATAATGTCCAATAACGGACCATTTATATTGGTATTATAAATTTGCTCATTCAGGACAAATATTTCAGATTCCCTATGGGAATCAACATCTATATCAAACTTGGGAGACTCGATTACTTTCCCCAGATGCAGCAGATGTAATAGTCCACGAGCCAGCATGGACCCATTGACATTCTACTAGAGAAAGACTTGCTCCAGTGTATTTTCTTGATTATGTTGTATTTAAACATTAGAAAGAGATTCTATTATTGTTCATTTCTATTGTTTTTTAGTGTGTGTAAATCAGTAATAAGTGTGGGAGAACTATTATAACTCTGATCTGTGGGAATCTCTGTGAGATCGACCAAGTCTTGGAATTCTTTAGTTGTGAATAGTCAGTAATTATCAGAACATATAAGTGTTACGGTTGTATGTATCCATTATTAATCAACTCTGTTTTCATTTCATCAAGTTATCGACACCAAGTTACAATACAGTTGCAAGTAATTTAGTGTTGTTTTGGCTTTCCAGGAAAAATTCTCTGCATGACATACTAGAGTTGAGAATTGCTTGAGGTTCAGCTTTTATCAAGTCTACAGAATACTTGTTTCTTACATCTGACCACTTAAACTTCATTAAAGATCGTGTACAAAAATGTGGTTATATCTTTCAATATAGGTATTCGAGCCAGTATGTTTAATAAAGAGCCAAGTACCTTTCCAATATTTTGGAATTTTGGTACATTTACCTGTGAGAAAAACTCAATCCACTTCTCAGCTACACTGATTTCTTTCTCACTGTGAACCTAACTATGTAGCAATTCTTCATAGAGTTCATCTGTGAAAAAACAGTTTTACAAAGAGAAGAGACTCACAGCAACTTCAAAATCAATATACTGGAATGTTTTTGGCCAAGCAAAATGTACTTAGCTGGCTGTACTTCTTTGCATCACTGAAATCAAAAGTTTTGTCTAAATACTTCAGAATGTTTTCATAGCACAACATAAAGTCTTCCTCGATTTTCTTCAAATCAAATCAAAATACTCGGTGGCAAATGGTACATAAAAATACATTATTCTCAACAACTACATTTTAAGTTAAAAAGAAAAGAAGACTTTTTTCGTAAAATAAAGTACTAATACAATTTACATCAACATTTTTTTTTTTAAACACACAGCTCATTCTTAATAAATTTATATTATTTACAAAATTCTACTTATATCTTCTGTACTTAACACACATAATTTACTCATATACAGTGTGTGGAATCACGTCAAAAAATACTATACAATATTGCTTATAAGATTTAAAGGTACATTGCTTTTTTTAAACCCATTTTGGTACCTAACCAAAACCCATTTTGCCACTGCTTTTCAGAGTTCCTGAAGGGCCTTAACAGCTACTGTAGCAGTCCCAGGGCCCTCGAAGTCCCTACTGTACTTCACCCCTACAGGCAGTCCCCTTCTTCAGCTGTCCAGTCTCCATAGACAAGGGGATGGAATTAATTTATTCGCAAAAATTCTTTATTACAATAACCTACACAGGTCGAATGCCCTCTAACATTTCTTTTCTCTGTTGCCATTTATTCTTTTCTTGAATATCTGAACAGATTTTGAAAAGGACAAAACATTTCCCCAGGTAAACTGTTCTACTCCTTCACGCCCTTCCCATTGAATGAAAATTTACCCCAGTCATATTTGCTAAAATCCCATCTAATTTTATACTTGTGGTCAGCCCTGCCGATATAATTCTTTTCTAACTGAAGCCTCTCACAGATATCTCCCCATGCTTCATCTCTTGTATAGGCTCTATCTAATCCTATAGGTCTAGTTTTCTCCCTTCTCTTACTTAAAGCTTCCCACCCAAGTTTCTGTAACATTTCTGATACACTACTGTTTCTCTTGAAATCTTCTGTTACAAATCTTGCTGCTTTCCTCTGCACGCCATCTATTTCTTTTATTAGGTATTCCTGTTGAGGATCCCAAACACTGTTTTCATATTCCAATAATGGACAAACCATACTTAAGTAACTTTTCTCTTTTAATTCTTTGTTGCATCCTTTAAATAGCCTCATTATGACATGTAACAATCTGTATGCTTTCCCAACAATGTCATCAACATGACCCTTTCAGTGCAAATTACTTTCAAATCTCACACCTGAGTATTTGCACTTGCCATCTTTTGCGAAAATTACCTCATCCAAAGTATATTTAAATTCAGTTTTTAAGCTCCTGTTTGTAAATGTTGTGACAATTGATTTGCCTCCATTAATCTTCATATTATTCTCTTCAACCCATTGTTGGATACTGTCAAGGTCCCTTTGTAATTCTGTACAATCCTCTGTTATTTATTTCCCTATAAACAATTATATCATCTGCGTACAGTCTTATTTCTGATGTTATATTGTTCCTTAAAACATTTGCATATATTAAGAATAGTAAAGGGCCGATTTTACTACCCTGTGTAATTCCCTTCCAAACTTTCTCTTCCAGTGATACATGATTTCCTACTTTGACTTTTTGAACTCTTGAATTTAGAAATGTTCTTATCCAACATATAACCCTTATATCCAGTCCTATTCCCTCCAGTTTGTTTAATAATATTCCATGTTCCATTCTGTCAAATGCCTTGGAAAGGTCTATGGCTATGCAATCCAACTGGCCTCCTGAATCCAACTGATCTGATATGTCCTGCTGAAAACCCACCAGTTGTGCCTCACAAGAATATTTATTTCTAAATCCATACTGGCTCCTCATGAACCAATTTTTATCTTCACATACCCCTCTAACATATTTTGGTATTAAACTCTCCAGTATTTTACAAACTATACTGGTCAGGCTGACTGGTCTGTAGTTTCCAGATTTCCTTTTATCACCGTTTCCTATATAAATTGGTATTATTATAGATTCCTTCTATCCCTTTGGTATTACACTATTATTTATGATATAGTCAAAGAGAAATTTTAAATAAGCCACTAGTTACCTCCCCATTATCTTTAATACCTCTCCAGTAATTTGATCACTCCCTGATGCTTTTCCTTGCTGAAGCAGTTGGATTCCTCTGAAAATATCCTCATTTGTGAATGAGAAGCTTCTTGTTTCCTTATGTCTCTCTCCGTCTCTATCTGGGCCGATGACCTTCGATGTTAGGCCCCTTTAAATATCATCATCATCCTTCTGTATCTTCTGTTTTGGTTTCCAACTCCTGGCAATCTTCTACTGAATCTATGAATTCCCTACTAAATAGATTTGCTTTCTCATTATCTGTTAAAAACTATTCACCCCCTTCTCCCACTATTATGGGAATTTGGATTCCTTTTCCCTTTTGATTCCTAATATATTGTAATCGTATCGATGACACCTGTACTTAATTCAGTGGAGAGTGTGGGTTTGACGCCAGGGCGTGTACGGTCCATGTTTAGAAAACGTCAGAGAGAGGGTAGTACAATAAGTTCATAAAGTTTAGAACTCTTGTTTATTCAAAAGAAACGAGCAAATCATATCACCTTGTTATAGAGGAACAGCTGAATTTACAGGGTCCAGGTTAGAAAAGGAGGACGCCGTCCCCATGGAGTAAAGAAGTGTGTAACACCGAACAGATTGTCAATTAAATCTGAACGATACTTCCTTACAGTACTGCACTGGAGATAATTGCGTAACACTCTTCATACGAGTTACGAATTCCACTGTTCGTAAACTTTCGCACACATAAATAAGTTTCAAACGATGCTTTTATTGAAGAGATTAAAACAGTCTTACAATCTACGACAAAAGGTAAATAAAGATAGTTCAAAAGTGAAATGCTGTCCGATTAATTCGTCGGAAAATAGAAATTAATGGAGTAATATAAAAAACACAGTTCGTAACCTTCTCTATCACTAAGGTTAATGCAATCAATTTAACACTGTTTTTTTTCTTTTTTAAGCACAGTCTAATGAAAATCCAAGAATGTCATTGGGACGTAGTTTTATAGAACACTTGAAAGTATGACAAGCGTCGTAATGAAGTACAGTCCCATTAACACACTACAGCACTGTTGGCGAAACGAGAACGTTCGCTAATACAAGATCAAATGAAAGAAAGTAAATTCCTTTTTCGATACACTGTCTTTCGAAGTTTCCTAAAGCACACAGTCTTTCAAAGCACAATCTCGTAAAATTAATAGTTCTTTCATTGTGAATAGTCATTCAAAATTAACACAGTTCTTTTATTTAGAAAAGTGATTCGAAATTAACTCATTTCTTTCATTTAGCACAGTCTTTAGAAATACGAAAAGAAATTAAGTTCCCGTACGGAAACACAATCTGAAAGGGCACAGTTCCTACAGAAATAAACAAAGTTTTTTGCTGAGCACAGTCATGAAGATAAGTTAAGGCAAAGTCTAACACAAGAGGCGAAGTTCCAATACTGAAACACTATCAATTCATATATGATGAGGCGCAGTTGTTCAGAAAATAAAGCACAGTTTTGTAAGTGCACATTCGGAGCGTTATTCAAACGAAATAATTTAAATGCACAGTCTTTAAGAGAACAACTAAGTTTTCTTATGAAGCACAGTCTTTCAAAAAAAGAATTGCGTTCTCACGAGTCACTTCGCTTATATTTGTTCGTAGAATGAGTGTTACTTTTACGAGATAAAACCTATCACACTCCTGTCACAGTTAAATGTTAGTCAATCACTATAAATGATTTGTAATATTTTAAACACCTCTCCTCACACTTGAAATTAAGAATTCGAGGTTCACACCTTGGACTTAGAAAATTTACTGAGTATTCATACTTTACGCGTAGAACATCGGTGTTTTGCCGGGCAGAGTAACAATGTAGAATCAATGTCCCACAGCTGGTCCGCGCACTAGACGGCTGGGACGACACGAAGATACTGCTTTACTACCTTTTTTTTCGGGGGGCCCCCGAAGCCCGCTCCCCCCCCCCCCGCGTGGCAATCGACTAAATCTACATTGCCTCCGACATGCTATTAATACTAAGAAGAAAGAGATAACAGGTGGGAAGTGATACAAGGAGTATCTGCCGGTTTCTGAGTTAGACTTGCTACCACGGCAAGAGTTTGTGTTGGTAAGGTGGTGTTGAGGCGTGGTATTGAAGGGTCAGGGGAAAACCACATAGGCAGAAAGAGAAAGAGCCCTACATATAAAACCTGACAAATTTTGATAGCACTTGCAAGGATGTGGTTTCTGGATAGGTCCAGGTGTATGTGTTAGTTGAGAAGAGGTATCATGCACCACCCATGAACCTTAGTCTCGCCATTCCAGTTGTTAGGGGATCAGTCTCTCTAGGCACTGCCGTGACTAGCGCGGGCCTTGCCGGTTGCGGAGCCATGCGTCAAGTACCACTAGGGTCCGCCGCACAGCGCCACCTCCTTGGGGTCCCCCGTACCCAGTTTCCGATCCCGGAGAATGAGGCCAAGCCTGCCAGGGTGGGTCATAACTCCGGGCCTCCTTCCTCTGCCCCCACCATGGCCCAGAACACAGGGCAACTGCGATGAGAGGCTGGGTGGCCCCCCCATGCAGTTTTCCCTAGTGATGGGTCGAACTAGCTCTTTTGAGGGAGCTAGCTCATTCGCTCCCGCTCCTAACTGAGAGTCGTTCAAAAGAGTCGACTCTTGGGAGCGGGAAGGTAGGAGCGAGCCGAGGAAGTCAGAGGCCGTTCTCCGCTCCAGGGTCGTTCATTCATTCGTTCATCCGGTTTAGGGCAGATGGCTCTTTATGACTTCCGGTCGCTCTTCATGACTTCCGGTGGCCCTGTATGACTTCCGGGAACGAACGATACAGCGCAAATAGTTTATATTTCCCACAACAGATGGCTAATCAATTAATTAATTAATTAATACTGTATTAACGGTAATGTCCAGTTTAGAAAGCTACTCTCAAATACAATCTCTACTGTATTTGCTACTCTTGAAATAAAAAAAATTAAAAACTAATTTATGCACTCCTGGCAACATTGGCAATTAATCTAACGATAAAGCTTTATATACAATAACGAAGAAATGTTTAACAAATATGCAGTATTAGTGGATAACATCTAATATTACTTTGCCTATGTTCCTTTCTTCTTAAAATGATGCTTTTCAAGACTGAATGCACCGTGATGAGACGTATGTTCATGATATTGGCAACACTTTCACGTTAATAAATAATTGTTTAAAAATGTAATGGAATATAAGTTACTATAGTATATACTAAGCCATGAGTTATTTATTCATAAAAGCCCAAAATAGTGTGATTTTACATTTTCTAGATTAATCATGACTCCCGTTTTTATTTGAAGGAGTGAGATGGTGCGAGATAGTTCACCTTTCACACAACAGATGGCAACACAATGCCCAGTTTGGCATGGTACTCTCGGAATAAAACAAATGTACACTGCTGGCAACATTCGCAATTAATCCAATGATAAAGTTTTATACACAGTAACGAAGAAACGTATCACAAATACACAGTGTTGATTGATGACATCTAATCTTTCAAGATTGAATGCACCGTATGGGACGTATGTTCGAGATATTGGCAATACTTCCGTTCGACCCCGGCAGTCTAGATAAGCATAAGAAGAATCTCTATTCCTGTTCACGTAGTTTACATTTCACTCAAAAGATGTCATCAAAATATCCTCTTTCGACTGGAGCTACAATAAGTTTCTCACTTGACACTCCGCGTTGGAACAACAGATTCTTTCATGCATTAATGCAGCGTAGGAAACATAACTGATAAAATGCGATCTTTAACGAAAATAATGGAAACTACTATCAGCACAAATGTACATATAACCAAGTATACTACAGTACGCATAGCATTTTGCCTGTTTTTTTTTTTTTTTTTCGTGTACAGTATGGTCACACTCTCTTCTATTTTTTTTTTTCAAGAACGATTGAACCGTATGAGACGTATATGTTCGATATATTGGCATTCCTTACACTACCTACTTCTTCTCCTTCGACCACTTTTCCCACACTTGTGGGTTCGCGGGTGCGAACTGTTCCGCAAATGTGGATTTGGCCCTGTTTTATAATAAATAAAAATATCATTGGCTTTACGTTCCACCAACTACATTTATGGTTTTCGGAGACTCCGAGGTGCCGGAATTTAGCCGCGCAGTGGTTCTTTTACGTGACAGTAAATCTACCGACACGAGGCTGACGTATTTGAGCACCTTCAAATACCACGGGACAGCCAGAATCGAACCTGCCAAGTTGGTGTCAGTAGGCCAGCACCTCAACCGTTTGAGTCACTCAGCCTGGCTGGCCCTGTTTTACGGTCGGATGCCCTTCCTGACGCTAACCTTGTGCGGAGGGATGTAATTAATATTGCGTGTTTCTGTGGTGGTTGGTATTGTGGTGTGCTGTCTGAATATGAAGAGGAAAGTGTTGGGACAAACACAAACACCCAGTTCCCGAGCCAGAAGAATTAAATTCCCGACTTGGCCGAGAATCGAATTCGGGACCCTCTGCAGCGAAGGCCTCAATGCTGGCTATCCAGCTAAGGAGTCGGACTCCTTACACGTTAATAACTAATTATTTGAAAATGTACTGCGGTATACACTTTGGTATGAGTTATTTAGCCTATATTTTAAAGCCAAAACTAGTGTTATTTTATATTTGCCTTAATTCGATTTAAAACTACGGTATATTATTTTATCCACTGTACCGTAAAACTGAAAGATTTTGGCAGTATGTTAATTCATAACTACGACCCCATTTAAGAAACAGGTGAGGATTGGCCAGAGTATTTCTTAATTATTTCAGACAATAAAACTACGCCGTTTCTACTTGCCGAGTGGTATATTCAGTATTCTGGATAGTGACTGTTCGTTCTTAGTTGAGGTTAGTTAACCCGAACATCGTGTCGTTTATTTGCTCCCAACCTACTGGATCTATACTAGGCCCTACATCCTTCATAGATTGAGTGCATACAGGATGTGAACAGGTAAGTATTGCTCAATAACATGTTTATTTCATTTCATTGTTTCGTTAGGTTGCAAGTTGCCAGAACTATGGCACAAAAACGTACCTAGCAGACAGACCTCAACCACTGCACTCAGAGCACTGACTGACTGAATGCGGGAAGAGGCTAGACTGTAGACTGGGCAGGCTATAAAAATGAAAGCGGCTTCTGTATGTCACATGATTATCTGTAGCATGATATTGGCTAGAAATGAACGAGAGTCGATGTGACGAGCTAGCTCTTTCTTGGAGTCGCATTTGATAAGAGTCGGCTCGTGCTAGCTCTCAGGGAGCAAGGAGGGAGTTGGCTCATACAAGAGTCGACTCGTAATTAAACGACTAGCTCTCAAGGAGCAAGGAGGGAGCTAGCTCTTACAAGAGTCAACTCTCAAGAGCTAGCTCTCTCCAATGAGTCGTTCAAAAGAGTCAGTTCGTTCATGAACGACCCATCACTAGTTGGCCCACACTGGCGCCTCTTTACGTGCTGCGCAGTCCGTGTAGTGGTGATCACCCCCCCACAACGGTTGCACCTCACTAAGAGCCCACACCTCTCCTGACTGTGGCCCCACTTCAAATAGCGAACACACTGCAAGAGCTGCTGAAGGGGACATTTCGGTCTCACCTGATTGCCGCTACCCACTGCGGTCCTCTCCTGATTGGCTCCTCGGTCGACTGCAGTCCTGGGTTGCGGCTGGGTAGCCCGTTCCTGGCGGGCCTACGTCGTCTTCTTTCTCCTGGTCCAGGTGCAGCGTCGTCTTCTTTTCGGGGGTTTCCTGTCGGCAGGGGATGAGGCCTCGTCCTGGTGGCCCTCCTCCCGGCCTGGTGACCCCGGGGTAGTGGGTGGCCCTGCTGCATCGCCGTCTTCTTCCTCTTCCTGGCTGGCGGCAGTGGCGTCGGTCTGTGCTGACATCCGACTGCGTTCCCTGTCCTGTGGGGCGCACATCGATGTCTGCAGCTCGACAGACATGCTGGCAGGCTGGGCCTGGATAGCAGCCTCCGAGCGCCAGGGAGCGTCATTCTCCACTGCTGTGCTGCCGTCCGCTGTCCGCGGCGCCTTCCGGGACTGCGCCTGTGTGATAGGCCCTTCCTGGTAGGCCTTGGTCTGTGTCCACTTTGACCACATCACTGCTGGCGCCCTCGGGACCTCAGTATGCATCCCTCTGGCAGAGCCGAACCGCTCGGCCTGGGTCGCACACTCGCGGCTCTGTGGGACTGCGCGCACCACCTGGGTGGTGACTTCGTTGGTCTCTGGCTGGGTGGCCTGGATTAGGTCGGTGTTAACCGCCCCATGCCGTAGCCTCCTCGGCGTCTAGGTGATAGCCTCCCTGGTCTCCGTCTCGGCCCTCTTCCTGAGGGCGCCGGCGTTTGTCCCTGGCACGCCGTCGCTCCCTGGTGGACGGATGACCTGGAACATAGTAGAGAGCTCCTTCTCTGCGTCGCGCATCCGCTCTTGGTCGTGATGCCTTATGATAAGGCCTCATGATAGGAAGCTCATGACGGACATGGTTGTCGAGATGATCCTGCCTCCGTGGCGAGGGCACCGTATTCTGTCCAGAACTAGGCTCCATTCAGAAGATACAGGGCGCCCCAGCCTGTAGTAGACTAGCAGCACCTCGCACTCCGGGTCCGTGTAGCCCTCGGAGAAGAAAAAGCCGTTAGGGGGAGTCGCACCCGTCCCTGTACAGCTTCGGCTCAGGTGCCGGCGTCTCTGTCTCCACGTTTCTCTCCAGCGCTGGTGGCACTCGGCTGCAGAGGTTTCGGACCATGCGTCTGAACTCCATCACACATTCTTCGGGCGTCATCTTCTCCATCTGGCTACCCTGGCCGTTGTCTATCACACCCTCGCACTGTATTTAGAAGTGAGAGAGATATTATTGTCAGTATTAGATTTATTATTATTATTATTAGTATTAGTATTATTATTTCAGTTGTATAGTTTGTCATTAATATTTGTAAGCTGGGAGGTCTCCATATGTGGTATAAGTAATTTGTTTTGTACAAACTGATGGGAAAATCATTGCTATCATAACTCAGGTAATTCGTATCTCGTGTGTTTATCCCAAAGTCTGATGAGGTGGACTTGTTATTGTAGTCGAAATGTTCCGATGGATCATGTGAAACACCCTAGTGTCCGTTGATGGTGTTATTGTCTTGGGGCTAGGAAGAGATTCAGGGCATGGTCATGACTAGAGGATCTACTCATGATTGGCCGGCCAGGATGAATCTAGATGGATCATGTAAGAGGAAGGAGAAAACTTATATCTATTTAGGCATGTGATGATATGACAAGGACACTGGAACACTTACAACTTCTGATACAGTACTGGAGTTACACTGCTTCACTATACTGGACTGGGCTGGACTGGACTTCAAACATTTGTGGACCGAGCTCGATAGCTGCAGTCGCTTAAGTGCGGCCAATATCCAGTAATCGGGAGATAGGGGGTTCGAGCCCCACTGTCGGCAGCCCTGAAGATGGTTTTCCGTGGTTTCCCATTTTCACACCAGGCAAATGCCGGGGCTGTACCTTAATTAAGGCCACGGCCGCTTCCCACCACTTCCTAGGCCTTTCCTATCCCATCGTCGCCATAAGACATATCGGTGTCGGTGCGACGTTAAGCAAATAGCAAAAAAAATAAAATAAAATAGCAAAACATTTGTGGAACGTAGTCTTGTTATGTTTGTGGAACGTGACTGACCTACAAACTGTGGAGTGCTTAGGCACTTGATATTGTATCACTTGTGGCAGCTGGGTATTATATATTGGTGAAAGCTATATCAAACTTTCCATAGTGTATGTTAAGGAACAACCAGCATGTGTTGCTCAAGTGAATATATCTTTAAAACAAGTGTTAGAGTTAATGAACACAGTATTATTAGGTACAGTATCTGTGTGATATAATAAGTGCCAATTATGAGAATCTGCAAGTGGTGTTTGTACAGAGACAGTGAAGGGTACTCATCTACATATATGTGCATTGGTCATCGGACTAACTGCAAATGGTGGCTTAGTCCTCGCTTTCGTTGTAAATATGAAGTCTTCCAGTAAAATTTTGTGTGTGTATTGTATGTATATTTTGGTGTGTTGATGAGGTGCAAGGAAGATTTTATTGAGAATATAGTTAGTTATTTTAGAATCAGTGGAGTTATTGATGAACCTAGGTGCAGTTTCTACCTATTTAGTAATTTTCAGAAAGTTAGGTAAGGCCTAAAGCAGATGTACCAGTACACAGCTTTTATGTACATGCCATGGGAGAAAAGGAATTATCATGCTCTATTAAAATTCGAGGGATCCATTCTGGTGAACTCTGTCCCCATACTATGGACATTTCAATAAATTAATTTTATTAATTCATTTTACAGTGTTTCTATTATTTTATTCAGTTTTTGTGTAATTTTATTTATTCAGATTTTTTATTATTGGTATTCAGAAAAATAGTTTCACGCTGTTCCTTGAATTTAGTCATGGCGTTTCTGGTTGATATCCATGTAAAGGATGTGCTTGAGAAGTTTGCAACTTGTACATTTCATGTTTTGCCGCTACCTCTCTACGGATGTCAGGAGGTGCAATACCAGCAAGGCAATAAAGCTTGTCAAGCAGAGTTGGCCTTAAGCACCTGGTGATGATCTGACAAGTATCGTTAAGAGCAACATCTACTAATTTGGCATGATTAGATCAAGACCACACTGGACTTGCATATTCCCCGGCAGAGTAACAGAGTGCAAGGGAACGTGTTCTTACAGTGTTAGGGTTAGCTCCCCATGTTGTGCCTATTAATTTCCTTATAATTTTGTTTCTGGCTGCCACTTTTTGTTTGGTATTCAGGCAATGCCTCCTGTAAGTTAAGAGCACGATCGAGGGTGATTCCTAGATATTTTGGCGTTGTTCAGTGTTCTAGTGTAATTCTTTCACGGTTAATATTAAGGGTTCTTGCTGCCTGTCTGTTTTTAAGGTGGAAAGCGCAAGTCTGAGTCTCAAGTCTCAAGTGGTTCTCCCTATAATAGTCAGACAGTTCTGTCAATGCCTTAGTAAGTGTCTGTTCAACATTTCCAAAATAATGAGCTTGGGCAAGTATGGCACAATCATCTGCACAGATGAAACTCTGCATTCCCTCAGGTAATGGTTGATCGTTAGTATAAACGTTGAACGGTGCTGGAGCAAGCACGCTACCCTGGGGTAATCCGTTCCTCTGTGACGTCCATCTGCTTCTTTGTCCTTGAAATTCAACAAAGAATCTTCTATTTTCAAGGATATTCCGTATGAAGCAAGTTAGTTGATAATCATTGGTAGCATTATAAAGTCTCATAAGAAGTAGACTGTGATTTACTGTATCATAAGCCGCTGTTAGATCTATAAATACAGCCCCTGTAATCTCTTTCCTTTCGTGCTCTATTAAAATTCGAGGGATCCATTCTGGTGAACTCTGTGCCCATACTATGGACATTTCAATGAATTAATTTTATTCTATGTGCTGTGTTAGTTTCAACACCTGAGACGTGCAACTCTTCCGTGATCTGAATCCAGCCTGTTGTGGTACTTAGACTGCCCCTTGCTTCTCCGTTATTCTGTTTAGAATGAACCTTTCAAGAACTTTACACAATTGACAGAGGAGAGAGCTAGGACAGTAACTTCTAGGTTCATCCTTATCGTTTCCTGGTTTACGAATAGCCATAACTTTAGCTTTCCTCCAGAGTTTAGCAATCTTACAAGACTGGACATACCGGGCGAGTTGGCCATGCGGTTAGAGTCGCGCAGCTGTGAGCTTGCATCCGGGAGGTAGTGGGTTCGAGTCCCACTGTCGACATCCCTGAAGATGGTTTTCCTTGGTTTCCCATTTTTACACCAGACAAATGCTGGGGCTGTACCTTAATTAAGGCCACGGCCGCTTCCTTCCCACTCCTAGGCCTTCCCTATCCCATCGTCGCCGTAAGACCTATCTGTTACAATTTATAAATCTCATTTTTCTTTTCAACCGTATTGGAGTTAATTAAAGAACCACCTTTCCAATACACAAAATCCTTATATTTAGGATGAAACCATTTAATCACAAATTGGACATGTTTCACTCAACTTTGTGAGCATCACCAGCAGTAGTTAACATAAATTATTAGTGGGTCAGGGCCCTGATCCTGGTGTATATCACAAAAGAATGTCTAATATACATTGATAAAAATATATAAATTTAACACTTTAAAATAATCAATAAGATTATTTATATCTATTAAAACAAAAACAAAATTTTTTTTTCATTAAAATTGTTTAAAGTGTAAACGGAATGGATGGCTTAGAAGTTAAAAATAGTATATGGTAATTAGATGTTCTTAAAAATAGTTGTCCGATATATCTACGCTCGATTGCATTAAACTGTTTGATAAATTCAGTTTTTCATATCAGGGTGAGTTCTTATTATAAACTATATTGCTGTTTTTTAAAAATAAAGATGATGAGAAACGCTAAAATCGCACACGATGGTTGAAAAACGAAGTTCACTGGTGATAAAATGTTGTCTAGATCGGCGTAAATTAGCCTTTATGGGACTCCTTGCGTTATAATTTCAGCCGTTATTTTGTGCAGTAATGTGTTGAAATTGTTCTAACGGAGAATTACTGATCTATTATATGGAATTGATCGGATGTATCCTGAAAAAGAAAAAATTGGGGGGGGGGGGGGGGAATATGAGTGTCTAACTATTAACTGTTAACTATTGCTGATGATGCTCACAAAGTTGAGTGAAACATGTCCAATTTGTGATGAAATGGTTTCATCCTAAATATAAGGATTTTGTGTATTGGAAAGGTGGTTCTTTGAAGACCTATCTGTGTCGGTGCGACGTAAAGCAAATAGCAAAAAACAAGACTGAACACAGTTGTTCATCAGATCTAGCAATCAACACTTAGTTATCGGCCCAAAGTTCTTAATCTGCTCAACTCTTATATCATCAAGGCGTGCAGCCTTCCCATTTTGACATTTACTCAGGGCGAGATCTAACTCAGCCTGAGTAAAAAGGCGTAGCAATGTAAAAGTTTCTTCGTTGGGTTGTCTCTCAAATTTTTTCCTACCGGACTAGGTTGTAGAAGGTGGTTTCCCATTTTCTAGCAGTTGACAGGCAAGTTGATCAGCTCGAACATTCGCATATATATTTGCCTGTGAAGAGTCATTATTCAGTCATCTTAGAAGTCTCCAAGCCGTTTGGCTGCTCCTGCTCATGTCACGTTTTGCCATCAATTTTCCCCCACTATTTCTTCTTTACCTCAGGGATTGAGGAGAGAATGGATCTAGCTGTGTGGGATGTTTCCTCACTGAATGGATTTTCATCATATCGTGAATAATACTCCTCGAGCAGTGTAACTGTTTCTGAAGTCATGCCATGAAGATAGGCCGCCCTGGAACCTCTTGAAATGCATGCTCGAGAACAGATTGTCACAAGCTCAACAAATTGATCGTAACTATCAGGTACAGGCGTGATTATTTGAACTTTTCCATCCAACATTTCAGAGAATTTCAGCCAGTCTGCCTTCTTGAAGGTATACCTTCTTCTAAAACCAGTTTCTTGGGGTCTTATGATGGGAAAAAGTAGGCACATTATCGGTCTGTGCTGTGTGCTGCAGATAGGAGAACACGCTAATTTGTTGAATTGCTCTGCTACGTTTTCACTTACAAAGAGGAGATCAGGGTTGTACGCTCGTTGCAACCTTCCACTATTGAAGGAAGAAGGTAGTTTACTATCATGAATGAGGGGGGGGGGAGTTGGTTTCGGCCCATGATAGAACAGCTTCACCATTTTCATCATGTGTGTATTCCCGAGCATGACTGTGGCTGTTTAAATCTCCTATTACTACATATGTTTTCCTTCAATCAAAGTTGTTAGGAGGAACAAAAGAGATTTTCTCTGAAGGCGGTTTGTAAACTGAGGTGATCACACAATTCCTAAGCTCCAAGATTATGGTCTCAATGTTGTTGTTGTTGTTGTTGTTGTGGGTACAATGGGCACTCTTGACTTGGATTTCTGGTTTGACAAAAATAGCACTTCCATATGTAGCATGTGGAATTTCTACCGCTAACTGCATACCAGGTATACATGGTCGTCTCTGCTGAGTATCTCTTTGGATTCCTTGTGTACAAAGGACATAAAACTTCTGTTCATGGCATAATTCGTGTAGTAGTTGTTCTTTAGACATTTAAATGCCTTCGATATTCACCAAAATAACTATCAAAGTTGGTTATGAGAAGAACCATTTATTTCATCGAATCTTGAGCTCGCAAATGCTTCTGGAGTGCTGACGTTCAGTTCGGTAATAGAAATTTAATTCCAACTACCTTAGCAGGGGCACCACAGGCAGGAATCAGCTTCACCCCATACTTCTGCCATACTGGAATTTTCTTTATTATCCAAATGGTCATCAGGAGAATTTAAACTATGTTCCTTTACTGTTATTTTACTTATGGGCTGGGGCTGTATGATGCATTTCCTTGAGTTGCTAATTGATAAATATTTACCTACATCCTTGGATGTTTTTACTTTTTTCAAAAAAGTTACCTGTGGGGTTATCTCTAAATTTGATCACCCATTGATCTAGCAGCTTTGGTTTCCCTCCTTTCTGATTATTATTCTCTCAAGCGGCATATTCAAATTCTCGATCAACTTTCGTAACCTGTCACACACCTGATTTTTCCCATGCCTGTTCATGTGAAGACCATGCCTTGTAAGATGATGCATGATGATGCATAGATAACCTCTCACTTTAAAAAATTAATTGCTGTTCTTTCATTGTTTACAGTTTTAGATGCATTAACTAATCCTAGCATATGTTTGTTAGCTCTCTCAACAACAGGATTTAAGTTAGGCATATCATGTCTGTGTAGTATAGCATGCAAAATTACATTGGTTGTGTGTGTGAATTTTAGCAAATGACTTATGGTATGGTCCAATTCCTCAGTAATTACATTTTCATTCAGGCCTACATCATTTGTTTCCCCCATTACCACTAGCACATCTTTCTTTCTTTCTTTCTTTCTTTCTTTCTTTCTTTCTTTCTTTCTTAAGTCTTACGTTCAGTGTTTTTCACAATTTCCCTAAAGGTGCATTCAGTTTAATAATACTTTGCACTTCATTACCTGGGCCTAATTTGGAACGAAGAATTCCATTACAATCCCGTCTGTGACTGTCGCTGATCAGCAAGAGCTTCCTCATCTAGGTTGTATTCCTCGCTCCATTTGGCGGCTCCTTCGGTAGCGTTGTTCTCCATCCTTTCGTTGTCAAAGTTGTCGCGGCCGTTGTTCCAGTTGTGTTTTTCTTCTTCTTTTCCTCTAAAATGAATTGTTCCGTATTTGTTTCACTAAGGACCACGAGTCTGTACTGATATTGCTTTTATTTTTTTCAAGAGATTTTGATGCGTTGTCCAAAATGATGCTCAAATTCACTAAACATTTCTGGTAGCACTGGGCTACTATTGTCTTATCTGAATCTTCATTCACATCACCAAAAGAATTCTGCAGGTTTCTAGGCCAATTAGGAATGCTCTGAAAATAGCTACATACAGCACTCCAGGTGTTATTCCGCCTTTCTAGAGCAGGTCCTAGAGAGAGCCATTTCATTGGTACATGTCTGATTATCTCTGGCCACTCTAAATCAACAAATTAAGAAAAATTCTTTAATTCCTCCCTTCTCTTTGCTTGAGCTGAAAAATGACCGTAAACTTTTAGCACAATATTTTCTATATCAATATCTAGCCTATCAATTACATATTTCGTGGAATTGTCTAACATGATTTGAACAGTTTGCTTTCTCTGTGTTGGTATTCTCTGCTTTAAGTAACTCATAAACAGAATGCATTCTTCCATAGTTGACATTTGTGCTGTCAGCGCAGTATCAAAACAGATGCTTCATATCAAGAGAATTAGGCAGCAAATTCTCATTAAGAAGCTGGAATATATAATTAGCTGATTCATCAGCTTGTTCCATGAAATTTAATACTTTATGCTCAATGCTTTTATTTCGATCAAAATACTGAACACAAACTGGGAGCATTTTCTAGTTCAGTATATTTGAAGCATCCATTGCAACACAGAAGAAAAAACTGGTTTACTTTGGGTCCTTCAGTACTTGTAGGAAGTCATCGACACTCGTGGGAGCCAACACATTTTTAACCAAACATTCATCTTTTTTACTTATAAATGCCACTATCTTCACAGTTCTTGAGTTACAAGAAATAGTACCTAGCAATTTGTTGCCCCAGTCCAGACTTGCACAGCTTTGATGATGTTTCACGCTGTGATACACTATTGTCAACTCTGATGCGGTGACATTATCTCCGATTACAGATTACTCTTAGGGAAATGAGACTTTATGTTGCCTGTGGAGGAAGCTACTTTGTCTTTTAACTTATGCCCTTTGGATACAGCATGTTGATTCACGTTGTTTTGACAGCCATGAGCTAGGCTAAAATCTCTGTTGCATAGATTACAATACGCCCATTTTTTATCTTTGTGATAACGAAGAACCCAGACTAAAATCTGCTCCCATTTCTCTAAATATGTATCTGGTTATACTGAATTTTCTTCTCTCTTTTTTGACACTGTAGATGGATCATTAGCACTTATGTCAGAGTACTTTATGGTAACACAACAACACAAGCCGCAGCGAGACCAGTAAACGTGCAGAATGAAAAGGAGACATGGCAATACCACAGTCTACTAGATAGATACCAATAATACAAAATCAGGCTAAACATATGTCGTGCTTCCAACTATAGACACGAGTGATTTTTCAAAAAATATGTTGTTTCGCAGAGAAAAACCATACCAAACATTTGAAAATATGCATTTTTTTTTTTTTTTTTTTTTTGAAAAAAGGTAAGAATACAAAAAAAAAGGTACAATCTGGGAACCCTACTGCACACTCCAAAATCATACTGGAATGAAGCTAGAAACCTGTGGCTTGTGGCTTAGTGATTCTCTGTAATATTGGAGAGAGTGAAACATTAATTCAAGTGTGTTCCTAGAAACATTGAACACCATTTTAGAACAACACTGTTTGACATTCTGAAAAGAAATCCACGCTACAAATTTATGATAGCTATAAGCAGGTATCGATGTTGATAGTGAAGAATCTGCTGGAATATGCAATGCCTAAATTTGCTCCTGAATACAAATACTGCCCTGTCACGTTTGTAGATATAGAGAGGTCATTCTCTGTGTTCAAGTTAATTCTAACAGACAAACGTCATAGATTCCCACCAGAAAACCTGGAAAAGGTGCTCATAATTTACTGCAAGGTGAATTACGGACAGGAAGAATAGGAGTGGCTTAGTCATGTGGCGTGAGTGAAAACAGTGTGAACACAAGTCTGTTTCTGCTAAATATGGATGCTGTCTGCGAATATATATATGCATATTTCTGAACCAGCTACAGAGTGTATGGCTTATTTTTGCCTGTGAAATTACACGCAGGTCTTAACTGTGAACATTGAAAAATAAAAGTATTTTGTAAATTGAGCATTAGGTACCTCGTGCTAACTTCATAGCTACAACTGTAAGCAGAATGTGCTTGCTGCTTTTTTCTCTTTATTTGATCATGATTTGTGTGTAAATATATGGTTGTGGGTGAATTATTTAAATATAATAGATGTATTTCATGTTAGAATGCCATAACATGCATTAAATTATATAGAAATAAGTACTATTTAACAAGTACTATTTAACAATTTTTACCACATATTTGCTTGTATATTTAGGTAGTTTTCAGAACAGAGATATACTAGTGTTATTCATTTTACATCCCACTAACTACTTTTACGGTTTTCGGAGATGCCGAGGTACCAGAATTTTGTCCAGTAGCAGTTCCTTAACATGCTGGTAAATCTGCAAACACGAGGCTGATGTATTTGAGCACCTTCAAATACCTCCGGACTAAGCCAGCATCAAACCTCTTCAGTTGGGCTCAGAAGGCATGCGCTGTACTGTCTGAGCAACTCAGCCTGTCTCAGAGCATAGAAATCCAATGTCTAGGTAGATCAAGGCTGAGTCATTTCTATCAGCACAATTCTGTTTGAAAAAATTAATCCCTTTAAACTCAGTTTTGTTTAACCCGGCAGGACGCACGTTCTGTTTCGAGATGTAAGGATGCGCGATGGGTTAAAATTACCAACAAGCAAACTTCCTTCTTTATTCTAAATTATAATTATTGGAAACCATGTAAATGATGATACTTTTATGTATTAGATCAGTTGTAAAGTTTTGGAGTAATTATGGCAATATGTAACTTGTGATAATAAGAATGGATATTGAAATATTCTCATAACGCTTACACATACACTGGCATCACTGAGTTGTTCATATTACATTGTTCATATTAAACACACATTTTCTGTATTAAAAAAGTTACATATGATAGATAAACACCCATTTGTTATAGAGGGAAGAGGAGAGGGTAGGGATTGTAGAGGGTGTTCAGAGATCAAACTTGATTACACTTCACTACTGGTCCATTACTTCCTGTTGCTCATTCACTTATTCCACTTATTATCCACACACTGGCTTCACGTGTTGCTGGCAAACTTCGCATATTACGCAACACATTGTGATTTTTCTGTCCGTTTTACTTCCACAGTTTTTGCATCTTCCTGCTTGATGCTTTCTGAAGACTGTACTTTTCCTTTCCTCAGATTTTCCAGAAAGCCACTGAACAAGACTTCGGAGATTTGTTGGTGGAGTCAGTATTTTACTTCCCGGTGCCAAATGTTCCTTTGTAAGATCCAAGGACAGCATTTTCAAGCAATTTTGATTGAATGTAGGTTCAGAGTTGAGTTGAGATTGTTTACTTCATAGATGACTTGAATATTTGAAATAGGATACAGTTATCAATTACTAACTTCTCTAGAGGAAATAAACATATTACGAATGTGCCTGATCACTTTCTTCGACATTGTCAAATTCTCAGTCATCACTAGCCGCTATACCGCTGTCTTCCTTGGGAGCAACAGGTTTATAATTTTGTTCTGCGTCATAGAGTGATACATCTTCATTTCTTGAAATTCACTAAAATTTTCCATAAACTTGCTGAAGAAATGCACACATACTATAAAGTACACTTGTATAATAATAATTACTACACTGTTCATTCATAAAAGCAAAGTAGTTAATAATAAACAAGAATGACATTCTGAAACTTACGAGCGCACGCACGGGTGAAATTTACTCAGTTGATGTTTCCCTCACACTGAGCAGACCTATCAAAGCTGTGCAGCTGATTCAAGGTCTTAACATTTGGATGTGTTCACTCGATAGGTACTGAGGGACTAGGCTGAAGAGCACATTGGAAATAATTGAAATATACATTTCTATATCGCTTGGGTAATTTTTACCCATACGCTTGTCCTTACAGGTTAATAAGAAATCATCATACATGTGAATAGGATGTCTACATTAGTGAAGTAAAAATTGCAAAACATTATAGAACTCTCAAACTATTATTTGTTAACAGTGAATGTTGCAGAAATTTATTAACTGTTGCTGTAACAAATGCGTATGTTCTTATAATCATGCTTCTTGATTTTTTAACCTGTTCAAAAATTGTAATATATGATCTGTCCTTCATCAATAATCTTGATACATATGTTCTTCATGTATTTCTTTACAGACTTACCTGTGGGTATTGAATTATGAAGATGAATTTAAAAAAGCTTTTGAGCTCGGAGCAACAGGTGTGATGACAGACTACCCTTCAAAATTGAAGAAATTTCTCAAGGATAATCCCCAGTATCAATAAGAATTAATTCATAGTAATTTTAAGATTTGTACAAACTGGCATACACCTGCTAAATATGAGATTTTCTGTTCACAGTTCAGCTAATTCTTTAATCTTTCGGCTCATAAATATCTGTGGTTCTTAATTTTTTAAGAATAAAACAAATCAACTGCTCAGTTCAATAGTGCTACAACTAAGAAAATTAAGTTTTATAGGAGAAGGGATTAAAAATTCAAACAAAGCATAATAAATACAATTTTGGAAGAAATTTGGTGTAGATTTATTTTACGAAAGGTATTTTGTGTACAATATTATTACAAGTGTTCAAAATTTACTTAAAACACAATAACCTTGTAATTGTCTATTTTTTTCTTTGTATCATCATCTTATTGAACTGAAGTGTTGTTCACCGGGCGAATTGGCCGTGCGGTTAGGAGCGCGCAGCTGTGAGCTCGCATCCGGGAGATAGTGGGTTCGAACCCCACTCTCGACAGCCCTGAAGATGGTTTTCCTTGGTTTCCCAGTTTCACACCAGGCAAATGCTGGGGCTGTACCTTAAATAAGGCAACAGCAGCTTCCTTCCCATTCCTAGGCCTTTCCTGTCCCATCGTCGCCATAAGACCTGTCTGTGGGCCGATGACCTTCGATGTTAGGCCCCTTAAAACAACAAGCATCATCATCAGACCTGTCTGTGTCAGTGCGACGTAAAGCCACTAGCAAAAAAAAGTGTTGTTCACTTAAATAACAATTTGGAGTTGTCTGTTTATTTTATTAGTTAGCATCGTATTGAACTGAAATGAGTCCATGAATTTACTTTAATGCTCAACATTCGCTATCCTTGCCTGTAACATCATCTTGCCAGCGATCATTTTCCAATACGGCTTCAAGGAGACCTTGGTAAAATGCCCAGTGAGATTTAGGGACAACACCAGTTTCACATAAGGCAATCCAGCCCATTTCCTTGGCCTCAGAAATTGTTTGTGGTCTCGTAAATGCATATTATAGTGACGTTTTTCATTTCAACCTCTCGTATGTCTTACGCAGAACATTTTGAATTCTTCATCGCCATAAGAAGTTTTATATAGCACAAAATTGGGATCTTCCTGTGTAACTTTAATGCATTTCATATTTGACCATGTCACTTTTTCATTGTGTACATTAATGCCAAAATGTTTTCCTGTTTCCTGTGCAAGTTTTTAAAATAAAAAATGTCATCAGATGTCATTTCTTTTACAATAGAGGAATGAACAGTTTTCTTAGCTGAACGAATTATGCTAGTGCACTGTGAAGGCATAGTGATTGGGTCACTCTTAAGCATTCTTTTTTTTTTTTTTTTTTTAATAGTGTCATGCATACTGTTGCCTTCATTTTGTGTGTGAGCAACTATTACGTATTTGTGGACGATTGAACTGACTAATTTTAAGCCATAGACACAATGCAAATAAAGTGATGTTAGATTAAATGAAATGAAAATCCACAACCTGTTTCCAGTCATTTGACCATGTCAGGAATGGAATGAATGAAGCCCCCATCTAGCAGCGAGGATAGGAATTGTGCCGGCTGCCGAAGCCTGTGGTACTCTGGGGCAATGATTAGTGACTGACAGATGAAATGAAATGATATTGGAGAGTGTTGCTGGAATGAAAGATGACAGAGAAAACCAGGGTACCCGGAGAAAAATCTGATGATGATCATGGTGTTGCAAAAGTTCTCTGCACACGTCCACACGCCTCTGCTTTTTGTCTGCAGACAAGAGTCTAGGCACCCAACCCACGTGGATGACACCTTCCCCAGCTGTAAGTGGCCGTGCACGATCCGCTGGAGGGTGTTTCGGCTAATTCCTGTGGCTGCCTCCATTTCCGTAAATGTGATGCATTTGTTTGCTCGGATGGCCTGATCGACCCAGGCAATGTTGGCTGGTGTTGACACTGTCACATTCCTTCCAGAACTGGTTCCCTTGTCCACCTACGTGCGCCCTGTTTTCCAACTTTCCATCCAGTTGTAAACTGTTTTCCGTGACTCTGCATGTTCTTCACAGACTGCCACTAGGAACAAAGTCATATAGCGTTGTCCCTGATGGTTGCTTTCCATGTTGTCTGCTCCTATGCTGACAGTGTTGTTATAAAATGGCTATGGCGAGTGCATTCATTGGCCCCTGTGCATGTGCTGCTACCAAACGGTGGAACAAGACACTAGTTACACGTCACCACCTTCCAAAGTGAAATGTGTGCCTGAAGATCTCTGGCACTTTTTAAGGCCATCTGCATTAATTTAGAACTTCTCCTGTAGCTGTCCATTTTATTACTTTGTGTAAATGAGTTTTCAGTGAACACAGAACAAGCACTTGACTGATAATAAACACTGAAATATAGTGGAAAATAGTGACAATCAGCCAGTGTTATCACAATATTGGAACAAACCTAAATTCAATACCATGATATCTTGAGTTATTGTCTTGTTAAGCTTACGACAGTGTGGAAGTTTTAATTCAGTACAGCGATATCAAAGATGTAGCACTATTGAACTGTACATTGTCATGTTTTATTTAATTTCTACAACATGTCATCTGCTATGGTGTCCACAAATTGAGGAAATTGACTTAACATATTACAGATCTGAAAAGATTGTATAAAATGCTATCCATCCATATAAATACCTAAAAAATGACATTTTTTAAGTTATCGCACTGTTGAACTGAGGCGTCTAAATTATCCATTATGATTTTGTATTTTTTCTATTACTTCATTAGTAGCAGTTGTATTGCCAAGCTTAAATGCATTATCAGAATCGAGTTGATTGCTTTCATCCCGTAGGGAGTATTCCATTTAACATTAAGTGTAGTAGTACAATGAAGGTATTTAATTAGTGTATTTCTTGTTTGTTTATAATAATGGGATGGTTGCATTGTTTTTCAATTGACTTCTAATTTGAACCTCTTCACTACTCGGGACCAAAGTCCTGAATACTGTTTATGC
Organism: Anabrus simplex; assembly: GCF_040414725.1. Taxonomy (NCBI): domain Eukaryota; kingdom Metazoa; phylum Arthropoda; class Insecta; order Orthoptera; family Tettigoniidae; genus Anabrus; species Anabrus simplex. The sequence goes on along the minus strand of NC_090266.1, from coordinate 876,537,115 downwards.
TTGTAAATTAGTGTATGTAATTAATTACATTGTATACCCTCACATGCATGTCCAGGTGTGTCAAGGAATTGAAGGAAAATGTTAGTGAGAAAATATTGGAGTGTTGTAGCAAAATTTGCTAACATTTTCAACAGAAATTCTCCCTCCTTAGAAAAATATACCTTTTGAGCTTTGATGATTGGTTTAGCATATATATTGGAAAAATAATTGCAAATGTCATTTTGTGAAGTATAGAGTTGATTGCTTTCATCCTGTAGGAAATATTCCAATTAACATTAAGTATAGTAGTACAATGAGGGTATTTAATTAGTGTATTTATCTTTTGTTTATAATAATGGGATGGTTGCATTGTTTTTCAATTGGCTTCTAATTTGATCCTCTTCAATACTCGGGACCAAAGTCCTGAATACTGTTTATGCTTGTAAATTAGTGTATGTAATTAATTACGTTGTATACCCTCACGTGCATGTCCAGGCATGTCAAGGAATTGAAGGTAAATATTAGTGAGAAAATATTGGAGTATTGTAGCAAAATTTGCTAAAATTTTCAATAGACATTCTCCCTTCTTAGAAAAATATACTCTTTGGGCTTTGATGATTGGTTAGGTACATATATTGGAAAAATAATTACAAATGTCATTTTGTGAGCTTGCTTCAACATTACTTAAATGACTAGAACTGTTAATTTACAATGCTTATAAAGTTAAAGTTTTCCACCTATTCAATACATTAATATAATAATTCAATTAAATCATCACATGTTTATTTAAAATTTCATGGTATACATTATGGGACCGGTTTCAGCATCCATCGTGCCATCATCAGCCATTGAGATATTGATTACAAGGTATATTAGAAAAATAAAAATAAAAAATATAATACTATTAGTGCATTGTATAATGTATGCTTAGCTTATTATACTAACAACAAGTCTTAAGTCATTATATGTACATTAAAATGTGGCTAAGTGACAAAGACCAATTATTCTGTAAAAAATAATATGTCTTAAAAAACACAATATTATCTTGTGCGTCCAAAATTATTGGGGGGTATTAAAAATGTCTATAATTTGGCCTAGCAAAATACAAGGATGTCCATATAAAACTGATTGTTAGTTCTTCAAAACATCTGTCATGTTGATACACAATTTCTAGAATGTTGTTCTTTGGTTCCTCATAGTATATAACTGTAAAGTTGATATCATATACAAGTTTTTACTTTCCTTTTGAAAATTTTCCAAACAGTCTGTGTTTGATTATTGTGAGAAGTATCTGGTTTTTGATATATTATATTTTATTTTAGCTTGAACACTGCTTTGTAATATTGTTCAAAGTAAGTTAATGATTGGCTGAGGCCGAGGCTTATGGCTGATATCTTGAATATTATTTCAATGCCAGGTGGAATTGGGCAGATTAAACCTGATCTCGAACCAGCACGGACCTCTAGCTCGAAGTGAATGCGTGTAGTGTGAATGAGAAACTACACGCACTCACATCGAGCTAGAGGTCCGTGCTGGTTCGAGATCAGGTTTAATCTGCCCAATTCCACCTGGCATTGAAATAATATTCAAGATCTCAGCCATAAGCCTCGGCCTCAGCCAACTTACTTTGAACAATATTACAAAGCAGTGTTCAAGCTAAAATAAAATATAATATATCAAAAACCAGATACTTCTCACAATAGTCAAACACAGACTGTTTTGGAAAATTTTCAAAAGGAAAGTAAAAACTTGTATATGATATCAACTTTACAGTTATATACTATGAGGAACCAAAGAACAACATTCTAGAAATTGTGTATCAACATGACAGATGTTTTGAAGAACTAACAATCAGTTTTATATGGACATCCTTGTATTTTGCTAGGCCAAATTATAGACATTTTTAATCACCCCCAATAATTTTGGACGCACAAGATAATATTGTGTTTTTTAAGACATATTATTTTTTACAGAATAATTGGTCTTTGTCACTTAGCCACATTTTAATGTACATATAATGACTTAAGACTTGTTGTTAGTATAGTAAGCTAAGCATACATTTTACACTGCACTAATAGTATAATATTTTTTATTTTAATTTTTCTAATATACCTTGCAATCAATATCTCAATGGCTGATGATGGCATTGATGGATGCCAAAACCGGTCCCATAATGTATACCATGATATTTTAAATAAACATGTGATGTTTTAATTGAATTATTATATTAATGTATTGAATAGGTGGAAACCTTTAACTTTATAAGCATTGTAAATCTCAAGTCAATACAGACAAAAAATGAAATTCTTAATATTAAATAGAACCGTTCAGTCAGACTGTATCTGAGTAAGAAGGACCAATGATTATTTTGGATACCGGTGTTCATTTGAGCCTCTTTTCTGAGTTTTCGTCTAACAGGTTGTCACGAGTACTTTCCTTTAACTGCAAGAAATACATCAAACTGATAATGGATGTAACAGGATCATATTTAAAAAGTTGAAATAGGGATAGTATTAAGACAATATAATCATCCTGTTATTGTGTTCGTTAGTCATTTGTTAATCAGAGCGGGTGAAGGTGATGTTTAGATACTTCCTTGCTTAATGAGATGATGAGATTTCACCACCAACCAACCAGACTAACCAAAACACCTCTGTTAATTGTATGTGCTCCATGTGCTACTTTTGATATGAAGACTATTTTTTGGCATATGATTTACAATGAATATCTGTATTAATCATCTAGTTCTGAAATTGAATGGCTTTCCATAAAGGAAAAAAAATAAAATTTATGAAAATTGACCTACCAGTTATTAATGTTGTTTGTGTAAACATTATATAGTTCAGAAGAATGATACTGGTTCACAGTTTGTGAATTTCTAACAAGAATATTGAATGTTGCCTACTGGACGTTTAGATATGAAAAGCTTGCTGTTATTGGAATTTCCTTACTTAGCTCTCCATCCTGTGTCTACAGAACAAGTGACCCCTTTTCTGGGTGGATAGTTCAGTGCTTTATTTCGATATGGGATGCACAGTTCGTAGCTGCTTCTCTATCAATGTTGACTTCATCAATTTGCTGCATATCCTTCTTGGAATGGAAAATTATATCTATCATTGCAGTTTTATGTGTCTGAAGGACAGTGATTTTAGCTCTACTGAACAATCCAATGGAAGATAGACAATTCATAGTCTCTCTTCCTAAACTGTGTGATGTTGGAATGTGAAAGGGTTGTTCTAAGTGATGTTTCTTTCCTTGCCTGCCCATTATTCGAGGGTGGTTGTCTTTCTCAGAGATGGTTAGTTTTTTGTAATTACCTGTTTCTTATTCCAAAGATCTCTTATTAAATGAAAGCAGATGTCATTTATGCAAGAAATGGTTATAGATTTTGAAATGTTGAATGGAAATTTTTGTAAAATATTTTCATCGCCTTGTCAATACTTACACATTTTATTTTATTTTATTACCGTACATGTACATGTTTCGAGAGCCACCACTCTCTTCTTCAGCGGTGCCAAACATTAATTGATCCTTGGACTATGGTACAATGGTATAATATAAGAAGTATATATGAATTTTGAAAATTGTTACAATTTCTCTTAGTTTCACCTTTCCTATTTACTATGTCATTTGTTGCAGATTTTACTGGAAATTTCCTAACTAATGTAATCTATTAAATTAATCTCTATATGTTAATTTATGTCCTTATTTACATCTGAAAGAATAATTATTTCTTCTTGTCTAAATTTAACATTTACTTGTCATTTAGTGGAAATCCTTAAATAAATCAATTTGTAAAATAATAGATAACATCTATAAATAGCCTTTATCCTAAAATCGTAAAATCATAAATAATAAATATCAATTCGTAAAATAATAAATAACATCTACAAAATTAGTTATCCTTTAAAATGTTTCTGCTCTCTTCTTTCTTCTTAAAGTCTGCTGTGATTTTCTAGACCTCTCATATCAGAATATCTTCTCTTAATCTCATCCAATTCTTCATTCCATCTAATTTATCCAAGGAAGGAAGAAGGACATATTGTTTGGGTTCAGACCAATATCACATCATTTTAATTTTTGGATAAATTAGATGGAATGAAGAATTGGATAAGATTAAAAGAAGATATTCTGATATGAGAGGTCTAGAAAATCATAGCAGACTTTAAGAAGAAAGAAGAGAGCAGAACCATTTTAAAGGATAACTAATTTTATAGATGTTATTTATTATTTTACGAATTGATATTTATTATTTATGATTTTACGATTTTAGGATAAAGGCTATTTATAGATTTTATCTATTATTTTACAAATTGATTTATTTAAGGATTTCCACTAAATGACAAGTAAATGTTAAATTTAGACAAGAAGAAATAATTATTCTTTCAGATGTAAATAAGGACATAAATTAACATATAGAGATTAATTTAATAGATTACATTGGTTAGGAAATTTCTAGTAAAATCTGCAACAAATGACATAGTAAATAGGAAAGGTGAAACTAAGAGAAATTGTTGTAACAATTTTCAAAATTCATATATACTTGTTATATTATACCATTGTACCATAGTCCAAGGATCAATTAATGTTTGGCACCGCTGAGGAAAAGAGCTGTGGCTCTCGAAACATGTACATGTACGGTAATTAAATAAAATAAAATGTATAAGTATTGACAAGGTGGTGAAAATATTTTACAAAAATTTGAATATAAGTCAATACGGACCAACACGGTGAAAATAATCAATCATGTTGAATGGAAGGCGAGTAGCTTTGCAGAGACACATATTGTACTTTTTTTAAGTGTGAAACATTCTGATTGCTTCCTTCTGTGCTGCTCTTTAATGGCTCATCCACTGTTCTTGGGGTCAATTTCTATCATCAGTGGTATAGACTGTGAAACTAGTCCATACCTAGTAGTAGTGATTAATAACACTTTATGGAGCTTCAGCAGTGGAGAGCTGCACAATGTTTTAATATTTTCATTTTGGCTTATCACAGTTGCCTCATCAAACATCTACAGTATATATATAATAAGAGTTTTGTCTGTACATTGCTCAGAATTTGAAAAGAATGGTATTTCTGTATCAGTCAAGTCCACAGTATCAAGGAAATGCACTTTCTACATTTCCGTAATTTCTGTTTGTATGTATGTATGTATGTATGTATGTACGCATGTACACGCACCGTGAGAAAACGGCTGAAGAGAATTTAATGAAAATCGGTATGTAAAATCAGGGGATGAGCCACTACAATCTAGGCTATAAATCATTTTATTCACGATGAGCGACATGGTAGTTTAGGAGAAGGCCTAAGATTTATTTCTCAAATATTTATATTATTAGTGGTTCTATCAATAAATACTACATAACTAAAGTTATTAATGTTTAAATACCTATGTTATTCGTCCTATCGAAATGTACTACATAACGAACGTCGTAGAGAATACGATTTCCGATCATTTATGTTCTATTCAGTTTTACCGTTCCGACTATGATAACAGTGGTATTTCAGAGTCGGAAGGAAACTAAACGTGAAGGCCTATAATATCGAAAGTGCATGACATTGATCAGCAATAACATTACATTGACCATTGTTTGTTGTGATGTTCTTTGTCTCTTATGCTGCCATTCAACTCCGATAGATGGGATTACTGCTGCGTACCGAGTATAACATCCTGACTGAATATTGGCGGGAAATAGCTGGGGAGTTAGAAAACTTTCTTCTTTAGCATGCCATTCCTCTGGTTCATACCTTTTCTGATACTGCTGGTACATGACACACTGGTTCATCATAGTATTCCAGCTATGTGATCCCTATTCTGACGTGCTGTTTTGAATGAGCAGAGTGCACACTGAAGGCAGAAGCTCACTTAGTAGTAGTAGTAGTAGTAGTAGTAGTAGTAGTAGTAGTAGTAGTAGTAGTAGTAGTAGTAGTACGACCTGGTCTAGAATTACAGTTTAGGCCTATTCCAAATTATAGCTCCACAATTCATTAAATAACTCAAAATTCAACCCTGAAAAGAGATGTTTCTTAAGAAAAGCTGCTTCCTCTTCACCTTTTAAATTCTACATTCATTTTATTCCAAACTAGCAATTACCCGCGGCTTCGCTCGCATGGATTTCATAATTTGATCAAAGTAATTGTTCCTCGGCATTGTACTAAGACATTATCTGAATAGTGTCCGACTCATTGGCTGAACGGTCAGCGTACTGGCCTTCGGTGCAGAGGTTCCCGGGTTCGATTCCCAGCCGGGTCGGGGATTTTAACCTTAATTGGTTAATTTCAATGGCACGGGGGCTGGGTGTATGTGTTGTCTTCATCATTTCATCCTCATCATGACGTGCACGTCGCCTACAGGCGTCAAATAGAAAGACCTGCACCTGGCGAGCCGAACCCGTCCTGGGATATCCCGGCACGACATTTCATCTGAATAGTCCTAAAGTATAAAAACTTGCCCAAAAATTGAGTTTCATTTACCCCAGACATTCTTTTTAAACCATGTTTGTGGTATTACCGTTTGGGGCTAAGACGACCATGTGACATAGAACTGTATATGTGAGAAACAGTCTTCTCTCAAGTCGAAAACATAAATACATGTTTCTTTACTTTTAAAGGAGATTCCAAATACTTATTCCCACATATGTGACATCTTCAGTTTTTTAGATATACATAAGTATCCCCATAAAAAATTTCAACCCCTTGATCAGTCCTTCCACCACTCCCACCTCCCTTTAAGTGTATTTTCCAAAAACAAAAATACATGTTTCTTTATTTTTAAAGGAGATTCCAAATACTTATTTTCACATCTGTAACATCTTCAGTTTTTAAGATATAAGTATTTCATAAAAAATAATTCACAACTATTTTTAGCTTCTTTTCACCCCCCCCCCCCGAAAACAAAAAGGGACATGTTCTTGTATTTTTAAAGGAATTTCCAAACACCAAGTTTCTTGTCTCTAACATGAGAAGTTTTTTACATATAATGTAGTTATACAGGTAGTCATTTTAAACTTAACTGGATTTTCCGAAAACAAAAAAACTTTGTGTTTTATTATTTTTAAAGGAGATTCCAAACACCAGTTTTTATGCCTGTACGTCTGTAACACCTTCAGTTTTTGAGATAAATGTATACTCGTAAGAATAATTCAGCTTCTTCTTTTCTTTCCACCCCTCCCCCGCCTAAGTGGACTTTCCGAAAACAAAAAATACGTGTTTCTTTATTTTAAAAGTGAATTCAAAATACCAACTTTCACGTCTCTAACAGCTTCAATTTTGAAGGTAAAGTAACCTCAAAAACATATTTCAACTCCTTATTTACTTATTTTCAACCCCACATCCCTTACGTCGATTTTTTTAAAAGAAAAGAAACAAATGCGTGTTTCTTCATTTTTAAAGGAGATTCCAAATACTAATTTCCACCTCTGTTAAATCTTCAGTTTTTGAGATATAAGTATCCTCATAAAAATAATTCAACTTTTTTTACACCCCAGCCTGTTAAGTCGATTCCCCCCCCCCCCTCCAAAAATGCGAGTTTATTTTTAAAGGAGATTTCAAATAAAAATTTTTACATGTGTAACCTTAAGTTTTTGAGAAATAAGTTTCTCCACAAAAAGAATTAAAATTTTTCTCTTCCTTTTACCCTTCCCACTTAAGTGAATTTTCCAAAAACCAAAAATACTTGTTTTTTATTTATAAAGGAGCTTCCAAATGCCAATTTTCACGACTGTAACATCTTCAGTTTTGAGATACCGGTATATGTATCCTCATAACAAGGAATTAAACTCCTTTTTTTTTTTCACCGCCCTCGCCCCAAGTTGATTTCCCCCAGAAAATGCGTGTTTCTTTATTTTAAAAGGGGATTATATACTAATTTTCACGTCTGTAATGTCTTCGGTTTTTGAGATATAAGTATCATCTTTAAAAGAATTCAATTAATTTTTCAATTAATTCACCCCCCTTAAGTGGATTTTCCAAAGACAAAAGATTACTTGTTTCTTTACTTTGAAAGAAATTCCAAAATACAAATTTTTATGCCTGTAACATCTTCAGTTTTTGAGATATAAGTATCCTCATGAAAAGAATTCAACTCCTTTTTCACTCCACCTCTGCCCCTTAAGTTGGTTTCCCCCCACCTAAAAATGCATGTGTTTAATTTTAAAGGAGATTCCAAATACCAATTTCCATGTCTATAACCTTCAGTTTTAAAGACATAAGTTTCTCCAGAAAAAGAATTTATTGTTTTTACTTCCTTTCACACTCCTCACTGAAGTGAATTGTCTATAAACAAACAGTACTTGTTTCTTTAAAAGAGCTTCCAAATACCAATTATCATGACTGTAACATCTTCAGTTTTTGAGATATATGTATCCTCGCAAATGGAATTCATATCCGTTTTCATCCCCCCCATACCAAGTTGATTCAACCCCCCCCCCCCCCCCCTCCAATGTGTGCTCCTTTGTTTTTAAAGGAGATTCCAAATACCAGTTTTCACGTTTGTAACATCCTTAGATTTTTTGGTATATATACATACATTCTCATACAAATAATTCAACTAATTTTTCAATTCCTTCACCCCCTCCCCCTGTTAAGGGTTTTATCTGAAAACCAAAGAATACGTGCTTCCTTATTTTTAAAGGAGATTCCAAATACCAATTTTCACGTCTGCAACATGTTAAGTTTTCCCCTTTTTCAGTTCCCCTTGAGTGGATTTTCAGAAAAAAAATATTTATGTTCCTTTAATTTTACAAGAAATTCCAAATACCAGTATTTAAATCTGCAATATGTTACGTGTCTGAGATAATTTGTCAGCCGAATATAAAAACCGGGCTATGTGCCTATGCCTGTGCAGTAAAAACCGGGCTATGTGATATTCAGTCTGCAAGTAGTTCAAACTTTAGCCACAAGAATTCGCCCGGGTCTAAGTGCCACCTGCCATGTATCAAAATCCGGGCTATGTGCCAAGCGCCATGTGACTGGTTTTGTAGTAACTTGGACGTCTTGCAGGTTATTGTGTGCTGCTTTTTGGCGCAAGTTCAGTGTTTTAAGTGTGTTGCGGTGTTTTAATATTGGATGCACCTAAAAAATGCCGTAAAAGTGAAGAAGAAGCGGAGGTTGGAGGGGAAAAGTTATGAGGGAAATAACAAACCAACTGTTCCTGCAAAAGAACAGGTAGGCCTAGAATGCTAATGTTAACCTTATAGGCTGTCTTTATTCCAAGAATGTGTGAATAGGCCTAAGATTATTTCAGGGCTTTAGTTTTTCAGTTGTACTATGCACAGTAACATAGCAAACAGGTTATTTTTGGCAATAATAGTAATGCCTCTAATGCCTTGTTGGCTTACTTTTACTTTTAGGTTGTATGCTGATGCCATTATGAATGTAAGAACATTAGTTACGAACAAAAGATCTATATATTTAACCAGTTTTACAGCCTGGCTGACCATGTGAATCAAAATTCATATTTAATGGGACTCTTAGGTGTTAGTGATGTTAAACGTAGGCAGCATGGTTCGTTCACAGCTTCAGAAGAAAGTTGCTGGCAGGCACTGTTTACTTTTCACTTCCTGATGGCAAAGGGAAACATGCACAGGTGTGTAAAAGAACATCCCTTGAAGTTCATGTTATCACAAAGCGAAGAGTCGAAACCCTAGTTGCAGCAAAAAAGCGGGGTGACGTTACCTATATTGAACGTAGGGGTAACAAAACTAAAGAAAGGAAATTCACTGCTCACGATGTAAAGCTAATAATTGATCATATTGAAAGTTTACCGAAAGAGGAAAGCCGCTATACCAGGGCTAGGAGTTCAAATTTGTTTTTAAGTGAAGATTTGAACTATAATAAGCTGCATACAGCTTTTAGAGAACTTCATCATGATAATACAGTTCAGTACTGGTTTTACTTAGAAACAGTGAGAAAATACTTTCCAAACCTAAGATTTTGGAAACCGAGAAAAGACGCCTGTAATACTTGCGATTTGTTGCAAAACAAAATACAAAATGACCAGAGGAACAACGAACTCGTACACTGAACCTCACTGGAAATTCACCACAGGGAAGCAGAGCGAGCCAGAGAAATGATGAAACTAGATCACAAAGAATCAGCTGCTTCCGTAAGTGATAGCTGTACAATTTCAGTTGACTTGCAGCAAGTGTCTTCTTTACCAACACTAATCCACTGCCAAATGTGTTACTTACGACAATTGTCTTGTTTTAATCTGGGTTTGCACATGGCTGACAACAATCAGGGATTTATGTTTGTTTGGCATGAGGGTTTGAGTGGCCGGGGAGGCAATGAAATCGCCAATGGCATATTCAGAAGCATTAAAAGTAACATAACAAACAAGAAAAAACTGATCGTATGGAGTGACAACTGTGGAGGCCAAAATAAGAAGAAGATGCTATTTTCTCTTTGGATATATTTGGTTTCTAACAACTATGTTGATGAAGATGTTCAGCATAAGTATGTTGTCCCAGGCCATTCCTAATTAAGCTGCGACCGCGACTTTGGCCTCGTAGAAAAAAGAAAAAGAGTTGAGAAATGTGAGGTTCCCGTGGATGTTGTCAGACTTCTCTGTACAGCTTGCACAAAAATACCATTTATAACAACTATGATGGATGAAGAAGACTTTTATGACTTCAGTGCAGCAGGTAAAAGTTGCCTTACTTCGACAGCTTTAGAAATTTCTAAGGTTGTTTGGGTCAAAGTCACCAAGAAAAATCCAGGAACCATATACACAAAAAAAAAAAAAAAAAAAAAAAAAATGTTCAGTGATTTTGAACTTAGGGAAAAAACAAACATGTTTAAAAAAGGGGTAATGAATGAAACTATAAAAAGCTTTGAACTGCCACGGTTGGGAATGACATCAAGATTGAAGCCTGAGAACAAGGAAAATCTGAAAAAGATGATTCCGTACCTAAAGGAAGAAAACAAACCTTTTTACACTGAACTAACACAGTAGCCATGGTTTGAAGAACACTGCTTATGTATTAAAACTTTAAAAATAATGTTATTTGTTTTATGTCCCACTAACTACTCTTTCATGGTTTTCGGAGACGCCGAGGTGCCGGAATTTAGTCCCGCAGGAGTTCTTTTACGTGCCAGTAAATCTACCGACACGAGGCTGACGTATTTGAGCACCTTCAAATACCACCGGACTGAGCCAGGATCGAACCTGCCAAGTTGGGGTCAGAAGGCCAGCGCCTTAACCATCTGAGCCACTCCGCCCGGCTATTAAAACTTTTAATATTTGTATAACAATTATTATAGTCTAAAGAAAAGTACTGTACACTACATTGTTTTCAAATTATTAATTTTTTTCTACAACAAAGTTTTCAAGAACACTACTTTTTACTTAGGGCCAACTATTATTATGACTTTAGTAGTTAGTTTTTTTTGTTTTATGAATAAAATTCACTTTAAAAGATATTTTCTCCTTTCTTTATCGAAATGTTATCCATACCCGTTGTTTGCTAACTCTGCTCTTATAAATTTTTGGCTTTCATTATTGTGATACTTTAACGGCACTTAGCCTGGTTTTAATGCAACAGGGGTTGGCACATACCTCATTTCATAAAATGTTCAGACAAAAGAGGTAATTACAAGAATAATATTCCTTAGGTAACAGTAAGCTTTCATGAGTGTTTATAATGTAAGTGCTTATGATCTTTTTACGCCTTTTTGGAAAAAAAAATATAAAACTGTGAAAATGACAATGTTTTTTCTGTTTATCTCAGAACTTACATTTTGGCACTTAGCCCAGTTTTTATATTCAGTCGACATTTGCAGACATAGTCTTTTTAAAATTTCACCTCATTTGTCACTCCTGTTCACCCCCTATTCATCGGATTATCCCAAAAACACACAAATAGGTGTTTCTTTATTTTCGAAGGAGATTCCAAGTACCAATTTTCATGTCTGTAATATCTTCAGTTTTTGAGATATAAGTCTCTTCATAATAGGTGTTCAACACCTTTTCCGCCTTTTTTTCATCCCCCCTAATGAGATTTTCCGAAAACCATTAAATACGTGTTTATTTTTAAAGGAGATTCCAAATACCAATTTTTACGTCTGTAAACTTTTTGAGTTTTTGAGATATATACTCATTTTAAAAGTTCACCCTCCCCCCCTTGTCACCCCCTTAGATACGGAATATCCAAAAATCCTCCCTTAGTGAGCACCTACACCTTAATATAAATGTATCTCCAAAATTTCATTCCTTTATGTCCAGTAGTTTTGGCTTGGTGATGATGAATCAGTCAGTCAGTCAGTCAGGACATGTTATTTTATATATATGGATTAGCAGTGAAGAGGGGGTTTCTCCTCCGGCTTAGAGGAAAAATTTGACTCCAAGTCAGATAGATTTTTCCAATGCCAGTGTAGTGAATTGAGATTTTCCCACTCATCGGATACTCCTAGGAAACAAATGAGTAAAAGGGTATAGTTTTTGCCCTGGGACTCTCCACTATTAACCCCCCGCCAAAAAAGTCTAAGAGTGTTCACGGATCACGGCTGTCTGCGGCTTGGTCATTCCAGCTCTGGAACTTTGGACTGTTAGATCGGCAGCATAGTACTGTTTGTTGAAATAGAGAAAATGTGTGGTTTTTTATTTGATCGAGTATTTTATATGAAAGCATTGCTTTTAATTGCATCATTCCTACTGATGTCATTGTAATGACCTGTGTTCATTTCAGGTGGGAAAAGCACTAAGACGGTCTTTCTGAGGATGTAAAAAGGCAGGTGGAGAGTGAAGTGTCTGACATAATGAAACTCCCCAACCTGATTGTGACTGATGGTAGGCAAGCGGGCCTACCATTACAATGAAAATTCCCTAACCCAGTCTTCATGTGAGAAAAGACGTTTGGTGACTACCCTGTCACGTTTCTAGGGTAACGTAAAGAGCTATGCAATTTAATGCAATCTTGCTCACAACATGTACACTACCTAGCCTAGAATTCTGTATACAATGTAGAATTCCGTAGCGAAGCACAGATACATCAGCTAGTTTTATAAATAAAATTAACACCAAGGTACCTGATTTGTCCACCTTTATGTGTTACCATATGTATGAAAGAAACTGATTCTGATTTTTGTGGATGTGATGCATTTTTTTTTCTTTCTGTCATTTTTATCTTTTGTAAAATGATTTTGAGAAAGTTAAAATCAGAGAATTGTCTGCTCAGAAGTTCTAGTAGTTTTTTTCCCTTTTTTTTCTTTCTAGTCTTAGATTGTGAACAATAGCCAAATGAGTAATTTTACTTTGCTCCTATAAGTATAGTTCACTTTCATGCTCCAGAACCACTTTACAATCAGCAGTCCTGTGTTTCTTTACAACTGGCATTAGTTCAAAAACTTATATGTCATATTATTATTATTTTGATAAAGGCTGTGATTTTGATATAGTGAGCCAACCATTTTCTTTAAAAACTTCATATTGCAATAATTTCATCAAAATTGTGTTGTTTTGGGTTACGTGAGTTTTGCTGCAGTAATCTTGTAATAAGAGGAATTATTGTTGGCTCTGAGTTCTGTAAACTATGTGAGTTACCACATTTGAAAACATTTTCCTTCTTAAGTCTGGTGGAGCAATTTCAGATCAGAATATTTGGCTCAAGTAACTCAAACTTTGTATGTTCGGTGCTTTATAACCAGTGAAGTTATTTTATCTCTTCCAAGTATGAATTATGATAGACATAAGAAATTGCATTGTTTATGTCCTCTTTTTATATTTTTACTTACTGTAATTTTAGAATTCTTGTATTTGCATAATTGTGTAGATGTAGAAGTGTAGTATTATTTGTGTGTCCAAATATTTTTGTGGAAGAGCAGCATTTAGTCAGCTTTCATCTTGATAGTCATTGTGTAAATGCTGATTTTGTGTCATGCTTGTTTTGTAACACCATACTGAAGTAGTTTTGATGGAACTTTATAGAATGGTTTCTAGTAGGACTCTCTAAATAGTATATATGTATACTGTATGTTGGGTATGGAAATGATTTAAGTGGAAGAAGGGCCCACAAGTGAGCTGTAAAGGAATGTTCCAAATTGAATAAATTGAAAATTTTCCTCTCCCTCAAGACCAAAATCTCAGATGCCATCATTTATCAGGTAGTCTCAGGTCAAGGGTGAAGTTGGTTGCATCTTTTAGTTCAATGTAATCAATTGTAAAATTCCAACTAGGTCATATGTTATTCGCACTTGTCCTTTTATCATGGGCTTGCTACCTGAACTTTCCTTTTCTCTTAAGAGGGAACTTAAATGGCAGTTGGTATTATTTTTAGGGCTGTTGATTAATTGAATTTTAATCTATTCTTAAAATAGACATGATAATCTTGGAATAATGCCATAATCTTTTGGGATATTGCTGTGTCAAAGAAAACAATCTCTCTTTGTTTTCTTTGACATGGCAATATCCCAAAAGATGATCATGTCTATTAATACAGGCCATGAAAGCATAAATCTAAAGGTTTTAAAAATGTTTATGCTTTGATGTACAAACAACAAAATATAAGTTTAATTGAACCTGCCCTATGTAGTAAAGGTAATAAAATAACCAACCATATTTGCTTTTAATTTGGTAGACTGTTAACAAAACCACACTTTTAAATATTATTATTATTATTATTATTATTATTATTATTATTATTATTATTATTATTATTATTATTATTATTATTATTATTATTATTTATCATAATATTTGAATGTCATACTAAATCACAAGTGGCAGTTGACCATGACTTCAAACTCATTAGGACATTTGGATTTTTGGAACTCTGGGCTGCTCTTCTTACTGACACTATTTCCAAAATCACTAAAAACTCATTTGCAGGAAACTCGCCTAGCTGGTGTGCAAAGAAACTTCTTTTCTGTCACTGCAAGATGTGGAAGCTGGACGGTGTTGAAGTTCTGTCGTGTAGTGAGCCAGATCTGTTCCATCTTCATCACTCGCACTCTCAATCAAAAGTGAAATTCCTCTTCTTGACACATGGTCAGAAATTATTTTCCACACAGATTCTATATATTGTTTTAATATGCATCTCAGATATTTAAATCTAGAGCAAGGGCTTTAGCTTCCTTATAGATTTTTAAATTACTCCTCATTTACTCCTCATTTACTCTCCCCATCAGATCTTCTACAAGAGACCTCTGAAACCTGGTTACATACTCAGGATCAATGTCAGAAGAATTTAAAGACATTCTTAACTGTTTTACTGCTGGCAATACATTTCTTTTTCTGTGGCACTACAGTCCAGGTTGAACCTTGGCCTTTCCAACGAGCTTTTGCCATCCATCATGGTCACGTGCTGCCCTCCTCCAATTTCTGCATCGCAGCTCCCGTAGATCTTCTTCCACTCCATCCAACCATCTTGTTCGAGGTCTACCTCATCCTCTTTGTCCTCGTGGGTTTCCAAAGAGAATCTTCTTTGTGACCTCAGACTCCTCCATTCTTGCCACATGGCCTTGCCCATCTTATCCTTCCTAATAGTATGGTTTTTGTTACTGGAGCATCAGTGTATATAGTGTACAATTCTGCATTGTACCTTGTTCTCCATCTTTCTTTATCATACACAGATCAATGATTATCCTCCTTGGAACATTTCTGTCAAATAGATCAAGCAGCCTTGCGGTATTGGTTTCCATCAGAGGCCATGTTTCTGAGGAATTAGTGAGGACTGGTTTAACAAGGGTTTAAATAGCAAGTTTTGTAAGGTGGCTAAGGAGTCTTGACGGAATAAGTTGCTCAAGGCAAAATATGGCTGATTTGCTGAGACCAGCCCGATCTTAATTTTAGTTGAGACATCATTAAAGCAAGTTACTGTGGAACAAAGATTCTTGAAACTCTCTTTCAAATATATATCCATCCACACTGAAAGTCGTCGACATATAGGGTTGATAGGCTTTCCCAAAGGCCATATATTTTGTTTTGTCTTCATTTATCATTAGGCCCATCTTCCTGCTTGCTTGGTTTAAAACTGTGAAGGCTTCTCAAAGTACTGGTATTGTTCATGCTACAATGTCATAAGTCATCTGCATATGCCAAGATCTGCACAGACTTGTAGAAGATGGTGCCTCTGGTCTGTACGCATGCATCCCTGATCCCCTTCTCAAGTGCTGTGTTAAATAATAAGCATGCCAATGCATCTCCATGATGTAACCCATTTTTTATTTCCAGAGGGTCCGAATAATTTCCTGTAACTCAAATGCAGCTTCTTACATCTGACATCATTTTTACCATTCTCAACAGCTTTCCATTTATCCCCATCTCCTGTAGAGCATGGTACAGCTGGTCTCTATTTATGCTATCATATGCAGCCTTGAAGTTAATGAAGAGGTTATAGGTTCCAATTCTGTATTCGACAGTCTTCTCCAAAATTTGACGTAAGTTGATTATCTGATCTCTCGTTGACTTTCCCCTTTGGAATCCACTTTGATATGCTCCAATATATCTATCCACCTGTGGGAGTAACCGATAAAAAATGATAGCACCTTGTACCCCAGATTTAAAAGGGTGATTGAACGATAGTTTCTGCACTCCATTCAGTTGCCTTTCTTTAGTATGGGACATATTATTCCCTCATTCCACTTGTCAGGTATCCTCTCCTTTTCCCACATGAGAGTAATAAGATCAAACAAGGACTACTCTAATGTTGCTCCTCCGCATTTTAGCAATTCTGCTGGGATGCTATCGATGCCAGGGGCCTTATTATTCTTCAGCTTCCTTAATGCTTCTCTAACATACTCTTATCACTGGCCTATCCAGTGACTTTCCATGGTGCAATCATTGTTCACACTCATCGGGAGCATCATCTGCTTGTTCTAGTTCTCGGTTCAGTAAATCACTAAAGTGCCTCACCAACTTTCCAGTATCTGTTTACTCTTATGCTTATTATGTTTCCTTCTCCTTCTCTGAACAGGCTAGTTATTAGAGTAAATTGTCACTTTTGTATGGAACTTCCTGGTTTCATTCTGCTTCTTATACAGTTCCATATGTTCCACTTCAAGCTTAGTGCATTCCCTTTTCTTTCGGCGATGTATCATCTTTTCAATCCTCCTTTTCTCTCGGTAATCCTCCAGCAAACTTCTTGTGCAGTACATCTGTAATGTTTTAGGTACGCAATGTTCTTCGCTTCAGTAACTGCCGGGCTGAGTGGCTCAGATGGTTGAGGTGCTGGAGTTCTGGCCCCAACTTGGCAGGTTTGATCCTGGTCCAGTCCAGTGGTATTTGAAGGTGCTCAAATACGTCAGCCTCATGTTGGTAGATTCACTGGCACGTAAATGAACTCCTGTGGGACTAATTTCTGTCACCTCGGCTTCTCTGAAAACCGTAAAATGTAGTTGGTGAGACATAAAGCAAGTAACACTATTATCTTCAGTAACTCTTTTACAATCTTCATCAAACCTTGTAGGTCTTTTAAATTGTCTTTACATCCCTAGTACATCCTTAGCTGATTTGTCTACAGCTGTTTTCATAGTTAACCATCTCTGTTGTATGTTCTTGCTGTCTTTTATTGTTCCTTGTCCTTGTTCTAAGGCTTGAGAAACTTTCTGGCAGTACAATTCGCAAGTTGCTGTTGATTTTAAGGCTGCAGTATTGTACCTTTCTCTCCTAATTTGTCTTTCTTTTTGGGAATTTGATATCCTCGCTCTTATCTTAGCCATCACAAAAAAATTATCTGAATCCACATTAGGTCCACAAAGAGTTTGTACATCTATCAAGTTTGATTTATGCCTCTGGTCTATCAGTACATGATCAATTTGATTGATAGTTCTGCCATCAGGTGACTTCCATTGCCCTTAGTAGATTCATGCTTACTATGAGCTCCAATTACGGGCTGGAACATGGCTTCTCTTCCAAGTTGTTTGTTAAAATCACCCAGTACAATCTTGATATCATTCCTTGGGCATTTATCATAACCTTTTTTTTAAGGGCATCATAGAACTCATCTTTCAGGTTTTCACTAGATTCTTCTGTTAGTGCATGTCCATTAATTATCCTGTAATTAAAGAAGCTTCCTTTAATTCTAATTGCTGACAGCCTTGGGTTTATTATAGGCTTGAAGTTAATCACCAAGTGTTTCAGATCTTTATGAACAAGAAAGCCTGTACCAAACTCATGTTTGTTATCATCACAACTATAGATCATGGTACCCTCTTTCTTTTCCAGTACACCACTCCCTATCCATCGAATTTCTTGGAAGGCGATGATACTCTTGTTGAGGTTCCCATGCTGGTCTAATAACTTCTTAAGGGATCCTGGGCTATATAGAGATTGAACATTCCAGATACCAATTCAGAGATAAGTTTTCAATTTCGTATTTACCATTCGTTGTCCAGGATACATGCCATATTGTCGTCTGTTAATCCATCCGGCTTCTGCTCTTTGGATTTTCGTAACTTTAGTGTGTGTTTTGTTTTTGTTTTTTTAGTTTTTTTTTTTTACTGGAGGAGGGTGTTAACGTCAGTCCGGATCATCGTCTTAGACCTGTCTGGCTTGGGTGGCCCTACCAGGAGCATATGCTCCCGCCGGCACAGCTCTTAAGGATCATTTGAACACGCAAGCCTCCAAAACACCTGGCAAAATGTAATTTGCCTTTGTCAGGTGGTGACACCTTCGTGAGGGGCAATACAACATTTGCTGTCACATATTTACTACCTCCAAGAAGGTCTTATATTTTTACGTATGGCTTAGAAAAGAGTATACATTTTCTGGTTCAATTGTAGTTAATGGTTTGATTTTGGAAGAGTTGGTCAATAATACATCTATAACTCTTCTAGCTTTTAAGACACTCATTGAATATATGCTATTCCAATAGTTACTATGTCCTGTTTCAATTTCCATGGCTCAAAGCCCAGTTCTAATTTTCTTTCAAGTTGGTTCTCTAGATAAGGGCTGTGTCTAAAATGGCCCATTGTTATCCTACATAATGCAAGTAAACTGTCCACAGATGCATCCTAAATAGCTGTAGTTAGTGATAGTTTTAAAGAGTGTGGACAGCGCAGCAAAAATTATTGTAGTTTGTTTTCTCAACTCCAAGAATGTTTCTAGCATTGTCAGTACAAATTATTTTCCAGTTTCCACTTATGAAGTACATCATAGCTATGTTCAGTATTGAAGTCCACAAATCGGCCGTAAGGCTAACAAATTCACTGTGTTTCAGTTCGTGTAATCATTTCAACTTTTCAACATGAAAAAAAAAAGAAATGGCGTATGGCTTTTAGTGTTGGGAGTGTCCGAGGACATGTTCGGCTCGCCAGGTGCAGGTCTTTCGATTTGACACCCTTAGGCGACCTGTGCGTCATGGTGAGGATGAAATGATGATGAGGAAGATGACACATAGACCCAGCCCCCGTGCCAGAGGAATTAACCAATGATGGTTAACATTCTTGACCCTGCCAGGAATCGAACCTGGGACCCCTGTGACCAAAGGCCAGCACCCTAACCATTTAGCCATGGACCCGGACAACTTTTCAACATCATACAACATAACAATACTTATTGTAATTCTATCTTTGCAAGGGAGATTGTAAGTGTTCGAACCAAAAGCTTCCCGTAAAACCATCTTGTGAACACTATCTGAGACTATTTTGATTGACGTACTATCTTATGCAGTCCACTTCACAAATTTATTAGTTAATTCTGTTTCTTTTATAGAGGATACAGGTTTCACTATTGGTGTTCCAGCATTTACCAAAATGTACTAGGATTAGCAACATCATTAGATGTAGATCCACTGTGGAAAGGATGAACATGATTCAGATGATATTGGTGACTGCCTGTGCTTTTTTTTTCTATTGGCTTTACGTCGCACCAACACAGATGGGTCTTACGGCGACGATGGGGCAGGAAAGGGCTAGGACTGGGAAGGAAGCGGCCGTGGCTTTAATTAAGGTACAACCCCAGCATTTGATTGGTGTGAAAATGGGAAACCACGGAAAACCATCTTCAGGGCTGCCGACAGTGGGGTTCGAACCAACTATCTCCCAAATACTGGATACTGGCCGCACTTAAGCGACTGCAGCCGTCAAGCTCGGTGCCTGTGCTTCTGAATGAAAATTAATGAATGATTACCACATCTCTCCCAAAACACTGTTTTTCAATCGGTCACTATTCCATATTAATTTAATATAAACTGAAAACTCTTGCCAAGTTTCTCATGCAACTATTCAAAACCCTCCTGAGCAACCAACAGTTCCACACAATATTTGAAAGTGAACTGGTCTACGTCAGTTTTGAATTTCTTTGTTCACAGTGAATTGTACATTGTAAACAGAGAAAGTTTTAGGCCTAGCTTTCTTTGTTCCATCCACGCCTGCCCATCCATATCCCCTTTCCAAGAAACAGAATCAGGTCAGACCCGTCCTCTATGACAAGCTTACATGTTCTAACTAGGAAAATACCCGTGCTTCGCTACGGTTTTAAACTGTAAGTTATTACGTATTTTACGTTTTACAATTTGGAGAGCCCACTATCAGCTCAACCTCTAAAATATGCCCTTAGTTCATACGCAAAGCGTTTTGGGGGAATGCTTATTTATTTTCTGATCTGACCCTCATTTTAACCCCATACGGAAGAATTTGAATGTTTTAAACCCTATCTTATTTAACATCTACGATGTAAAAGTGACCAACCTGTGAAATTTTGATTTTGTACATCGAACAGTAGGCCCTAATGGAGGAATGAATACTTTAAGGGGTGAATGATTTAAATATTTATCAACATCTAGGATATAGAAGACCACTCTTCATAAAAAAAAGTGTGTCTGAAACGGGTTCGGAAGAATGAATAATATTGAGTTTTTGAGATTCAACCATTATCTAACCCCCTTAGAGGAGAAATATTTTGAAATATACGACATTTTATATCTAGGACTTTCGTAAAATTACAACTTAGTACGTGTAACGGTTTTGGAGGGATGATTAACTCTTCAGGGGTGGAACGTTAAAAAATATATCCTATTTCACACTGAGGATTTAAAATATACTCCGCTATTTGGAATTTTGTCTTCGTACGTTAAACTGTTTTGGAGGAAGGAATGAATATACTGTATTTGTTTTCGGATTGTAACCCCTATTTAACTCTCTGAGCAGTTGAATTTGTTTCAAACCTTCTGTTATTTAACACCTAGGATATCATTTGAAATTTTAACTTCATAATTAAAACAGTTTTATATAAATGCATATTTTTGTACCATTCCTCGTCCCGCCCTCGTCAAAACCCCCTTAAAGGTGTATTGTTTTAAGTCCACTTCTTATTTGTATATGCAAAAAAAAAAAAAGAGAGAATTCAACCCCTTTTACAGCCCCTGAAGTTGATTCCACCACAAAATACGTGTGTCTTTATTTTTAACAAAGGAGATTCCAAATACCAAATTTCTTGTCCGTAACATCCTTCATTTTTGAGATATAAGTATCCTCAAACAAATAATTCAACTAATTTTTCAATTAATTTTTCCCCCACCCCTTAATTTGATTTTCTGAAAACAAAAGAATACACGTTTCTTTATTTTTAAAGAAGATTCCAAATACAAATGTTCATGTCTGTAACATCTTCAGTTTTGAGATATAAATATCCTCATAAAAAGATTTCAATGCCTTTTTGAGTCCTTGTTACAACACCCTTAAGTGAATTTTCCGAAAACAAAAAATTTGTTTTCTTTATTTTTTACAGGAGATTCCAAATATCAGTTATCACATCTGTAATATCTTCAGTTGTTTTGGAGATACCAGTATCCTAATAAAAATAATTCAAACCCTTTTTCCATTCATTTTTACCCCATAAGTGTTTTTCCAAAAGCAAAAAATACGTATTACTTTATTTTTAAAAGAGATTAAAAATACCAATTTTCACGTCTGCAATATGTTAAGTTTTTGAGATATACTGTAAATATGCTCACTTTAAAAATTCACCCCCTTTAACATTTCCCCCTAAGTGGATTTTTAGAAAACAAATTATGGGTGTTCCTTTACTTTTACAGGAGATTCCAAATACCAGTTTTAACGTCTGCAACATGTTACTTTTTTTTAGATATGTTGTATCTAATTCACCTCATTTGTCACTCCTGTTTACCCCTCTTAAGTAGATTTTCAAAAAACAAAAAATATGCATTTCTTTATTTTTAAAGGTGATTCCAAGTTCCAATTTTCATGTCTGTAACATATTCAGTTTTTGAGATATACGTATCCTGATAAAAGGTATCAACCCCTTTTTCACTTTTTCACCCCTCTTAAGAGAATTTTCCAAAAACAAAAAAATACGTGTTTCCTTATTTTTAAAGAAGATTCCAAACAGCAATTTTCACGTCTTTAAACCGGTAAGTTTTTGAGATATAGATACACTAATTTTAAAAATTCAGCCACCCTTTTCACCCCCTTAGCGATGGGATATCAAAAAATCGTCCCTTAGCGAGCACCTACATTGTAATATAAATGTATCCTCAACATTTCATTTCTTTATGTCCAGTAGTTTTTGCTCGACGATGATGAATCAGTCAGTCAAGACATGTTATTTTAAATAGAGAGATTTCCTGGAAAGTGCTGTGTCCAGGCCTCTTGCTAACCACTTAGTGGAGACAAATACTGATGAAGAAAATGCTTAATTTTGAAGACAAAACTGTCTATTGGAGACGTTAACATACAGTACTCAGGGGCAGTGGGATGGGAAAAGGTTATTTCAGTTGGTCTCCTCCTGTATGCATCCTTGGAATTCATATTTCCTTATTACGTATAAAAGGGTCTGCAGTTGCAGAAACCGGAACAATTCCTTTCAGTTAAATATTGCACCATATACATCTCCGTAAGTACAGGTAAAACTCATCTGTGCTATTGAGTCCATGCTTTGAAGTGATCATTCTTGAAGGGCAACCAAATCCTTACATGCTGGAGAGCGAAAAATATGATTCATAGACTAGTGAAGTTTCCTTCACCCTGCTGTTAAATTTAATCAGTTCGATCAACCGATTTAAAAGGACTTGTGAAAAAATGTTAAAGAATTTTACTGTGTGTCTTGTCCAATTATGAATTTGAAATTCAAGCCTATTCACTATCTTTAAAATTAACACAATAATGTGAGATTGATTGCTTTGGTTTTCTGTGACTCAAGTTCTTGAACCAAATTGGGTGGTATTTCATTTGTGAAAGTTTTGCATTATCTTATATTGATAATGCTTACAGAGCTTCTTAGATTGACTTAATTAAAGAAATTATGCAATAATTTGTTTTCCTAAGCAGTTCATTGATTGTCACTGTGTAATGAATGTCAGCTTTGAACAGTTGATTTATGTTACAACTTACTTCTCAGCCTGTAATACCTAAAACAGTTTTTTATTAATTTACCATAGGGAGGATATTGCAATGTTACCAGAGAAAAATCTAGGAAACTGTTTAGAAATACTGGGGAAGTAAGAAACTTAGAAATATTAGTGAAGTTTACATCCTGATTTGCAACATTCCAGATTAATTTTTGCTATTGAATCTTAGAGTTAAATTAGCAAATGCTATGCTTGCAGTTGCTCGATATTTTTTTATACAGCTGGTTAAGAAATCTACAAATTAGCCCTAAATCTTTGCCTTTTAAGTGTTAAGAGCTAGTTGGCTACTCCTGAACGTATATTAAATAACTATATTTTAATTTTCTATTGTGGCATAGCATGCAACACTGATAATTTATGATATATTGAAAGGAAAGTACAAAAGAGTTCTTTATACAAAGAACTAACTGGCGGATATTAAATATTGATTGCATCATTTTTAATGATCTTGTATGGTATGGCAAGCAGCGCTTGATTGTACACCGTAAGTGATGGAATGATAAGCACAAAAGTAGTTCCAGAATTTAACCTGAGTGTGAAGAACTAGTCATCAGTTGGTGCTAGAAATTGATTACATATTTTGTGTATGGGATGGCTTGCATTGCATGGAATTACCAATGTCTGCATTAGCATTAATGCTGTTCTCTGACTAAGGCTTTCAGTTAATTTGCTGTTGGAAAGTTTGGAATTTGGATTCCAGCTTAATGGTATTAGTTTACCGTATATGAAGTTGTTTTCAAAAGATCTGAAATGTATTGGAAGTAATATAATATAGATAGCAGACAGACTAAGGCAGTATATTAAAAGCAGGTTTAAATAGATCAGATACTGTATAACAGTTCTGCACATATAAAATAAATAAAAAACTACATCAATGGCAAGTTTCATGACAAAAGTGTTTAAACCTGTACTCATTTATGCTAGATGTAAAACAATGAAATTAATCAATGGATATAATTGTACCGGTTTGGTGATAGAGTTCTTACATGTATTGGTAGATTTGTTTATTGAAAGATTCAGTATGACTTCCATTATTACTGAAAAGATCTGGGCTTTAATTAATTAGTGATGATTTTGCAGCAGCATTTATGATTAGAAAATATTGTATTGTATATCATACTCAGAGAAGTGTATCTTGAAATGTTGTCTCACGTGTAATTCCATTGATTGTTGGAGTTAGTGTTACAGTTTAAATCTTGAAGAAGCATTCAGCCATCCCAGCCAGTTTATTCCTTTAATGCATCATGGTGAATGAAGAACGCACTATGAAACATCGTGTATGAAGGTGTTCGTTGTTATATGTTTATATATAGTGTGATCTTACAATGTGTGTTAAGGGTGTACAGTTTCTTTTCCATTGAATTCAAAAATATAATATGCCTCCTTTCCAAGCTACAAGTTGTGTCTATTTTTATTGCACCAAAACCCTTGCCCTTGCTTTTGTTAAAAATTTGAACATGATCAGTGTACTTCCCCATAGCCTTTCAGGACTATAATAAAAACTGTTGTAAAGGCATCCATCCAGCTGCTAAAATTGTAAATAACAGTAGCAAAATTTTCTTTCTTTTAGCCATTCATGTCCAGTGATAAAGATTACTGGTATTAAGTTTGTTCAGAATTTCTTAATGAAATTAGTTTTTGTTGTAGTTATTTTTTCATCACTGTTATGTATGATATCTGGTTATGGCTTATTGCAGATAAGTGTTTTGCTCACACCATTTGAGAGATACTCAGAGGATCCTGATTATTTACTTTTTTTAAATTGTCCAATTCCAGCTGAACAGTATCGTCGGTGGAAAAATAATTATTTCAGAAAATTGATGTATTAAAATGACAGGATCAGTTGGACATCTTTTCATAAAATACATACAGTTTTATGCTGTGATAATTGTAACTCAGGTAAAAACAGTGTATAAATGTATTTTTTTTAATTCACTGTAAAACACACTGTATACTCTGAACCACATTTCAGTAATGCCTTGTTGATATGTGTGAAGCAAATCTTTTTAATAAATGTGCTTTAACTGCTTTTAGCTTGTAACTTTATTTTACAGTTTGCTGCATCTTGAAAATACCATCCTGTACACTACTACTAATACTACATAACAAGATCTTTATCTCAGATGTGGTAGTTGTTTTGAGTTGTTGATGATGATATAACAGTGTAGTGAAAATGAACCAAAAATGAAATAAAATACTCAAAGAATTTGTAAAATTTTAAACACTATATTTTTTATCTTTCTGTCATTATAATGAATACCTTGGTAATTGTTCACAATTTTTGGCCCACTTCCTCTCCATATCTTTTATGTTTGTTAGTTTTATTGCACCAGTCTTAGACCCTCATATTATGTTTTGAATTTCGGCAGAACTTGAAACCGATCCCACACCAAGCAGACAGTAAAGTAAAATGCTAAAATTTAGGGAATGGTAATAGTACTAAATAAACAACATTCATCGAAAGTCTGTTTTTTTTCACCACATAACATTATTCCTTATGAATTGTTACCTCCTCCTTTACTATCTATGTGGTTAATACCTTCATTCCTTGATTCAGAGGTCCCAACTATTATGTATTTTACCTCACTATCATGGCATTACGGTCAAAGGGGAAATTATCACATAAAAGCAGCATTATCACGAAAATAAATGTCTTCAAATATTAAATAAATAGATAAATATTCAATCCTTTCGAGCATTACTGCTCAACCCTCTTCATTTCAGTGCTTGTGCGTTGGCATCTATGTGTGTTTGGTCGTCACTTCCTCCTTTTGCTACCCGTGAGTGTTATGAAATACGGTACATTGTGAATGAAGGAGCTCGACTCCGCTCTTCTTTAGTGTGCATCATTGGTTGCATAGTAGTGGGTGGTACTTCACTGAGTTACAATTCTAATTATTTTAAGTAGTTGTTGATTCTAAAAGAAGCGATTGTTTCTGTCAAATGAAGCAGAGCAATTGTCAAATTGCACCTATCTCTAAGAAGACAGCAGTGCCAGTGTTACAAAATATTAATACGTTTACACAAGGAATGGACATGCCTACTTGCTTCATGTGTTAGTGTGTACCATGTGTTCTGCAATGTTTGCTTGTGTGATTTCTCTGTGGCCCATGATGGACGAGCAGGTCAGTTAATTTGGCAAGTAGCAGATGAATTGTGGGATAGAAAGAGCTTTCTAAGAAATTTATCACCTCCAAAAACAGTAAAAGCAGATATTGGGATGTAAAAACAAACAACGTTGCATTAAAGACGGCAGCATACGATCGAACTCCCGGCCCATTTCACGTGTTGCTCACCTGGCAGGGGGTGATTTTATGAGGGTAATGGGCTTTATAACGGAAGTTTCCACTGCCCTAATGCAAACCTTCATAGCTATGTTGCCAGTACACCTCATATTAGAATAGCTATCGATCTCTCTTTCGGACAGTTTGCACGTGTTTTGTTTGCTGTTTGAAGGTCTTGTAATATGTACCTCATTAATACATATTTGTGAAACGTCTTGATTTTCAGCTAACTTCGTACAATAAGATGTTAGAAGAAGGAAAGAATTGGTAAATAAACTCAATAAATAACTTTCAAATAGCCGTAAATGATCTCTGTAAGCTATTTGTACACACACATATATATAGCAGGTGACTCAAAATACTAAACTTACATTCATAACAAAATAGACCTGTTAAAACATTACTTTCATACGGCTAATACCATTGTCTCGCTTTCAGTAAGTAAAGTAAAAGACAAATCACGAACTAGGGACTAGGATGATAATGTTACAGGTAGGCCTATGGGTAAAACGTCCCGTGTAACTACTGCAGCTTTAGAGATGTTGGGGTGCTGGAAGTTTGCTCTGAAGGGTGTCTTTAACGTATGATTAAATCTACTGACACGTGTCTCTCGCATTTAAGCACCCTCAATAGCCAACTAACTGCGCCTGGATCCGATCCCACCACCTTGGTCACTGCTTCCGAGAACGTTACCGCTGCGCTTCGCAGCCAGTTTAGGGATTAAGGTAGTAATGGGCAGTTTGAGACGAGTTCTCGAGGCTAGCGCAGACACTATTTCTCGCGAGGAATTTCGAAAGATCTCAAGAGCGTTGTTTCCGCAATGTGTGGCGAGCAGCGTGTCGTAGGCCTACAGATAGACGGAGCTGAATGTTGTTTTTGCCGAGTATGCGAATAGCCGACCATGGACCTTCTCCGTTCTATAAATACGTGACAACAAGCAACTAGGGCGTTCGCTTCTTTCATTTCTAACGAGGTCTACTTTGACGCAGTATAACATAATTATTCTGGCATTGTATGCAAGGACCAAGGACCAAGGGGGGTGTTTTCATTCCCCTCCCCGAAGGGGAGGGGCGGGCCACCTAGAAGGTAACGCCTTCTCTCTGGCCAGGAGATTCAGCGGGGTTTGGGGATTTAATAGGTTAGATGAGAGAGGGGGGGTGCTTTTAATTTAGTGATGTGGGGGATTGGCCTCTTGGCTAAGGGTGCAGCATCTGCTCTCGTGCTTTTTATTGGTTCTTATTACATTAGTTACAATGGTTTACATATTTTGGATGATTACAGTACAGATTTACAAGTTACACAGATTTTAATTAAGAGTGGTGTTGTTGGATAGGAGAAGGTGAATGGTTTGTTGGTAGAAGGAGGTGATGTTGACGAGGGAAGTGAGTAGTAGGACGAGAAGGTTAGAGTTAGTAGGTGGGCTGAGATGGTGGGGGAGGCGGGGTTGGTTCCGGGGTGGGTTAGGGTTAGGGCGGGTGGGTGGTTGAGGGTTAGAGCGAGAGGGTTCCACCCGGTGTTGTTTTCCAAAGAGCTAGATCCCTTGCTGTATTAGTCTTTGTGCATCTTCGGGTTGATGGAGAAGGAGCCGCACCATATAGGTGGGCCCGGCCGTGTTGTGGATCCTGGCTGCTTTCTTTAGGTTGAGTCCCGATCGCTGTAGTTCCTGTGTGATGATTTCCTGGGGGGTGGCTGGGTTGACTCCTCTAATAACGCAACTGGCGTTGGACTGAGACGCTGGTGGTGGTGTCGGCAGAGTTGCTTCGTTGGACTCGGGAGCTGGTGGTGGTGTTTCTCTTCTAGTTTCCATGGTGACGCTGGTGGCGTCTTCTTCTTCGGGCTGTAGGTTTACTGGATTAGGCTGCTTGGTGGGTTGAGGGGACATCATTATGGGTGAGGAGTGTGTCATCACTGTGGAAGTTATGAATGGTGGGGTGGAGGGGAGAGGTAGCAATGGTGGTGGTGATAGTGGTAGTTGTAGTGGTGTGTGGATAGGTCAATGGATGACGTGGAGGGGTGTATGGAGGTGGTGGCCGTGGTGATGGAGGTTGGATTTGTTGGGGTGGCTGGGCTCCCGGGTTCGGTGCGAAGTCATTTTCCATGTAGGCTGGGCATGGTTCTGCGTAGTGCGGTCTTCCATTAATGTAGATGCCCCATCTTATGGCATTTTGGACAGCTTCTTCTGTGGCAAGTTGGATCAGGACTCGGTCGGTGGGTGCAAAATCCACCAGTATTCGGCTTAGGTTTAATACTGGTACTCCTTTGTTTTTGAGGTACCCGAATAAGGTAGCGTCGGTGAAGGAGCGATCTACGCCAGGAATTATGCAGTTGGGCATGTTGGAGGGAGGCCGACTTCCAGTTTGGTGTCTTGGCCTGATTATGCTTTGTTGTCACGGCTAGGGTACGAATTGGAGACTGGAGTGTTCCCTAGCCGTAGTAAAAAGTGGCATAGCGGTAAGTACCAAGGACCAAGGGGGATGTTTTCATTCCCCTCCCCGAAGGGGAGGGGCGGGCCACCTAGAAGGTAACGCCTTCTCTCTGGCCAGGAGATTTGGCGGGGTTCGGGGATTTGGAATGGTTTGAAGTTAGAAGGGGGGAGCGTTAGGTTTTAGTGAAATGGGGAGTTTGACCTCTTGGCTAAGTGTGCAGCATGTGCCCTTGTGCTTTTTATTAAGAATTTCTTACAATGGTTACATGTGATTACAATAGAATACAAAGGTTATACATTAGTTTTCTTACTTACTAGTGAGTAGGATGGGAAGGATTTGTTGATAAAATGCGGTGATATTTGCTAGGGACGTGAGTAGAAGGTGGAGGAGGTTTGTATTATGGTGTGGATTCGGGAGATGGTGTTGAGGACGGGGTTGGTTGCGAGGTGGGTTTGGGCGGTTTTGGGTTTTGGGTGGGGAGCGAGATGGTTCCACACGGTGTTGCTTCCCGAAGAGCTGAATTCCGTGTTGGATGAGGCGCTCTGTCTCTTCGGGAAGCTGGAGATGTAGTCGCACCATGTAGGTCGGCCCGGCTGCATTCTGGATTCTGGTGACTTTCTTTGGTTGGAGTCCTGTGTTTCTGATTTCCTGCAGGATGAGCTCCGGTGGGATGGCTGGATTGATGCCTCGGATGACGCAGCTGCTGGTGCTTTCTTGAGTTGGTGGTGATGGTGACTGGGTAGTTCGGTGAGGCCCGGACTCGGACTCGGGAGCTGGTGGTGGTGGTCGTTCTGTTTCCATTGCACTGTTGTGGACTTCTTCTTCTGTTGTTGGTGGCCGGGTAGGGCTGGGGAGGGTTGATGTGGTGGGAGACATCATGATGGGAGTGGAATGGGCCATGGTTGTTGTAGTTACAGGAGTAAGGGGAGCGGTTCGGGCGGGGGTAGTAGCAAGGGTGGTGGTGATGGTAGTTACTGGGGTGGTGAAAGGATGGGTTGACGGTTGGTGTGGTGGGAGGTATGGTGGGGGGGTGTAGGGTGGTGGAGGTATCTTCGTTGGAGTTCGAGGTGACTGGGGTGGCTGGGTTCCCGGGTCCGGTCCGAGATCGTTTGCCATGTACGGTGGGCATGGCTCTGCAAGGTGGGGTTTGCCGTAGATATATATGCCATATCTGATGGCTGCGTGTACTGCCCGTTCTGTGGCTAGCTTGATTAGCACTCTGTCAGTAGGGGTGAAGTCAACTTGGATTCTTGAAAGATTAATTGCTGGAACTCCTTCGTTCTTGAGGTAGGCCAGTAGAGCTGCATCGCTGAAGGAGAGATCTACACCGGTTAAGATGATGTTTGGCATGATGGGGGGGCCGGCTTCCTGCTTGGTGCCTGGCCTGATTCTGTTTTATTGGGACGGCTAGGGCACGGTAGTAGAGTTGTGGAGTCCCCTAGCCGTAATAAAAACGGTGTAGATCGTTTCTCGGATGATGGAGAGGCGATGCGGTAAGTACCAAGGACCAAGGGGGATGTTTTCATTCCCCTCCCCGAAGGGGAGGGGCGGGCCACCTAGAAGGTTACGCCTTCTCTCTGGCCAGGAGATTTGGCGGGGTTTGGGGATTTGATGGGG
The DNA here is from genome assembly GCF_040414725.1 of Anabrus simplex. Taxonomy (NCBI): domain Eukaryota; kingdom Metazoa; phylum Arthropoda; class Insecta; order Orthoptera; family Tettigoniidae; genus Anabrus; species Anabrus simplex. The sequence continues at coordinate 876,506,503 of NC_090266.1, read as the reverse complement.
TTTGTAGTTAAGAGGGAAGTAGCTTTTGGATTTGGAGATGTGAAGGAGTTTGGCCTCTTGGCTAAGTGTGCAGCATCTGCTCTTGTGCTTTTTATTAGGTAAGATACAATGGTGTTACATATTTACATTTAGAGATACAATGGTTATACATAGATACAATGGCGATTTTCATGTGGTTTACAATTTTGGTGTTATACTAGGCGTTACAATTTTAGTATATGTGATTTGGGATTAGGTTTGACTGTGGGTAAGGTGGGATGACCATGGTAGGGAGCAGGTGTGAGGTTAGGAGGTGGAGAGTGGTGGTACAGTTGTGAAGAGACAGGATGAGGTAGTGGAGGAGATCCAGTGAGGGTATGGGCGGCTGGTAGGGGCTAGAGTGGGGGAGAGGTGGGAGAGCTTGATGATATGGTGGAATTTGTGTAGGGGGTGGCCGGGGGCGGGGATGCATAGTGGCTGATGGTTGGCGGGTGGATGGGGGTGGTGAAAAGGAGGGTTCCACTCGGTGATGTTCTCCGTAGATTTGTGCTCCGTTGTTGATGAGTTGTTGTACATCTCGTTCCGATGGTAATTGCAGGCGGACCATATAGGTAGGGCCGTGGATGTTTCGGATCCTTATGGCCTTCTTCACTGGGATGCCTGCAGTGCGGAGTTCCTGAATGATGGCTCTTGTAGGGATGTCCGGGTTGATGCCTCGCAGTACACAGCTGTAGATGGACATGGAGGATGGTGGCTGCTCGGTCGGTGTAGTACTCTTGTTCGGATGGTGTAACCTGGTCAGCGGTATAGTCCTGCAGAGTTATGTCGGACGTTGTTTGCTGTGGACTGGGGGGTTAGTAGATGGGAGGTGGGGGGAGGGTTGATGTCATGACCGGGAAGGAGTGGCAGGGTGTGCTGGTGGTTGTTATGGTTGTGGCGTGGGTGCTGGTAGTGGTTATGATGGTTGTGGTAGTGGTTGTGATAGGGAGGGAGAGTGGCAATGGTTTTGTCTTTATTGGAGGCTCATGGAGGATGGGGATTAATTCAGGTTTGGCTTGAAGTTGGTCTAGGATGTTCTGCGGCGGTGTTATTACCACGTAGTTGTAGTTCCTGATGTTAACTCCTTGCAGTATTAGGCGTTGCACTTCTTGGTCGGTCATGACTTGTAGCAAGATGTGCTCTGAAGGTCTCTTCGTTCGGCCATCTATTACTCGATAGGATTTTACCACTTGGACATACTGTGTTTTTAGTGCTTGCTGTATTTCTACCTCTGGGATAGAGAGATCTACCCAGGGGAGGAGTATATAGGGCATGGTATTGGGGAGGCGACTGCCAACTAGGCGTCTGCCTATTTGTGCTTTTTTGAGCTCGGCGGGGCTGCGATTAGAGATGTGGGCCACCCGGCCGAGAAAAAAGATTGGGATGAGTGATTTGCGCACTACGGAGATCGGAGAGGAGATGAAGCACGCGAATGAGTAGGCTAAGTACAGAAACTGATGGCTACTGTTGGTACACCGACCTGGATATTAGAGGCGTGCATTATTCGAACTCGAGACGGAGCAAGATGTGCTTTGCTGCATGTGCAACCACCATCGCCGATCATGAGTGGAATGTTTAATCTAAAATGCCCGGGTTTGCTCCAATTCCTTCGGCAGGGGTTATGGACAACGCTCTCGAGACCGATTCTCCTGTGCTGCGATCTGTGGGACGTCCCGGTAACTACGAGCGTAGGCTTGACAGAATGTCATCAGTTCTCAAGGAAACGTGTGTGCCGGTAAGTTTTGTCAAAAGCCTAGGAAAGTACTGCAGGTTGAAGTATGAGCCCGTTAATACCATTAACGAAAGTGAAAACAAAATGTCAGTATTTTAAACGGTTCACGGGTTATTACAGGTGGACATCTTGGCTGAATAACCCTATATAATTTGTTAATAACTGTAGGATGTACACCTACCTGGATACCTCGCTATTATTGTCGACAGGGTAGCTTCCTGTGATGTAGACGGGGCGGAGGTGTTCTGTGACGATTTCCCTTCATTAATATGTGTCTTTAAGTGACAGATTATCCCAGAAGTATTTGACTTCTTTTGAACAAACAACACAACGGGCTATGCAATGTGGCATGTCTTCAAAATAACCGATATCCACGACTTACGTTGTGTTTCGGATATCGTCTTAAAGTTGTCGAGTACAATTAGACGCTATTACACATTGCACCGTCATATACCGAAGTACCTAGTTATGACGCGAATACTCTATAACATTGTAAGGAATTATTTTCTTCGTCACCAAAATATATGTAACCAGAAGCAGTGATCATATTATATTGACTGTGGGGTGTGATAACGATGTACACCTGAGTAGATAAAGTGGGGGATTCGGCCGTCGCCTCCGGCTCCCAGGGGCACCTCGGCGTCTCCGAAAACCGTAAAAGTAGTTAGTGGGACGTAAAGCAAACAACATTATTATTATTAAACTTTACTTCATTCAATTTTTCTTTTATTTCCGTAAGTTCAGTTTTCGTAAATACACCGTCACGTTTATCACCCTAATAAATATTTATTTCAATTGGTACTTTCATACATTCTTATTAATAATCCTTAATTTCCTAGTTAGTGTGTACTTAATGGTTAGTGTTCTGTCACCACACCTCTGGGAGTATTCAGAGTCTCATTACCTATGATTATTATTATTATTATTATTATTATTATTATTATTATTATTATTATTATTATTATTATTATTATTATTATTATTACCCCCTGCGGGTGGGGGACGCACATGTAGAATACACCCGCGGTATCCCCTGCCTGTCGTAAGAGGCGACTAAAAGGGGCCCAAGGGGGGCTCAAGTTGGAAGTGTGGATGGGCGACCACGGGGCCCTTAGCTGAGTCTTAACATTGCTTCCACTTACTTGTGCCAGGCTCCTCACTTTCGTCTATCCTGTCCTACCTCCTTCGGTCAACTGTTGTTCTTTTCCGACCCCGACGGTATTAGAGCATTCGAGGCCTAGGGAGTCTTTCATTTTCACGCCCTTCGTGGCGCTTGCCTTTTTTCGTCCGTTACTTCATGTTTGGAAGTGACGGATCCCTTCTTTCTTCTTCGCAGACGAAAAATACACCCACGGTATCCCCTGCCTGTCGTGAGAGGCGACTAAAAGGGGCGACCAAGGGATGATTGTCTTAGAACCATGGAACTACTTTTGATTAGTACCATGACGCGGAGAACAGCATGGGTCTCCTTTGCTTGCGAGTAGTACCACTATATTAGGTACGAAATAGGTTTGTGATTAGTATTAGCAGAGAGTATTTCCCTGTGGGCTTTCAGTACCCGTGAGTCGTACGCATGTGAGCAACACCGCGGGTCTGGGCGTTGCCTGTGAGTTGTACCACCATATGAGCGACACCGTGGGTCTGCGTTGCCTGTTATTAGAACCCACTATGTGAGGAACACCACAGGAATACCGGCACCCGTGACAAGTACACGTAGGTGAGGACCCTCATCGGTTTGCGTTGGCCATGAGTGGTGCCAGTTTGTGAGAAACATCATAGGTCTGCGTTACCTGTACGACGTACAATACTTGTGAGTAGTACCATCATGTGTGGAACACCGTGAGTCTTCGCTACTTTTGATTAGTACCCCAACATGACAAATACCATGGTTCTACTTTACTAGCGATAAGTACCATTCTGAGGGGCCTTTGACCTGGATTTTGGACCCCTTTAGACATCCAACATCCTCGATTCAGGATTGTGCTTTACAAGTGGTCCCTTGGTCAGTAACACTATTATTTATGTTCTTTTTTGAGTCGGATCGACTGTTTCTTTTTTTTTTTGGTTCATTTTGTTTGTTCATGTCCATCCATTCATTCTTTATGACATTCTTTTATTTTGGTCAGTGGATGATTTTGACCTTTTTCATTTCATTTTAGGGGCCGATGAACTCGATGTTAGGCCCCTTTAAACAACAACCATCAACATTATTATTATTATTATTATTATTATTATTATTATTATTATTATTATTAATTATTGTCTTCAAGCCATAAGTTTGAAGGCTGGCGCCAAAGGGATATTGTTTCTGGAGAGGGAAATGAGCGAGTATTTATATTAAAATTACGATGACCCGACACGTCACATGTAAACTCAAGCAGTGGTCATATGATATTGAATGTGGGGTCTGATAACGATGTACAGCTATATCCTATCTATAGTTATTCACAAATCATAGAGAGTTATTCAGCCAAGATTTCCCCCTAAAATAAGCCGTGAACAGTTTAAAATACTGATATTCTGTTTTCACTTTCGTTAATGGTATTAAGGGGTTCATAGTTGAATGTGCATTACCTTTGCAGGCTTCTGACAGAATTTATCGGCTCACACGTTTCCATATGAAAACGTTCTTTCACGCAAAGTATGCTTATGGTATACTATCAAGCTTACACTCGTAGTTACTGGGACATCGCATAGATTGAAGCACAGGAGAATCGGTCTCCAGGGCATTGCCCATCACCCCTGTTGAAAGAATTGGTGCAAACTCGGGCATTTTAGATTACACGTTCCACTCATGGCGTAATGGTGGTTGCATATGCAGAGGCGCATCTTGCCCCGTCTCACATTCGAATAATGCACGCCTCTAGTATCCAAGTAGGTGTAAATCCTTATCTACAATCATTCACAAATTATGCAGGATTGTTCGGCTCCATGGCTAAATGGTTAGCATGCTGGCCTTTGGTCACAGGGGTCCCGGGTTCGATTCCCGGCAGGGTTGGGAATTTTAACCATCATTGGTTAATTTCGCTGGCACGGGGGATGGGTGTATGTGTCGTCTTCATCATCATTTCATCCTCATCATGACACGTAGGTCGCCTACGGGAGTCAAATCAAAAGACCTGCACCTGGCGAGCTGAACATGTCCTCGGACACTCCCGGCACTAAAAGCCATACGCCATTTCATTTATGCAGGGTTGGTTAGTTAAGAAGCCCACCTCAAATAAGTCATGAAAAGTTTAAGATACTGAAATTCTGTTTTCACTTTCGTTAATGGTATTACGGTTTTCATAATTGAACATGCAGTAATTTTGCAGGCTTTTGACAAAATTTATTGGCACACACGTTTCCATATGAGAACCTTATTTCAAGCAATAACTGATTATGATATGCTGCCATGCTTAGGCTCGTAGTTACTGAGACGTCGCACAGATCGCGGCACAGGAGAATCGGTCTCGAGATTCTCTCAAGATCTGTGACGTCAGTCTCGATCGAGCGAGAGCATTGCCCATCACTACTTACAGTTCAACATGTAGTGCTTTCCTAGGCTTTTGACAAAATGTATCCGCACACACGTTTCCATATGAGAACTGGTGATGATATACTATCAAGTTTACACTCGTAGTTACTGGGACTTCGCACAGCTCGCAGCACGGGAAAATCGATCTCGATAGCTTTGCCGATCACCCATGTCAAAAGAATTGGAGCAATCTGGGGTACGTAAGATTACACGTTCCACTCATGTGTAATGGTGGTTCAATATGTAACAAAGCAATTAGACATAGCATAAGCTTTTGGGCTTATGCCGTGTCAAGAAAATAAGGTGATATTCTTTACTTTTCGCAGAGAACTTTGCTCTGCGTCATCAGAAGAAAACCCCGACTGTCCACGAGATAGGATTCTCAAACAATGAGGTTTGAATTTAGACGTTATAATAAAGTTGGAATTGGTACGTTCATTCGTCACCAGATGGCTTCCCGGACCTGGCACAGCGCTAGCGTTCGAAGCGGAAGCTGATGAAACCATCAGAATCAGCCTGAGAGGGTCACATAACATAACAGGTGTACGCACATATGAAAGTATGACTCTGACACAAGCCTGGAATGAAACATCTGGTGATGAGGAACGTACGAATTCGGAAAACACTGAAACGAAATAACAATAGTGAAGGGACAGGGAAGGGAACTACCAACGTAAATCCTTAATGGCTGGCAACCAGGTATTACTTAATTGATAACCAGTGTCCCTGTTTAAATTGTTTGGATTTCTACGTATTTCCACAGCTTCCCGTATAATGCTGGACCTGTAGTGTCTAGTGTGGGTAAGAGCTCGAGCATCTTGGAACATGACGACCTGACCTGATGATAGAGCGTGCTCAGCTTTCGCTGATATTTCTGGCTGGTTGAGACGAATATTACGTTCATGTTCCTTGATACGAGTACCAATGGACCGGCATGTTTGGCCAATGGATACCTTACCGCAAGTACAGGGAATTTCATATACCCCAGGATGTAAAAGTCGGGAGAATTTGTCCTTGGTTTTACCCGAACTGTGAGCAATTTTAGTGGCGGTGCCAAACACGGTTTTTATGTTGTGTTTGCGGAGGACCTTGGCAATTCGATCTGTGGTGTTGTGAATGTAAGGCAGGTAGGCAGTTTCCTTCACTTCTTCCTTCTGTGAGCTTTGTTTGGTTGTTTCTCTGGGATGCAGGGCTCTATGAATCTGCAAATCGCTGTAACCATTGCCCTTGAACGTGACTTTGAGTGTGTCCATCTCCACCTGCATATTTGATGGCTCTCAAATTCGTCTCGTCCTCTTGGTGAGTGTCGTGAGAATGCCTTGTTTTTGTGCTGGATTATGGTGAGAATCTGCATGAAGATAGCGATTTGTGTGGGTAGGTTTACGATAGATGGTATGTCCTAAGGAGCCGTCCAGTTTCTTTCTTACTAGAACATCCAAGAAAGGAAGGCATCCGTCCGACTCCACCTCCATAGTAAATTTAATTGAAGGATGTTGCTGATTTAGGTGGTTTAGAAATATATGGAGTTTCTCAGGGCCTTCTGTCCAGACCACAAATGTATCATCAACATTCATGCACCATATCATAGGTTTGACGGGCGCCGAAGCAATAGCCTCCTCCTCAAAATGCTCCATGAAGAAATTAGCCACTCCGTCCGTCTGTTCGTAAATATTCCCACTCCACAAGAAATAGCTGGAAGTCATGCAGTGGTAAAATAGCTTAGTAATGTCCTCAGGGAACAGGTGTTCAATGAGAGACATGAACGAGTCAATCGGCACTTTAGTGAACAAGGACTCCACATCGAAACTCACCAAAAGTGCATTAGGTTGAAGGGTTATGGTTCACAGCTTGTTGACGAAATACCGAGAGCCCTGGCGTATGATTCAGTACGCCTTATATGTGGCTAAAGCAATTTGCTTAGGTATTTAGCCAGAGCGTACGTAGGAGAATCTATCGCACTAACAATAGGTCTGAGGAGAACATCTTTTTTATGGATCTTAGGAAGTCCATATAATCTAGGTGGAACTGCGTGAAACGTTATTTCACGCAATAACTCCTCATGGTATACTATCATGTTTACACTCGTAGTTATTGGGACTTTGCACAGATCGCAGTACAGGAGATTCGGTCTCGAGCGAGAGCGTTGCCCATCACTAGACTAGGGGTCGTATTTCGTGTTCTCTCTCTAACCCTGTTCGCCTGTTAAGTTTTATTACTTAACGTTTTAGTTAACTTCGGACTAAACGCGGGTGCAAAAATTCATTGCATGATCCCTCTATTTGTAACATTTCACTTCACTGTACAATAATTATTAAGTCTGAATTTGTAGTTCGGACACAAAATGGCCAGTAATTGTTCCTATTTTGTTTCATATAAAATGCAGTATTTCCATGCTTTACCTTACGTCTGTTCTCCGTCGTAATTGCTAGGTGAATCGCAGATCTGACCGTGTCGTGCTTTATGTACTCCTCTTTTACGTTAATGGTGTATCGAACAGTGACGCTTACTTTGGGTGCGGGGGGGGGGGAGGGTGGCAAGGCAATTTCTGTCGCCACCCCCCTCCAGAAAAATAATTTTCCTCCTTACTCTTCAACGTGGAGTTCGACAGTTTTCGGAGCCCCGAGTCGAAAATTTGCTTCTGTGAGGTCTGCTGCGGGATGGGTTGAGTTACTCTGATGGGGTTATACTCAGAGGGTCCAGTTAGGTCACGTTAATGGGTTTATGAGGAGGGTGGGAGTACCTCCTATGCAACGTTGGTTAAGGAATGATTGACTAACGGCTAACTGGAAACCCTACAGCTTCCGTAAAAATAATTAGTGCAGTTAACATGTTATCCATGTACAGTCAAAAGTGGTTATAGGAAAATATAATTTTCGTAAGTTCGAGTTAATGTAACGCGGCCTGTAGTGGAGGTATTCGAAAAATGCATGTTCAGCCCATTTATTTACGAATGGTAGTAACTTTCTGTTATGCGGGTCTCACAATTAAGTACCATGTTTTAATATCTATCGAGAATTTATTTCGAGCAGTGTAAAAAGAAAGGTATTTGTACGTGTCGAGGTCTGTGAACGGCCGTCAGAGTTGCAGAAGTTAATTCACACACTCTGCGTAGAATGAAAAGATCCCCAAACAAGCATGAAGATTCTGAAGATAATTTAGCAGAGCAATTTGTTTCAGTTCAACAAATGTTCAGGTGTCTATTCTTTGCAATCATAGATAACGTTGTTCGGCTTTCCGATTTGACACAGCATCTTATATATTCTTGATTGAAGTCGAGAAATTCCTACTTGTAAGTAATGAAAACAAAGACAAACTTTTACAACATTCTAATGAAGATAAGTATAGACTCTGATCGTCCTCTGCTTCACAGTCATCTTACGGATTTGCTTTCAAAACTGTTCGTATTTTTTTAATAGCGACAACTCCCATGATAAGGTCAACAGCTGAGTGGTCTTTCTCAGGCGTTAAAATGCTCATTTCCGTACAGCAACAGGACAGTAGAGATTAAATTCATTCATTGAGTCTTCTATGTGGGCTATACATAACGAGCCTGCTACGGTGTTAAATCTGGAGAAGGTGGCAGATGATTTTATATCAAGAAATAAGATTAGAATGCGGGCGTTCCGACAGAGAACTAAATTTCCCAGTGGAGACTGTTAAACCGATTAAGTGGCTGCGCGTTTTGGGTCACATAAATATCAGCTTGCATTCGGGAGATACTGGGTTCGAACCACTCTGTCGGTAGCCCTGAAGATGGTTGTTCGTGGTTTCTCGTTTTCACACCAGGAAAATGCTGGGGCTGTGCCTTAATTTAAGCAACGGTCGCTTCCTTCCCATTCATAGCCCTTTCCTAACCCATCGTTGCCGTAAGACCTATCTGTGTCGTTGCGACGTAAAGCAAGTTGTAAAGAAATGAAAAATATTCAGTACCGGCAATAGGACATTTATTCAGAAAATGAATTTTTGAAGCAAGTTCTACTTTTTTCAGTTCAATTTTTATCCATTTTGATAACTCCACACGTAAAACATTTCTTCGAAATATGTATTTATGGTTCTGTAGGAAATGTACAGATCGATTAAACTCTGCCAGTGATTCCGTGGGTGATTTCCGAACGACGTCTCCAAAGGGCAGACAGTACACAATGATGTTCGTTTTTAAGTTTCCTTTTGTTTTATATTGACATTCAGTTCTTTGCATTATTCCATAAACTGTATCTAACTTACTTGGTTGCTGAATATACATTTATAAAAGATAAACTGAATCGTGTTATTTATTGCGCAATAACTTGCCACAGTTAACGAGAGGACAGTGAATATTTATAAAATATACAGGATATTTATAAAATACGGCGCACCGAAAGTAAAGTTGTCGCGCACGCAAATCAGGCAAGTCTCGAGGTTAAGATTGTTTCTTTGATCGAAGTTTCATCGCACTCTGAGAAATGAGTGCCGCCGGCGTGAAATTCGAAGTATTGAACAAGGAAAACTACGATACATGGGAAATTCAGATGCAAGCGGTCGTTATCAAGAATGATGCGTGTGGCTACGTAAGCGGGATTAAAAAGAAGCCTGATGCGACGGCGGACAATGCCACAGGCGACATAAAAGCACAATCTGACATCATTCTCACCATAAGATCTATCTGTGTCAGTGCGACATAAAGCCACTAGAAAAAAAATAGTTTTTACTCATGGTCGTAAGACACACACACACACGAACACCAGCGCGTCGATATCCTCTTCTCCACGCGGCATTTCTCAGCGCAATGTCGTTCCGGAAAAGTACACAGTAGTAAGCCCTTTTGAACTCCGTGTGGCCGTCTGACGAACTCACTCCCGTTGAATGATTCACCACGGTCTCGCGACCGTTTCGTGCTACTTACGTTCACTCGCAACTGACACAATCAAGACTCACTCACTCACTCACTTAATTTAGGAACAGCCCCAGTACTTGTCGGGTGTGAAAAAGGGGAACCGTGGAAAACGATCTTCAGGACTGCCGACAGTAGGGTTCGAACCCACTATCTTCCGAATGCAAGCTCCTAGCTGCGCGCCCCTAACCGCACGGCCAACTCGCTCGGTTTGGTTTCTTGTGCAACGGTGGCTTACTCTACTGATACTTTGCAGGAATCTTGGAATATTCCCAAATAGTTTCGTTTTATATGTGTTCGGTTTCTTTACTTCGGTTTAGAGGGCCCTAGGCTCGATTTACGGCCGGGCCGGCGATTGTAAATTCGTATGGTTAATTCCTCTGTTTCGGAGGCCAAGTGTTTGTGTTCGTATTGACTACAGTATTGATACATTTCTTTTCATCTGTATACATTACGCAACACTACCAACCACCACAGAAACACGCAATGATGAATACATCCCTGCACATAGCGTTGGAGTTAGGATGGGTACGCGGTCGTAAAACCGAGTCAAATACACTCAAATACCGACTTCAAATAATTGGGAAAATACCAGGAAATATAATAAGTTTTGACTTACGACGACTGAATGACTATGCGAAAAATAACAGCTTTTTAATAAATCCTAACAAAACTCAGGCTATTATATTTGGTACCAAAAGAAACCTTAACTTGTTAAATAGTAGACATGAACCCCCAATTATTTTAAATAATATTGTCGTGCCCAATCGTACGTCAGTAAGAAACTTAGGCGTTATAATGACTGAGACAGTAAATTGGACTGAACAAGTGACAAATACATGCCGTAAAGTGCAGAAATCCCTTTTTCCCCTCAAATGCTACTCTACTATATTTCCAAAACATCTTAAAATACAACTGGTAAAATCCCTAATCCTACCGATTCTAGACTACTGCGACACTGTACTTACGGACATATCTCAAGACAGTAACAAGATGCTTGAACGGAGTTTAAACACCTGTATTCGATTCATATTTAAGCTGCGATATGGTTCTCACATTTCACCTTATTACAGGGAGTTGTCATGGCTTCGTGTTCATGAGCGTCGCAGTCTCCACATGTTGTCCCTTCTGCATGGAGTTCTAAACACAGGTGTACCGGATTATCTCATTAAAATTTAATTACCTCTCCTCCTATCATAACCACGATACACGACGTGGCTCCTGTTTAACAATATCTCTCAGTCACTCCAGGACCTACAACCGCTCCTCTGTAGTCACTGCCGCGAGGCTGTGGAATACCCTACCTGGTGCCATTAGGGATTTGCGTTCTCGTAGAAGATTTAAGATGGATTGCCGAAATCATTTTCTGAATACTTCTAGCTGACTTTTCGATGTGTGAAGTGTGAATGAGTGCGTGAATGAGCATATTTTCATAAAAATTAGAAATATATTTGCTAGTTATAGGTTTGTACTGTGTTTCCGTCTCTTATTATCACTAGTGTTAGTTTATATTTATTATCGTGTACATTTAGATTGCCACGTTGTACATTCTATAATCGTTTTTATTACAATCTCCACATTTTCTATTAGTACTATATTATTTTAAAAAATGGTTGTATTTAAATATTACATGTATGTTAATTGTTTTAAATATTGTGGTTAAGTGTAAGAGAGGGCCTTGAGCCCTAACATCGCCACGAATAAAGACGAATTACTTACTTACTTACTTACTTACTTTGTATTGTTGGTGGTTTTATTGTTAAGCATGAACATATTGGCTAATCTGTATGTGAGCATTTACTCATTGTTAATTGTAATTCAGAACATTTGAGCTCTGTAGCTTTTCCACTCTCCAGTTGGTTGATTTACACTAGTTACTTCTTCAATTGACAAACTCCATTCTTTTAAAAATGTTATTTGTTCGGGGCATCGACACATGTGGACCTTTTGCCCCTACTGGCACCATATTGTATGAATCTGCGTGTAATTGGAATGACGATAGTGTGGAATGTTGTGTGTGAGGAAAGGAAGATTGAGGACGTCACAAACACCCAGTCCCCAGACCGGGGATATTAATCATTACAATTAAAAAGCCCAGACCCGTCCGGGAATCGAACCCGGGGCCACCGGGTGACAGGCGGACGCGTTGCCGGACAACGAACTCCATACTCGCCGTTGGGCTCTGAACAAGGTGGCCGTACTCCGACAAGCGGTTAAAGGCATACGCTGCGTTTTATGTGAAGAATTATACAGTATTTCTAAACTATAAAGTGGAACAAGGGAATTAATTCGTAATTTACGTGTAAATATGTCCTTGAAGATGTTTCAGTTATAATTTGGCAGTACTGCGTAGAGTTCACTGCATATATAGTGTTGCAACGCTATGTAAGCTGTGAACGTTCAGAAATTTATATCGCTAAAATTTAAATAATACTTTAATTACTGAACGAGGAGCTAGAACAGTATTTTTGTTATTCCTCTTCATGACAAAATCCATTCTTTGTACAATGAGGTTTTACTGCTAGGAATGTGGCGGTCAAAATACTGTAGGTAGACCTATTAATTTCTTTCAGAAGTCACTACTGGATCCACCCCTTTTCGGCTAAAGTTACCTTCAGGAAAACGATGGATTTGTATCTATCAATATGCTCCAAAACAGTCTACATAGATCTATTCTTAAACGAAATGCTGCACAGTTTCACCCAAATAGACGCAAATCGTACCTTCATAACTATACTGCAGGCTCGTGAAGTGCTCGACGAAAGGGGCTGGAAATGGTTTCCTTCGAAAAATGTTCTCTTTTAATTCCCTCGTGTTCCTGATTAGCTTGATTCAAATCTGGAATTTCCCTCTATTAGATGACCTCGCATTAGGACGGGAGAATGGATGGGCCATGTCATTAAAATGCAGTGAAAGTGAGCGAGAGGAAAGGGAGTTAGTCGGAGATTTGATTAATTTCAATTTCGAGATAAGGGGAGCCACAAAAAACTAACAAGTTTTTATAAACATAAAATTGCTTTTGGTTTAAGAAATGGTCTGGTAGGAATTTTTTGTTCGGATTTATTTAGAGTCCTATCTTTATCTGATGCTAACATGGCTGTTTTTTATTCACTGCATTTGCATATCCTTGGGAACTGATGTAGATGAGGGTTTTTTATTATTCTTGACTGGGACAAAAAATAGTGATGAGGATATTAGGAAGAATTTTGAATATAGTTCCACGTCTTGCCCTTGATCGTGGCGTCTACGTTCTAGACAATGCAAAGACCTTGGCCACCTTTCAGAAAATGTTGTTATGGATACCACTCTTCAAAGAAAGGTTTTACTGGTGAGACAAAATGATATAATCCTCGGAAATTTTTCCCTTCCCATGTAATACGTGTGTTACACATATGATATTTATACAGAGTGATTCGAAAGGCTGCCCAGAATCTGGGGTGGCCCGTACAAGGATCGAATTACAACTTTCGGATAGGAACGCATGGTCTAGGACGAAATCTGCTTCAGGGCAAGCCTGGGAATGTCAGGAACGATGTAATGGACATTTTATTTTCCGAAAATGCTCTTCATTCCTAAACAGTTCAGAAGTGACCATCAAAGAAGTGACAAACGTTTGTGTACGCAGTGAAGTCGTGTGTTTGGAAGAGTGCACCGCCATGCGATAGCTACATCCTACTTTAAATGTGGTGGGTGACAGCTCGAACAGTTTTTATGAGCAACACGGCTATCACGTCGGTTCTACATTGTTTAGGAATGTAGACCATTTTGGATACAAATGTCCATTGTTTTGTTCCAGACAGTCCAAGGCCTCTCCTGATTCAGGGTTGCGCCCTAACCTACACGTTTCTATTTGTACTTAGACCCTTCTGTAGGTTACTTCAGTTTATGCGCAACCATTTGAATCAGTTAGTCTAATTGGCCATCCTATAGCCAGTCTCAAACTTCAGGGGATATGAACAAGCAAGTAACATTGTAACTGGGGGTCAAAGTGCAATAATATAAATTTTCCAGAATACCTTAGCTATGGCTATTGACAATATCCCATTATCCTTATCTAATGTCGCCAGATTCACTAAGTAAAATATATACAGCAATATTGGCAAAAGGACTAATGAACTGAGCTGAGTGGTGCTCGGTCCTGTCGACACTCTAATCAGGATTCAAAAATGGAATGAGGGCAGGTGATAGTACAATAACGGATAAATACACGAAGAAGAGAAGAGGCAAACTACACATCACCGTAATCGATTTGGAGAAAGCTTTTGTTTCGATAAGCAGGCGGACTGTCGTCTGAATATCAAAGCAGGTGATAAGAGCAATTAAAATTTAAAATATATAATCGCAATACAATTGTTCTATCAAAATTAAAGCCCGGGTGGTAGTGGAGGAGATATTTTCAAAACTGGGTCTCAAGCAGGGTTGTGAACTGTCACTAATATTATTTTTATGGTTTATGAATTATATCTTCAAATCGGAAGGCTTTGAGAAAGGAGCTGCTTCATGCCTCGAGAACCATGATATTCTGGGTACCGCGTGAGTTGGCAGTGCGGTTAGGGGCGCGCAACTGTGAGCTTCCACTCGGTAGATAATAGGTTCGTACCTCACTGTCGGCAGCCCTGAAGATGGTTGTCCATAGTTCCCCATTTTCACACCAGGCAAATGCTGGAGTTGTGCCTTAATCAAGGCCACGGCCGCTTCCTTCCCACTCCTAGCCCTTTCCTATCCCATCGTCGCCATAAGGCCTATCTGTGTCGATGCGACGTGAAGCCATTTAAAAAAGATAGATATTCTGGATCTGATGCTCACGGACGATATATTTCTAATCACATTAACACCTGTCAAGCCCATCTCCATGGCTAAATGGTTAGCATGCTGGCCTTCTGTCCAAGGGGTCCCGGGTTTGATTCCTGGCCACGTCGGGGATTTTAACCTTAATTCGTTTATTCATTTGGCTCGGGGGCTGGATATTTATTTATGATTTCAACATTAGAAATCATCTTAGAAATAGACGGGTACCAGGCCATAGGCCATACACCATTATTATTAACGCCTGTCAAGATGCAAAATAATATTACATTCTTTTTCATTCTTAATCCGTTTACTTTCCAGGGTTTGTTTTTCCCTCGGGCTGAGCGAGGGCTCCCACCTCTAGCATATCAAGGGCAGTGTCCTGGAGCGTGAGACTTTGGGTCGGGTGATACAACTGGGGAAGAGGACTAGTACCTCGCTAAGGTGACCTCATCTGCTATGCTGAACAGGGCCTTGTGGGGGATGGGAAGATCGGAACGGATAGACAAGGAAGGGGGAAGGAAGCGGCCGTGGCTTAAGTTAGGTACCATCCCGGCATTTGCCTGGAGGAGAAGTGGGAAATCACGCAAAACCACTTCGAGGATGGCTGAAGTGGGAAATGAACCCCCCTCTACACAGTTGACCTCCCGAGGCTGAGTGGACCCCGTTCCAGCCTTCGTACCACTTTTCAAATTTCGTGGCAGAGCCGAGAATCGAACCCGGGCTAGGGGGGGGGGCAGCTAATCATACTAACCATTACACCACAGAGGCGGAATAGTATTCTTAAGATTGAAAATTGTAGAGTGGAGTATCATATTTCGGACTGAGCGCGATGGTCAAGCGGGTAGTCTGCCACGCGCCTGGTTGGCGGCTAACCCGGAAACGGCGGCGTGCGGTACCTTATAGCACCAGAGTGCCTTACTTCAGATTTTCTCATACTGATCATCACTCGCGCCATAAATCTGCCAACTCCACTTTAAATTTTCAAAGAGGTACTCCCTACAATGCCTGAAATCAACAGAGCGTTTAATGTGACTGTTTGTGGCGATAACTGCTTGGAATTTGAGATCGTGTTGAGAGGAATAGAAATGACTGCCCGTCTAAGGTAAGTTGCTTTATTCTGTACTAGCGAATGTACCCGTGCTTCGCTACGGTATTCTACATTGTATTCGAATATCGACGTAAATAGTGTACATGCAGTATATAAGATTCTTTTAAAATTGCATGTCTCTTAGCGTTATCCGAGAAAGAGCATGGGGAGGTCCCCGTACGTTGTTTCCAATGTAAAAAGTTTGTTATGTATTTGTGATATAACGGCAGGCTCACTTGTCTACTGCCATTCACAATCGAGTTGGGAAGTTTACATTATAATTGCAGGCCCCATTGCCTACTACACGGACAGAATCGATTTGGTGAGTATCGTTAAAATGGCAGCCCCCTTTCCTACTTCCAGACAGATTACAGTTGAGGAGTTTTTATTATAATGGCAGGCAATTACCCTACTATCACTCGAAGTTGAATTGTGCAGTTATCATTATAATGCCAGGTCCATTTTCCTACTTCCAGCTACCTTACTGCCAGTCACACCAAGTTGGTGAGTTTCCATCAAAATAGCAGGCCACTATGCCTAATGCCAGTCACATTTTTGATGAGGACATTTCTTTATAATGGCGGGCACCCTTGCCTACTGCCAAACACAATCGTGTAGGGGAGTTATAAACAAAACAGCATGCTCACTTGCCTTTTGCAAGTCAAATCGAGAAGGGAACTATTCATTACTATTGTAGGCCTTCCTTACTAATGACAGTTACACAGGAGTTGGAGAAGGAACCCTTTCATACTGCCAGTCAATGTGCGTGTGGGGAGTACTGATTACAATAGCAGACCCACCCTTTCTCGATCGCTAAAAATCGACATCAGTGAATATATATAGATCGACATACGAAAGTATATGCGTGTTTACAATATTGAAGACTTTCATTTACAGATTAACTGCTACTAAACGTACGTCATATCGACAAAGGATTATACCATAAGACACGCCGGATTTAGTGGCCTAAATGGCTGGTCCTATGATATGTCATCTATTCCTGGGTCAGATTGAGTTAGAAACGTGGAACAGGGTAACGTTTTTGTAAGATTATCTCACATTACATTACTTTTCGGATAATTATGTGACAGCTACATACATAGCATTTGGCTCACATATGGCTACTGGGTAGGCCAATTTTCGTGAAGAGTTTCATGATTCGGTATTTCATATGAGTAATCGAAAGTATGAATTATGCTGTGAAAATTCCAAATTGACTTAACATCGATTAATAGAGAAAAATCAAACGTAAAATACTGTATATACAGATACGGCAAAAACTCATAAGCCCAAGGTTGTAGATCATTCCAAATTGAACGGAGATTGTGCAATCTGTTATGTGATAGGAATTTCCGAAGGTCTGCACCATCATAAAAATTGCCTGCATATTTCGATATTCTTCGGGGATAAAAAGTGAAAAATTTAATGATCTTGGATGTTTTCCGTTCGTTACAGGCTAAAACGTATAATTTCAATTATCTTCTTTTTCTGGCAAATTATGCCGCAATGTGGATTTTGGGCGAGGCGGGTAAAAATTAGGACTTTCAGGAAACTAAACCAAAAATTATGCAGATGGTCATTATTACCCCTTAAACGGAAAGCTGTACGAAAATTTCGCCAAAATAGTCAGTGTAGAGGCACACAGTCGTTACGATTTGATTTATATTGATAAGGAATCTGCTCCATGTAAAACACCTTTTGGGCTATGTCCGCTGGACTTAACCTGCAAAACTGACCATTCATGATATCTCCCTTATTAATCCTCCTGACGAAAAAATGCAGATGAAAAAAGGTTTAGAGGTGGAATTCCATCACGTTTGGTCGATTTCCAGTCAGGTTGGTCTTGTTCTGTATATATTGTGGAAGAGTAAAATCACCATTTCGGTTCCCTATAGACCGCCAGTCCATCCCGGAACATGAAATCTTATTTACGTTTAAAACCTACCTTTGGACAGGTGGATGCTAAATATAAATTTTGGTTTGAATGTCTTCAGTAGTTTTCAAGTTGTAAGGAATACGCTTTACACGCACCCGCTCGTGAGTTAAGTCCGATGGGACTTGTACAGAAAAACGGTCCGTTAATGATATCTCCGTTATTAATCCTTGTATCGAAATGATGCACATGAGAAAAAAGGTTTAGAAATTAATTTCTACCAAGGCAGGTAGATTTAAATTAACTTTGGTTGTGTATATTTTGTGGAAGTGCAAAATCACTGTTTCGGTTTCGTATAAACCTCAAGACAGTTCAGGGATTTAGAAACAATATTTGCCCTAAAACCTATCAAGGACAGGTGTATATTCTAAATATGAGTCTTGGTGGAAATACATCCAGTAGTTTGTAGCACTCGCGTACATACGGCGTAATTAAGGAAGAAAATAATACAGTTAAGAAAGTTGAAAGTAATAGAAAATGGATTATAACTGAGGACACCCGGATAACGACAAATATGTAAATGCCAAGTGAATGTATAGGAAAATCAAATGCCCCTCAATAAATTATGCTAGTGTGAGTTATGGATATACACTGACTGACAGAGCAAATGCAACACCAAGAAGGAGTGGTTCGAAAGGGATGAAAGTTGGGGAAAAAACAGAGACGGCACGGACGAATAATTGATGTTTATTTCAAACCGATATGCAGGTTACACAATGCGCACGGCATCGACTCAGTAGGATGTAGGACCACCGCGAGCGGCGATGCACGCAGAAACACGTCGAGGTACAGAGTCAATAAGAGTGCGGATGGTGTCCTGAGGGATGGTTCTCCATTCTCTGTCAACCATTTGCCACAGTTGGTCGTCCGTACGAGGCTGGGGCAGAGTTTGCAAACGGCGTCCAATGAGATCCCACACGTGTTCGATTGGTGAGAGATCCGGAGAGTACGCTGGCCACGGAAGCATCTGTACACCTCGTAGAGCCTGTTGGGAGATACGAGCAGTGTGTGGGCGGGCATTATCCTGCTGAAACAGAGCATTGGGCAGCCCCTGAAGGTACGGGAGTGCCACCGGCCGCAGCACATGCTGCACGTAGCGGTGGGCATTTAACGTGCCTTGAATACGCACTAGAGGTGACGTGGAATCATACGCAATAGCGCCCCAAACCATGATGCCGCGTTGTCTAGCGGTAGGGCGCTCCACACTTACTGCTGGATTTGACCTTTCTCCACGCCGACGCCACACTCGTCTGCGGTGACTATCACTGACAGAACAGAAGCGTGACTCATCGGAGAACACGACGTTCCGCCATTCCCTCATCCAAGTCGCTCTAGCCCGGCACCATGGCAGGCGTGCACGTCTATGCTGTGGAGTCAATGGTAGTCTTCTGAGCGGACGCCGGGAGTGCAGGCCTCCTTCAACCATTCGACGGGAAATTGTTCTGGTCGATATTGGAACAGCCAGGGTGTCTTGCACATGCTGAAGAATGGCGATTGACGTGGCGTGCGGGGCTGCCACCGCTTGGCGGCGGATGCGCCGATCCTCGCGTGCTGACGTCACTCGGGCTGCGCCTGGACCCCTCGCACGTGCCACATGTCCCTGCGCCAACCATCTTCGCCACAGGCGCTGCACCGTGGACACATCCCTATGGGTACCGGCTGCGATTTGACGAAGCAGACCTGCCCTTCTCAGCCCGATCACCATACCCCTCGTAAAGTCGTCTGTCTGCTGGAAATGCCTCCGTTGACGGCGGCCTGGCATTCTTAGCTATACACGTGTCCTGTGGCACACGACAACACGTTCTACAATGACTGTCGGCTGAGAAATCACGGTACGAAGTGGGCCATTCGCCAACGCCGTGTCCCATTTATCGTTCGCTACGTGCGCAGCACAGCGGAGCATTTCACATCATGAGCATACCTCAGTGACGTCAGTTTACCCTGCAATTGGCATAAAGTTCTGACCACTCCTTCTTGGTGTTGCATTTGCTCTGTCAGTCAGTGTAATAAAGCGGTAACAGAGGAGAAATTTAGGTCCACTGATTCCTAGGTAAACAAATAATAAGATGACAGATGGTGTTATTACTTAATCTATTCGAGGGCGGTTATAACATCCAACGATATTCCGCCAATATCCCTCGGATAGGCCGATTGACGCCTCTCTTGCCTTCTACCCAAGGAACAACCACGAATGTTAAAGGATAATGAGGAAAATGTCAATACGTTACTTCCCTGCTGGCATGCAGTCAGAGACGTTGCCATGGTAACCTGTAGGTTCGTTGTCGGTCTGTCGGTCACTCAATGCAGAGCATGATGCCAGCGGAAAACTGTAAATTTCTCCGTCATGTGAAGAGTAAGGTAAATTATGAACATAACGAAAGTTGTTTATAATGAAGAGACGTTTCACGTACGGTAAACGAAGTTTACAGAAAATCAATAGTATAAGAGAAAATGGAGGAAAACCAGTTCCTATAAACCCCCGTCTATTCAAAGATTTTAAAATAATATGCAAATTGAAACCTTCCCCAGTATGCGTATACTCTAAATATGAAGTTTGGTTGAGATCTATCCAGCCGTTTCGAAGTGATGGTGGAAGAACCATTCTGGTTTTCCTATAAACCCTCCGTGTATTCAAATATTTTAAAATGATATGCATGTCGATACCTTCCCCGGGATGAGTATACTCTAAATATTAAGTTTGGTTGAGATCTCTCCAACCGTTTCGTGGTGATGGTGGAAAAACCATTCTGGTTTTCCTATAAACCCCCCGTGTATTCAAATATTTTAAAATGATATGCATATCGAAACCTTCTCCGGGATGAGTATACTCTAAATATGAAGTTTGGTTGAGATCTATCTAGCCGTTTCGACGTGATGGTGGAACAGACAAACAGACAAACAGACAAACAAACAGCGGACCCCTTACAATTTTATTTATATAGATATACATTTTCACAATACAATTTTGTATCACGTGCTTTATTATCTTGAAGTATCAGTCCACGAATTGAAATAACAAATGGTTGCGCATAAACTGAAGTAACCTACAGAAGGGTCTAAGTACAAATAGAAACGTATAGGTTAGGGCGCAACCCTGAATCAGGACAGGCCTCTACGCGCACGGCCAACTCGCCCGGTAATTATTTCATTGGTACAGTATGGTACCGCACGGCCCTTACCATACCTTCCTGCTCCTTTTCTCTTCCTTACTTCTAAGGGTGATTCTAAAGAAACAATAATGATTTTATGTGTCATTAAATTGTATAATTGTAGATTTTACAAAAAAATCCACGTCGTAGCACACATGGAGAGCGCGGTGTATTGCGTCTAATGATGTGTGAACTTAATTTGAGTGGCTTGATGCTTGAGGAGGTTCTACATGTTATTGAAGAAGAGGCTACTCATGCTGCTGCCACATACATTGAACCGCCGGAATGTATTGTATTGTCTGATGATGATTCGGCTCAGGACAATGAAGGGGTCCCGCAGATAACCTTACGGGACGTCAACTCCGAGCACCAGCTGAAGTAGTGTTGAAGCAGCAAATTCCGCACAGGAGTAGAGAAGCCATGTCCGATGATGATTCACGGCCCGCGAAGAGAACGAAATTATCACCTCGTCCACCAGCTACCTGGATGGCGTCTGACCCGCAACAGTCCATTAAAGTCCTGAAGTAACTCAGAAGAAATTAAAATATTCGTCGCCATTTTACTTCTAAGTGGCTATGTGCAAGTGTCACCATCCGAATAAGGTAGGTGCAAAGTATTTATTACGATATACACATATTTGGGTGGTGTTTTGAAAAGAAATGTATACAGTTGTTCTCACTTATTTTCTTTTTAGAGTATCTGAAACCTTGAGATTCAGTGGCCTACGTTACTCTATCGCTCCAACGCCGGCGCTGTGCGGCCGCCGGATGCGGAACCCCGTTCGCACAGAATGCGTCGAGTTTGGTGTGGACATCTGTGTAAACTACTTTTTGCCATTCCAAAACTAGTGAAAAGTGGGCATAGGTGACTAAATAAAAAAACTGAAGTCAATAGCCTAGTAGTATTATTCCTATTTTCTAAAGACATGTGACGCCTGAGCTAATGTTAATTTTTGGAATTCCCAAAGGTATGTCACAAATGAACATATAAACAGCGTTTGTTCTGTTGTTTATTGCTAAGTAATATGTAAGTGATATTCTGTAACAGTGTTACGCATTAAATTTCATGGTATCTTTACGAGGTAATAAATTTTATATTTCACTCAAAAGCTATGTCAAGCGCCATGCGGTACCGTAAGGTACAAGGCCCTCATTTAGAAATCAATCATCCATTTTTTAGAAAAATGATTTTTAAATCTTCTCTAAGGTGTAAATTCTGGGAATATTAAATAAAAATGTTAAAATCTGGGTGACTTGGCCGTGCGGTTAGGGGTGCACAGCTGTGAGCTTGCATCCGGGAGATGGTGGGTTCGAATCCGACTGTCGGCAGCCCTGAAAATGGCTTTCCGTGGTTTCCCATTTTCACACCAGGGAAATTAATTAAGGCCACGGCCGCTTCCTTCCCACTGCTTGCTCTTTCCTATCCCATCGTCGCCATAAGACCTATCTGTGTCGGTGCGACGAAATGCAACTAGCAAAAAATCGAAAATTGAAAACTCCGGCGTTCTCAGGTTTGAGAAACGTTCCAAATTACTGTCCTCCTGAACTCACGCTCACAAGCTGGGCTGGGGCATGGGGCATTTATCTCGCATCTTTAAGATAGTATATTTCAGGCATTATTTTATTTTTGAATCGTGTAATGTAAGGTATCACGCACAAATATCGTTTCAACACAGACTAAACAGAACCAATAGTCGCACAAGTGACCAAGCTACTCCACATAGCTTTTAAAACAGTGATGCTTGTGATACTGTGTTGAAAACACAGACTGGTTTTACACCACCCACACGGCCGAGTGCAAGAAAAACAGTCCGTATACATTCAATGGTTGAGGATAGGCTGTGGCCCCAGGAGGAATCATCATCAATTGTATGGGCTCTTCACTTTTGAGAGACCGAGCGAGTAGGCCGTGTGGTTAGGAGCGCGCAGCTCTGAGCTTGTATTCGGGTAGTGGGTTCGTACCACACTGTCGGCAGCCCTGAAGATGGTTTTCCGTGGTTTTCCATTCTCACACCAGGCAAATGCTGGGGCTGTACCTTAATTAAAGCCACGGCCGCTTCCGTCCCACTCCTGGCCCTTTCTTCCCCCATCGTCGCCATAAGACCTGTCGGTGTCTGTGCGACGTAAAGCTAATTGTAAAAAAAATTCGAGGGATTTATGTCCGGGAAAGCAATCCAGAATGGGCATAGCATTGCCGGACGATACTTGCTGTACGAATACGTTATGAAACCATTCTTTCAATTCTGCGGATTCCATTTTTTCGGAACAACGTATATATATTCATGTGAAAACACCATTCCTTTCATCATTTTACCAAACATACCTTTAGGTTCTTTCAAAGTTTTGAAGTTTTGAATGAAAGGTCCTAGCAGTTGCCAGCTGCTGTCACTTTTGGCATTGTTGTATAACTCTGCATTGTGATCTCCACCGATTGCACTTTGCCCCCTTTATAGCTAGTGCCCTACCAGAACACATCTTCAAATTGAATCCGCCTTGGTCGCTATTACATACATTTCCCGGGCCGAGAGGATCCAAAGAGTTGTAACTTTCTCCTACGAATATCTCTGCTGCTGACATGATGTCTATTTTTTAATGGGCTTTCTTTGACGTCGTCACACTTGTTAATTCCCGCGAAATGCTGTTATAGCGATAATTAAAGTGCTGTTCGTTTTTCGTCCTGCGCATAGCCCACTCTTTGATTGTCACGTCATGCATTACTTCATTATTTTGAATGGTAACGTCAAATTGGGTTTTTATGGCACATGTTATTTTCCAAAATTTGTCACGGTGGGAGCCTCCACTTTTCACTTGCTCTGCCCACAAATACAAATCCTTCTTACATTTTAAATTACACTAGCCAACATGATTTTGCGGTAAAGTAGAAAATATGTTATTCTTATGGAAATCGCTGCCCTGATTCCGAAAATGATGCTATTTTTTTTCCTATCACGTCTAATTTTGACGCAATTCGGTTTTTTTGTATCTGCATGAATTCGTAAGATGTAATATTGAGAGATGTTCTAGCGCAACATTTTTTAGAATACAATTATGTGATTTGATTTGTTATTGTTTGCATTTTATTATAGGTTTATTGCTGCCTAAATTTTCATTTTGTAGTTGGGAATTTCCTGGTAAATTCATAACAAACTCCCCCAGATACGCAATAGACCGCGAGGTATGTAGGATTGAAGAGAAGACAGTTGAGAGTTTGTCTTTCATCTTAGACCACTTGAATAATCAGACGTGTTAAAAGTCCCAGCCCATATGCAATGTTTATGATGGACTGATAAAGCAGTTTACTTTCAAAGATAACAGTCCGAAAGTATTATACTCAAGAAGATGAACTTGTATTTTGTACGGATGTGTCAAATCTTCTACGTCGATTGGGAGAGAAAGAGTGTGATCCTAGTAACTGGCATGTTTTTATTGACTCTTCCAAAATAAGTTTAAAGGCTGTTTTGCTTCATAATACAAATGTTCTGGCATCCATCCACTTGCACACTCCACAAAAATGTCTGAAACATTCGAGACCTTAAAGTTGGTGCTTGAAAAATTAAATATCATGAGCATGGATGTCAAATTTGCGGTGATTTGAAGATCATTGGATTGTTGCTGGGACAACGAAAAGGCTATACAAAATTTCCCTGTTTCTTATGCGAATGGGATAGCAGGGCACGGGATAAACATTGGATACAGTGAATTGGACAGAAAGGAAACAACTACAACCAGAATACAAAAATTTCTTGAATGTAAGTCTTAGTGACCGTGAAAAAATTTTACTTCCACCCTTGCACATCAAATTTGGATTGATGAAACTGTATGTCGAGGCATTAGATAAAAGTAGCCTATGCTTCCAATATTTATCCACTAAATGTCCCTCATTATTAGATGCAAAAATCAACCACATGGACCACAGATTCGTTAACAGATGAAGGATAACATTTTCACAGACACGATGACCAAAATTGAGAAAGAGGCATGGGACGCATTTAAAGATGTAGTGACTAAATTCCTTGGCAACATTAAGAACCCTCAATACAAAGAAATTGTAAGGAAAATGTTGGTAAAGTTTAAGGAACTCGGTTGTAATATGAGCCTTAAGCTTCATTTCTTAGCTTCGCATCTGGATTATTTCCCTCTAAATTTAGGAGCTGTCAGTGAAGAACAAGGTGAAATGTTTCACCAGGATCTCAAAGATGCAGAACGACGCTATCAGGGACGTTGGGATGTGAATATGATGGCCGATTACTGTTGGTCGATTGCACGAGACGACCCTTCTAGAGATCATTCAAGAACTTCAAAAACCCGTAAATTCCACGGAAAACGGGAAAAGACGGATGTGTTTATCTAACCTGCACATAATGTAAGTAACAAAAGTATGTATGTTTAACCATGTAATTTTTATTCAAGGTACGGTTATATTAATTTAAAAGCAACTGTACAGTCGAAACTAAATAGGCGCTTTATGCTTCAGTTTCACGAATTTCAATATACATTAAAAATATAATACATACTATCTACTTGCTTACAAAGCAGCATTTATGTGTATTCAAAGCATGAGAAGTATGATTACGTTTTGCAAGCTGAAATTTACATTAATACATCAAATTTAATCAATACTAAGTATCAACAATTTTACGTAAGAACAAAATAATATTTTGTAAAATTGCCACCAAACCAGACGTGATTCGCCAAAACTAATTTTTTTCTCGAATTCTGCGTTAAGAAATTCATAAAACCCACCTAGTTTCGTTTTTACCGCACAAAAAAGTTTTATTTTGCAGGCTAGTGTTATAGAACTTATATTTAACATTTGAAAAGGAAAAGGAAATCGGGCGCCTTTTCCAATACTCAACAGCCTTTCGTTTATATTCCATATCTACATATTAATCTGCCAAGTTCCTGCGTACCGGGCGAGTTAACCGTGCGGTTAGGGGCGCGCAGCTGTGAGCTTGCATCCGGGAGATAGTGGGTTCGAATACCACTGTCGGCAACCCTACAAATAGTTTTCCGTGGTTTCCCATTTTCACACCAGGCAAATGCTGGGGCTGTACCTTAATTAAGACCACGGCCGCTTCCTTTCAACTTCTATCCCTTTCCTCTCGCATCGTCGCCATATGACCTATATGTGTCGGTGCGACGTAAAGCCACTAGCAAAACAAAACAAAAAATCCTGCGTGAGTTATCAGTGGCAATCGGATTATGGCCATTGTCACGCAGCTGGTTAGGCTACCTGTAAATATCAATAAGCATACTGTTCTTGAATAATGAGAGGTATTTCAAAACATATTCCATATTCTTCCTCCAGACAAAAATAAGTTTTCCAATTTTGGCATTCATCTTTCGAAACACAGGACTGTTGCCGTATACGAATAATAGCGTTTGCTGCGTCTGTCGCCTCTCATCTAGGGATGGAACGTCGGAGTACGGGGTAGCACTGTACTCTAGGGAAATGACCTCTGGCGCAACCAATCCAGCACGCGCCTTTTAGTGCGGGGGAAACTTAATTTCGGAACGAATTTTGTTCACGGTTCCACCCAACTGAGTTCGCCCAATGCATGTGCGCAATTCCAGCAAGATCCGCGATTCACCAGTTTAGACACATCCCTCGTCAGTGCTGTTGTTGCGGATAATTAACGCTTTTTTCTTGTCACTACAAGGGCCTTCATGGCCTGAATGGAAATAGCTTGGCTTTTTCTTTGCAAATTAATAAATATCACTGGCCTTAAATTCCCTGATATAACTTTTTCTACCATAGCGTCGGCGGAAACTCACCATTATTAGTGCAATGTTAAGCTACTAGTAAGAAGTGAAGAAAATACATGCCACGCTTGTTGGTGGACATACTAATACTGGCACGTGAAAAAATACATTTTCAGAGCAAAATTCCAGTATGTAAAGCCTATTAGTAGTAGTAGTAGCAGTAGTAGTAGTACTAGTAGTAGCTGCGCGGTTTGGGTTACGTTGCTATTCTGCAGATAGTGGGTTCGAACCCCACTATCGGCAGCCCTGAAGATTGTATTCCGTGGTTTCCTATATTCAGTCGATTGGGACCTTGCAAGCGAAGCGTACATGTTTGTTTGTGTGTGTGTGTGTGTGTGTGTGTGTGTATACAGGGTTATTCACCTAACATGTTACACGCAAATAACTTCTAAACCATTAAAGATATCAGCATTCGGTTTTCATATTCGTAAATGGTACGCAGGGTCTTGTAAAATAACGTGCTAATTAGTCTCATGGGGTGATTAACAACCGAGATATTGATACTAACTCCATATTTTTAAATCGAACGGCACAAATTTATACAGCTGATTTAAAAGTTCATCTGCGTACAAGTTCAAATATGTAAGTATTTTTCAAAATCGGACAATTACTTTTTGAAATATAAATAAGATCAGCATGCGCTGTTTTGCATGCCGCATCAGACGGCGTGAAGTCGGGCAAGGGCATATTGAGGCGCAAGCTGTTTCCTGGGAGTGAGTTCAGCCACAGAATGGGTACCAGACATGTAAGCACCTCGTACACATGTGACGGGTTTGCAAAGTGTGTATGACAGGCGAACACATGACAGGACAGAAAGGGTTGATGTGTTTAAAACGAGTAAAATAAGTACTTTGCCTTGAGAGGAACATAACGAAAGCTACAATTGTCACTGGTTTTAGTACATAGTTCATACTACTCTATGAGTTGAGAAATAAACATAACACAAAACACCGGAAGAGCTCCTTCTAGGAAAGTAAATGTTCAGAACTGATCGTAGTGAGATGGCAGCAACAATATTATTTATGATTTACTTTACACACATTAATCTCCGCAGAGCTCCAGCGCGACTGTAGTAGTGTGCATTCGGGAGAGCGTAGATTCGAGTCCTGCCTCACCCAACCTGACATTGATTTTCATGGTGTTCCATGTTCAACACCAGGCAAATACCGGATAGGTACCTTTGTGATAGGCCACGGCCGACTTCCTTTCCAAATCCTTCCCATTCCCATCCGTCAGAAAAAACGCTAAACTAAGCGCAGCCTATTACATGTCAAAACAAAACAATACAACTTTAATCTCCCTTCCCCGTTGTGTGTTCGCCAGTCATACAATAACGTTGCACACCCAGGGTATGTTACGGTACATCACATTATGTTTACAGTACATGCCTGGTATCCGTTCTGTGGCTGGAATCAAGGCCAGGAAGCAGCTTGCGCCTCAATATGTCCTTGCCCGACTTCACGCCGTCAGATGCGGCATGCAAAACAGCGCATGCTGTTCTTATTTATGTCTCAAAAAGTAATTGTCCGATTTTGAAAATACATATTTGAACTTGTACGCAGATGAACTTTTAAATCAGCTGTATAATTTTGTGCCGTTCCATTTAAAAATATGGAGTTAGTATCAATATCTCGGTTGTTAATCACCCCATGAGACTAAGTAGCACGTTATTTTACAAGACCCTGCGTACCATTTACGAATATGAAAACAGAATGCCGATATCTTTAATGGTTTAGAAGTTATTTGCGTGTAACATGTTAGGTGAATAACCCTGTATAAGCAAATTAGGAATAACGCTTGATCTCTACAGGGCGATCATCGGCCCATGGAATAAACCAAACCAAACCAAACCAAACCAAACCAAACCAAACCAAACCAAACCAAACCAAACCAAACCAAACCAAACCCCATGGCACTACAGCCCATGAAGGGCCTTGGCCTACCAAGCGACCGCTGCTCAGCCCGAAGGCCTGCAGATTATGAGGTGTCGTGTGGTCAGCACGACGAATCCTCTCGGCCGTTATTCTTGGCTTTCTAGACCGGATCGGCCCATGGAATAACCCCTTAAAATATCAGGCAAGTGGGATGAAAATTAATATTCATTTTCTTGAAATGGTGTTGTTAGAATTTGCGATCGCGGTGCTATTCGTGTGGGGGAGGAGTGGAGATTAATCCCGAGTCCATGAGTAGGGAAGAAAGTGAAAAAATGAGGATGAGGATGTGGTAAAGGAGGAGACTAAGCCGAAATGACAAGGAAGTTGATTATGGATCAAAATAAGAATATCCAGGATCTGAAAAACAGTCTGAAAGGTGAAGTGGTAGGGATTAGAGAAGACCTAAAAGAATACCAAGTTCGAACTCCACTGTCGGCAGCCCTGAAGATGGTTTACCGTGGTTTCCCATTTTCACACCAGGCAAATGATGGGGCTGTACCTTAACTAAGGCCACGGCTGCTTCCTTCCCATTCCTAGGCCTTTCCTGTCCCGTCGTCGCCATAAGACCTATCTGCGTCGGTGCGACGTAAAGCAACTAGCAAAATAAAAATACCAAAAGGAGATGGACTTGTGTTGGAACAGCGCCCACGAGAGGTGGAAAGACAGGCCCGTAAAACCACAGTAGCAGGACATTGTACAGGCCTATGCCTCATCATACATGGAATTAAGGAGAAGAGAGGCGACAATAAACTAATGTTATTAACATCTGTGTTAGATGTGATAGCGGCAGGTGTGAGAGTGAACTGTAGTGTATCTGATGTGGATGATGTACAAAAAGTACAAAGAAATCAAGGAAATAGGCCTATAAAGTTACAAGTGGTATCTGATATGAAAGCTAAACAGATTCTACTTAATGCCAAGAATTTAAATTACCGAGCTCGATAGCTGCAGTCGCTTAAGTGCGGCCAGTATCCAGTATTCGGGAGATAGTAGGTTCTAACCCCACTGTCGGCAGCCCTGAAAATGGTTTTCCGTGGTTTCCCATTTTCACACCAGGCAAATGCTGGGGCTGTACCTTAATTAAGGCCACGGCCACTTCCTTCCCACTCCTAGCCCTTCCCTATCCCATCGTCGCCATAAGACCTATCTGTGTCGGTGAGACGTAAAGCAACTAGCAAAAAAAAAAAAAATTTAAATTGGACGGAGGTATGGATCAATAGAGAGATGGAGCCTGAAGAGGGAAAGTAAATAATTTTCTTCGATTCCACCGGAGTGAAGCCAGCCTTCATAAGAGATATGGGGTTGATCATCACGCGCAATGGTTTAAAAAAACGAAAAAGTTACTTATCAGCATAGCTGGAGACATTGGCTCGGGGTGACCGTGCAGTGACACCGGCACAAGCCGGAAAGACAAGATGCGCAAGCAGGCTGGCAGCGGTAAGGAGCAGGAATAAAATAGAGAATCGAGAGAAAAACAAGGATGGATGTGAAGGACATTTGGACCAAGAAAGGAGATTCTGTAGATGCAAAGGGAAACTAACGGGAAGGAAATATGGTAGGTGAGCTATATCGCTCTCCTCAAGGAAATATAGTCCAAACGGAGAGTAAAACTGGAAATGTGACAGGTAGGAGGATAGCGAAATAACTAGAATGGAGGGTTGGCTTTTTAAACATAGAAGCTTTATTAAGTAATCTGAAGAATGATGAAGTGGCCGAGCTTGTTGATAATTGTGAGTTATTTTCCTTTTTATAAACATTGTTACCCGAATGTAGAACGCTATCGTGGAAGGGGTATGAGTGCAATGAAAAGAAAGAGGTCACGAGGCAGAAACTCTGGAGTTACTTTCAATAAAGGTGGAGATTAGTAGTCACTCTGAAGAGTTATCACATGGTATGGAGGATGTAGTTTGGATAAAACTTAAGCTGAGTGGTAGAGGACAGACAATGATATGCATGGGCTTCCTATATAATCATCCATAAGTGTCACGATATACAATCATTTCGTTTTGAGGTCTTAATTGAAGAAGGAATTATTATGATGGGAGATTGGAATTCACGAATCGGGGTGTCAATACCAGCACAAAGAGAGAATAGAGATAATGAGAGGAAGCAGAAGCAGTCAGGATAAAGAACGGAATAGGTATATGAGGATAAACAGCTGACATATATTACGAAGCACAGGGTTAGTGCAATTGATTTGGTTGTATGCACAAGAGATTAAATAAACGTATTATTTCATTAGCTGAACAAGGTCTCACAGACTGAAACATGTTCTAATATACCGGTATGTATTTATATACAGGGTCATTCACCTAAGATATTACACCAGTATTCGGGAGATAGTAGGTTCGGACCCCACTGTCGGCAGCCCTGAAAATGGTTTTCCGTGGTTTCCCATTTTCACACCAGGCAAATGCTGGGGCTGTACCTTAATTAAGGCCACGGCCGCTTCCTTCCCACTCGTAGCCCTTTCCTGTCCCATCGTCGCCATAAGACCTATCTGTGTCGGTGCGACGTAAAGCAACTAGCAAAAAAAAAAATATTACACGGAAATAACTTCTAAACCATTAAATATATCGGCATTCCGTTTTAATGTTCGTAAATGGTACCCAAGGTTTTGTAAAATAACATGCTACTTATCCTCACGGGGTGATTAATAACCGATATATTGATACTAACTCCATATTCTTAAATGGAACGGCAGGAATGCATACAGCTGGCCTAAAAGTTCAACTGCGTACACTTTTAAATATCTAAGTATTTTCAAAATCGGACAGTTACTTTTTAAGATATCAATAAGAACGCAGTTGGGCTTTTGCCTGCCGCATCAGACAGCGTACGGTCGGCCAAGGACGTATTGGCGCGCAAGCTGTTTCCTGGCATTGATTCCAGCTACAGAACGGATACCAGGCATGCACTGTAAACTATCGTACACATAGTGTGATGTACCGTAACATACCCTGGGTGTGTAACGTTATTGTATGACTAGTGAACACACAACGGGGAAGGGAGATTATTAGGAAATTATTAATTTTCTTTTCTAGAAGGAGCTCTTCCGGTGTCCTGTATTATCTTTGTTTCTCAATTCATACAGTAGTATATTCTGTACTATCAAACCGGCGACAATTACAGCTTTCGTTATGTTCCTTCGAAGTCAAAGTAATTATTTTATTCCTTTTAAAAACATCACACCTCTCTGTCCTCTCATGAGTTCGCCTGTCATACACACTTTGTACGATATGCTTACATTCCTGGTATCCATTCTGTGGCTGGAAGCACACTCAAGAACCTGCTTGCGCGTCAGTATGTCCTTGCCCGACTTCACGCTGTCTGATGCGGTATGCAAAACCGCGCATGCTGTTCTTGTTGGTATCTCAAAAAGTAACTGTCCGATTTTGAAAATACTTACATATTTGAACTTGCACGCAGTTGAACTTTTAAACCAATGGTAGGAGGGTACTCGGAATGAGAAAATACAGGCTAAGTTAGGAATGAACTCGATGGATGAAGCTGTAAGCATTAACCGGCTTCGGTGGTGGGTCATGTGAAGCGAATGGAGGAAGAAAGGTTACTTAGTAGAATAACGGACTCTGTTATGGAGAGAGAGGTAGAGAAGTAGAGGGAGACCAAGACGACGGTGGTTGGACTCAGTTTCTAACGATTCAAAGATAGTATAAAACTAAATGAGGCCACAACACTTGTTGCAAGTAGAGGATTTTTGCGACGTTTAGTAAATTTACAGAGGCTTGCAGACTGAACGCTGAAGGGCATAACGATCTATAATGATGTATATACGTATTATACCCTATAAGGGCGTAAGTTAATGTATGAGTCGAATAAATATGGGGGGTTCGATAACTTACCTATTATTCCTGTCCAGAATGCACCGCATAGCAGCGGGAGAACGCGGGGATGTTTCGGTGGCCTCCATTAAATAACTAAAAGGATCTTATAGATCTAAACGGACAGGAATTTGCGTTGTATTTGCGTAAATGAGGAATAACTTAAAATCAATCTATTTAATGAACGAAAGCACAGTAAAAAGATGTTAAAATCACTGTATAACATAATACACTGCACTAAAAACAAGTGCGATAATTGCCGTGAAGTGGCAATAACATAAACAAAACACTCAGGCATCGTTATATTTAAATAAAACATCAATTCTTCGTGATTAACAAATGCTGATTCTTTGAGATGTTACTTCATCATTTGAAATTTAAGCTAAACGTAAACAAGCCCTGGGTGTACAACATCCTGGCATAAAATAAATGAATTGTAGTGTTAGGACTAGTAACGCTTCGGAGATCAATAATTAACACTAGAAAGTTCCCTTACATACGGGCAGTATCTACAACTGTACATAAACACAGGACTAATTACACCCATCAAAACACAGAGTCTACTGTGGACGCGCTTCCACAAACACAGAGGAGTAATGAACTCTCGACCCCTAGTAACTTGCGCGTTACATCACTTTCTAAACGACAAGCATAGGACAATCTGACAAGCATGAACAACACAAATAAACATACACAATGATGCCAACACTCAGACATCCAATAACACGTCAGAAAAGAAAGGAAATAATTCACATGCAGACTTCTAAGATTGGATTGGTTATGTCAGGATGATAATGTTGCTATTTGCTTTACGTCGCACCGACACAGATATGTCTTTCGGCGACGATGGGATAGGAAAGGCCTAGCAATTGGAAGGAAGCGGCCGTGGCCTTAATTAAGGTACAGCCCCGACATTTGCCTGGTGTGAAAATGGAAAACCACGGAAAACCATCTTCAGTGCTGCCGACAGTGGGGCTCGAACCCACTATCTCCCGGTTACTGGATACTGGCCGCACTTAAGCGACTGCAGCTATCGAGCTCGGTGGATGATAATGTAGTAAGTGAGTTTGAATCAAGGTGCAGTATAGCTATTGCAGGGAGCTCGCAATTGCAATCAACAGTATTCTATAAGAAGGAAGTCAGCTCCCGGACGAAACTATCTTTATATCAGTATGTTTTCAAACCAACTTTGCTTTACGGGAGGGAAAGATGGGTGGACTCAAGATATCTTATTCATAAGTTAGAAGTAACAGACCTGAAAGTATCGAGAATGATTGCGGGTACAAAAGGTGGGACCAGCTGTATAAATCTGTGCCGTTATATTTAAAAATATGGAGTTAGTATCAATATCACCGCATGAGAAAATGTAGCACATTATTTTGCAAGCCCCTGGGTACCATTTTCGAATATGAAAACAGAATGCCGATATATTTAATGGTTTAGAAGTTCCTTCCGTGTAACATCTTAGGTGAATAACCCTGTATAACTAAGTACTGAATGGTGAAAGTATAAAACATTTCAATTAAAAGAATTATTTTATTTGTATAACAGCTGTTCTATAAATGGTAAATAAATAGTGATGAAAGAGTGGGCCGAATCATGTCATTCCCCGGTACTTACTGTATTAAGTTTTGGCTGTATGGGAGGAGCAGGCAGAGGTAAATATTATAAGAAAAAAGAGAATAATGAACAAATAAAAAAGAGATATTTAAGAGGCGAACAATTTAAAATAAT
Organism: Anabrus simplex; assembly: GCF_040414725.1. Lineage (NCBI taxonomy): Eukaryota > Metazoa > Arthropoda > Insecta > Orthoptera > Tettigoniidae > Anabrus > Anabrus simplex. The sequence goes on along the minus strand of NC_090266.1, from coordinate 876,472,134 downwards.
TACGAATGGAATAGCGGTAGCGTTAATAAGTAATAATGTGGACCTAGCAGTAGAATTTGCAGAGAAAGATTTTATGATCATAGCTCACGTGAAAAGAAATCAGAATAAAAATAATGTCAAGGGCAAGGGATGGTATAATGAATTGTGTCGGAAATTTAGATAACCTTACTGTTCCGACGTTGCAACAGGTTATACACAACCTAACCCAAATCACTGAAAATAATGCAAGTAAATCATGCAGATCCTGACATAAATTTAACTAACATGTCACTACCTTCCCGGACACCGTCTTAGAGTATCAGAACTTTCCTTTTGAAGACATTTACCTTACAACAGATTATGTTAACATGCATAAAGAATAAACTGGAATATTTCACAGGAGACAATCCTATGTTACACCTAGCTCCCACATTTCCCGTAAATTATAACTAACTATACAATTCCCCATGCAATTGTCCTATGGAAATTACTTACTCGCCATAAGGGCTTCCTTTATCTCATGATTATAACAACTGGTTGCCTGATGGGCTTACTTAACATCATGACTATATTAAACAGCAGCCTGAAGGGCTTAACTAGCGTCTTAACTATATTACACACTTGTCACAAGGGCTTTAACTAAATCTTACCTACAAAATTAAAAAAAAACAGCTATCTGCGAAAACATTACTACCCCTAACACGTGCCAAACACTTGTTCACTTAGGTCATTGCAGATGACCACACCGCTTCAGCCTTCGGGACATGGCTATTCCTTCTTAGCCCATCATCATGAAGCTGTCGTCCTGGGTCGATCCTCTTTGTCCAGTCTCCATGGATGGCTTCATCGTGAGGTCGTCTTCTTGAGGTTTCGGTCGGAAGGTCTCGTGCGTATCAGCTCTTGAAACTCGGTACAGGTGTCCACTGGAATTAAATGCCTAATTATTTAACAGCACGTCACTACCGGCACTTCTATTCAATTTCACAGGCATAAATCAGTTACTGGCGATCTGCGAAGTTAAAAATCATCGCTCTCCATCGACTGCTTAACCGCGCACGAATGCGTGTGTGGGCTATCTTTATCTATGATCTGAACACAGCAGCCTAATCGGTCGAACAAAATTGTCATTATCTCATGCTTAACTGATTCACAGACGTAAGTCTAGTGGGAATAACGCAAATTGCTTTAGTTTATACCTCCACTTATTCCGCACATTATTTTCTATTTACGTGGTTGCCTGTACCGCTTCTGTGATGAAGTCTATGCGTACGTCTCCGGTCGGATAATTAGACATTCGCGAATGCAATCATTGAACAGTTACTGAAAAGTTTGTAAATCACTAATCCGCTGAATAAGTATTAGCGCAACCGCACTAAAGTAAGCACAGTCTTTGTCCTAAGCAAAATTTATGGGGCAATTATTAAACCGACGGACGTACTCACGACACGCACAGGAGTAAATTTTGCTGCAGAATGGGATACCTCCTTCCAAATCAGCCATTACTTATAGGGGGCATCTAGCCAAGCCACGCTAGGGGACTAACCAGGATACACACTTCAGATTGGTATGCAGATGCTTGACAGATTCCTACGGTGGTGCGCGCTGATACAGAATTATCGAATTCGTTACATATTACTGGCATGAGACACATCATAATGTTCCCAACATTTTGAGGATCATTTTCATCCTTTTTTCTCCTCTAAGAGCCTTCAAGGAGATTAGATATCACTCGATTCTTGCGAAGTGACAAGCCTGTTTCTTGCCACTTGAAGTTTTGTTAAGGTGACATGGTTCTTCCCCAAACAAGATCCACATATACTGTGTAGAGATGAGAAGAATGCAAGAGTGAAGAATGTGGACTGCAAGCACGAACTTCCTGTTCTGCCCAGACAGATCGGCTCTTATCTGCTCTTATCTGCTACACAAAAACATTGACTCACACTTCGCAGTTTGCTGGATTACAACTGACAAGAGCGAAGAGCTGCCAGTAGAAGACAATATAAAGTCGTCTGGGTAGTAGCGGAGTTGCTATAGTAACCATTGCGTCACTAGCGCTGCTGGTGAAAACCCCTTCGCCCCGTTCCTCACCGGACACGTGCATTCTTCTGATCTCCCAACAATACCCGTCCTGCTGTGACACATCTTCTGTCTCACACATACAATGCCACGCCCGTAGTAGTGGACCGCACCTGCGTCCTGCGTCCAACCTGGCTTCGCGCCAATTACCATAACTTCCTATTGCGCAACATAATAATTGCGTTAAATATCGCCACACTCATCATGAACAGTATGGTTCAGTATGTATGTATTTCAAAAGAGCATAATGATAACATATGGAATAGATTTAATGAGTAGGGAGGATAGAGAATATGTTAAAGTTACCAACAAATTTTCACAAATTGTTACGGGGACAGGATACTTGGATAAACAATGGAACGTTTACGAATATCTCGAGGGGTCTGGTGATACGTATTCCCTGCTTAGATCAAGAAACATTAGAACATAAGGATTTAGAGATGGTAGGAAAGGCGAAATGTAGGAAAGCTGGGGGGACTAATGGGAATAATAAACGAGTTTTGCAAAGAAACAGTTACAAAGTCAACAAACGCTGGAAATATTAGTCAGATTATTCAGTAAGTTATTTGAGACTTCGAAATTTCCTAAGACATGGCAGATGGTTCTACTATGTCTAATTTACAAATAATGTGGTGAAAGAAATAATCCAAATAATTCCCGAGACATAAAATTACTGGAATCCCTTGAAAATTGTACACAGGAAGTTTGGCCAGTATACTAATGATATGGGCGGAAGAATTTTCCATCATCTCGAGATATCAAAGTGGTTTCTGGAAAGGCAGGAAAACAGTAGCTGGCAACACAATTGTAAAAAGAATATAGATAAATATATTGTAATTAGGTAACCTAACTTTGGAGAGTATTTTCATATATTCAAGTTAATATTCGTAACACAATTTTGAAATGTTGGTTAAGATTGAAAAAAGAGAGGTTGGCCAGCTTCTGCAGACGACATATCAACATCAGAGGGACAATATTCTGGGAGAGTACTAGTTAACTAAAGTGAGGAAAATTATGTGTAACTGCTGTGGATTTTGTAAAGGTCTTTGACACAGTCATCAGGGGGACATTGGTCGGGAAATTACGCCTGTTAGGGGTGTCTAAAACAAGATGATGAAAGCTACTGACGCCATCTATGGACGGGTGCAGTGTAGTATTAGGCTGGGTGACAGGGCAGTATGTGGCCAAATGGAATCTAAATTGGGGCATCATTGAAATATGAATTCGGCATGGAGAAGATATGTGGGGGAGTCCAGTTTTAGTAAACACTAGGCCTAATTTTTGCAGACGATATCCTGCTAATGACGTTAACGTCCGGAGGCATGCAAAAGAGTATCAATACTGTGAAAGAATTTTCTAAAGTATGGGTATTAAAAATTAACATTTCCAAGACAAAAGTTTGATTTACGAAAAAGGGCAGTAAACGAGCGAATATCGAATAATGGGTGTAAAAAAGAGGACACTAATAGATTAAGATACTTGGGAATATATATAGGAAATAATGGGAATCAATTCACCAGATAAAATAAGCAAAATGGGAAGGTCTTGCAGCATTATCAGTAATTACAATTCATGAAAATAAATGTCCAAATCTCCAGACCTATATAAAAAATAAGAGTTTTTTTCTGTAGATTGCTCAGGAATTAAAAAGAATGGTAATTCTGTATCGGTCGTGTCTGCAATAACAAGGAAATGCACTTTTTAATTTTCCGTCATCTCTGTATGTATGTATGTATGTATGAATGTATGTATGTATGTATGTATGTATGTATGTATGTATGTATGTACGGGCATCACGAGAGAAATGGGTGAAGGGAATTTTATGAAAATATGTATGTAAAGTCGGGGAATGAACCACTACAATCTAGGCTATAAATAGTTTTATTCACGCTAAGTGAAATGGTACTTTACTGTATGTTATATATATTTAGTGTATGTGAAGTTATTCAGAATCACTTTTTCAGTCATTTATGTCTTACACATTTTTACCGTACCGGCTATGATAACAGAGATATTCATGAATTTCAATTTTTGTTGCTAAGTCGATATCAACGCAGAGCCACGAGAAAATGGATAAACAGAATTGAATTAAAATTGGTGTGTAAAGTTGGAGAATCAGGAACTGCAGTCAAGGCTGTAAATATTTGCATTCACTCTGGATGAAATGGTAGTTTAGGGGAAGGAAGCTGAAATTTAATTTTTAAATACCTATGTTATTTATCCTATCAACAAGTACTATATAACAAAAGTTATAAAGAATTCAATTCCCGATCAGTTATGTCTTATTCAATTTTACCGTACCGTCTATGATAATAGTGGTGTCTGGGATGATTAATGTTTTAAGAGGAAGTACAACTACAATCACTAATCAGAGAGAAAAATGGAAAGGGGCCGACACTTCGACAAATGAAAGTATCGGCCTAAGGGAGACAAAGGCTACGAAGGGCGTGAAATGAAAGATTCCAGAGGCTTTCATTCGTAAAATTGTCATGGTCAGAAAAGAACAAGAGTTGACCAAGGGAGATCGTAAAAGAACGATCGCTTGAAGAATAAGACAGGAGGGAGTCATGAAAGAAAGGCCTCCCTTTACATTAGGTGCCCTAACATCGCCGAGTCGGAATAAAACTCGGTGGAGGCCTACAATGTCTAAAGCGCATGAAACTGATCAAGAATAACATTACATTGTCCATTGCTTTTTTTATATGCTTTGTCTCTTCTGTTGCTACTCATCTCCGATAGATGGGATTACTGCTCTGTATGGAGTGTAACAGCCTGCCTGAATACTGGCGCGAAGTTGCCGGGGAGTTAGACATACTTTCTTTTTTAGCATGTCATTCCTCTGTTTCATAAATTTTCTGATTCTACTGGTACGTAACACACTGGTTCATCACAGTATTCCAGCTGTTGGGTCCCTATTCTGAGGCGCTGACTGGAATGAGCAGTGTGCATACTTAAAGGAATAATGGCAAGGGAGTGTTCACGGCTGTCTGCGGCCTGGTCATTCCAGTTCGGGAACTTTGGACTGTTAGGTCGGCAGCGTAGTACTGTTCGTTAAAAGTGAGAAAAGGTGCGGTTTTTCACTTGATCGAGTATTTCATATGACACCTTTGCTTTTAATCGCGACATTCCTACCGACTTCATTGTAATGACCTATGTTGATTTCGGTTGGGAAAACCACAAAGACAGGCTGAGGATGTAAATAGGCAGGTGGAGAGTGAGTGTCTGCCATTATAATGAACATCGCCCAACTCGAATGACTGGCAGTAGGCAAGTGGGCCTGCCATCATAATGAAAACTCGCCAAATTGATTGTAACCGATAGTAGGCAAGAGGGCCTGCCATTAGGATGAAAATTCCATAACCCGGTCTCCACACGGGAAACGACGTATGGTGAATTTCTCGTTGCGTTTCTGGGGTAACGTTAAGAGCTGTGCAATTTAATATAATCTTACTCACAACTTGTACACTACTTAACCTAGAATTCTGTATACAGTATAGAATTCCATAGCGAAGCACACATACATCAGCTAGTATAGACTATAAGATACAAAAAATGTTCTGTAAGCTGTGGTGAGAAGGTAGTCTAATGTTGTACGAAGCTGAACTATGGGGGTTTGAGAAAGTGTGTGAGATGCTGAATTAGGTAGTAAGTTCTGTAAAATTATAATGGGATTACCAAATTGTGGAGAAAGAATTCAAGTATTCAAGTTAATATTCTTAACAGAATTTTGAAATATTGGTTAAGATTGAAAGAAGAGAGGTTGGACAGCCTCTGCAGACGGCGAATCATCAGAGGGACAATATTCAGGGAGAGTGCTGGTTAACTAAAGTGAAAAGTATACTAGCGATATTGTGATTCGGAAATGATTGGGAGATGGACATCGAGAGGGTTGAGGTATCGCTGAGTAAACAAATTATTATACGACTTAGGGATATTCAAAGATAGTGGTTGGTGTCCGAGTGCAGCACCAGAGCAACCCTTTCAGTACTCAGTAGGATAAGTCAAGGTGTAAACATAACTATTCTGAATGTAAATAAAGGAGAAACACGAGGTTTCATCTTGTGGGCGATAGGCATTTATAAAAATAAAGGGTGGATTAAGGAAAAGGATACGGTAAAATGCCTTCTTTGAGGTCAAAATAGGGAAGAACTTCACTAGCTTAGATCTTGTAAAGAAACCCTAGCGGCTAGGAGGGGATTTATGAATAGTAATCAACGACATGTGTTAAGTCAGGATGAGAATGGTTATAGAAGCATCACAATGATAAGCAAAGAAAGTAATCTTAGCAAGTTATTAAAAGGGCCCGAATTCTGATGGCATGTCATCTTTTAAATGGTTTACCACAGACATTGCTAACTTATATAAAAATCCTGTTCATGCCCCCCGTATTACAGAAATGCATATTTATTAAGTCATTTTTTCGTCATTTTTCTAAGTACACTCATGTTCATAAAAACCAGAACACCTTGGAGGACTAGACATAGGAAGTTAATATTCACAGGACATGTCTATTAGTACGTTCTAGAGAAATGATTAGCATTTAGACCATGTCGGCCCTCAGGTTCGAGGTCCACATCGATATCTCGACGCACCACCTCCGACTGGTAAAATGTGCCTGTGGCCCTTGTTACTACCATAAACTGAAGGTAATGGATAAGTGTTACTTGAGCAGACGTGCGGGATGCCTCGCAGGCGTATGCTAGAACCGTACCGTCAAATGAGTGAGTTTGAAAGAGGGCGCATTGTTGACACGAGAGAACGTGATGCATCCATCCGGGAATTGCTGCTCGTGTGGGACGAAGTGTGTCGGCATTGTAACGGGTGTGTACAGAATGGCTCACAGGAGGCCGTAGAACACGACGAGATGGGTCTGGTCGCACCATCCAGACCACCCCCCGAGAAGATCGACACCTCATCCGTATGTTATTGCAGGAGAGATCTGCGTCCTCCTCGGTTCTGGCGCAACAGTGGAGCAGTGTAACACATCGTACACTATCAGGAGTTACAGTCCGTTGCCGTTTATTATGGTCTGGGTTACCGGCGCGTCATCCACTTCTCTGCATACCTTTGACAAATGTGCATAAACATGCTAAACTGCAATGGAGTATGGAACGGTGTCACTGGGGACAGGAATGGCAGCATATAGTGTTTTCGGACGATTCCAGGTTCTGTTTGTTTGAAAATGATGGCCGCATTTTGGTTCGCCGCAGAGAGGGCGAGAGGCATCACATTGACTGCATTCGCACAAGACATACAGCGTCATCTCAAAGCCTTATGATGTGGGGTGCTATTGGGTACAACCACAAATCACAGTTGGCCCATGTCCAGGGCACTGTGATCAGTTTGACCTACGTGAATGACATCCTGCGACCCGTAGCCATACCTTTTCTGCACGGCACCCCAGATGCCATATTTCAGCAGGACAATGCGCGACCACATGTTGCTTGTTGTCACAGGATGTCAAATTGTTGCCCTGGCCCGCCCGATCACCGGACTTGTCGCCAATCGAAAATGTGTGGGATATGGTGAAACGACGGGTGCGGTACTGTAACCCAAATGCCAACCACCAAAGATGAACTGTGGAACGAGATGAATGCAGCATGAATGCCTGTACCCCAGGACGCCATTCACTCCTTATACGCATCGATGCCATAACGCATGGAACAAGTTATCGGTGCCCATGGAGGGCCCAGTGCCTACTAGGCAACAGGACACATGCTGAACCTAGGTTTGGATTTAGTTAGAATATTTTATACGTTTTCAGTCATTCTCTCACATTCTTAATGTTTATGATGTATTTTTCGCGTATGGTACTGGATATTAAAGGAACTGATAGTGTTGATAAATACGAAGACATGAGAATCTTCACAACTTTGTTTAACCCTTATTTCTTGGAATATCCATATTCCAGGAGACACGCTTGTGCTTGCAGCTAATCCGGAAGCGATGTTGAAATCGAGGGGGTAGGAAGACAGACAGCAGGTAACTGTAGGCCCAGTAATGCCAGTCTGGTTAAGTACCTCAGTGCAATCATACGTTTGCTAAGTGGATTTGTATTATCGGCCGCGATTGCTTTTCGAGTGTACAAGAGCTGCTCGACTAAGTGGTATGTTCCGAGCTGTCAGCGGAGAGTTGGCGTGGAATGACATTAGTAGACGAATAAGTTTCAATGGCGTTTATAAAAGTAGGAAAGATCACAATATGAAGATAAAGTTGGAATTCAAGAGGACAAACTGGGGCAAATATTCATTTATAGGAAGGGGAGTTAGGGATTGGAATAACTTACCAAGGGAGACGTTCAATAAATTTCCAATTTCTTTGAAATCATTTAGGAAAAGGCCAGGAAAGCAACAGATAGGGAATCTGCCACCTGGGAGACTGCCCTAAATGCAGATCAGTATTGATTGATTGATTGATTTGAAATGCCGAAGTTAAAGCCACCTAGGGCTATTCATTTCAAACAAATAATTTCGGAATTCGGCGAGGATACTTTTTCCTCCGATGGTGAAATGTTTTTCTGCATTATATGTGAAGTGACATTGGCAGGAGATAGGAGATTTACCGTTAAGCAATATATCGGTCAAGAGAAGCACATGCGTGGAGTCCAAAATAGTAGTAAACGAAAAGTTTCTCAACTGTTACTCTCAGAGTCATCCTCCGATGGCGGTACTTCCCCTGTGTTTTGTAAAGAATTGGGTGAAGCTTTCGTTTCTTCGCACATTCCACTCAGGAAATTGAACAATATTAAACTGAGAGATTTCTTAGGCAGGTATACGGGCCGTGTAATTCCGGATGAGTCTACTCTGAGAAAGAACTAGCCTATGTATCCCAATGCTATGATGACACAATAAGGAATGTCAGAGAAGAAGTCTGCGGAAACAAAACATTCGTTTCAATCCATGAAACAAGTGATTTAGAGGGCTGTTACTTTGCCTATGTTGGCATGGGTACGTTAGAAGTAGATAGGCCTGGAAAAATATTTTTGCTCACGACCGAAGTTTTGCAATCTGTGAACCATTCTACAATATTGTCGCCTCTTTGATAAATCGATGGGACTACTATGACCTGAGGGTGTAAGGTATGATGATTTTCTGCTCTTTGTGACTGATGCAGCGCCTAACGTAGTTAAAGTTGCCAATGCAATCAAAGAATTTTACTAAAAAATGGTACATGTAACCTGCCTAGCTCACGCTTTTCACAGAGTGGCCGAAGAAGTCATATCAAATTTCCCTGAAGTTTACAAGCTTGTGTCCCTAACTAAGAAGGTATTTACTAAGGCTCCATCACGCAGGGAACTTTTCAGATCCCAAGCACCCGACATTTCATTACCACCGCAGCTTTGCATCACACGGTGGGGTACGTAGATCGACGCATGTATTTACTATTGTGACCACTTTCAGACAGTGAAGCATGTACAAGATGCCAAGGGCATTCAGGTGGCTCAAGAATTGTTTTCGGATACGCAAATGGAGGGAAAACTAGCGTGCATCAAAGCAAATTTGAGTTCCTTGCAGTCAATTATTACACGTCTTCAGGAGAGAGGCGTGGCTGTACAAGAAATGGTCAATTTAGTCAGAACAGCCACAGACGAATTAAGATGCATTCGTGGCAATTCTGGTGTGGCAGTGTCGGACAAACTGAAACGTGATCTTCACAAGTATTCGGGTGTTAATGTTTTGTGCTCCATCTCTCGGATTTTGGCGGGTGAAGATTTCAGCATTATTGGCATTGAAGAAGAACATACATCCAGTGATTTAGTGCACTTCAAGTATGCTCCAATAGCATCCGTGAACGTTGAAAGGAGCTTTACAAAGTACAAAAACGTGCTGGTCGACAAACGTCGTTCTTTTTCCTGTGAGAATCTACGAATGGTCACAGCCATGTACTGTAACGCGGAGTGAGGCAAGCCTGTGTAGTCTGTCATGTATTTTAAGTGCACATTTTTCTTATTACCTCTAATCCGATAAAGAATTCGAGTGCCTAACGGCGAAATTCTCTCTTTTTTGTTCTTCAGATGTTGCAGCCTTAAAGTCCCACATACCATGAAGTGTTATTTTCCTTGAAGAAAAGAACACAGAACGTGGAGTGCGAAACAATAGACTGAAATAATAACCAGTATTTGCGTGCAAAGAATTCGTATTTGTCAAATAATAATTAAATTATATTAGGTACATATTAAAATCGTTTCTACATACAATGACGTAGTCTGTTTGCATTTTTTGTGGGATGAAATTTTGTCAGGGCTGTATAGTTGGAATATTCAGGGTAAGGAGGAATATACGAAATTATTCTTGGTATCCCAGACCTTCACCCAAGAAAGCAGGATGCGCACCGCATTGTGCCAACACAGAATATAAATAGTTCAGCGAAACAATAATTAAGTTATAGAGAGACCAGATAGGGTAAAGGAAGGTATATTCGTGATAAAGGTAAATCCGTGAAAAATCTTTGAAGAAGTATTATGGAATTCCTTAGCACAGAGTAAGCATATCAACATTACTACTAGTTCCCTGAGTTCTGAACAGATGACCCTAGCTACCTGCATTGATTTTCATCACTCTAGCGGACCCATGATACTTATTCAACGATTTATCACGAACTTACCTGTATCTACTGTGGAATATACCTCCATTTACCCTAAATTTACCTAAGTAAAGCTTAATATTTCTAGGCCATAGGTATTTCAAGGAGAAGCTTTTAAGAAGTCTGGAGTGGCGTTTAAGAGAAGGAGTAGTTGAATAGCTGCTATCTTCAACTATCTTGAATGATTAATAGCAGTAGGAAATTATGTTTGAGCATATCAAAGATAAACTAATTACCCTATTCAAAATATAAGATATGAACACACAGCTGTTTAACACCTAGGGACAAAATTGTCATAGAATTAAATGGGTCAATGACTAGAGTATAGATTGAATTTTACAATTTTTAGCAATCTCTACTGCCCGAGTATGAAAGGAAAACGGTATAACTCCCTCACAACATGCAAAGAAGGGAGGATTAAAATACATCTCACCAGAATTAAAATTTTAATCTAACAAATCTTTGAATTTAAAGAAAACTAGGATTTAATCCAACGGCAAGGAATTTGGCAGTGGCCTCGAAAATGGATGAGAGTGAACCTTTCTAGAACAGCATTGTTATGTTTGAAGAGCATGTAAAGTTCAGATAATGACAAACCCCATAACCGAAGTGGGCTAGTTGGTCCTAGTTTGAAATAAGGAGCGAGTCAATAAAGCCACACATTAGCAGTGGTAGATCTTGTTTACAAACACGAAGCCGGAGAAGGCAGATTCCAAACCAGCCGTGAATTAAATTTAAAGGGGCAAGATTATTTCCACTGACAGGTCTGCTCACTAATTCCTATACATTGAGCACTTAAGACCATCATAGAAGGAAACTTTTAGGACGTTCTTTTCTACATATTTCTAGAAGCGAGGCAATGTTCTTCAGATCTGTTTTCCTACACGAAACTCTTGCGCTGCTTGGTTCAACCGTACAAATGCTTAAGATACTATAACAGGATAAGTCTATCATAGAATTTTAGGTATCGAGAACACCCGCTAGATCCAACATTTATGGTGACTCCAAGAGCTAAAGTTTTATAAATGGATTATGCCATTAATAATAGAGACCCCTGCTCACCTGACTTGGATAGTGAAGAACAGCACGACCAAAGGTTAGTATATAACAGATTATCCACAACAGCTGGCTTGCGGTCATTGGCTATTCTTGCGTGACGTCACACAGATACCTGCTCTTTGATCGCGGGAGCGCTTTCCAAGGGAATTGAGTGACTGCGATATGTTTTAACCAAACAATTATTAGCTCGTGTGCCCCCTATACCTGCTCAAACTGATTTTGTAAATAGTAGATCCCCCCATGGCGCAACGGCCTCGAAGGGCCTTGGCCCACCAAGCGACCGCTGCTCTGTTCGAAGGCCTGCAGATTATGAGGTGTCGTGTGGTCAGCACGACGAATCATTTCGTCCGTTATTCTTGACTTTCTTGACCGGGGCCGCCATCTCATCGTCAGATAGCTCCTCAATTGCAATCACGTAGGCTGAGTGGACCTCGAACCAGCTCTCAGGTCCAGGTAAAAATCCCTGACCTGGCCGGGAATCGAACCCGGGGCCTCCGGGTAAGAGGCAAGCATGCTACCCCTACACCGCGGGGCCGGCGTAAATAGTAGATTACGAACACAATAATGTACAATACAAGAGCTAATCGTGTTACAGGACCGCGGTTATCGCTAATAGGATTTTAATGGCCACACTACGCTACTGAAATCCAATAAAGTACTCTGAATTAAACAAAACTGAACATTAGATATGACCAATAAACAAGCAAGTGAACAAAAGGTCGAACAAACAGTTCTATTATGATAAAGTGAATCTTACCTTAACTAGTAAGTTTCTTCACTATCTTTACCTTCTTGACTTTCATCTCCATAACGTTGACGTGTTTGCTTCCACTTTTTCCTCACGTTTGTTTAAGCATTTTATACGAGCATATGTCCTCATTTTCACAAATGTGGCTACCAAATCACTACTTAAATTAGGATCACTAGCACGTAGGTTCTGTATTACTTCCAACCCTCTTCGGACTGTAAGTCCGCGATAATGACATAAACGTTTCTCCATATCTCGTACAGTTTGTGATCACTCAGCTGTCGGCTATGAAAGACCACCGTAATGCAGATTTCGAACCCAGGACCCCGAACGATACGTACTGACGTATGTTCCTCCTATGTCTGTTTGGGAACCTAACTGTGGATGAATCTTTTCGTGATTTTTAGCCATCCAACCTGCAGTGTAATTCAAACCGTCGACCTCAATTTCAGTGTCAGTTTCACCGGCAAATTTTGGAACAGTATCATATTTACCTTTTGCAAAATAGCTTTCAGCAGGAGAATATTCTACCTCACGACACGTTATTCCGCACTTCTTCAGCATTTGTGATGAGTGATATTCATCAGAGGTTTCTGTTCGCGTGTTCTTGTGTTTCTCTATTTTACCGGCATTATTTTTGAGAATAATCATCCGAAGACGATAAAGAGCGTTTAGCGCTGTGGGTGGTCGTATAATCCTCCTCGAGAACGGATCTGGGAAAACAAATTTCGAGTGAATCTTGGTTCAGTCGGTGGGTTAAAATGTACTTCATTCCTAGATTCTGAACTTCTGAGATCAGATATTTCAAGGAGGAGATAGTCACAAGGATAGCTTTTTAGAACACTTGCTTAACTTTTTTCTCTTTGCAGGTCATACTGTTGATAAGGCCACACATTTTAGCTAAAATTTCATCTTGTTGTTTTAACTGAAGACCATACGCATTTTTACTAGGGACTTGAGAATTTGCTGGACTGTAGGAATTCATGAGATCGTACCAGTTATTACAGTTTCAATGAATTCACTCGTGCTTTCAGGAGCAGTTGCATCATCTCCTAATTTTAAATGATATAACGCTGTAGCTACACTGTGTGACATTAATTCTGCAGCTTTTCTTGTGCTAATCCTTTCTGTGCCGCTACAGTTTAGGTGACTGACATCGATTTTTTGGCATGCTTTAATTTCGTGGCTGTCATTATTAACCAGAGCTTACACAGTTTCCTTTGAGACAACTTTAGGAACAGAAAATACGAAGCCGGTGTCGAGAGAGCAGTTCCTAATTAATTTCAACAGGTGAGGATTATCTGCAAAGAAGTACACTTTTTCTGACGTCCGTGAGTTCAGAAACCATGTTTTTGTTTCATTGATTCCATGCTTTCCTCAAACCTTGATTTGCTGCGCCCATGTCACAGACACATGCTATTACATTGTACCCTATTTCCGAAAGACGAGAAACTAAATTGTCTAGTATGTCTGTTGTCACCTTTTAATCGAAATCGGCGTAAATTACTTGCTTCCAATTTCTGAATAGTCCTCTCACCATCACAGCTTGCAATTGTGAACTGGGGCCTATAATTTCATCCTTCAGGGGGCCATATTCGAAATCACCTTTAACGCGCATTTCGTCAAACTTGAGGACTGCAAATTTCTCGTGGTCTTTATACGAAACAGAAGCAATCTCCATCGAACGTAAAATATCTTCCAGGATTCCACTTCCGTTTCGCATGTCAATTTTTGAAGCCCATTTTTCCAGCGTAGAAAGTCCAGGCAGAAGGTAATACTGTTTTTGTTTCATATAAATGTATGTTTTCTTCTCTAGATACCTTAAAGCCGCCGATATGTCTTCATCAGATCAATTAACGCGTTTTTGCTGGTTTGTGAGTATCTTTATTTGATTTTCAGTAAAAATCCCTTTCAAACCGTTCGCCAGTTTTGTATGGATGCTCTGAAGAGATTTTTTTTAACTTCCTACATTTAATTAACTCCTTACGCAAATTACTTATAGATACGCGGCTTTGATGTAATTTGCTTTCCACTGTCTGTAATTTCAGTTTAAGGACATCGTTAGTTTTTTATTCATCATCTATTTTTTCAATCTTCCAGTTTCTTCAATCAGGGCCATAGTATTACCACAGACAATTCGTCAGCCATTTTCCCATTCCTCCTTTCCTTCCTTCTTAATCGATCATGTGACACTTGTCCTATGCTACGCAAAACACCCAAACTTCTAGAGGGAACAGCGTCTTTGTTAAGCACACGTTTGGGGGAAGCCCTAACAATTCACCCTTTAGATCCCTTTCAAAATTGCTATCAGAAAAATGTTCGGAGCACGCCCGGCATGAATCTGCGTTCCACTTTCCATCACGCCTACATCTTTGGATACACTTCTTCCTTAGTTCCTCATCTTTCGGGAAATTGAAGTATTTGATACGACTTTTGGAGGGATCTTTCCTGGTTTTCAACCAGCTGTTGTTGCACACTGTAACTGTACACCTCGTACCAGGCATGTTTATATGCAACCCGAGACAAATCAATTGAAGTCAAACACAAAATAACACTGGCATAAGAAAGCGGCTATTCACCACAAGGGCTAGTCATATAAAGCACCAGGAAAGTATAAAATAACAACTGCAACTCACTTGCATGTATTAAGGAAACTCACACACTACCCACATACAGTGTTACTGCACATACTTTTAGCGAGACTGGCGGTCAAGGTTACTAACCTTGGCGGTGGATAACTTGCTGACATCATAACCGAGCGTAACCGAAGCCCTGCGAACGCAGAAATCCCTGTTCTGGGCAATCTGTTATATATTAACCTTGAGTACGACCGAGACATGGTTCTCTCCTCGTTAATCACAATACGATAATGGACGGCAACTTAGGTTGTTTCTCTTCGCGAAGTCCGCGTAGTCCGCTCCTCCCGCGTGGCGATCAGCATAATCTACATCGCTTCCGACATGCTGTTAATTCTAAGAAGAGACAGAGACAGCGGGCAGGGTTTGGAGTAAGTGATGCCGAAGGAAATATCTTCCTGTCTCCATGCTCAGCATGCCACCAGGCAAGATGAGGTGATGAGTTACCATAGCGGTGTAATCGGGTAATAAATGTCAGAACAAAACCACATAGGCAGAAATATAAAAATGCCTACATGTAAAACCTGACAAATATAATTTTTTTGCAAGTTGCTTTACCTCGCACCGACATAGATAGGTCTTATTGCGACGATGGGACAGGAAAGGGCTAGGAGTGGGAATTAAGCGGCCGTGGCCTTACTTAAGGTACAGCCCCAGCATTTGCCTGGTGTGAAAATGGGAAACCACGACAAATTTCAGATAGCACATGCAAGGATGTGGACTGGAAAAGTCCAGGTCAGTAGTTAGGAACAGGTATCGTGCACAAGTCAGAATCCCATTCCAATCCAGTCCAGTTATTGGGGGAATCAGTCCTGGGCACTGCTGCGGCTAGAGTGGAACTAGCCTGTTACTAAGCCATGCAGCGAGAAATCATCTGCCTCTGTATTTCTACGGATTTCGAAGAGGGGTTGTACTAAAATATGGGAGAATTGCCCGCGTTACGCCAAAATTGCCCAATGAGAGGCCAGGTGACGTAGAGGTCACGTGAGGTAGACATGGTTGTAGCAAATTGACGATGAAAGCAGACACATTATTTTGTGTTTGGTTGGTGCAGAAATTATTTTAAGTGAGCATGAAGTACTTGGAGCGGTTTAGAGTCTTGGTAATACCGAACAATAGGCCCAGAAGCTGGGTTGGTGGCTCGGCGCGGTGAGGAGATGCCGAATCCCAAACGGCAAAAGCGAGCAGGTGAAGTTGATAGAACACACTCTATTATTGCGTCACCGAAAACATTAGATGTGATAATGCGACGTTAAACCATTAGTAACAAAACATACGTACTTTTAGAGGCAGGGGCACCGTGGTGATTAACGTGGAATACGTAACTATATGTATTTAATCAACTAACTGCGTATGATGTAATTCTTATGTACTTTTAGAAGTACAGACAATGTGGGTTTGAACATGGGTTAAATAAATTTGATGTAGTTTCTATGTTCTTTTAGAGGTATGGGCCATGTGTCCGACTCATTGGCTGAATGGTCAGCGTTGAGCCCTTCGGTTCACAGGGTCCCGGGTTCGATTCCCAGTCGGATCGGGAATTTTAATCGCCTCGGATTAATTCTTCTGGTCCGGGGACTGGGTGTTTGTGTTTGTCCCAACGCTTTCCTATTCATATTCACACAACACGCTACACTACCAACCACACAGAAACACGCAATAGTGATCACACCCCTCCATATAGGGTTGGCGTCAGGAAGGGCATCCGGCCGTAAAGCACGGCCAAATCCACATGTGCGACAGAGTTCGCACCCGCGACCCCACAGGTAAGGGAAAAAGTGGTAGAACCAGAAGAAGAAGATAGGGACCATGTGGTTATCAATGTGAATTTGCTGGATATGATGTTCTTCTTTATTTTTTGAGATAAAGGCGGTGTGATGAGCGTGGGATCAATGTGGACTACTTAACTGGGTATGATGCAATTCTTATTTACTTTTAGAGGGAAAGGCAGTGTCATGATAAACGTGGACTACTTAGCAGAAGTAGAAGCATTGTGGAATACTTAATGAGCGGTTAGTCGCGAGATGAACGCCACGCTCACCTTCGTTTTCAAATATCATTGGAATCAACAGTTCTTGGGCTATAAACCTAACTACCCTGTACAGTGTTATGAAGTAATAAACCCACATTGTTAGATACCTAGTGTGAATCAATTACCTGCAGACTGTCATATGCAATATTCGTCTCTGACGTGAGCGCAGCGCTCACCCACGACCAACCACGTTACATTGCGGCGAGCTCTGCTGTTGGTTAAAACTGAAAATTTAGTTGATTTACTTGTCAATATTATGATTGTTTACCGGGCGAGTTGGCCGTGCGGTTAGGGGCGCGCAGCTGTGAGCTTGCGTCCGAGAAATAGTGGGTTCGAACCCCACTGTCGGCAGCCCTGAAGTTCGTTTTCCGTGGTTTCCTATTTTCACACCAGGCAAATGCTGGGGCTGTACTTCAATTAAGGTCACTGCCGCTTCCTTCCCAATCCTAGGCCTTTCCTATCCCATCGTCACCATAAGACCTATCTATGTCGGTGCGACGTAAAGCAAATAGGAAAAAAATGAATGTTCAAGCATGTGTTATACACAGGTGGATTCAGGATTCATCAGATGGTGATGTTACCTTTCCAAATACTGATGATGATTTATCTCATGTAAATATGAGTCATGAGACGAATTATATATAACGAAGCTCCACGAGAAAGCAGCCATGATAGTGCGAGTGAAGTTTCGGCAGATAAAGACGACACTGATTTTAATTTAAATCCGGTGCCACCGCATATAGGACGTGACAACAAGACTACTATTTGTAAAATTCATGCTCCAGCAAGAGACAGGGGGCGGAAAAAGTGGAATATTGTTCTACATCCATAAGGGGTAAAAAATGCAAGGAAAGTTGCCAATACTATTATGGGCCCCTGGAAGTTGTTCTTCCCTGATAAAACATTAAAATGTATCGTAAAATTCACAAATGTGCAGCTATAGGACATAGGGACGACTTACAGTCGCCTAAGGGACGTCAAAGAGACGAATGTAGAAGAAGTGAAGGCTCTTCTTGGACTATTGTAGAACGAAATATTGGTGAGCTTCCGCCGGCGCTGTAGTTTCAGGCGGTTCATGCAGAGGAAGCCAGCGAAATATGGCTTTGAAGTAATGTCAGTGGCTGATGCACGCATGTATTACACTGCCAATATGGAGATGGACGCAGGCAAACACAGCTCGAAGGTCCATTTTGTACAGAGAACAAACCTGGTTCCATCAGTATGTGCCACACCGTTTGATGACTGAGACCAACTTCTACGGAATATTCCCGGACAGTTCATCGATGGTCTACGGAAACGCGACTCCTCACGATATCAATCTGATCTTGAGGAAAGGACGGCAAATCCGCAGTCTCATTGCGCGAACCGTCCTATACGGTAATACATTCTCGTCACAGATTTCACATAATCCTCGATAACATTCTGATGCATTTTTGCCACGGGCAACCTCGATTTTAATCGACGAACGTCGATCACCTTTCGAAAACAAGCTTTAGAGCGGTTAAATTGACACTTTTCACTTCAACGCCGCACAGCAACAACACTCCCAACTGGATGGCCGTCAAATGCATGCTACACATCGACAACAGCGTCAGCTGATCACTCCCATATCCTATTTGTGCATGCTCGAACTCCTGCGAGTGTCTGGACTGTGTTGTCGCTACTTTATTTACAGCCCTCGTATAATAATAACCAGTAATAACGATTGCCGCACGCTGGGCGCCATTTGTAATCCAAAATAAACGTAAATTAATAATGTAAAATAAAATAAATTAAATAATTAACTGAAATGTCAGGAATTTGGGCGCCAGGTTCACCTAAACGAATCTCTCGAATTTTGTTAGACCATGCTCATTCTCTCTCCGATAAAGCTACGTACTGGTACATCTGCTTCGGGCCTTATCTACCCCTCTGAAAACGATAAATCAGGTAGGAACTGCTCCTAGGTTCTTCAATAACTTCTCCACGAATTTAAAACAACAATCTATATTCTGACCTTACCATAATCTGTACATTACTATTTCGTCAATACACAAAAAATATAAAATAACAACACACTCAATAAATATTTACAACTACTGGAAGACTCCCTATGTACATTCAACAATCCTAGAACAAAAAGAAGTATTAATCATTATAATTAAAAATCCCTGGCCCGGCCGGGAATAGAACCCGTGGCCGCCGGGTGACAGCCGGACGCATTGCCCCCTACACCGCGGGGCCTGACAATTACAATGCATATATAAGTTATATTGCCCTTCAGTGTTTTTATGTGTCAACACAAATTGCCGGCTCCCACCATCATCACATGGTATACCACAATGACATTGTGCCTCTTAAAGCACTAACACTGATACTTTGTTTTAGAGGCACCTTCGCTTCCACACACACTACAGGTCTATGCCTTGAAACCAGGCCATAAAATACGGAGAGTTGTCATGAGATGTAGAAGACCAAGTGCATGTAGTAGATCAGTACACTAGCACAAGAGTTGTATGTTATCTATAAGTATTAGCAAGTAAATTACATCACTGCTCCATTCGTCAACAATCAATCGTACAGTTGTTAATGCCATAGCCATCGTAAATAATGTTAAAGATTAACCAGGATCACGTCTTTCCGAAGAATCTGTAGACTTCCTCATCCCCACTCCGTCTCATTATGGCCAAGCTCGTTGAGGCTTGTCTGTCCAATCATGAGCAAGAGATTTCCCGTGAACCTATGACTTCAGAATATCCTTGTCTCATGACCTGGACTCTCCTTATGACTCACAAAACTTTCCCTGGATGTTTTTCCAACGAGGAAATAGCTGTGTGTTCCCCAACTGCCTGTACAAAATAAATTACTAATATCTAACATGGAGACCTTCAAGCTTAAAATATTCTTACATCAATACATCAATGAAATAATAATGATAATAATAATATTAATAATAATAATGATAATAATACTGATGCTAACGAAATTTTTATATATTATAGCCACATGTATTCGTAGTGTAATAGTCAAGTTAATATTTTTTCAGCCGCCCCATAAAAGTTCTTATCATTTTCCTAAAGCAACATTTTCTCAGTCCAGGATAAACGTACAACAGCAAACTTAGGCTTGTTTTGAATCACTCTGTCCTGGTTATCAGAAACTTCAACCACTGTAACCGTACAGTGTGATGCTGAATTTATGAAGAGTAATATTGATGGGAAGTTGTGTGTGTGCTGGACCGTGTTCTACGTTTATCCAGGGCGGAGAAAATGTTGCATTAGAAAAATTATAAGAACTCTTTTGGGGGTGCTTGAAAAAATTTTAACTTGAGTATTACATTACGAATACATGTGGCTATAACATATACAACAAATTTCACTAGCATCAGACAATAAGTTTTCCATGTACATATTTTAAGTGAGCGGTTCTTAGAGAAGAAGCCAAAAACCCGGATAATATTTACTACAACCACAAATAAAAAATAGTTAATGAACTTCAGAACAATTTCAAAACAATGTCTAATGCAGGATTAAACAAAAAATATTGGTATAACTCATTTTGCAATAGGCCTATTGGTTCGTTAGTAATTCAAGTCTAAACTCGAGTGTCCTTTAGTAAAAAATCTGAAAGTAGATATCTTATTGGTATTTACTTCTTATTTCGAGGTAGACAGTGTGGTGATCAACGCTATATAACGTCCGTTGCCGTTGGTATAGTTCTCATTTACTTTTGAAGGTAGAAACAGGTCAATAATCACCGTGGTGTACTTCAATGTATTTGAGGCCCTCAGTGCACGAATGGCCAGACCCTCAAAATGGATTTTGTGACATTATTGCTTTAAAAGTATACTCACGTGGTCCCCTTGACACTGTAAATCGACTTAGGCATTATTATTATTATTGTACCGGGAGGTACACCTCAACACCGCACGTTTAAAAGAAGCGCCTTAAGGAACGCTATACATGCCTTTGCTGGCGAGATGTAGTGTTTACAGTGCACTATGTCTTCTGGTATGGGCTATATCAAATTTGTTACTTTCATTGACCTGTCTCAGTCTCATCCTTGGCTTTGACAATATGAAAGTGACTGAGGTACGAGTGATGCTAGTAATACCATTCCTTATGCAGCCAGTCCCTGTTATGAATGGTGTGAAAATATCGCTCATAGGGTCGGTTGATGCATGCATTTCAGTGGGCTTGGCAGACTGATATGTAATAGCAACGGCTGGCTCGGTGAGGAAAGCAACGGGAAACTACCTCACTCCTCATTTCCCTAGTACGCCTCTTCAGTGACGCCTAGGCTGTTTATGACAGCTGTTGGCGGAGCTACAGAGGATCAAACCAGCCTTCGGGCTGACTACCCAACATACATACATCTCTCATACAAATCTGGAAACAGCTAGTGTATGAAGTTGGGACATCAATCGGAAGATGTCACTCATAAATAACAGAGTATTGTGTTATTTTAATGTTTCCTAAACTGACTGGATTTATTTATTTTGTTTTGGTGTACAGCAAGAAATTCGAACTTTTCTCCATAGATGACCTTACAAAAACTGTGGTCATGCACTCTGGTGCACGGTGGAAGAACTAGTGATTTAAAGAAGTATTGTGTTCTTATATTTTCTCAACTAAATTCACTTTCATTTATTTTGTTATTTCAAGGTTTGCAACACTTCTGTCTCGTCCTGCTAGCTTTAACTCTGGCCAATGGGAAATTATCCGTAATTATTTTTCAGCCAAAAATAGGCTTCTTGTACCTTTTGAATTATTCAATAAAAATGAGAGGGTGTGTCCGGATTTAGTCCAGAGCCTTCTCGAAAAATCCCCTCGGGTATATAATCTGCGGCTTTTCAAGCCACCCTGTCTTATTGATCGCCGACTTCTGAGTGTGTGTGTTGAGACAGGAGGCGAGGCGTCTCATTCTTCGGCAGGCAGTACAGCAGCCCAGGTAATGGCCACCAGTTTTATATCTCTGTAGCTATCTCCGTAGTCTTACTTGAGGGGAAGGTTCTAATTTCTAACTCTGTAACCATCCATTTCTTAAAAATGTAAACTAGTCCTTGCTAATGTAAAACTTCATAAAAGCCTTTAACTGTAAATCGGAGATAGAGAATGCGTTACCTTCTCGAGTTCCCCTTCAATTTTTCTTGAGGTGACTATGATTTTGTAACTGTTTCTCCTTCTGTAAAGCATTAATTAACCTTCTTTCTAGTCACCTCAGTAGCTTGGGATTAGCCTCTGTATCATCGGGCCACGAGCCCAAGTAGGGTTTTAAAAACCGAGTTTTCAAGGAACGCTAGTGTACGCCTCCATGCATTTTGTGTTTGGGCCAGTAATTTAACCTGTTCTTCCTTTTCACGAAGGCCCAGTAGTTTGTGTAATAGATATCCCCGTGTAAATAAATTGTAAATGGTAGGTTGGCCGTAGAGATGTCAGAAACTGTAAGATATTTGTGTAATGTTGCCTTGAGTAGGCTGTAAGAAATTGGGAGCGCAGTCTCCTTGGTTAAATTTGGAGAGCATGTGAGCTCTTTTCTGGTATTTATGTAATATTGTGTGGGGCCTTTGGAAGGCCGTAATTGTAACAGTTGGAGCAAAGTGCTCTGGAATCTGGTTTCGAAGTGAACCCTATATTGGCGACATTGAAAAGTTGTAAATTAGGGGCTTGAAGCCCAAATATGTTAAGTTCCCTATTCTGGGGTTTTCTATTTGTATATCAAAATTGTCGTTGTACCTGATACACTGTTGTTAAGTTTGAGTTTTTGAAAAGTAATATAACCTTTGTTTAAAGTTTTAAATTAATTTTTGATATAGTAGTTAGATCCATACAAGCCCACACCTTCTTTCATCTCTCTCTGTTCCACGGAAACCCCCGTAACAAGTGTTAGCAGAGCGTGGTTGAATGGGTCTAGTTTAAGCCCTTTTTGACGGCTAAACGTAGGATCAGTTCTGAACTCTAAGAATTTTCTCGGTTGCTGGGAATTTTCCAAATTATTAACTTTTCTGTCAACATGTCTGATCCTCGCGAAGTCCTCGCTCCCGGGTACTTGCGCAAGGAGAAATTGATTTATGAGTTACTCATTAGAAAGTTCCAACATGGAGGCACAGTTGCGGCAGATATTGCCAAGGTCAAAGAGTCACTGGAATTTCCTATTTCCATCCCAGTTTTGGGGGGAAAAGGAAAATTGATGAGGCTCTATCCACCATCACTGACAATACCACCGAGCTAACGTCTGTAGTGAGTTTTTTGAAGTGAGCGATCCATCTGCTAACCAGCTTAAAAGAGTACAGGCTAGACTATTTCATTTCTATAATAGGGCTAGGGACATATTGTCTCTAGAGCGAAAGGATGATCATGCTAAGGAAGCTAGCAATCTGGTTGAACATCTGTCAGACACGTCTAATAGAGTTAGTCAATTGTTGACTGGGGCAGCTGCTCCCAAAACCGACCAAGCCCCTTTAATAAACTTGGCTACTGAGGAAGAGCCTAGTAAATCTGTAGAAAGTTGGAAATCTGTGTCAACTCAACGAACATCTGCCCAATTGGAAACTGAGTCTGGTCATCCTAGACAAATTCCACCTTTCTTTTTGAATAATGCTGTGTTAGAGATCTCTCAACCTTCTATGCCGTCACCAATTATGTCACCCGGATTCAGTAGTTTGCCTCATCCACTGGCTATGTTGCTTAAGGGTATTTCAAATTTTCAGTGAACTCGACTAAGGTTCTTAGTAGAATTTCAGGATCATGTTTTCCCTCTCCCATTCTCAAATACTTCAAATTATGTCCTCTCGGACAAAATAGTTAAAGCCATAGCTGATCGCTCATCCATCGAAGACTTCCACGCCCACCTCTTGGCAAACTTTATTCCGGCTAGAGCAATGTCATCTTTGATAAAATAGTTTTATTTCAAAGTACAGCGATTGGATGAAAATCTTGCAGACTTCATCCAAAATATTAAATTCTACACCAGGGTTTTCGCTCTTCATTTCTCTGAAGACCATATAGTGCAAATTATTGTCGAAGGCATCTCTCCGCCCTATAGGTCTTATCTATGTTTCGCGTCTCGTCCTCAAACCTTCTCTGAATTAGAGGCAGTGGCGTGTCAGCCGAAGGAGTACGATACGGCGACACCTTACGAGTCGCAAAGGAGCCCCCTCCGTCTTCTAACAGTTCTCGGCCTCCACCTCGCCGAACTTGTGTTTTGTCTGTACATTGCTCAGAATTTAAAAATAATGGCATTTCTGTATCGGTCATGTCTACAGTAACATCGTCCAAACAAAACTCTTATTACACATACCTAGCGAGTTGGCCGTGAGGTTAGGGGCGCGCAGCTGTGAGCTTGCTTTCGGAAGATAGTGGGTTTGAACCCCACTGTCGGCAGCCCTGAAGATGGTTTTCCGTAGTTTACCATTTTCACACCAGGCTGTGCCTTAAATAAGGCTACGGACGCTTCCTGTCCCATCGTCGCCATAAGACTTCTCTGTGTCGGTGCGACGTAAAGCCAATTGTTTCATAAAAGAGCCGTGATGTTTTGAAACGATCAACGTTTCCACCTTCCTATCAGCAATGATAATATTCAACTCACTTTCACCGAGCTCGATAGCTGCAGTCGCTTAAGTGCGGCCATTATCCAGTAATCGGGAGATAGTGGGTTCGAGCCCCACTGTCGGCAGCCTTGAAGATGGTTTTCCGTGGTTTCTCATTTTCACACCAGGCAAATGCCACGGCTGTACCTTAATTAAGACCACGGCCGCTTCCTTCCAATTCCTAGGCCTTTCCTATCCCATCGTCGCCATAAGACCTATCTGTGCCGGTGCGACGCAAAGCAAATAGCGAAAAAAAAAAGAAAGCAACTAACTTACTTCCTTTAAGATCCTCGAGACTGATACACACTGTCACATAATACTTTCGCTGCAATGTTCATTTCAAGTAAAACGGAGATACAGTGGAGGATTTGTAAAATCACATTATACTAAACTATTCTCATAGTGAATATCCTGAATTAATAATTTTACTTTCGTACGAAAACATATAATTTATCGGCAGCATTATATTTGCTTCCCCCGTAATAAATCACTTTCAACTTTATAAAGTATGGGCATTTTGTGTAGACCTATAATTTTCCGGAAGAAATATTTTGAATATGTATTGGTGGCTCAATCTAAACTTCTTTTTAGTAGGACGTACCGAAACGTATGCATCAAAAAGAGGCCAACGTCCTTTTTATACAACACGAGTGAAGAATTTACATTGAATACTACCTGTCCATTAATAAGGGCTTGTTTAAAGTTTTTTTTATCTGTGTTGCCAATGCTAAGTGCATCCTCCCTTCCATTAATTTCCAATGCTTTTAATTCTTGGAATCTTAATTATGTGACTATCCCAGACGGTGTGGGAGGGGAGGGGAGAACTGGTTGAGGCAGGTAGACGTTGGCTTAGGTTAGGAATCCTCCTGCATCTTTGATGCTCCTCTACTATTTGAGGGGGTCACACTACATATTTATTTACTAATCTTTCCCACATCTATCGGAATAGCTCTCCTAACTTAGAATAAGATCGTCCTGGAAACGTTCATGAAATTTGCAAAACGACCAGAATAAATATTGAGTGTATCCGTAAAATTCCAGAACGGGGAAAGATGAATGGAATTTAAATTATTGGCAGAAAGTAACATTTGGTTCTCATTCGTGAGGACTCGTCACAGATTTCTTAGATAAGAAATGTCAGAAGTAAAATAACTTGTAGATGGTACAACTGAAGTTAATAGAAATATATTTGGCTCTACTTTCCATTTTTAGGGAAGAAGTAGGCGGCATGGATCAGTACGTTGACCCCTCCACCGGCAATGTCATTTAACAAGGCCACAAGTCGTTCGTTAACTTCCCAGGTCCTGATGGCTCCTCAGTTGTTTTCCCAAGGCTGAATGCGTAACATTCCAGACCACCAAATCAGACCTAAATATTTGTATGTGACAGGACTGAAGATTTCACTCGGTACCCAGAACTCAGATCAGGAAAGAGATTAGATGTTACCGAGCTCGATACTGCAGTCGCTTAATTGCGGCCAGTATCCAGTATTCGGGAGATAGTGGGTTCGAACCCCAATGTCGGCAGCCCTGAAGATGTTTTTCCGTGGTTTTCCATTTTCACAACAGGAAAATGCTGGGGCTGTACCTTAATTAAAACCACGGCTGCTTCCTTCT
This sequence comes from Anabrus simplex, assembly GCF_040414725.1. Classification (NCBI taxonomy): domain Eukaryota; kingdom Metazoa; phylum Arthropoda; class Insecta; order Orthoptera; family Tettigoniidae; genus Anabrus; species Anabrus simplex. Next base: position 876,445,838 of record NC_090266.1, on the reverse strand, counting down.
CACTCCTAGCCCTTTCCCGTCCCATTGTCGCCGTAAGTCCTATCTGTGTCGGTGCGACGTAAAGCATCTTGTATAAATATGATTGTCCGCCTCTGTGGTGTAGTGGTTAGTGTGATTAGCTGCCACCCCCGGAGGCCCGGGTTCGATTCCCGGCTCTGCCACGAAATTTGAAAAGTGGTACGAGGGCTGGAACGGGGTCCACTCAGCCTCGGGAGGTCATCTGAGTAGAGGTGGGTTCGATTCCCACCTCAGCCATCCTGGAAGTGGTTTTCCGTGGTTTCCCACTTCTCCTCCAGGCAAATGCCGGGATGGTACCTAACTTAAGGCCACGGCCGCTTCCTTCCCTCATCCTTGCCTATCCCTTCCAAACTTCCCATCCCCCTACAAGGCCCCTGTTCACCATAGCAGGTGAGGCCGCCTGGGCGAGGTACTGGTCATACTTTCCAGTTGTATCCCCCGACCCAGAGTCTGAAGCTCCAGGACACTGCCCTTGAGGCGGTAGAGGTGTGATCCCTCGCTGAGTCCGAGGGAAAAGCCGAAACTGGAGGGTAAACAGATGATGATGATGATGATGATAAATATGATTAGGTGTTACTGAAAATACACAGCTTCACGTCCAAAATATGGGATAATTTCTTACAGCCGTATTGTAATAAGATAGGGCATTTTCTTTCTTTAATGATTGCTCAGGAGTTACAATGCGGATGAAGGACTACAAAGTAAAGGCAGGTGTTAACGGAGAATAGTAAGTCGCTAAGTTCAGGTGAAATATTATAACAGCTTAGAAGTAATATGCAAGCAAGCAAAGTCACCTCTGTACAAGCCATCAAGGCCCTTGGAGGAGTGGAAGTAAAGGCTTCCACTATTGTTAACCTCGGCACGTGATGGGGTAGAGTGGTTAGCTCTACGCCCGGCCGCCTTTGCCCCCAGGAATTAACCTGGTACTCATTTTTGGTGTAAGCTGAGTAAACCTCAGGGCCATATGCACCTCCGGAAGTGGAAATCTCGTTTCTTAAATTTTACGACTTCCTGACGGGGATTCGAACCCGCGTCCTTCCGGGCGAACCGAGTACGCCTTTACCGAGTCGGCCAGGCAGCCCCTTAGAAGTAATATACTATGTGCTAAACTTTTCACATTGGTTTTATTCTTAATTATTCTATAAGGTCTTAAATGTCAGATATATTTCATCATCATCATCATCATCTGTTTACCCTCCAGGTTCGGTTTTTCCCTCGGACTTAGCGAGGGATTCCACCTCTACCGCCTCAAGGGCAGTGTCCTGGAGCTTCAGACTCTTGGTCGGGGGATACAACTGGGGAGTATGACCAGTACCTCGCCCAGGCGGCCTCACCTGCTATGCTGAACAGGGGCCTTGTGGAGGGATGGGAAGAATGGAAGGGATAGGCAAGGAAGAGGGAAGGAAGTGGCCGTGGCCTTTAGTTAGGTACCATCCCGGCATTCGCCTGGAGGAGAAGTGGGAAACCACGGAAAACCACTTCGAGGATGGCTGAGGTGGGAATCGAACCCACCTCTACTCAGTTGACCTCCCGAGGCTGAGTGGACCCCGTTCCAGCCATGGTACCACTTTTCAAATTTCGTGGCAGAGCCGGGAATCGAACCCGGGCCTCGGGGGGGGGGCAGCTAATCACGCTAACCACTATACCACAGAGGCGGACGTCAGATATATTTAAGAAGTATTTCTTGGTGGGTGGCACAGGACAGCCACCTTGCTCTTGAAATATGATCTATGGAAATTACGCTATTTTGTATCTAAACAACTATAAATACTGTTCCGCGGTATTCGTGGAAAGCAGAGGTGAAAAAAGGTGCTGGGGTGAATGGGTCTAACTAAGTTACAATATCAAAATTAATTAAAAACTTAAACTGAAGGTTATATTTTCAGATCTTCAAACTTAACCATTTTTCAGAACAATGAAACATCTTAAAACCAGTCTAGGAACAGACAAGATAAGTAATCTTAACAGATCCTGGGCTTCAAGCTCTCGCTTTACATTTCCTGAGCTTCTAGCTCAAATTTACAAAAGAGCACTAATTATTCAGGGGCAGAAATCCCCTCATTCAAGAGCACTTGCTCTCCACAATCTAGATCTCAAGCCTTCCAGAGGCACACTTTACAATTATAAAACTTGCAAAAGAGCCAACAGGCTCTCAGTTTCTCAAGCCTACTCAAGGCAATATTGCATGAAAATCTAACAATCTCTGGCCTAACAAGGCACTATTTACAAATAGAAATATTATTACACAGAGGTATCTAGTACCCAACCTACAGGGACTTAGTGAAAAAGAACAGGTTAAATAAGTGGCCCGAGTACAATTTGAAAGGAGGCGACGACTGTGCTCCAAAAAAAATAATTAAAACCTATAGGGCACTAGGCCGATGAAACAGGGGCTAATCCCAAACTACTGAGGTAGCACGGATGGAAATAACTTTAATACATAGCAAAAACGAAAGGTTACAAAAACGTAGGCACCTCAAACCAAGATGAAAGGGAGCTCGAGAGGGTACTTCACTCTCTATCCCCGATTTACAGTTAAAGATTTTATTAAGTTTTTACATTAGCCGGCAGAAAGTTACATTTTTAGAAAGTTAGGTTACATAGCTAACGATTCGGACCTTTCCCTCGGGTTAAACTGTGGGGTTAGCAGGAAAGGAAGATGTTATGTGGCCATTACCTTGTAGATGTACTAGCTGCCTACGAAAGAGGCCGCCCGCCTCCTGCTAAGCACACACACACTCAGATGGACGTTGATCAATTGGCCAAGGAACGAGAAAAGCCGCAGTTTATAAACCCTCAGGGAAGGTTCGAGATCATTCACGATTAATCAAGACACACCCTCTGATTTTTTTTGGTAGATTCCATAACACTCAGAATCGGAGAAGAAGCCTGTGATAGGTGGAAAAATAATTACAGAAATTAGTGATTGGTTGGATTCAAAACTGGCGGAAAGAAAAAGTAAATATTGCCAACCCAAAAATAAATGAACATCAATTAGTTACAAAACCTAGAAATACAAAACTTCTTTAAATTATAGGTTCTTTCACTTCGCACCAGGGTGCATGATCATAATTTTTAGTGCTGTCATCTGTGGAAGAATGTCCAAACTTCTTGATGAATGTCAAACAAAACAAGTAGAAATTCACTCAGGTTAGGAAACTGCACAATAACAAAATTATTCAATATTTAGGTAGTGACATCTTCTGATTAAAGTGCCAAGTTGGTGTAGTTTCAGTTTCACCAATAGAGGAGTTCATTTAGGCGCTAGCTTTGAATGCGCGGCGTTGAGGTGTACCTCCCGGCACAAATACAAACAGGCTTAGAATTAAACATGAAAGATCTATGAAAACGACGCAATTTTGTAAATAATCAACTAAAAATACCGACAGGTTTAGAATTTCACATGAATGAATCTCTGTTAAGAAGAGCTGTCCGAAGTCAAAGAGTATATATGCCTACCTTTGACGTTACTGGTGATATCATGATCACAGCCATAGGACCTCAAATTTTATGAGGAATCCGAACAACATGGACGTGATTTTTCATTTTAAAAATACAGCATGCGGTGACCGGGATTCGAACCGTTTCCGCTTTCCTAACAAGCGAGTGACGATAGCGTCCGGCTATTACAGCCTATACCTACACCCAGAGTCATATATTAAAAGATACGTAACGTTAGGGGACTAAGATGTCAAGACCGCATGTTTCAAATTCTAGCCATTTCTTGGCAAATACTAGGGGAGAATGTATGATAAGTCTTAATATTGTTATTGGCTTTACGTCCCACTAACTACTTTTAAGTTTTTGAAGACGTCGAGGTGCCGGAATGTTGTCCTATAAGAGTTCTTGAACATACCAGTCAACCTACCGACACGAGACTGCACGAGACTGACGTACTGTATTTGGGCACCTCTTGATGCTGCAGCGGTACTGACCCCAAAGTTCATCGTTTTCTTTTCTTTCTTCTTGCGGCTCAGGGCTCGGTGCTGAGGCTGGTACAAGGACATCGGAGCTTGGCGGCTGCTGCTACGAGTCCGAGGATCTTGGGAGCCGTGGCGCATTATTTCCTGACCAGGACGTGTCCTATTGACAGGGGAATGAGGTCGGCCGTGACTGAAATAGGCCTTAGTTCACATTTCTGTCTACTCTTGCTATAACTCGGCAGATGAAGCACAACTGCGGTGAGGGTCGGGTAGCTGACAGGTGCAGTCAACGAGTGCGCCTATGGTCACTCACACACATAGTGCTCAGATCTGGGGAGCGGCAGGAGCTCTGGATATGACTTCGCCTCAGGCAATGGAAACACTGCAGGGACTATGCTGTCTTGACGGTTCTGTCTCCGAGGTTCACAGTCTTCTTTCTATTTTTCCTGAAACAGAGGCCGCGGTGCGTTCGTCTAGGCTAGAGCCAGGAGAATGTTGTCTGGCTTAGACGTATTCCGGGCTGCGTCTTCAACTGCTTTTGCTTCTTCTCCTAGAACTTACTGTGGTCTTAAGGAGGTGAAATGAGAGGCGTCCTTTTCTTCCTGATAACGCTCTCATCGCCCGCGTCTTTATTTAGGATGCAGTTTCCCTTCTAACAAAGGAAGCTTTCGGACCACCCGACAACAATCGTCACGAAACTTCCTGGAGTGAAGAACCAAGAGACCAAAGTAACTGGTGCAATGTGCGGCATTTCAGTCATCCTCTCACTACCTCTGAAACAAGGCTTATAAAACTAAGGAGCCCGACTGCCATGTCTGCAACCACAACGTACCAAACACACATTACCTGAGGTCCATGATGTAATTATGTAACACTGCGCATGCCTGGAGCGACTGTTGCTTCAGCAGTCTGATTCAGTACATAGGCCAGTTCTTATGCTAACCAATAATATAATAATAATAATAATAATAATAATAATAATAATAATAATAATAATAATAATAATAATAATAATAATAATAATAATAATAATAATGTTACTGATTTTACCGAGCGAGTTGATGGTGCGGTTATTGGCGCGCAGTTGGGAGCTTGCATTCAGGAGATATTGGGTTCGAACCGCACTATCGGCAGCCCTGAAGATGGTTTTCCGTGGTTTCCTATTTTCACACCAAGCAAATGCTGGGGCTGTACCTTAATTAAGGCCACGGACGCTTCCTTCCCACTCCTAGCCCTTTCCTGTCCCATCGTCACCTTAAGACCTATATGTGTCGGTGCGCCGTAAAGCAAATAGCAAAAAAAAGTAGCAACTTGTCTGTGGCGGCGCTGCCATGCGAGTACATGATGATGATGCTTAATGTTTAAAGGGGCCTAAAATCTAAGTCGTCGTCCCTCATACGATTACGTCAGACATAGTGGTATGATAGCGATGGAGCGTCCAACACTTTATGAAGGCTGTGACGCGCCGGGGACTCCAGCACACCACCATCCACTATCCACCACCCAGAGTGAAACGGAAAGGTATCCACAAATAGTGTTGTGAAAAAAAAGTGTTAATGATAGTGTGTAGATTGCAAAGAAACCCGTTTCGGAAACTGCCTGAAAATTGAAGACACCACCGGGTAAAGTGAGGCAAATAGCGAAGGCATGCAAGAGAGGTCGGACGCTAGAACGGAGAATTGCTCGAATTCAGGAGCATGTGTACACCAAATTTCGGAATGCACGTGACATAAGGTTGACAATTCATTACTGAAATTTAAATAAGCGGGCGAAGGAAGCAGCTATCTTGCAGGGCATTCCCAATTTTAAAACCAGCAAGTTTTTCCTGCACGAATTCAAAAGCCGCTATAAAATAACATCACGCATGATCACAAGGTTCGTTACTAGGCGAGATGTTACTCTTGACACTGCCGTGAGGGTCAGTGCAATGGAGTTTGTATGAGAATCTGCGGTCTTCATTTCTTCTGTTGCGATCGATGCTGACATGGTGTTCAATACGGAACAAAGTTCATTTGAGTATGAACTCAAGTCACATAGGACACTATCAGTGACCGGGTAAAATACGACTGAATCTGCTGTTACGTCTACTACCCACTTCTACACCATTCAAATGCACATTTTCTTAACAGGGCGCCTCTCAAGAAAAACTGTTCATGTGATTTCATGAAACAGAATGGTCAGCGTACTGGCCTTCGGTTCAGAGGGTCCCGGGTTCGATTCCCGGCCGGGTCGGGGATTTTAACCTCCATTTGTTAATCCCAATGGCCCGGGGGCTGGGTGTTTGTGCTGTCTCCAACATCCCTGCAACTCACACACCACACATAACACTATCCTCCACCACAATAACACGCAGTTACCTACACATGGCAGATGTCGCCCACCCTCATCGGAGGGTCTGCCTTACAAGGGCTGCACTCGGCTAGAAATAGCCACACGAAATTATTATATTGAAACAGATGGTAAATTAAGCAAACGTGTTTTCGTCATGCGGCAACGTAACCAACCTACCAATACTGAGTATGACTTACACGAATGGTAAGATGTCGCCCCTCACTTACTGTCCCGGACGCGTGAAGTACACGGACCAAAAGGGAGCATCGCTTTTGTTGATGGATTCATCGTCTGATCAAACCGACACAAGTTTCTCGACCAAAGTCTGCGGACAACGACTTCTAAATTTGCACACAGAAATCAAAACACCTAAAATGGCAAAGTAACCTCTTGATATGTATTTCTTTCGGCAGTACAATTTGTCTGCGACATGGGTTTGAGAATATATACGTCATGATGGAGAACGTTGTCAACCTTCATGAGAGGAGATTCATTTTCAAGTTGCAATCATTTGAATTCATCACAGTTTCCCATTTTCATTTCCAGGAAAATACCGGGACAGTTCCTGTTCATAGTTTACAGCCGATTCCTTCTACCTCCTTACCGAGCTTCATTTACCATAATTCATTTCATTTTTACAAACAAACAAACAAACACACTGAATTCACCACAGGAGCAGAGAACAAGTGGAAGACGACCACAGTACCAGGCGTGGAAGGCCTCTGGATACACCACTTCGTTCTGTGATGTGTCGGACATCAATTTTTCTCTTCTTGATACATGTAGCACTCCAGGGCCGTTATTATTTGCTCGTGCTGTGGGATGCAACTTCGCTGCCTTTTCACACCTCATTAGCATGATGTGGAACCAGGTGTGAATATGACAATTGAAAATTCAAGATGATGTACGTAATATCTACATTTACTGTACATGTCTCATATTTCAATGGTGGCAGTGTGTGTCGCACGTTATGGCCGCAGGGATTACAGTTGCACACCCTATTTTTACAAGTCATGTTTTAGGGGTTGCGTGTTATTGCGAAATGCTATAGTTCAAACCAGTTATTTTGGTATCTTGCTTGATCACTCCAGAAAGATTCATGGCGACTGTCGTCGGGATTTCCGAAAACTTCCCTTGCAAGACCCGTTCGTGAAAAAACCTGTTTGGTTGTCAAGGGAGTGGGAGAAGGGGTTTTCGTCTGTATCAGATCGACACAAGTTCCTCGGACAACGTCTGGGGACACAGGGATGTAAATATACACACAAAAATCATACCACCTGAAACACAATTGCTTATTGTTCTGATCTTGAAAGATCTGAAACATTAAGGAACGTCCGTTCCCAGCACAGCGGTGGCGTCCTTCTCGTGGCATAGGTACTCTGGAGTTGATCTTGTAGACATTCTATTGCTGTTTCTAGTAGATAATACACATGGCTTTCTTTCCCTCCTACCGAGTGAGACCGTTAAACGCAGCCAGCACAGGAATGTCGTCGATGGGACTGGTTTCCAGACTGTAGCAGGATGCTTCACCCTTCCCTTTTATGCAGGTTCTTTGGTTGGCAAATTGTCCCTTCGTCATGAAGGCCTACTCTAATTATGTGCTCGAAGCGACCTATGCGGTCGTAAAAGCTAAATACTGAGTTTAAATTTGCTTGGCACGCACCTCTGTCAAAGGTGTGAAATGTGGAAATATCTTGCGTATTACATGTAAAAGTGGCATATGCTATATTGTAGACAATTTACATTGTCTGGACTAGAGTAAATTTCGACAAAGTGTGCGATTTGCCATTAATTACAAGCTCTCATTATGTACATGAACATCCTGTTTTGTTTATTAGCAATATTTTATTGTTAAAAGGAACATTTTTAAATTCCCAAAACCATGTGAGAACATTAAGAGAACTGTACCAACAACATATCACTCAATACAAGGAAGCTTTAGTAGATTTACGTGACTGTTGATACCGTGATAAAGCTCCAGTTTTGCGTAAGATTTAGCCATAAAGACGTTACTTTCGATTTCAAATACCCGCAGGAAACATACTAGACAGTGTCTATAATTGAATATACGATGAAAATAGCGATATCTTGGGCGTACATGTGTTAAATATAAATACACGCATTAATACAACAACATAGACGCATTTCGGACAATGAATACATACATACTCTCTTACATTTGTGCATAGCAATAACCTACAACAGAACAATCATCATCTAAGAAGATGAGTAATGATTTTTTAATTGCAAGTACAGAATTACAGATGATTTTCGATTTTGGGAGCTAATTCTACTTCCCTGTCTTCCGAAATTAATGTAAAAAAGTGAAAGGGAGAAGAGAGAGGAGGAAGTATGTTCAGCAGGCACCAGAGAAGTTAAGACAGGCCAGAAGAGGAGGGGATATATTGAGGAGTGTGGGGTTGAGGCTGGTCTTTGTCAGTCGTTAGGCATGTGGGAAAAGTGTGAGGAGGAAAGTCAGCCAGGGTAGAGTGTTATCCAGGAATTAGATTAAGCCAGATGTTGAGGAAAATAGAGGGGAAGGAGTAGGGTACCGGTAAGGAGAAGGTGGTAATCTTCCACGTTGGTACCAATAACGTTAGGCAGGCAGGAACAGGTAGTAACATAGTTGGGGATGTTTGGGATATGGTCATGGCAGCACGGAGGCAGTTTAAGGAAACAGAGATTGTTTTCATTGGAAAATTTCGTAGGAGGGATACTTACTGACTGGATGGTGATTCGGGAATTAAGTGAGACTATTGCACCGCTCACACCTAATTCCCAACAAGCATTTGTTTCAGGGGCGTTAGATTCTTCTCTGGCGTATAAAATTATCAGCCATAAAACAAAAATCTAGTCTAATAAGGTGCTCAAGTAATGCTACAGGGGTGAATGGGTCATGCAAAAATTTATAGGAATAAGAGCTTATACACATGAAGTCAGAGTGTGACTGAGAAGGGAGGCTACACAATAAGTCTGGGCAGGTGCAACTAGCTACCAGCACAACATAATGGAACTGTTTCCTTCACAAAGGCACAGGGAGAAAGTTATTCACTTGCGTTTATGCAACGTTTGTTGTTGCTTTGAGTTGACATGATTCACAATTCACTTACAAAATAACCCTGAAAATAAACACAGGAAATCACGCAGTATCCATCATACCATTATGATGCTTGAAACACAGACCAACTGGGGTCGAACAGCGACCGTATGGTATGACCTAATGGCCTGTAGTGGTCGAACCACTGACCATTAGGGGGCCTTGGGAATGAGTAAACAGAAAACTTGTAGTCGCCTCCACGTTCCCCGAGATGAGCTCCCCCCAGAGCTATTCACGATATAGCCTGGGTTCCTAACCTAAGAAATGCTGTCCTTAACGAGGGAGTACTCAACAAAGTGACCTCAGCGGAACCGTCGAGATGTGCACGCATGCCAGCATCCGCTCACTTGAGTGTCTAACTTTATTATTGATAACAATATCTAAACCTTCAGATCCTTGGGATGTGCCTCTGAATTTCTTCACAATGATTACATTCGCCAGCCGTGGTCCTTATTATTATTATTATTATTATTATTATTATTATTATTATTATTATTATTATTATTATTATTATTATTATTATTATTACGAGGTACAAAGGCACTAGAGGGGAAGAAACGGCAGGGTCTCGGTAACTAGACAAATGACAACACAAAAACTTTAAATTTTGAATGTATCCCCAAAACTATCTTTTCTTTTTGTTTTTTCTTTCTGTTTTATTTTCAAAACAACAACAACAAATAACAATAACCAGAATAACAATTAGAAATATAATTTACAATACTAAGCATTACAGCTTAATCGTTAACGGGGGAGAAGGAGCTCCCATTTTACAATACAGACTTGCTAATCTTAAAAAACATCTTTGGTAGAAAGAGAAGTTTTTCCTTTTTGCGTAAGAAGCAGAAGCTTCCCAACTGATCAGTTACACAATAAAAAACGAGATAGAACTCCCACATTCCATTAGTAATGGCCATACCGAGCTCGATAGATGCAGTCACTTAAGTGCGGCCAATATCCAGTATTCGGGAGATAGTGGGTTCGAACTCCACTGTCGGCAGCCCTGAAGATGGTTTTCCGTGGTTTCCAATTTTAACACCAGGCACATGCTGGGGCTGTACCCTAATTAAGGACACGGCCGCTTCCTTCCCAATCCCAGCCTTGCCTGTCCCATCGTCACCATAAGACTTATCTGTGTCGGTGCGACGTAAAGCCAATAGCAAAAAAAAAAGTAATGGCCATACAGGCCCAGGTACCTCAAGGTACACTGAAAGCTTATCAGCTTTTCCCAACTAGACCCTCGCTGCCCTTACATCAAGAGAGAGCAATAGCACAAGGTTTAGGATCGAAAGGATCCAGAAAAGCAGGAACAGAAGCTCATACTACCATCGGCCTAAAATGACAATAAATAAAGCTTAATAACATAGGCTGAGAACAAAATAGACAGGGATTCTCAACCCATTTAAGCAGTCCCGTGACATTACTTGCCATACAACCTAATGGGGCAGAAGTCTCGGTGACACAGAGGATAAGCTATATTAAGTTAGTGACTAATACGGGAAGGAAATAAATTGCCGAAAAGTATCAAGAAACATCTAGAAAATTACTAAAGCTTAGTCACCAAAAATCAAAGTAAACAAGGGAAACAAGGGTCCACAATCGTACATCCTTAAGAATTACATGACACCTACTAGCGTGGTTACACTATGTCCACAGACAGCCTAGAAGCTTACATATTACAAGACTAACCGAGCTTATGAAGCTCTACATTTTAAAATTAAGGTAAACGCGGCACACCCTAACCGTTACATGCTAAATGGGAACGCTGGTATCTCCCCGTCGCCACACATAAGTAAGTTCGTATGTTAGGGAAAAATCTTGCTGCCTGCCTTAAATGCTGCACCCGCTCATCGATAGTCTCCTGCCTGGAGAACCTTACCTGTCGCTGCACTGTTGATGACCCAGATAGGTAGATAAGGTCTGGGATCACCATTATTTATAAGGGAAGATCTAGGCGACGATTGATTGGATAAATTTGAAATAACACTAGTGGCAACTTAGAAACAGTTGACATAAGCTTCCTTGTGCCAGTCCCTATACATCTGCAATACTTTGCTAAGCAATTCACATTCCAAGCTCCTAGGCAACACTTGAAACAAGAAGTAGTGACATAAACTAATATACCTGAAAATCAAGTAATCTTCCTAAGGTACATCTTATTTCCGTAAGAGTTCACTGCCGTCAGGCGTTGAAAGTGTTGCCTACCACTAGGGAGAGGCTTTAATGATGGTATCGTTATTATCATAGTCATTTGCCCTGTTTGAACCTGTCCTCATTACATAATGCCCAAACAAGAGCCCTCTCATATCAGCACATACTGTTTTGGTGTGAACTGCACCCGGCATTTCATCATTCAATCTCAATTCCCTTGACGTCCCGAGGCCCTGGATATTCGTTAGTCCAGTCTGCCCAGACGCTTATAAATTCATTGTTTCTCTCTTCACTTTCTCTTTACTTCTCATTAACTCTTTATATTCACAGTGCGGGAATCCTTTTCTCCTCTGATACTGGATTGTTACTTTCAATTATTATTATTATACGCGTAATTTGAAGATAGATTCCACATTTTTCGGCGATGGCAGTTCGGCACAAGTTGCTTTCCTTTTGGCTGTGTATCCGTGTGGAACTTTACACCATAACACAGTTTTGAAGTTAACAACTAAGAAGAGAAGTACGAATGATTATGGGGAACGTGCAAGTGGCTACTGGCTCTAGGTGGCGAAACAATAAGGTGTTGATTGACGGAAATATTTATTCGTTATTTATATATATATATTATTTATTATTATTATTATTATTATTATTATTATTATTATCATTATTATTTATATATTTATTATATATTATATATTTATTTCGTTATAGTGTATTGTAACACGTAATTTTCGTACAGATACCGTTGTGTCGTGAACTGCCATAATTCAGAACGCTGTAGCGAAGTTGGTGTTAAGTTCTTAGCGTTCCCATGCAAAGAATATGAAAAGACAAAAATGGAAATTGGCAGTGAATCGGATGAAGTATGTATCGTGAAATAATACCAGTATTATTTAATTCATACATAATTGACCCCTAGAGAATGGCAGTGGTGAATGTCATTATTAAAACAGCCGGGATGAGTGGCTCAGACGGTTAAGGCGCTGGCCTTCTAACCCCAACTTGGCAGGTTCGTTCCTGGCTCAGTCCGGTGGTATTTGAACGTGCTCAAATACGACAGCCTCGTGTCAGTAGATTTACTGGCACGTAAAAGAACTCCTGCGGGACTAAATTCCGGCACCTTGGCGTCTCCGAAGACCGTAAGAGTAGTTAGTGGGACGTAAAGCAAATAACATTATTATTATTATTATTATTATTATTATTATTATTATTATTATTAAAACAGACGGTAGGCCTAATAACGTATCATAAGTCCCTTGCCTTTGTTTTTTACAACGCTAAATTCATATAACCCAATAGTTAATTTTGTACTGATTCCAGAATTCACATTTCCGTAAATAAATCCGAATTCATTTCTGGAAAAATTCCTGCGAGCTTAGAGCTGAATATGATCCGGTCTAAATGTGCAAATGTTGTTATCAACTCATCAGTCTCATCACAGGGAAATTAAAATTACCCATCTCCACCCCCATACATGAAGTACTTTAGTGGGACGATCGGTCTCTGATAAGCCTTCCGAAGATAGTGTCAACTCATACTTTACACGCGAGAATCAGTCGAGCACTTAGATGCCGTTACTTAGCGAATGCATATATTAATATATTGCATCACGCGCACACATGATTATGCGAAGTGCGATGCTAGTATTGGCTAGCCTACTTGACTCACCTAATTTATCAAGCCATAAATAAAAATTCGTCAGAATTGTCTCAAAATGGCTTTTAAAATCTCCAGAAAAGTTGTTAGTCGCTATCTCTGAAATGATTTCGCTAAATGGCTTCAAATGATTCCATATATAGCGACTTTTCTCTAGAACTGACAACACAGGGTGACAAACTATCAACATTTTAATGGACTTTTAAAATCGTTGGTAAAAGTGACATTCATATGCTATTCTTAACAATTAAATAAAACAAGTTTTAAATAAAATTATTGGATCTTAACATCAGATATCAATGTAAGATTTCTACATAGTAACTCTTTTCCTCGTCCGCCTCTGTGGTGTAGTGGTTACTGTGATTAGCTGCCACCCCCGGAGGCCCGGGTTCGATTCCCGGCTCTGCCACGAAATTTGAAAAGTGGTACGAGGGCTGGAACGGGGTCCACTCAGCCTCGGGAGGTCAACTGAGTAGAGGTGTGTTCGATTCCCACCTCAGCCATCCTGGAAGTGGTTTTCCGTGGTTTCCCACTTCTCCTCCAGGCGAATGCCGGGATGGTACCTAACTTAAGGCCACGGCCGCTTCCTTCCCTCTTCCTTGCCTATCCTTTCCAATCATCCCATCCCCCACCAAGGCCCCTGTTCAGCATAGCAGGTGAGGCCGCCTGGGCGAGGTACTGGTCATACTCCCCAGTTGTATCCCCCGACCATGAGTCTGAAGCTCCAGGACACTGCCCTTGAGGCGGTAGAGGTGGGATCCCTCGCTAAGTCCGAGGGGAAAACCGAACCTGGAGGGTAAACAGATGATGATGATGAACTCTTTTCCTCAATATTAATTTAAATTAAATGACAATACTGCAAACGTAGATTTAAGAAATGGGACTTTTTCACTTGTACCCTTATAAAATAACCACTGAGAAGATTTTACAGTACAAATAATTACTTTACTTTTGAAGTATTTCTTTAAGTAATGGCAAATAATTCGTAATATATATCATTTCCAATATTGGAATGTTTTCTTCCAAAAATAGGTCATCTCTGTCTACTTTAATAAGTAATTTATCTAATATTGTATAAACAAAGCAGTCAAAGACAGACAATAAAACTGCACCTGATTTCTATTCAACAGAAGTGACTTAATTTATTTGTAAATGTTGTTGTTGTTGTTGTTGTCATCAGTCCATAGACTAGTTTGATGCTGCTCTCCATGCCACCCTATCCTATGCTAACATTTTCATTTCTACGTAACTATTGCATCCTACATCTGCTCTAATCTGCTTGTCATATTCATACCTTGGTTTACCCCTACCGTTCTTACCACCTACACTTCCTACAAAAACCAACTGAACAAGTCCTGGGTGTGTTAACATGTGTCCTATCATTCTATCTCTTTTTCTCGTCAAATTTAGCCAAATCGATCTCCTCTCACCGATTCGATTCAGTATCTCTTCATTCGTAATTCTCTCTATCCATCTCACATTCAGTATTCTTCTGTAACACCACATTTCAAAAGCTTCTATTCTCTTTCTTTCTGAGCTAGTTATCGTCCATGTTTCACTTCCATACAATGCCACGCTCCACATGAATGTCTTCAAAAACATTTTTCTAATTCCTATATCAATGTTTGAAGTGAGCAAATGTATTTTCTTAAGAGAGCTCTTCCTTCTTTGTGCTCGTCTCCATTATATGTCCTCTTTACTTCTGCCATCGTTAGTTAATTTACTACCCAAGTAAGAATATTCATATACTTCCTTTAGGACTTTATTTCCTAATCTAATATTTCCTGCATCACCTGCCTTCGTTCGACTGCACTCCATTACTTTTGTTTTGGTCTTATTTATTTTCATCTTGAACTCCTTAGCCAAGACTTCGTCCATACCATTCAGCATCTTCTCGAGATCTTCTGCAGTCTCAGATAAGATAACAATATCATCGGCAAATCTCACGGTTTTGATTTACTCTCCCTGGATTTAGATTCCCTTTCCAAATTCCTCTTTGATTTCCCTTTCTGCCTGTTTTATGTAAACATTGAACAGGAGGGGAGACAAACTGCAGCCTTGCCTCACACCTTTATGGATTCCTGCTTCTTTTTCTTTTTCTCATTACTGCAGACTGATTTTTATACAGATTGTAGATAATTCTTCGTTCTCGGTATCTGATACCAATCACCTTCAGAATCTTAAATAGTTTGGTCCAAACAACATTATCAGTAGTATAACTGGAGAGTTCGGGCGCCTCCACCTCCACCGGCCCTCCGCAGAGGCCACCTCCACAGGCTCTCGGGAGAGGCCTCCTCCGCCTCCACCTCCAACGCTCTCGGGAGAAGCCTCCGCCGCATTGACTGCGCTGGCAAAGAGCGCGAGCCTAACCTCACATCCGCCATCTTGAAGGGGCTTAACCCTTTATGCGTAAGAGAGCTAGCCTAAACTCATGGAGGGGCTTAACCTCAGTTTTACAGCAGGATGCCTTTCCTGACGCGAGCCTAACCTCAGATCTGCCATCTTGGAGGGGCTTAACCTAACTTTCGACGCACAAGACAGCAATCCTAACCTCAGTCTTACGGCCGAATGCTCTTCCCGACGCCAGTGGCACAAGATGGCGGCTATACACGGCTCATTATGAGACGCCTTAGAGGTGCTTGCGCAAGATGGTGGCTGCAAGATGGCTGCTGCTCTTATGAGACTCCCTAGGGATGCTTGCGCAAGATGGTGGCTGCAAGATGGCTGCTATACATAAGCTCTTACGAGACGCTCTAGGGATACTTTAGCAAGATGGCGGTTATCTAATTCTAAAAAATGGGAGGTCTATACACAGCTCCTTATGAGACGGTTTAAGGGTGCTTGCGCAAGATGGTGGCCGCAAGATGGCTGCTATACATAGACTGTTATGAGACGCTCTAGGGATGCTTGCGCAAGATGGCAGCTATCTAATTCTTTAAGATGTGGCTATACACAGCTCCTTATGAGACAGCTTAAGGGTGCTTGCGCAAGATGGCGGTCGCAAGATTGCTGCTATACATAGGCTCTTATGAGACGCCCTAGGGACACTTGCGCAAGATGTCGGCTATACACGGCTCCTTATGAGACGCCTTAAGGGTGCTTGCGGAGGATGGTGGCTGCAAGATGGCTGCTATACACAGCTCCTTATGAGACGTCCTAGGGATGCTTGCACAAGAAGGCGGCCACAAGATGGCGGCTATACATGGTTCCTTATGAGACGCCCTAGGGATACTTGCGCAAGATGGTGACTATACATAGCTTCTTATGAGGCGGCCGAGGGGTGCTTATGGCTGCTGCTCTCATGAGACATCCTAGGGATGCTTGCGCAAGATGGCGGCTGCTCTTATGAAGAAAGCTAGCCTAGAGGCTACAGCACAAGATGGCGGCTGCTGTTATGCATGCGGTGGAGCACAATTTGAAATATCAACAAAGCCTACAAAAACCATTGTCGATTGTAAAACAAAATATTTAGCTTAAATTATAAGTGTAGTGGATCAACTGAGGTCGAGAGAAAAACGATCAACGGTCTCAAAGGCGGAAGAAGAATCTCATTTCTCAACGGCTAAGAGGGCGGAATAACCTAGTGGAGCCAACCACGAAAAAAAAAAAATCATTTCAGACTAACAATCTGATCTTACTTTGGAATGTTATTCCTACCCTTGAAACACACAATTTCAAGTGCAGAATGGAAAAGCCGCTGAAAGAAAGCACTACCCCAGGTGGCAGCTCGGAAGTGAAATCCACCAGTGCGTTATGCAGTGCATCGGGACCTAGGGTTCTGGGGAGTCCCAACCTCTGCAATAAGGATGAGTCGGAGCATCCTTGCAATACGTCCAGACCTAAGTTTAAACAGAAGTGTTTTTGCAGGCACTTTGAATGTAAATTCTTTGTTGAAGGTTGCTAAATAGAAAGAATTAGAACTACTTCTATATAGAAGAGAAATTCAAATGTTAACTGTACAAGAGACGAGATTTTTGGGTGACAATTTGACAGAAACAAAAGATTATCGAATCTTTAAAGGTAAACCTGCGATTAAAATTATGAAAGGAATGCCACTCTTGGGAACAGCCTTTTATGTCCATAAAAATTATTAGACAATGCAACTGAATTCAAATCCCGCTCAGAAACGATGTCTCTTTTAACAATGAACTGCAAAAATAAGAAAGTGTACTTTTATTAACTGTCATGCACCAATAAATGGAGACAACAAAAAGAACCCAAATTAAGTACAGGAATTCTGGACACTCCTGGATGACGAATTATCTAAAATTCCAAAATCAAATGTGGTGATATTACTTGGAGATTTCAATACCCAAGTAGGAAGAGAGAGAATACATAGACCACTAGTTGGAGAATATGCCGCACACCAAAGAACAAACATCAATGGAATGAGATTAATTACATGTGTAAAAATTTTCAACTAAAGTTAATGTCAACTTTCTTCAAGAAATTGCCATGGAAAGCTAAACAACAAATTAATCTAAAAAGCCACCTAATCGATACTTTATTTCTTTTGCCTTTGGTAAACTTAAACATACATTAACAAACACAGTACATGTTTCGACCACTTAGTGCTCATCTTCAGCTGTATATAAAAATCTTAGATGATAACATTTAAAAGCAAGCACATTGGATCTTATAATTATATCCCATGGGAATCCAAAAACTATTGTTCTAGATGCTTTAAATGAATTGGAAGATGGGGGGTGGGGTGGGGGTGGGGGGTTGGGGGTAAGGAGATTTATGTGAATGATACTTAAATTACAGTATCGTTTACAATTGTGTTTAAAAAACTTAAATGATGAAAAACATATTTAAAATATTTAAAAGCGTCTATGGTAAAATTCTTTTTGATAAAATTAGGTGGCGTGATTAAAAGTTCGTGTTTGTAACAATCTTCAGGCATTTGTGAGAAAATAATAACTTAATTAAAATTCGCGTCTATGGTGCTGTTAAACACTTTGTTTTTAATAAACACACTTAAAATATTCTAAAGTGTCTATGGTAAGGCACTTATTAAAAACACTTGTGCTCGAATGAAAGTTTATGTTAGATGCACCAGTCTTCAGGTATTTATTGTTTATATTTGATAACTTCCTTGAGTGATATTCTTGTGGTTAAAAGGCCGTGTTGACTGTTTAACTTCCGAGAATTGCTCTTCGGAATGTGATAAAAGAATTTGTGTTAGTCGTTTAACTTGTTAAAACCCTGTGGTGGCTTCTGTTATACAAAATGGCGATCTGATTTGGGCAGCTTGCCTCGCGATCTGTAACCAGCAGGAGATCGTAATATATTAATATATAACATATGATAAAAGTAAAAAGCTCCGAATTCCAAATAGATAGCGGGAAGATATTTGTATTCGAGATTGCGTGGCCTTGACTTACCTTATCTGGCAAATGTTAATCCGCGTTGCCTTGGAGAACTGCCTTCGTGCACGACCTAGTGTGATAGCGGTGTGACATGGTCTGATTTTTCGTGGAATATTCCGGAGAAAGGGGAAGTAGAGTTGTGTCGTCATCTAGTACGTCTTGTGAGGGGGGAGGGATTACTGGTTGTGTTTCAGTGACGTCGTGTTCGAGTATTTCATTTGTTTGTCTTGTTTGTTTACTGTTTACCATTTCCACGTATTTACTGAATTGTTCGTATAGGAGTTTTTTTCCGTTCGTTTCGTTTAGATTCCGTTCCTTGTTCTCTAGTTTATCGAGAGTAATGTGGATGTTTTCTAGGTTATTCATTAAACTTCCTTTATTAATCCTACTGATAATTTGGAGATCTTGTCTGATGTTAGTGAAATTGTGATTTGCCTCCTTCATATGAGCTCCCATAGCAGAGTATCTTCTGTATTTCTCTGCATTAACATGTTCCTGATATCTAATTAAAAAGCTCCGCCCAGATTGCCCCACGTATGTTTTTTTGCACTGGGTACATGTCAATCTGTAAATGCCAGATTCCTGGAATTCGTCATCTTTAAGTTTATTGACTTTATTGTGATTAAAAAATCTGTGTTTTGTATTGTTGTTGGTTGAGAAAGCTATTTTGGTATTGTGCTTCTTAAACAAATTCGTGATTTCATAAATCCTCGGGTTATTAAAGGTGAATTTGACGTATTTCTTTGCATTCTCCGATTGTTGCTTTAGTTTAATTTGTTGTTGATATTTGCACTTAGTAATGATTTTGTTAATGAATTTCAAACTGAAACCGTTATGTAAGGCTTGTTGACGAATGAAAGATAGTACCTTCTTTCTGTCCGTATCTGTTAACGAGATTTCAAAGGCCCTGTTGACGAAACTGTAGTAGGCGGATTTCTTTTGTGAAGTGGGATGTAAAGAATCGCTTTTAATTGTAGTCGGTGTAAAAGTGGGTTTTCTGTGTATTTTAAACTGGAAATGGTTGTTTGCCCGGATTGTTTGAATATCTAGAAAATTGAGTGTACCTTCTTCTTCTTCTTCCGCTGTAAATTTAATGTTTGGGTCTAAAGTATTTAAGGTATTTAGAATACTTTGACTGTCATTAAGTTCTTTGTTTATAATGACAAAAGTATCGTCAACAAAGCGTACCCAGAAATCTAGTCCTTTAATGTGGCCTACTATCTGAGTGTATTCCAAGTGATCGAGGTATATGTTAGCTAAAATTCCGGAGGCCGGTGCTCCCATAGGTAGTCCATCTTGCTGATAAATTTTATTATTAAAAGAAAAGAAATTATGGTACAATACGAATTCCAGGATAGTTATGAAGTTTTCTATTTCAGGTTTACTGATGCGTTTATGGTCTAATAAATTAGTTTTTAATATCTTGATAGTGTTTTTTATAGGAATGTTCGTATACATGTCTTTAATGTCGAAAGAACTTGTTACGTGAGAACCAGTTAATTTGAAATCTTTAGCGGCCTTACAAAACTCTTTAGAGTTTCTTATCGAGGTTTTGGTATAAAAAAACATAGTTTTGGGACAAAAACTTATGAATAAATTGAGAGGCTTTGTACGTAGGACTTTTCCGAAAATTAATTACTGGTCTAATAGGTACGTCCTTTTTATGTAATTTAGGCATAGCTCTTGCCTTAGGAAGTCCAGGGTTCATATTTATGAGTTTATGGACTTCTTGGTCATTTAAAAGGAAGGTGCATTGCTTCAGTATTCCTTTCAAATTCCTTTGGATTTTTAGGGTGGGCTCTTTCTCAGTTACCTTAAACTTGTTACTATTGAAAAAAGTTTCTGTTTTCTTAATGTATTCGGTTTCATTTAATATTACCACTGTTCCTCCTTTGTCGGCTTTTGTTATAACTACGTCATTTTGCCTAATTTTACGCTGAAGATCCTTCTCAACTTTTGAAATGGCGGAATTAGTTAATAATCCTTTAATTACGGAGGGAATATTTTTCTTTGTTTCGTACCGTACATCATTTTGAATGTCGACTGGAAGAGTTTGTATGGCCGTTTCTGTTTCTGCTAACATTTGTATTAATTCTAGTTTGTTGTTGATACTTTGCCAATTATGATTTGGACCTTTGCCTAATATTTGTAGTTCTTGTTCTGTAAAAGTCGTGTCAGACAAAATTTTTACAGGGGGTGGGAGTTTTTCACAATTGAAAGGTGTTTTAGGTTGAGGCTTACATTGTTTAGTTAGGGCATTGCTTTTTAGGTTTTCTAACTTCTTATTCAATGTCGCCTGTTTCTTGTTCATTAAACTCTCTACTTTAACTCTACAGTATTTTTGTACAGAATCCCATTCTAACGGTACCAAATTTATTGATGCTGAAAGGTGCGCTAGGTATAGTTCCCGATTAAGGAAGGATTTCTTCCTATACATAAATTTGATTTCTCTTTTAAGCCATAGACGGTTAACTGTTTTCTGGGTTGAAATTTGGAATACTGAGCGTATACTGTTTCTTTGTGTCCCTTTTAAGAAATTAGGAACCAGGTTGTTAATCAAACATTCTTTCAGGAATGTTATATCTGTGCTTACTTTTGCAAGTTTCATCTTTAGTTTAAGATAGATGTTCGTACTATTTCCTGCTTGGTTAGCATAACAATAGTTTTTGGATTCCCATGGGATATAATTATAAGATCCAATGTGCTTGCTTTTAAATGTTATCATCTAAGATTTTTATATACAGCTGAAGATGAGCACTAAGTGGTCGAAACATGTACTGTGTTTGTTAATGTATGTTTAAGTTTACCAAAGGCAAAAGAAATAAAGTATCGATTAGGTGGCTTTTTAGATTAATTTGTTGTTTAAACTCATCGATACGGCCATGAAGTGGACAGCTTGCAAATGGAAAGCTAAAGCATGGATTTCTCCAAATCCATTAGAAAGTGAATTTCAACTGGATTACGTAGCTATATCTATAAGAAACATGGAAGAAATTATGAATGCCAAGGTAGTAAGAAGCAGAGAATTTCATTCTGATCACTACTTGTCTAAAATCAAACTAAAATTCTTACCCAACAGAAATCACAGAAGAGGGGAAAGAGTGAAGAAATATAGCACAAATAGACTTAAAATTACACAAGAAATATTGGAAACATTTCAGGAAGAAATAAAAGTATCTCATCATGGGAAGTGGCAAGATTTATCTAAAGAAATAACCAGTGCAGCCCAGAAAACATTTGGGCTAGTCAAACCTAAAAAGAAACCTTGATGGAATCAAATATGTGAAGATGCTTTTCAAGAGAGAATAAAACAATGGAAAAAGTGGAAATCCTCTGGAAAGACTGAGCACTATGACCAATTCAAACAGTAAAGGAAAGACACTACTAGAATAATAAGGGGAGTTAAAAGAACTTTCGTAAAATCACAACTTATTGACCTGAAAGGAAGCTCTGTTAAAAATAATTCTCGAAACTTTTACAGACTTTTAAGAGTGAATTAAAGAGGTATCAAGCGCCCAGCATATGCTTCAAGGATGAAAATGGTAGACCTTGTTTAAGCAATGCGGAGAATTGTGAAATACTTGCGAAGCACTTTGATCAACTTTTAAACTGCCCTGAACCCGACTATAAGTTGGAATTCTCTCAAACAGCTGAAAATCTGGAAGAAGATATACCACCCACTGCTGAAAAAATTAAAGACGTAAATAAACATCTGAAAAATAATAAAGCTAGTGGAGAAGAGTCTATAACAGCTGAACTTTTGAAATGGTCTCAATCAAAAATCATCGAAGAGCTGCAGTTAATCTTTGAAGATATGTGCTGAACAGAGACGATTCCAGAAGAATGGAAAATGGGTCTAATACACCCAATGCAAAAGAATGGGGGCAAACAAAATGTTGATAACTATAGATGTATCTCTCTTCTGCAAATTGCATACAAGGTATTCTCAAAAATATTGCTGAATAGAGTAGAAACAACACTTGACAAGCAACTGGGTAAGTATCAAGCTGGATTTCGAAATGGTAGATCTTGTTCAGAACAAATAGTTGAATTAAAATCCGTAATTCGCCATAGGATATTGAATTCAAAAGACATTGTTGTGACTTTTGTAGATTTTAAAGAGGCATTTGACTCGCTTGATAGAGAAACCGTAGATAAAACAATTCATGAATTTGGAGTGAAAACTAAATTGGTAAAAATAATACGTGAAACACTTACTGACACAATTTCAAAGGTGAAATTTATGGGTGAGATATCAAAACCTATTAAGATAATTACAGGGGTATTTCAAGGTGACGGTTTGACACCCCTTCTATTCAACTCTGTTCTAGATAAAATTGTAAGAATTTGGAATGTAAAGCTTAAATAACATAACGTTTTGCCGGTAACTTTGTGGAAAAAAAAGGCATTGAAATAAATTGCCTAGTATTCGCAGAAGATTTTGCTATTTTGTCAGAAAACCTAACAAATACAATAACACAAATCAATCTCTTGGAAGAAGTAGCCAACAAGACAAGTTTGAGAATCTCCATAAAAATATTACACACATCAAGAATGCTCCAAAATTTTTGGCAACAAAACAAAAAGTGTCTATCTTAAAATCTCAAAATAAGGCACTAAGCTACAGTGGTGAAACCGGAATGCTTATATGCAAGTGAATGCCTGGTACTAAACCATAGATTAGATCAATTTGAGGTACTAGAAAGGAGAATCATGAGAAAAATCTTAGGCCCTATGAAAACAACAGAAGTATGGAAATTAACATCTAATGATGAAATATACAGGAACATTGAAAACATAACAGAAACCATAAAGAAAGGAGATTGCAATTTTTCGGGCATATTTACAGAATGGATGATTCCAGATTAACAAGCAGGATTTTCAAGTACCTTTGGGACAAAAACGCAACAACTAGCTGGTACCAAGAAGTAAAGAAGCTTTAGAAAGAAATAATATAAGAGAAGAAGAAGCTACGGACAGAGAAACTTTTAGAAAGAGGATAGTAGGTATGGAAGGATTCCAAGGAAGGTTGAACAAGAAGTCTGGTGTGAAGTGGCCCGAAGACAGAAAGAAACAGCATAGTGAAAGGATGAAAGAATATTGAAAGGAGCGGAAGAGAAAACAACAATGTATGAAGAAATGAATTGAAATTGGCACGTGGTCCTTAGCAGGCCTCATCGGAAAGGAGAAGAAGTAGTAGTAGAATAGGAATAAGAATAAGAAGAAATTTAGCTTAAAGGAGGTGCACTTTAAATTCGAGTTAATGGCTGACTGCGCTTTCCTTTCTCAGTCGCTGCTATGACGGTGATGACCTTTTCATAAACTCGTCTTGCTTGGGTAAAGATAATCTTGTATTTGCTATCCAGAACGTCATGTTAATGAAGTGGGCAGAGCGGTGAGAAAGTCAAGTGTCCTTGACCTATTTGGGGATGAGGAGGGTTAAGTTAGTGAGGGTCTTCTGGCTTCAGGCAGACGAGAAATTAGATATCAGCTGAGTGACAAAAGGGTTGATTTGTAAGAAGGGTAACCTACTTAGGGTCGGGAGGCCAGTCGGAGAGCATACTAATTCTCCCCTTGCTGTTGCTACCCCGTTTGTGTCTGCGCCACTCGTCTACATCATTCAATGGCCAAGTGTATTAACTTAAATGTCACTCCTCTGTATGAGTGTTGTTGCAACAAAGATAAATTGATAACTTACTGCAAACTTATTTATTCATATATTTTGTTTATCATATGGCAGAACAACAGATTTTAAGTATACGCAGAAATATAACAAAAACACAGAGCATATAACTTATGTGCATGCTACAGAAAGGTATGTAGAAGAGATATTATGGTTGGGATCGAACACTTTATCATAATTTGACATCTAGCAACTGCAGCTGGGGTTGAGTTGATGATGTCCGTCTCCATGGCTACATGGTTAGCGTGCAGGCCTTTGGTCACAGGGGTCCTGGGTTCGATTCCCGCCAGGGTCGGGAATTTTAACCATAATTGTTTAATTCCCCTGACACGGGGACTGAGTGTATGTGTCGTCTTCATCGTCATTTCTTCCTCATCATGACGCGCAGGTCACCTAAGGGTGTCAA
Organism: Anabrus simplex; assembly: GCF_040414725.1. Taxonomy (NCBI): domain Eukaryota; kingdom Metazoa; phylum Arthropoda; class Insecta; order Orthoptera; family Tettigoniidae; genus Anabrus; species Anabrus simplex. Next base: position 876,421,198 of record NC_090266.1, on the reverse strand, counting down.
ATCCAAAGACCTACACCAGGCCTCTCCGGAGGCCACACGCCATTATTAGAGTTGAGGATGTCGCATCGATGAGGTCTTGGAACAATCCGTTGTGTTCCTCAGTGGGCAGACCTGTACAAGGTGTTCCACAGTCGCAGGCTGGAGAGTCCGCAGTCCGGTTAGTCTAGACCAGACACTCGTCTTTATATATTGAACCCCTGTTGCTTAGTGTTAGGATCTGTAACACCTTGGTGGCTTATTTGTGCTGAGTTCCAAACCTGGTGCCATTCCTTTCTGATGTTGAAAATATCGCTTAGACTTTGCCACACTGGGTTCTAAAGTTCAGCTGACTTGAAGGCAGATCATTTATGACCTCGTGGATACCTCGGATGGTGTAGTTCCTTTCATCTTCGAATCGTCGCTTCCCAGCGTCCAAGTTGGGCGTATATTGCAGATGGTTTACAACCAGGGAATAGGAGTAGATTTCAGTACAACCATATAATTCTTACTATATTTTCAGTAAGATGAAAATCCAACTTCTTAGTATGGGGATTGCGTTGTCCTACTGACTACAAACCAATTAAGCTACTTTTTAATGAGAAGAAAAATAGCAGTATCTAGAAACCTAGCAAATATTTTTATTGCGATTGAATTATTTTAATCCAAGCCTTAATCCAATGGCAAAAAGTAGATTACTGGCCTAGAGTTTCGAGTTATACTCCTAGTCTGCCAAGAATATAAAAATATTGATTTGGTTTGTTAGAGGGTTAATCAGACTGATATTTTGGAAGTGAAGGAATGAGCAGGAACTGATCATGACCTCGCCTATAAATTTATACACACAGCTCATGGTTCAATGACGCATTGCCAGCTACGGGACCTACAAGATTACGGGAAATCTCTCGCTACTAGTGAGATAGGGCGGTTAGGTCTACAATCCGCAACCTAGTTATTAAGTGAGATAGAGTGGTTGGCTCTACAATCCCTAACCTCGCTACTAAGTGAGATAAGGCAGTTAGCTCTACAGTCCGCAACCTTGGTACTGAGATAGAGTGGTTAGCTTTACTATCCTTAATCTCGTTACTAAGTGGGTTAGACTGGTTAGCTCTACTATCCCTATCATCGTTACTAAGTGGGTTAGAGTGGTTAGCTCTACAATCCCTAACCTCTCTACTAATGATATAGGATGGTTATCTCTACAAACCCTAACCTCGCTACTAAGTGACATATGGCGGTTAACTCTACTATCCTTAAATTCGTTACCAAGGGGTTAGAGTGGTTAGCTCTACAATCCCTAACCTCGCTACTAAGTGAGATGTGGCTGGTAGCTCTACTAAACTTAACCTCGTTACCAAGGGGTTTACAGTGGTTAGCTCTACAATTCCTAACCTCGTACTAAGTGAGATATGGCGGGCAGCTCTACAATTCCTAAACTCGCTACTAAGTGAGATATGAAGGTTAGGTCTACTACCCTTAACCTCGATACCAAGGGGGTTACAGTGGTTAACTCTACAATTCCTAACCTCGCTACTAAGTGAGATAAGGCGGTTAGCTCTACAACCCCTAACCTCGCTACTAAGTGAGATAAGGCGGTTAGCTCTACAACCCCTAACCTCACTACTAAGTGAGATATGGCGGATAGCTCTACTATCCTTAACCTCGTTACCAAAGGGGTTACAGTGGTTAGCTCTACAATTCCTAACCTCGCTACTAAGTGAGATAAGGCGGTTAGCTCTACTATCCTTAAACTTGTAACGAAGGGGGTTAGAGTGGTTAGCTCTACAATTCCTACCCTCGCTACTAAGTGAGATAAGGCGGTTAGCTCTATAATTCCTAACCTCGCTAATAAGTGAGATATGAAGTTTAGCTCTATTATCCTTAACCTCGTTACCAAGGGGGTTAGAGTGGTTAGCCCTACAATTCCTAACCTCGGTACTAAGCGAGATAAGGCGGTTAGCTCTACAATCCCTACCCTCGCTACTAAGTGAGATAGGACAGTTAGCTCTAATATCCCTAACCGCGCTACTAAGTGGCATATGGCGGTTAGTTCTACTGCCCTTAACCTCGTTACCAAGGGGGTTAGAGTGGTTAGCTCTACAATTCCTAACCCTGCAACTAAGTGAGATAAGGCTGTTAACTCTACAATCCGCAACCTCGGTACTGAGATAGAGTGGTTAGCTCCACAATCCTTAACATCGCTACTGAGATAGGACGGTTAGCTCTACAATCCCTAACCTCGTTACCACAGGGGTTAGAGTGTTTAACTCAACAATCTCAAAAATCGTTACTAAGTGGCTTAGAGTTGTTAGGTCTACAATCATTAACATCGCTACTAAGTGAGATAAGGCGGTTAGCTCTACAATCCCTAACCTCGCTACTAAGTGAGATAAGGCGGTTAGCGCCACAATCCACAACCTCGGTACTGAGATACAGTGGTTAGCTCTACAATCCTTAACCTCGTTACTAAGTGGTTTAGACTTGTTAGCTCTACAATCCTTAACCTCGCTACTAAGTGAGATATGGCGGTTAGCTCTACTATCCTTAACCTCGTTACCACGGGGGTTAGAGTGTTTAGTTCTACAATCCCTAACCTCGCTACAAAGTGAGATAAGGCAGTTAGCTCTACAGTCCGCAACCTCGGCACTGAGATAGAGTGGATAGCTCTACAATCCTCAAACTCGTCACTAAGTGGGTTAGAGTGGTTAGCTCTATTATACTTAACCTCGTTACTAAGTGAGATATGGCGTTTAGCTCTACTATCCTTAACCTCGTTACTAAGTGAGATATGGCGGTTAGCTCTATTTCCTTAACCACGTTACTAAGTGAGATACGGCTGTTAGCTCTACTGTCCTTCACCTCGTTACTAAGTGAGATATAGCGGTTAGCTCTATTATCCTTAACCTCGTTAATAAGTGGGTTAGAGTGGTTATCTCTACTATCCTTAACCACGTTACTAAGTGAGATACGGCGGTTAGCTCGACTGACCTTAACCTCGTTACTAAGTGAGATAAGGCGGGTAGCTCTACTATCCTTAACCTCGTTACTAAGTGAGGTAAGGCGGGTAGCTCTACTATCCTTAACCTCGTTACTAAGTGATGTCAGGCGGTTAGCTCTACTATCCTTAACCTCGTTACTAAGTGAGATAAGGCGGGTAGCTCTACTATCCTTAATCTCGTTACTAAGTGAGATAAGGTGGTTAGCTCTACTATCCTTAACCTCGTTACTAAGTGAGATAAGGCGGGTAGCTCTACTATCCTTAACCTCGTTACTAAGTGATGTAAGGCGGTTAGCTCTACTATCCTTAACCTCGTTACTAAGTGAGATAAGGCGGGTAGCTCTACTATCCTTAACCTCGTTACTAAGTGAGATAAGGCGGTTAGCTCTACTATCCTTAACCTCGTTACTAAGTGAGATAAGGCGGGTAGCTCTACTATCCTTAACCTCGTTACTAAGTGAGATGAGGCGGGTAGCTCTACTATCCTTAACCGCGTTACTAAGTGATATAAGGCGGTTAGCTCTACTATCCTTAACGTCGTTACTAAGTGAGATATGGCGGTTAGCTCTACAATCCTTAACCTCGGTACTGAGTGAGATCGAGTGGTTAGCTCTACTTTCCGTAACCATGTTACTACGTGAAGAAGAGTGGTTAGTTATACGCCCAGCCATTTTTCCTCCTGGAATGAACCTGGTTGTCATTTTTAGTATGGGCTGAATGAACCCTAGGGCCATTTGTCTCTCCAGAAGGAAAATACTTTTTTCTCTTTTCTTTCTACTTCCTGGCCGGAAATCCAATTCGTGTTCTTCTGGGTGAACTGATCATGCCTTTACTGCCTCAGCTATATAGGCCCTTAATTTGACAGGCATGTAATGCTATTTTAGGGAAATAAATTATTTACACAGGCTGGACCACCTTCTTCAATTATCAATCAATAAATTAATTTCCACTGATCACCATTTAGGGCTGTCGCGCAGGGGGCAGACAGTTGTTTACCTAGTCTTTTCTTAAATTTTTCAAAGGTCGAAGACCTCCCTTGGCAAATTACTCGATCCCTAATTTCTCTTCGTATAACTAATATTTTCCCTGAATTTGCTCTATTGAATTCAACCTTATCTTCATATTTCTGTATGATCTTCCTACTTTTGAAAACTCCGTTTTATATTATTCGTCTACTAATGTCATTCCATGCTATCTCTCGGCTGGCAGCTTAGTGCATACAACATAATTGAGCCTGTTCGGCTCCTTGTTCCCAAACCTTGCCTGCCCAAATTTTGCAATATTTTCGTAATATACTCTTTTGTCGAACGTTACCCAGAACAACGCTTGTTGCTTTCCTTTGGATCTCTTCCAATTTTCGAATCAAATAATCCTGGTGAGTGTAGATTCTTATCTCCTACCTATCTATCCATTAGTATCTAAAAATCTCATTCCTTGTTTTCCATCATATGAATTCCTTAGTCTCGTCTAAATCTCCGATCACCCTCCTATCAGTGTCCCTTCTACACCGTATTCCACGTATAAGAATCCCCATTCCCTTTAACTTATCTTGCGCTGCATTTTCCAGATCCTACTCATACCCAACTATGTTGGTACGTATTCTTGCTGGCCTTAAGTTGTTGTTACCAACGTAAAAAGTTACCACCTTCTCCTTACCCTACTCCTTCCTTTCTAATTTCCTTTGCATCTGCTTTATCCTAATTCTTGGAGCACACACCACCCTGGCTCCCTTTCCCCCACATACTTTCCCCACGCGCATAACAACTGAGTCCTCTATGACCGGCGACTCAACGCCACCCATCCTCTCTCCCCGCCTTCTCCTACTCTGCTTTATCTATCCTGAACATGACATACTTACTCCTCCTTTTTCTCCCTCTCATGACCCTGTTCCACTTCTATCTTATATCCGATACCCTACGTTTCCTTTTCCTATGTTTCTTCTTACTTCCCTCCTGCTCTGTAATACTTTCCTGTTTCTTACCTTCCCTCGGTGTTCCACCTGTAGTGACTTATTTTGAAACTCATGCTTTTCCTATATTTTCCTTTCCTCTTACCTCCTTCCTCCTCTGTAACACTTCCCTGTTCCTAAACTTCCCTCTGCCTTTCTAATAGAAGTGACTCACACCGTTTCCTCAATTGTACCTATCCCGAACTCTGTCCCTGTCTAGATCCCTTGATCCTCAATTACCTTCCCCTTAGAACATTATACCGGGCGAGTTGGCCGTGCGGTTAGAATAGCGCTGCCTGTGAGCTTGCATCCGGGAGATAGTGGGTTCGAATCCAACTGTCCGCAGGCCTGGAGATGGTTTTCCGTGGTTCCCCATTCACACACCAGGCAAATGCTGGGGCTGTACCTTAATTAAGGCCACGGCCGCTTCCTTCGCTCTCCTAGGCCTTCCCTACCCCATCGTCGCCATAAGACCTATCTGTGTCGGTGCGACGTAAAGCACATAGCAAAGAAGGAAGAATATTAGGCCATTTCTCTTCCTCAACTCTCACCTTCCTTCCTTTCCCTCCGGTATACCTACCGTATCCTGTACATTGTTTGAAGAAGACCTACCTACACTCCACTCCTCCGATAGAATTCCAGTTATCTCCCTGAAACACTCTATCTCATCCCCCAAACTGCTTAATGCCCGCTCACACCCACAGGCCCTTTACCATTCTTAAATCTTCTTCACGGAAATAATATGAAAATTTAACAAAATATAACCACGTATTCTGTGAACAATAAAAATATCAAAGGAAAGAAAAGCTGTATACTACACAAGGATTACACGCTAACAGAAGTGAAACTAACTGCCGAGTGCTGAAATATCGAAAGGAATGCACAAGAATTACACGGCAATAAATCTAGCAAGATACTACAGGATCCAATAACATAACTACAATACAATACTAAATAACTTAAACAATGGAAATGTGGTCAAAAATAAATAGTTAGACACTTCAAGCTCATTAAGTCTTGAGTTTTTTTTTTTTTCAATCTTGAAATTACCAGCGTTTCGCCCCAGTGCAGCGGTGGGCTCATCAGTTGGAATGCTACACCTTTCCAAGACAGTTTTCCCGCTACACGCTATAGGAATTAAAACTGCCCTTAAAAACTGAAAGGTCGAGTGTATAAAGATCGAATGTATAAAGATCGAATGTATAAAGAAAGTTGTCTAAAATATTTATTCAGTAACTTCTCTCGAAACCACGCCGGAGACTTGAACTACAAATATAGGAAAATGTTCTGGTTAATTTTTACTCGACTGTATGCCGACATGGTATATTTGCATAAGAAGAGCACCGTTAACTGTCTTCCCAGTGAAATGCCGTATATTCTCTTGAACATTTCTAGAAACAGAATGTTCAAGGCTATCATATTTTTTAAAAAAGAAATTACCATCTTTCCGATAGATGCAATGGATTCTGAAGTGCCGTGTCTAATACCTAGGCCAATACGAATGTAGAAACAACGTCGGGTGCAAATCCGTACAATAGTAGGTATTCTACCAACAAAACTACAGATATTTAAACAAAAAGAGGAATATAATTTCCTATATTTCCCAACCCAAAATCGAAACCAATCAATCCTAACCTTCGTAACGTATAGCACGTTACTTACCAACACCAACGGAACTGCTGAATGTATTTTATTTTTAATAAATTATCACTAATTTTGGTGTCCGGCTCCATGGCTAAATGGTCAGCGTTCTAGCCTTTGGTTACAGGGGTCCCGGGTTGGATTCCCGGCAGGGTCGGGAATTTTAACCTAATTGGTTAATTACACTGGCACAGGGGCTGGGTGTATGTGTCGTCTTCATCATCATTTCATCCTCATCATGACGCGCAGGTCGCCTACGGACGTCAAATCAAAGGACTTGTATCTCGCAGCCGAACTTGTCCTCGGACACTCCTGGCACTAAAAGCCATACGCCATCTCATTTTACTAATTTTGGTTACCTCTACAACGACCAAACTACGGATGAAGCATTTCCTACGCCCAATTACATTTGATATTCTAATTCGTAAAATTGGTATTTATAACTTAAATATCCACAGTACGTGAAATAATTCCTTAATTTGTTATAGATAATACTTGCTGAAGGTGATTGCTCGGCAATAGAAAGCTATAACCAAGACGGCTATGATCACGATATCAAGAGTCGTGTAGTAGCTGTTTACGTTACAAGGGCCGAAGAGAGATTTTCATATGAGACGGCTCGACCAGAATTTCGAAACCAATACGTGAAATACTTTTTCCAGCACAGCGTGCTATAAAGGGCGAATGACCTAAAATTTCTGTTTCCGATATTTCTGAAATGGAAGGTGCTATTGATGTGCTGTTTTAACAGAAATGAAGTGTAATCAAAGGCTCATAATTGCAGCCCATACACAGATGTTAATTATTATTAACATATTTATTAGTCCGCCTCTGTGGTGTAGTGGTCAGTGTGATTAGCTGCCACCCCCGGAGGCCCGTGTTCAATCCTCGGCTCTGCCACAAAATTTGAAAAGTGGTACGAGGGCTGGAACGGGGTCTACTCAGGCTCGGGAGGTCAAATGAGTAGAGGTGGATTCGATTCCAACCTCAGCCATCCTGGAAGTGGTTTTCCGTGGTTCTCACTGCTCCTCCAGGCAAATGCCTTGATGGCACCTAACTTAAGGCCATGGCCGCTTCATTCTCTCTTCCTTGTCTATCCCTTCCAATCTTCTCTTTCTCCACAAGGCTCCTGTTCAGCATAGCAGGTGAGGCCGCCTGGGCGAGGTACTGGTCTATTTTAGACTGTTACATTTTTCAAATGGAACAATGCCTATTAACATTAACAAAATAAAACTAAACTAAATCAGAATGCCAATGGTGTATTTTAAGGATTCTCGTGCAAGTAGTTTGCGAGCTATCCTGGTATGAAAATTGTAAGTACCGGCAATCGTCCACTCCATGTGTCAGCACTAACTAAAGAAAAAGTGAATAAACAAATTATTTGGATTCTGAAGAAAAGGGGGATTTGGCCTCCAACGGTTGTGCTCAAAATGACGATCACCAGCCTCAACACAATCTTCCAGTCTGCCATCTAAAGACTGATGCACACGTTCTAGCATTTCATCAGAAATTTCAACGCAGGCAGCAGTAATACGTCTTTTCATATCATCTGTGGTAGTCGGTATGCCCTTGTAAACAGTGTCTGTTAGCTTTCCCCAGAGAAAAAGTCTAAAGGTGAACGTGCCGGCCAAGATACAGGTCCGCTCTAGTACGTCGTCCACTATGCGCTCGCTGATACTGCATGTTCCTCCTAGTCTGCAGTGAAACGTCTTCTAACATCTGTGCAAGTTGGTCCATTAGGACGTTGAGATACTTTTGAGAATCTAGTGTGACTTCTATGAAATAATGGGCCTATGAGCTGATGGTTCACCATTCCACACCACACATTTAAACCCCATGGACGTTGATGGAACCTATGACGGTGGAGAATGCGTAGCGCACTTAACTGACTCATTCCAATTCCTCGTGCGAATGCACGGGAATTAACGTGCGGCTTTACAGCATCAGCAGCTTGAACATTAATTTCACCCTCTCTAAGCAAGAGGCTATGCGGTTTGGGTCACGTGGCTATCAGCTTGCATTCGGGAGACAGTGGGTTCGAACCCAACTGTCGGCAACCCTGAAGATGGTTTTCCGTGGTTCTCAATTTTCACACCGGGTAAATGCTGGGACTGTACCTTAATTAAGATCACGGATGCTTCCTTCCAAATTCTAGCCCTTTCGTACCCCATCGTCGCCATAAGACGTATCTGTGTCGGTGCGACGAAAAAAACACACCCTCTTCTCCAGTCAGTCGTTTGTTTCTGTTAAGTCTCCTAGAAGTTACAATTCCAGTTTTACGTAATTGGGTGAAGAGGTTCGCAAATAATTGTCGAGATGGGTGACGTCTATTGGGGTATCGTTCAGTGTACAGAGCACAAGAAGGAATAGCAGTCTTTTCTACGTTTTCCGTACTCCATTAATATCTCAGCTTTTTCAGCATTGGTAAATACCATCTTCAACCACGTCCTATTTCCAATTGCGCCGTCCCTGCGTCCAGCAGAGGACACATAAGATCCAAGTTAGCTTAACTGGCGATCGTAACGGTTAACATAATCATCTACCTGGGCTATGAGTTCCGAATGTTGAGAAAAACACGTCATATTGAACCTAAGGAATCCCTAAATCACGTCGAAGGACGTCTCCTACACGTTACTGGCTAGAATTCCTTATAACTATCAAGTTGTTACGACATACACACTTAAAAACTAGGTCGCTATACTATGATACACATTGAAAGAAGAATTCATGTTTCACATACCATATTTATTATGCATTCCTTTCATTCCAGGTATTGGACATTGTATTATTCTCCCTTAGACTCTAATTAAGGACTTTGCAGGCTTCATCTAAATATTATATTCATACTCGACGGGATTAGTCTTGAATTCCTAAAATATAATATATCTCCTATCAGAATGTTTGATGTAATTCCTAAATATTCCATTAAAATCCTCCATTACCACTATTTGGCTTAGAATACCTTTGTTTTCTTTTTTTGGTATGAAAGAAATAATAAAAAATGTCAGTATCGGACTAAGAAGTTGGTGAAGTTCACCATAAGTACGCTAGTGCTCAATATGTCCGACCTCAGTCGTGCCTAGTAATAGAATGATCATTTGAATTAAAATACTCCTCAACAAGAATATTGTATCTGTAATATATCAAGTGCTAGAGCCTTGATTGGTCGAAAAATTGACTAAAGTCAGGAATGAAATTCAACGAAAGATCATTAAGGTAAATTATCAAATTAAATATTACTAAGCCTTTAGCTCAGAAATGCTAAATTAGGAGTATAAGATTAGAAATGTTGGGTTCAAAATATTAGATTAAAAAGGAAATACTAGATTAAAAATATTAAATTGAAAATATTAGATTGGAAATACTAAGTTAAAATAAGGTTAGATGCATCAAACGAGAAATAATATTTACATTATAATACACTGTATATAAAGCTGTAGATCGAGGGTGGTTTTCAAATATGCAGGGCGCACTTTCATGTTTAGAACCAAATCTTATAAAATTGGAATCACAATCCTCCTATATTACATTTTGAAGCCTTCGAATTAATTGTTCTTTCTTAGTTCGAGCCTATATTGGCCTACTTAAATATGGTAATTCTTTTCTCTCTCAGTTCATAGTGATACAGATACACACTCAGATTAACTTGGGAGAATCCTTTCCTAGTATTATAACAAGTACTGGATCTTAAGAGGTATCAATGTTCATGTTTCTTTATTTTGCTGCGTGAATACTGATAAGTCCTTTTCTTAAATTAATGCATACGTTCAATAAATGATTTAACATAGTACCTGTAAGCTTAAATACTACTCTTAACCTGAGTATACTGGTTACTCTAAATGAGCACTAGTGCAATTTCATCACATTCTCTAGTGTATACTATCTTAGTTCCATCTGAAACGCATTGGCTAGTGTGATCTACTTTGTGTGAAAATTCTGTCACATGGTGATAACTCATGCACCTACAGTCAGCCATCAGTGATATGGGATTTTGCCTAAGAAGTATACTACATTCCTTTTACTTGAAAATAAATTCAGAATTGAAAAATATCTGTGGTGGTATGAACATGCTCGATTTCATCCTCCTAACCGTGAAATTATTGGTACTTTCAGGTATACTGGTTAACCAACAGGTGTCACTCCGATTATATATCAACCTATTTATGCTTGCTCACTAACGAAATAATCAAAGGAAACACAACGAACTCATTACCATTCCATAAAACTCAACTTCGAAACAATTAAGTCCACCACTACATAACCATGATCGTATTCACGACGAATCAATAACTATCACCATTCTTAATCACCAATCTCATATCAACATCTCTTTAAATACTACTCGTTAAACATATAACACATTTCATTTACCTAATATATTTTATTCTTCACTCTCACGAAGTATCTATTATTTCTACCATGGCTTGTGGACTCATTCACAACATTATGATCTCGATTCTGACATAACCCTAAATTATTGTAAACACACATATTCATCTGGCAAGCATTTCCTACGGATTGTCTAATTTGACATTCTTTGATTATAACCATCGCACACACATACCTGAGTTTACTCTTGACATGGTACACCATTTACCAACACGTTAGCGAAATCAACTTTTCTCACATTAAATGGATCATATTTCGAGCGTAGGCTTTTATCACTGACCGACCACCTATCTAGGGATTTGACATTTAGAATGTGAAGATTACCTGACCACCTCTAACCTAGTTCATAATCCACTATTTACGTCGTCTCATTATTTTTACACTGAATAACTCGGTAAACTTGTAATGAACAAAGAAAAGAACATCAATCATTAATACATTAGTTTAAAAGAAATACTTATCTGAATTTACGCATTTCCTGTAGCCGGTTATGTCCAGGTGACAGGACATATGGAGACGCCTCCTTTCATTTCCTTATGTAAACTGGGAAGGCTCGAATACGTCTCCTCTGGGCTTGGTCATCTTGCGGCAGGCAATATCATCTGACGGCGCTCACTTGGGCAGTCTAGCCCTTCATCTTCTTAGAACATCTTGCTCATTTCTGGACTAGTTGAAACAGAATAACATATAATTTTAATTAACTTTACCATCATAGGAAAAGCTGTGTTATTATCTGCTTATAGCGAAAGATTGTCTCCTTGAAAGAGTTGATTTTATCGACAACTAGAACTCTGGGGTAATGATTGAATATGCCCTTCGAAACAAACAGATTATGTTCAGATATTCTTTCTAGAGTTTACTATTGAAATCCCACTTCTTTAATTCTTTAGGTTTGACGATATCAAGTAATACGTCAGCAAAGGTTGTGGTGGCGTAAGCCTGTCGTAGCCTTGTACTTGGATTTCCACGTATTTAAATTTCGTGGAGCGAAATAAAAATCTTCTATTAATGATCTGCAGCGCAGCTATCAGTAAAATCCACTCCTTGTTTCCCCTGGATGAATCTCTTGTTGATACCTTCTTTATTTAGTAAACGATGTTGCTTTCCGTATATGATTCAGTTGAAAAGTAGCTCTCTTCCAATTTTTTCTTTTTCAATAATTGTCCGTAACAATCTTCTCCTTTCGTTCTTTTTGCACTGCCTCCTGTATCTTAATCCTTTCACAAGCGCCTGATGTAAATGTTGTCACCTTAGCTTGCGGTATCGCCAGACGTTTTGACATTTAGTATTCGGAAGTTTAGACTCCATCTTTGTTCTTACTACGGACGGAACTTTACGTGACAGTGAAATGGCACACAATGTTATTTGCTTTACGTCCCACAAACTACATTTTTACGCTTTTCGGAGACGCCGAGGTGTCGGAATTTAGTCCCGCAGCAGTTCTTTTACGTGGCAGTAAATCTAACGCCACGAGGCTGACGTATTTGAGCACCTTCTAATACCACCGGACTGAGCCAGGGTCGAACCTGCCAGCGCCCCAACCGTCCGAGCCACTCAGACCGGCCGTCCTACTTCTTCAACTATCACAAAGTATCTGACAAGGAAGTCCCAATGCAGTCATCGTACTGAAGTAAACAAACATAAGAACATAATAGCCTTGTAATTAAGCAGTTGAATGGAGCAGACAACTGTCGGTATTTATAATGTTCAAACTACGATAGCTAGTACACTACTTGTACTAAATCCTGAAAGAAACTCCATTGACATTCTAATTTACTCTGGTTTCATTTTGTTAATACCAGTAGGCAGGGCTCCCTTTGAAAAAATATTTCTTTCTAACATAATACATATTCTAATAATTATAAATATCTGTGTCTGGTCTACAGTTATGAGCCCTTGGTTACACTTCATTGCTGTGAAAACAGCACGTCAATAGCGCCTTACGTTTCAGAAATACTTGTGGTGCAAGTTTTAAGTGATTTCCGCCTCTGTGGTGAAGTGAAGAGTGTGATTAGGTGCCCGGGTTCGATTCCCGGGTATGCCACGAAATTGGAAAAGTAGTACAAGGACTGGAACGAGGTCCACTCAGCCTCAGGAGCTCAACTGAGTAGATGGGGGAGGGGGGTTCGATTCGAAGTGGTTTTTCGTGATTTCCCGCTTCTCCTCCAGGCAAATGGTATCTAACTTAAGGCCACGGCCACTTCCTTCCCTTTACCTTGTCTATCTCTTCCAATCTTCCCTATCCCCCCACAAGACCCTTGTTCAGCATAGCAGGTCAGGCAGACTTGGCGAGGTACTGGTCTTCCTCTCCAGTTGTATCCCTGACCAAAATTTTTACGCTGCATGACACTGCCCGTGAGGCGGTAGAGGTGGGATCCCTCGCTGAGTCCGAGGGAAAAACCAACCCTGGACAATATAAGGATTAAGAAAGAGAGACAGAAAGAAGGTAAGTTTTAAGTGATTCAACCTCTATCATGTTTCATATTCTTGTATGTTAATTTCTTGATTTTTATGTCAATTATGCTCAGTTAAGAGACCACCATTCAAACATTCGACGTCATCCATGAGAGAGTCGATATTATTTGAGAATAAGTCGATATAGGCCTATATATTGACTCACTCACACGACGCAGTGTAGCCATCAAGTAATAACAAATAATAATATTTGCTTTACGTCCCACTGACTACACAGTTCAAAAAAATTAAGCGAACATGTTTTGTGATGATGATGATGATGATGATGCTTGTTGTTTAAAGGGGCCTAACATCGAGGTCATCGGCCCCTAATGGTAAGAAATGAAATAACAAAAAATTCAGATTCATCCACTGACCAAAATGAAATAAAAAATGTCATGAAAAATGAATGGATGGACATGAACCCTACAAAAAACAAAACAAACAAACAAAAACAGTGGATCAGACACAAGAAAAGATCGTGAATAATAGTATTACTGACAAAGGGACCACTTATAAAGCACAATGATGCTTGATGTCAATAGGGGTGCAAAATCCACGACTAAGGCCCCACAAAATGGTACATGTCGCGAGTAAAGTAGAACCATGGTATTTGTCATTTTGAGGTACTAATCAAAAGTAGCGAAGACTCACGGTGTTCCACACAAGATGGCACTACTCACAAGTACTGTACTTCGTACAGGTAACGCAGACCTATGGTGTTTCGCACACAATGGCGCCACTTACAGCCAACGCAAACCAATGAGTTTCCTCATCTAGGTGTACTAGTCACGGGTGCCGGTCCCAAGGGCCCCGTGGTGTTCCTCACATAGTGAGTACTAATCACAGGCAACGCAGACCCACGGTGTCGCTCATATAGTGGTACAACTCACAGGCTACGCCCAGACCCGCGGTGTTGCCCACATGGGCACAACGCACGGGTACTGAAATCCACCAGGCCAGGCTTTTTACTCCAACTAATCACAAACCTATTTCGTACCAAGTTAGTGATACTACTCGCAAGTACATGCAACCCATGGTGTTCCCCGCATGATGGTACGAATCAAGAGTAGTTTCATGGTTCTAATTCAATCATCCCTTGGTCGCCCCTTGTAGTCGCCTCTTACGACAGGCAGGGGATACCGCGGGTGTATTCTACATGTGCGTCCCCCACCCGCAGGGGGTAAACATGTTTTGTAACGTCTGGTATGTGAACATGAATATGGTAGATGGGGTTCCAATGGTCGTACAGCATACCTTGAAAGCTTAGCTACTCAGGGTATGTCAAGTCGAAGTTATACTCCACCTTTAGGCGTAGCCATGCATTAAACTGTCAGATGACCCCTCAAAACAAAGTGAATAGCGGTGCGTCCGTGTATCGTTGTGAGGTACACAGACTACTGCCGTCATTTGAACACGTTGTACGTCAACCAGCACATCCCATGAGATATCTTAACGAGGTTCAAGTCGCAAGGGCCGTCACTTTGATCCAGGAAGGATGGACTTGTGTTGCTGTGGATCTCAATGTCTCTCCGTCAGTTATTCAACGCTTGTGGGATCGCTACAGTGAGACAGGCCAGTTCACAAGGAGGATTGGACAAGGTCATGGACGCATGACAACCCCACAGGATGACCGATATCTGACCATCTGTGCGTTGCGGCGTCGTTCAGCAACAGCCACGGAATTGCAACAAGACCTCAGGAGGGTCACTGGAGTCACGGTGTCTGACCAGACAGTAAGGAAGGGGTTAAGAAAAGTGTCCTTACGACCCAACGTCCTGTTCGAGTGCCCCGTTTAACGCAGCAACATCGCGCAGCTCGCCTTCTGTTTGCCCGTACCCACGTCAACTGGCAACTTCGCCAATGGAGACCTGTGTTGTTCACAGACCAGTCCAGATTTCCCCTGACACAGCGTGATGGACGTCAACGTGTATGGAGACGCCGTGGTGAGCAGTACATGCCAAATGTTGTCCAGGAAGGCGACCGATTCAGACAAGGTTCTGTGATGGTGTGGAGTGGCATCAGTATTTATGGCCGTACGAATCTTATTTTTTTTAAATGTTATTTGCTTTACGTCGCACTAACTACTTTTACGGTATTCGGAGACGCGTACGTACGGATCTTCTCGTCGTCCGTGGTAATCTTACCGCTGCGGGGTACATCCAACAGATACTGCTACAGCATGTGTTGGTTGCTGCATGCGGTGTTGGCCCTGAATTAGTACTCATGCACGACAATGCCAGGGCTCATGTAGCGCGCATCATCAGAGCTGTCTTACGAGAACTGGACATTCAAGAGATGGAATGACCAGCAGTGAGCCCGACCTTAATCCCATCGAGCATGTGTGGGATAGGCTTGACAAAAGTGTTCGTGGGCGTCCTGTCCCACCACAGACACTCCAAGACCTCGAAAAGGCTCTCATTGAAGAATGGGACCTGATACCGCAACGTGACCTCCGTCGACTTATACGAAGTTTGCCACGTAGGTGCCAAGCTGTGATAAATGCTCGTGGAGGGCATACACCATACTGAAGCTCTCGAACTGTGATAAAAATCCACCCTGGAGGACTGTTATAATTTTGTTTTCGACCCTATTTGGACATTTCCGTTTGTGTTCTGAAAATGAACGCAAATCCACCGAAGTTATTTTGTATACTCAACGGCAAAGAATGAAGGTTTAGATGGTAATATGCCCGAGTGTGAGGTATTGTTTTGTGGAGCATGGCATACGTTCAAAAACATATTCCCTTAATTTTTTTGAACTGTGTACTTTTACGGTTTTCAGGGAGGCCGAGGTGCCGCAATTTAGTCTCACAGGAGTTCTTTTACTTGCCAGTAAATCTACCGACACGGGGCTGACGTATTTCATCACCTTCAAATACAACCGGACTGAGCCAGGATCGAACCTGCTAAGTTGAGTGCAGAAAAACAGCGCCTCAACCGTCTGAGCCACTCATCCCGGCTAGCCCTCAAGTAAGGAGGCCTATCTAAGTAACTGTTTTACACGCATTGAAAAATGTTTTTATGTTTGTAGAAATTTGAGTGCCGTAAAAATTCTTCTTTCCACATTGTTTTGAAGGACGTAATTGAAATTCAACATAGAAAAAAATTAAATCACAAACTTGCTTGCTTTGTTTGTAACTCTGATTTCAAGGAGACTTCCAACCATAACGTGTGAAGGTGAATATACAGTACTTCCTTACTTACTTAATCTGTTTTCTTTCCAGGGTTGGTCTTTCCCTCGGACTCAGCGAGGGATCCCACCTCTACCGCCTTAAGAGCAGTGTTCTGGAGCGTGAGACATTTGGTTGGGGGATACAACTGGGGAGAATGGCCAGTACCTTGCCCAGGCGGCCTCACCTGCTATGTTGAACAGGGGCCTTGTGGAGGGACGGGTAGATTGGGCGGGATAGACAGGGAAGAGGGAAAAGAGCGGCTGTGGCCTTAAGTGAGGTACCATCCCGGCATTTACCTGGAGGAGAAGTGGGAAACCACGGAAAACCACTTCCAGAATGGCAGAGGTGGGAATCGTATCCACCTCTACCCAATTGACCTCATGAGGCTGAGTAGACCCCGTTAAAGCCCTCGTACCACTTTTCAAATTTCGTGGCAGAGCCGGGAACCAAACTCGAGCCTCCGGGGGTGGAAGCTAATCACGCTAAACACTACACCACAGAGGCGGACAGTAAGGTACAAGCTAAACAAAATTCACGATAATTTTACAAGTAGAAATGGATTTTATTAAGCGTATTTGTTATTGCACTTCATTACCCATGATTTCAGGGCAAATGCTCGACAGTGAAGTGTGATGTAGGGGTAAGGCACAGGAGTGTAAATGCAGAACACTTGGAGCTCGATTCCCGGTTGAGCTGATAACTTTTACTGTATAATAAGTGAATATAACTTTCAGTAAAAGAATACCTATTAAGTGAAAGGTGCGGAGCAGGCAATATGAACAACTGAGAAGAAGGTGCCATGGCGGAGACAGTCCGATGGAAAAACTAATCCGGGACGGTAAACGAATTAAGAAGGAATTTAGGCCTACTATCGACTATGCTAAACAGGGGTCCTGCGGGTGGATGGGAAGATTGAAAGGGATAGACAAGGAAGAGGGAAGGAAGCGGCCGTGGCCTTAAGTTAGGTACCATCCCGGCATTTGGCTGGAGGAGAAGTGGGATACCATGGAAAACCACTTCGAAGATGGCTGAGGTGGGAATGGAACCCACCTCTACTCAGCTGACCTCCCGAGCCTGAGTGGACCCCGTATCAGCCCTCGTACCACTTTTCAAATTTCGTGGCAGAGCCGGGAATCAAAACCGGGCCTCCGGAGGTGGGAGCTAACCACACTAACCACTACACCACAGAGGCGGACGAGAAGGTGAAATCCTCATCAATATTTCTTCCTCTTCCAGACGCTCATAGTTGATTTTGTCTGCCTGATGGCCTTAATAGTCAAGGCGTCAAGTCTAATGCGGTCTGGCATCGTGGTTAACCAGTTCGAATCCCGTTGGTGGAAAAATATCACCACCATAACAATGTTGGCGGCAGGGTAGGAGCGGTGGTGGTGTACAGTTTATAATCACTAGATTGCGTGTCAAAAGCCTGGCCTATCCGCAGTGATCATTTGGAGTGATGACATATGCCACTGTTGATGGTGATTCGTCCGTCGGATGAGGACATAAAACCTTGAGCGGAACTCTTTGTGCTATTCGACAGTAGTAAGTTATCTGCAGACAACGGGTTTCGTCCTCTCTCTACCTCACTATCAACATCATCATCCCACGTCCGGCTCCATGGCTAAATGGTTAGCATGCTGGCCGTTGGTCACAGGGGGCCCGGGTTCGATTCCCGGCCGGGTCGGGAATTTTAACAATAATTGGTTAATTTCTCTGGCACGGGGGCTGGGTTTATGTGTCGTCTTCATCATCATTTCATCCTCATCACGACGCGCAGGTCGCCTATGGGAGTCAAATATAAAACCTGCATCTGGCGAGCCGAACTTGTCCTCGGACACTACCGGCACTAAAAGCCATACGCCATTTCATTTCATCATCCCACGCCTAGATGTGCAGGTCGCCCTTAGGTGTCAAATAGATAGACGTGCACCATACACTCTCAGCACTAAAAGTTGTTCGATAAGTGAATAAATAAATAAATAAATGATAATGTATATTTTATCTTCTGTACGTTGTTATGCCTATCAGTCGAGTTTCTTGTTAGGTATCTAAGCACAGCTGGGCTGAGTGGCTCAGATGGTTGAGGCGCTGGCGTTCTGACCCCAACGTGGCAAGTTCGATCCTGGCTCAGTCCGGTGGTATTTGAAGGTGCTCAAATTCGTCAGCCTCGTGTCGGTAGGTTTTCTGGCACGTAAAAGAACTCCTGCGGGGCTAAATTCTGGCAGTTTGGCGTCTCCAAAAACAGTAAAAGTAGTTAGTGGGACGTAAATTCAATAACACTATTACTATTAGCTGTCTAAACAATCTGTTTACGAATTTTTCGTTTCATTTCTATCGAACAAGTGCTTATTTTTCGTTGTCTTTTATCCTCCGGGTTCGGCCGATCCTCTTTGAGGATATCACCTCATTACCGCCCTTAGGTAGTGTCCTGGAGCTTGACTCTCTCTCTGAATAAGGCTACAGCTCGGGAGGAATTGGCCCTTCGTCCAGGAAGCCTTTAGCTACGACATGATATTCACGTTTTATTATAGTGGAAAACAACGGAAAAATATGTTGAAGATTGCAATTTCTACTTCATTGCTTTCGTGAAGCTGAGTTGAATGATTTTTTAAAATATTGTTTAATTTGACACAGTCAATTTCAAACTGACTGAAAATCCTAAGTTGTTGTTTTATGATGATAGTACTACTACTACTACTACTACTACTACTACTACTACTACTACTACTACTAACAATAATAATCCGGCTCCTTGTCTGAATGGCGAGCGTAGTGCCTTCGGTTCATGGGGCTCCGGGTTCGATTTGATTTTAGCCATGTTTCGTTAGTTCATGTAGCTCTGGGGCTCGGTGCTTGACACACCTTCACCTTCTCAAAAACACCATACCCCTAACCACCACAGAAACACCCAATAGTGAATAAATTACATCCCTCTACATAGGGTTAGCCGGCCGTAGTTCTCCAATTTATATGTGGCCTGTAAAAGGTATCAAGTTTCCCCCAGTCCTTACTATAACCCATTGAGCTTTCATTGTTTTCTCCATTTCCTACCATCCTGGATGTGCTCGCATGACTTGCTATCCGAGGGTCTCTGTCTTGTTGTGTCCACTGCAAATCTGACTCACGCTTTTCGATAGCTTTAACGATATTTGTGAGCAAATGAAGGATATTTTGAGAGGCATGTCAGAGAAAACAAGAGCATGTCGACCTATGTTGGAGTAGAGACAATTTGTTTTACCACTTCTGGGAGCTGTCTTGCTGAGATCTTAAAAGCTTGCTCGGTTCACACGAAAAGCTGTGGCCCAGAAAGCCAGCGCTCTACCGCCTGAGACACTAAACCCTACACCTGAAACATAAATTTTGAAAGAGGCAAGTTCTGAGCACGTGCTCCATAAATTTTCGGACTGCCAGTGAAACCTATTCTAAAAGGTAAATGTTTGGAAGGAGGGTTCAAGAAAGCTAACTTCTCGTCTTCTCTGAACTAAACAGTGTGTGAGATATACACGGTGAGAGGAATCGATATCTACAGATAAAGCTGGGATTTCCGGAAAACACTTTAATATATCTCTACTATAACGGGTGAGGAAATGAAATTTAATGTGCTTGATTTGAACAGCAAACAATGTAAAGGAATTGGTTGTAACACATGAACCCTTCTATTACTCTCATGATAATGGATCATTCACGAATTCTCATTGCCGTACTGTTTTGAATGTTTAGAAAGATATAACGCCATTGGATCATAACTTACCAGCCTAAGCTTATGGTGGTGAGTTGAGGCTGTGAGCAAGGCAGCTATGATCGTGTTTCCCACATCCTTGAAATAAAACACCCCTCTTTTCCAATCTCAGGTGACCATATATTGGAGAGAAAGTAACGTTTTTTGTATCCTCCTTGATTTTAAAAGAAGATAAAGGTCAAACATAGCACAGCAAACAAAATATAAAATGTTTTCTCGGGTCCCGAAACAAACTCTGAATTTATTAATGAATTTGGACTTGTACTGAAACTAAATTAGTAATTACCATATACATCTGATTGTATTTGAAACATTATTTCCTTCTATCTCTACCTTCAGTCCTTTTGGGTCTCCTTCCTTTCTTCCTTTCCTCTCTTCAGTCTTTTCTTTCCTCCCTTTCCTATTTTGGCGTTCCTTCCTTCGTAGTAGATATCATTGCTTCATGTAATGAGCTGAGAACAACTTGTTCGACAGCCTCGTATACGTAGGGTGTGTGTGGAAGCTATCTGATGATCTGTGTGGTTGTGTTGTTCGTACTGACCTGTACTGTTATAATTATTTGAGGCTGTGATTTGGATGGCTACGACCCTTACTCACATGTTAGGTATCCTCCATTGATTGAGAAGGGAAAACTACTTAATATTCTTCTAGGATACCCGCGCGTTAGATTGATATCTATTTCGTCTCTCAGCTATGTTACGTAAGGCTACATGCACCCCTCAAACCAGTCTTGAATTCGTGGCAGATTCGAGAGTCGAATCCCAACAAACTGGGTGTGAGGCTACTATGCCAAACACCAGTCTATTAAAATGATCACCCTTCCATCCATACTTAGGTATCATCCGTAGATGCATAACAATGAAAATGTTTATTTTCAGAGACACTGAACCGTAACGTTCCCACTAAAGTAGTGATGGCTAGGGGACCTCATCATTAACTTATCGACAATAGTTCGGAAAATCAGTCAATGCAAGTGAGATTTTCGTATTGAAATGTCACCCCGCACATAAAACTATGGGTCTTATGGCTTATCACTTAAGATAATAGTCCAACAGTGTCCAGTATGACAAGACCGGAAGCTTATCTCCAGTCCTCATTGTAGCCGGTTAAAGGTTCTGGAGGATGCCATTCCTTGAGGTCATTAGGCGCATTCCTAGGAAGCAAAGGGTTGGACTGCTCCCCCTACCCCTCGCTCGCTACATAAGAATGTGAGAGAAGGCGAGCCGACAAGGTGGGAGGTTGATGAACTCCACATATTCTACATCTTCCCCTTAGCTAGACAGCCTTCCCACCATCGGTAGATATTAGAAGAGCTGCATATTTCTCAGGGCGTCGTGTAAATCCACCAGCTTTTAACACTATTGAATCTCATTATTGACCACACATTTGGAGAAGTTCCTTAAGGTTTAAGTAACAGTTTTGAAGAGGTGCCTCGGGATAGTGCACGGCAGCCATTGTTTGAGGTGGCGCACGAGTACAGGATTCAGAGACACCACCACTAGAAGACTGGGTCATCATGAATTTCTGTTTAATTATCTAAAAGATAATGTTTATATAATTAACATCCTTTCAAGTGTTGTAGATTTTAGGAGACGCCGAGTTGTCGTAGTTTAGTTCCACAGGAGTTCTTAAACGTATCGGAAGTCAACGACACGGTGTTGTCATATTAAAAAACCGTCAAGTACCCCTGAAATTGTAGCAATCTTCAGTGGCAAGCAACTCTGACACGGGTTTAAAAACCGCGGGGCCCCGAGCTGGGTCCTGGCTCCTCATCTTCATTTCATCCTTCGTGTCTGATTTACTCTCCTACTCTCTTTCATCCGATCACATTGGTATATCCAAGGCTATCTGTCTGTTAGGTCATCAGCCCAGAGGCTAGTTGGATCCTCAAACAGCACCACCAAAGGTTATGCGGTTATAAGGAAACCCAAAAACCAATGGCAGCACCAAAATGAGGCGTACTAGGCAAGATGAGGAGTGAGGTAGTTTGCCATTGCTTTCCTCACTGGGTCAGAAAGTACTATTGCAGCACGACTGACCCTATGAGCAGCACCTTTCATAACACTCAGATGTAATAGTCATGCTCTGAATGTCATTATTCAGCACTACCCATACCCCAGCAACTTCCATATTGTCACAGCCATGGATGTTGACTGGGGCTTCGGTGGAAGCTACACTTTACTCTGGCCTGCGCCAAGAGATGGATGCAAAAGTACTGTATCCATCAAGAAATGACAGCAGGCAGATCCAAGGCTAGAATGTCTTTATTTTGCCTGTCATTATGGAAACTTATTTTTTATAAACCGACCCACCGAGTCGTGTAGATGGTTAGGCGGTGGCCTGTATGTCGAAGCCAAGATCAGTTGCGCAGGTGATTAGTCGTTGTCATTCTTTTCTCATAATAGCGATTTTGAGACCCGTTGAGGTCCTTGACATTTGAGAGTATTTACGCGTCAACTCCATGTCATTGGCTTTCGTCGTATAAAAGAACTTCTATGGAGCAATATTTTGGACACCTCCACGTCTCTGAAAGTGTATAGGAAATTAAAGAACGTTTAGGTAACACAGTAATACATGTCTTAAACGTAACCTCCATTATGCGGAAACGCGTCTTTAACGGAGGAAGACCGGGCGAGCTGGCCGCACGGTTAGGGGCGCGCAGCTGTGAGCTTGGATCTGGGAGATAGTGGGTTCGAACCACACTGTCGGCAGCCCTGAAAGTGGTTTTCCGTGGTTTCCCCTTTTTCACACCAGGCAAATGCTGGGGCTGTACCTTAATTAAGGCCACGGCCGCTTCCTTCCCACTCCTAGACCTTTCCTCTCCCATCGTCGCCATAAGACCTATCTGTGTCGGTGCGACGTAAAGCAACTAGCAAAAAAAAAAAAAAAATTACGGAGAAAGTCCCTTGATTTGGGCATAAAATGTAAAGCAAAGCACTCTGGATTAAGCAGAACTATCAAACGCGGAACTGGAATCCAAGATATTTCCTTAAACGGAACATTTCCAATCCTTCAGGACTATTTGATTGATATTTCAACCATCATATACAATGTAAACGGTCTTTTTTTTTCTTCTGCCATTTGCTTTACGTCGCACTGACACAGATAGGTCTTATGGCGACAATGGGGTAGGAGAGGCCTAGGAAGTGGAAGGAAGCGGCCGTGGCCTTAATTAAGGTACAGCCCCGGCATTTGCCTGGTGTGAAAATGGGAAATCACGGAAAACCATCTTCAGGGCTGCCGACAGTGGGGCTCGAGTAAACGGTCTGTAATGAAAGGAAAGTTACTGTACATCGTACAGTAGGTTCCTTTTCTCCCAGTCCCTTTGTGTCCTTTACCCACGTGAAGATGGGTGAATTAGAATCAAGTATTTTCATCTTAAGCCCAACTGTGAGACAAATAGAAATTAATGAATTTAATAACAATAAAAAATAATTACATACTAACTCGTAGTAGACACTTGAAAACACGTCATATACTCGTATTAACAGTATACATTAAATTGATCACTCTTCTTACCGGCACAGTAGACACTTGGAAAGCCAAACACTATCGGATACACTATATTCATAAATGTCCTTCGATCGACTGGACCGCCTGGAAAATCCACTTTCTGTATGGTTCACTACTCTTCTAATAACTGTCAGTTGTCCGACTCGTTGGCTGAAAGGTCAGCGTACTGGCCTTTGGTTCAGAGGGTCCCGGGTTCGATTCCCGGCCGGGTCGGGGATTTTAACCTTAATTGGTTAATTCCAATGGCACGGGGGCTGGGTGTATGTGTTGTCTTCATCATCATTTCATCCTCATCACGACACGCAGGTCGCCTACGGGAGTCAAATAGAAAGAACTGCACCTGGCGAGCCGAACCCGTCCTGGGATATCCCGGCACTAAAAGCCATACGACATTTATTTATTTAACTGTCAGTTGTCTTCAGAGTGCCAGGCTGAGTGGCTCAGACGGTTGAGGTGCTGGCTTTCTGACCGCAACTTGGCAGGTTCGATCCTGGCTCAGTCCGGTGGTATTTGAAGCTGCTCAAATACGTCAGCCTCGTGTCGGTAGATTTACTGGCACGTAAAAGAACTCCTGCGGGACTAAATTCCGGCACCTCGGCGTCTGAGAAAACCGTAAAATTAGTTAGTGGGTCATAAAGCCAATAACATTATTATGTCTTTAGGGTTTACCAACTTATGAAGATGCCGTACTATTTTAAAGGAGGTACAGTAATTCGCCTTACGATGGGATGATTCAGTTATGTTCCGTCTAATTTCTGAGGCTTAAGTTTTGGTGGAAATTCAATCAAGAGTAAGACAACGGCAGTTCAGAAATATTTATTTGAATGCCGGAGATTGTGAAGTACAGTACTGGACCGGTAAGAACATTTATAAATATAGTGTATCCAATAGTGTTTGGCTTTCCAAGTGTCTATTGTGCCGGTAAGAAGAGTGATCAATTTAATGTATACTGTTAATACGAGTATATGACGTGTTTTCAAGTGTCTACTACGAGTTAGTATGTAATTATTTTTTATTGTTATTAAGTTCATTAAGTTTTATTTGTCTCACAGTTGGGCTTAAGATGAAATTACTTGATTCTACTTCACACATCTTCACGTGGATAAAAATAATTAATACGTTTCTGAAAATGCAGGTAAATGGGCGCCAGAAGTCACTGAAGAGTCCCTCAATTGTAAATAATAATAATAATAATAATAATAATAATAATAATAATAATAATAATAATAATAATAATAATAATAATGTTGATGTTGCAGAAATCAAGACAGCCGTGTATTAAACGTGAAATCACTTTCTTCGTCGCATTTATAACTTTCTGCCATTTCTCCTAGTAGTTGTTAACCAACGAGACTTAATGATTATGTCACATAGATTGCCTTCCTTGGATCTCGTTCAGCACGAGGTCCTGATGTACTACTGTCATCCTTCTCTGCCCCTAGGGCAGGCTCGTAATCTCCAACTTCCTTGTCGAGGTATCAAATTTGTACTCATAAGTGATAACCAGTCAGGCATTACCTAGCAACACATGACCAGTGACCTAGTAACGAAGTGTGTCCAACAATATTTGGACCGAGCCCGATAGCTGCAGTCGCTTAAGTGCGGCCAGTATCCAGTATCCGGAAGATAGTGGGTTCGAACATCAGTGTCGGCAGCCCAAAAGATGGCTTTCCCCGGTTTCCCATTTTCACACCCGGCGAATGCTAGGGCTGTAATTAAGGCCAAGGCCGCTTCCTTTACACTGCTAGCCCCTTCCTGTCACATCGACGCCATAAGACCTATGTGTGCCAGTGCGACGTAAAGCAAGTTGTAAAATATATTTGGCACACATTACTACTTATGAAATACAATACTGTATTATGATCCAGTGCTGAAGTAAATAATGTAGCGACCACCGACGTTTTCAAGAACCGTGCCCTTAACTAGAACACTCGAATGACAGCATATCAAGAACCCACCTCCTTGACCACACGCTTGTATATACCCTCTTCTGATTCAAATTTATTTCCATCTGCCCAACTATTCCTAGAGTAACAACTAGATGTTGCTTAATTTAGAAATATTTCAACCTATCACTGCTTAAATCGTTCAATCACATTGTCATTATATAAAATTATATATTCTCTGTTTGTAGCATGTGGACAGTCCGCCTCTGTGGTGTAGTGGTTAGTGTGATTAGCTGCCACCCCCGGAGGCCCGGGTTCGATTCGCGACTCTACCACGAACTTTGAAAAGTGGTACGCGGGCTGGAACGGGGTCCACTCAGCCTCGGGAGGTCAACTGAGTAGATGTGAGTTCGATTCCCACCTCAGCCATCCTGGAAGTGGTTTTCCGTGGTTTCCCCACTTCTCTTCCTGGCAAATGCCGGGATAGTACCTAACTTAAGGCCACGGCCACTTCCTTCCCTCTTCCTTGTCTATCCCTTCCAATCTTCCCATCCCCCGCAAGGCCCCTGTTCAGCATAGCAGGTGAGGCCGCCTGGGCAAGGTACTGGTCTTTCTCCTCAGTTGTATCCCACGACTCAATGTCTGAAGCTCCAGGACACTGCCCTTGAGGCGGTAGAGGTGGGATCCCTCGCTGAGCCCGAGGGAGAAACCGACCCTGGAGGTCAAACGGATGAAGAAAGAAAGAAAGCATGTGGCCTCGGGCAACTACACTTTAACAGCTGCGTTCCAAAATTCTCGGATTTTGCAAATATGGTACAATGACCTACCTATACAGACTGATTTACTATATATAATATTAAATTACTTACAAGTTGTTACGTAAGTAGGCCTAAATATAAATGTACCTGTAATTAATTGCGGCTTAATAAATTACTTATAATTTGCCACATAATTAGACATATAAATGGAATGAATTGTAACATATTTGAATTCTTACAGCGGTGTGACATGGTAACTTATATATTACTAATAGATAAGGTACATTATTTTCCATTACCTTTATTAAAAGGGAGGCTGACCATAGTGGAAATACTTCCCGTCCGCTTGCGATTCCATTGACGACAGGTTTTACAGCATGTCGCGTATGTGATCAGTGTACGAGAAAATATTCTGGCGCAGCCAATTGGCATTTACCTTACTCTTTTCCATGACAGTACACCTCTTGGGAAGCCCTGACCTCGAACAATGGACATTTAAGGATGCTTAAATTCGTGAGACCTGTGTTATTAAATTTATTGATGCATTTAATAACGCGTCTTTAGGGCACTGACACACTGGCATTTCTTAAAACTGACGGTAGTTGAAGAAATGATGAAATGAAATGGCTTATGGCTTTTAGTGCCGGGACTGTCCGAGGACAAGTTCGGCTCGCCAGATGGAGGTCTTTTGGTTTGATGCCCGTAGGCGACCCGCGCGTCATGATGAGGATGAAATGATTATGAAGACGACACATACACCCAAGCCCCCGTGCCAGCGGAATTATCCAATTATGGTTAAAATTCCCGACCCTGCTTTGAATCAAACCCGGGACCTCTGTGACCAAAAACCAGCACGCTAACCATTTAGCCACGGAGCCGTACGAAAAAATGATAAGCTCATAGCATTATTGTTGCGCTTTCTAAACGGATCCTCATGGTTTTTTCGATAGAAATCATCTTCTTTTCCTTTTTCTACTTGTGAATGGATGTTCAAATATTCTCAGAATTTCCCTGCGTCTGTCGTAAGGAGGCAATTCAAGGGGCATGGTGCTGTAATCAACCTGGTTACAGTGTACTCTAGGTAACGACACCGCGAGGGATGGCAGCTTGTAAACTCGTGAAGTGATGCTTCTGCAGAATTCTTTGGATTTTCCTTCATATTATTAATATTTAAGACGATACGTGACCTCCCTCCAGACTCGAACCTAACTCCCTCACTTTGCGAACGGGTGCTTCTGCCACAGGAGGGAATCACATTATGCTTGGTGAAATAGTGTTGTCCGCGTCTGTGGTGTAGTGGTTAGTGTGATTAGCTGCCACCCCCGGAGGCCCGGGTTCGATTACCGACTCTACCACGAAATTTGAAAAGTGGTACGAGGGCTGGGACGAGGTCCACTCTGCCTCGGGAGGTCAAATGAGTAGAGGTGGGTTCGATTCCCACCTCAGCCATCCTGGAAGTGGTTTTTCGTGGTTTCCCACTTCTCCAGGCAAATGCCGGGATGGTACCTATCTCAAAGCCACGGCGCTTCCTTCCCTCTTCCTTGTCTACCCGTTCCAATCTTCCCATCCTCCCACAAGGCCCCTGTTCAGCATGGCAGGTAAGGCCGCCTGAGTGAGGTACTGGCCATTCTCCCCAGTTGTATCCCGACCCAGTTTCTGAAGCTCCAGGACACTGCCCTTGAGGCGGTAGAGGTGAGATCCCTCGCTGAGTCCGAGGGAAAAACTATCCCTGGAGGGTAAACAGATTAAGAAGAGGAAGATATAGTGTTGCTTATCATATCCTACATTTCTGCTGCCCTTGCGTAACTGCTGTAACTACGTGAAACGAAGAACTAATTCCACCATGAATTCTCACTGTAGCCTTATCGTCAGCATAACTAGTTCAATATAGGTGAGATAATGGTGTTTATCATCGAAGAGTATGAGAAATGCTCGTACATTACACATTTTCCGGATTTGAGGAATATGATAGGCCTATAGTCCGTAATGGATCGGGTACCTCTACACTCGCGTGTGTAAAGGTGGATAGAATGAATTTGCAACTGTATCTCCCAGTCATGTTAGCTAGAGAATCTTCCCACCATCGGTGGAAATCGAAAAAAATATATATATTTCACAGGACGTCGTGTAAATCCGCCAGCTTTTAACGCTGTTGAATCTTGTAACTGGCTACACATTTGTAGCCTTATTATCAGCTCATCTTAGACGCTGCAATGGAAGTACTTTGACCTTCGCATGTTAACACCTCTCAAGAACAACTTATACAATGTATGGAAATAAAGGAGTTTCAATATTGGTAGAATGCAATATTTAATGAACGAACAAGTACAATTGCATTACATGCCTTCAATGTAGTCACCCGAAAAGTATATTACCTTTTGCCAAATGTCGGAAAAGCTGTATCTGTGGGTCAGTGGTAGAGTGTCGGCCTCCGGATCCCAAGATAGCGAGCTCAAACCCGGCAGAGGTAGTTGGATTCTTGACGGGCGGAAAAAGTCCATTTAACACGACGTCGGCATCTAAAAGATATCTGGTGACACATTTGGTGTTTACCCGGCAAAATTCATTAAACTCTCAGCCACAGACCCCCAGGAGAGTTTCGGTTTACTTGGTCTGCCATTTAGTAGGCCTAGAGAAAAACGGAACTTCGAAATTGACGAGCAGACAGCTACATGGCGTCAAATTAAAATGTCTACACACGGTAGCTGAGGTCATATTGATTATCATTATTTAATGTCGGGAAACCGTTGGCAAGGCGTTCTCTGTTGATGACAGAGACGGAGCGCCCTGCTGCGCGGAGTACGGTTGCTACGTCAGGAAATCGGAGCGGTTTCTTCAAATTCGGAAACAGGTCAAAGTTACAAGGACTCATGTCTGGTGAGTATACAGAGTGCTCCAAGACCTCTCAATGCCATCGTTGCAATAAAAGATTGACAGTGTTTGCAACGTGTGTTGTCATGCAACAGAGTAATCATCTCGCAATGAACGTGGACTAGTGCACCGCATGACAGACGCAGATATTGCCGCAGAACTCGACCTGTTCATGGTTTGTTCCTGAGTAAGAACATCACCCTCGTAGTCCTCTGCCACTATCAGAATAAGCTTCACTCGACTGGGTTCCTATCGACAAATCTGTGGACGGTGCGAACCTGAGTGAAGCTATTCATTCTATTGACGTTTTAATTCAGGCTCTTAGCTTGCACCAACTTCTCGTCAGTGGCGACAATACGCAGCAGAAATGCGTCACCTTCGTTGCGGTATCTGTCCAGGTGGACGCCAGTCAGGGCATACCGGTGCCATTCCTGAGTTGATGTGGAACACAACGGGACGCAATTTTCCTCATGTTGAGGCATTTCGTTAGTATGTGCCACACCATTTGATGACTGAGACCAGCCTGTACCGATAATCCCCGGACAGTCCGTCGATGGTCTACGGAAACGCGACCCCTCACGATGTCAATCTGACTTTGAGCAATGGATGGCCGACCTGTGCGGTGCAAATCCGCTGTCTCATTCCGAATCAAATGAAACGCCTTGACCAGTCGTGTAACCATCCTGTACTATAATGCATTCTCGTCACGGATTTAACGTAATATTCGATAACATTCTGATGAATTTCTGCCACGGGCAACCTCGATTTTAATCGACGAACGCCGATCACGTTTTGAAAACATGCTTTAGAGTGGTGAAATCGAAACTCTTCACTTCAACGCCATACAGCAACAACATTCCAAACGGGTTGCCCGTCTAATGCACACTGCACATTGACAGCAGCGTCCCTGACCGCTCCCATATCGTATTTGCGCATACTCGATCTCCTGTGAGTGTCTGGAATACATTGACACTACTGTATTTACAGCCCTCATAATAACTCTTCCTTGTTATATTTCCTTCCCCGAATATCATGTATTCTTAAATTCTCCAGACGCATTAACTTTGCTGAGTCAGCCAATTCTACTTTCTTGCTTACATAAGGCCCATTGATATTGACAGAACTCAATTAATTCTTTACCGTTCGCAGAGTTATTCCCGAGGAATCTCTCGTCTTTCAACTGGATAAGGGACCCCTTCACTTGTATAGGTTCTAGGCTTGCTCAGTAATATTTTACGGAGCAGGCTACTGGTCTTACCTACACCTAGGGCTACTAAGGTTTTCGTTTCAGATGAATGGTTAAGGGATCAACTGTGGATAAGTGGTCCTAGCGACCTGGGCACTCGGATGGTCACGACTCAGAATGCCTTTTTTTGCTAGTTGCTTTACGTCGCACGGACATAGATATTTCTTATGGCGACGATGGGACAGGAAAGGGCTAGGAGTGGGAAGGAAGCGTCCGTGACCTTAATTAATGTACAGCCCCAGCTCACAGAATACCATCGAGATGCCTACTGCTATTCCACAGTAAGGTGATCCCCACTCACAGAACTATCTACTCAGCTGTTATAACAGGATCACAAACTTGGACGTGACTAGAGAAGCTTGCATCACATTTTAAAAACCTCTATTCACACGGAACATCTAATATACAATAAAAGAGGCTGTACATGTATAAGTAGAACTGTCATACATAAAGCTCACCTGGACCGGTTACTGAAGCTGTGAAGGAAAAGTGGAATCATCATCAGGGGGCGGATGCTGTTGAAATGTCATCTCTTTTTCCTTTGCATTGGAACGTTGCGCAGTAGTATAGAATTACATTCCGCGATACAACGAAGGATATTAAGATGGTTGAAAGTAACTGAATGACGATTTTACAAATCAATGTGCAAATATGCTAATTTTTTCTATTGTTAGGCTATTATTATAATATAAGTATAGGTACGGTATTAAAACATGAATTTAAAATACACGGATATACCATACTAAGTACAGAAATCAAATAATCCCGAGTACTGCGCATGCATGACGTACACCACAGTGGACATGAACATATAGTGCAATACACACACAGTGAGGAAGTTTCTGAATAAAGGAAATGTCTCACAACACCATATTTATATTATAATTATATTATAATTTATATTATTATATTATATTATATTATATTATATTATATTATATTATATTATATTATATTATATTATATTATATTATATTATATTATATTATATTATATTATAATTTCTTTCCATATCTTTACTTCTTCTATAAAATGATTTTGTCCTTATTGTGGGACCATGTACTCTGCCATCCTTCCTCCCCGCCATTTTGGTCACACACTTGTAGAAGAAAGGCGCCTGCTGCTCCAATAGTTGCCTTTTCCGCCAAAAGAATGCAGCACTGAACGGAGCACGTCCACCAGAGTAGACTTCATGCAATAGGGGATACTGATAAAGTGCTACTGAGCTCTAATATCAGCCAATAGTAGCCGTCCACTGCAGTGGACATGATGCATGAGAGGGATAACGCATTTTTATTTAGCATTCTTTTGCACTTTTTACCAATTTTGGATGATTGGTCATTATTTCATCTTTCAAGAAGGTTTTAAGTCAATATATACATTTTGAAGAATTTTTAGATATTTTTTAAAAATATAAGCATTCATTTCTCTATTGTCAGACTAATAAAAATCAATAAGTGACAACATAAAAATGTATACATTTTTTTACATATGGTGAAATTTGTCAAACATCTTTCATGGCCAAGTCTTGTGCATCCGAGATATGTGCAGAACCACGATACAGAACACTGATAATTAGGTGAAAGTATTTCCTAACGTGTCTTATGCACCATTTTTCCGCAGCTGCCCCTACAGCAAGTCATTCACAACCACGTACGTCAAGGCCAAGAACAAATGGAAAAGATATGGGACTGGTCCGCTTCAGTACAGAATTATCCTCCGAAGTGTATATTATAGTTCTGTGCAAGAAAATGCCAAAAGTGAAACCACCCTAAATTGTATTTTTAAATCAGCTAGTGAATAAATTTGGATAAAGACGTGCTTCAGACGGGCGTGTTTTATTTTGTAAATTGTGCAGTAATAAAGGGAGTGCGGAAAATAAGTTTATTGTACAGCAGCGCATTAAACGAGAAAATCATCCGAAATCTGTCACGAGTTCGAAGAACAACAAGAGTTCGCTGGTTCTTCGAGGGTAAATTGCTAGCACTACATCCAGAAAATCATCCTTCCCGTATTATATACACATCCAAGGAAACTGGGAAATAATTATTTCTGCAAAAACAAAAACTGTGCAATAAACAGAACAGAGATATATTACTTGTAAAACCATAGTTACACAGTCAAGAAAACTGAGTTTTGTATAGTACTCGTATTTTAAAGACTTTTTTTACTTATTTTATAGTATCTATATATATAAAATAAGAGTTTTGTCTGTACATTGCTCAGAATTTTAAGAGGATGGTATTTCTGTATCGGTCGTATCCATAATAGCGAGGAACTGGACTTTTTAATTTTCCGTAATTTCTGTCTGTCTGTCTGTCTGTCTGTCTGTCTGTCTGTCTGTCTGTCTGTCTGTCTGTCTGTCTGTCTGTCTGTCTGTCTGTCTGTCTGTATGTATGTACACGCATTACGAGAAAACGGCTGAAGATAATTTAATGAAAATCGGTATGTAAACTCGGGAAATAAGTCGCTACAATCTAGGCCATAAATAATTTTATTCACGCTGAGAGAAATGGTAGTTTAGGGGAGGGCCTAAAATTTAATTCCAAATATTTATGCTATTAGTGATTCTATCTTAATGAAAATCGGTATGAGAAGCCGGAAAATAAGTCTCTACAGTCTAGACCATGAATTATCTTATTCACGCTGAAAAATGGTAGTTTAGAGGAAAGCCTAAATTTAAATTCTCAAATTTTTATGTTATTAGTCCTCCTTTCTTAATGAAAATCGGTATGCAAAATCAAGAAATAAGTTGCTACAATCCAGGCCATAAATAATTTTATTCACACTGAGTGGAATGGCAATTTTTGGGAAGGCCTAAAATTTAATTCTCGAATATTGGTGTCATTAGTGGTCCTATCGACAAATACTACATTACTTAAGTTATATAGTATTCAATTTCCGAACATTTATGTCTTATACATTTTTACCGTACCGGCTATGATAACAGATATATCCATGAATTTGGATTTATTGCTAAGTCCATATCAGCGCCAAGTCACGAGAAAATGGGTAGACACAATTTAATGAAAATCGTTATGTAAAGTCGGGGAATAAGGAACTACAGTCTACGCTATAAATAATTTCGTAACACGCCCTAATATCACAGAGTCGAAAGAAAAGTAAATGTGAAGCCCTACAAATACAGAAAGCTCGTAACATTGAACAACAATAACAGTACATTGACCATTGTTTATTGTGATGTGCTTTGTGTCTTCTGTTGCCAGTCATGTCCGTTAGATGGGATTACTGCTGTATACCGAGTATTTTTTAAAATTTGTTTTACGTTGCACCGACAGAGATAGGTATTATGGCGACGATGGGATAGGAAAAGCCTAGGAGCGGAAAAGAAGCGGCCCCGATGTTAATTACGGTACAGCCCCACCATTTGCCTGGTGTGAAAATGGGAGACCACGGGAAACCATCTTCAGGGGTGTCAACAGTGGTTTTCGAACCCACTACCTCCCGAATGCAAACTCACAGCTGCGCGCCCCTAACCGGACAGCCAACAAGTATAACAGCCTGTCTGAATATTGGGGGGAAGTAGTTGAGGAGTTTGATAACTTTCTTCTTAAGCATGCCATTCCTCTGGTTCATGCATTTTCTGATACTACTGGTACGCAACAAACTGGTTCATTCGAGGTATTCAATCCCTACCCTGAGGCACTGATTGGAATGAGCAGTGTGTGTATATAATGGAACAATGGCAGAGGAGTGTTCACGGCTCTCTGCGGCGTGGTCATTCCAGCACTGGAACTTTGGACTGTTGGATCGGCATCGTAGTAATGTTCGTTAAAAGTGAGAAAATGTGAAGTTTTTCATTTGAGTGACTATTTTATATGATAACATTGCTTTCAATCCCTACATTCCTACTGACGTTTTTGTAATGGCGTAATTTAACTAACTATACTTAAAAAAAAACACAAAGACAGTCTTTCTTAGAATCCCGTAGCGAAGCATGGGTACATCAGCTAGTTTTCCTATAAATTTAAGGGCATTTTTCTTTCTTTCTTAATCTGCATACCCTCCAAGGTTGGTTTTTCCCTCGGACTCAGCGAGGGATCCAACCTCTACCGCCTCAAGGGCAGTGTCTTGGAGCGTGAGAAATTGAGTCGGGGATACAACTGGGGAGGAGGACCAGTACCTCGCCTAGGCTGCCTCACCTGCTATGCTGAACAGGGGCCTTGCGGGGGGATAGGAAGATTGGAAGGGATATACAAGGAAGAGGGAAGGAAGCGGCCGTGGCCTTTAGGTACCATCCCGGCATTTGCATGGAGGGGAAGTGGGAAACCACGGAAAACCACTTCCAGGATGGCTGAGGTGGAAATCGAACCCACTTCTACTCAGTTCACCTCCCGAAGCTGAGTGGACCCCGTTCCAGCCCTCGTACCACTTTTCAAATTTCGTGGCAGAGCCGGGAATCGAACACGGGCCTCCGGGGGTGGCAGCTAATCACACTAACCACTACACCACAGAGGCGGTCTAAGGGCATTTTATGGATCATTTTCAGTGAATTTTTAGGTCAACAAAATCCGCCCATAATAATAATAATAATAATAATAATAATAATAATAATAATAATAATAATAATAATAATAATAATAATAATAATCATCCTATTCTTCGTGACCCTTTCCCAACTACTTACTATTTGGGGTTATCACTGAACGTGGATTAAGGCCAGTTTTATGGCGAGATAACTTCCCTGACGCCAACGCTATCCTGAGGAATGTATCCAGTACTGCGTGTTCTGTGGCGGTTGCTATTGTGTTAATGAATATGTGTCTCAAGACGAGCACAAACAACCATCTCCGAGCCAGAGGGATTAACCAGACACAGCTAAAATCGCTAGACCTTCTGGGAGTCGAAGTAGGTGACTTCTGACCACAGCGCTGAACTTTCAGCCAAGGAGCCGGATACTACTGTTCTAACAAATGTCTATTAATCAGGAATGTATTCTATAAAGACTGCACTGAAGGATCAGAGTTATATCTGAACTAAAATAAATACGAAGTAAATATCAGTGATATGTCCTCTTTGAAAAATTCAAGTGACGTCGAAATAAGTTTGTCACGACATATGTACGTTCAAGAATTTTCCTACGTATACCATTGTGCATTGTAGCAGGAATTCAAATAGATACATGCGGTTACATGGCTTCTACTGTATACCCTTTGCAATCTGTAGAATATTTTACAGAACCTTAAATGTGTGTTATTAAAAAAGACGTGTCTTAGATATATACCATTATGTTGTTATATTCATTTGCCAAACATTCAAAAATGGGCACCATTAACAAATCGTGCCAGTACAAGTAATGTTGCCACATAATATCGCCATAAGTTGACATAGCTTCCATTTGTGTTTAATGTTGATTACTTGAATATAAATGCTATTAACAGGGTATAGGCCTACATATCCCTCCCTCATTCGCAGAAGCAAGCCACTGAATAAGGTCCTAGTAGCAGTGTGAGCCACAGAGCAGCATACCTCGATAGCACATTGAATAAGACTTTGACTGGCTGGATGAGTTAGAGAGAGGCTGGATCGTCGGATTAAGAGAGGCGGGTTGGACGTTTCAGCGCATTACTCACCACCCGTAATGGGAACGTGAGGGTACACACACGCATCGAGAAAGTTAGGTCGAACCCGGCGGACCACCAGCAGAGGGGACACTTTCGTAGTACGACAGGCTGTAACTATTCCACAGGCGTCTCTGCGCACCATCCAGAGACATATCACCGCAGTTGGGGATGCGCATGTGTCCACCAGTACCACATCCAGGCAACTAGCTGACCAGGATCTGTCGTCGCGGCGTTCCTTACGATGTCTACCATGACGATCTGAGAATCGCCTAGCGCATTTGAAATTCTGCTAGGAACGGGTAGCATGGCAGCTTTCGCAATGGTGCCGAGTGGTGGTCAGCTACGAACCACGGTTTTGTCTGTATATAGATGACCACCAAATTCGCACCTGGAGTCGTCATGGCCAGTGCAGTGATCCACGCTTCTTTGTAGACTGACACACCACCGTAACGAGAGGTGTCATGGTGTGGGGGGGGGGGGGCATTTCTTGCGATTCCCTCTTCCCATTGGTGGTGATTGATGGCGTGGCAGTACGTGAAGGAAATTCTGTGACTCTGTGTGCTTCCATTTCTGGTGCAGCTCGACAACCCAATTTTCCAGCAGGATAATATCCGACCTGACCCTGCCGTCGTGCTGTAAACATGCTCTCTTGGCCAGACTTCTCGTCCATCGAAAACGTGTGGGACCAGATTGGACGGTAACTTCGCAACTACGGCATATTTGGAGGGTCAGTTTCGCCAGCTGTGGCAGGATTTTCCTCAGGAGAACATTCCACGTCTGTATGCCTCTATGCTCGACCGTATCGCTGCCTGTTTCTGGTTACGGGTTGTATAAAAGCGTACATATTGCATTCTCTGAATGTGTGTTATCATGCTGGCCTTTGGTACAAGGCGTCCCGAGTTAAATTTACGGCCGGGTCTGGGATTTTAATGCTCATTGGTTAATTCCTCTGGTTCAGGGGCTGGGTGTTCGTGCCGTCTTCAATATTCAGCTATTCAGGGCGCCTCTCGTTTGTATCCCAGTTGAATTCAATATTTTTAAATCGAAGTATGCGGAGATGTTCATATTTCTCAAAATTAGTGTTATTATTGTTCATATACTAGCGGATGTACTTCAGAAGCTATTCTCAGCACTTCGTGAACTATGTCGATATCGTACCTGCAATTCTTTGACTCTAATTATCTCCGAAGTTCGCTAAGCCCATCATTTATGTGGAGAAACAAGTAATCACCACCCATCCTGTCTAGCGAAATTTTGTCCTCGTACTGTTAGGTAGCAAATATACCCACAGATTCCATTTTAGTCTGTTATTTCGTGGTATTCCTCTGCCTTGTTCCATTGAGCGCGGGTAACTGTAGTGAATGTAAATGGAGCCGCGTCGAAGTTTGGTCCTTCATATTTGACGTTTAGTTTCCACTACCATGAAGCAGCGAAAGTAGAGACTCTAGCACTGACCTCGTCAAAATGCCGCACACAGGCATGTTAAATGTGGACCGGGCGAGTTGGCCGTGCGGTTAGGGGCGCGCAGCTGTGAGCTTGCATCCGGGAGATAGTGGGTTCGAACCCCACTGTCGGCAGCCCTGAAGATGGCTTTCCGTGGTTTCCTATTTTCACACCAGGCAAATGCTGGGGCTGTACCTTATTGAACGCAACGGTTCCTTCCCATTCCTAGGCCTTTTCTATCCCATCGTCGCCATAAGACCCAACTGTGTCGGTGCGACGTAAAGCAAATAGCAAAGTGTTGAATGTGGAGAATTATCAATTATCCCGTTCACAATCAATGTCAGCCAAGAAAGAACTGCCATCTGGTAAAGGCGACGCTGGGATTGCCTACGTTCTACCGAGGCAGCAGTTCGCAAAAATGCCACAAATCGACTTCCTTATTATAGCTACTGAAAAAGATGATTACGTTCATGTTTTTTTGTAGCTTTCTTAGTGTGTGATTTTTAAGTGCCTTGTAAGGAATATAACATTTCAAGGGTAACACTTCGGATAACCCTCTCATTTATGTATGCATTGTTTTGTATCTGGAGCATGAAAGCGTGTATGCCTTTCAGCCCGTGCCCTCGGTTTCAATTGTCGTCGAGAGATTTTAGTCCTGGTCTGAGAGGAAGGACGGGATGAATTCAGCCACGTTAGTTCAAATAGGTTGTCAGATATGAGAGGCAGTGGAGTCGATCAAGAACGTAAAGCAGTAGGCTGGGGATGTCGTTATGCCGACCGCATAACCCTTCAGTTTCTGCAAACCATACCCCAGTGGCTCTTAGCTTGGGAGGATGGGTTGGTCACCACGGTGCCCTTAGCTGAGTTATGGCATTGTTTGCACTTACTTGTACCAGGCTCCTCACCTTCCTCTATCCTATCCTTTGTTAACTCTTGTTCTTTTCCTACTCCAACGCTATTAGGTTACGAGGGCTAGGGAGACTTTATTTTTCATGCTCTTCGTGGCCCTTGTCTTCTGAAGTGTCGGATCCCTTCCATTTTTCTCTCTATTATAGTTATAAATAGGATGGTTGCCTTGTTTTACTTCGCCTTAAAACAATAATCACCACCACACCTGCAATCCATCTGGGTGTGCAGCCGTCGAACAACTTAGTAAGTTTTGCGTGCCACTGGCTTTGTGATATTCTCATTTTTTTTAAAATCGCTTTTAGGGCATCCAGATGGGGTCGTGGGTATGAAATGTGCCACACATGTGGACTTGGCCCTGTTGTACGGCCGGATGCCTTTCCTGAAGCCAACCCAATGTGGAGGTATATATCCTGTGGTTACTGATAGTGTGTATATGAAGAGTAATGTGTTGGGACAAACATAAACGCCCGAGTCACAGGAATTAACCGGACGTGATTAAAAAACCAAGGGATCTCACCCGTTGGCCTCAGCGCTGACCATTCAGGTAAGCAGCGGGACTTTTCTGATATTATTATTCTACACAAAAATAAATATATAAAACTGCATTATTTTCATCAGAATATTTGCACCGTACATTCCTTTGGTGTGGTGGAGAGAAGAATGATAAAATAGCCTAATTTTCTGCAATTGGCGGGCTGAGTGGCTCAGATGGTAGAACAACTGGCCTTTTCAGCTCAAGTTGGCGGGTTCGATAATGGCCCAGCCCGTGGTTCTTGAAAGTGCTGAATTTCGTCAGCCTCGTACCGGCAGATTTACCGACACGCAAAATAATTCCTTTGGAACAAAACCCCAACATCTCGGCGTCTCCTTAAAAGTCGTAACAAATAGTTAGGAAGAGTTAACAATCGATAACATTATTATTGTTTTCTGCAATTAGAATGGGTACTGAAAGTGTTCAATGAGTGAATGGGGAAGCGTCTGAAGGCCAAACAGACAGCTCTCTCAAGATGAAGTCCGCTGTCCCAGTTCTCAGTAGAGCAATATGTTGGGTCAATGCCCTCTCTTTTCTCTTTGGCATCCAATTAAAATTAGCATTACTCACGATTTTGGCATTTCGGTTAAGATTTAATCATGGAAGAAAGACTACTTTTTAGACTGAAGGTTACCAACAGCTGTGAGTTACTTTCTTCTTTGCTTGGAACTCTGAAAATCTCTTATGCTTCAGAATGTTTTTCATACATGTTATACTGTAAATTGAAATATGTAATGTTTGCGAACTTTCAAATAAGAAGCGTGTATACTCTTCAGTAAGCAGAGTTTTTCATTGGTAGCTTTCATAAATGAGGGTAATATTGAATAATATGGAACTGAATTGCCAATTTTGCACGGGTTTAAACATTAGAAAGCTGAAAGTTTATTATTTCGTTCGTAAAGAAATGAACCATATATATTTAGATATTAATGTCATGAAAACATTCCATAATATATCTTTACGTGTAGTTTAAGGCTAATTTCCAAGTGGAGTTTGAAAAGGGTTATCTCTAGACTGTATATGATTACGCAACCTTGGTCGTTGAGGACACGTATTAAAGTGTAAACTGGTAGGTTTGGTTGCTAGACGAGTACTAAATTATGTCCACGCACATATTTCATTTAAAATTAGAATAAAGTTGAAGACAAAAGACTGGAATCGTGGTGCTCGGAAAATCGGAGGTTTTTTATAGATGGGAATGAAAAATTGTTTATGCACCGAAGAAGGAACCTTTGTTTATCTAATCATCCTCTATTCATTCCGTACCGTAAGTCCTGATTGAACTGGGTAGGTTCTAGATGAAGACATTGTTCAAGAGTTTACATTTAGAACATTTATTTCGTCAAGTACTTTCTTGATAATAGAATAGCGCATAGTAAAAGTGTAAAGAGGCTGGAAGGCAAGAATGTAGTATATATGGGGTGTAGCATGAAAGCCCAACAGATCCCGTGCAACGTTCTGTAGGTACCTCACATTGTTTTTTTGTTTTGCTATTGGTTTTACGTAAGAATAACAATTTTTAGAGTTTTCGGGGACGCCCAGGTAGCCTATTTTTTTCTCTCTGGAGTTCTTTGGCGTGTTAACAAATCTAATAACACGAGGCTGGTGTATTAGCGCAACTTTAAAACAACACGACTGAGCGAGGATCGAACCAGCCATCTTCGACTCAGAAGACCGTCTGTGCCTCTCAGCCAGATGTCCACATTGTCTTGATGGAGCACAATCAATCAATCAATCAATCAATCAATCAATCAATCAATCAATCAATCAATCAATCAATCAATCAATCAATCAATCAATCAATCAATCAATCAATCACCACTGATCCTTATTTCCGGTTGTCGCCCGGGTGGAGGATTTCGTATCAGATGTTTACCAAGCATTTTCATACATGATTCGAAAGAAGTTGGAAATTTAGCGCAGATCTCACTTCGTAAATTATTTCAGTCCGTAATTTCCTTTCCTATAAGCGAATATTTGCCCCAAATTGTCTTCTTGAATTCCTACTTTATCTTCATATTATGATCTTTTCTACTTTTGAATACTCCACTCAAGTTTATTCGTCTACTAATGCCATTGTACACCATCTCTCCGCTATCGCTTAGTCGGCTGTTCATCTCCTTTAAGTCCTCCCAGGCTGAAGTTTGCAAAATATTTGTAACACTACCCTTTTGTCAGAAATCACCCAGAACGAAACGTGCTGCTTTCCTTTGCATCTTTTCCATTTCTCGTATCAAGTAATCCTGGTGAGAGTTCTATACTCCCATGCACTCGAACCATACTCTACTTGGGGACTTACCAGAGACTTATACGCCCTCTCGTTTACATCCTTACTGTTACGGGGATATTTTGGATCACAGAGGTGAAGGAAGGTGCGGGTACGAATGGGTTCATATACGAAAGTCGAAAGATTGAATTATTTCCTGTGTCGGTGCGACGTAAAGCAAAATAGCAAAAAAAAAAAAAAAAAAAAAAAAAAAGTTTCCTTTCTTAACCTTCCCTTTTTTTATTCTTTTCAACTCTTAATACTTTGCCAAGTAATTAACAATCAGTTACGAAAGTTAGCTGGTAAGCTTCAAAAACACTTTTAGAGAGGTCTAAAATAATCCGATAACAATTTTACAGGCTGAGCTTGAAGCTCCCAATTACAATTTTACCTAAGCACTACTGCTCCTTTAAATCAGTAGTCAAGGAGACGGATCTCCCTATTTCTTTTACATCACTATTAAGAGCGTCTTTGCTCAACAAATTTACACTTACCGGGCGAGTTGGCCGTGCGGTTAGAGGTGCGCGGCTGTGAGCTTGCATCCGGGAGATAGTGGGTTCGAATCACGCTGTAGTTAGCCCTGAAGATGGTTTTCTGTGGTTTCCCATTTTCCCACCAGGCAAATGCTGGGACTGTACCTTAATTAAGGCCATGGCCGCTTCCTTCCAACTCCTAGGCCTTTCCTACACCATCGTCGCCATACTACACCATCGTCGCCATAAGACCTACCTCTGTCGGTGCGACGTAAAGCCACTAGCAAATTTACACTTATGAATCGATTTTCAAAAATTCACACTTCCCAGGGCTATCAAAGGCTTAACCCACATTTAAAAAAATTAAACAGTATTCACTGTCTTAAATGCTCAACAGTCTGATACATTTAACATGAAATAAATGAAATAGAGTTTAACAGAGGTAACAAGTACCCATTCTACAAGGCCTTTGGTAAAAACAAAAGGTCAAATTTACTGGCCCAACAACCAAAATGGTGAGGAGACGAACACTTGCCGCTCCTTATAATTTACATTAAAAGCATAAAACCCTATTTGGGCTTATGGCCCGATGTTACAGAGTCTAAGCCTATACTATGGAGTTACAGAAATTAAAAAATAGAAAAATGTTACAAAATCATAGTTACCGTAAAGTCAAGTTGAGAGGGAGTACGAGAGGGTACCTCACTCTCTATTCCCTGATTTCGGTTAAGTTCTTTCTTTCGGCTTTGTTTGAAATTTACATTTAGAGTTTGAAATTTACATTTTAGAAAACAAAGTTACATTACTAAATATTTGAAACATTCCCCTTGAGCTACCTTTGAAAGATTATCACATGTTAAATTAGATCTGCCATTACCTTCAGCTGCTGGACCTCCCAAAGATGGATGAGGTGGCCTCCGCCTCCGTTACGAACGCACTCTAGACTGGAGCGATCTTAAAATTAACTTGGTCCGAAAATGTGCCAGCTTTTATAGCCGAAGGGAAAGTTCCAGAAAACTCTGGGCCAAGGCCCTGACACACCCTCAATTTTCATTGGATAATCAAATAAACATCAAAATATTATCATTGGTAAATAAATAAATGAAAAAATTGTTTGATTGGTCAACGCTTTAAG
This sequence comes from Anabrus simplex, assembly GCF_040414725.1. Taxonomy (NCBI): domain Eukaryota; kingdom Metazoa; phylum Arthropoda; class Insecta; order Orthoptera; family Tettigoniidae; genus Anabrus; species Anabrus simplex. Next base: position 876,378,261 of record NC_090266.1, on the reverse strand, counting down.
TTGGCGGGAGGAGATAGAAGTGTTGATAACATTCGAACATCAAAAAACAAACACTAAACATTCCAATTTAGGAAACCTTTACATACAAAATTACTCTTGAATTTTAATAAATCATATTCACACCAGAGCGCACAACATTACTTTATAGTAGCGACATCTGTTGAGAAATGTTCAAACGTTTTGTACTAGTTGTTACAAGGTTTATATTTCAGATGGCATTCTCCATGATGCTTAATTTCAATGCGCGGGGTGGGTGTACCTCCGGTACAGAACTCCACTCCCTAAGGTATAACACAAGTGACACAGTTTAGAAAATTTTCTTTTAAAAATAATTTGAAGTTGTAGTTTATAGTCAGAATTTTTTAAATACAAGTTCATTTGTAAGTAATTATGCCGAAAACAGATCTTGAGGCCTTCCTGAAGCCGTATAAGTCCTGGATGTACAGTTAAAGTTTTACGGCAAGGGAGGCCGCCACTCCCGATACCCGGTCAGGGTTCCCCGGACCCCCAAGTACACTCAGATACATTTCTCCCGCTACCTTGCGAGGGGCAGTCATGGTGTTGGTTGCCACGGAACAGATATTGAAGCACTGCCCCATGATGAACGGATGATTGAGGTACCGCACCTCAGCCTTTGCCGGTAAGATGGTGCTCAAGTACGCCATCATGAAGGAGACTGGGCCAGAGCGAGGTGGGCCCTTACCCCACGCCAGAATCATTCGCCAGATGTTGTAACTCGGCTGCGGATGTTAAAGAGGGCACTGAAACAATCATTTTCTAGGCGACAGAGACTGTTTTTATGGAGAGTGTCTTAATATTCCAGTGCGGTGGTACAGATAAGGCGGGCGGCATCGAGGAAGTGTGTGTGAAATGCAGGCTTGGTTTTGGAGGCGGAGGAAAGGTAATGGCAGCCGGGCAACGGAGGTAAAGCAATTTTTCTCTAGAGGGGAAGGTTTTTACAGGGTGATACTTCAACAAGGTAATACCAAAGATGAATATTAGTGGGGCAGATGGCCTACACGTTTCAATTTACAATTTACATAATTAATGTTAAGATTCTGAGCTGTCATGGAAATAAATATAACTAGTTCCTCACTGCCATATCTTAGTAGCCTATACTGCAAAACAAGAGAGTTCATGCGGGTTTTATTTCAGGAAAGTATACACTAAATATTCTTTTAGCGGCTAGATTGCTCACCAAAAGTGTGATCAGTGTTAAGAAATCCAAAATAACTCATGGCCCGTGAAATCTGGGGGCAAGCTTGCCTGCCGGAAAAAAATTCTTAACCATGATCTGATCTCCGACATTTAAATTGGTGGGCCTCCGCCCACGATCATATCTCTCCTTAACTTTCTCATGAGAAGTCCTAAGGTTAGTTTTAGCTTTCTTCCACAGGTCCCTAGTGTTATCGGGATCTATTGTCTCTGGCAAAATCTCATTGTTGGACCAAAGATTAGACAACGGCGTGTTGGGAACAAGCTTAAACCTGAGAGACAGGAGTGAACGTGTGGGACTCATGAACAGCCGAATTTAAAGCAAAAGTTAACCAATGTAGAGAAGTATCCCACCTAGAATGATCTTCATGATGGAAATCTATCAAAGCAGATCGAAAATTACGATTGACACGCTCAGCCAGAGATAGTTGAGGATAATAAGCAGAAGTAGTGATATGCGAAATGGATAAATCAAAACAGAATTTTCAGAATATATTTGATGTAAATGCCTTAGCGTTATCGGGCACTACATATTGTCAAGGACCAAAAGAAGCAAAGACAGTATTAAGGCAAGATATGGTAGACTGAGCGGTAGCCAGCTTAGTCGGAAATAACTATGAAAATCTTGCGAAGCCATCTACATATACAAGGATGAATTTATTCCCGTTCCCTTTAGATTGAGGGAAAGGTACGACGCAGTATATATACAAACGCCCCATAGGGCAAGAGGCTTGATGTAATGACAATAGCCCTAGCTTAGTAGACAAGGTGGGCTTATTAAGCAATTAAGATTGATATGCTTTAACCATTTTTCTGATTTCGCCGTCCATACTCTTCCAGATAAACATTTCTCTAATTTCATCTCTGGTTTTGAAGATACCTAAATGCCCCCCTAAGGGGGTCCCATGATAGTACTTGAAGATCATGGGCACAAGCAAAGCTGGAACTACTGCCTCGAAGGGCATTACAGAACCCCATTCCTCAGCACATAAGGGACAACATCTTCCCCGGAAGAAAGGGTTTCCCTTATAGGAGCCAGCACTGGATCTTCTCGTTGACATTTTCGGTAACTCGGAATAACAAAGGGGCATGTGTCAAAATGGCACTAACGTAAGAAGGAGTGGAAATGGAAGGAGAAGACTTTCCCTCCTGTTCAATGGAATCAATGTCGGCAGAAAACATGTGGCTTAAACCATCTGCGACCACATTCTCAGATCCTCTAATGTGTCGCACGTCGAACTGAAAAGCAGAAATACGGTTAGCCCAACGGCCTATACGTGCTGTACGACGAGGCCTAGCTAAAACCCAACTTAAAGCCTGATTGTTAGTTTCTAATTCAAATTTAACATGCTCCATATAAAGGCGGAATTACTCCAAAGCAAACAGGACTGCAAGTCCTTCTAACTGATAGAAGGAGTACTTGGCTTCTTGAGCCGATAAAGTCCTAGACATATATGCAATAGGCCACCTTCCGAGTTCGGTTTCTTGACGAAGGACAGCAGCAACAGCAGATGAAGAGGCATCAGTTTGAACAATGAATTTCTTAGAGAAATTTGGCATGGATAATACTGGGGCGTTACAAAGAGCTAACTTAAGATCTTCAAAAGCAACTTGCTGCGATGGCCCCCATTCGAACTTGACACCTTTCCTACGAAGTAGGTTTAGGGGTGCTGCCCTATTAGCGAAGTCAGGAATACATTTCCTGAAGAAATTCACCATGCCTATGAACATAGCGATCCCTTTGACGTCCTTAGGCGGCTTGAAGTCACGAATAGCCTGCGTTCTGGAATGGTCTATAGCAATACCATCGGGCGACACAATATGCCCTAAGAATGACATAGAAGGCTTAGCAAAAGCTACCTTAGATAACTTAACTGTCAACCCAGCCTTACGAAGGCGATTGTGAACTTCCTTAAGATGATCTAAGTGTTCTTCCAAGGTCTCATAAAATACCACGACATCGTCGAAGTAATGATAAAGATATTCAAACTTGATGTCGGAGAAAACACAATCCAGCAGTCTGGTAAGGACAGCTGCGCCTGTGTGGAGCACGAAAGGCACGCTGTTGTATTCAAACAAATTCCGATCAGTAGCGAAAGCCGTTTGATGTTTGGATTCTTCCGTCAAAAGAATCTGATTATACGCTTGGTTAAGATCTAAGATGGTAAACAACTTAACCTTACGAAACCATGAAAAACAAGAATGAAGATCAGGAAGGGGCACTGATTGTAACACGACCTTACGGTTTAAAACTCTGTAATCGATGACAGGCCTGAAACCACCTTGGGGTTTCGGTACAAGAAAAATGGGCGATTAATATGCCGACTTTGAAGGTCGAATAATGCCATCCTTTAACATTTGATCAATGATCTCTTTAAGGGCCTTCATTTTAGGCGGAGATAACCTATATGGAGGAAATCTTACAGGAATTGAATCCGTTACCTCAATCTTATACGCAATCAGATCAGTGACACAAAATGTTTCCGAAAATACATCCGGAAGAGACTGACATAACCTTCGAATACTCTCAGCCTGGTCCTTAGGTAGATGCCGAAGATCTAACGACATCTCACTCTGGGTAGGCGAAATAGATGAAAATGACACAAAATTACATTTCAAAAGAGGAATATTAACGTTACTATTAAATTTGAATGTGCACGACTTGCTCTGAATGTCGAGCACAAGATCAGAATGAGACATGAAATCGGCCTTCAATATTACAGGGCAAGACAACTGTTTAGCCAAAAACAGCTTAATTTTCCATGTTAATTTTGAGATACAAACTTTAGTAAAAATGAAACCCAAAATTTCTAAATGTGAATAATTTTCTAAAACGAATTTAATAAAAGACAAACAACAGTTTAATAATTTACAACAGGCTTTCAACTTAGAGTACCACTCCTCGGAAATAATGGACCTAATGCTCCCTGAATCCAATATCGCCGTGATAGGTTCATTATTTACCTGAATTTTCAGAAATGGCACGTTCCTGGGGTCTCAGACACACTTACAAAGCATTCCTTAGGGCCTAAAAATGATAAATTCGAGGAGGTTTCTTCCTTGAAGTATTCGGCGCCTGATTTAACTTGAGCTGAGCCTCGGGAAGTTGAATATGGTGACTCAGCCGATGACGGGTCACTTCCTATCGCCTAAGTTATTGGAGGCAGCACAAGAAGTGCAGTTTTTAGCTAGATGGGAAAACGATCTGCATTTAAAACAACCTAGTTCCACTAGATTTTACTAAGGTACACTTAATCCTAAGGTGTTCTGTCGATCCACACGCATAGCACTTGCGTGTGGGGAAGGTTCGACGAGATGGTGGCGAGAAGTGTTAGATGACGGAGGGGGCTCCCTGGCGACTCGTAAAATGTCAGCGTGCCTCACTTCCTCTGCTGACACTGACATCGCCTCAAGTTCGGAGAAGGTTTGAGGTCGAGAAGCAAAACATAAGTACGACCTATAAGATGGAGAAATTCCTTCTACAATTGTTTGCTCAATTTGATATTCAGGAAAATGGGGAGCGGGTACCCTAGTATAGAATTTTATATCCTGAATGAAATCGGCCAAATTATCGTCCAACCTCTGTACTCGGAGGTAGTACTTCTGTATAAAGGATGACATGGCTATAGCCGGGATGAAGTTAGCCAAGAGGTGGGCGTGAAATTCTTTTATCGAAGATCTATCAGCTATTGCTTTCAAGATTTTGTCCGAGAAACGCCTACGGATTAGGGGTAAATTATATGTAGAATTTGCGAGTGAGAGAGAGCAAATACCAAAGCATGATCTTGAAATTCAAATAGGAATCTTAGAAATGAAATTACATCATTAGTTGAATTAATCAAAAATTTGGATATCTGTAAGAGGAAACGAGAGGTTGTAATGACAGCTCTAGCGGAGTTTAAGAAGGGAGGGAAACAAGAAAAGAGGGAGGAATATTGCGAATTAGGAAGAGATTACAAGAAATTACTGAACGAGAAAAAGAAATGCTGGAAAGAGGCGGAAGCTGAAAGAGTAAACTCATATTGCAAGGAGAAAAGACTTGAGGGGATTTGGGAAGCGATAAATAAGATAAAGAGAACGAGGCCAACGGAGAAGGGAACAAATATATAGGGGAAAATAAGTGGGTAGGATATTTTAGAGGTCCTTTGTGTGTGAGGGGAGACTACCATGGGGAAATGGGCTAGGCTTAGGTTGTAAGAGAATTAGAAGTAGGAGTAGAGACACTAGATGAGGAGATAACAAGACAGGAAGTAATTAGGGAGTTAAGTAAAGCAAGAACTAATGCAGCGGGTGGGGCGAACGGTATTACAAACAGGGTATGGAAGGAAGTGGGGGCAAATGAACCGATGTTGAAGGTGATGGTTAAATTTTTTAACAGGATCTGGGAAACGGCGAAATTTCCTAGTGAGTGGAGAAAAGGGGTATTATGTTCAATATATAAGAATAAAGGGAGTCGAAGTGATCCTAATAATTATAGAGGAATAACACTCCTTGACTCGTTGTCGAAGGTGTATACAGGAATTCTAGCCAATAGGATTAAAAATTGGGCAGAGCAGTTTGGAAGGATATCGAAGTATCAAAATGGATTTAGAAAAGAGAGAAACATGGTGGATGATGTGTGGATTTTGGATACTTTAATTACGTAGTATGTGAAGATAGCAGGGATGAGATTATATGTAGCAGCAATAGATTTAGAGAAAGCCTTTGATGCAGTGAATAGGGAGGCGTTATTTACTAGATCAAGGGATTTTGGGTTATCGAAGAAAATGAGGATGCCAATAGAAGGAATATATGAAAAAGTACTGGTGAAGATTAAATTACAGGGGGTGGGCTTGATTAAGTGTATTGAGTCGAAGAGGGGTGTGAGGCAAGGTTGTAAGCTGTCACCGATTTTTTACTGTTTATAAATAATATATTAGACAGGCATGGAGGAGAGAGATGGCAATGTCCTTGGATATGGAAGCGGGAGATACCGGGCCTGCTATTTGCAGACGATCAATTGATCCTGGCACTAACAGCAAGTGGATTGCAAAGAGGGTTAGAAGAGGTTGTGGAATATACTAGAAGATGGGCACGTAGAGTAAATGTACGGAAGACGCAGATAATTGTATGTAGGAAAAGGAAAGCCAGGAATTAAAAGAAATTTCTGATGTTAGAGCAGGAAGAAATCAGACCAGGAAAAATTGAGTATTTAGGTGTAATAATTAGTAGTAACTGATCATTGAAGGATCAGGGCAGAAGGGTAAAATTTACGGGGAGGTGAGCACTTGCAGCAGTGGGGGTATTAGAAAATAAATTCCCGGATATAAAGTACAAAATTCAGAAAATGATGTTCCAATCACTGTTAAAAGGAAAAATGTTAAATGGGGTAGAGGTTTGGGGATGGGTGGAGGGTATTAAGGAACTAAAGCAAATGGTGGCGAAATTTAGTAAGATTATGATGGGGGTTCTAGACTGTACTGCAAATGTGAGGGCTAGATTAGTATGTAAAGAATCGATAGAAATTACAATAGCTAAGAGGGTGATGGAGTATTGGATGAGCTTGGAAGAAGGGAAGGGAGGGGATTTAATAGAAGAAGTGTATAGGTTCCAGAAAAGTATGGAAAACGAAGGGTACTGGGTGAATAAGTGGAAAAATAAATTTCAAAATTTAGGGTTAGGGGATCTAGGGTGTGCGGGATGGGGGGAGAGGAAGGAATGGGTATGGAAAAGGGTAGAAGGGAGAGGGACAGATATAGAAAGACAGAGTTTGATAATGGAATGTGGGGAAAGAGACTCGCTATCAGTACTAAACAAATTGGTGGAAATAATGAACCCGAGAACCGAATTTGAGGTCAGAAGGGGTAAAAGAGGTTTATACTGGTGGCTAATGGGATTTCCGAAAAACAGGGGATGAGTAGATCGAGAAAATAAGGAAAGATATGTTTCATGTGGGGAGGGATGGTTGGACTTGCATATATTTAACCAAAGTAGTGCGTTATAGGAGATTAAAAAGCAAGTGTTGAATAAGAAAGAGATAGAAAAGTAGAAAAGTGTTATAAGATTACATCATTGCTGTGCAGAGAGTGGGAAAGAGGAACAAATATATCAAAATATTTAAATGCTGTTAGAGCTAGATTTTTAAAGAAATTAAGGGAATAACAGGTAGAATGGTGTTTCAGAGAAATGCTAAGTAAGAGATGGACGAAAGTGTTAGTTTATATATAATGTAAATATAATAAGAAGAGATCTGTATATACTGGAAAAGAATGTATTATAAGAAGAAAATTGTAGACATTGGTAGAAGGTTGTATTAAGAGACGAATAGATAATATCTAGTTAGGGGTGAATAAGATGTTGTCGAATGTGTTATGTTACAGTTAATGTAGTGACAATAAGAAAAGATTGCAGATATCGGTATTAAGAAATGAGTTGGTAATAGCTAGATATGGATGAGGATGAGTTAGACAAAAGAAGAAAATTGTTGACATTAGTAGAAGATTGTATTAAGAGACGAATATGTAATATCTAGATAGGGGTGAATAAGGTGTTGTCGAATGTGTTATGTTACAGTTAACGTAGGGACAGTAAGAAGAGATTGTAGATATTGGTATTAAGAGACGAGTTGGTATAGATAAGAATGAGGATGATTTAGACAAATGTGTTATGTTATAGATAATGTAGACATAATAAGAAGAAGCTTGTAAATATTGGTAAAAGATTCTATCAAAAGATGAATAGGTAATTGCTAGATAAGGATGATGGAGGAAAACCTTGTTATAAAGAAAATAGATAGGTGAAAGTAAGTTGAGGGAGGACCTATAAAGAGGTGGTATAATAATTGAGTTGGTAATGTTTAAAGAAATGTGCAATTAGTGAGTGGTTTTTAGACTAAGAGACGTAAATAAGGTGGAAGAACTGTGAGAAGTAAGGAAACTGTTGAATTGTTGGTAAGTTCGATGTTGTAAAAAGCGTTCAAATATTACCTCTAGGACATAGTGGAAGAAAATGAGCAATTCGTGTGTAAACTGTAGAGGATAAGATACAAATAAGATAGATGAAAGGAGGGTGTAAATGAGAAAGAGAAGAGTGAAAGATATCGGATAGGAGCGGGAGGTAAAACAGGTGGAAGGGTGGGGTGGGACTGACCCATCCCAGGGTGAAAAGAATAAGCATGTCCGCACGTGGTGAAATAGGAGAATCAAGGATGGGTGCTGGCATATGTAACAAAGGCGACTCGGATTCAGCAGGCGGGACAGTAGATAAGAACGTGACGGTTCACATGATGGAATGGTTTCCGCCTCATGTGATTCGCCACGCAAAGAATGGGAGGGAAGCACATTGCCAACTAGGTGTAGGTGGGGGAAGACATCTGACTCTCGAAGTGTGGCTGACAGTGGTATCACGGGCTGGACGGGCAGTTTCCTTACCAGGGCGATACCACGACTTGCCAGTTCTTCTATAATTAATTGTAGGTAAAAGAATAAATAGTTAGCACGTTAGAGTTGATATAGGGGTGCTTTAACATGTGGTTAGAATATCCGCCCATGTTAGAGGCACCTCAATAGATTTAGTGAGGGGTGGTGCCGTGCATGGTGTCTGGTATCCCGCCAATGCGGGGCGCCACTAAATTATTTAGAGTGTAATTTAGCCATAGAAGATTTAGATTAAATTAGTTATAGATTAGTTGTAGTTAAGTAGTTAGTCTAGCTTTGGAATATTTCCTTTATTCCCTTATACCGATGGTTTGTAACTATGGTGGGGGTAATAAAGATGTTATGTTGTGTTATGTTACGTTACGTTACATTATGTTATGTTATGTTATGTTATGTTATGTTATGTTATGTTATGTTATGTTATGTTATGTTATGTTATGTTATGTTATGTTATGTTATGTTATGTTATGTTATGTTATGTTATGTTATGTTATGTTATGTTATGTTATTGGAATTAATAAAAAATTTGGATATACCCTTAAGCAACATGGCTAAGGGGTTGGGCAAGCTGCTAAACCATGGCGAAATAATAGAGGACGGCATTAGAGATTGAGAGGGTTCGAAAACAGCATTACTCATAAAGGAAGGTGGAAGTTGTCTTAGATGATCAGATGATTGTTCCGACGGGGCCGACATTTGTTGTGTAGCCATCGATTTCCTACTCTCAGATGAACTTCGAGAGTCCTCTTCTGTTGTTATGTTGACAGTTTGAACCTAGTAACGTTTAGCACTAGCGGACCCTGGCAACAATTGACTAACCATATTAGACATGTCAGAAAGATGTTCCAATAAATTACTAACTTCGTTAGCATGCTCATCCTTTAGTTTTAGGGACAATAGGTCTCCAGCCATATTGCAAAAATGGAATAATCTAGCTTGAAAACGCTTAAGTTGATTAGTAGATGGGTCACTTACTTAAAAAAACTGACAACAGAAGTTAGCTCGGTGGTATTATCAGTGATAATGGACAGAGCCTCATCAATCTTTCTCACCAAATACCGGGATACAAATGGGAAATACTAAAGATTTATTATGTTTGGTAATATCTGCAGCAACTGTGCCACCAGACTGGACCTTCCTAATTAGTTAATAAATTAATTCCTCCTTGCGCAGGTACCTAGGTGCAAGGACTTCTCGAGAACCAGACATAGTAATAGAAAACCTGACGAAATTTGGAAAATTCCAGCAACCAAAAAATTTCAGAGTTCGGTGTTGATTTCTATGAGTATCCTTTAAGAGGGGCTTTATCGAGACTCATTCAACCACGCTCTGCTGCCACTTGTTTCTGCGATATTTTGGATCAGAGAGGTGAAAGAAGGTGCGGGCATGAACGGGTTGATATACGAAAGTCGAAAGATTAAATTAAAACTTTAAAATTAGCAGTTATATTTCCTTTCTTAACCTTCCCCTTTTTATTCTTTGGTAAAAACAAAAGGTTAAATTTACTGGCCCAACAACCAAAATGGTGAGGAGGCGAACACTTGCCGTTCCTTATAATTTACATTAAATGTACGAAACCCTATTTGGGTTTATGGCCCGACGTTACAGAGTCTAAGCGTATATACTATGGGGGGTGACTAGATGGAGGAAAATATTTAAGTTACAGAAATTATAAAATTGAAAATGGTTACAAAATCATAGTTACCGTAAAGTCAAGTTGAGAGGGAGTACGAGAGGGTACCTCACTCTCTATTCCCTGATTTCGGTTAAGTTCTTTCTTTCGGCTTTGTTTGAAATTTACATTTAGAGTTTGAAATTTACATTTTAGAAAACAAAGTTACATTACTAAATATTTGAAACATTCCCCTTGAGCTACCTTTGCAAGATTATCACATGTTAAATTAGATCTGCCATTACCTTCAGCTGCTGGACCTCCCAAAGATGGATGAGGTGGCCTCCGCCTCCGTTACGAACGCACTCTAGACTGGAGCGATCTTAAAATTAACTTGGTCCGAAAATGTGCCAGCTTTTATAGCCGAAGGGAAAGTTCCAGAAAACTCTGGGCCAAGGCCCTGACACACCCCCAATTTTCATTGGATAATCATATAAACATAAAAATATTATCATTGGTAAATAAATAAATGAAAAAAATGTTTGATTGGTCAACGCCTTAAGTTGGCGGGAAGAGATTGATAACTTTCAAACATCAAGAAACAAATACTAAACATTCCAGCTTAGGAAACCTTTACATACAAAATTACTCTTGGATGTTAATAGTTTATCCTCACACCAGATTGCACAACATAAGTGTATAGTAGGGACATATGTTAAGAAATGCTCAAACTTCCTGTACTAGTTGTTGCAAGTTTTATATTTCAGATGGCATTCTCCAAGGTGCTTAATGTAAATGCTCGGGCGGGTGTACCTCCGGTACACGTGCTATAGCCCTCCAAAATACCTTCGTAACTACGCATGAAGAAACCTGTAACCATTATTGTGTGTTATTACCTCAATGACGATCGTTCCTTACATTAACACCTATTTACGTACAGCGAGCCCCATGAGTTACTATCACCTCTTCAGCACAGTAATTAAAATTAAGGGGACCTATTCCTCTGGATGAAACTTACAACTTGGATTTCCACCGCATTTACCATCATAGCATTGCTGTCCATCTCACAGCATTGTCGAGGTATTTTTGCAGTCACTCACAGTCCTGTAACTTATTTATTACTCTATATAGTACAAGATTATCCGCGAAATGGCCTTTTCTGTGATCCTAGTTCTTTGCTCATATAATTTATAAGTACATAATTATACATACTGCCTTTCCGGATCCCTCTCTTAATCGTTACAGCATCAGATATGCTTCACCCACCCGAATTGTCTGAGTTCTCTTTTATAGAAATTTAGCCATTCATTCAGGCACTCTTTTTTGATAAAACCCTTATTGTTCACTTGCTGTGACCTTTTCCGTGAATATTTTCGATGTAACTTATTTTCCCAACTGTGCCTCCCGATGCTGACTGTATCCGGTTCCAGTATCTCAGATTAGTCTCACTTTCAGAAAGCTAGTAAGTTTGTTGTGAGATGTTCCTAACTCCTTTAGTAACTTTAAAATATACTAATCTGAATTTAAGTTGAAAAATCTGAAAATTAATATTCATTAAATAAAATACTCAATCGTCGGACCTTGTACTCACACATAGTTCTTACCTGCTTACTTACACATATATTATTTGAAAGGCACCAGCTACCACTCAGTGCAGCAATAATAGAATGAGAATCTTGACTATCTCTAGGGTGTGGGGTAATAAGCTTACTTTTGACAACATACCATATAAGTTCTGGGAAAAGGAGATTGCCTTACGGTTTCCCCATTAAATTTGAGGTTATCTAATTCTGTTATTGAAATAATACGATGAATTCATTTGATGGAACAAAATACATTCTTTAAATTGTATAGAAAAAATAGTACGTCTTGTTGCGATAAAACAGATGAGAATGTGAAATTATGACATTGCAACTGAAAGAAACTAAGTATGAATTCTTCTTGACCGGACATTTAACAATTTTACATTAAATATATCCCTCACTGGTTCACTTGACTGTACCTTCAACACTTTGAGTGTAATTACGACGTATTCCTTTGATCTGGTGTTTACTGTAGATGTATCAAGCCTAATTTGGTGATGTATCCATGTGACTGCTTCTTCTCCATATCATTTGACTTCTTGGTAAGTCTGTACTGTATGACTTCATTGCAAGTGTACCCTTCTATGACTCCATGGTAAGCCTTTCCGTCCGTATCTTCAACTAAGTGACCGACCAACTGTGGCCTCACTCTCGCAATGACCAAAGACTAATGGCTCACTGAGTCTTGTCCATCTCGTTCACTCTCGTTGACTCTCGTTGACTGACCGACTGAGGCCTCGGCATCCCTATGACTTCTTCACTGTTCAGCTTCCGTTTAACTAATGACTGACGCTACAATATGGAGCCACCTTATATAGACTGGTTGACACATCTACGTAATCTCCAGAAATAACTATGATCTACTCCCACCTCGCGACAAATGGCGAAATCGCCCGCAGCACCCAGTAGGTATCTCCAAGAACGTGAGCTCACCGCTAAATAAGCACGATGACGTAGCGATGACTTGGCAATAACGCCAGCAGTATTGCACAATGTAGCAATGTCATATCGACATCTGATATACAGCAACTCTTACTGTACAGGTTTTTAGTGTTAATCTACACACACGTATATATGCATACATTCAACTACAATCACACAAGCGACAAGCATTGCAGAAATGAACTGAATAATAATTATAATACAAAAATAGTGATCTGACAGATATAATAATAATAATAATAATAATAATAATAATAATAATAATAATAATAATAATACAGATATCATCTTGTAACGGGATTTCAACCGTTACAGTTGTATTTTGTGACTCTTAATATCGTACCAATATAAATGGTCCGTTATTGGACATTATAAATTTTCCAGCTAACTCATTCCTGGTAGCCAGCTTTTCGCCCCCGTGTGCTAGGTTGGGCTCATCAGTTGGTACCTAGCACACCTACCAAGACGCATGGCTAGTGCATACCGTGGAGGCCACTGCGTAGGCCATTTGAAGCCACCGGCAGTGCCAATGCACTATAAGAGACTTTGTCTCAGTACCAAAAATTGATGCCTGCTTGGCCATCAGATGATATAAATGTTGATTCCCATAGGGAATCTGAAATATTTGTTCCGAATGAGGCCTTCGGTACCACCAGTTTTAAGTCGAATCAGTGCCAAGATCTTTGGTGAGTTTCCGAACCCAGCCTCTTTGGTGAATACTAGGTGTCTGTACCCCTCAGCTGTAACGACCGGCGCGGCGGTATTAATTCCATGCAGAGCTGACAATTAAATTCGGGTCATCCTGGTGGGAAGCAGTTACATATTTTTTTACAACTTGTTTTGCGTCGCACCGACACAGATAGGTTTTATGGAGACGACGGGATAGGAAAGGCCTAGGAGTGGGAAGAAAGTGGCCGTGGCCTTAATTAATGTAAAGCCCCAGCACTTTCCCGTTGTGAAAGAGAGAAACCACGGAAAACCATATTCAGGGCTGTCGACAGTTGGGTTCGAACCCACTATATCCCGGATGCAAGCTCACAGCTGTGCGCCCCTAACCACGCGGTTGTCTCGCCCGGTGGGAAGCTATTAGATCACGACAATATTATGAATACGTAGGTTTATTTTGATTATTTTTTAATACAAACTCTTTCCTCTACCTCCTCTCCCGTGAGTTTCTCTCGAACCTTCTTCCTAAAATTGAAGCGTAACGTTTGAGATATTACCCTAAAATATTCCCGAATATTCTAGATGCCGACCATTTCCTTCTTTTTTCTTCATTCAAAATTTTCATGCCTATGGATCCATGTTGAAACTCAAGAGAGAGGAATTAAAATGAACCGAAATCAGAAATGTATTGAACCCATGACCTTTGTGCCCTAAGAACATTATGCATAGTGTAACAAAATAATTAAAAGTTGGATTCTTGATAGCATGGATTTGACACGTGACGAGGGGGTGATTACCTTCGGTCCCACGCTCTGGGGTACGTGACGTCAACCACACGTGTCGACGGCGGAAGAATCTCAAGTAATTTTTATGAACTATTTCAAAGCGCGTGTACACGGCGTGACCACGCCAAGTCAAAAAAATATAGTGCCTATCAAAGGGGGTCAATCATCTCACAAATCGAACCCGTAAAAATTTTAAATGTCCATGAACACTACCGCCAGAAATGTAGCAAGCATGTAGTCACTTTCAAAACTCTTGAAATTACAGTTTAGGTAAGTCAGAAAATTTAGAGAAATTTTCTTGGCGGCAAAGGGAGAGATCCGAAGAGAGGGGGTAACTGCTATAAATATGAAGGGACGCCATGACGAAGCTTCCTTCTCCGGCATTTGTGATACAAAGCGGACGAAAAATTGTTGAGCTGCTCTGCTAAATCAAACCAACGAAAGTAGACTGAGTTCAACTGCAGATTTTAGCCATTGCGGCTAAGTCTTGACTCCATGGGGAGATAGTTTTCTTGAGAGAAATAAGTGTATCAGATAGGACGGTCAAAGTACTGAAATATTCTAATGTGATTAAGTAATTCGTGTGCGGGAATAATTATAATCCATCGTGTGCGCTCCGCAAACAAGTGAAGGGTATTTTCTTTTTTTTTTATGCTTTATTCCAGGAAACCTGAAGAAACACAATGATATGTACAGCCATGAATGTAAAAATGGCTAAATAAAGTGCCAGGGTCGCAGGTGAGCCCTATGACGAACAATGGTGTGACTACATAAGGTAATGTGACTTTCCATCTTACTGCCTCTTATATCTCATCTCGTGATTTCTTAAAGTGTATTTGCATGGGGATATACGACGCAGTGGTCGCCCTACTAAGTTTTGGTAAATGTGAGAGTACGACTGAAAGAGTCATTTGTTTTATTTTCCACTTGGATAAATTTTGAAGTCTTGCGAAAGCCGTATAATGTTGTAAAAAGTTATTGATAAGGGTTCTGAAGTGATATCACGTCCAATGTAGATCGTCATCCGTGTGAGTGTACTGCCTGTATTTTGTGACGTCGAAGTAAGATGTTCATTCGATGTAAAATTCTTCTGACTGCAATTTGACGTTAATAATAATAATCCATGGTTACTCATTTTCAATCGAGAGGAAGCGCGCTGTCGGGTGAGAGCCAAGGGAGATGAATTTGGTCACGGAGAGAAACGTTCTTTTTTTTTCAATGCCCATTTTAAACTATGTCTGACTGACAATAAAAAGATCTAGTAGAATGTTTCAGTCATTTCTCGTAAAAATCAAGTTATTAAATACGATATCATTTATGCGAAGTCATTCATGAGTAATGCATTGTGCGATATTAGATGTTGGGATTTCTAGTGGGGATTTTATTCCAGTTCTTGGTCGATGATAATTGTGGAGCTGGGAAACAGAGGTTAGTTTTGTGAATCAGGTTAGAGTCCTGTCATTGAAGCCGGGATATGATAGCCCGAGGAATATTTATAATGTTGGGAATGGAAAGAAATTCATAGAAATCTATAGCGGTATCAATTGGCGACGCGTATAATTAGTGTGGGCATCTTGAAGCATAATCTGTGCATTTTGTTGGTTAGAATATCGTATTTGTTTAATTATGTCGGCAGAGTTTAAAGGGAACATTTTGAGAAGTCAGTCAGGTAGAACGAACCGGGTGGTTTATGTAACTGCCAAGCGAGCATGGGGTGAGAGACCTAAGCGGACAGCGGGGATAATAACGGGAATAGGAGTGGAGTCGAGATTGTACTGTATTCTCGGCCAGGAAAACGTTAAAATGCTGGATTTAGTTGAAAATTCATAGCCGGTAATGATCTAAGTATTGTGAAACACTGTAATTGGGGACGGAATGAACATTTGAAACCATGAACTTTGAGTATAAAGAACAGAGTAACCCAATTTCAGGGTTGTCCAAAATATAGAGCGATGGTCGTGATGATCGATTTGTCTGTGAGCGGTGTGCAAAATTTCATAATGGTAATGACGAGATATGACATCGTAATTATATGGCGAGTTGTTTGGTTTGTACGTAGATTATTAGGATATCCAAGTGTTAAACGGTTAGGATTAGATTAGATTTTTAAGCATGATATCACGAGATGAGATATATAGCTGGACATGAATGATGTAACTAATTCTTTTCCAGCCAGATAAACATCGCAATATTGAATTTTACATCACAGCTGCGTAGAAAGTTGTGAAGAAACCAGAGTCCGCGGAGATAAAATTTACTGTTCTTTAACATTTCGATAAATCATTTAAATTTATTAAATTATTAAATTCAGTGAACCGCATTTTGAAATAACTTTAATCAAGCGAATAACTTGGAGATGCATTCTGGAAATTTTAATTTGTTGTCTGGGGAATATTAAAAATAAAGTAAAGATTAAAGGGACATATCCGAAGGAAATGGATTTTACTGCCACAAAGTTTGTGAGCATTGCTATTGTTGTAATTATTGAACTTTGATTGATTGAGCAGTGAATGTGCTGGGGATAGTAAAGTGGAAACTTTGGTCATCAACCGATGTAACTTAATTGTGTTTAGCCTTCAGCCTAGAAACTTGGATGGTCAGGGGGTCATCAACCTCAGTGACTTAGATTAGGGCCATATGCCATCGTAGCATCATTTCCTTGCGGTCATCATCCACAATGACTTTAAAGTAACTTAGAAGATTAGATGTCGGTCCATGACATAGACGCAGGTCACATCGATTCAATTAAGGGTCCATGCCGTAGAACCACTGTGTGGCACACACCGATTGGACGGCCTTAATTATACTCAGAGTCCAGAGTTCGTGTTACGAGGGCTGGACCATAACGAATCACTATGATGGTACATGTGGTCTCACATGGAAGCCGAATTTAAGGATTTCCAGACTTTCCTTTCTTAAATGATTAATAATTGAGACAATGGTTTCTAGTAAGAATGCCCATCAGGCAATTACGTTAAAGTCTCACACCAGTGTTCTGACCATTATGTAAAAATGATTGTGGTGTCCAGTGGATACAGTTGACTTCTATGATACCAATGACAGATTGCTTCAGAATTTCCTGAATAAATAGGAATCTTTTAAACAGACCTTTCATTACAGTAGATAGATTAGAATTAATGAACCCTACCTTTACCTCAGCAAGTGACGAAGAACCCGAAACGACCCAAGAGACAGATCTCATGAACTTTGCTGATAGGTAAAGAAGGTAGGTATCCCTCAATAAGGACCTAAAGTGTTCATTAAATTTTATGCAGGAGAGTGGTTGAGGATGATTTCCACTTCTGTGACACTCGAATGTACACTTGCGAGCATAAAAGTAGATCACAACAGTGTTTTTCCTTCTGTAAGTTTTTTGCATTTACCTAACCAACATCTGACTCCACCCGGCACTTACTGATTCTCTCTATGACTGGCTTGAATAAACCCGGAGAAATAAACATGAATGAATGGACGATGTTACATTCGGTGTAAAATCTCCGTCCCGGAGGTAAAGGGCAGTGTGGTAAAAATAAGCAATTTTACAGGAGAGCTAAAATAATGATTTCAGTGCTTTTTAACTTGCCGTGTTTTTAATGAAAAGCTCCGTAATCAAATATTTTTCAACTTTGTATAACACACACTTCTCAAAATTTGATTACTTCTTTCATTTCTTTTGTAAACATACTGGAAGTATACCTTTCACCTCAAACTTAATATTGCAGGTAGGGGATAGTGTTTCGAACCCCAGAAAAGAGCGCAGAAAATACAGTAAACATACGTCTACACCTCAATTTCGTATAAGTGGATGTAATGCTATTCACCTCCCGTGTACAGAAATGAAGAGTGGATCAGATATAGATTTCCTCTGTGAAATTTGCTATGATTGGATAAAATAGGGAGAAGTGGGTACCACATTGTGTTATGATTGGAGATTCGACCTTGCAGAGGGAGGAGTGATTGTTTTCCTCCTCTCATCATTTGGGGAGAAGTCAGTAACTTTTCAATCATATTGCTATAAGCATTCAGGGAGGGAAAGCTCGTTAACACTTGAGAAGGAGGGGATGTTAGACATTTCAGATCATCGGTTCCATATGGGGCAATTTTTTGCTCACAGAAGTACTAGCAGTCGAAACATTGGTAGAAAGGAATGACTCTAAGGCTGCCTGCTGCCGAAGTTAACATAAGCGCCTGTTAAGCCTTACGCTGAACACAGCTGTTTGTAGGGTTGCCTATATGACTTGCACGTTCCACGGTAACGCGCTGCTCATACTACTAGAGAAATAACAGAATATATAATTATTATATATATCCCTTAGTCCACTTTCTGATACGGGGTCGGGGATGAGGTGAAATGAAATTAGGTGGAATGTTTTCTACGACTGGATGCCCTTTCTGACGCCATCGTCAGTTGAGGAGCTAATGAAGGTGAAAATGGTGATGGTGAATGAAATTGGGTTGAGAGATGGAAGGAATCGGCTGTGGCCTCTGAATAGGAACTGTCCCAGCATTTGCCTGGAAGTGAAAGTTGGGAACGACAGGGAACTATTCTGAGGACAGCCGACGGTGGGGTTTGAACCCATCCGTCTCCCGAATTCAGAGCTTGGCTTCATAGCCGTAGCGCGGCCA
The DNA here is from genome assembly GCF_040414725.1 of Anabrus simplex. Lineage (NCBI taxonomy): Eukaryota > Metazoa > Arthropoda > Insecta > Orthoptera > Tettigoniidae > Anabrus > Anabrus simplex. The sequence continues at coordinate 876,359,417 of NC_090266.1, read as the reverse complement.
CGCCACAACCTGCTGAATGGTGGAAATGTGGAATCGCTGTTTCAGAATATAGCTCAGAAGTCGAATAAGAATATATTGACCTGGATATTGATTGGGAGAACGTTTACGTACATACAGTGGCGGTCAAAATAATAGAGCCACCTCTATTGACGGGATTAAGAACTAGGATATATATTAGCTCACAAAATCTCCACCAGTGCCGTGTTGTCAGTCCGTTTTAGACAACATCAGGGAAGACGTCGCTGCTATCTGTAGTCGTGCGAAAGGAAGCGTTTGAGCTAAACGTGCGAAAAGAGGCATAAAGGTAAGAATATTATGGGTCAAAATAATAGAGCCGATTTACAGAAGTCCCGTTCAAATTGATTTTTTGCAGTTGTTTTGGGGGCTAGCGATATTATTTGTCAACAAACCTCCACTCAATATTATTTTGTATGTAAATTAACGTTTGGTTTTGTTTACATTCTTCTAGATGGGCAGAGCAAAGCATACAAGTGATGATGAGCATATAGTAATGTTCCGGATGTTCAAAAGTGGGATGTCCATGAATCAAATATCCAAAGATTTACACGTTTCGCGAAAACAAGTCCAGAACGCCATTACACTGGCAAAACAAACAAAGCCACCGATGGAGAACAGGGGGCAACATCGTGTAACTACTCCTCCCGTAGACAGACTCATCACTAGGGAAGTAAAGAAAAACCCATTTTTTTCAACACCACGACTGGAAGCCATTTTGTTTAGCGACAAAAATGATGTTCAACCATCAAACTCAACGATTCAAAGACGACTGAGATCCACAAAATTGAATTGGCGCATTGCGAGACAGGAGCCACATGTTTCAAAAGCTAATGTTCGGAAAAGGTTGGCCTTCGCCCGGAGAAATGAACAAAAACCTAATATTTGGTGGAAGAACATCCTTTGGTCCGATGAATCCAAGTATAATAGGTTTGCCTCAGATGGAAAAGTCTATGTGCGCCGCCCACCAAACCAGGAATTTAATCCCAAGTACACTTTAAAAACTGTGAAATACGGTGGCGGAAGTGTTACGGTATGGGGATGTTTTTCATGGTAAGGCGTTGGTCCAATACACCGTATCAACGGCATAATGAACGCACAAATGTACAAAGACATCTTGGCAAATGTGATGCTGCCTTATGCTGAAGAGGTCAGCACGATAACGATCCAAACCATACTGCAAGGATCATAAGGCAGTTTTTTCAAGATCACCATATCGAAGTATTAGAGTGGCCACCTCAATCACCTGACGCATCACCCATTGAGATCTTATGGGAGATCGTAGACAAGGAAATTGACCACTCAAAAGCTACATCTTTAGATAAATTTTGGGAAGAAATCCAGAGAGCCTGGTATATTATCAGCAACGACGAATGCAGGCATTTAGTCGACTCTATGGGTAAGAGGTGCAGGGGAATCCTCAAAAATAAGTGTTATCCCACGAAGTACTAATGCACCCTATGCAAAAATGACTGTTCCTGTAAATTTCATAAGACTGAGATCAAGTACAAAATATTTGTGTCAATTGGCTCTATTTTTTTGACCCTGTCTGGTATTCTTTTGAATATTATTGATTAGTTTGAGTTGTGTTATCTATATAACTGACTGTGGTACAATGTGACTCTGTTGTAATGGTTCCTGTACAACGTAAAATTTTGTTTCCATCATAGTACAAACATGTCTAGTAATAAATTTTCACTTTCTTCCAAACCTTTGCCAGGTGGCTCTATTATTTTGACCACCACTGTATATCATCATTATAGACCTTTTGGCCTTTCAGCGTTCAGTCTTCAAGCTTCTGTGAATTTACTAAACGTCGCCAAAATCGTCTATTTGCAACTGGTGCTGTGGCTTCATTTAGTTCTATACCTCTAATCTTTAAATCGATAGAAACTGAGTCTAACCGTCATATTGGTCTCCGTCTACTTCTCTTACTCTCCATAAAGAGTCCATTATTCTCCTTTAAAACCTATCCTCCTCTATTCGTCTCACATGACCCCACCACTGAAGACGGTTCATGCGTTGAGCTTCTTTCATCGACTTCATTTCTAACTTAGTCTTTATCTCCTGACTCCGAGTACCCTCCTGTCAATGTTCCCACCTGTGTGTACCAGCAATTATTCTCGGTACTTTATTGTCTGTTATTTCTAACTTAAGAATAAGATATCCTGAGTCCACCAAGCTTTCGCTCCCGTAGAGCACAGTTGGTCTGAAAACAGACCGATGTAAAGATAGTTTCGTCCTCTTTCCTACTAACAGAATACTCTTGATTGCAACTGCGAGCTCCCTGCATTAGCTTTACTGCAGCTTGATTCAATATCACTTACTATATTACCAATTCGGGAGAACACACATCCTAAATACTTGAAATTATCTACCTCTTGAAGCTTTATATCACCAATATGACATTCAGTTCTTTTGGATTTCTTACCTACTGACATCAATTTAGTCTTCGAAAGGCTAATTTTCATACCATGCTCATTGCACGTACTATCAAGTTCCAAGATATTAAAATGCAGGATTTCGGCACAATCTGCCATTAAGATTAAGTCGTCAGCATGGGCTAGACTCCTTACTACATTTCCACCTACCTGAATCCCTCCCTGCCACTGTATACCTTTCAGCAGATGGTGTACGTAAACTACGAACAACAAGGGTGAAATATTACAGTCTTGTATAAACCCTGTAAGTATCCTGAACCAAGAGCTCATTCTACCATCACTTCTCACTGCAGCCCAATGTCGACATAAATGCCTTTGATTGATTTTAATAATAATGTACACTTTAATCCCATAGCTCCCCCAGTATGGCGAACACATTTTCCCTTGGTACCCTATCATATGCTTTCTCTAGATCTACAAAAGAATAACGTAATTGTCTATTCCTCTCGCAGCATGTTTCAATTACCTGGCGCATATTGGAAATCTGATCCTGACAACCCGTCTGTGGTCTGAAATCACACTGGTTTTAATCCAACTTCCTCTCAACCACTGATGGCACCCTCCCTTCCAAGATGACAGAGAATACTTTGCTTGGTATACCAATCAATTAGATACATCTATAGTTGTTGCAATCCTTCCTGTTTCCTTGCTTATAGATAGGTGCAATTGCTGCTTTTGTCCGATCTGAAGGTACCTTACCAACGTTCCATGCTAATCTTACTACTCTATGAAGCCATTTCATCCCTGCCTTCCCACTATATTTCACAATTTCAGGCTTAGTTTAATCTATTCCTACTGCTTTATTACAGTAGAGTTTATTTACCACGTTTTTCACTTCCTCAAGCGTAATGTCACAAACATCGTTTTCCTCCTCCCCATCAGCTCGGTTGTTCGCTACACCCCCAGGAAGATTTCCTTTTACGTTGAGATGATTTTTAAAATATTATCTCCATCTTTCCAGTGATTCCCTGGAATCTATTATGAGTTCACCTGAAGTACTCAAAACACTGTTCATTTCCTTTTTCCCTCTCTCCCTAAGATTCTTTATTACTGTCCTGACAGGTTTCCCTGTTGATTGACTTAGCGTTTCTAAGTTATTACCAAAATCTTGCCACGAATTCTTTTTGGATTCAACAACTATTTGTTTCGATCTGTTTCTTTCATCTACGTACAAATCCCTGCCTAATTCAGCCATTATTTGGAGCCATTTCTGATAAGCCTCCTTTTTATATTTACAAGCTGCTCTCACTTTATCATTCCACCAAGATGTTTGCTTTTCCGCATATTTACACACAGTTGTTCCTAGGCATTCCCTTGATGTTTCTATTACAGCATCCCTACATGCCACCCATTTTCTTTCTATACACCGAACCTGCTTACTGTCCACTGCTCGGAACTTCTCACTAATCATATCCATGTACTTCCGTCTAAATTTCTCGTCCCTTATTCGTTTGCAGACGATTTCAGCTTCTTTATCCTAGGCCTAGAGATAGATAGTTCACTACAGATCAGCTAGTGTTCGGTATCATCGAAAACTCCCCGGAAAGCCCGTACATTCCTAAAAGATTTCCTGAATTCGAAGTCGGTTAGTATATAGCCCATTATGGATCTGGTACCCCTACCCTCCCATGTGTAGCGGTGAGTAGCCTTATACTTGAAGAATGTATTCGTAACTGCTAAACCGATACTAGCACAAGAGTCCAGCAATCGCTTCCCATTCCTATTAGCTTCCATATCTTCCCTACATTTACCAATCACGTTTAGCTCAAAATAATTATGTAATATTATATTTGAAATTATAAGGTGATTGTTCCTTTTTCTATGAAAATATCGGCTCTATGGCTAAATGGTTAGCGTGCTGGCCTTTGGTCACAGGGGTCGCGGGTTCTATTCCCGGCAGGGTCGGGAATTTTAACCATCATTGGTTAATTTCGCTGGCACGGGTGCTGGGTGTATGTGTTGTCTTCATCATCATTTCATACTCATCACGACTCGCAGGTCGCCTACGGGAGTCAAATCAGAAGACCTGCATTTGGCGAGCCGAACATGTTCTCGGACACTCCCGGCACTAAAAGCCATACGCCATTTCATTTTCAGTTCTCTGAAAATGAGTAAGTATGAGGGATCAGTACTCCTACTACAACACATTTCAACGACGAAGAAATACATCGCATTTCTAAACAACTTTTAGTTATATCAATTACAGTATTAATTCTGTGTTTGTTATTTGAAGTTTTCTACGATTACTATTGTGCGATGTTTTCAAGTATCTGACTAAGATCGTTCTTGAAACTTTGATATGTAATTGTTCTACGATTATTCGAAATTCTTTCATTTCTGAACTATTGCCCTTCTTTGTGGTCACGGTTGACTTTCCATAATAATTGAGGAACTGGGTGGAATAACGTCTTAAGGGCAAAACTGTGGTGCTGATTAAAATCTAATTGGACGTTTTGACACTGTTAATTTCCAACTCAATTTCATCATTTTTTTAGTATCATTGTATCCATGATTAGTGAGAAGTTCCGAACAGTGGACAGTAAGCACTTTCAGGATATACAATTGAGAAAGCCTGGCATACAGGGATGTTGTAGTAGAAACAGCAAGGGAATACCTAGGAACAACTGTGTGTAAAGATGGGAAAAAACGAACATCTTGGTAGAACGATGAAGTGAGAGCAGCTTGTAAACGTAAAAATGTTTATCAGAAATTGCTCGAAACAAGGGCAGATCCAGACAGGAATTGTACGTAAATGAAAGAAACACAGCGAAACAAATAGTTGTTGAATCCAAAAAGAAGTCATGGGAAGATTTTAGTAATAAGTTGGAAAGTGTAGATCAAGCAGCAGGGAAACCTTTCTGGACAGTAATAAAGAATCTTAGGAAGGGAGGGAAAATGGAAATGAACAGTGTTTTGGCTAATTCAGGTGAACTCATAATACATCCCTGGTATTCACTAGACAGGTGGAGGGAATATTTTGAAAATATTCTCAACGTAAAAGGAAATCTTCATGGTGGTGTTGCGAACAACGTAGCTCATGGGGAGAAGGAAAATAATATTGGTGAAATTATGCTTGAGGAAGTGGAAAGGATAGTAAATAAACTCCATTGTCATAAAGCAGCAGAAATAGATGGAATTAGACCTGAACTGGTAAAGTATAGTGGGAAGGCAGGGATGAAATGGCTTCATAGAGTAGTAAGATTAACATGGAGTGTTGGTAAGGTACCTTTAGATTGGACAAAAGCAGTAATTGCACCTATCTATAAGCAAGGGAACAGGAAGGATTGCAACAACTATCGAGGTATCTCATTGATTAGTATACCAGGCAAAGAATTCTCTGTCATCTTGGAAGGGAGGGTGCGATCATTAGTTGAGAGGAAGTTGGATGAAAACCAGTGTGATTTCAGACCACAGAGTGGCTGTCAGGATCAGATTTTCAGTATGCGCCAGGTAATTGAAAAGTGTTACGAGAGGAATAGACAGTTGTTTTTATGTTTCGTAGATCTAGAGAAAGCATATGGCAGGGTCCCGAGGGAAAAGATGTTTACCATACTGAGGGACTATAGGATTAAGTGTAGATTATTAAAATCAACCAAATGCATTTTTTTTTGACAATTGGACTGCAGTGAGAATTGATGGTAGAATGAGTTCTTGGTTCAGGGTACTTACAGGGGTTATACAAGGCTGTAATCTTTCACCTTTGCTGTTCGTAGTTTACATGGCTCATCTGCTGAAAGGTGTAAAGTGTCAAGGAGGGATTCAGTTAGGTGGAAATGTAGTAAGCAGTCTGGTCTATGTTTTCGGCTTGGTCTTAGTGGCAGATTGTGCCTAAAGCCTGCAGTCTAATATCTTCCAGCTTGAAAATATGTGCAATGAGTAAGGTATGAAAATTCGCCTTTCGAAGACTAAATTGATATCAGTAGGTCATAAATTCAACAGAATTGAATGTCAGATTGGTGATACAAATCTGTAACAGGTAGATAATTTTAAGTATTTAGAATGTGTGCTCTCCTGGGATGGTAATATAGTAAGTGAGATTGAATCAATGTGCAGTAAAGCTAATGCAGGGAGCTCGCAGTTGCGATCAACAGTATTCTGGAAGAGGGAAGTCAGCTCCCGGACGAAATTATATTTACATCGGTCTGTTTTCACACCAAATTTGCTTTACGGGAGCGAAAGCTGGATGGACTCAGGAATTAACAGACATGAAAGTAGCGAGAATAATTGCTGGTACAAACAGGTGGAATCGATGCCAGAGTACTCGGAATGAGGAGATAAGGGTTAAGTTAGGAAGGAACTCGACGAATGAAGCTGTACACATAAACCGGCTTCGGTGGTGGGTTCATGTGAAGCGAGTGGAGGATAGGTTACCTAGGAGAATAATGGACTCTGTTATGGAGAGTAAGACAAGCAGAGGGAGACCAAGACGACGATGGTTAGAATCAGTCTCTAAAGGTTTAAACATAAGAGGTATAGAACTAAATGAGGCTACAGCAATAGTTGTAAATAAAGGGTTGAGGCGACGTTTAATAACTTCACAGAGGCTTGCAGACTGAACGCTGAAAGGCATAACGGTCTGTAATGATGTATGCATGCATGTATGTATGTATGTATGTATGTATGTATGTATGTATGTATGTATGTATGTATGTATGTATGTATCCATATACCTTATTTTTTGGAGGTGGGGAATTCAACGAATTCGTATATCATAGACAACTTAAAAACATTTGTACCTGATCCTATATTGCCTTAGAACTACTATACCGTTGAGTTCACACTCGAGAATATAGGTGAAATCATTAGCGCCAATGCTATTTCAATGACGTAAATTATAATGAATGTTTAAAACGATCACAGCCACGATTAATACTACGTTACGCTTGGACAGGAAATGTCTATTAGTGGAGACTACTACGAATATATTCAATCCATGCCAGTTCTCAATAAGTAAGGTGGCTAAATCACACATTGCTGGTGTTCAGGAGCGAAGCTGCCGCGAAACGTGCTCAGTTCCCAGGATGGTAAAATTTCTAAATTTTCGCTATGTTCCATTTATATTGGATGTGATATGGCCACATGCTTAATTGTTCCAACGAATGAATTTTTATTTGATCCTGAAAAGGACCGTTTTTGTGGGATGTTACGTAGCAAGGTTGAACTACGACATGGTGGTTTGTAAGTAGGATACAGGAGACCCTACGTATTCAGTGCAGCAAATGCTCAAAATGTTGACCACCTTGGTTTATGCAGATTTCAGCATGGGCAGTTTGTTCTTTGTAACATTTGAGTGTAACAGCTTGACATGCCTCGTTGAGTAGTTGCCAAAAGTGACCAGGGTTTTCAGGCTCCCTTGCATATACACTACCTGCTGTATGTGACCCCACATGAAGATGTCAAGTGGCATTTAGTTACATCATGTAGTTACTGTGTATACGAGTCCTGTCTGGAAAAACATTGTGAGATGTCTTTTGGTGTCTTGTGAGTGTGTAGGTATTGTTTATAAAGTTTCTTGAAATTAAGAAAGGTGCCTCGAGACTTGATTTGCCTGGATTCAGTGTAAAAACCACACTCAGAATAACAACTATAATTCACGGTGGCACGTGATCGAACACTTCAAATTTTATTTCTATTTATTATTATTATTATTATTATTATTATTATTATTATTATTATTATTATTATTATTGTTATGAAGTGCGGTCGTCCCTCCTACTTCTATTGATTTTAAGAGGTAGCGGGGTGAACGATCGTTTGCCGTGAAAGGTATGTTTCTTTGATTGCCAATAAATCCACTGACAAATGTCCCTCGCATTGAAACACTTCGATACACCGGTTGATTACGACGAGATTATAACCTCTAACCTTGACACAGAAGGCGAGAACCTAACCAATTACACTGCACACTTTCTTCGACGTAGCACTCAAGGTATGATGGCAGATTTTAACGGAGATATATGACATTTACTTGGTATTCATGTGATAGGTCTACCTTATTTATCATGCTGATGTTCATGTCGGGAGCCATTAAAATCTCATGTTGTGTTCTGAATACAACGTTAGCAATGATTATTCTGCGGATTCAGCTTTAAATAACTTCATCATGTTGAAAGAGAATGGTGCAGTATATTTTATTTTCAAGTCTTCCGAGATCTTTGATATTTGGTGCTCATAGGAGGCTGCAGAAAGTATGATGGTTGTTGGTTTGAGGGGCCAAACATCAAGACAATAGGCCATAGAAATAAAGAGATACCGCATCAATTTTGTGAAAAGACAACAATTCTTAAGGGAAATGACCAGAAGAAGACATTGATAGAACATATTTTGAGATATTTATTTTTGTTTCAAAGGAATGTGTGCGAAATCGACATCTCCCTGATTGATAACGATCTTAAGTGACTTTTTAATGCCAGAATTTTGCCTGGAAGAGGTTCTTCAACAAATCGATAAATCTACTGTCAGATTTGTGGTATAAAATTACCCTGTCTGTACCGACATCCATGGGAGTAATTTGATCATTTTGAATGGGAAGGGGGGGGGGGCAGGGATCACCGAGGGGTACATGGCTCATTCCTTTTGAGAGAAATTTGCGACCACAGAATTATTGCTAATATTCTCTATCTCTCCTTTAATATTCAATGCCAATCATTTTAATTTAATAACCAAACCTCTGTGAAGTAAGGAATGTGCATACAGAATTAAAAAGTACACCTTATTGAAATGTATTTGTTACTTGCCCTGATTTTATCCGTAAAAGTAAAAATCAGGAAGACAACATGGACAAGAAAAACATTTTCTTTATTTTACATAAACTGATCACATCGTATTTTTACACAAAATGAAGTCTTCTCATTTGGTTTGAATTAAAGACAGTAATTACTTTTGAAAAGTCAATATCAGTACTAGTATTGACAGCAAGAAGGCCATCTCCTGGGCGATAGCTTTCCCTCAGTATGTTTTTTAAACGTCGGCAAACATGAAAAATACATCTCACACGCTGCTGAATTACACTAGTGTCCAAAAGATAAGCATAAGTTACGAGTAAGCAGGGCAATAGGAAATAGACCGCAAATCGCACAACATATGCACCTACCAACCTTACGTGTTCGCTCTGTATTGGAAAGGAGTGTTCCCTGCTTTGACTAGCGGCGTAACCACCTGCGCCCCATATTCCCTCAGTCATGTTTGTCCTGTTATAGTGTGCACAGTGTAGCCTCGTGGTGAACGTGACAACATAATGGCACAACGACGCCATTAGGACCCCGTTTTGCAGGGTAGAATAATCGGCCACCTGGAAGCAGGCCAGAGTCCGAAGTCGCCGTATCTTTGAATGTACCACAAAGTGTCATTTCCAGGTTTTGGAGACGATTTCGAGACACAGGAGATGTTAGTCGTAGGCCAGTACCAGGTCGACCAAGGATAACCACCCCACAGCAGGACCAATATCTGGCCTTAACCGCCCGTCGAAATCGGAGTGCACCTGCAAGACAATTGTTGGCGGAGCTTGCAGCCGCCTCAGGGGTTGCCGTTTCCCGGCAAACTGTGTACCGGAGGCTCAGAACAGCAGGGTTGTTTGCTCAACATCCAGCGGTGTGCGTCCCGCTTACTCCAGCACAGAGACGGACCCGTTTACTGTGGAGCCGTCAACACCGAAACTGGACCATGAATGAATGGAGGCATGTGCTCTTCAGAGATGAGTCCCGCTCAGTTTGCAGAACGATTCCCGTTGCACATTAATCCGGAGAGAACCGGGCACATTAATCTGGAGAGAACCGGGTAGCCGATACAACCACAGGAACATCGTGGAACGGGACCAGTATGGTGGTGGTGGCGTCATGATGTGGGGCGGCATCATGTTGAATGGCCGTACGGAGCTGCACATCTTCATGGGTGGTCTGAGGAACACTGTTAACGCTCGGAGATACAGGTATGAGATACTGTGACCACATGTTCGACTGTTCAGAGGTGCGGTTGGTCCAGACTTACTCTTAATGGACGGTAATGCCCGACTGCACCGCGCTGCTCTGGTGGATGAATTTCTGACTGGGTAAGACATTCATCGCATGGACTAGCCAGCGAGGTCTGCGGATCTGAATCCTATAGAACATGCCTGGGATGCACTGGGGAGGCGAACTGCATCCCGTCAGCCTCCACCAAGGACCCTCCAAGACTTTCGCATTGCCCTTTCGAAGGAATGGGATCGACTGCCACAAGAGTTCTTGGACCATCTGATGCCACGTCGCTGCGAAGCATGTGTGGCCGTTAGGGGTAACCATACATCCCATTTTTGGACAAGGTGTGTGACATATAGTGTGAGAGTCAGATTCCGTTTGTTCAGCAATCCGCCTGACATTCCTATCAGGCGGTATGGCCTCGTTTAGTGATTATGCTTAACTTTTGGACACTAGTGCAATTAGAGCTATAAATACGATATGAATTAAAAAATGAGAGTGAATACATTTTTTCAAATACTTCTCTACAAGAACGGCAACTGTTTCTTGGATATATTCGTTTATTTATTCTTCCATTTTGTAAATTAATAAAACATTGCAGGTCATAGAGAAGAAGTTTCTTTTCCAAAGTGTAAAACATATTAACCTATTTTACACTGACCACGTCTACTTCGCTTCCATTTATAACTTGACTTAAATGGTTGAGAATATCCAAGTTATTTTCTTGAAGCCTGGTGTCTCTCTTAAGTATGTCAGTAACAGGAAACAGTACTGTAACGTCGTATTACTGTTGCGTTGTTCACTAATTTTACAACTTCGTAGGGCACACTGCTGGACTGTAGGGTCTTTCATAATGAGTCTGAAAAAAGTTTTTACATAAAGTTAACACTTTGACTTAAAATGTAATACACATTAACGCAAGCTGGCGCATATTAAACCTTAAAATATGTCCGTTTACCCCCAGGGTTGATTTTCCCCCGGACTCAGAGAGATCCCACCTCTACGTCTGTCATACGAGAAATTTGGTGGAAGGTACAACTGAGGAGGAGGACAAGTACATCGCCCAGATGGGCTCATTTTCTATGCTGAACAGGGGCCTTGTGGGGGGATGGAAAGATCGGAAAGTGTAGGCAAACAAGAGCAACAGAAACGGGCGTATCCTTGAATTAAGTACCATCCCGGCATTTGCCTGGAGAAGAAGTGGGAAACCACCATGGAAAACCACTTCGAGGACGGTTGGGTTGGGAATCTAACCCCCTCTACTCATTTGACTCCCGAGGCTGAGTGGACTACGGTTCAGTCCTTGTACTAATTTTCAAGGTTCGTGGCAGCTAATCACACTAACCTCTACACCACAGAGGCCACATTAAACCCAAGAAAATAAAGGCAATGGACAGTTCGGTTACCATTTAGCTATTTAACTCATTGAAGGATGCAGGAAAACAGAACAGCCTCACAGCCGGCGGAGCGAAGAGAGTGCGAATTAGGAACTAGGAGACGAGATAAGAGGAGATACATAATGCAATATTTAGGCAGGGAAAAAATGACTAGCGTGGAAGCTAGTCTATGGACTGATGACCCAGACAACAACGGACCATTAAAAAGATTTAATTGTGCTTATGCTTAGGGGCCTCTGGCTTAGGCGGAAGCGCGTCAGCCTCTCACCGCTGGGTTCCGTGGTTCAAATCCTGTTCACTCCATGTGAGATTTGTGCTGAACAAAGCGGAGGCGAGACAGTTTTTTCTCCGGGTACTCCGGTCTTTTCTGTCATCTTTCATTCCAGCAAGACTGTCCAATATCATTTCATTTCATCTGTCATGCATTAATCATTGCCCCAGAGGAGTGCGACAGGCTTCGGCAGCCGGCACAATTCCTATCCTCTCCGCAAGATGGGGGCTTCATTCATTCCATCCCTGACCCGGTCACTGACTGGAAAACAGATTGTAGGTTTTCATTTCTTAGGGGCCCTATGTTCTAGAATATGGCCTTCAAGACTACAAAATACCCGAGAGACACTCTCACTGGATTCTCATTAAGGCAACATCGGTTGGAATCCCTACCAATGCACGTGAGATTTTGGAAATTGAAGGTTACGTCCTTGTAGTTCGAATTCTACGCAAAACTGGTATCTTCTTGACTATAATAACAATATTAACATTCACGTTAAACTGCAAGCTACAGAATACTCACAACACATACCGGTGAGACTATGCATTTGATGCTATGTCTTGTGATGTTCCGTTTCCGGTTTTTTGACTTCCTGGTATTAGTGAGTCAGTAACTTGGCGTTCAATGTCAGTCCGAAGAGCAAAGAGTGGTTTGGTCAATGCTCTCTCGATCCTCGAACTGTGACGTCACGAGACCATCACGTCAGAATGGCCGCACACACACTCACAGCTTCTAAAGGGTAACGAACTATTCGAGAACTTGCTACAAGGACACTGAGATGCGTCTGGTTAAACCGGACGACTCATTCATTCCCGAAATAAGAGCGAGTTGAACAACATTCCTGCTGCAGTGAAAGTCCTTGATATAATATATTCTAAGAACTGTTACTAGTAAGAAGAGCGTATGATGTTATTGACACCCAGTTTCGGGAATATTCCCAGAACACGACACATGCATTTCCTGTATTTCCTTTTGTGGATGATAACGCGAACATATTCCAAGAATGATTTATTTACATGAAAAGTATACCTCAGATGACCTTGCACCTGTGTGTGAAGGGAATTGTTAGTATAATTTTTCAGGTTCAACGTTGAGGTGGATGCCGATTGCCTTTCTACATTGTTTCAAGTTTAACTCCGAATGTAGAGTGTTACGAATTTTGGGCACCAGGTCACCACGGTTAATGGATGGTATGATGGTATGAATAAATGTGTAGAGCCTCCGTGGCTAGGTGGCAGCGCGCCGGCCCGTCACTGCTGGGTTCCGTGTTTGAAATCCCGGTCACTCCATGTGAGATTTGTGCTGGACAAAGTGGAGGCGGGGCAGTTTTTTCTCCGGGTACTCCGGCTTCCCTGTCATCTTTCATTCCAGCAACAACCCCCAATATTATTTCATCTGTCAGTAATTAATCATTGCCCCAGAGGAGTGCTATACGCTTCCGTAAACGGCACAATTCCTGTCCTCGCCGCTAGATGGGACTTCATTCATTCATTCATTCATTCATTCATTCATTCATTCATTCCATTCCTGACCCGACGGAATGACTGGAAACAGGCTGTGGATTTTCATTGTCATGAAAAAATGAAATGGCGTATGGCTTTTAGTGCCGGGAGTGTCCGAGGACAAGTTCGGCTCGCCAGATGCAGGTCTTTTGATTTGACGCCCGTAGGCGAGCTGCGCGTCGTGATGAGGATGAAATGGTGATGAAGACGACACTTACACCCAGCCCCCATGCCAACGAAATTAACCAATTAAGGTTAAAATTCCAGACCCTGCCAGGATTAGAACCCGGGACCCCTGTGACAAAAGGCCAGCACGCTAACCATTTAGCCATGGAGCCGGACATTGTCATGAATAAAAATGAGTACTGAGTATAAAATGTTCTGAACAAATACTATAGGTACTTCCTAAGAATAAAGCTTTTTGAGATTGTTCTCTGTAGCTGAGCATATAAACATATTATGGAGGTGGTGGAGTATTAACTCATATTTCTCAGTCAGAGTAGATTCTCATTTGTGTTATGAATAAAAGAGAGTACCGTACCTTCTCAGATTCCTGTGTATATACTCACTTTGTTTTGAGAATGGCTGATAGCTATCTCAGGTATGAGTGTCTATTTGTCAGTTACGTCTTCAGCCCGAAGGTTGGTTGGATCCTTGAAAAGATTATGCCGTTATAAGCAAACCGCAAAAACTGGTAACGGTCCAGTAATGAGGAGTATAAGGCATGATAAGAAGCGAGGTAATTTGCCATTGCTTACCTCACTTGCCCAGAAAGCGCTATTAAAGCACGGATGACCCTATGAGTAACACCTTTCATATCATCGATACGCACTCAACACCACCCATACCTCAGCAGCTTCAGTACTATCTCAGCTATAAATGAGACTGAGACTTCAGCGGAAGCATTTTGCTCTGGCCTGTGCAGAGACAGATGCTTCAGAGGGGGGGGGGGGGCGTCTCTTAAAGTACGAAATTTGAAAGAAATGAATGAGGTTTTTAATAATGAGATCCCTCGTCTAAAAGTATTTCCAGATGAGACGCAATCACGTAAATTCTATGAACTTTAAAAGTCCATACGGTTTTCTAAAACTGAATGTGGACTGGTTAAACCAAGAGACTGGAAACAAGATTAAGTGCTATTAAGAACGTAGCTAAATAGAAGGCATTTGTAATATCAGTAGGTGACACTCGATGATAATAATAATAAAAATATAATAATAATAATAATAATAATAATAATAATAATAATAATAATAATAATAATAATAATAATAATAATAATCGTCATCATCTTTCTTCTTCCTCCTGGTCTCATTCCCAATTTACAGTGGTCGTCACGTGGTGTGGATTTGGTCCAATTATACGGCCTGATTCCCGTTCTAAGGCGGAGCCTGTGTGGAGGGATATATTTATTACTGTATATATCTGTGTTGATTGGTAGTGTGGTGTATTATATGAAATAAATAGAACTGAGCAAATACGAACGCAAATTGAAAGTCCTCGTGTCGGATGAACTAACCACACGCAGATAAAATGTTCGGCCCTGCCGGGAATCGAACCGGGGCCCTATGAACCGCGAGCCAGTACGCTGACCATTCAGTCAAGGATCCGTACAAATAATAATAATAATAATAATAATAATAATAATAATAATAATAATAATAATAATAATAATAATAATAGACTAATAATAATAATAATAATAATAATAAGACATTATACTGTATAGGCTTTAGGGCTTGTGCCGTGCCAAGAAAATAAGGTGAAATTAATTACGTTTCGCAGAGAACTGTGCTCTGCGTCATCAGAAGAAATCTCGACTGTCCACGAGAAAGGCTTCTTAAACAATGACTCTTTAAATTTAGACGTTATAATAGAAGTGGAAATGGTACGTTAATTCGCCACCAGATGGCTCTCAGGACGTGGCACAGCGCTAGCGTTCGAAGCGGAAGCTGACCGAGCCATCAGAATCAGTCTAAGAGTTTCACATAACATGTGGA
Source organism: Anabrus simplex (assembly GCF_040414725.1). Classification (NCBI taxonomy): domain Eukaryota; kingdom Metazoa; phylum Arthropoda; class Insecta; order Orthoptera; family Tettigoniidae; genus Anabrus; species Anabrus simplex. The sequence goes on along the minus strand of NC_090266.1, from coordinate 876,343,839 downwards.
CGTAACATATGACACTAACAGGTGTATGATATTGACATAAGCCTGGAATGAAATATCTGGCGATGAGGAACGTACGAATTTGGAAAACACCGAGACGAAATACAGTGAAGGGACAGAGAAGGGAACTACCTATGTAAATTCTTAATGGCTGGCAACCAGGTATTACTTAATTAATAGCCGGTGTCACTGTTGAAATTGTTAGGATTTCTACGTATTTTCACAGCTTCCCGTATAATCCTGGACCTGTAGTGTCTAGTGAGTGTAGAGCTCGAGCATCTTGGAACTGATTTGTCTGGTGGTTGAGACGAATATTACGTTCATGTTACTTGACACGGGTACCATTGGACCGGCATGTTCGGCCGATGTATACCTTACAGCAAGTACAGGGAATTTCGTATAGGCCTACCCCAGGATGTAAAAGTGGGGACAATTTGTCCTTGATTTTACTCAGACTGTGAGCAATTTTAGTGGCGGTGCAAAACGCGGTTTTTATATTGTGTTTGCGCGGGACGTTGGCAATTCGATGTGTGGTGTTGTGAATGTAACGCAAGTAGGCAGTTCCCTTCACTTCCTTCTTCTGTGAGCTTTGCTTGGTCGTTTCTCTGGGATGCAGGGCTCTATGAATCTGCAAATCGCTGTAACCATTACCCTTGAACGCGACTTTGAGCGTGTCCAACTCCATCTGGATATTTGGTGGCTCACAAATTCGTCTCGTCCTCTTGGCGAATGTCGTGAGAATAATGCTTTGTTTTTGTATTGGATGGTGGTGAGAATCTGCATGAAGATAGCGATTTGTGTGGGTAGGCTTACGATATACGGTATGTTCTGAGGAGCCGTCCGGTTTCTTTCTTACTAGAACATCCAAGAAAGGAAGGCTCCATCTCCATAGTGAATTTAATTGAAGGATGTTGCTGATTTAGGTGGTTTAGAAATAGATGGATTTTCTCAGGACAGAGACCACAAATGTATCATCAACATTCCTCCACGATATCATAGGTTTGACGGGCGTCGAAGCAATAGCCTCCTCCTCAAAATGCTCCATAAAGAAATTAGCCACTCCGTCCGTCCGTTCGTAAAAATTCCCACTCCGCAAGAAATAGCTGGAAGTCATACATTGGTAAAATAGCTTAGTAATGTCCTCAGGGAACAGGCACTTTAGTGAACAAGGACTCCACATCGAAACTCACCAAAAGTGCATTAGGTTGAAGGGTTATGGTTCACAGCTTGTTGACGAAATACCGAGAGTCCCTGACCTATGATTCAGTAATGTCAGATGTGTGGCTGAAGCAATTTGCTTAGGTATTTAGCCGGAGCATACGTACGAGAACCTATCTCACTAACAGTAAGTCTGAGGGAAACATCTTTTTTATGGATCTTAGGCAGTCCATATAATCTAGGTGGCACTGCTTCCCCCGGGGACAGATGTTTACCCTCCTCTTTTGGAACTGAAGATTGCCTTAAGAGCTTCATGGTGGCGGTGGACACACGAGTGGTGGGGTCACGTGAGCTCAGTCTGTAAACAGGCTCTGACAATAAGGCCGAGATCTGAGATCTTATTCATATATCCGTCAGTGTCCATAACCACTGTCGCACTACCCTTATCATCTGAGAGAATGGTCAGTTCAGAATCATCTCTAAGTTCTTTCAGAGCTCTCCTTTCGCCTCTTGTTAAATTGGGCGCGGGTAAAACAGCGGACCTTATAAGTCTCACACATTTCTGTCTTAACTCCTCAGCCTCATCCGTAGGTAGTTTGTGGATGGTTGCATCAACGGAAGTAATTAACTCCTCGCTCCCTCTAAAATTCCCGCTGAGGAAGTGAAGGGAACTGCCTACCTGCCTTACATTCACAACACCACAGATAGAATTGCCAAAGTCCTCCGCAAACACAACATAAAAACCGTGTTTGGCACCGCCACTAAAATTGCTCACAGTCTGAGTAAAACCAAGGACAAATCGTCCCCACTTTTACATCCTGGGGTATACGAAATTCCATGTACTTGCGGTAAGGTATACATCGGCCGAACATCCCGGTCCATTGGAACTCGTATCAAGGAAAATGAGCGTAATATTCGTCTCAACCAACCAGACAAATCGACAATAGCTGAGCACGCTCTATCGTCGGGTCATAGTGTCATGTTTCAAGATGCTCGAGCTCGTAACCACACTAGACACTACAGGTCCAGGATTATACGGGGAAGCTGTGGAAATAAGTAGAAATCCTAACAATATCAACAGGTACACCGGCTATCAATTAAGTAATAACTGGTTGCCAGCCATTGATAAGATTGATAAGATTGATAAGATTGATAAGATTTGTGGGGACATACTAAAGGCAATGGGTTGGGATATATTACCATATCTGAAAAACTTATTCGATTATTGTTTAGGTGAAGGAGCTATACCAAATGAATGGAGAGTTGCTATGGTAGCCCCTGTGTATAAAGGAAAAGGTAATAAACATAAGGCTGAAAATTACAGGCCAGTCAGTTTGACATGCATTGCATGTAAGCTTTGGGAAAGCATTCTTTCTGATGATATTAGACATGTTTGCGAAATTAATAACTGGTTTGACAGAAGGCAGTTTGGGTTTAGGAAAGGTTATTCCACTGAAGCTCAGCTTGTAGGATTTCAGCAAGTTATAGCAGATATCATGGATTCAGGAGGCCAAATGGACTGTATTGCGATTGACCTATCTATGGCATTTGATAGAGTAGATCATGGAAGACTACTGGAAAAAATGAGTGCTATTGGACTAGAAAGGAGAGTGACTGAAAGGGTGGCTATATTTCTAGAAAATAGAACTCAGAGAATTAGAGCAGGCGAAGCTTTATCTGACCCTGTAATAATTAAGAGGGGAATTCCTCAAGGCAGTATTATTGGACCTTTATGTTTTCTTATATATATCAATGATATGTGTAAAGAAGTGGAATCAGAGATAAGGCTGTTTGCAGATGATGTTATTTTGTACAGAGTAACAAATATGTTACAAGATTGTGAGCGGCTGCAGGGTGACCTCGATAGTGTTGTGAGATGGACGGTGGGCAATGGTGTGATGATAAAAGGGGTTAAAAGTCAGGTTGTAAGTTTCACAAATAGGAAAAGTACTCTGAGTTTTAATTACTGCGTTGATGGGGTGAAAGTTCCTTTTGGAGATCATTGTAAGTACCTAGGTGTTAATATAAGAAAAGACCTTCTTTGGGGTAATCACATAAATATGATTGTTAATAAAGGGTATAGATCTCTGCACATGGTTATGAGGGTATTTAGGGGTTGTAGTAATGATGTAAAGGAGAGGGCATATAAGTCTCTGGTAAAACCCCAACTAGAGTATGGTTCCAGTGGGACCCTCGCCAGGATTACTTGATCCAAGAACGGGGAAAAAAAAAAAAGCAGATCGATTTGTTTGGGCGACTTCTGACAAAAGAGTAGCGTTACAAAAATGTTGCAAGGTTTGGGCTGAGAAGACTTGGGAGAAAGGAGACGAGCTGCTCGATTAAGTGGCATGTCCCGAGATGGCGGGGGAGGACATCAGTAGACGAATAAGTTGAGTGGTGTCTTTAAAAGTAGGAAAGATCACAATATGAAGATAAAGTTGGAATTCAAGAGGACAAATTGGGGCAAATATTTGTTTATAGGAAGGGGAGTTAGGGATTGGAATAACTTACCAAGGGAGATGTTCAATAATTTTCCAATTTTTTGCGATCGTTTAAGAAAAGGCTAGGAAAACAACGGATAGGGAATCTGCCACCTGGGCGACTGCCCTAAATGCAGATCAGTAGTGACTGAATCACTTCCTGTCCCTTCACTATTGTTATTTCGTCTCGGTGTTTTCGAAATCCGTACGTTCCTCATCGCCAGATATTTCATTCCAGGCTTATGTCAACATCATACACCTGTTAATGCCATATGTTAAGTACACATGTTATGTGAACCTCTTAGTCCGATTCTGTTGGTTCGGTCAGCTTCCGCTTCGAACGCTAGCGCTGTGCCACGTCCTGAGGGCCATCTGGTGGCGAATGAACGGACCATTTCCCCTTCTATTTTAACGCGTAAATGTAAAGAGTCATTGTTCAAGAAGCCTTTGTCGTGGACAGTCGAGATTTCTTCTGATGACGCAGAGCACAGTTCTCTGCGAAACGTACAGAATTTCACCTTATTTTCTTGACACGGCATAAGCCCAAGAGTCTATACAATATCATGTCTTTAAGTACGGGCCGTGAAAGCATCAATGGCAATAATAATAATAATAACAATAATAATAATAATAATAATAATAATAATAATAATAATAATAATAGTAATCAAGTGCTTAAAATTTCACAGTTGTCATTGGTTTCTAGAGACTCCTAGCCGTTCTTCCACGATTTTTGCTTGTAAAGGGCGAAGTTTGCAATCCAGTAACACAGTGTGAATATCCGCTTTTCTAGCTATGCAAGGCACGAATGTACTAATTAGCATTAATCACTGCAATATTAGCCGATTTAAAAAAATATCATTGATATTCCTAAACTGCAATGGGAGGTCTGGGTGATGAGCAAGAAGCGGACACTTCGAACAATCATTCGACTGGCGGCACATTCCAAGGCCCTCCCCTCCATCCCCTCTTCTCTTCTCCTTGCCGTGACCCTCCATAACACGACCATTGGACCCTTGAGTATTCTGGGCGCGTCATTTACCTAGGTCAGTGAAGATTGGAGTTAAACTGTAATAGTGGGAAGGAATGTGAATGATGAGACAACAGGAAATAAAAAGAAAATGTAGTAAGGAACCCTACAATGACGTCCAGCTCGGAACGAGCCGTAAGGCTCTTTACACAACAAGGAGAGGTTCAATGTACATTACCAGACTACTGAACAGGGACTTGGATGTTCTATCTCGTACATGTTAAAATTGTGATATTTATGCACCCGTATCACTGAAAACTTGCACTAACACATACCGGCTTACGAAGTGACGTGTGGTCAGCATGACACGAATCTCCTCGACCGTTATTCTTGATTTCTTAGATAGGGGCCCCTATCTCGCTGTCAGGTAGCTCCTCAAATGTTCTTACGTCAGCTGAAAGGACTTCGATCCAGTCCTCACATCCAGGTAAAAGTTCCTGATCTAGTCGGAAATCGAACCTGAGGCCTCCGGAAAGGAGGTAGGCTCGATACTTCTAGACCGCGGAGCCGTTCACTGATCAGAATTAAGAATTTTTATAGTTTGAGATTGATTTATGATTTATTTTACTTTAATCATTTTTAATGGGTGTAAAATATATAGGCTACTGCCAAAGATTTAAAATTGCCATGAGAGCCTGTATGTATTTTGAAAAGGTACGTGCTGCTCACCTTCATTGTGAGTGTGCTTCAAAAGTGCTGCACCACCTCGAGTTTACTATACTTTTATAGCATTACAGAGAAACTGAATATTATCAGTTTACCAGTTATTAAGATAGACATCACATGTGGGGGACTGCCTAGACAAAGCGGTAAAGACGTGCTCGGTTATGATTTTTTTTTTTTTACAAGTTGCTTTACGTCGCACCGACACAGATACAGTTGGTCTTATGGCGACGATGTGATAAGAAAGGGCTAGGAGTGGGAGGGAAGCGGCCGTGGCCTTAACTGAGGTACAACCCCAGCATTTGCCTGGTGTGAAAGTGGGAAACCACCGAAAAGCAGCTTCAGGGCTGCCGACAGTGGGGTTCTAACCCGCTATCTCCCGGATGCAACTCGCCCGGTGTTCGGTTCATGAGGGTAGACTAGATTCGATTCCCCGTTAGGAAGCCGTTAAATTTAGAAATGAGGCTTCCAGTGCTGAAGAGGCGCATGGCTCCGAGGTTCACTCAACCTTCAACATAATCTTGTACTTGGTTAAATCCTGGTGACCAAGGTGGTCGGAGATAGCCTTTACCTTCCACTCCTCCAAGAACCTCCAGTGACCCGTCACTCCTTCAACGGCGTTCACACCCAGTACGAAGAAGACATTTTCTTTACCCATTATATTTAAAAATCACATGTTAAAAATCACAAACAGAGTAATACAATATGAACACTCGTACAATAAAACATTGAACTACAAAACACTTTAAGCAGCCACACTTGTCAACACAATGCTACCAACATACAGAATGTAGTTTTCTTTACAATTCAGTTGAAATCACAGACTTGTACGTTTGAAGGTTTTGGAAATATGAATACAAGCAAGTCAAAAATGAGATAATTTGTAACTCTACAGGTGTAACTTAGGGAACGTAAAGGCCCTGTCTCTGAGACATGCCTCTTAATACAAGAGAACACTGATTTAATCAGTGAAGTTTAAATTATTTTTCTGGAAGAAAATCTATAAATAGCCAAACTGTCGATTTTTACCGTTACAGTTCTCTGTACGAAAGACATTGACTCCAATTCTTTTTTACACTTTTTAATACAATATAATTTTCTAAGTCAGATTAATTCTTCAATTTTGAGAAGTTTATGTTCAGTTCACTATCATTTGAATTTGAAGCACAATAGATTCAATTGGGCACAGTGCAAGGACAGTGACTTCCCGCTTGTAATCCATCATTTGAATTAAATTCAATGCGTTGCCTAAGATATTAAATTATTGTTTTATTAGATACCTAGGTGGTCATGTTTGTACATTCTTTTTAACTGACGTGCAATGTTTCAAACATCACTCTCTTCTCTGTCTGTAGTGTAAGGTTGGTGCAGAAAAGTAGTGGTTCTCTTTCCACATCACTACCAATTCACACTTTAAACCTTCCCATACCAAATGATAAGGAGTGATACAAATATTTTTCTATGAAATTTAATATTACATTCTACACCCTGAACATTAAAGTATCAACATTTATCTTTTACGAACATTTCTACGCTCACTTGTTATAACAGCAGTAGGCAGATGAAGTGCAAGTTGTTTCAAGAGGGTTTTCAGTTCTATAGAACATTAATATGAGATAAGCGTCTGTCTCTTGGCACAGGCCAGGACAAAATGTAGCTTCCGCCGAAGTCTCGGTGGCTGTGACAGTATGGAATCTGTTGAGGTATTGGTAGTGCTGAGTAATGACATTCGGATCTCAGCTAGTGCGTCTAGGTCTTTAAAAGATAGACTCACAGGGTCAGTCGTGCTGCAATAACACTTTCTGATTCTATGAGAAAAGCAATAGCAAACTACCTCACTCATCACCGTGCCTTGTACGCCTCATTATGCCACCGCCATTGGTTTTAGCGGTTTCCCTATAACCGCATAACCTCTGGTGGTAATTTTTGCAGAAACGACCTGCCTGAGGGCATAATATAAGATAAACTTCATCATTACAAAATCTCACATTGTAGAGTCGAAAAGAACAACATAATTAGGTAGAACGGATTATTTCTCTGTCAAGGTCTTCCTACTATTGTCGCTATGATAAAAGTCACAGTAGATGCAAGTATTAACCTTTACGAAATAATTTAAAATACCCTGCATAATGTACGTCTTATGTTGAACAATAAAATAGAGCTTATCCTTATCGAATCAAAGAATAATTCAAATGATATTCTATTCATGTGAAATATACCTTTCTCTCTAGTCTAACGTACTTTGAAGTCAAAATTATACAGTAATAATGCATTATTGATCAATTATTGATCATGGTGTTACACAGGGATTTAAGCCTTTTCCATCTCGAATAGTTTCGAGAGTTTGCGCATCTGACATTGTTCGCTTATTGAGCTGCTCCAATGAACTGCGAGTTATGATGTCATATGGCAGCATTTAGTTTCTTTTGTTCTGAAAGGATGAAGTTCATCGTGTCCAAAGGTATCACTGGACGGGAGAGAATAAGTTTCTTTTTTGGCAGGAATTGCCCCTGCTACTATTCCGGATTACCTTTTATTTTATGGTTATAGGTTACATCAAGTTCATCTAATTCATTGACGACGGCTTTGCTATAGCTCTTAATCGCTCATTATAGTTAGAGAGTTTTATGTCTTGTCTGATACAAAGGGTCATAAATACTTGTTTTCTGCGTTAGCTCTTGGTACATAACTTCCGATAAAGCGGCCTGATGCTAGTGTGTAATATCATGACGATATGGCACACGTAGTCATAATTCCTTTCTGAATGTACTTGTTTACAAGTATTTAGTACACACAAGTGCAGACATCTTCAATCCTGCCATCGGTAACGATGTATAAGAAGTGTTGATGCAAGCTCAAATAAACTTAAAAAGTAATTTCAGAAACGGTTGTGCAGAATTATCACTTGAATGAACGCAGTATATCTAAAAGAACCATAACGCAATAAGCCGGTAAATCCACCTGCAAAGCTGCACCTCAGTTTACAAATAACGAACGATGCTTTGCTCTTTACACTGCGATAGAAAAACATAACAGCACATTTCTGAACTCGTCCCGCACTTTCCTGGAAACGATATTAATTTTAAATAATATTTACTGATTTTTCTAAAACGAATCAGTTAAGATAATCTGTGATTTTTTCCCACGTGTTTATCTCTTTAGAAATTCTGCACTGTGAATATTTGGTGATAAAACTTAGCGTTTTTCTAATTTAATGTTACTGTTTTTAGGTCCGACTTGTGAAGGTTTTCGTAGACGCCGAGTTGCCAGAATTTTGTCCCGCAGGCGTTCTTTTACTTGTTGGTAATTCTACCGACACGAGGCTCAGCCACTCAGCCCGGCTAGCGTTTTTCTAGCAGTGATACGTGTGCCATTTTGTTTGGATTTTCATCGTTCTTCGTCAGAATATATGTATCAAGGATACCAAAGTCCATAGGCAGGCTAGCCTATGGTAGAAAAACTGGGAGAGTTCCGGATTTCGTGTGGCTTCCCGTTCGTCTGAATAGCGAGACTTCACATCCGACTTCACATATGAATGTCGCGTTCTCTTGTACCTTAAAACAACGATCACTAGCACTATCACCTTTTTAAACAATGAATAAATGCAGTTTCAAGTGGGCCTGGTTGACAATCTTGAATAATCATATTTGAAGAAACAACTTTACAAATAACATGGTCCAGAATTGAACTTGCATAAATTATTAAGTAGCCCAATGAAATTATTTCCTTGCCGTCCCTTGCATTATGAAGGTTTTATCTAAACATCTGTCATTTATTTAGCAGTGAACTCTAAGTAATAAAGGAATGAAAGTGTTAACTGGCTTGCCACATTCTGTACACCAGAGACCACCAGGGTTGCTTTCGGAAAGGAGGAAATGAAAACATATATACGAGTTCTGAATGCAACATTCAGGCAGATCTCTCTTAAATTGAATTCTGTATGGCACTAATACTGAATTCAAATGTTAACATGTTTTCGTTTGACTAGATTTTTCTTTCTCTTCTTTTGTGCGCTGTACCATTGAAGAGAAACTGTTCTCACTATTGAGTGTCTGTAGGACAAGATAGAAATAGATTAAGACTGGAATCACTTAGAACACTTCATGACAATCATTATGTAGTCAACCGAGCAAGTTGACTGTGTGGTTATTGTCGCGTAGCTCTGAGCCTTCATTCGGGAGATGATGGGTTCGAATCCCACCGTCGGCAGCTCTGAAGATGGCTTTCTATAATTTCACATTTTCACATCAGGCAAATTCTGGGGCTTTATCTTAATTAGGGCCACGGCCGATACCTTCCCATTCCTAAGCCTTTCCCATCCTTCTGCCACCGAAATCCTTCCATGTGTTACTATGACGTTAAACCTCTAGGAAACAAAAACGTATATGGTCAATATTCGTTGTACTGAGTTGTACACATTACTGTAATGTAAGATGCAGATTTGTTTTGGTGGCTTGACTCCGAATTACAAAGCACACAACAACCTCTGGGGTATTTTACATCACGATAATGTCACATGAGGGCATGTTTATGGTGAACATGTTATGAACGAACTATGTCGGTACGCCTGTCCCAGTTTTGTGAAGATGATATTGCTACAACCCTTCACATAAGCAGACCAAAGTAAAAGTAAACTCGTGTCCACATCCCGAGGTGGAGCAGCTCTTTTCAGGCACACCCCCAATGGAGGTGAGCTGCACGTACCATTTCAACCACATACCAGCCCTCCTGCTACGTTTAAATTTCTGGCAGTACCGGGAATCGAATCCGGGCCCCCGGGGATGACAGCTAATAACACTAACCGTTACGCTACGGAGGCATAAGCAGACTGATAACGGAACTATTCTGAAATAAAGTGGTCTGCTTTTACAAAAAACAAGATTTCCCGCATCTTTTATAAAGTCAATTTGAAATCTTTTCAGAATGGCAGTTAAAAGCAACAGGGCAGTTCCTATCAGTGAAATTATACCATTATTCACATAAGCAAATCAGGAAGTTGGAGTTTTATTTAAACAACCGTGGCACATACAGCCTAACGTGGTTGGAGCCAAGTGACATGCAGATAATGGAGTGCTACGTAGTCAGCACGACGTCATCCTCAAAATATGATGGGGTTTCGTGACCGGTTCCCTTTAATCTCGTACCTGTTAGCTCCTCATTTTGTGTCAAGAGGATGTGAGAATGCCGTTCCAGCCTTCAGTTCTGAATTAAAATTCTTGGACTGGCCAGGAGTCGAATTTGGGGTCTTCGGCTAAGAGGCAACCACGCTGACCGTACACCAAGGAGCTAGTTCGAAGTTTCTTGGGTTACAAGTACTGTATTTCAGAAATCCTTCGTTCTTTGAAAGAAAGGTTGCTGGTGGGTTGTATGGGGAGGTATGGTGCTTTTTTATTGGTGTAATTTATTGAACGGCTCCGACACTACGCATAAGGTAGCTCAAAGGAGTACTGGACATTGTAACATATGGTGGATATTCGGACAGGTGACATAACAAGTCTTTAGAATTTTCTTGATGTACAGCTGTGCATTCTGAGCGCCATGGAGGACTACAAGAAAGATTTGACTGTCAAAAATTCCCTCCTGACCATATATTACTTGGTACAAATCGTGCGGTGTTCCTCGATTAAGACATTGTCTGTTCACTGATTAGCTCTCTTCCAGACTGTGGTTATCGAAGCTCACTAGGGAACGGGACTTCCCCCTAACATTAACTTCATCCCATCGCGCACTGTACATCTTGAATCAGGTTCGGCATCACATGAATTCTGTTCACGAGTCGGGGGTGTCATTATGAGTGTTGTCCCCGTTTCTGACGTCAGAGAGTAACTGCTTCCGTAACTGTACCCCTCCGGATACTTTATGATGACACATCGGACCTCCAGCTCTGCCGTCTCCCCACATTAAGACTGAATAATACGCACAACTTCAACGAACCACGAACGAGCAGATCAACTGCAAATTAAATTACATCAAAATTTAACTACAGGATATATATATACTTCCTATGTTTCTGGGTGAAATATCACATTGTCTGAATACACATTCTGCTATTTTGATTGGAAGGAAATACAGTAAGTACTCATTTCTGTGTTTTTTTTTCACGAAAAAAGCCTCGTTTTAAAAACCATAGAATATGTTGTAGGATCCATACATAAAATTAACAGGTTAGAGTACAGAGAATTGGGAATAATATTCTAAAATTCATATTTATGTACAGTATATATAAGTTATATATATGGGACTATTCATTGTAATATGTTATCGTTCATATAAAACCATACTAACAATGAACACTATTTCTGGAGACAAGTGATTAAATCCGGCAGTACTGTAGCCAGGATTGGACGATTGGGGGGGGGGGGTGATACAGTTATAAATTGTTGATAGAAGATAAAGAAGGTGTTTGTACATGTGTGATGCGCGCAATCACGACTTGTCATTATAAAGACACTGATACAAGTGAATTATATTGATATTCATATTGCAGTACATGACAAAATCTTACATTAAAATACAGAACAAGAACAACATTATCAAGGTCAACAGTTTTACAGCGAATGGTATGTTCAGTCTACAACCTAAAATCCAACTTTCGAGGCTTCTTAGAAAATAGATTCAACAGATCTGCTTGTTTTACAATTGTCCCTTTGAATGTTTATTTAGTTTATTGCTTATTGTCAGTTAGAACACCACCACACCCAATGAACTTTTACAAAACTAAAATAAACAAAACTGACAAACTGGTTGAATGTCAAAAAACCTTTGCTGTCGGGAACGGCTACGCTCCTGAAATCCGGGCACATTCCAGGGCAGATCTTCTCGAAAGAATATAAGCGAAAAATGGCTACCGTTATACTAGATAGATTCTTCTATGTTTAGCGCCTGTGAGAGGCATAAACTGGATTAATTCGTGATATTTAGGGTTCACATTTCTTTTACTTTCCTGAGAAGGAATCCTTATTCAAACAATGCTGAAGTGTTTATTTTTGTCTAACGTTGCAGTAACACATACTTGGGTGGTAGCGGCCGTAGTCTTCAGTAAGATACAAGTGTGAAAACTGGAAACTATCTTCAGAATTACCGACGATGGGGATTAAATTTGCCAGCTCCCGAATGTTACAGGTACGCAACACGTACCGCACAGCCAACTCATTCGGTCTGGAAAGTTGAAATAACATTTAGAAACGAAGGATTTCGCAAAACATCAGTAGTTATCCTACTTGACTAGTTTCACACAGTATAATCCAATGTTCCTAAACTGGTTTGCTGTGACAGGTGTGATACGGTATAGTCGGAGACTAACTCAGTTTACTTGATATATTAACCTCTTATACAGGGTGTAACGAAAAAAGTGGGCAAACCTTCAGGTACGGGTACCTCATATGTAGAGAAGACATTTTTTTATATGAACATGGGTCCGGAAATTTATGGTTGCAGCGTTATTAGGGCTTCCAAGTGCACTCTAGAGTAGAAATTTCCAAACTTCATATCATGTCGGCACCTATTTAGAACAACTAATTTTACACGGCAACCATCAAGCAACATTAATTACGAAGCAAATAATAATAATAATAATAATAATAATAATAATAATAATAATAATAATAATAATAATAATAATAATAATTGTACCGGGAGGTACACCTCAACTCCGCGCATTCAAAAGATGCTCCAATAAAGAACTGTATCTATCCTGCTTCTGCAGGAAGTTGGGACAGTAATCAGAAGATGTCACTACTGAATAATTGAGAAGTTTGTCATTTCTAAGCTTCTTAAACTGATTGGATTTATTTGGTTTTGTTTTGATGTACTTCAAGAAGTTCAAACTTCCCTCCATAGATGTCATTAAAAAACTCTGGTCATGCACTCTGGTGCAAGGTGGAAGAACTTGTAATTTAAAGAAGTTTTGTGTTTCTAGGTTTTCATAACTGTATCAATATAAATTTATTTTTGGGTTGGCAACACTTCTTTTTCATTCCGCCAGTTTTGAATCTGGCCAATTAGAAATTTCTGTAATTATTTTTCAGCCCATTACAGGCTTCTTGTCGCTTTTGAATTGTCCAATAAAAATTGAGAGGGGTGTCCGGATTAGTCCAGAATCCTCTCGAACCTCCCCTTCGGGTATATAAGCTGCGGCTTTTCTGGCTACCTTGTCTATTGATCGCCGTATTTCTGAGTGTGTGTATTAAGACAGGAGGCGGGGCGCTGCATTCTTCACCAGGCAGTCCAGCAGCCAAGGTAGTGTCCACCAGACTTATTTTTCTCTAGCTACCTCCGCAGACTTACACGAGGGGAAAGTCCTAATTTCTAACTATGTAACCTGTTTTCTAAAATGTAAACCTTCTTTCGGCTATGTAAAATTTCATAAATTCTTAAAACTGTAAATCGGGGATAGAGAGTGCGTTACCCTCTCGAGCTCCCCTTCTACTTGGTTTGAGGTGACTAGGATTTGTAACATTTTCTCTATTCTGTAAAGTGTTAGAATAATATCCATTCTAGTCACCTCAGTAGTTTGGGATTAGCCCCTGCATCATCGGGCCGAGAGCCCTATTAGGGTTTTAAAAGTTCTAGGAGTGCAAGTGTACGCCTCCATTCATTTTGTTTTCGGGCAAGTAATCCAACCTGTTCTCTTTCCGTGTAGGCCAAGTAGGTTGGGTAATAGATAACCCTGTGTAAAATAAATTTAAATTGTAAATTGTGCCTAGAGAGGCCAGATATCGTAAGATTTTGTGTAATGTTGTCTTGAGCGGGCTGTTAATAATCTGTTAATGTTAGAGAGCATGTAAGCTCTTTTCAAGTTTTCCATAAGATTGAGAGGTGCCTTGGGAAGGCCGTAAATTGTTACTGTTGGAGCCTAGTGCTCGTGAACACTGTGTACTGGGAGATATCTCTCCTTATCTGACTAACGCAACATTTGCGGATATTGTAAATTTGGAGCCTGAAAAAAAATATTCTAAATTACCGATTGTTGGAGTTTCAAATTATTGTTTCAAGATTGCTATTTGTACCTGTCATGTTGTTATGTTCAATCAGTGAGAAAAAAATTGTTAAGTTTAAAATTCTGAAAGAAATATGACCTTTACTTAAAGTTTTAATTCAATTTCTGATATCGTAGTTAGACCCATTCAACACCCACACCTTCTTTCACCTCTTTCTGCTCCACGGATATCTCCGTAACAACAACAACAAGAACAATAATAATAATAATAATAAAAATAATAATAATAATAATAATAATAATAATAATAATAATAATAATAATAATAATAATACTTCGTTAAAGACCATCATTCTAAAAAATTGTAAATTTAAAATTATTAAACATCTTTAAGAAGACACAAAACACTCCGTATCCATAACAGCATATCATTGAAAAGAAATGCCATTGAATAGGTAAGTGGCTTGTTCATAGAAATTGTATAGATTTGTTTTATATCAGATCGGTTGTATGACAAATTCACTCGAATTTCTTCACCTAACATTATCGAACGTTACATATTTCACTGTCTTTGCATTTATAACTGCATAAAAAGCACTTATACGTGCATGCTGTAGAAAACTGCATCAAAATATTGAACGTACGTTTATTCTATTGAGGAAAATATTCTTGGATCGATATCCAGAATATGTTGAACTCTAATTGCTGGAATTTTAGTTCTAAAGTGCGCTTGATCTTCAAGTTTGCCAACTCTTTCCCTTCAACGATTTGTAATTCGCAAGTGTTGGTGGTTGAGAAAGGATTTCTTATCCAATCATATACATCCTCATAAATTAACTGTGGAAAATACAAAATCACAAATCAACAAAATCAGCAACTGCTGATCTGCATTTAGGGCTGTCGCCCAGGTGGCAGATTCCCTATCAGTTGTTTACCTAGACTTTTCGTAAATAATTTCAAACAATTTGAGAATTTATCGAACACCTTCCTTAGTAAATTATCCCAATCCCTAACTCGTCATCCTATAAATGAATTTGTCCTCTTGAATTCCAACTTTATCCTCATATTGTAATCTTTCCTGTTTTTAAAAACACCACTTAACTACTATCGTCATTCCACGCCATCTCTCCACTGACAGCTCGGAACAAACCATTTATAGTAGACGAGCAGCTCGTCCAACCCAAACTTTGCAACATTTTCGTAACTCTACTCCTTTGCCGGAAATAACCCAGAACAAATCGAGCTGCTTTTCTTTCGATTTTTTTCCACTTCTCGAATCAAGTAATCCTGGTGAGGGTCCCATACACTGGAACCGTAGTCTGATTGTGGTCTTACCAGTGACTTATATGCCCTCTCCTTTACATTCTTACTACAACCAACTAAATACCCTCATAACCGTATGAAGATATCTACAATCCCGTTTATGTGATTACCCCAATAAAATCTTTCCTTACATTAACACCTAGGTACTTACAATGAGGTACTTTCACCCCATCAACGCAGTAATTAAAACTGACAGGACTTTGCTATTTTGTGAGTCTCACAAACTGACTCTTCATCCCGATTATGATCACACCATGGCCTGTTGTCCGTCTCACAACATTGTTGAGGTCTTTTTTGCAGTCCGTCACAATCTTATAGGTTACTAGCAAGATACCCGTGCTTCGCTACGGTATTTTACTGAAATTTATAATTGAATGCTTATTGTTTTAGATATATAATCCGCCGAAATTCGCGATCTGACTCGTTTTCAGCGAGAATCCACCAAAATTCCCGATCTTACTCGTTTTCTATTAGAATACGGCACGTTTCCTCCTATTTTTCAATCTTTATTCCCAGCAACCGATTTCGTACTACCCGGACTACGCTCAGGTATTCCTCCCGGTCAGCTGGGTCCGTAAATCTTTGCCATCTTTTCCTATAATAATTTTTAATATCGATAAAATCCTTCAGGAGATCCGGCGTGGTGTCATATTGGGTGCCTTGGTGGCACTGAACCCGCGGCCGGACTGCATTCTTAGTCATTACCCGTCCAGGAGCCGTTTCCAGCGCGGTCCGCACATTTGACGACGGTCGGGAACATTATTATTATTATTATTATTATTATTACTATTATATGTTGCTGGGATGAATGATGACAGGGAAAACCGGAGTATCCGGAGAAAAACCTGTCCCGCCTCCGTTTTGTCCAGCACGAATGTCACATGGACTGACCGGGATTTGAACCACGGAACCCAGCTGTGAGAGGCCGGCGCGCTGCCGCCTGAGCAACGGAGGATCCTTACAAGTACATTAAGTACAGTAAACTCAATTGGTCTCACCTCCTTCTACACCCCACCGCCGTTAAGTTTATTTACCGCCACCCCCCACCCAAAAAATAATTAAAAGAAGGCGTGTTTCTTTATGATTAAAGGAGATTCCAAACACCAATGTTCACGTCTATTACCTTCAGTTTTGAGATATAAGTATCCCTATGAAAATAATTTACTTTTTTAACTTCATTTCACACTACTCCCCCCCCCCCCCCCTAAGTGAATTTTCCCGCAAAAAATACTTGTTTCTTTAATAGTAAAGGATCTTCTAAATACCAATTATCACGACTCTAACTTCTTCAACTTTTGATTTATGTGTCCTCATGAAAGGATTTCAACTTCTTTTGCACTCCCGCCCCCCAAGATGGTTCCCCCCCCCCAAACGCGTTTTTCTTTGTTTTTAAAGGAGATCCAAATACGAATTTTCACATCTGTAACAACTTTAGTTTTAATTAGATGTATGTATTCTCATACAATTAAGTCAATTATTTTTTCAATTCTTTCACATCCCCCCCCTTCATAATGGATTTTCCAAGAATACGTGTTTCTTTACTTTTAAAGCAGATTGCAAATATCAAATCACGTCTGTAACATCTTCATTTTTGAGATATCAGTAGCCTAATTAAAAGAATTCAACACCATTTTTAGAAACCTTTACACCCCCCCCCCTCCAGCCAAGTGGTATTTCCGAAAACTAAAAATACACGTTTCTTTGTGTTTAATAGAAATAAAATATCCATTTTTCACTTCTGTAACATGTTACGTTTTTTTAGACATACTGTAAAAATTCTCATTTTAAAATTTCACCCATTTGAGTTCCCTTTAAAAGGAGTTTCCAAAAACAAATCACCTATGTTTCTTTACATTTACATGAGATTCCAAACACCCACTTTTTACGTCTGTAACATTTTACGTTTCCAAGATATTCTGGAGATATAGTCTTTCAAAAAATTCACCCCAATTTGTCACTTCTGTTTAAACGCCACTAATTGGATTTTCCAAAAACTAAAAAATACGTGTTTCTTTGTTTTTAAAGAAGACCCCATATACAAATTTTCAGTTCTGTAATATCTTCCGTTTCTGAGATATATGTATCCTCATTAAAGGCATTCAGCCCATTTTTCACCCTTTTACACCCCTCCTATTGGGATTTACAGGAAACAAAAAAATACGTGTTCCTTTATTTTTAGAAGAGATTCTAACTACCAATTTTTACATCTGTAAATTTAAAGTTTTAAGATGTAGACACACTAATTTTAAAAAATTCACGCCCCCTTTTCACCCACCAATAGTGGATTTTCCAAAAACGAAAAAGTACGTGTTTCTTTACTTTTAAAGTAGACCCCAAATACCAATTTTCAGGTCTGTAATATCTTCAGGTTCTGAAATATAAGTAGTCTCATTAAAGGCATTCAACCAATTATTCACCCTTTTACATCCTTCCTATTGGGATTTTCCGAAAACAAAAGAATACGTGTTCCTTTATTTTTAAAGGAGATTCTAAATACCAATTTTTACATCTATAAACTTGAACAGTTTTGAGATATAGATACACTCATTTTAAAAA
The DNA here is from genome assembly GCF_040414725.1 of Anabrus simplex. Lineage (NCBI taxonomy): Eukaryota > Metazoa > Arthropoda > Insecta > Orthoptera > Tettigoniidae > Anabrus > Anabrus simplex. Next base: position 876,325,694 of record NC_090266.1, on the reverse strand, counting down.
ATCACCCCCTTTTAACCCCCCCCCATTAATTGGAGTTTCGAAAACCAAAAAAATACGTCTTTCTTTATTTTTAAAGGAGATCCCAAATACCAATTTTCAGGTCTGTAATATCTTCAAGTTCTGAAATATAAGTAGACTCATTAAAGGCATTCGAACCATTCTTCAACCTTTTCCACCCTTCCTTCCTATTGGGATTTTCCGAAAACAAAATATACGTGTTTCTTTGTTTTTAAAGGAGATTCTAAATACCAATTTTCACATCTATAACCTTTAAAAGTTTTGAGATATAGATACACTCATTTTAAAATATTACCCCCTTTTCACCCCCCATTAATTGGATTTTCCAGAAACAAAAAAATACATGTTTCTTTATTTTTAAAGGAGATCCCAAACACCAATTTTCAGGTCTGTAATATCTTCAGTTTCTGAAATATAAGTTGCCTCATTAAAGGCATTCAACCCTTTCTTCACCCCTTTTCACCCCTCCTATTGCGATTTTCCGAAAACAAAAAATACTTGTTTCTTTATTTTTAATGAAGATTCTAAATACCATTTTTTACATCTGCAAACTTTAAAATTTTGGTGATATAGATTCACTCATTTTAAAATTCACCCCCTTTTCACCCTCGTATTAATTGGATTTTCCAAAAACCAAAAATACGTGTTTCTTTATTTTTAAAAGAGATCAAAAGTACCAATTTTCAGGTCTGTAATATCTTCAGTTTCTGAGATATAAGTACTGGTATCCTGATTAAAGGCATTCAACCTATTTCCCCCCATTTTTCACCCTTTTTCACCCATCCTATTGGTATTTTCTGAAAACAAAAAAATACGTGTTTTCTTATTTTTAAAGAAGATTCTAAATACCAATTTTTACATCTGTAAACTTTTAAAGTTTTGAGATATAGATACACTCATTTTAAAATTTCACCACCCTTTTCACCCCCTTAGCGAAGGAATATCCAAAAATCCTCTCTTAGCGAGTACCTACATCATAATATGAATTAATCCCCAAAATTTCATTTCTTTACGTCCAGTAGTTTTGGCTCTGCGATGTTGAATCAGTCAGTCAGTCAGTCGGTCAGTCAGTCAGTCAGGACAAGCTACTTTATATATATAGATACTAGCAAGATACCCGTGCTTCGCTACGGTATTATACTGAAATTTATAATTGAATGCTTATTGTTTTAGATATATAATCCGCCGAAATTCGCGATCTGACTCGTTTTCTGGGAGAATCCACCAAAATTCCCGATCTGACTGGTTTTCTATTATTTTACGGCACGTTTCCTCCCATTTTTCAATCTTCCTTTCCAGCAATTGATTTCGTACTTCCCGGGCTAGGCTCAGGTATTCCTCCCGGTCAGTTGGGTCCGTAAATCTTTGCCATCTTTTCCTATAATCGTTTTTTATATGGATAAAATCCTTCAGGAGATCCGGCGTGGTGTCATATTGGGTGCCTTGGCGGTACTGAACCCGCCGCCGGACTGCATTCTTAATTACCCGTCCAGGAGCCGTTTCCAGCGCGGTCCGCACATTTGACGACGGTCCGGAACATTATTATTATTATTATTATTATTATTATTATTATTATTATTATTATTATTATTATTATTATTATGTGTTGCTGGAATGGCTGATGACAGGGAAAACCGGAGTATCCGGAGAAAAACCTGTCCCGAATCCGTTTTGTACAGCACGAATGTCACATGGAGTGACCGGGATTTGAACCACGGAACCCAGCTGTGAGAGGCCGGCGCGCTGCCGCCTGAGCAACGGAGGATCCTTATAAGTACATTAAGGACAGTAAAATCAATTGGTCTCACCTCCTTTTACACCCCAACGCCATTAAGTTTATTTACAGCCAATCCCCACCCCCACCCCCCCAAAAAATTAAAAGAAGGCGTGTTTCTTTAAGTTTAAAGGAGATTCCAAACACCAATGTTCACGTCTATTACCTCCAGTTTTGAGATATATGTATCCCCATAAAAATAATTCACTTTTTTCACTTCATTTCACACTGCTCCCCCTTCCCCTAAGTGAATTTTCCCGCAAAAAATACTTGTTTGTTTAATAGTAAAGGATCTTCTAAATACCAATTATCGCGACTCTAACTTCTTCAGTTTTTGATTTATGTGTCCACATGAAAGGAATTCAACTCCTTTACACTCCCGCCCCCCAAAATGGTTTCCCACCAAAACGCGTTTTTCTTTGTTTTTAAAGGAGATCGAAATACGAATTTTCACGTCTGTAACAACTTTAGTTTTTATTAGATGTGTGTATTCTCATACAATTAAGTCAATTAATTTTTCAATTCTTTCACCCCCCCCCACTTCATTGGATTTTCCGAGAATACGTGTTTCTTTACTTTTAAAGCAGATTGCATATATCAAATTTCATGTCTATTACATCTTCATTTTTGAGATATCAGTAGCCTAATTAAAAGGATTCATCACCATTTTCAGTCACTTTTACCCCCCTTCCACCCAAGTGGTATTTCCGAAAACTAAAAATACACGTTTCATTATGTTTAATAGAGATAAAAAATACCATTTTTCACTTCTGTAACATGTTAAGTTTTTTAGATATACTGTAAAAATTCTCATTTTAAAATTTCTCCCCTTTTGAGTTCCCCTTAAGTGGAGTTTCCAAAAACAAATCACCTATGTTTCTTTACATTTACAGGAGATTCCAAACACCCACTTTTTACGTCTGTAACATTTTACGTTTCCAAGATATTCTGTAGATATAGTCTTTCCAAAAATTCACCCCAATTTGTCACTCCTATTTAACCGCCATTAATTGGATTTTCCAAAAACTAAAAAAATACGTGTTTCTTTATTTTTAAAGGATATCCCTTATACAAATTTTCAGTTCTGTAATATCTTCCGTTTCTGAGATATATGTATCCTCATTAAAGGCATTCAACCCTTTTCCACCCTTTTACACCCCTTAAATTTTAAAGTTTTAAATGTAGACACACTTATTTTAAAAAATCACCCCACTTTTCACCCCCCAATATTTGGATTTTCCAAAAAAGAAAAAATATGTGTTGCTTTACTTTTAAAGTAGATCCCAAATACCAATTTTCAGGTCTGTAGTATCTTCAGGTTCTGAAATATAAGTAGCCTCATTAAAGGCATTCAACCCATTATTCACCCTTTTACAGCCTTCCTATTGGGATTTTCCAAAAACAAAAAATACGTGTTTCTTTATTTTTAAAGGAGATTCTAAATACCAATTTTCACATCTGTAAACTTTTAAAATTTTCATATGTAGATACACTCATTTTAAAAATTCACACCCCTTTTCACCTCCCCCCCTATTACTTGGATTTTCCAAAAACGAAAAATACCTGTTTCTTTATTATTTTTAAGTAGATCCCATATACCAATTTTCAGGTCTGTAATATCTTCAGGTTCTGAAATATAATTAACCTCATTAAAGGTATTTAACGTATTTTCACCCTTTTCCACCCTTCCTATCGGGATTTTCCGAAAACAATAATATACGTGTTTCTTTATTTTTAAAGGAGATTCTAAATACTAATTTTTACATCTATAAACTTTAAAAGTTTTGTGATATATATAGATACACTAATTTTAGAAATTCACCCCCTTCTCACCCCCCATTAATTGGATTTTCCAAAAACAAAAAATACGTGGTTCTTTATTATTAGAGGAGATACAAAACACCAATTTTCAGGTCTGTGATATCTTCAGTTTCTGAGATATAAGTATCCTCATTAAATGCATTCAACCCCTTTTTCACCCCTTTCCTCCTTTCCTATTAGGATTTTCCGAAAACAAAAAAATAAGTGTTTCTTTATTTTTAATGAAGATTCTAAATACCAATTTTTACATCTGTAAACTTTCAACGTTTTGAGATATAGATACACTGATTTTAAAAATTCACCCCCCTTTTCACCCTCCCATTAAATGGATTTACCAAAAACAAAAAATACGTGTTTCTTTATTTTTAAAAGAGATCAAAAGTACCAATTTTCAGGTCTGTAAAACCTTTAGTTTCCGAGATATAAGTACCGGTATCCTGATTAAAGGCATTCAACCCCTTTTTCACCCTTTTTCGCCCCTCCTATTGGGATTTTCTGAAAACAAAAAAATACGTGTTTCCTTATTTTTAATGAAGATTCTAAATACCAATTTTTACATTTGTAAACTTTAAAAGTTTTGAGATATAGATACACTCATTTTAAAATTTCACCCCCCTTTTCACCCCCTTAGCGACGGAATATCCAAAAATCCTCTCTTAGCGAGCACCTACATCTTAATATGAATGTATATATAAAATTTCATTTCATTATGTCCAGTAGTTTTGGCTCGGCGATGATGAATCAGTCAGTCAGTCAGTCAGTCAGTCAGTCAGGACAAGCTACTTTATATATATAGATAGTATAACATCAGCAAAAAGCCTTGTCTCTGATTTCAATTCTTTACTAATATCATTTATATATATGTACCAGCTGTTACCCGCGGCATTGCTCGCGTTGATTTCAATGAAACGTGTTCGAAAATGAACCGTGCGTTCTGATCTGGTGAAGTTCTGGTCAGTCCCACTATTGTCCGTTTTTTTCTCGTTGTTTTACGTTGAGTGTCAGTGTTGATATTGAAATTTTCTTCCAATAGGAAGTTCGGTTTCCACCGGTCTACTAATATACGCTTAGTTGATCCGTCGTCACTCCACATCTTAGCATGGCTATTAAGGTGCTGCATTAGAGTAAATGTACTAAAATATAACATAACATACAGAACATTGGTAAGGCCATCCTTAAGAACGAGTTAAGGACGGCTGATCCGTTAAGAACCGAACATCTTCGGTTTTAGAGATATACGTATCAGTATCGTCATGAAAATGTCTACCAATTTTTCACTCATTTTCACCCTCATTCAGTGCATTTTCGGAAAATAGTGAAATATGTGTTAGTTATTTTTCATGGAGATTCCAAAGACAAATTTTCATCTCTCTAATATCTTAACTTTTTGAAATGAAAGTATCCTCATGAAAATAATAAACCCCCTTTTCACTCCTTTTCATCCCTGTTAAGTACTGTAGATTGTCCGAAAATAAAAATGACGTATTTCCTTGTTTTTAATTGATATCTCAAATACCAGTTTCTACGTCTGTAACTTCTTCATGTTATAAAGTTCTAAGTACTCTCACAAAAAATAATTCAACTCCTTTTCACTTCTTTTCATCCCACCCTTAAATGCATTTTCCAAAAACAAAAAAATACTTGTTTCTTTATTTTTAAAGGAGATTCCAAATAGAAATTTTGATTCTCTCTAACATCTTCAGCTTTTGAGATGTCTGTCTGTTAGGTCATCAGCCCAGAGGCTGGTTGGATCCTCAAATAGCACCACCAAAGGTTACGCGATTATCAGGAAACCACAAAAACCAATGGCAGCACCAAAATGAGGCGTACTAGGCAAGACGAGGAGTGAGGTAGTTTGCCATTGCCTTCCTAACTGGGTCAGAAAGTGCTATTGCAGCACGACTGACCCTATGAGCAACACCTTTCATAACACTCAGATGCACTAGTCGTGCTCTGAATGCCATTACTCAGTTCTACCCATACCCCAGCAGCTTCCATATTGTCACAGCCTTGGATGAGACTGGGACTTCGGTGAAAGCTACACTTTACTCTGGCCTGTGCCAAGAGATGGATACAAAAGTACTGTATCCATCAAGAAATGGCAGCAGGCAAGCTTTTGAGATATATCATCATAAAAATAATTCAACTGCTTTTCAATTATTTTCACCCCCATCCCCATAAGTTGATTTTCCGAAAACAAAATTAAACGTGTTTCTTTATTTCTAAAGTAGATTCCAATACCAATTCAGGTTTTGAGATATAAGTACACTCATAAAGAAATAAATATTTCCACTTCTTTTCACCCCTTAAGTGGATTTTCCAAAAATACAATGTGTGTTTCTTTATTCTTAAAGGGAATTCCAAATACCAATTTTCATATTTGTACAATCTTCAGTTTTTGATATACAAGTATACCCATATAAATAAATTCAACCCTTTTTTCAGTGCTTTTCACACACACACACACACACACACACACACACACACATATATATATATATATATATATATATATATATATATTGAACCATTCTGTTCATGGGAGCAATTGTATTAATTTGAGTATTGGATATTGGAATAATACTAGGCCACCCACGAAGCCGATGTCTTACAGTATATGTCATAAAGGGGTCCAGAAGAAGCGTTCTTATGTGAAGTGAGTGCGAGCGTCATTATGAGAAATCTCCAGAACCCATTAGAAGGAGTTATGGCCAAAGCGAAGCCTCTTGATGAAGCTTGGGGACGCGTTCCAGTTCCCGGCTAAACTTATTCTAGGAGGGAAGAATGAAATAAATTAATATCTTTGGTTACAGAAGAGTTGCATTGGATTTGAGACAAGAATTGCAACCTGTATTATATCTGCTTTATTTTGATAGGCATTAGGGCTGCATTAATTAATGCATTCGCTAAGTTGCGCTCATGATAATTAATGCGGGAAAATTTTCCCGGGCACGCTAAGATTGCACGCAGCCAAGTGGCTTGATGACGCTACCCGGAATTACAAATTAAGGCCGCCAGGGCATATCAGAGTCATTCGTAGACCGAGAGGCTGCAGGAACGAATCGTCATACGGCGTGTTGGTACTGAGAACAACGCTTTGTCTTCAAGCTACAACGACTACCTGTACTGCTATTTCCGCATAGATGTAAGTAATCAACTTGAATATCCAGAGGAATTGAAGATTTTACCTGTGAGATTATGCTATGGGGAGATGAGGTACTGCTTATAAGAGACTAATGAACTAGGAGCTTCATATTTCTGGGAGGTCAAAGTATGACGGACGAAATGCTAGTATTAATATTGGCTCAGGTTAGGAATTCTAAAACTATATGTTGTCCGTGTGATAGGGTGAGAGAACAGTGACGGAGAGTAGTAAAGAAACTCTTGTGTACCAGGTTAAAACTCTGAACGAGACTTGGTCAGTGTAACGTGTGAGACACGCTAGTAGTGAAGACAGGCATCAAGTTTGGACAGTCTGTAATATATGAATTTATTTTCAGTTACCCCAGCATCAAGTCAGAACGAGTGTTTGACAGCATCATTCCAAAGAAGCCACAACCAGGAGCTGAAGCCAACACAACAACGGGCATCGAGCCAGGAACATTGGGAGCACCTGACCAGCACAACATCGAAGAGGACACCTTCCGACTACAGAGGGAGCTGTACGAAGACGCCATACCAGCAAGAATGTCTCCAAGTGGTCAACAGTATCTGATGCAAGCCCGGCAGTCTATCAGAATGTGGTAGATCCAGTGGTCCACAGGGATGGCCGCTCCGCTATGTCTTCTATTTTAAGGTCAGAGCTTTCCAATTCTGTTTCAAGCATGTCATTTAAATTTAGATAGGAATATGGGGACCGTCAGTCAGCATCTTTGTGTTAATAGGAGAGTTTCCCTTGTAATATAGAGCTAGGCCTCAAACTCGAACCCCGTACTTTAAGGAAGATGTTATTTGTAGAGTCCTTGTTAACGAATTTATAGTTCATTTTGATTGCGTTATTTTGAAGTACATGTTTGTGTAAGGGTCTGATCGAACTCAGTTGGGCATAGGAGGTTAGTCTACAGATAGGTACTTTTATTAGATCACATTCAGGCATTTGTTTCTGCAGACGTAGAAGTGTATAATTATGACCAAGTCGTGACCAGTAATTCACCCAGATTCATTGATAGAGCGAGCGAGTCCAGGTATTAAGAGATGTGAGCCCATAAGAGGCAAAAGTAAGATTTGCAGTTGGCCTGAGAGAGCCCAACCATTGAGAGTTTATTGAGTATATTTTGGAAATGCCAAGTATGGCAATGTGACGATCGCTTAATGATTAGTGTTTTGTAGCACCAGGATTTAGCCCATGAGAGGCATAAGTAAGATGAGCGAGATTGCTGAAGTATGGAGACAAGGGCAGATAGCCCAGGTATATTTAAATGAGGGCTTTAACAGCTGACTACGTGAAGTGTTCTTTGAAAGGCAAGACTTTAGCCTGTCTTCCCGTTTGAGCTCGTAAATTAGGGGACTGCCGCAAGGGGAGGGGTGAGAATGGAGGTCATTGAGCTTGACGTCACAGGCGGGTGTGTTGGTCGTCTGCAGTATTTCAAGTATGCCAGAAGGGGAAGAAACGACCTTCATGGTTTGAGAGCAGAGAGAGATTTGTTTTATGTCCTATTTGTTTACGTAAGATTTTAACACTGGCCCATTTTATACTGACACCCTTGTATGTGTTGATTGGATCTTTGATATTGTTTGCATAGGTATCTTGGACACTTTACCTGTCATAGGACTAGGGTTCGTGACCGTGTCAGGTCATTGTAAATTTTGTGGTGATTTTGTTTGCACCGGGGTTCGACGGCGCGAGGCATTGTAAAATTTTAAGGGAATCATTGTTTTTGTGTCATTAAGCAGATATCCATCTTTCTAAACTTCGTGACTTACACTATGGTTACATGCTTGTTGCAGATTCACGTGTTTTTGTGAAGGCAGTGAAATGATAGTCATCGGCTCAGCGTCATTTTTCCCTCTCATATTGAAATGATCTTTTATTTGTAAATAATTCTATTTTATGTAATAAATCCCTATTTGTTAAACTTGGAATGCAGCGGTGTTTTCTGTTAGATATTTTATTTTAAATTTTTTATTTAGTCGAATTCTTACCTGAGGAGGCACATGTCCTAGTGATTTATCTTTATGTTGCCCCATTATACCCATGTTATCCTGAGAAGAGCGCTCTACCGGCTGATTGAAGAGGACAGTGTTCAGGTAAGACTATGTGCACCAGCTCACGTCTGTGAGAGTTCGTTCACTACTGTACTCTAGGTTCGAGACCGGCCTTCGCCTGGACGGAACTTTATAGTGCAGTAGGGCACAATATATATATATATATATATACACACATACCAGGTGTATGTACAAGTATTTTCCCATTTCACTAAGTGATGGCGCCAGTGAACAGTACGCAGCGTATGAATTTGACATATACGTCAGTTTGTTCGTCTGACATTAACCTACCAACACACACAAGTTGGCTCCGCCAAACAGTAGCGTGTGTGTTGTATCGTTCAGTGAACATGTCGACGTTTGTGCCTGAAAAATAACATTTGCGGCATGCATTGATTTTCTTATTTAATCAAAAGAAACAGGCTGTGGAAAGTCATCGTTTGCTGGTAGAAACATATGGTGAACACGCTCCATCGATCAGAACAAGTGAGACATGGTTTCGACAATTTAAACGTGGTGATTTCAATGTGAAAGGCAATGCGCTCTCGTAGACCACAAAAGTGCGAAGACGAGCAATTGCAGGCGTTACTGGATGATGACCCAACTCAAACTCAAAAGTAATTGGCACAAGCATTAAATGTGTCACAAGAAGCAATCAGCAGACGTTTACGAGCAATGGGAAGATAAATAAACTCGGTAACTGGGTCCCACACGATTTGAATGAACGGCAAATGGATAATCGCTAAGTCACTTGTGAAACGCCACGAAAGAAAATTATTTCTGTACCGAATCGTTACGGGTAACGAAAAATTGATTTATTTTTGAAAACCCGAAGCGGAGAAAATCGTGGCTGTCATCTGGTGAAGCCGGACCTGCAACACCAAGGCAAAATCGCTTCGGCAAGAAGACCATGCTTTGTGTCTGGTGGGACCAGAGCGGTATTGTGCATTAATGCAGAACGCTATCGCCAATAAATGATTAATTTAAATCCGCATTGATCGAAAGACGACCGGAATGGGCCAGAAGATATGGCAAAGTGATTTTGTTACACGATAATGCGCCGTCTCACACAGCAAAACCAGTGAAGGAAACCTTGAAATCGCTTGGATGGAACATCCTTCCGCACCCGCCATACTGCCCCGACGTGGCGCCATCTGACTATCACCTCTTCTCATCAATGGTGCACGCGCTCGCAGAGCAGAACTTCAGCAATTTTGAGGAAGTTGGCACGACGAATGGTTTGGCGCAAAAAACAAGCAGTTTTTCTGGCACGGTATTCATAACTTACCTGAAAGATGGGCGAAGTGTGTAGAAGCTTATGGCCAATGTTTTGAATAAACAAAAAATGAATTTCCCTTGAAATTGCGTGTTATCCATATACATACACCTAGTATTAAAGGAATTTTCTGGAAACAAAAATTACGTGCTTGCTTTTTAAAGGAGATTCCAAATACCTATTTTCACGTCTGTAGCATCTTCAGTTTCTGAGATATAAGTATCTCAATAAAAATAATTTATTTTTTACTTCTCTTCACCCCTCCCCCTTCCAATGATTTTCCGAAAACAAAAAATTACACGTTTCTTTACTTTTAAAGGAGATTCCAATACCTATATTCATGTCAGTAACATGTTAGGTTTTTGAGATATACTCATTTTAAAAATTCACCCCAATTTCATACCTTTTAACCACCTTAAATGGATTTTCCGAAAAAGGTGTTCATTTTTAAAGGAGTTTCCATGTACCAATTTTCACGTCTGTAACGTCTTCACCGGGCGAGTTGGCCGTGCGGTTAGGGGCGCGCAGCTGTGAGCGTGCATACGAGAGATAGTGGGTTCGAAGCTCAATGTCGGCAGCCCTGAAGATAGTTTTCCGTGGTTTCCCACTTTCGCACTAGGCCACGGCCGCTTTCTTCCCACTCCTAGGCCTTGCCTATCCCATCATCGCCATAAGACCTATCTGTATCGGTGCGGCGTAAAGCAAATTGTAAGAAATTGTAACGTCTTCAGTTTTTGTGACATAAGTATACTCATAAAAAGGATTCAATCCCTTTTTCACTAATTTTACCTACTTAAGTGGATTTTACGAAAACAAAAAGGTACTTGTTTATTTTTAAAGGAGATTCCAAATACCAATTTTCACGTCTTTCATCTGTTAAGTTTTGGAGATGTAGATATACCCATTTGAAAAATTCACCCTGATTTTTAAACTTCTTTTCACCCCGCCCCCCAAGTGAATTTTTCAAAAATAAAAACGTGTGTTTCTTTAATTTTAAAGGAGATTCCATGTACCAATTTTCACATCTGTAACATCTTCAGGTTTTGTGATATATTGCACCCAAATTGTCCACGGGCACAATATGTTTCCTCATAAAAAGGATTCAAACCATTTTCACTTATGTGTACTCCCCCGAATTGAATTTTCCGAAAACTGAAAAATACATGTTTCTTTATTTTTTAAGGAGATTCAAATACCAACTAACACGTCTTTAGTCTGTCAAGTTTTGAGATATAGATATCCTCATTTTCAAAATTCACCCCTTTTTCACGCCCTTAGCGATGGAATATCCAAAAATCCTTCCTTAGTGAGCATCTACACTGTAATAGAAATGTACCCCCAAAATTTCATATCTGTATATTCAGTAGTTTTGGCTCGGCGATGATGGATCAGTCAGTCAGTCAGTCAGTCAGTCAGTCAGTCAGTCAGTCAGTCAGTCAGTCAGTCAGTCAGTCAGTCAGTCAGTCAGTCAGGACATGTTGTTTTCATATATATTGATAACATATAAGTAAACGTAAATGTCTAATAATATTGCCTTGAGGAATTACCCTCTTATTGATTACGAGATCAGATAACACTTCACCTGCTCTAATTCTCTGAGTTCTGTTTTCTAGAAATATAGCCGCCCATTCAGATGTTCTTCTGTCTAGTCCAATTGTACACATTTTTATCCGTAGTCGCCAATGATCTTCCTAAATAAAAGCCTTAGATAAGACTATCGCGATCTCTTTGAACTCCTGAACGTATAATATATACTATATTTTGCTGAACCTGAGTGGAAAAACTTTTCCTAAACCCGAACTGCCTTCTATCAAACCAATCAGTAATTTCTCAAACTTGTCTAATATACGTAATAAGAAGGAGTGCTTTCGCAAAACTTACATGCCTCACATGCCATGCTGACTGGCCTTTAATTATCGGCTTTATGTTTGACACGCTTTCTTGTATACACAGGTGCTACTACAGCAACTCTCCATTCATTTGCGTTAGCTTCTTCATGCAAACAGTAATCAAATAAGTACTTCAGATATGGTACTGTATCCCAACCCATTGCCTTTAGTATATCCCGAGAAATCTTATCAATTCCAGCTGCTTTTCTAAATTTTAACTTTTGTATCTCGCGTCGGAATTGGAAATTTAAGGCCCGGGATGGACGGAAGCTAGTCAGTGTCCCCAGACAAGGTTTCAAGTGGATCATTGTGTAATTATGTCACGGCCATCTGTAAGAATCTACCCATTGTTGTAGGGGAAAGACGATGAAATAGTTTCATCCATGTGTATAACCACTGTTTCTTTGACAGGGATTTTAGATTTCGAAGTCACGTATCCAGGACGTGAATTCACCCCCATCTGCTTCTTAAAGGCTAGTACACACCTAGCGACAAAAATGAAATGAAATGGCGTATGGCTTTTAATGCCGAGAGTGTCCGAGGACAAGTTCGGCTCGCCAGGTGCAGGTCTTTCGACTTGACTCCCGTAGGCGACCTGCGCGTCGTGATGAGGATGAAATGATGATGAAGACAACACATACACCCAGCCCCCGTGCCAGTGAAATTAACCAATGATGGTTAAAATTCCCGACCCTGCCGGAAATCGAACCCGGGACCCCTGTGACCAAAGGCCAACACGCTAACCATTTAGCCATGGAGCCGGACACCTAGCGACAAAGTCGCGGGACATTGTATGGGGACAGTTGCGAGACACTGTCCCTAGACTGTTGCGATACAATGTCCCGTGTCCACATCTGTAGAGCCAGTTGCACCACAGGAATCGGCGCGAAATGGCACAAGAAATAGCTTCATGTGCTTTTAATGTTGTGAATCTTTTTCTCCATCTCGTGAATGGACATAGTGAACTTTTTAGCCAGAGACTCCATTGGTTCCCTCCTTTTGTCTCTATTTTTATACTCGCTAGATATAACATCCCAAAGACAAGGGAGGGTGTGTAAATCCTCAATGATGTTTAGAGTAGTTTCCATCGCAAAACAGCAAAACAGCAGAACACTAAACACAACACCAACACGTGGTGGCTATCTGCACACTGGAATCGGCGTGTCCCGGGACTTTGTCTCGCGACACGTCCAGACTACATCATGTTGCGCAACATTTGTATCATGTATCCCATTTCGAATGGGAGACCTGCGGCATGCAACTTTTGTATCGCGATAGTCCCAAACACGGCAAAAATATCTCAAGACATCCCTGGAACTTGTCGCGATACACGTGTTCCGCAACTTTGTCGCTTGGTGTGTACTAGCCTTTACGAAGAGGCCCTGTTTCTTTATCTGTTCACGCATTCTATTTTAGATTCCAATGTGAAGTTTTATACGAGTTGTTCTACTTGTCTTACCATTTGTTTTTATGTTCATTTTTGTGTTCGAGTGTTTGTCCTTGGGATCAGACTCACACGTAGGGTCGCGGGTTCTGATCCCGTCAGGTGCTTTTGGGAGCGTTCTCATGTGTTAGAATCAGTGTTGTCATGAGGGAAGATGTTACGTACTAGGGCCTCACTTCAGTTTAAGTTTGTGTTTTATGTGTGTTAGTTAGTCCCGAAATTTAGGAAATAGAGTTCAATGTGTGCGGCGCATTATATTTCTTTGCATTGTCAATAAGAAATGTCAAACGGCCAGGACGGCGAACTTGCCAAGACATGAAATTATTTGCGAACCCCTCGAAATAATTCACCCGATTTTCAAATAAACAATCAATTCACCGTTAAAGAGGACACGAGGCCTCAATATTTTACTCGTTTCTGTAAATGTTGCTTATTTTGTGGTTATTTCATTTTTATTTTCCTAAGCCAATAAATGCCCCGTGGTGTAGGGGTAGCGTACCTTCCTCGTCCCGGGTTCGATTCACGGCCAGGTCAAGGATTTTTACCTGGACCTGAGGGCTGGTGGGAGGTCCACTCAGCCTAAGTGATTAGAATTGAGGAGCTATCTGACGGTGAGATAGCGACCCCGGTCTAGAGAGCCAAGAATAACGGCCGAGAGGATTCGTCGTGCTGACCACACGACCCCTCGTAATCTGCAGGCCTTGGGGCTGAGCAGCGGTCGCTTGGTAGGCCAAGGCTCTTCAAGGGCTGTAGTGCCATAGGAGGGGGGGGGGTAAGCCAATAAATTAAATTTTAGGCCTACTCACTAAAATTTTAGTTCTCATTCTTTTAACTATGCACATTCTTTCCCTCTCGTTATATTTCAGAGTTTTCTTTCTTCAAGGGCCGTTCACCCCTGAAGAGCTACCCGGGCATACTTAGGGCTTGACAGGGTGGCACTGAATTGAACACAGGCCAGTTAGGAAGTATGTTAAATAAACAGAAAAATTCAAGTTTGGTGATACGTGTCTCTCGTTCTGACCTGTCGAACTGAGCTAATGTATTCGGAACCACTCTACGAGACGTGCATTTAATTTGTAATCCTTAACTCTGTAACTAATCGAGTTCTCTCTTGTTTTATATTTATCTTTACATACGTTGCGTGCCATAACCCGTCATTCGTTGTATATCGTATTACAAAGATCTTCCGTTAATGATACCTCTCACCAGCCAAAACGTATTCAAGAATTTCCATAGTTATTGTTAGGTAGCATTTAACAACTCTTCACTAAGGTAATGTGCGCTGCGCTTGCCCGACCATTGTACACAATTAAGTATTTTTCGAGTAATATCGAAATTAGGTATCTCAATGTCCTCAATATAACACACCTTTTCAATAACTAGAACGACTCTGCTATTATAACAAAGAATCCTGCATGCTATCAGGAAACTCAGAACTTAAAATGGCAGCCAATGAAGCGAACAATCTGTCATTCGAATAATGGCTTTAAACTATATATTTTTTCCATTAACCGTAGGTTGGTCTCACGTCCTTCATTGAACAGGTTTTGAATAGTCAGCAAAAATAAGGTTCTAATTTTCCTTTAAGATGACTGATTTGATTAATGTAATAGTCAATTTACAAATGCCTCTAGTTGGTGATGTATAAAAGCCAAGGAGAACGTAAGAATATATTGATTTTATGTTAGGTACAGTGTGTATATGTTGACTGGTTGAATACTCAAACTCTTATAGAAAGCGTGGGCTTCACTAAAGAAGCATCTAGGGAAATGAGGCGTAGTACAGGTCCCCATTGTTTTCCTCGGCGAGCCAGTCTGCCAAGGCAAGTGTAATGCAAACAGACATCAAGTAACCCTACAAATGGTACCTTCACACTGTTTATGACAGAGGCTGGCTGCATAATGAGAGGTAAACTTACTGCTAATATAGTTCATATCTCACTTTCGTATTGTAAGAGGCAAAGACGAGTCTGGCACTGCCCATAATATACCAGAAGACTTTAAAAATTATATCTCACCAGACGTGCACCAGGCTTGTAAGCCTGTTTACTCACCCGGAAACAAGAGATTCTCGTCTGCAAGAAAATAAGAAGAAGCTGTTCTATCTGAGTTTAGGCCCTTGGTACTTGGGTACTTGTGTGAATTAAGTGAAACTGTGGTGTCTGTTCCTGTGAGAGTGTACGGAATTATTTGGGGCTAGCCCTTGAGAACGGTACCATCGCAGATACAACTCGAGTTGAAATGGGAAAACGACGAGAAACCATTTCAAGAACGGTCGACGGCGAGATACGAAAACACTTGTCTCCGTTATCCACTGAACATTCAGATTATTGGACATCACTTTAATTTGTAATAGGGTGTTGTGAAGACGTTGTGCTCCGCTACCAGAACTGTATCTTCGTTACGGTTCGGTGATAAGGGTAACGCCTAATGCTGACTGGGTGCACCGAGCTCGATAGCTGCAGTCGCTTAAGTGCGGCCAGTATCCAGTATTCAGGAGATAGTAGGTTCGAACCCCACTGTCGGCAGCCCTGAAAATTGTTTTCCTTGGTTTCCCATTTTCACACCAGGCAAATGCTGGGGCTGTACCTTAATTAAGGCCACGGCCGCTTCCTTCCCACTCCTAGCCCTTTCCTGTCCCATCGTCGCCGTAAGACCTATCTGTGTCGGTGCGACGTAAAACAACTAGCAAAAAAAAAAAAAAAAAAAAAAACCTGACTGGGTGCACAGTTAACTCTTAGTACATACTGCACTAATGAATGATGACCATGTTTGTGCGAAGTGTGTGTTCTGTCAGTACTGTGCATAGCACTCCCAGTGTGTGTTGACTATATATAAAGGTGACAGTAACCTCTAACACGAGTTACAGGTTAACAGTAGCATCAATGAAAGTTGCCTGCACACTGAGCAGTAGGACGTAAGCGTTTTTACCTGCTGTGGTGCATTGTTACTCCAACCATAATACGTTCGGGACGCCCTTTTTCCCAAAAGTAGGTCACCACCCGCTCTGTGTTGGTTTATGGTTTTTCTCACGTCCTTCGTAGATTGAAGTGTTTTGCCGGACAGGAAGAAAATTGCGAACGTGCCTTCTATTCATTATGAAAGGGAAATACAATGATTTTATCTTCCCCCAATAAACTCTGTTCTTCCTCCAGCAGTGGAAAGGAGGTAGTGACCTAGTTATTGCATCTTCTACACGAGAACGTGACTATTGGAAGAGAACTATTTCCCATTGCGTTCTCGAGCTTTCATGATTGCGATTCCCTTTGAAACCTTGAAAAAATTCACGGATCTTCGTATGAATCCTATTTTAAATAAATAAGTCACCTATTTATATTATGTGAATATTACGTACTTAACATCGACAATAGGTCTTGTAGATTAATGTCCATCCATAACTATGCGTTCATAAATATACAGAAGTATTAAAAACTGCGCGCATTTTTGAGTAATTAAATGCATAATTATAAACATTTTACCTTCAAATATTTTAACACGAGCATATCATCTACCCTCGCCGATATACTAATAGTCACGTGCGGTATTGTAGAGTTGCGTCGAGAAAAACTGTAATATTATTTGCATTTTACTCAGATAAAGAATATACCAAACCGCGGATCTCCTGATAAATGTTGGTGGGTCTCAGGGGAACCGCGGGGCACACATTGGAACCATGGATCTAGTGTGTTCTTTGAATGATCTTTGAGAGTTAATTTAGTCTATTTTCTTTTATCCGAATTACTTCAGTAGCCCACAGAAGACACAAAACAAGCTTATACCTTGGTAATTTTACGTAACACTTGATACCTTGTTCAAGGCCATAGGAAATTCTGTTTTAGGTGGAATCTCGACCAACGGGGAGAATCTTTCCACTTCAAAAATCCCACATGCATTGACGGGATTCGAACGGCGGCCACATTCTTGAGAAGCCACTGACACTGGCAGTCGATTATCACACCGCTAGTACCTCGTAGTGAATAACTGACAAAATGAACCTTAGATCAAAATTGCTTTGCCTTTTCTGTGATTTTTTTTACCTTCAATTGTTTTAGTTTGATTTAACCGTATAAAGATGTTGAGGCTTTTATAGAGATGTATGGCCAGAGGAAAAGGGGACGGTGATCCAAGGTTACTCTTGGTAGATTGGCTAGAGATATGTACTTTAATGCAATTTATGGCTCTATAAACTGTAAATGGCATGGGGTATGAAGGTATGTGCTCTCGCTTCCGAATGTGTGTGAACTTGTACTCGAGTATAAAGGGGGTCGTAATAGCGGTGTGACATCATAGCTGGTGTCTCACAGAGGCTACCGCAGCGTCCTGTAGTTCGGATATGACGTAAAATTGTGGCTATGATCACGATGCCCACAATCATGTAAAATGATGAGCTTGCTTTTAGAAAATAAAGAAAGCACCTCGCAGTTTTCAAAGACAAGTTGATTTGAATATTTATACAACAAACATGTTTTAAACAGTCAATTAATTGGATATTTTAAGCTAATAGTAATCATACTTCAGGCTGTCCCTGATTTAACATTTTAATGCTTCCACTTGAGAGTTGTGTTTTGAACCAAAGGATGCCTACTTCAATGTGTGAATTCACTTGCACTTACACATTATATTATATTTATATTTTTCCATCCGTGTTGGTTTCAATGATCACGTGTTAACTAATGAATGGCCCATGGTCTCCGTAGGCGCCATGTGGAGGTCCATCGAGTTGACACACTACAGGTGACCTGCGCTTCTGTGAGAAGCCCTATCTATTATGAATTCTAAAGCCAAAGACGGCACGAACTCTCAGCGCCCGAGACAGAGAAATTAACCCATGGGACATAAAATCCCCAACCCATTCGGGAATAGAACGGAGATGACCTCTTTCGGATTGATAAGCTTATATTTAGGATTATAACAGGGCTATGACCAGGTTTGTTCCGAAAAGAAATTACTGGATCCAATGTTACGTAAAATAGCCTACGCAGTGAAAAAAGCACAACGTTTAATCTATTTCACAGGTATCTCAGGTTCTCTTAAGGAAACATTCTACATCTCTTTGTCGAGTTATATTCTCTAATAAATTTGGTCTACACTTCGTCTCTTGAGAACCCCATAGATATGTTGTACCTATTTTTGTTCTAACGTACAAAATTCCACGTGGAAGTGAATCTTAAGCATTTTTTTTACAATTTGTTTTACGTCTCACCGACAAAGATAGGACTTTCGGCGATGATGGGATAGGAAAGGCCTGGAAGTGGGGAGGAAGCGGCCGTGGCCTTAATTGACGTACAGCATTTGCCGGATGTGAAAATGGTAAACCTCGGGAAACAATCTTTAGGCCTGCCGACAGTGGGGCTCGAACCCACTATCTCCCGGATGCAAGCTCACAGCTGCGCCCCCCTAACCGCACGGCCAACTCGCCCGGTCTTATACAAATTTGTACTATGTATATAATAAACCACAGATGAAGGTATAGGAATGAATACGTTGTGGAATAAGGGCATACTATCTTTGGCACCTGTTTAATAACGCATTAGGTGTTAGGTGACGCTGTGCAGTTTGAAGTCGTGGTCTTAATGAAGGTGAGAAAATGAGACTCCGTAGAAAACTACGGTGTCTTCAGGGATTCTGATGGTAGTACGAAACATGAAATATAAGTACCGGGCAATAGAATAGTACAGAGCGTTTTCCTGGGATACGCAACCTACTGTGGGTCGTAGCATGGGAGTAGGCCTACTGCTTGCGACAAGCAGGAGTCTGTTTCCCCCAAGTTCGGCCGTCAGTCGCGACAATCACAAGCAATCATTGCTCGCCATAACTGAGTGTAAGTGTAAATGATACAAATATTGTATAATTCATTAGCTTATCTGCTGCAGAATACATGCTGGGGGCTAAACATTTTGTTTTACACGTGTAAACTTTCTTTTTTGCTATTGGCTTTACGTCGCACCGACACAGATATGTCTCATGGCGACGATGGGACAGGAAAGGGCTAGGACTGGGAAGGAAGCGGCCGTGGCCTTAATTAAGGTACAGCCCCAGCAACACGTGTAAACTTATAAGAAGAGAGAGAATGTGAGCTGTTGTATGTTAAAAGAATACTATCCCGTGAATGGTTTACAACAGGATTGCTTTCCTTTCCAGTATAAATGGCTAAATGGTTAGCGTGCTGGCCTTTGTTCACAGGGCTCTCGGGTTCGATTCTAGGGAGGGTCGTGAATTTTAACCATCATTTTTTAATTTCGGTGCCACTGGGGCTGGGTGTATGTGTCGTATTCATCATCATTTCCCCATCATGACGTGCACGTCGCCTACAGGATACAAATCGAAAGACCCGCACCTGGCGAGCGGAACATGTCCTCGGACACTCCCGGCACTAAAAGCCATACGTCATTTCATTTCATTTCATTAGTTTACATTGATTCAGCGCAACCATAATGCTATTTTAAATTCTATGTCCTGAGGATTCGTAGGTGGGAAATTGTTGAACGACGATAAAAATATAATCAGAGTTTGTAATTTCATGAAATGAGACTTTACAAACTTGCTGTGCCATAGACCTAAGGAATGCTCGAACATAAAGGGCTGTTACATTTTGACGGCCATTCGCACAGTCGCGGGTGTTCCTCAGTGGGATGTCTTCAACAACAGAGTAGGTAGGTTGTGTTTCCTCGTGAATGCTTTGGATTATCAAGGATATAAAGATTTATCTATAACCATATAGGCAGTGAGTGCAACTTTCTTTCGACAATAAGAAATTTTCAAGAGGAAATAAATTGCCTGCAGAACTCGTAATAACGTTTCTTGAAGTGGGAACGGGCCAGCCGGTTGTTGAAGGCACAGTTCGAACCTATCATCTCCAGCTATACAGCCAAAAACGCGTAGCCAGCTGAAGGAAAACAATTTCGAGAAAATGAAATTGCGTATGGCTTTTAGTGCCGGGAGTGTCCGAGGACAAGTTCGGCTCGATAGGTGCAGATCTTTTCATTTGATTCCCGTAGGCGACCTACGCGTCGTGATGAGAATGAAATGATGATGAAGACGACACATACACCCAGCCCCCGTACCAGCGAAATTAACCAATGATGGTTAAAATTCCCGACCCTGCCGGGAATCGAACCCGAGACCCCTGTGACCGAAGGCCAGCACGCTAACCATTTAGCCATGGAGCCGGACAACAATTTCGAGGGTAGCAGGTAATAGAATTAGAACTCGTTCCGTCGTTATTTTTTATTCTAATAAACCAAACCAAACCAAACCCCATGACCCTACAGCCCTTGAAGGGCCTTGGCCTACCAAGCGACCGCTGCTCAGCCCGAAGGCCTGCAGATTATGAGGTGTCGTGTGGTCAGCACGACGGCTCCTCTCGGCCGTTATTCTTGGCTTTCTAGACCGGGGCCGCTATCTCACCGTCAGATAGCTTCTCAATTCTAATCACGTAGGCTGAGTGGACCTCGAACCAGCCCTCAGGTCCAGGTAAAAATCCCTGACCTGGCCGGGAATCGAACCCAGGGCCTCCGGATAAGAGGCAGACACGCTACCCCTACACCACGGGGCCGGCTTTTATTCTAATATCTTCTCATAATCGGTCGATAGTGCGAATCAGTCCACTAAATTGTATTTTTTGCAGGTTGGTCGTCACTGAAAGGTGCTTAAATGCCAGAAAACCCTGTCAGTATATTTACCAGTAACTTAAGATAAACATTTTATACTCACAAAAGATCTGTTTAAGTTATTTGAGAGTGTTTGTCGAAATATGTTTTATTCTTGTTTTTTAAATATTTTTTACAATTTGCTATGCGCTGCACCGACACAGGTAGGTCTTATGGCGACGAAGGGATAGCAAAAGCGTAGGAGTGGTAAGGAAGAGACCGTACAGCTTAGTGTGAAAATTGTAAACCATGGAAAACCATCTTCATAGCTGCCGACAATGAGGGTTCGAACCCACTGTCTTCCGAATCCAAGCTGACAGCTACTTGACTGCAGCCACTCGCTCGGAAAAATCTTTTACTCTAACTTTTACCTCACTGTTCATTTTATTGGATACGTAGCGGTTTCTGTTCTGTATTTCGTGTAGGAATCCGTCGCTGAGAGTCCAGATGCAACCGTAACGAATTATCAAATAACTCATGGTATGTTGGTCTACACTGAAACCTCGTTTGTACCGTAACGCGTTCTGGACTCAGTGTAACGTGAATTTAAATACAGAATGCAACACAAGCGTTCTGTTACCAACTTTCATACATCAATAGTTATTCATTATAGGCTATTTTGCCTTTTCTGTGTTCAGTGGGCAAGCCTTTGTGAATGATCTAAACGCCTCAACAATCCTCTGTTTGCAATTATTAGCTGGTTTAGTTCCACACATCCTGTCAGTAAATTATTAAAAACTGAGCTTACACATCAGCACCTTGGTCTCCCTCTGCTTCTCTTACCCACCATGGCTGAGTTCATTATTCTCCTCAATTCGCCTAACATGACCCCACTACCGAACCCGTGTTATGTGTACAGCTTCATCCATCGAATTCAAACCCAGCCTTTATCTACCCATTCTGTTAGATTTGGAATACAACTTATCCGTCATTCAGAAGAAATAAAATACTGTATTTAGAAATACATTACTGATATTCTGCTGTTCGTGAAATGAAAGTACTACGTCACGGAGATAAATAATTTGACGTCCATACTGCCTTTCGGCGACTTTTTCAACGTTTAAGAGTAACTTTGGAGGCTGAAGGATAACCTCATTGTGTGACTAGTGGCAAAAACAAAAGGTGCTCTTCATTGAGGCACGAATGAACTCCAGATCAAGGTACACTCTAATTTACTAATGGAGGGCACGGTAGCCTGATATCTTTGTGAAAGATGTGAGTTGTGAAACTTAATTTCTGTGCAGTTCTTGACTTAAGTTCCACTACCCGTCGGAATATAGCGAATGATTTAGGTGAAATGTACAGTGTATTTATGAAATATAAAATAGATACAGCAGTTTACAGGAGGCGTCATTTCTCATTCACTAGCTTCTGATCTTGTCGGCCGTATTTCGAATCTTGGTTTTCTTGTCAATTACTTAGGAAATCGACTTTATCTTTTGTTTTATTTTTACCTAAAGAGAGGTTTTGCTGTACTTTAATTTGATCACCACCTAAATAATTTTGAAACTTTATCACACATTGGCAACTTGAAGATCCCAGGTTATAATTTTAAGAATAGATGCAAATTCTTCATTATTAGATTTTCATTGTACAAAGAAATGTACAAATTTTATGTTTCAATTGGTGTGTCATTTTTGAAAAAAAACACGTTCCAGAGGCAGGTTGATGTTTACTAGCTTATAACTAAAATTTTCTTTATTTTTCACCAGCTTCGCTTGAAACATCCACATTTTCAATATCAAATGATGGAGAAGGCTTTGGTTTGCATTAATTTGTGGAAGCATACATTATTTACTTACGTTGGTAGCATTGCTGTAAACATATGCCTGCCTAGAATGAGATGTTTGGATTGTAGTTTACGTACTTCATTGTATGAGTATATACGGTGCATTACTTTGATGGCACTTTTGCGCATTTTGAATATTTATATAATGCGTACAATACTCTCAAAATATAGAACACAGAACACACAGATTTTCAGCTAAGCTGAAAAGGAAACGTCTGAAACGTCTGATAGGGACCACTGAACCAAAAATAGCAAAGATTTACCCGCTGCCTAAAATAGACACTTTTACGTAATAGTTCCCCTCAAGAAATGTTTTGATGAATATGAAATCATGCATCGTATTCAAATCAGAATGGTAATTTCATTCTAGTTCAGCAAACTTGCAATTTATGCCTAAAGAGTGATATTTTCATTTTAATTTCATTTTCCATTTAACTCAGCGAGCGATCCCACCTGTACCGCCTCAAGGGCAGTGTCCTGGACCGTGAGATTTTGCGTCAGGATTACAACTGGAGATGAGGGCCAGTACCTCATCCAGGTGGCCTCTCCTGGTACGCTGAACAGGTGCCTTGTGGCGGGGGGAATGGGAAGATTGGAAGGGCCAGACAAGGAAGAGGGAAGGAAGCTGCCGTAGCCTTAAGTTAGGTACCATACCGGCATTCGACTGGAAGGGAAGTGGGAAACCGCGGACAACCATTTCGAGGAGGGCTGAGGAGGGAATTGAAACCCCTCCCGAGGCTGAGGCGACCCTGTTCCAGTCCTCGTACCACTCTTCAAATTTCGTGGCAGAGCTGGGTATCAAGCGCACGCCGCCGGGGCTAGCACCACTACACCACAGAGGCGGACCAAAAACAGATTTCAAAATGATAGCTGAGGAGGTTTTAGAGATTAGATTATTGGTCATTTAAACATACCGGTATGCGATGTAGAGTGATACTTCTCAATTACTTGTGGGTTATTGTGAATGAAACCAAAGCGATATCTAACATGAGTTTTGAAAATTCTCCATCGATAATTTTCTCAATTAATGTAACTAAAATGTCCTCCAACTTGAAATCTAAATGGGGTGTTCGGAATGATGTCTTCTTCTGCCGCGTTTTCGATTACCTGTGGGGTCGCGGATGCGAACTGTGTAGCCCTTGTGATTTGGCCCTGTTTTATGGCCAGATGCCCTTCCCTGGCACAAACCCTATCTGGAGGGATGTAATCACTATTGCGCTTTTTTGTGGCGATTGGTAATGCGGTGTGTTGTCTGAATATGAATAGGAGAGTGTTGGGACATAAAGAAACATCCAGATCCCCGGACTGAATAATTAATCAGATGCGATTAAAATCCCCGACCCGGCTGGGAATCAAATCCGGGACCCTCTGAACCGAAGGCCTCAACGCTGACCATTCAGCCAAGGAGTCGGACGGCGTTTGGATTGATGTCACTTGTTATATTCTACCCTTAAGTGTAATTTAGCCAGTTTTAGTGCGTAGTAAGCACTGAAAAATATGACTTCCGAACTAATCTTGGCTCTGGATAGATTTTTGGAGAAAATACAGAAGGATTTTGATCCTCTGTTTGGCTTTTTAAAGGGTGAAGTGCGAATATGTTTTCAAAAAATCTCCACTGCGTTAACATTTTTGAAACTATCAGAGCCTGAATATAATGGATCCAAAGAGTACCAAAAGACATGCATTCATGATTCTTCCTCTTCATGGACTCACCAATGAATACCATATCCTTCTAAATATGGCACACTTACATGAGATAGATTACAGCTCAAGAAAACAAGCTACCGGGCGAGTTGGCTGTGCGTTTAGCAGCAAGCATCTGTGAGCTTGCATTCGGGAGATAGTGAGTTCGAACCCCGCTCTCAGCAGCCCTGAAGACGGTTTTCCGTGGTTTTCCATTTTTCATACCAGGCAAATGCTGTACCTTAATTAAGGCCACAGCCGCTTCTTTCCCACAGCTAGGCCTTTCCTATCCCATCGTCGCTATGATACCTATCTGTGTGGGTGAGTCCTAAAGCCAATTTTGAAAGAAAACAAGCTATTCTTGTTTCCCTTTTCCGACTGGAACAAGGCATATGCTACTTTCCTGTACGTCAGTACCTCGTAATTTGATACATTTAGTAGTGTTCTTCAGTGCTATCCTACAAGCTATGGTTTTTCTAGAGCAGTAATTTCATAACAGTAATTTTAAGAAATAATTGTACGTTTAATTTGATAATCAATACTGTGCATTCTGTTTCGAATTAATATTACTTTAACTAAACATACCTGTCAGTTATTAGTGGGTTACTGTAGACGAAATAAAACCGATATCTTGCATGACTTTTGATAATTCTTCACGGTTAATTTTCTCAATTAATGTAAAGAAGATGTCCTGCAACTAGAACTCTAAATAGGACCCTTTGGGACGATATAATTTGTGATATTCTATCTTTAAATGCCATTTAGCCACCAGTTTTTAGTGCGTAGTATGCGATGAACGTCAAGTATCAACAGTATGAGTGACGAAACACACTGTCATAGAAATATCTAGATACTGAGAGGAAAACTATCACTCACCCTCACCTTTTCTTTTTGTCCTTTCGTTATTCCTTTGGAGACAGACTATTATTCTCCTTTTCTTTTCACTGTATGACACGTGAGAAAAATATCCACTTTCTCCGTATTACCTTGCCATAGTTAACTTAAAATCAAAAGTGTGGCGTTCGTTTTAAGGATTCACCTTTCCGGGAACAGTCTTTGAAAGAATATGGGCTTGTCTGTCTGGGGAAAGTTTGCACCTCCGTGAAAAATCTTCTCAAGGGTTTGTGAACGGCTGTCAAAGAGAAAGTGATGGATCTCTTCCTTAAGCGACAACCTATCAACTGTCGGAACGAATTGTCTCTTCGAATGTAGGTAAGGAAAGAAATAGGGGTTGTGGCAGAAGATCTATTGTTAAAAGCGCAAGTTTTGAAGGGTGGGAAGGTTTTCGTTTTCGTTGGTAGATTTTTTGGGATATTGGAAAAGGACATTTCCGAGGTAAGTCAAGGCTCTGATTTAGGGTACTCACTACTAAGTATTTATTTAGTCGGTTAGGTATTCATTTACTTAATCCGAGAGTTCATTTCGAACTCCCATACTTTGCCACATAACACTCACATCCGTTCCGTTCTACCATGGACTGGGAACGTGAGGCCGTTTTATCAAAGTCGTGTCGCACCTGTACAGCGAATAGGAAGGATCAGGTACGAATCCCAAAAACACAGATTTCTTTAATCCGTTCTTGTTTTGAGACAACGGGACGAGTTAGCTGCACGGTACATTCACATTAAATGTAAGCTTGCATTCAGGAGATGATGGATTCGAACTTCGTCGTTGGCTGCCCTGAAGATAATATTCCGTATTTCCCACTTTAGCACTGGGCGAATATCAAAGCTGTACTGTACCTTAATAAGGACACAGCCCCCGCCTTCCCTGTCCTAGCCCTTTCCAATGTTAGAGAAACCGGAAATGTATCAGTGTTACTGCAGCGTTAAATACTCTCAAACAAAAATATATGTACAGTATAGTTCTTATAATCTGTTTTACGTCGCACCGACACAGATAGGTCTTATGGCGACGATGGGACAGGAAAGGGCTAGGAGTTGTAAGGAAGCAGGCGTGGCCTTAAGGTACAACGTGGTGTGAAAATGGGAAAACAAGGAAATCCATATTCAGGTTGCCGACACTGTGCCTCAAAAGCACTATCTCCCGAATGCGCGTCTCTAACAGCACGGCCAACTCATTCGGTGCAAAAAAATTAAAAGTGGAATAAATGCATAAATTAAATAAATAAATAAATTATTCTGAACGACCATTTCAGAGAAGTTTTCTTTTCAAAGCAATGTATAACCTCTTAATAAATGAACTACAGCCCAGATCGAGTAGGAAACAACCTTTGTCTATCCAAGTAAGGGGTAGGGGATGGGGTGAGATGGAATTATTTGGCATGATTGATGGTTGGATGCTCTACCTGACGCCCACCTCAGTTGAGGTGCTAATGTAGATGAAATAATTGGTGAATAAAAGTGGATAAGAGGGTGGAAGGATTCGGCTGTGATCAATGAATACTAACTGTCCCGGCATTTACGTTTAAGTGAAAATGGAAAACCACAGAAAACCATTCTCGGGACAGTGAATTGTGGGGTTCGACCACACTCTCTCCCGAATGCAGAACTTGGCTCCAAAATCGAGCGTGTAAACACTCGCGGTCACTCCGCTTGGTACCACTGTTAATGTATAATGAATAGATGAAATACAGCATACAATTGGCATTTTATAGAACAGAAGGAAATTATAATAATAATTTCGTGTGGCTATTTCTAGGCGGGTGCAGCCCTTGTAAGGCAGATCCTTCGATGAGTGTGGGCGGCATCCGCCATGTGTAGGTAACTGCGTGTTATTGTGGTGGAGGATAGTGTTATGTGTGGTGTGTGAGTTGCAGGAATGTTGGGGACAGCACAAACATCCAGCCCCCGAGCCATTGGAATTAACCAATGAAAGTTAAAATCCCTGACCCGGCCGGAAATCGAACCCGGAATCCTCTGAACCGAAGGCCAGCACGCTGACCAGTCAGCAAACGAGTCGGACACAGAAGGAAATGCAAACGTTGCAACAACATGAAACGAGACAGAAATGAAGTATCGAACTCTAAGTTCGCCGTGGAGCATATACCATTTAGACTAATGTAATGAAATTGAAATGGCGTACGGCTTTTAGTGCCGGGAGATCGCAGGACGGGTTCGGCTCGCCAGGCGCAGGTCTTTTGATTTGACTCCCGTAGGCGACCTGCGCATGACCTACGACATCCCCAGTATATAGCAGCACCTATCACTAAGCAACTTTAAGGATCTGGAAACTTAAAAGCAATATTTCTAAACTGAGCTCTACTTCTATCAAAATTTACCTTTTCGAGACTGGTGTATGAGCTCACTAGGGAAATTATGTTGTTTGGAGGAAATACGGCAAAAATTCGCTCTCCCATCAACTTCAGCATTCCTAAGTTCATTTCTTGAGCATCAAAGAAAGAAATCGGAAATATGGCTGGATTTCTACAGTACGGAGGTGACGACCAACGACAAATGGAAAGAAGCCAACTAACAACCAGACTAGTTGCGCACGGATTTAATTTTAAACAATGCTCGACGACAAAGTATCACTCGCCAAGTGAGGTTCTGCACTGAATGATTAAGCTTCATGCTTATGTGAATTGTCATCTGTCCGACTGTTAAGAAATACTGATTTCTGTAGTGACTAACTTCACAGTACTTGTGTTCTAAGTATGTATAGATTATTCTTTTTATATTGCAATTAACTGTAATAAATAAATTATTACTAATGTTTCATAATAATGTTATTGGTTTTACGTCTCTCCAACAAATTTTACGTTTTTTGCAGCCACCGAGGTGTCCGAATTTTGTCACGAAGTAGTTCATCTACGTGCCGGTAAATCTATTGACACGTGTCTGGCATTTTTTAGCATCCTCAAATAACATTGAACTGGGCCGCGATCAAATCCGCCAACTTGGGTTCTGCCGTCTGAATGCCTCAGCACGACTTTATTGTGTCGTGTGAATGTAACGGGAAGGGGGGTTTAGTCTATGCTAAGCCGTGCAGTTAGGGACGCGCAACTTTGAGCTTGCATCCGGGAGATAGTGGGTTCGAACCCCACTGTCGGCAGCCCTGAAGATGGTTTTCAGTGGTTTCCCATTTTCACGCGAGGCAAATGCTGGAGCTGTACCTTAATTAAGGCCACGGTCACTTCCTTCCCACTCCTAGCCCTTTTCTATCCGATCGTCGCCAAAAGACCTATCTATGTCGGTGCGACGTAAAGCAACTAGCAAAAGTAGCAAAAGTCTATGCTAAGATACTAGTTACTCAGAATGAAATATTTCCACTTAATTGTTTAAGGCCACTATAATTATGTTCTATGTGAGGAACTGTATTACTGTATTAAATTGTGTTGGCAGAGGTAGTCTCGCCTTTTATTACAGAACTAGCAAGGTAGTTCGCTTCGCTACGGTATTATACTGAAATTTATAATTGAATGCTTATTGTTTTATATATATAATCCGCCGAAATTCGCGATCTGACTCGTTTTCTAATAGATTACGGCAAGTCTCCCTCCATTTTTCAATCTTTCCTTCCTGCAACCGATTACGTACTTCCCGGGCTAGGTCCAGGTATTCCACCCGAGATCCGGCGTGGTGTCGTCTTGGGTGCCTTGGCGGTTCTGAACCCGCAGCCGGACTGCATTCTTAGTCACTACCCGTCCAGGACCCATTTCAAGCGCGGTCCGCACATTTGACGACGGTCCAGAACATTATTATTATTATTATTATTATTATTATTATTATTATTATTATTATTATTATTATTATTATTATTGATGTTCTGGACCCAACAGCAAGATGCAAGACCACTACTTGGCGGTAAATTACAACTGCTGCCATTGTCATTGTTGAGAATGTGACCAGCACCATTGTCGCGCGTAGGCAAGAGTGGGGGATTTCTGGCCATACGAATGGCATACATCCGTGCATTATTGACCTTATTATGGAGGTGAAAACTGGACGGTCAATCTCATTCCTATCGTTTATTTCAAATGTGTTTAATTTTTTATTTATATGCCAGGAGAAGGTAGTGTAATCTAAGAACGTTCTCCGAATGGAAAGATGGCTCTTGAAAACGAACCCAGGAAAGATTAAAAATGATCGGTTTATGATCAGAATAAGTACATCGAAAATCTACAGCCTGTTTCCAGTCATCGACAGGGTCAGGAATGGAATGAATAAAGCCCCCATCTAGCGGCGACAATAGGAATTGTGCCGGCAGCCGAAACCTGTCGCACTCCTCTGGGGCAATGATTAATGGATGACAAATGAAATGAAATTATATTGGACAGTGTTGCTGGAATGAGTGATGACAGGGAAAACCGGAGTATACGAAGAAAAACCTGTCCTACCTCCGTTTTGTCCAGCACGAATGTCACATGGAGAGACCGGGATTTGAACCACGGGACCCAGTTGTGAGAGGCCGCCGCGCTGCCGCCTGAGCAACGGAGGCTCCTTATAAATACATTATGAACAGAAAAATCAATTGGTCTCAACTCCTTTTACACTCCACCGCCGTTAATTTTATTTACCCCCCCCCCCAAAAAAAAAACTAAAAGAAGGCGTGTTTCTTTATGTTTAAAGGAGATTCTAAAAACCATTGTTTACGTCTATTACCCTCAGTTTTCAGATTAAAATAATTCACTTTTTTTCACTTTCATACTCCTCCCCCCCCCCCCTCAAGTGAATTTTCCGGCAAAAATACTTGTTTCTTTAATAGTAAAGGATCTTCTAAATACCAATTATCACGACTGTAACTTCTTCAGTTTTCGATTTATGTGTCCTCATAAAAGGAATTCAACTCCTTTTCACTCACGTCTCCCAAGATGATCCCCTCCCCCCCACAAAACGGGCTTTTCATTGTCTTTAAATGAGTACCAAATACCAATTTTCATATCTGTAGGCCTTAACAACTTTAGTTTTTATTAGATGTAAGTATTCTCATACAATTAAGTCAATTAATTTTTCAATCCTTTCACCTCCCCCCCTCCCCATTCATTGGATTTTCCGAGAATTCGTGCTTCTTTACTTTTAAAGCAGATTCCAAATATCAAATTTCACGTCTGTAACATCTTAATTTTTGAGATAACAGTAGCCTAATTAAAAGAATTCAACACCATTTTCAGTCACTTTTACCCCCCCCCCCTCCACCCAAGTACTATATCCGAAAACTAAAAATACACGTTTCCTTATTTTTATAGAGTTAAAATACCATTTTTCACTTCTGTCACATGTTAAGTTTCTTGAGATATACTGTATAAATTCTCATTTTAAAATTTAACCCCCTTTTTAGTTCCCCTTAAGAGGAGTTTCCAAAAACAAATCGCCTATGTTTCTTTACATTTACAGGAGATTCCAAATGACACTTTTTACGTCTGTAACATACTACGTTTCTCATATATTCTGTAGATACTGTCTTTCAAAAAATTCATCCAAATATGTCACTCCTGTTTAACCGCCATTAATTGGATTTTCCAAAAACAAAAAGTACGTGTTTCTTTATTTTTAAAGGAGATCCCATATACAAACTTTCAGTTCTGTAATATCTTCAGTTTCTGAGATATATGTATCCTCATTAAAGGCATTCAACCCCTTTTTCACCCTTTTACACCCCCGCTATTGGGATTTTCCGAAAACAAAAAATACATGTTTCTTTATTTTTAAAGTAGATTCAAAATACCAATTTTCACATCTGTAAACGTTTAAAATATTAGGATGTAGAGACACTCATTTTAAAAATTCACTCTCCTTTTCACCCCCCATTATTTGGATTTTCCAAAAACGAAAAATACCTGTTTCTTTATTATTTTAAAGTAGATCCCAAATACCAATTTTCAGGTCTGTAATATCTTCAGGTTCTGAAATATAATTAGCCTCATTAAAGGCATTCAACACATTTTCACACTTTTCCACCCTTCTTATTGGGATTTTCCGAAAACAAAAGTATACATTTTCTTTATTTTTAAAGGAGATTCTAAATACTAATTTTTTACATCTATAAACTTTAAAAGTTTTGTGATATAGATACACTCATTTTAAAAATTCACCGCCTCTCACCCCCCCCCCATTAATTGGATTTTCCAAAAACAAAAAATACGTATTTCTTTATTTTTAAGGGAGATCCAAAACACCGATTTTCAGGTCTGTAATGTATTCAGTTTCTGAGATATCAGTATCCTCATTAAATGCATTCAACCCATTTTTCACCCCTTTCCACCTTTCCTATTGGGATTTTCCGAAAACAAAAAGATACATGTTTCTTTATTTTTAATGAAGATTTTAAGTACCAATTTTTACATCTGTAACCTTTCAAATTTTTGAGATATAGATACACTGATTTTAAATATTCACCCCCCTTTTCACACTCCCATTAATTGGATTTTCCAAAAGCAAAAAAAATACGTGTTTCTTTATTTTTAAAATAGATCAAAAGTAGCAATTTTCAGGTCTGTAATACCTTCAGTTTCTGAGATATAAGTACCGGTATCCTGATTAAAGTCATTCAACCCCTTTTTCACCCTTTTTCACCCCTCCTATTGGGATTTTCTGAAAACAAAAAAATACGTATTTCCTTATTTTTAAAGAAGATTCTAAATACCAATTTTTACATTTGTAAACTTTAAAAGTTTTGAGATATAGATTCACTCATTTTAAAATTTCACCCCCCTTTTCACCCCCTTAGTGAAGGAATATCCAAAAATCCTCTCTTAGCGAGCACCTACATCTTAATATGAATATATCCCCAAAATTTCATTTCATTATGCCCAGTAGTTTTGGCTCGGCGATGATGAATCAGTCAGTCAGTCAGTCAGTCAGTCAGGACAAGCTACTTTATATATATAGATGATCACTGCTTTTTGATGCTCCCAAATGCTGACACTTGACCTCTGTCTTTTTTCACGCCACACTCACTTTGAACTTGCATGCATTTGAGTTGTCACCCTCTCTTAATCTTTTCCTGGCATTCAGTTAAAAGGGTATTCTATATACATATTGCTACTCACTCGACTACCATTGTATCACTAGAAACCAGTCACCAGGGTGCGCATGCACATAGTGACAACTACAATGACTCTATATGGACAGTGTGGCCAATGAGTGCTTCATTCTTATTGGCTCCGCCAGCCTTTAGTCAAATGTTCCTTTACCTTACTTAAACTTACGTACTCCGCACAGGGTAAGATCTCTCTTTATTCATTTTCAGTGAAGTCTATGCTACCCATTAACTTCAGTAGCACCGAATATATTTTTATTAAGCATAGGGGTGACGGGGGTTGGAGGAGGATTATTAGTTATTATTTGTTTTCAAATGTGAGTGCATGTACGTATTTCTGATGTCTGAATTTTGAAGAAAACACATGCCAGGCTGTTGTGCTTATGGATACACAAGCAGATGGGAAAAGGGTTTCAAAATTAAATTGGACAATTTACTTGTTTTCAGCTCTCAGTGTAGCAGGTTAAGACGCACGTTTCAAATATTGCCAGCACGGAATAACACACACCAGAAACTAACAGGCAACTCTTCGGGTGGTCGCTCTTTGTTATTTCGTTGCTGAATACTGCTCCTCATCCCGGCTAAACAGCGCTCATACCAAGATAATAGACACCAAACTAAATCGGACATCGCGCCTTATTACTGGTTGTATTCGTCCTACCAACACACACTGGCTGCATGTCTTAAGAAAATACCACCACAATCACTAAGGAGATCAGGATCGCTGTTGAAGACGAGCAGGAAGAATATAAGCTCTCACTGCTTACCAATCCACGCAGTTTCGTTAAGAACTGTAAGAAAGAGACTGAAATCTCTGCAACCATCAGTGTGCTCGGCTATAGTGACTAACTTCACAGTACTTGTGTTGTAAGTATGCACAGTTTATTATTTATATATGGCAATTATCTGCAATAAATAAATTATTATTATTGTACCATTACGTTACATTAGCAGCCGTCAATGTAATGAATACAGTGGACAAAGATGGCGGACAATAGCTTCGGGTGCAAGTACACAGAGTAGTGATTTAATAAATCGATATCGCCCGGCCGCAAGGGAAAAGAATCTCAAGAGTTAAATAATGATGGACGGAAAAATTTGAAAGAACGATTCTTGACTACTTTGTGAAGATAAAGTTACAAGTTGAAGGGAAGTTGCACGGCTTATAGAAAGATTATAAAAAGAATCAACTCAACGTCAAATACGAAAATATTAGTATATTAACAGAATAGAAGACTATATCTGCAAGAACATAATACGGAAAAAGAATAGATTTGAAAGAAATATTCGTTACTGTGAGGCCAGAATTCAGAAACTGAAAGGAAGCTTCAGTCGAATTACACGTTGCCGAAATTAGTACCATAGCGGCATAATTTATTGTTTCCAGGAGGGAGGCAATATCTGTTTAAGCAAAAGAAAGAGCAAGGAATAGGCCAGATTAGAGAAATCTATAACATTAAGAAAAGAATATTTTCGTCCAAATCGAGTTTCCAAAAACAAATATTGCGAATTGAATTGCCTATTATTCACCAATATACTATGAATTCTACTATGTATTTGTTCTTTTATGATTGCATGATGACTGGTGACAAGATGGACTCAGCTTAAACAGAAGGGATGTTTGCTCAGGACTGATTAGCTCAAGCCAAGACCCAAGATGAAGCCGCAGATGACGTAGTCTTCGGATCGCAGTGGTTGCCTACTCCAAGATGCCGTAGTCCAGCAAAGATCCAGCGGCAAAATCCCGTTACGAGATAAGTATTATGAGTTGCATCGTAATGAATTTCAAATCAATTGATGAAAAATATGTGTAGGTGTACTGGAGTGCTAGATATATGAGATCAAGTGCCAATGAAAGGATATATGAATATAAATGCCAATTATTAGCCGATGAAATGTGCTATTTTATGCTATATAACTGCAATGCTAATGTGATAATTTTAAGGTTATTTGAAACTAGATCTGACTGAGTATTTGTGCATGTTTTGTGCCAAGTAATACGTGTAGACCGTGAAGCGTTTAACCAGTTATGGATATATAAATATAAGCGAGATATAAGACGTAACCTAGAACTTCAGGTGAATATGTATACCAATCATGGCCAGTACGATAATAATATGGAAAAGAAGTGTTTGAAATATTACGAAGTTGCAGTGTATAAGAGAATAATCAGGTTATTGAATATTGCGTCGGTAACACAGAGGTTATTTTAGTGGAATTGAATGATGATATATTTTAATTATGGAGGAATATATATATATAAAGGAAATGAAGTGTTAATGTGGCATGTTATAAGTAGAATGAGGAGATATGTTTCTGTTCGTTATTTAAGAATGGGATAGATAACTGAAATGCGAATTCCTGTGTTACATATTATATTTAGATTTTGGTTAGCACTGCAAGTAAGGAATATAGGCCATGTTGAGTTGAATGCATGTCTCGAGTCAAGCTGTATGTGTTTTGTTGTAACTTTCGGAGGAGGATATAGAGAGGTTACGTGTTTGATATGCATTACGTTATATATTTGGGAATAGAAAGGAATCTCGCACATTTACGTATTTGAAAGTCAGCACGTTAGCGCTTATACGGAGTACGGTTTGCTTTATCGAAACTATGGCACAGCAAAGAAATATTTGGGAATATGTAAATATTTTGGCACGATTTTCGCAGATTAGAATGACGTACCGTCAAATCTATGGCACTCCGTACTAGATTTACTTGGTTTGTTTTGTACATATGGTGATGTACTGAATTAATTTATTCATTTGGGTTATGATAAGAATATTGGTAACTGTATGAGTGTTTTGAACCCATAATTAAACATGCTAATGCTTATCTCGTAACGTGGTGAGTCACAAACAAGAATCCAAACATGAATCTAAACATGTGTCCGAGTATATTTTGGTCAAATAGACCGAAAACCAAAATGAAACTTAACTTATGCCCCAATGAATATCCCAAACAACATTAAAAGAAAGATATTCCACTCCTCCTTGGTTTAATAAAGTTCTGATCCCTATTTTTTCCCCTTATATGAATTTAATCATGGAAGATATGGTATAATTTGATATTTAACAAATATGTAAGCAAATATGTTGAAGATTTAAAGTTCTTTCAAATATGTTTATCCCGGAAACCAAGCATTTTTGAGAATGATACTTATAATTCTATGATTTTCCTTTCGTTATTGCCAATGAATATATATTATTCAATTTTGTTATTCATTAGCATGCTAATAAATTAGATATAGATTTGATTCTGCATTTCTATTCTTTAAGTAGGTAGTAGTAGGATAGTATACGGAATTATTGAGTTAGCTTACGCTGAATTTTAGGTGAGGTTCTGATAATTTCTTTTGACATAAGGATATGGTATGAATGTTTTAACGGTCGGCGACTCTTCAACGGAATCCGCGATTTATTTAATGCATATGGGAACAACGAAGCGAATTTTTACCCTGAGAAATGATTATATGCCATATGTTGGAACTTATGTTCATAAATATTATTCCAGTTTGGAATCTTTGTATGACTTGTGACTCGATGCTTAGAATTTTGTGGCCGGAGCAATATTTAAATATGTGAATACTCAGTTAATACTCCAATAACATAAGACAGAGATGCCGGTAAAGGTCGCAAATCAAATAAAATCATAAGGTATATTATTAATGTTTCATAATAATGTTATTGGTTTTTACCATTTCAACATTTCAGATGTCTGGAAACATCAATGGAAAGAATGTTATTCTCTGTTTCACCATGAAATTGTTCGAAACACGTGTGTTCAGCCAGCTGGGTTCTACCTTCCCAGACTTAATCGAATAAGGGCTGATCAGGGCAGATGAGGTGCAACACTCGCCAAATGGGGATGGCGGACTTCATCAAACTGCGACTGTGGCAAACAGTTACAGACAATTCAACATATTGCATCTGAGCACCCACTTCGAGCTTTCTAGGGCACTTTTACAGACGTTCATCTCAGACCCAATGAAGCCGTCCAGTGGATTTCCAGTATGGATTTGGATTTGTAACCAATATTCCGATCTCGTGATCCTCATTATCTGTCTTTATTATGTACTTGACATGACCATGTACAAGACATGACCTTTGGATTATCATAAGGTAAATAATAACAAACTAATTAAATACATAAATAAGATGCACCTAGCAACGAGTAGGGGTTTATCATGCATTATAATGGTAACAGTAATGACAAAATGAGTTCATAGTATTAAGGAGACCAAAGCAGTAAATGTCTAATTTCTTCATGAATATTGCGATATCGAAAACCTGTTCATAACGAAAGTTGTTTAGAATATAATTTCCGATCTTTTACGTTGCGTACGATTTTACTGTGCTAGAAAATATAACGGAGATATTCACGATTATAACTGTACCGGGCGGTACACCTCCACGCCGCTAATTTAAAATGTGCGCCAGTTGAAACTCCTCTGCTGGAGGAAGTCTGAACTTTATCGACGGTATTAATTTTCAAGTTTCTCAGAAGATGTCACTACGTGGAAAGTTTGGAGTTTTTGAACTGTGCCACTTTTGATGTATTTTTGTTTTACCGGTAGTAAGAAGTGTGAACTTTCTCTTCTAGAGGACACTACTGAAAAACTACAATGGTGCACCCTAGTGCGATGTGAAAGAACTGTTTTTTGGAGAAATTTGTATTTCAAAAGTTTGTTTCTTGTTAAATTTTTTTCTGTTATTGTTTAAGTTGGCTGTATACCCCTCTCTTTCCCCTTGTTTTGTATTTAGCCAATCCCGAATTTCTTTAATTAATTTCTGACCAATCTGATGTATCTTCCCTCAACTTGAATATGCTGCTTATCCCTAACCAATAAAGTTTTGGTGGGAGGGTGTTCTCATTCCAAAAACGCCTCGAACTTTCCGCGAGAGTATATAAACTGCTGATTTTTGGGTCTCTGCGCCACTTCTGTTCCATCTTTTAGTGTGTAAAGCACATAGCAGGGGGCGGGAAGCGCCTCTTTCTTCGGCAGCGGTCAACAACAAGGTAATGGTCGATTAATAACGTCTTTCTTTGCTAGCTCAGCAGTTTAACTCTCGGGGCGGGTCCGAAGTTTTTCCATAATGTAACCTTCCTTAAAATGTAAAGACACTTGGTATCTATTCTATCTTTAAACTGCATATCGGGATAGAGAGTGCTTAACCCTCTCGAGCTCCCACTCATATCGTTTTGAGGTGAACTTATTTTTTCTCAACCTATTCTTCTTTAACGTAATGTAAATTGTTCCTTTCTAAAGTCACCTCTTTAGTATGGGATTAGCCCCTGCATTAACGGCCTAGTGCCAAGTAGGTTTTAAACAAATGTATTAGGAGTGCAGGTCGCCTCCTCTCAAGTGGTTATTTTAGAGGTCATGTAATTAACCTTTTTTTTCTTACTTAATAGACCTCAGTAGGTTGGGTATTTTACCCCTGTATCTATGTCCTAAGAGGACAACTTGAAGGTGGAGTTTGGTATGGCCTTTAATAGGCTTAATGTTGAGAGCGAGTGGCTCTTTCTCGAAAATTGAGTGTTGTATGCCTCGGGGAGGCTTTTCTGTGTAATTTGGAGCAAGTGCTCCTGAGCATGAATGGGGTTTTCTGCCCCTCTGTTAAAACTTATTTTGGAGTAAGGTTGGGCTGATTGCCCAAGAATTGTGAAGTCGGGGCGCGAAGCCCAAATCCGGTCAATATTGTAACTACATTTTGTTGCCTTGCTACTCTGTACCTGCCATGCTTGTTATTTCTTTATTTTGAAAAGAAAATATAACCTTGTTAATTTTACATGAACTCTAATTTCGTAGCTTGAGACCCGTTCACACCCGCACCTTCTTTCATCTCTAACTACAGCAAAAACCCGGTAACAATAACATTTTTCAGAAATGTTTAAATATCCCGAAGATATATGTTTTATCTGAATCCGGTACATAATAAAAGTTGTGGGAACGGCCAGTTCCGATCATTGATACCTCATTAATTTTCACCGTATGAACTATATATTCTCGAATTCAGGCTTTTATATTGCTATTAATCTCTTAAAGGACCAGGTTATAAATGCCGCCTTGCTTCAAGAATGGCTTTCCCATACTTCATAATGATGAATATAATAACAATGTATAGCAAAACCGATAGTAACAAATAGAATGCTTAAAGTACAGCGGATATCTACCAGTACTAAACGAACCGGGGTGAGTGGTCGCTGACAGAGTTCTGAACGCAAGTATACAGGGACTACACATTTGCCTGTTTTCACCAGTAAAGAGCGGCAGGTTATTAGTACCATGGGTAGAATGATATAGTAGGTCATGTTAATGTAAATATGAGTTACTGATTATGGTCACTTTCTATGCTCTGCGTATGTTAAGGCTCCATACGTACTGGTAAGTCATACATAAAAGGAAAATTTCGATGTATATTTATAGTTTGAAGATATTGCTTTGTATATCATGATATGTAAAACCATGTAACTAGAAATATAATAATGTTAAAAAGTTTTTTGTTTAAATGTGGGCTAACCTCACTCAAGACAATGATTATATTCTTTTATGCCATATTTATTATAATATAAATTATTATTGTAGGCCCACCTACCAACACAGAATTCCTAAACACTTAAATGATTGTGACTTGTTTTATACCACATATATATCTAAAGTTTGAGAAGTCTGATGGCAGGTAGTCAGATTCTGAATATAACAAATACTGTTATAGGCCTATATACACACACAGTATGAGCAAAATTAATAACACCTTCAAACATTCAACTATTCTTTGTTGAAACAACCACCATGTATATCAGCTGATTGAGTACTTGGCTAAAATATTGCGGCTGGACTGGACTTAGCCACACTGTCCATATTGAGACACAGTAGTGATCTGATCTTGTGAAGCTTGACAATTTAACAGCAATCTGGACGGACATCTAGGCTTTAGTCGGCCACCCTAATCTACCTGCAATGAACGGAAATATTCAGATAACATCACAAACGAGAAGAACGTTTTTCTCTAACACCAAGTTTCCATATTTGAGGTTAACGGAACACATCGACCCAGTTTGAGGGTCTAAGGCTAGATGCCATTTCTGTCCTCACGTAGTGATTCTATTGAGTGTTCCACTCAAAGAAGGAAAATCGGTATAATTGCGATAAAAATGATCAGATGGAAATTACAATTTTGGTGAATTTTATGATAAATAGTGTGAAGAAAGGTTGCCTCTAGACATGGGTAAATTTAGAAATGGGCAACTATGCCTTTTGCAGCAAAACAGCATTTTATGAGTAAAGATTGAAGGAGAAAGGAGAGATTATTTTGATCAAACAAATATATTTCGGCTCAGTTGATTAAAAACAGATTTATTGCCTTCTCTGAATCACTTCCCACTCTTCTAGAATTATCTGTCTAAACATACATTAGTTTAGTATGTTACTCGTTTACGTGATAATTTTTTGAAATCATATTCAGTTTAATACAAGAAAAATGTATGCTGGTTGTAGATTTTCTTACTATTAATTTCTTCATATCCATTATAAGAAGCTGAAAGGGATAAGTTCGTTCAGGTCTAATATGCGAAACGAGCAAGTCGCATAATGATGGCTGTGTGACAGTTTTAAAGGTAAAACCTCTGTCTATGACTTTCGTAAATACATAGTGGCATCATCAGACGTTGCAAACCATTGTTCATACTAAAAATGAAATAAAAGCTATTAGTCCAGTCAAGACTACATGCTTGAAAAAGGTCCGGTCTTTCTGAATTTTTATATGTTGTTAGGACATAAACCAATATTAAAAAACCCGATTTTCAATTTCCAAAGTGCTGTGCGAGCGGCGGTGCATCCTAAAAAACATGACATTTTCGGACTTTTTCAGGTTTTGCTCAATATCTCAGTGAAGAAAGGGTTTGACCGGTCTCGTCACTCTATATACTTTTAAAGTAGATTAAATTTTCTACATTTTGAGACCAGGGGGAGCTCTATACAGCCATTGGTTCCCAAGATACAGTTCTTCGAAGAGAGGCATTTTTTTTCAAAGAGTGAATTTTTTTCGAAATGGTCACTTATTTTGTGAAATATCTTCTAAATTACGCATTCCACGTCAAATATACTACATGAAAAGAAGTTGTAGTAAATTTAATTAGCTTTCGTTTGAGACAACACAGGTTCCTATAGGCCCAGCAGTTCTCTCAAAAATGGCAGATAACCAAATATAGTCATAAGTGGGTTTGGGGGGGGGAAACGCAAATAAACTGTTCTCAGGTCTTTTTATGGTTTTATTTATCAAACAGTTCAATTTTTTATTATTAAAAATTGTTTGATGAAAAAAGGAAAAGATAATATACCTATGGGGAATTACGTCATCATCAAACATTGTTTTATATACCTACATACTAAAATGCTTGTACAAACATCATGGTACCTGCTATAAGGACAAATTACATTTACACAATAAAGAAAACTAATAAAAATCATGTAGGAATTGTGTTTTGGTTGGCAAATCATGCCTTTCTTTTTATCTTAGATGGCCTGGCTTGGGCTCGCACGAAGATGGTGTCTCGATGGATGTGATGGAGCTTGGAGAGGCGCCCAGTCTGTAGTCGGGTCATCTTCATCGTCCGAGCTTTTCAGCTCCACATCCGGGACGTTAATGCACAATTTTCCACCGCATGACTGGCAGAGGACTGAGCAGTGGAGCCCAGCCTTTCTGGACGAGCAGCTCCCAGAACACTCTTTCTTGCATTTATATGAAATTTTTCGCAGAAGGGCAGGAGGTGCGGGGTCCATGGTGGTGGGGATGAGGGAGAGTCCCTGGGAAGACAGATTCCACCCCCAATCAGTGGGATTTAAGTTGACTCCCCGCCACTTCTGCACTTGGAGTTAGCACCTTGCTGCATGTTGGACTGCGAAATCTTCTGTCGGTGGCAAACGGGCGAGGTTTATGCTCGTTGAAGTGACAAACGCCTTATACCTCAGGAAATCGAAAGTATCCCTCGCGATGTCACCCCCATATAGAGCCACAAAGCACTTGATGCCTGCTTCTGTCATGGCTTGTGGGGTGGAGACTGGCCGAAGGAAGACCTCTACTTGCTCAGCAAGAGGTTCACTCTTTCTCAGGAGTGTGGTGATTTTGGTATTTCCTTGGCCAGACTGTGCTGAGGGGGTATCGCACCCGGTAAACGCGTGGGTGAATAGTACCGTCCCTGGTGATCGCTGAGAGTCCTGGTGGTGGTAGGAGGTCGTGTAGGAGGTCGTAGAGTAGTGACAGCAACCAGCCTCGCCCTTCGTGCTCTTCTGAAGGTACACGTTTCTCTTCAGCGCCTAAACCGCTGAGAAGAACGAGCAGATCGACGTATTCTTCAACTATGACGACCCGAACGGCTACTGTTCAATCTTTTTTTTTTTTTTTTTTTTTTGCTAGTTGCTTTACGTCGCACCGACACAGATGGGTCTTATGGCGACGATGGAACAGAACAGGGAAGGGCTAGGAGTGGGACGGTAGCGGCCGTGGCCTTAATTAAGGTACAGCCCCAGCATTTGCCTGGTGTGAAAATGGGAAACCACGGAAAACCATTTTCAGGGCTGCCGACAGTGGGGTTCGAACCTACTATCTCCCGAATACTGGATACTGGCCGCACTTAAGCGACTGCAGCTATCGAGCTCGGTACTGTTCAATCAATCAATCAATCAATCAATCAATCAATCAATCAATCAATCAATCAATCAATCAATCAATCAATCAATCAATCAATCAATCAATCAATCAATCAATCAATCAATCAATCAATCAATCAATCAATCACTACTGATCTGCATTTAGAGCAGTCGCCCAGGTGGCAGATTCCCTATTTGTTGTTTCCTAGCCTTTTCTTAAATGATTGCAAAGAAATTGGAAATTTATTGAACATCTCCCTTGGTAAGTTATTCCAATCCCTAACTCCCCTTCCTATAAACGAATATTTGCCCCAATTTTTCCTCTTGAATTCCAACTTTATCTTCATATTGTGATCTTTCCTACTTTTAAAGTCACCACTCAAACTTATTCGTCTACTGATGTCCTCCCACGCCATCTCTTCACTGACAGCTCGGAACATACCGCTTAATCGAGCAGCTCGTCTCCTTTCTCCCAAGTCTTCCTAGACCAAACTTTGCAACATTTTTGTAACGCCACTCTTTTGTCGGAAATCGCCCAGAACAAATCGAATCTTTTTGAAAGCGCTGTCATTACGATCCCTCGATCCGCATCTTCTTCGGCAACAGCCACTTCTACTCCCTCCTTCTGAAAGGCGTCACAAAGAAGAGTTATTAGGCGTCCCTTGTTGTTCTCATTACCCAATACATGCTCTTGAGCAATTTGAATTACTGTGGATTCATCGAACGTCAATTCGTAGCTGGAATGAGCTGCGTAGCGCCGAAGTCGTTCCGCTGTTTTGGTGGGGAGTTTTTGTAGCATCTTCTGGGTAGCCATCAGAACCGATGGAGACGTTTTTCCCAAAGTGGTTACGGACGTAGATGGTAAAACGCGCCAAAAGTGATCGAACTGTGCTCTTCCGCTGCCACACGACCTTGTGCAAGAGGTAGCCACCATCCAAAACGACGTGAGTGCTGCCATCTATCGACGTGTGTCTTGAGAGGAGTGAAGGCAGAGTGCAGAGTGGATTGTGTGCCCTTGCCCATCCCCTGATCATTGAACATAGACATCGGGAACGAGGCCAACTCATACTTGAAGTCATCCTTTAATTCCTAAGGACATGTCAGTAAACCACTAATGATAGAAAGCAAACTGTCAGTTTTGGGAAATGGAGGGTGGAGAGCAAACCCGTTTTTGAGTTTTTCCACATCACTGTTATCTCGGACGATTCTAGAAGGTCTCATGTCTACATGATGCTCTCCAGTAGGATATAATATGCTGTAAAATCTTTCAAGTTCTTCACATATGTTCACCAAAAACACCATTCCTGTTGTCCACCTTGCCAGCACACTGTCGGAGATTCCCCTTCCTTGGGTCAACCCACCGCAGGTCTTCATGGATCGCATCAGCTTCTGTTCAATTGTTAGGTCTAACCATAAACCAGACCAAAA
Source organism: Anabrus simplex (assembly GCF_040414725.1). Lineage (NCBI taxonomy): Eukaryota > Metazoa > Arthropoda > Insecta > Orthoptera > Tettigoniidae > Anabrus > Anabrus simplex. The sequence continues at coordinate 876,282,126 of NC_090266.1, read as the reverse complement.
CTTGTCAGACCGGCGAATGGTGAAATATCCTTTAGTGAACATGTAGTATTCACTTTTGTCCATCAGATCTTGTAGAGCCACCATGTCCTGAAGGTAGAGGTGCACGCCTTTAGCGTACAAAAAATGTCCAGCTGAGTGGAAAAAAGGGAGCATCTTGTGGACAGTGTACAAATGAAGGTTACAATAAAAACCACCGTTTATTTGCATTTCCCCCCAAAACCCACTTATGACTGTTTTTTGTTATCTGCCGTTTTTGAGAGAACCGGTGGGCCTACAGGTACCACTCTGGTCTTAAATGAAAGCTAATTAAATTTACTACAAATTCCTTTTATATAATAGGTGACGTGGGATGCGTATTTTAGAAGGTAGTTCACAAAATAAGTGACCATTTCGAAAAAAATCACTTTATGGAAAAAATTGCCTATATTCGAAGAACTGTATCTTAGGAGCTTGCCCTGGTTTCAAATTGTAGCAATTTTAGTCTGCTTTAAAAGTATATAGAATGACTATATCGGTCAGACCGTTCCTTCACTGAGATATTGACCAAAACCTGAAAAAAGTCCGAAAATATCATGTTTTTTTTGGGGTACACCACTGCTCGCACAGTACTTTGAAAATTGCAAATCTGTTTTTTAATATTGGTTTAGGTCCTAACAACATATACAAAATTCAGAACGATCGGACCTTTTGCAAGCACGACCCCATTTTCATGTTTAACTTGACTGGACTATATGTATTCTGAGTAGATAAGTAGACCACTTAAACACTACCAGCATAGCCAATGTCGTCGTGTCCATAGTTCATTTCCTTCACTAGATTCCGGAGAGGTAACCCATTTATTCTCTCAGAAAATTATCATCGATATTGACATTTTTCTCAGTTCGGCGGATTATACGGTTCACCATCCTTCCAAATACGCGTTAATCGTTCAGATTTTCGAATACAGTGTGAATACGTCAACAGACATATACAAAATAGAATATATTTATGACTATTGTTAAATAACATTACAGGAATTCGATCGTTGACGATAATAATAATAATAATAATAATAATAATAATAATAATAATAATAATAATAATAATAATAGTAGTAGTAGTAGTAGTAGTAATGTTGGTACCGTTTCGTTTTAAACGGGCTTTCCCTTCATACCTAGCAACACGCGGTCAATGATACCGGATGCTGGTGTATCAAGACTTGTAGATCATACGACCTTTGGTGGCATGACTGCGTGGGCTCTCTTTTCCCAAACTAGAGAAGAAAGAAATAGAAAATTCCAAGATAATAAGAATTTTATTTCAGGAAATAGATTTAATTGTCGAAAAACAGGCATAACTAGCAAGCGAATGGTTCAATCCCTTATCATGTTATAACGAACACAGTTTGACATGAGAAAACAAAAGTATTGGGTTTCGGGACAAGAACAGAAGAAAAAGGAGAAGAATAAGAATTTATGAGCTTAGGTAAGACTCCAGCAAATCACGAGAGGTTTTTCTAAGGCAAATACTCCTTGTGGTATTCCTTACCTAGTTAACTAGTTGCACATTAATCATGAAGATTTTGCATTTTCTAGCAAGCAAAAATTTATTTGTTCCTACAGTAAGCACAACGTTACGACATTTGCCTCAGCACTAAAATCGAGTCTCTGTTCTGTCCTAGAAAAGGCTGGCAAGAGGGTAATCTCGAACTGCAGTGAACGGCAATGCTATTATAAGAGCTTTACATTTCACCAGTGCTCTCCTGTCACTCATGATCAAGACCAGTCTGCAATGGGTATTTGCAGTCGCTTAAGTGCGACCATTATCCAGTATTCGGGAGATAGTAGGTTCGAACCCCACTCTAGGCAGCCCTGAAGATGGTTTTCCGTGGTTTCCCATTTTCACACCAGGCAAATGCTGGGGCTGTACCTTAATTAAGGCCACGGCCGCTTCCTTCCCATTCCTAGGTCTTTTCTGTCCCATCTTCGCCATAAGATCTATCTGTGTCGGCGCGACGTAAAAAGCAACTAGCAAAAAAGAAATAGCAATGGATATTCTAACGAAATACGATCTTCTCCGAGTGTTTTTTCACGCAGTCCAGAAATAATCACTACAGTCTGATGTGAATTATGATCATTGTCAAAGTCACGGGCCTAAACATGCAAGTCTGTTCTTTTTCTTCGAGCACATGTTGTCAAGGACAGACTCGAGGAACTAGCTTCGTTTCTACTTAGAAGACACTGGAGAAATTATAAGTTCAAGAACGTTTCAGTACTTGGCAAATCTACAATAATTGTTCGTAAGCATTCCAACATCCAACGCAGTTGTGATAATCATCAGATTATCGCAGGATAACTATTTTTCAGAACTGAAAATAATGATTAACATTAAGAAAGATAATGCGAAATGTTGAATCGTAATCATATTATAATGAACAAAATAAATTATTAAAACATCCCTGCCATACATAAGTGATAATAATAATAATAATAATAATAATAATAATAATAATAATAATTTCGTGTGACTATTTTAAGCCGGGTACAGCCCTTGTGAGGTAGACCCTCCGATGAGGGTGGGCGTCATCTGCCACGAGTAGGTAACTGCGTGTTAATGTGGTGGAGGATAGTGTTGTGCGTGGTGTGTGAGTTTCAGGGATGTTGGGCATAGGAAAAACACTCAGCCCCGTAGTCACTGGAATTAACCAATGAAGTTTAAAATCCCCGACCCGGCCGGGAATCGAACCCGCGACCCTCTGAACCGAAGGTGCCAACGAGTCGGACACATAAGTGATGTGCAGAATACATAAAAATGTTGGCGTTATTCCCAGAGCTTGTTCAACCTATCGTATTCATCTAAGCATCGCATGCAATAGTTTCTTTTGTGTTTCTTAAGAAATAATAATAATAATAATAATACTTGCTTTACGTCCCACTAACTACTTTTACGGTTTTCGGAGACGCCGAGGTGCCAGAATTTTGTCCCGCAGGAGTTCTTTCACGTGCTAGTAAATCTACCAACACGAGGCTGACATATTTGAGCACCTTCAAATATCACCGGACTGAGCCAGGATCGAACCTGCCAAGTTGGGGTCAGAAGGCCAGTGCCTCAACCGTCTGAGCCACTCAGCCCGGCTCTTAAGAAACGACAATATACGCATCGTACACTCATACTGAATGTTCGTCAACTTTTACCCTCAATCTGATTCAATGCTACACTCGTCGTTTGGTCATTTCTGGGACATTTTCAAAGGGTTAAAAATCTGAAGATTTAGTAGGCCACAGCACCAGTTGAATATTGCCCTCAATGAATACAATACTGATGACACCATTTCTATGAAGAATACGCCTAGCATATTCGCTTAGACAGAAACGTGATTCATCGGCAGACAATTACATGCTATTCTTCTTTCCATCCAGTCCGTTTGACGCATAATTGCAGTCTGGCAGTCTTTTTAATGGTTTTTAAACGACGAAATGGAACGAGCACATAAGAATAAATAAACTGCGACGAACTGTTATAGAAATCATTGGATACCGTGACTTTCGTCTGGAGCGTGGCGTTGTATGGAATTATTGAAATTTGGACAATAACTAGTTCAGAAAGAAAGATAATATAATCTTTCTCAATGTGGTATTATAGAAGGATACTGAAGTTGAGATGGGTAGATTAAATCATGAACGAAGGGATACTGAACCAAAAAGGCGAAATTGGTGAAATGTGACCAAAGGAATAGGTAGAATGATAGGACATTTTTTAAGACACCCAGACCGAGCTCGATAGCTGCATTCGCTTAAGTGCGGCCAGTATCCAGTATTCGGGAGATAGTAGGTTCGAACTTCACTGTCGGCAGCCCTGAAGATGGTTTTCCGTGGTTTCCCATTTTCACACCAGGCAAATGCTGGGGCTGTACCTTAATTAAGGCCACGGCCGTTTCCTTCCCACTCCTAGCCCTTCCCTGTCCCATCGTCGCCATAAGACCTATCTGTGTCGGTGCGACGTAAAGCAAATAGCAGAAGAAAGACACCCAGAACTTGTTTAGTTGGACTTGAGGGCAGTGTGGGCGGTAAGAACGGTGGGGATAGCCCAGCTAAGTAGAAAGTTACGTAAAAATGAGAAGGCTAGCACACGATAACGTAGCATAGGGAGCTGCATCAAACCAGTCTATGGACCGACGACCCAAACAACAACAACAACAACAACATGATACTGTTCGCCAGTAATGCACTAACGCATCAAATGGAGCTGCATCGTCACTTACTGACATCCTCACAAGATTACAATTAAATATGTCTGGTATTTGAGGTTGTGGAACACGAAAACGTTCTCCCCATACGGTGCATCCTGCTCTCAGTCAAATCGTGTCGAGCATACAATTTTTCGGAAAGACACAGATCCAGACCGTGAAGTATTTAACTGATTAGCACTCATTTTACGTCATGTGACATTACGCCATCCCATGAACCTAATTACTACACGTGAACACAGTATAGTAAAACTGTCGTGAGGAACTTGGACACTTATCGCTGCCTCTTTGAGGTGTTCAGATGTTGAAGAGTAGTGAATTTACTCCTGGACCGCTTATCGACACATTCAGTGATCGAAAGATGAACATTGAAGCTGGGAGAAATGAAAAAAAAAAAAAGAATATGACAAGAGTGACGTAACTACAATAGACATCAAGTACAGTATTTGCACATAGTCGAGTACTGTAAAATGATACAAAGAAAATAACGTTGTGGACGTTATGATTGTCTTCATCGTATTATAAGGGTCTGTAGAGTAACACTGCAGAATGGCAACTATCACAGACGAATAGAGGTGAACGTGCTGGAACTGGGCAGCAAATCATCCACGAATTATGGAATAACGGTTGATAGAAGAAGGTGGTTGATGATGGAGCGGAGAAATGCTGACTATCCGCTTATGAAGAACGGAGAGTGTTGATAGGTGGACAAGACCTCGCATGACTTAGTTAAATTTGCTGACAGTTGGTGGACCATTGGCTGCCTCAGTGAATTCCAAGTTCTCGGGTTCGATCCCGCCTGAGGTAGTCGATTTTTGAAGGACAGTAAAAACATATTGGCATTCCATGTTATTTTTATTGGCATGTTAAAAATATCTGACGACGCACTTAGAGTCACCCGACAAAATTAAATTAAAAATTAAATTAAATTAAATTAACTCAACCATAGTATCGGTCCGGTAGAATTCCTCTTCAATCGTAATATCGAAACTAGATGATACCAATTCAGAAGGTCTGCACGTTGGTAGCTAGGGCCATACGATGGTGATTATTATTATTATTATTATTATTATTATTATTATTATTATTATTATTATTATTATTATGTGAGACGAATGGAAGACAGGTTACCTAGAGGAGTGATAAACTCGGTTATGAAATGTAAGAGAAGTAGAGGGAGAAACAGACAACGATGGTTAGACTAAGTTCCTAATTATTATTAAAATATAAGAGATATGGAACTAATCGAGGCCACATACCTCATTAAAAATAGAGGAAATGCGGAGGCGTATAGTTCATTCACAGACGCTTGCAGACTGAACGATGAAAGAATAAATTATCTACAAAAGGCTATTTGGGTGCAGTATGTTGGGTTTATTTTTCGAGTGGTGTAACTTTGCACTGATCGCCTCTGTGGTGTAGTGGTTAGTGTAATTAGCTGCCAATCCCAGATGCCCTGTTTCGATTCCCAGCTCTGCCACTAAATTTTAAAAGTGGTACGAGTGTTGGAACAGCGTCCACTCAGCCTCAGGAGGTCAACTGAGTAGAGGTGGGTTCGATTCCCACCTCAGCCATCCTCGAAGTGGTTTTACGTGGTACCTAACATAAGGCCGTTTACCTCCAGGGTTGATTTTACCTCGGCCTTAGTGAGGGATTACACCTCTACCGCCTCAAGGGCAGTGGACGGAGCGTGAAACTTCGGGTCGTGGGGTACAACTGGGAAGGAGGACTACTACCTCGCCCAGGCGCACTCACCTACTACGCTAAACAGGGGCTTTGTGGGGGATGGGAAGCTTGGAACGGATAGATAAGGAAGATGGAAGGAAGCAGCCGTGGCCTTAAGTTAGGTACCATCCCGGCATTTGCCTGTAGGAAAAGTGGGATATCACGGAAAACCACTTCGAGGATGGCTGAGGTGGGAATCGAAGACCCCTTTTACTCAGTTTACCTCCCGAGGCTGACTGAACCCCGTTCCACACCTCATACCACTTTTCCAATTTCGTGGCAGAGCCGGGAATGAACGCGGCCCCCCTGGGTTTTGCAGCTAATCACACTAACCACTACACCACAGAGCGCGGCCAACCTACTCGTTTATTATTATTATTATTATTATTATTATTATTATTATTATTATTATTATTATTATTATTATTATTAATCACTAAGGGGAGGATGTTTTTGAAATGTCATCTTTTTTCTTCCCCTTTGCATTATGACATTGCTCAGTAGTATAGAAATCCATTCTACCGGGGGAGTTGGCCGTGCGATTAGGGGCGCGCAGCTGTGAGCTTGCATCCGGGAGATAGTGTGTTCCAAACCCACGTCGGCTGCCCTGAAGATGGTTTTCCGTGGTTTCCCATTTTAACACCAGGCAAATGTCGGGGCTGTACCTTAACTGAGGCCACGTCCGCTTCCTTCCCACTCCTAGGACTTTCCTATCCCATCGTCTCCATAAAACCTACCTGTGTCGGTGCGACGTAAAACAAATTGTTGGTCTAGAAATCAATTCTGTGATACTAGCGTGAATTTCGTAATTTGATAAAAGGAATCGTTTCTCGGTACTGTACTCAAAATCTCTAAAGTATAAAACCACGCCGAAAAATTGTTTCATTTACCCAAGAATCTCTTTGTAAACCACGTTTGTGGTATTGCCTTTTGGGGCTACGATGACCATGCGCCATAGAACTGTACACGTGAGAAACAGTCGTCTCTCAAGTCGAAAAAAGTAACATGTTGATTTTTAAAGGAGATTCCAAATACCAATTTTCACGTCTCTAACATCTTCAGTTTTGGAGTTATAAGTATCATCATAAGAAATAATTCAACTCTTTTTTTCCGCTTCTTTTCACCCTCGTTAAGTGCCTCTGCGGAAAACAAAACAAAAAATATATCTTCCTGTATTTTTAAAGGACTTTTCAAATACCAAGTTTCACGTCTGTAACATGTTAAGTTTTTGACATATACTGTAGATTACCGGTACTCATTTTAAAAATTCATCCGCTTTTCCAATTCTTTTCAGCTCCTTAAATGGATTCCCCAAAAACAAAGGAATACGTGTTTATTTTTAAAGGAGATTCCAAATAACTATTTCCACGTCTGTAACATCTTCAGTTTTTTATATATAAGTATCCCCATAAAAAGAATTCAACCCCTTTATCAGACCTTACCCCACTCCCACCCCCACCCCCCCAGTTAAGTGGATTTTTCGAAAACAATAAATACATGTTTCTTTATTTTTAAAGCAGATTTCAAATACCCATTTTCACGTTCTCCAACATCTTCAGTTGTTGAGATATAAGTATCCTCATAATAAATAATTCAAATCTCATTTTTCACTTTTTTCACCCCCTTTAAATGCCTCTTCCGAAAACAAAAAATCACCTTCCTCTATTCTTAAAGGACATTATAACTACCACGTTTCATATATGTAACATGTTAAGTTTTTGACATATAATGTAGATATACCGGTGCTCATTTTAAAAATTCACCTGTTTTTCCCATTCTTTTCAGCCTCTTAAGTGGATTTTCCAAAAACAAAAGAATACGTGTTTCTTTATTTTTTAAAGGGTATTCCAAATACCAGTTTTCACGTCTGTAACATCTTCAGCTTTTTAGATATGAGTATGCTCATAAAAAGAATTCAACTTTTCACTTCTTTCTACACCCTTCCCCTTTTAGTGGACTTTCCGAAGGCAAAAAGAACGTGTTTCTTTATTTTTAAAGAAGATTCAAAATACCAACTTTCACGTCTGTATCATCTTCAGTTTTGAGATATAAGTATTCTGATAAACAGAATTCAACTCCTTCTTTACTTATTTCACCTCCCCCCCCCCCCCTCCGCACCTTAATTCGATTTTCCGAAAAAATGCGTTTCTTTATTTTTAAGGGATATTTCAAATACCAGTTTTTATGCCTGTAACAACTATAGTTTTTTTCAGATATAAGTATCCTCGTACAAATAATTCAAATCATTTTTCCATTCATTAACCCACTTAAGTGGATTTTTCGAAAATAAAATAATACGCGTTTCTTTACTTTGAAGGAAGATTCGAAATAAAAAGTTTTCATGCCTGTACCATCTTCAGGTTTTTAGATATAATCTTAGAGCGTTAATACTATAGAGTGCGCATAGCGCCTCCCTCTATGCTGCGGCGTGAAGCCATCATTTCGATCAGTTGACTGGGGGGGGGGGGGGTAGTTCGAAGCAAAGTCTGAGAGAATATTAGGAGACTGTCAAACAATGACATTCGAAAAGGCGGCGAAATCGGAATATGAGATGCACCCTGCTTAGCTGTTGTGGTTAAGCATAAATTACAATAAAAACCGTGGACATAAATGCGTAATTACGACGGAAATCCTTAAAACCAAAAGGGACCTACGATAGGATACACCCTCATTATGATCGTATTTTTGCAAGTATTACATCCCCGTGAGTAACACTAATTGCTTAATGTTAATTATTTATTATAATGTAACAGAAAAGTTTTTTTTTTCCAATTACCGCATCATTATATGGGATTAATAGCTGAAAGGTAACCTCTGAAAGTTGTCCGTAAGGAAGTGTAGCCTAATTTTAAATATTAATGCGACTGACATCTACAATAAACACTTCATAACTTCCAAAAACTGCTTTAAAATACTGTATATACCGTGCTTGTGTACTGGTGACTGAAATAGGCCTACTTCGAACCAATGCCCAAGCACTAGACGCAAAGAGTGACACATAGCCTACAGGACCATTATGGAAAGAAAAGAACACATGTATCATACTTAAGTGAACCATACACCACCAACAGATGGCAACAAAAATGAACTCTCCAGGGTAAACGATAAACAGGTACCATAACAAGAAATATTCACTTATCATAAGTTATAAAAATTCACAATACAATACGGTCAACTGCATATCAATTGACACTGGTTGTGGTACCTATTTATGCCTATGAAGCAGGGATCTGTTATAATATGCTGCTTCAACAACAACAACAACAACAACAACATAATAATAATAATAATAATAATAATAATAATAATAATAATAATAATAATAATAATAATAATAACAATAAAGGGACACATAAAATGCTACATAGGTACAATTTCACTCCACTGCCACCTATTAAATTAAGCTTAGTTTAAAGCCCAACATAAACTAATGCACATGCCACATTTGAAGTACTAGGCCTAACAATAGGAGGTAACATCTGAAGAAAACAAACCATCCTGCAGTATTCAGTAATGTTGTTCCCAAAGTACAGAAACAAGACATGCCAATATAAAAGTAATTTAAGAATGAATTTCTATAAAAATCAACCTGACTCATAGACAGAATGATTAGAGGGAATGTGCCTAAAGTAGAACACTAATACAAATCAGTGAAACTAGCATGCCACACCAGCATCCTCTGATATAAGCAACTTGAGTCTATATAAATATTCAGTCACAGGAAGCATAGAAATCCTCATATAGGCCTACACACTCTAACACGTTTATTATTATTTTTTTTGCTAGGGGCTTTACGTCGCACCGACACAGATAGGTCTTATGGCGACGATGGGAAAGGAAAGGCCTAGGAGTTGGAAGGAAGCGGCCGTGGCCTTAATTAAGGTACAGCCCCAGCATTTGCCTGGTGTGAAAATGGGAAACCACGGAAAACCATTTTCAGGGCTGCCGATAGTGGGATTCGAACCTACTATCTCCCGGAACACGTTTATTTAGCAAATGCAATAATTACTGTATATTATAAAGCAGCCTACCTTACATTACTGGTTCTTGAATAGAACAGTCTTTGTGTGAAAGCTTCGTACCCTCACACTGTAAAGTTTTTCTGTTTCAAGCCGTGCTTTATGGTAGAACCTCACTTTAAAATATTCCATCAAAACTGCCCGCTTCAGCTGATGAATGTGGTTGTCAAGGCACGGAGAATCGAATGTATGCTCCTGAAGTTCATCAAACTCTTCTCTTTTAGCCTGGTTCAGTACTGCCATTACAAGTACATTTTATACTGTCCTTCATCCTTGTCATTTTGTGCTGGAATTGTCGCATCATCTTTTCACCTTCCCTGCAGAGGTAAACCACATCTAATGATGGGATAGAAAGGCCGCCTCTGTTTTTTCTCTTCAGGAGTGCTGAATGTGAAGCTGCTGTTTGGAGAATCGCCTTACAAACATCACATTTAACTACTTTGTGTAACCTTTTCACAACAAAACCTGCTATATATTCCTATACATCTTCGACATACAGTGTCAAGTTGGCTGGGTGTGGAATTTAGTCATGATCACGACTAACAAAAAGTACATCAGTACTGTTGGCAGGCAGATGAATAGGATCACCAGTTATTTGAGTGCGGTCTCTACAATTCATAATAACAGTAGGGTCAACTGCAGAGCAATTGGCACTGGTTGTAGTACCTATCTGTATATGGAGCAAAAGTATGACTCCTAATGGCACTAAAAGTACTTCCAGGTGATCCCGAATGTTTTTAGGTGAGCAAAAAAATGCATCTTCAGCTGTGCATGTTCAAAATTGAGTCATACACTCCTAAGACAGACATTAGACACACAATCAAACCTATGAAACCAGTTTTCCTGGAACACTTCAGTAGACAAATATCACCACCCATCTCCTGCAGTATATATTCAATAGCTTCCTGAATGTAGGCCTTCGTACTGAGGATATTCTCTGCTTTCAATGGTTTCTGCCATCCCTTTGAACAAAGATTACGGCTGTTCGTTCAAGATATCAGATATATTGTTCATGAGCCTAACAAATTTTACAGTCTCCTCACACCCTTGAAACTGAGGAAGATTTAAGTCTCTGTCACAATATGTCACTGCACTTGCAACACTTTCACTGAATGTTTGTGTGACGACTTTACTTTCATGGGTTCCTTCTCCCAGTTAATGTGCCTTTTGGTAAGTTTTGTTCCTAGATGAAGACCCTCGATACTCTGAAGTTTCTCTAACTTTTCTAAGTACCTCCAATCTATGACATTATCACCCCTGGCAAAAGTTCTCTTAGCTCCTAAAATATTCCTTACTAATTTTATAGCATGGCATGCATCTAGAGGAATAAACACTTTAGAATCATCAAGGGATTTTCAAAACCAGTTCACCATATTATTTTCATCAAAAGAAGCTCCCAGACAACGGGCTATGGATAAATTAGAAGCAACGCCATCAAACGTAAGTGACACTACAATTACATTTAGGTCATTTAAAAATTTAAGGCACTCAATCACTAGGTTTGCTCTTAAACCGTTAATCAAAAAGTAACCCACAGGAAATTTCCAGTGTCCATTTAGTGAGACCACCATAAACACTAAAGCCTCCTTGGCTTCTGTTAAATCCTGATCCTCGATTTCAGTACCACAATTCACATAACCAAGAATTTGTTTTCCATCAAATTCAATGTGCTTCCGGATGCACATTTCATCCATCATCAGTGCACACACTAGAGGCTTTCCATTGATAGCCATCTCCTTCCCTTTCGAAATGAGACCAGTTGCGGCCTCTGAACTGAATCCTGGCTTACCATCCACCGACTGATACCACTTCCGCAGTGTACTTGGATGGGGCAAACCATGGGGAAATACATCCCTCAAGTAGCTGTATGCACAGCTTGAATAGAAATGCAGTGTAAGTGCAAAGCAGCGTAGTTCAGGAGGATACTCGGCTCTTGTATCACCATCCTTTGTTCGCATCAGAAGTTGGGCAACAGCAGGAGAAAGATATTTCTGGAACAATGGAAGTTAAAAAGTACATTATGCTTTTTCACAAGTCAATTTATGGTATTACATTATTCTTGAAATATTTGTGATACAGAGATTGTGATACAATAAAAACAAATTACAGACTTCTAAAGGATCCAAATTTTACGTGTGTCTGTCTGTCTGTCTGTCTGTCTGTCTGTCTGTCTGTCTGTCTGTCTGTCTGTCTGTCTGTCTGTCTGTCTGTCTGTCTGTCTGTCTGTCTGTCTGTCTGTCTGTCTGTCTGTCTGTCTGTCTGTCTGTTAGGTCATCAACCCAGAGACTGGTTGGATCCTCAAATAGCACCATCAAAGGCTAGCGGATATAGGGAAACCAAAAAAAATTATTTAAGCTGTTGTTTTCTTACCTCAAGCGTGCAAGCAGCATCTTCAGTTATCATTTTCTCCTTCAGATGGTTTACTAAGGTTTTCCCAATCTGCAACATTAATAGCTCGCCGATACTTCTGCCTTTCCAATTTTAGCTTCTTATGGGATTCATGAATAACTTCCCTGGCAACCTCCATGAAGGTCTGGGCCTTCCTTGGTGACCTTACCATTTCCTCAGTGTAATCACCAACATAAGATTTTCTGAACACCTTTGTTTTAGGAAGAGACTCATTCTTCTCTTCCTGAGGAGCAATGAACAAATATGAAAATTATAAGGGTCAACAACAAAAATGTCTTACCTATGTGTAATATAAAAGTAAGCTAATATGCCGCAATAGATGTAGCAGTTGAACAGTATGTTAAATGTCTTAAACACAAATATTTCACATAAGGATTACAGGCCACATTCCTGCATAATCTATGGAAAACAATAAAAAAAATCTGCTCACACACAACTTGTTGATGCAACAGGATCCACTTGACGTTTCCTCTTCACAGGAGGTTTTCTCCTCATCTTAGCTGGTAAAAGGTGGGGTGGAAAATTAAAAATTGTTGGTACTGCATTTGGCTTCAGTTTAACTCCCACTCCAAATACTTCATTATCAAAACATTCCGGTGAAAAATGCTTCGAGCATAATCTTGAATGCTTTCCAGACAAGAAATTCTCTCTTCTTAATGCAACTACCCATTGCTTTTTTCTTGTCTCATCAGCAGGAAAACTGAAATCAATAACAGCCCAGTATTCAAAATTGCTGTAACCGGGAAACTGGAAGTGTAACCAATAAAATAAATTACATGTAATTGTACGTATTCTACAGACACCTGACAACAACTGTATGAAACCCCTTACATCATCATCACCGTCATTATCATCATTATATTCAGGTAAATATTTACTTACCCTGGAAAGGAAATGCCAGATGCTTTTTGAAGGTCTCCTTCTATCCATACGCTACTCAAGAGTGCACCATCACTTCATTATCATTAGCTAAATGTCACTTTTAAGTACGCTGATCACTATTCTCGCCTATAACACAATGTTCGAAACTCTCGCACTACCCACCAGTCAGCTGATTGAGATCTTTGCTTAAAGAATGTGACGTCATCAGCCATCTATTGGATATATGATCGAAGGATATATGAATCCACATAAAAATATCTCAATCACTTTATCAGTCCTTCCACTACCTACACCCTCACCTAAGTGAATTTTCCGAAACCAAAAACATATAAGTTCCTTTATTTTTAAAGGAGATTTCAAATACCAATTATCACGACTGTAACAACTTCAGCTTTTGAGAAATGTGTATCCTTGTGAAAAGAATTCAACTCCTATTTCACTCACCCCCCTCCCCGGGTTGATTTCTCCCCCACAAAATGCGAGTTTTTTAATTTTTAAATGGGTTTCCAAATACAAATTTTACACTTCTGTAACATCTTTCGAATTTTAGGTGTAAGTATCTTCATACAAATAATTCAAGTAATGTTTCAATTCCTTTTACGAAAACGAAAGTATACGTGTTTCTTTATTTTTAAAGGAGATTCCAAATTCCAATTTTCGTGTCTGTAACATGTTAAGATTTTGAGGTATACTCTAGATATAGTCTGTTTAAAAATTCACCCCCCCCCCTTTGCACTTCTGTTCGCCACCCCATTATTTGGATTTTCCACAAACCAAAAAATACGTGTTTCTTTATTTTTAGAGGAGATTCCAAATGCCAATGTTTACGTCTGTAAATTTTTTAAGTTTTTGAGATATAAATATAGGCCTACTCATTTGAACAATTTACCACCCTTTTCACCCCCTTAGCGACGGAATATCAAAAAATCCTCCATTAGTAATCAACTACACTCTAATATAAAAGTATCCCCAAAAGTTTGTTTCTTTATATCTTTTATATCTTGGCCATGATGAGTCAGTCAGTCAGTCAGTCAGGACATGTTATTTTATATATGTATAGATAAAAAACGATAATAACACGCTTTTATTTTGAATTTTTGCCAATTTGGGATGATCAGTTATTATTTCAAACTTCAAGAAGGTTTTAGGTCATTATATGGCATATTGAAGAATGTTTAGATCATTTAAAATATCTAATTTATGCATGTATTCTTTATGGTCAGACTGATGAAAGTCCAGAAGTGACAATATAAAAACTTACACATTTCTTTGCATATGGTTAAATTTGCTAAATATCTTACACGAGCAGGCACTCTGACCAGCAGTTGTCGGTAACTAAGAAAATAGTTTATACTTATGAGACTTGTTTTTCAAACATATGTGCAGGAACACATTACAGAACTCTGATAATTAGGGGAAAGTATTACCTAACGTGTCTCAAGCACAAGGAATACATCGGACTTTGAACCCGCCCCTTACAGCCAGGCGTTCAACCCCACGTACCTCACGGGCAGGAACAAATGAAAACAACGGTTATAAAACTTTCCACTTCAGTGCAGAATTATCCCCCCACGCCAAGTAGTTCTGTGCAAGAGAAATGTCAAAAGTGAAACCATCACAAAGTGTATGTTAAATTCAGCTAGTGAATGAATTTGGAAAAGACGTGTTTGCAAAATGTGGGCGTGTTTAATTTTGTAAATTGTGCAGTGCGGACTGAGTGCGGAAAGGAGGTTTGTTTCGCAACAGCACATTAAACGAGAAAAAACTGAAAGCTGTAACGAATGCGTAAAAGCAGTAAGAGTTCACTGGTACTTCGGGGACAGCCAACAAATCATTATGTCCGTATTTATATACACTTCCAAGTAAATTAGGAGACTGTTTCTGTAAAACCAAGAGCAGTGTAGTGAATAGAATAGGAATGTATTTCTTGTAAAACCATTGCTAGTTGCTTTACGTCGCACCGACACAGATAGGTCTTATGGCGACGATGGGACAGGAAAGGGCTAGGAGTGCGAAGGAAGTGGCCTTGGCCTCAATTAAGGTACAGCCCCAGAATTTGCCTGGTGTGAAAATGGGAAATCACGAAAACACCTTCCTCAGGGCTGCCGAAAGTGGGATGCAAGCTCACAGATGCGCGCCCCTAACCGCACGGCCAACTCGCCCGGTGTCAAACTTATCAAGGAATTGCCTCTTCGTTCTACTCTTTGTAACTTCTAATTTCCTCGTATACTGGATTTAGGAATGAGGAAAAATTAAATAACGACCACCTTATGAGATATATCTACATGATAAAAACGATCTATTTTTACGTTTAGAATCTGATGCACGTGTAAGATAATTTTCTTTATATAATTATTCAGGTTGAATATGAATTTTATAGTTAAGTAAAATACTCCTTCATTTCTTTCTCCTGATCTGAACCTAAAACTTTTAAACTAGGTGAATTGCATCCGGGAGATAGTAGGTTCGAATCCCACTATCGGCAGCCCTGAAGATGGTTTTCCGTGGTTTCCCATTTTCACACCAGGCAAATGCTGGGGCTGTACCTTAATTAAGGCCACGGCCGCTTCCTTCCAACTCCTAGTCCTTTCCTGTCCCATCGTCGCCATAAGACCTATCTGTGTCGGTGCGACGTAAAGCCCCTACCAAAAAAAAAAAAACTAGGTGAAATCATCTTTATGACCACCTCTATGGTGTAGTGGTTAGCGTGATTAGCTGCTGTCCCCGGAGGCCCGGGTTCGCTTCTCGGCTCTTCCACGGAATTTGAAAAGTGGAACGAGGACTGGAATGGGGTTCACTCAGCCTCGCGAGGTCAACTGAGTAGATAGGGGTTCGATTCCCACCTCAGGCGTCCTCGAAGTGATTTTCCGTGGTTTCCCGATTCTCCTCCAGGCAAATGCCGGGATGGTAGCTCACTTACGGCCACGGCTGCTTCCTTCACTCTTCCTTGTCTATCCCTTCCAATCTTTCCATCCCCCCACAAGACCCCTGTTCAGTATAGCAGGTGAGGCCCAAGGTACTGGTCCTCCTTCCCAGTTGTATGCCCCAACTCAAAGTCACGCTCCAGGACACTGCCCTTGAGGCGATAGAGGTGGGATCCCTCGCTGAGTCAGAGGGAAAAACCAACCCTGGATTATAAACGTATTAAGAAAGAAAGAAAAAATCATCTTTATATGTCTCTCACCATGTAAGTTCTTACGCTGCGGAGACGTTAATACTAGACTGTGAAATCGGTGTGTAAAAATAAAAAATTCGTCAAGAAATGCCGCATATGGTTTTGTGTGAGTAGAAGACCATCTTCCTTAAAGCAATGCTTTAATTCCGAAAATCTGCTTCTTTTTTTCAGTGTGTTACCGTGATTTGGTGGATCAGCAGAGGTGAAATAAGGTGCCGGGGTGAATGGGTCTAACTACTTTGTCAAGCAAGAATTTAAACTGAAATGGAAGGTTATATTTAAAAAAAAATTCTCACTTGGTGAAATAACAATAACATAGTAATTTAAAAGCAAGATTTAGAAAAAAAATTCTAAGATTTCGAATCTTTAACACACTCCGGCTACAAGCCCTTAATCTTACAATTTTTGAGCTTCCAGATCGAACATTACAAAGGAGCGTAATTTTACAAAGGGCGGAAATCCCCAAATATCGGGAGCGCTTGCTCCTTAATTTACCATATCAAGCCTCCTAGAGGCACTTTTACAATACTTGAAAAGAGCATACACGCTCTGAGTTTTTCAAGCCTTTTCAAGGCAATAGTAGACTTTACAACTACTTGCCATTAAGGCACCACTTACAACAATGACACGGGGGTATCTCGTACCCAATCTACTGGGCCTTAGCAGAAAAAGAACAGGTGAAGTAAATGGCCTGAAATACAAAAAATGAATGGAGGCGTGTACTTGCACTCCTAAATATACTCATTTTAAAACCTAAAAGGCGCTAGGCCGATGCAACACGGGCTATTCCCAAACTATGGAGGTGACCCGTATAAGAAAGAAATATTAAGGAAGAGAACCAGTTACCAAAACGTAGTCACCTCAAACCAAAATGAAGGGGAGCTCGAGAGGGTAGATCACTCTCTATCCCCGAATTACACTTACAGATTTTATGAAGTTTTTACATCAAACGGCAGAAAATTACATGCTGAAAAGATAGGTTACATTGTAAAGGTTTCGGACCTTTACCGCGGGTTAGACTGCTGAGCTAGCAAGAAACAAAGATGTTAAACGGCCATTACCTTACTGAAGACCAGCTGCCAGATGAAAGAGGCACCTCCCGCCTCCTGCTACACGTCCACACACTAGGTTAGATGTTGATCAAGTGGCCGAGAGACGAGAACATCAACAGTTTATAAACCCTCGGGGACAGTTCGAGACCTTTCATGAATAATTAAGTCACACCCTCTCTCTCTTTTATTGGGTCGCTTAAAGTTACACATCAAATCGAAGAAGAAACCTGTGATTGGTAGGAAATTAATTACAGAAATTCTTGATTGGTTAAAATCAAAACAGGCGGAAAGAAAGATAAATATTGCCAACCCACAACTGAATGAACGAAATTTAGTAAAGAACAAACTTATGAATACAAAATTTCTTCAAATAAAGTTCCTTCACTTCGCACCAGGCTGCATGATCACAGTTTTTTAGTAGAGACATCTATGATAGTGTCCACACTTCTTGAGGAATAGAGAACAGAACAAGTTGAAATTCACACAGTACTGGCAACTTCATAATCACAAAATTAAGGTAGTGACATCTTCTGAGAAAATTTATAATTTGGTCCAGTTTTAAGTTCCGAGTTACTCCTGTAGAGGAGGTTTTATTGACGCAAGATTTAAAAGTGCGGCGTAGCGGTGTACCTCCCGGTACACAGTGTTACATTTTTAGTGTACATTCTGCAACTTTTTAAAATATTCAGTTAATTTTAGATTACCCGCAAGTTGATTAACCGTGCTTTATTAGAATTGCCCCTTTCCATTCGTTTTACAGTCTATTCGTAGCTTTATTGTTTGCTTTACAGTTGGTGTTTCTCTTTCGCTATTTTGCATTTTCAGTTGGTTGTGATTTTTAGAAGGCTGTACCACGCATAAAGTACGCTTTAACTTGTCCGTACGTTTAAAGCATTGGTTTACAGGCTGTGGTTCGTGAACCCCAGGAGGAATTAAAACTGGGAGCTATGCGGGAACGTAAGTCCACTTGTGATTTAATGACACATTAATGCTAAGAAAATATTATTGATGTACTATTCCGCGCATTTCATTTTAGTTGCAGGTTTTATGTTAATAAATACCTAGGCCTAATCATTTGAAAATATAATTTCAATATTTTAAATGTTTTAAAATTATTTCCGCTAGGATAAATCAAAGTATCTGCTACAACTGTAGTAATTTGTGGCAATATGAAAGTATTATAATCTTTAGAATGAAATTAACAACTAGAAATTAATTACCAAAAATTAAGTGTAACATCTTCCGTGTTGCAAGGGATTCGCTCAGCCCAGTTCTTTGTGAAAGAAGTTCACGATTCCAGAAAGGTTGAAAACCAATTGTTGAGTCCACTGCGCTATATTGTGTAACGGTATTTCCAACTTTCTCCACAAGTATTCCTGGCTCAGAATGTAATCTATACGATAGGTTAGTCTCCTTCTGACATTCAACTAGCAGAGTGCTGGACAGTGTTCAGTGATATTATGAGTGATTCGTGAAAATGCCTTCAGTGGCGAAACGTAAACGCGTGGTTTTGTCAAAAAAGAAGACGAGCTTGATGTAATCAATAGATTTGAGAAACGTTCATCTACTACACAAAGCAAAAAATAGGGCTTAATGTCCTTGCTGGATTAATCTCTGCTTTGTTCTATGCGTGAGAGACTTCCGCGCCAACACTGTGTGCGATGGGAAGTTGATTGTATTGTAATGTAGCCTTGGAATTAAATTTGTTGCTATGTGTTTTACGTCGCGCCGACACAGATAGGTCTTATGGCGACGATGAGATAGTAAAGGCCTAGGAATTGGAAGGAAGCGGCCGTGACCTTAATTATGGTACAGCCCCAGCATTTGCCTGGTGTGAAAATGGGAAACCACGGAAAACCATCTTCAGGGCTGCCGTCAGTGAGGCTCGAACCCACTATCTCCCGATTACTGGATACTGGCCGCACTTAAGCGACTGCAGCTATCGAGCTCGGTGATTTTGTCGAAGAAAATATGTGATCATTTGGTAACTGCATTTGAGTTACATCAGAGTGATTTATTCATGGAGCGATGGGATTATTAAATCTAGTTTGGAAGGTGGAGAAAATTTACTCGGTGATAATTGGTGTTTTAGCCCTTTCTGATAATGAATAATTTTAACGTTGGCGAGTGCGTAGGACAGAGCGCTGTTTATTGTGGTTCCCATGTCATTGACTCTTCGTCTACGTGAGGCCTTCCGGCTCACGAATGGATGCTGAGCAGTGTAAGGGTCACCAAAATACGCACTAACTTCTGATGGGGGCGAGAACCTGGGCATGTCAACCAGCTAAGGCGCAGTAACACAGCCCCTCACGTTTCTGGACGGGTTCTGCGATCAGGACAAGGACACTTTATGTGCTGATATCTTCAGCCTATCATAATGTTACTACTTTTGAAGGTAATTTATTATTCTGCGAGTACATGGGGCATGGTAGAGAGATTATGTTATTTACCCACCTATCAAGGTAGATTTAAAGTGTGACCAACTGGGCACTGCTCCCTCACCAGACAGGTGAGTTGAAATTGTAACCTGTTTTTTCTCATTTCAACCTTAATTGTTGTGCTTCTTCTTTTCCTTCTTTCAAAAGCTACGGTTGCTCACCCCCTCCCTAACCCTTGGAATATGACGATTGGTACTGACACTGCAATTTTACACATTATTATACATATTTTTCTTAGGTGGTAAATGATATAACTATGATATCTCAAGACAACAACGTCTCTTTCATTTTTAACACATGTAGGACAAGAGAAAGTACTGTTGTCCATCCTGGAATATCATAAATTTGTCAGAACCGAACAGGTTAGCTCAGTGCGTTGAGGCACGGCCAGTAATGGGTACTAGCTCTGTACTTGGAAGACATATGGGTTTGAGTCCTCCGTCGGCCATCCTCAAGATGGTTTTCCGTGGTTTCCCTTTTCAACACTTGGCAAATGCCGGGATGGTACCTTTCTCAAGGCCACGGCCGCGATCCCATTCATAGCCCGTTCAATTACACCTGTACAGCAGCTACACAACTGGCGAGTCGAACATGCCTTCGGACAGTCCCGACACTAAAAACCATACGCTAAGGAATAAGTTTGTCACTTACTTGCATATTGGATTGGGATGCTTCTTCATCGGAGATCCGATGTTCAAATCTCGACGATGACGGCCGTTATTGTAGTAAATCCCCAGTACATAATGATTCCAATTTTGATGCGACTTAAACATAGGCGTCAGTTAGATATAAATACATTAACAACATTAAAATTATTCTAACCACGAAGAATGTGGGCTTTAGGACAGAACTGAACCATGGAGCCTCGCGCCCGTAAAGTGAAACAAAAACAACAGTATTATTATCACTCATAACACTGAAAAACGATGGAGGATGGCTACCACAAACTTACCACCCTTGCCTAATACAACATCTCCTATAGCAAAATCAAAAGTAAAGCCGTATAAAAGCAGGCAATGAAAGCCCTTAGCGGAGTGGAAGGTGAAGGCTTCCACTTCCACTATCCGTAACTTCGACATTGTACGAGGTTGAGGTGTTAGTCCTATGATCGACCGTCTTTGACCCCAAAATTAACCTGACACTCATTTGTTTTGTAGGCTGAATGCACCTGTGGGCCTTGCGCCTCTCCAGACGTGGAAATCTCTTTTCTGAATGTTTCGACTTCCCGACAGGCAAACAAACTCACATCCCTCCGGATGAAACGAGCACGCCCTTAACACCTCAGGTAGGCAGCCCTGCATCTCCTACATAAACTTTGTAATTCATAATAGCACTTGAATGTAGAAAGGAAAGTAGCCAATGTTTATTCATCGCTATTTATAGACGCCGCATGCATTGTGGGGAGACGAATCTCTGAGAAATTCTACTATAATTTAATCCGTCCAAAAAAAACCTACAAAGCATACATATAGAACAGTTTCGGTTTTCCGTTTCTGCAAGGCAATTAATTTTTTTTCACAACTTATGAATGAGGCAATCCTACAGTACACAAAAACATGGTCATCAGGTTCACTCAGCCTGCAGCAAAAATGAGTGCCGGGTTAATTCCTGGAGGAAAAGGCAGCCGGGTGTAGCGCTAACCATTCTACCCTAGTAAGTGCCGAGGTTACGGATAGTGGAAGCCTTTACCTTCCACGCCTCCAAAGGCCTTCATGGACTGTACGGAGATTGCCTTGCTTTGCTTTGCTTTACAGTACACAAAAGGTGGTTTCCACTTATGAATAACTGGCGTGATGTCAAAATGACCATTTCAGAGGGTAAAAGTTTCTAAGTTAATATAGACATTATATCTAATAAGAAATGAATTATTATATAAACACTAATGAATGTTCAAATAGATGCTGAATTTTTCTTAAATATGTTGTCGCAAGTTTTCTATGAATTAAATTAGAAGAAAATCAATTATTTACGAAAGAAACATAATATTTGAATAAGAACATTAACTTTATAAATGTTCGAAATATAGGATTGATACACAATAAATATAAAAGGTAAATCACACAACCTAATCGAATTTAACTGCAGCTATTCTGTAGATAGTGCCTTCTGACTAGCTTGGAATTTTACGTGACTGTTGATATCGTGATCATTGCCACGGGATCTGTAGTTTTACGTGGAATTCAAACCACGAGGACGTGACAGTCCACTTGAAAAATCTCGTACGCTGTAGCCTTTAACTATAGGTGTAATATGACCTCCCTCCACATTCTTACTGAACTTTAAATGGCCGACTATATAACATTCACAAAAATTCCTTTCTGTGCTCATGGTAAAACCAAAAAAGCTTACCATTTTCTTTGACTGACTGTTGATATGGGATCATTGTCACGGGACATTCAGTTTTATGTCGCATCCGAACCACAGGGACGTAACCTTCCCATTAAAAAGTCCCGCAACCATCTGCCGTGATTCAAACTGCGCCCATCTTGGTGAGAGGCCAGTGATGATGTCACTGGACTATTGAGGTAGCAGGATTTAATTCTAAGAATGCTTCAATGCGAGGGGCTCCACTCATCAGGATTTTTGGTACTTTGATAATAATACCTATCACAGCAAAATTCCGAAACTCTCGCGACTCGTTGGACAATCGGCAGTTAAAGGGATGTTATTATTATTATTATTATTATTATTATTATTATTATTATTATTATTATTATTATTATTATTATTATTGGGACGAAAAGACTGCAGGATATTTCTAACTTGCCACAAGGAAAATGATAACACATGTGCATTATATTTCAGCCGAAATTACACATACCGAGTACTGGGCCAAGACAGTTCATTCCGCCGAGTGCTTGGCTAATGTGATAAGTACAGTCAGTACTCGGCCTAGTAGCGAGCGAGTGAATAGAAACGTGCCCCAACCTCTCGGCTGAATAAGTACCCTCCACCATCTACCCACTAATATCGGCGCTTCACCCGCTCTTCACTCGGCCACTGTGATCAGTCAAGTCAGTGTAGGAGTGTTGTTGTGTTGTCTGGCGCTCTTTCATTCGATTTCTTCAGTAATCTGTAATTTCACGTTTGCTGAAACATAATCTTATCGTTTCAAGCCAGAAAAATAAAATCATCAAATCACAATCTCATAAAAAATATACTGTATTGGAACCATACCACCCACGCCATTGTCCCATAGAACCATACATTGGCAACATTAACCCTAAACTGGGCTATCGCCATACGGGACCATATGCCACGGCGTTCGATGGTATAGGACCTTTTCAGTCTAGAGTCAAAAGCTACCTCATCTAGAAAGCGAATAAAAGTTAACTCCAAACTGATGGGTGAACAAAAGCTCCTCCGACCGTGCAAAGATCAACTGCACTTCCTCTGTTCCATAGAATACAACTTCCGGCCTCCCAGGGCCACGGTGCATCCACGGCATAATATAAAAGTACAACGCTAAAACTAACTTAAAGTCATAAGTGAATGGAGGAAAACTAGGATCCATTCAACTTCGGCAAATGATAAGCAGACAAACTTTAAAACCCTATTTAATATACCTTGATAAAACATAATTAAATTCACTGTAACCCTGAATAGCACTACAGTCAAACTCTACAAAGTCTGATAGACTGAATACATACACTCTGAGATATGACTCCGTTGATATAAAAAATTATCAACTTGAACGTTGTTTTCGTTTACGACATGACGACGAATACACCTAGATCAAATAAATACACACTATTTTTTGAAACATTCTTGAGTACAGGAATATCCCTGCAAATGCGACGGTTCTTATCAAAGACTTTCTTCACTATCAGAAGAAACACACTATCTACGCAAAAATCGGAGACAACTTTCAGTGGTCGCTTAACTAATTAACTACACTCCTAATTAGTGAACAAAAATAATAACTAGCCCTAGTAGAGAATATCACAACCAATAACAAAATTAAACAGATGTCGGGTCCGAAATCGAACCCACATCGCATTGAACACGATGACAAAATCACGGGGCAGAACCCGCTCTTGAATTCAGACATCAGACATGAACTAAATCTCAAAGAACACATTCAAAAATTATGTACACACGCTACAAACAGAAGTGTAAACAATAAACACATACGACTGGCTGTATTTCATGCAACAAAAAATAACTTGTGTGTGATGGAAAATCCAGAGTTTGCCTTGGACTTCGAACCGGTGGTCTCCAGGATGCCATCGAAAATGGGTCTCTGAAAATTCGTATTTAATTATTAAAACGATCAACAAACAATACTATTCTAGCGTTCCACTTACTCAATATTTCTTCACAGAGATAATCATGAAAGAATTAAAAAGAAATCCTCTAAATGCGATCGTATATTTGCGAATCCCTGAGTTTCTCCGCATTGGTGCACAGACTTAAACAATACTCTTGGCAGAATCCTTTCTTACGAGAGCGGCTAACAAAATCATAAATCATAATCTCGCCGAGCCGTGCTTGTAAATGCTGGCTGGAGACCCTTCATTTTCATTTTAAAAATTCTCAAAGCGAGGAAATCATTCTCCCTGAGAAAACTTCGTGGTAAATATATTCATGTCATCCAATATACTCTTATCATATTCAAAAGCTTCATTCGCTTATTCAATCTGTGCCCATTTACTACTCTTTAACTCACTTCAAGTCACTATTAATCTTATTAATGTCACATCCATACGCATGGAATATCCGGGTTCACAACTAGTCGATTGCACAGAAAAATTAGCCTATGGTTTTCCTACAAATCTGAACGCAAACAAACGCAAACAAAAATGTCTCAAATGGATCTGAACGTAGCCATAACTTTACTGTAATTTAAAAGCAAAGTGTACACTTCTTGACATAGAAGGAAAAACCCATCTAAAATTGGAGGACGTCCGTTCGAATCCAGGCTTGTCACATATCATAAAGGTTGATACAGCCATCTCCACCTTCTACTCATGCAAATTTACTTTAAAATCAGAGTGCATTGTTACCCCCACGATTATCATACCAATACTGGCATTTTGAAGACACTACCGTCATCATTACCAATATAGATTGAATATCTATATACCAGACTAGCAAGATACCCGTGCTTCGCTACGGTATTATACTGAAATTTATAATTGAATGCTTATTGTTTTAGATATATAATCCGCCGAAATTCGCGGTCTGACTCGTTTTCTGCGAGAACCCACCAAAATTCCCGATCTGACTCGTTTTCTATTAGATTACGGCATGTTTCCTCCCATTTTTCAATATTCTTTTCCAGCAATCGATTTCGTACTTCCCGGGCTAGGCTCAGGTATTCCTCCCGGTCAGTTGGGTCCGTAAATCTTTGCCATCTTTTCCTACAATCATTTTTAATATGGATAAAATCCTTCAGGAGATCCGGCGTGGTGTCATATTGGTTGCCTAGAAGGCACTGAACCCACGGCCGGACTGCATTCTTAGTCATTACCCGTCCAGGAGCCGTTTCCAGCGCGGTCCGCACATTTGACGACGGTCCGGAACATTATTATTATTATTATTATTATTATTATTATTATTATTATTATTATTATTATGTGTTGCTGGAATGGATGATGACAGGAAAACCGGAGTATCCGGAGAAAAACCTGTCCCGCCTCCGTTTTGTCCAGCACGAATGTCACATGGAGTGAACGGGATTTGAACCACGGAACCCAGCTGTGAGAGGCCGGCGCGCTGCCGAGGATCCTTATAAGTACATTAAGAACAGTAAAATCAATTGGTCTCACCTCCTTCTACACCCCACCGCCGTTAAGTTTATTTACCGGCACCCCCCCCCCCCAAATAAATTAAAAGAAGGCTTGTTTCTTATGTTTAAAGAAGATTTCAAACACCAATGTTCACGTCTATTACCTTCAGTTTTGAGATATAAGTATCCCCATAAAAATAATTTACTTTTTTCACTTCATTTCACACTACTCCCCCCCCCCCCCAAGTGAATTTTCCCGCAAAAAATACTTGTTTCTTTAATAGTAAAGGATCTTCTAAATACCAATTATCACGACTCTAACTTCTTCAGTTTTTGATTTATGTGTCCTCATGAAAGGAATTCAACTCCTTTACACTCCCGCCCTCCAAAATGGTTTCCCCCCAAAACGCGTTTTTCTTTGTTTTTAAAGGAGATCCAAATACAAATTTTCACGTCTGTAACAACTTTAGTTTTTATTAGATGTATGTATTCTCATTCAATTAATTCAATTAATTTTTCAATTCTTTCACCCCCCCCCCTTCATTGGATTGTCCGAGAATACGTGTTTCTTTATTTTTAAAGCAGATTGCAAATATCAAATTTCACGTTTGTAACATCTTCATTTTTGAGATATCAGTAGCCTAATTAAAAGAATTCAACACCATTTTCAGTCACTTTTACCCCCCCCTCCACCCAAGTGGTATTTCCGAAAGCTAAAAATACACGTTTCTTTATGTTTAATAGAGATAAAAAATACCATTTTTCACTTGTGTAACATGTTAAGTTTTTTGAGATAAACTGTAAAAATTCTCATTTTAAAACCTCACCCCTTTTGAGTTCCCTTAAGTGGAGTTTCCAAACACCTATGTTTCTTTAGATTTACAGGAGATTACAAACACCCACTTTTTACGTCTGTAACATTTTACGTTTCCAAGATATTCTGTAGATATAGTCTTTCAAAAATTCACCCAATTTGTCACTCCTGTTTAACCGCCATTAATTGGATTTTCCAAAACTAAAAAATACGTGTTTCTTTATTTTTAAAGGAGATCCCATATACAAATTTTCAGTTCTGTAATATCTTTCGTTTCTGAGATATATGCATCCTCATTAAAGGCATTCAACCCATTTTTCACCCTTTTACACCCCTCCTATTGGGATTTACAGGAAACAAAAAATACGTTTTCCTTTATTTTTAGAGGAGATTCTAACTACCAATTTTTACATTTGTAAATTTTAAAGTTTTAAGATGTATATACACTCATTTTAAAAAATTTACCCTCCCCCCTTTTTACCCCCCAATATTTGGATTTTCCAAAAACGAAAAAATACGTGTGTTTATTTATTTTTTAAGGAGATTCTAAATACCAATTTTCACATATATAACCTTTAAAAATTTTGAGATAGATACACTCATTTTAAAATATTACTCCCTTTTCACCCCCCCCAAATTGGATTTTCCAGAAACAAAAAAATACGTGTTTCTTCATTTTTAACGGAGATCCCAAACACCAATTTTCAGGTCTGTAATATCTTCATTTTCTGATATATAAGTAGCCTCATTAAAGGCATTCAACCAATTTTTAGCCCCTTTTCACTCCTCCTATTGCGATTTTCCGAAAACAAAGAAATACGTGTTCCTTTATTTTTAATGAAGGTTCTAAATACCAATTTTTACATCTGCAAACTTTAAAAGTTTGGAGATATAGATTCACTCATTTTAAAAATTCACCCCCTTTTCACCCTCCCATTAATTGGATTTTCCAAAAACAAAAAATTACGTGTTTCTTTATTTTTAAAAGAGATCAAAAGTACCAATTTTCAGGTCTGTAATATCTTCAGTTTCTGAGATATAGTCACCGGTATCCTGATTAAAGGCATTCAACCCATTTTTTCCCCATTTTCACCCTTTTTCACCCCTCCTATTGGGATTTTCTGAAAACAAAAAAATACGTGTTTCCTTATTTTTAAAGAAGATTTTAAATACCAATTTTTACATCTGTAAACTTTTAAAGTTTTGAGATATAGAGCAACTCATTTTAAAATTTCACCCCCGTTTTCACCCCCTTAGCGAAGGAATATCCAAAAATCCTCTCTTAGCGAGCACCTACGTCTTAATATGAATATATCCCCAAAATTTCATCTCTTTATGTCCAGTAGTTTTGGCTCGGCGATGATGAATCAGTCAGTCAGTCAGTCAGTCAGTCAGGACAAGTTATTTTATATATATAGATGGCTCCCGAACGCAGTACTTTCTACTTACAAATGTCCCGCATGCACAAATGATGAATGGGATATCTACCATCTAATTTTCACAGGGGCGCTACTGCCAGCGGGTAGGTTACGTCTGAATATGAAGAGATAAGAACCAGCCTCTCGCTCGCAGCATGTTACTCAGCGCTACAGGTCTAATGCACCCCTTGCAATAGTAAACATCGTTTTCCACCGCATATTTCTAGGTTGGTGTATGGTACAGCCGCACTGTATATGCTGTCAGCATATCGGCAATGGATAGTGTGTTCAGCAGTGACAAATACACAGACATTATTTTAATCTGGACAACCTGGTCGGAATGCAGCCGAAGCTCCAAACAGACGTAGGCCAATGCCCCCTACACACGTATTTCACCGAACAGCATTAGTTTTTGTTTCATACAAGCAACTCTATTATCGAGTGGAATTTCTACACGTTTATAAATTAATAATACAATTTCCTTTTCTGCATATTTGGCATGTTTACAAACAGTAGCGGTGATTAGGGGGTGGGGCGAGGTGGAACACTGGCATCCTCCCCCCACGTTTTGGAGTAAACATTACATTTGTTTCCACTTTAGCCAGCGGGAACTAGGAATTATTTAAAAAAAGCTATTTGTACGAGCCTTGTTGTCTTATCTGCTAATTCTTTCCTTTATTTTTTTAAATTATTAACATAATTATTGTCGGAAATACGCACAAAATGCCGTTCGTCGCGGCTAAACGATTTGTATAGCGCTACGGCAGGTAGTGGAGACTTTGCATGTGCTGTGAGGAAGGGTAGTAGGGGTACATATTTATTTGACAAGGTCGTGGACACTGAGTTATAATTCATCCGCTTGCCGCGCGCATCCATCAGTCTGGCACTCTCTTTTAGTGCCAATTAGTTTCTTAGTGCGTATTCAAATACTAAATGATTTTAATTGCATAATCATGCCGTACTTCTGGTCCGACTCGTTGGCTGAATGGTCAGCGTACTGGCCTTCGGTTCAGAGGGTCCCGGGTTCGATTCCCGGTCGGGTCGGGATTTTAATCGCTTCTGATTAATTCTTCTGGCTCGGGGACTGGGTGTATATGTCCGTCCCAACACTCTCCTCATCATATTCAGACAACATACTACACTACCAACCACCACAGAAACACGCAATAGTGCTTACATCCCTCCATAGAGGGTTGGCGTCAGGAAGGGCATCCGGCCGTAAAACAGGTCCAAATCCACATGTGCGACGCAGTTCACACCCGCGACCCCACAGGTGTGGGAAAAAGCGGCAGGAAAAGAAGAAGAAGAATCATGCCGTACGTCTATTTAATTGTACCGGGCGAGCTGGCCGTGTGGTTAGGGGCGCGCAAATGTGAGCTTGCACCCGGGAGATAGTAGTTTCGAATCCCACTGTCGGCAGCCCTGAAGATGGATTTCCGTGCTCCCATTTTCACACCAGGCAAGTGCTGGGGCTGTACCTTAATTAAGGTCATGGTCTCTTCCTTTCCACGCGTAGCCCTTTCATGTTTCATCGTTGCCATGAGTCCTATCTGTGTCGCTGCGACGTAAAGTCAAATGTAAAAAAATATATTTAATTGTAATTTCAACGGGAGATAATACCAACTTTACTTTCACCCAACTAAATTCTTTCCTTTGTGTTATGTTAGTTATTACGTAAATGTAATTAACCTGCCCGTGATTTATTTGTAATAATACTTTTTTGAGATTGTGAGTAAATGCTTTATACTAAAATTTTCACCAGGTCACACAAACAAACCACGGAAGAGGTTAAATAGGTTTACTTAATAAATAACATAACACAAAACAAATAATTTAGCCCAGTGAAAGGAACGTTGGTATTATCTTCCGTTGAAATTACAAGCACAATTGAACTTATTTTACAATTGGCTTTACGTCCGCCTCTGTGGTGTAGTGGTTAGTGTGATTAGCTGCCACCCCCTGAGGCCCGGGTTCGATTCCCGGCTCTGCCACGATGATTTGAAAAGTGGTACGAGGGCTGGAACGGGGTCTACTCAGCCTCGGGAGGTCGACTGGATAGAGGTGAGTTCGTTTGCCACCTCAGCCCTCCTCGAAGGGGTTTTCCGTGGTTTCCCACCTCTCCTCAAGGCAAACGCCAGGATGGTCCCTAACTTAAGGCCACGGCCGCTTTCTTCCCTCTTAGTTTTCTAACCCTTCTAAACTTCCCAAGGACCCTGTTCAGCATAGCAGGTGAGGCCGCCTGTGTGAGGTACTGGTCATCCTCCCCAGTTGTATACCGACCCAATGTCTCACCCTCCTGGACACTGACTTTGAGGTAGTAGAGGTTGGATCCCTCGCTGAGTCCGAGGAAAAATCAAGCCTGGAGGGTAAGCAGATTAAGAAGAAGAAGAATAATTGGCTTTACGTCGCACCAACACAGATACGACTTATGGCGACGATGATACAGGAAAGGGCTACGCGTGGAAAGGAAGAGGCCGTAGCCTTAATTAAGATACAGCCCTAGCAGTTGCCTGGTGTGAAAATGGGAAACCACGGAAAACCATCTTCAGGCCTGCCGACAGTAGGATTCAAAACACTATCTACCGGGTGCAAGCTCACAGCTGCGCGCCCCTAACCCCACGGCCTGCTCGCCCGGTTCAATTAAACAGAAGTACGGCATGATTATGCAATTAAAATCATTTAGTGTTTGAATACACACTAAGAAACTAACAGACACTAAACGAGACTGCCAGACAGACGGATGCGTGCGGCAGGCGGATGAATTATAACTCAGTGTCCACGACCTTGTCAAAAAATATGTACCCCTACTACCCTTCCTCACAGCACATGCAAAGTCTCCACTACTTGCCGCAGCGCTATACAAATCGGTTAGCCGCGACGAACGGCATTTTGTGCGTATTTTCGACAATAATTATGTTCATAATTAAAAAATAAAGGAAAGAATTAGCAGATAAGACAACAAGGCTTGTACAAATAGCTTTTTTTAAATAATTCCTAGTTCCAGCTGGCTAAAGTTAAAAAAATGTAATGTTTACTCCAAAAAGTTGGGGGAGGGTGCCACTGTCCCTCCTCGCCCCACCCCCTAATCACCGCTACTGTTTGTAAACATGCCAAATATGCAGAAAAGGAAATTGTATTATTAATTTATAAACGTGTAGAAATTCCACTCGATAATAGAGTTGCTTGTATGAAACAAAAACTAATGCTGTTCGGTGAAATACATGTGTAGGGGGCATTGGCCTACGTCTGTTTGGAGCTTCGGCTGGATTCCGACCAGGTTGTCCAGATTAAAATAATGTCTGTGTATTTGTCACTGCTGAACACACTATCCATTGCCGATATGCTGACAGCAAATACAGTGCGGCTGTACCATACACCAAGCTAGAAATATGCGGTGGAAAACGATGTTTACTATTGCAAGGGGTGCATTAGACCTGTAGCGCTGAGTAACATGCTGCGAGCGAGAGGCTGGTTCTTATCTCTTCATATTCAGACGCAACCTACCCGCTGGCAGTAATGTCCCTGTGAAAATCAGATGGTAGATATCCCATTCATCACTTGTGCATGCGGGACATTTGTAAGTAGAAAGTACGGCGTTCTTGAGCCAGCTGGTATATAAAATAACTTGTCCTGACTGACTGGCTGAAAAATTCATCATCGCCGAGCCAAAACTACTGGATATAAAGAAATGAAATTTGGGGGATACATTCATATTAAGATGTAGGTGCTCGTTAAGAGAGGATTTTTGGATATTTCGTCGCTAAGGGGGTGAAAAGGAGGGTGAAATTTTAAAATGAATGTGTTTATATCTCAAAACTGTAACAGTTTACAGATGTAAAAATTGGTATTTAGAATCTTCATTGAAAATAAAGAAACAAGTATTTTTTTTGTTTTCGGAAAATCCCAATAGGAGGGGTAAAACGGGATTGAATAGCTTTGATGAGGATACTTATATCTCAGAAACTGAAGATATTACAGACCTGAAAATTGGTGTTTGGGATCTCCTCTAAAAATAAAGAAACATGTATTTTTTGTTTTTGGAAGATCCAATTAATGGGAGGGTGAAAGGGGGGTGAATTTTTAAAATGAGTGTCTATATCTCAAAACTTTGAGAGTTTACAGATGTAAAAATTGGTATTTAGAATCTTCATTAAAAATGAAGAAACAAGCATTTTTTGTTTTCGGAAAATCCTAATAGGAGGGGTGAAAAGGGGATTGAATACTTTTAATGAGGATACTTATATCTCAGAAACTGAAGATATTACAGACCTGAAAATTGGTATTTGGGATCGCCTTTAAAAATAAAGAAGCACGTATTATTTTGTTTTTGGAAAATCCAATTAATGGGGGAGATGTTGAAAAGGGGGATGAATTTTTAAAATGAGTGTATATTTATCTCAAAACTTTTAAATTGTACAGATGGAAAAATTGGTATTTAGAATCCCGTTTAAATATAAAGAAAAATATATTTATTTGTTTTCGAAAATCCCAATAGGAGGGGTGAAAAAGGGTGAAAAATGGGTTGAATGCCTTAGATGAGGATACTTATATCTCAGAAACAGAAGATATTACAGACCTGAAAATTGGTATTTGGGATCCCCTTTGAAAATAAAGAAATACGTATTTTTTGTTTTTGGATAATCTAATTAATATGGGTTAAACAGGAGTGACAAGTTGGGGTGAATTTTTAGAAAGAGTATATCTACAGTATATCTCAGAAGCGTAAACCGTTACAGACGTAAAAATTGGTATTCGGAATCTTCTGTAAAGGTAAAGAAACATAGGTGAGTGATTTGGTTTAGGAAACTCCACTTAAGGGGAACTAAAAAGGGGGTGTAATTGTAAAGTGAGCATTTCTACAGTATATCTCAAAAACTTAACATGTTACCGAAGTGAAAAATAGTATTTTTATCTCTATTGAAAATAAAGAAACATGTATTTTTTGTTTTCTGAAAAACCACTTGGGTGGAGGGGTAAAAGTGACTGAAAATGGGGACGAATTCTTTTAATTAGGATACTGATATCTCAAAAGCTGAAGATGTTAAAGACGTGAAATTTGGTACGTGGAATTTCCTTTAAAAATAAAGGAATACATATTTTTTGTTTTCGGAAATCCACCTAAAGGGAGGAGGGAAATTGAAAAATTAGTTGAATTATTTGTATGAGGATACTATTATCTCAAAAACGAAAGATTTTGCAGACGTGAAAATTGGTATTGGGAATCTGCTTTAAAATTAAACAAACGCGTATTTTCGGATAATCCAATGACGGTGTGGGGGGGGAGGTGAAAAATTGAAAAATTAATTGAATTAATTGTATGAGGATACTTACATCTAATAAAAACTAAAGTTGTTACAGACGTAAAAATTGATATTTGGATCTCATTTAAAAACAAAGAAGAAAGCGTTTTGGGGCGAAATCATTTTGGGGGCTTGGGTGAAAAAGAGGTGAATTCCTTTTTGTGTGGACATATATCTCAAAAACTGAAGATGTTAGAGTCGTGATAATTGGTATTTATAAGATCCTTTACTATTAAAGAGACAAGTTTTTTAACGGGAAATTCAATCAAGGAGGGGGGGGGGGAGTGCGAAAGGAAGTGGAAAAAATTAATTCTCTTTATGGGAATACTTATATCTCAGAACTGAAGGTAACAGACGTGAACATTGATATTTGGAATCTCCTTCAAAAGTAAGGAAACACGCCTTCTTTTTTTTGGAGGGGGGGGGGGGTGTAAATCAACTTTACGGCAGTGGGGTGAAAAAGGAGTTGAGACCAATTGATTTTACTGTTCATAATGTACTTATTCTGATCATAAACTGATCATTTTTAATCTTTCCTGGGTTCGTTTTCAAGAACCATCTTCTCCTTGGGAGTGCATAAAGTTAGATTACAGTAGATACTCCTAGCATATAAATAAAAATTTAAACACATTTGAAATAAACTATATTAATGATATTGGCCGCGCAATTGTTCACCTCTATAATAAGGTCAATAATTCACGGTAGTATATCATTCGCGTCGCCAGAAATCTCGCGCACTTGCCTACGCGCGACGATGATGCTGGTCAGTTGGGTCTCTAAATCTTTGCCATCTTTTCCTATAAGCATTTTAATATGGATCAAATCCTTGAGGAGATCCCACGTGATGTCCTCTTGGGTGCCTTGGCGGTACTCAACCCGCGGCTGGACTGCAATCGTAGTCATTACCCGGCCAGGACTCATTTCCAGCGCGGTCCGCACATTTTGACGACGGTCCAGAATATTATTATTATTATTATTATTATTATTATTATTATTATTATTATTATTATTATCATTATTATTATTATTATGATTATTATTATTGATGGTCGGGAACCCACAGCAAGATGCAAGACCGCTACTTGGCGGTAAATTACATAATCTGCCATTGTCATTGCTGGAATACCTGGACCTAGCCCGGGAAGTACAAAATCGATTGCTGGAAAGAAAGATAAAAATGGGAGGAACTTTGCCGTAATCTCTCAGAAAACGAGTCAGATCACGAATTTGGCGGATTGTATATAAAAAATTAACCATTGAATTATAAATTTCATTATAATACCGTAGCGAATCACGGGTATTTTGCTAGTTCCATATAAAGAATGATATTAATTTTACCGTTTTAAATCTTCAATAAAACAAATCTATATTTTACCCTCTCAATCTAAAGCACTCTCAACCTTTCGGGTATCTCATCTACAAATCCATGCACATGCTTTACTTTATGTTAACATTTTATTGGCTCGAAAATTTATCTCATATTCGAGAATTTCCGTTCCCATTTAGATAAATATTATTTTATACCATATGAAGACCACTCACAAGCCTCTCTCTAATTCAAAAACACATGCATTTCACACTTACTATCATATCTTACGTGATGTATATATTTACATAAAATAACCCCGCATTTACTAGGATAGTATTTCAAATGTAATGTACTCACCGTCACGTCGAGAAATCCATGGCTCGGACCTTGGGAAGGCACTTGGTGACGCTTAACCCATCATGGTGCTGGCGTGGAGCACTGGCTCAAATCCTCTTCTGGTCCTCTTGAGCACCTTCATACTCCTGGGGTCGTTTTCACTGGAACAAGTCTAATGTAAATGACGTTCAATTAAATTACGTCATTCACCAACACAGTTTAATTGAAGGATGTAGTGTAGGCTCAGCAGTCGGAAAAGCCTGAAAGCCTTCGAAATCTTATTACGGAAGCCCGTGAATCCGTAACACCTACAATATAACAAAGAGCTCGAATGGCAGTTCAATGGCGTGCTAAAAACTGCATTACTGCAGAAGGCCATCTATTCGAACCCTTACTGCGCTAACAAGCTGTTGCTCAGTCAAACGGATCAACCCTCCAACCATTCGATCTTTCTCCAGTCCTGGTTATAAAACATCCACATAAGCAGCCATAATGGCATAGAACAGTGCCAAAATAAATAAATAAATAAATAAACAAATTAATTAATTAATTAATTAATTAACCCACGACATGAGGACATTCGGGTACATTGGCTCTGCGGATGAACTCGAAGTACAAAATGAGAATACAATTGAGAGACTCAAGTGGGATTCTAACCCACCTACCAACGCAGCTGTATTAACGGCGCCGCACTTAACGTATGGCACCACTGTGACTCCAGCGTGTACGTTTCCAGAAAACCTACTAGATGGACTACTACTCCCGCTTCACAAACGCACACACGTTTTCTATCAGTAGCCTATTCCACGGCTTTTAGCGTTCATTTCATACCCCACTGAAAGTTCATAATTGGCACGTACTTTTTACGAAACCGTATGACAGTTTGTTGCATTTTGTAAATGCCTGTTGCATACGGTACATGCTTTTACAAAGGTAATGGTGCAGTGAATGATTTCTTTTTTGCTATTGGCTTTACGTCGCACCGACACAGAAAGGTATTACGGCGACGATGGTATAGGAAAGGTCTAGGAGTTGGAAGGAAGTGGCCGTGGCCTTAATTAAGGTACAGTCCCAGCATATTTGCCTGGTGTGAAAATGGGAAACCACAGAAAACCATCTTCAGGGCTGCCGATATTGGGATTCGAACCCACTGTCTCCCGGATGCAGGCTCGCAGCCGCGCGCCTCTAACTGCACGGCCGTCTCGTCCGGTAGTGGGTGATTAAAGGCGATTGTTGTTTTGTATATGGCAAAGGTTAATAGACCATAACGTTACCAGTGACATTCGGTGGGATGCCTAACAGCGTAAAACGTCAGGCGCGGCTGACTCTCCCGGTATGCAACATTTCCATACAACTACGTATACATACGCCCTGAACCCGCAGTGAAGTGACTTATACAGGGTCTATTACACGTAATAAACTTCATATTGGAGCCCGTATTGTCAAAGTATCAACTTGTGAAAATTTGGATTATATAATTCCACCTTAACAATACTGCAAGTGTCTTTATTGAAAAGACTACATTAAATTACATTCATGATACATGTTTCGTCCTCCTATGGGACATCTTCAGTCACAAATACAAAACATTAAAAATAAGGCGAGGACACGTTGAATTGAGTAGATAAAAAGTCTTAGTATCATGTGACGCGGCGTGGTGGCGTCTTGTCAATCATCAATATTAAAAATAGTGAGGCGTGAACATGATGTGAAACATGAAGTCCAATAAAATCATAAGTTAAAAATGTTGTTCAAAACGTCGAATTGTCAAATGTAAAACACAGTAAGTGGCTGTGCGAATTAAA
Organism: Anabrus simplex; assembly: GCF_040414725.1. Lineage (NCBI taxonomy): Eukaryota > Metazoa > Arthropoda > Insecta > Orthoptera > Tettigoniidae > Anabrus > Anabrus simplex. The sequence goes on along the minus strand of NC_090266.1, from coordinate 876,245,488 downwards.
ATTATGTGGCTGTTATACAAAAATATTGTTGAGGTGATGCCACATTACAACAGCTTTCTTGATCAGGAGGTGGAGTTATACTGGTGATACAAGTTGAAACTGATAGTGTGTTGACAATAGGGGCCTAAAAAGAAAAAATATATGAATGAAACTAAAGAAATAAAATTCAATTGAAATGTGAACTAAGTGCCCATCCAATCACTCACCTCCTTGCCCGTCCTACATCGACCACTCCACCTCAAGTGCTAAAGCTAACTGAGTGACGTCCTTGAAGGTCGTTGAGGACTGACCGTGAGGGGAGGTTGAGGGGAGTTTGATGTAAGGGGAGAGGCGTGAGGTAAAGCATTACTCACGCGCCTTCGTGAAAAGAATTTCTTGATTAACTCCTCGACAAGTATATTAATGTCCTCCGATATCTCATTAAGATTATAAATCGGGTTGCATTTTTGATCAATATTTATAAAAATGTTCTCTAAAATATTCAATAGATTACCTTTCTTACATAAATGGAGAATTTGAAGGTCTTGTTGTATGCCCGTGAATGAATGATTAGTATCGTCCATATGAGAACCGAATGCTGAGAATCTGCCGTACTTTGACGCATTAACATGTTCACCGTACCTTATATTAAAATTGCGGCCTGTTTGCCCGATATAACTGGCGGAACACTGCTGGCACTTTAATTTGTAAACACCTGATTTCTGAAATTTGCTACTGCCGCTGTTAATAGTGTGTTGATTGAAGAAAAGATGAGCGTTGTTATTGGTTGTTTTAAAAGAAACTTTCATATTAAGTTTCTTGAAAACATTCGTGATTTCGTATATTTTATTGTGACTATAGGTAAAAAGGGCGTAACTATCTTCTTTCTTTTTGGTATCCTTAGTTAATGTGGAAAATGATTTTTTCTCAATTTTGCTAATAATTTTATCCACAAATTGCCTGTTGAACCCGTTTCTTTTTGCTATAAAATAAATAGTATTCAACTCATTTTTACGATCTGCTTCTGACATGGGTATATTATAAGCTCTATAAATCATACTGTAAAAGGAAGCCCTCTTATGTGCTGCAGGGTGTACGGAATTTTGTCTAATTACGTTTGCTGTTTGAGTGGGTTTCCTGAATATTTTAAACCTAAGATTATTAGAGTCGTTAATAATTGTTATATCAAGAAAATTTAATGCTTTATTATTTTCACTTTCAAAAGTAAATTTAATCTGCGAATCCATATTGTTTAATTGTTCTAATACCTCCTGTCCATTAGTAATGCTATGGTCTATTATAGCAAACGTATCATCCACGTATCTCAACCAGCTTATTATACCTTTAATGTTGTTAATTTTGCTCTTTTCAAGAAAATCCATATAAATTTCCGCCATAATTCCCGAAGCTGGGGCTCCCATAGGAAGACCTTCCTGTTTATATATTTGGCCGTTGAAAGTAAAGTAATTATTAGCGACGACGAACTCCAAAATATTAATGAAATCGGCTATCTCTTGCCTACTCAAATTACTATATTTAAGTAGATTATTCTTTACAAGAGTTATTGTTTTTGATACTGGAATATTCGAGAACATATTTTTGACGTCAAATGAATACATCTTATAGTTTGATTGCATGTTTAAATCTTTAATACGATCTTTGGAATTCTTAATAGACCTATTACCCTCAAATTTATAATGTTTTTTTAGAAAATTATGTATAAATCTAGACGTCTTATATATAGGGCTATTTCTGAAATTAATGATGGGTCTTATAGGTATATTATCTTTGTGCACCTTCGGTAGTGCCCTAGCCGTCGGAATACTCGGGTTCATATTAATAAGTTTATGAGACTCCCTTTCATTAAGGATGAAAGAAGATTGTTTAAGAAGTTTCTTTAAGTTTCTCTGGATGATATTCGTCGGATCTTTTTTCATAATTTTGAATGAATTCTCTGCGAAAAAGGTTTCGGTTTTCTGTATATATGATTCTTTATTCATAATGACCGTCGCATTCCCCTTGTCTGCCTTAGTCACAATCAAACCATTCTCCTTAATTTTCTGTTTCAATGAAACTATTGTTTGGTTATGACGTTTAGAAAATCTATCTTTATTATTATTTATTAAATTAGAAAGTTTTTTCTTTATATTAAATCTCGTCTCTGTTTGGATCTCTATCGGTAACTTTTGTATTGCACTTTCGGCTTCCGCCGTGATCGTGATCGCGTCTTTAAGTTTAAACTGAACGGGCCAATTGAATTTGGGATCCTTCGTTTAAGGATGATAATAATCAGACTCATTCTACCATTCCTGTATTTCAGGAGCCTGTTATTAATCTCTCAGAGACTTGTTTTGATAAGACCGAAATAAGTGTTATGGAAGAGGGCTTCCTTTTACAGTATGATTTATAGAGCTTATAATATACCCATGTCAGAAGCAGATCGTAAAAATGAGTTGAATACTATTTATTTTATAGCAAAAAGAAACGGGTTCAACAGGCAATTTGTGGATAAAATTATTAGCAAAATTGAGAAAAAATCATTTTCCACATTAACTAAGGATACCAAAAAGAAAGAAGATAGTTACGCCCTTTTTACCTATAGTCACAATAAAATATACGAAATCACGAATGTTTTCAAGAAACTTAATATGAAAGTTTCTTTTAAAACAACCAATAACAACGCTCATCTTTTCTTCAATCAACACACTATTAACAGCGGCAGTAGCAAATTTCAGAAATCAGGTGTTTACAAATTAAAGTGCCAGCAGTGTTCCGCCAGTTATATCGGGCAAACAGGCCGCAATTTTAATATAAGGTACGGTGAACATGTTAATGCGTCAAAGTACGGCAGATTCTCAGCATTCGGTTCTCATATGGACGATACTAATCATTCATTCACGGGCATACAACAAGACCTTCAAATTCTCCATTTATGTAAGAAAGGTAATCTATTGAATATTTTAGAGAACATTTTTATAAATATTGATCAAAAATGCAACCCGATTTATAATCTTAATGAGATATCGGAGGACATTAATATACTTGTCGAGGAGTTAATCAAGAAATTCTTTTCACGAAGGCGCGTGAGTAATGCTTTACCTCACGCCTCTCCCCTTACATCAAACTCCCCTCAACCTCCCCTCACGGTCAGTCCTCAACGACCTTCAAGGACGTCACTCAGTTAGCTTTAGCACTTGAGGTGGAGTGGTCGATGTAGGACGGGCAAGGAGGTGAGTGATTGGATGGGCACTTAGTTCACATTTCAATTGAATTTTATTTCTTTAGTTTCATTCATATATTTTTTTCTTTTTAGGCCCCTATTGTCAACACACTATCAGTTTCAACTTGTATCACCAGTATAACTCCACCTCCTGATCAAGAAAGCTGTTGTAATGTGGCATCACCTCAACAATATTTTTGTATAACAGCCACATAATTTTAATTCGCACAGCCACTTACTGTGTTTTACATTTGACAATTCGACGTTTTGAACAACATTTTTAACTTATGATTTTATTGGACTTCATGTTTCACATCATGTTCACGCCTCACTATTTTTAATATTGATGATTGACAAGACGCCACCACGCCGCGTCACATGATACTAAGACTTTTTATCTACTCAATTCAACGTGTCCTCGCCTTATTTTTAATGTTTTGTATTTGTGACTGAAGATGTCCCATAGGAGGACGAAACATGTATCATGAATGTAATTTAATGTAGTCTTTTCAATAAAGACACTTGCAGTATTGTAAAGGTGGAATTATATAATCCAAATTTTCACAAGTTTATACAGGGTCTCTCATACAAACTAAGACCGAACGCACGGTGTTTGCACTCTGCTCTACGGCAGTTGCCTCAGCCGATCTTATGTCGCGCGCGGCCGCCCTCCTTTAAGAGTGAACACAAACTTATGTGAAATCTTACCTTTTAAAAAATGCTGGAAGTGTCGTCCTTCCTGGATTATACAGGCATTGCATCTAGTAATCACATTCGGTCTGACGTGAGCGATTTCTGCCACTGCAACGTTTCCGATTTCATTCGTAATGTTTTCTGTCAGTTCCTCCAATGTATGCGAATTTGTTCTTGGGTTCACTAGGCTAATTGGTGACAGTTCCAATGACAGTTGGAATCGTGTACGTCACATCTATTGCGTGACGCGTAAACACATACAACCATCACTTAAGTTATTTGTATTATTTGTCTGAAAGGATCATCTAATTCGTAGACAACAAGGACAAACTTCAACCCGAAACAATCTAAAATTTTAAGAGCTAAAATATATTTAAATTAAATACACAGCAGTAATTCTGAAAGTACAATCCCATCTTCGCCATAAGACCTATCTGTGTCGGTACGACGTAAAGTAAATTGTAAAAAATAACCACAAAAATTCACTTTGACACATTGACAAGTAATATAAATCCTAAAATAAATATTTCAAAAAGTAGCAGGGCAACGCAAGGAGCAATTTTATATCAACTCACGTTGACTTATTTAAATTAAATGCTGCGGAGCAGTTCAGGTCCTCTAACAGAAATATTAGCTATTGTGCCCATTTTGTGAGTGATTTATTCTGTGACCGTTCAAGATTCGCACCAATGTCATCTATAGCTTTTCGTCTGTTCAAATTGTTCATGCGCGGGTATGTTTTTTATTGATCACTGAGCCAGTAGTTTCACATTTATTTACAATTAAGTTACATGAATCTGTGCCCGTGAAGGTGGAACTTCACCAGGAAATTGCATCGCGTACCCTTCGAGGCGACTCGTAGTTTGAATAACTTTTACATACGAAAATACGGCGTTGCAATGACAACTCTCTCAACATGTTAGCAGCCGAGGTTCAGAGTGGCGACTGATGCTGGCGAGTCAAAAATTTGCAAGGTCAAGAATTATGCGCGCGCCTCCTACACTGCAGCTCATCTATCGAAGAGTAAGGACGCCGATTGAACGGTCTTAGTTTGTATGAGAGACCCTATACAGCTGCAGTCCACTGATGTATTTAGAATTGCTTCTTACACATTACGCATGCATACTGCCTGAAGCATGTTACGGTGGTTGGTAGAAACCGAGGGGCAAACGAAGGTACTACCTACCTCACAAACTTCACACCGTACTTCAAGCTCCTCTTTCGGACAAACCATTCGCTAAGTTTTAAATAATATTATGTTTAAAAACTGCTGACAGTCATCCCTGTCTTTCGTTAGGCGATTTGTATTTATCCCCCAAACACGCTGTGTATTCCAGAAAACTGTGACCTTTCTGTTCATTTTCGGATCAAGGAATTCAATGCTTTAAGAATGGCGGTGGACGCAGGTTCATGAATGACGAACAGTACATTATTATTAATAAGTTACTGTGCCATAAAACATGTGGGAATACTAATACTAATACTAATACTAATACTAATACTAATACTAATACTAATACTAATACTAATACTAATACTAATACTAATACTAATACTAATACTAATATTACTACTACTACTACTACTACTACTACTACTACTAATAATAATAATAATAATAATAATAATAATAATAATAATAATATTGATTTCACGTCTCACTAACTACTCTTATGGTTTTCGGAGGCAGCGACTAGCCAGTAAATTTACCGACATGAAGATAAATCAGTCACCCTCGAATATAAATCTCCCTACGTACAAATGTTTAAAAAAGTAAGGGGAAGTACAACTAAGCAAGTATGAAGTGCCTTTTGTAAGATTTATAACAGGATCAGTTGAAAATGAAGCAGAGTTTCGATTAAATACAGGTATACCTTATCAAATATCGTTCTTTAGCAGGTGTTACTTCAAATTTTAACAGTTTAGCAATAAATTGTTAAGGAGAAAATTATTGTTACTTCAAAAAAGTTGAAGTCGATAAATATCTTGCCCCTGCGACAGGTAATTCATGCGACACACTGTTGTCTTGCAGATTGCCTGATTCAAAAGGCGCACTTTATATAACCTACAATAAAGAGTGTTTGGGAGATAAGTACAAATGAGGAGTGTCTATTCGAAAGATGCTATTCCCACTTCATTTTTTTTAATAGTATTTCGTCCGCATGCAATTCAGCAGTTGAATGCCATTGAATGCCGTGAGCAATCCAGACCAGAAAAAATATAATTCTTTAAAAGTAGTACCATGCCCGATCATGGATAAGTTTCATGTGCCCTTTTTTATACGCTTCCTTGCGTTTATCCACAAATTTCTTAGGGTGGAAATAGCGCCATTTGAACAGACACCCCCACAATAATCTTTTCTGCTGTTAATGATAGCTCTATTATACACGTGACGTCAAAATAATGTAGGGGAAAGTTTCCTGTTTCGTACCGCCTAAATCGTACCGCCACTGTACTTTTGGCAAGTGTGGATGGTATTGAGCTCTGGTGGCCAATAAGTGAACCAGTTGATGTTCGCGCCAATTTGGAAGAATAACACTGTGGTAGGCTCACGTTGTGCGTTGTTATCGAAGTTTTATTGCTTTATTGCCTCTGGAAGTAATTTTTTAACATCATTCGTAAGCCTGTACAAAGCCAAAAGTGAAGTTTCACTCACAAGTCTTTATTATCATAAAATGAAATATCCTGCAAGTTTTCGATAGTTTACACTCAGGGGAATACTAAATAGAGGTTTCAGGTGTTTATTTCCGTCTACTGTTGGTTGAGTAAATCGTACCACCGTGTGGTGTCCGAAGTCGTACCGGTAAGATTTATGGACCCACATTGTGTCAGGCTCCAAGTTTAGCAACAGCAAACACAGCAAATATATAAAAACGACATAATGTGATTTTTTTGATTTTCCTGTTACATATGTGTCCGTTGTAGCCTATGTTAAGGAATGGCGAAAAGGATATAGGGATCTTGGACAAACATGGACATGGTCATTGGACCTAATAGGAATGGGGACAAATGAATGTTTTCGACATTACAATAACCCAAAGCGAACTCTGAAGACACTTAGTTGGCAAAAATGGTAGAGGTAATGAAGCTATTAATGGATTAGTTCCTTCAAGTACCCTTTCTCCTGATGTAGAAGAACAACTCGTTCATCACATTTTTAAATTAGAGGAGCTCCGTTTTGGTCTTCCAATTACTGATGTTTTTGTATGTTAGCATTTTAAAAGCCGAACACACTCAACTAATGAGGTGAGCTATTTTCGTTACTATAGTTTCCGAAATCTGTCATGGCGGCTTGAAATTAATTTCCAATATGTGTTTATAAGTGTTCATGTTTTTGTGCAGCTAATGCACAGAAAATTCCAAATGATGTTAGGAATGAAAATAGATCTTTCTACAATTGTCTTTTATGAAGATGGATGACCTACAATGTTAATGTGAATAATAAAAAAAAATACATGTCCGCCTCTGTGGTGTAGTGGTTAGCGTGATTAGCTGCCATCCCCGGAGGCCCGGGTTCGATTCCCGGCTCTACCACGAAATTTGAAAAGTGGTATGATGGCTGGAACGGGGTCCACTCAGCCTCGGGAGGTCAACTGAGTAGAGGTGGGTTCGATTCCCACCTCAGCCATCCTGGAAGTGGTTTTCCGTGGTTTCTCACTTCTCCTCCAGGTGAATGCCGGGATGGTACCTAACATAAGGCCACGGCCGCTTCCTTCCCTCTTCCTTGCCTATCCCTTCCAATCTTCCCATCACTCCACAAGGCCCCTGTTCAGCATAGCAGGTGAGGCCGCCTGGGCGAGGTACTGGTCATTCTCCCAGTTGTATCCCCGACCAAGAGTCTGAAGCTCCAGGACACTGCCCTTGAGGTGGTAGAGGTGGGATCCCTCGCTGTGTCCTAGGGAAAAGCCGACCCTGGAGGGTAAACAGATGATGATGATGATGATGATGATAAAAAATATTTGAACAGCTGTGAATGCATGACCTAGGTATCAGAATATAATGTTTTTTCTATTTCTTTTACGTCGCACCGACACAGATAGGTCTTATGGCGACGATGGGATAGGAAAGGCCTAGGAGAGGGAAGGAAGCGGTCGTGGCCTTAATTAACGTACAGCCCCAGTATTTGCGTGGTGAGAAAATGGGAAACCACGGAAAACCATCTTCAGGGCTGCCGACAGTGGGGTTTGAACCCACTATCTCCCAGATGCAAGCTCACAGCTGCGCGCCCCTAACCGCACGGCCAACTCACCCGGTAGAATATAATGTCATGACGACGAAAGATACCAAATATAACTTCAATTCCTAAAAGAATGTGATTGCATCATCATTAAACAGATATATTTGGTACGAAATTCAGGAACTGAATAGAGAATTGCGTCGCATCACTTTTAGAAAAAATACAGATTCTATAGTAGTCGTAATTCTCATCTCCTGAAAATGGTGTCCTAGTGAATTTGTTACTTTTCAGAATCAAGCTCCACATATGGAAATTGATATATATTTCTTACTTTGTCTATCTGTCATACCTTCTCCTTTTGCCGCTTTTTTCGACATATTTGGGGTCGCGAGTGCTACTGTGTAGCATATGTGGACTTCATCGTGTTTTACGGCTGGATGCCCTTCTTGACGCAACCCTCTGAGGAGGGATGTAACCACTAATGCGTGTTTTTCTATTAGTTGCTAGTCTGGCGATTTGTCCGAACATGAAGAGTAGAATGTTACCCAGCTCGATAGCTGCAGTCGCTTAAGTGCGGCCAGTATCCAGTATTCGGGAGATAGTAGGTTCGAACCCCACTGTCGGCAGCCCTGAAAATGGTTTTCCGTGGTTTCCCATTTTCACACCAGGCTAATGCTGGGGCTGTACCTTAATTAAGGCCACGGCCGCTTCCTTCCCACTCCTAGCCCTTTCCTGTCCCATCGTCGCCGTAAGACCTATCTGTGTCGGTTCGACGTAAAACAACTACCAAAAAAAATAGAATGTTGGGACAAACTCAAACACCCATTCCCCGAGACAAGAATTAATCAGATGCGATTAAAATCGCCGACCTGGTTGGGAATCGAAACTAGGACCCTTTGATCCGAAGGCCTTTACGCAGGCTATTCAGCCAAGGAGACGGACTGTCATTTGAAATGTGTATTGCATCCGTTAGCACATTAGCCGTAGAACAGTGAGACACCTCCGCGGTGCTCAGTAAGGATTTGGCATATATGAAATAATGATGTACGATTTGGCATAGAAGAAAAAAACTGAATAAGTTTAAATAATGGCATCATTTATTAAATAAAATATTTGTCATCCTTACTATCTGTGATTATGGAAAATGATCACTAATGTAAGAATTAACTCTTGCTCTTGAAGTACAAAATAATGTAAGTCAAGATGGGAGGGTACACTTAAATTTTGCCCTATTTACCCTAACAAATCAAACAATACAATATATTTGCTTCTGGAGATTTAAGTTTAAAAATTGGTTTAATTTAATTGTGAAAGATTTGGGTTTCCTCGACCAAATCTGGAAAATACCAAGAAAATCGGTAAGAAAATAATACCGTATCAAAATTCACTTTGCTGAGATATTAATTGACTAAGTGTTAAATTAATGAACATAATCGGTGTGATAATTTGTTCTAGAACTGAATAGACGCAAAAGAAATAAATATCTGTTCATGACTATCATCACTTCTAGTCAAATTAAATCGAAAAATATAAAGTCAAGTTGCGAAATGTCAATTTAAACGGTCCTTCATAAATTAAAGAAAAATCTCAGCCCTCGTAACAAAACAGAATGATCTGCAACGCTGAAATGTGAAATGACGCCGACTGTCTCTTAAATAGCCAATAAGAAATGACTGGAACAATCGCTGAAATCAAAAGTCAATCACAGTTTCCCAAAACCAAAGTTCTAATATGTGTACATTAATCTATAAGCCTCCGTGGCTCAGACGGCAGCGCGTCGGCCTCTCACCACTGGATACCGTGATTAAAATCCCGGCCACTCCATGTGAGATTTGTGCTGGACAAAGCGGAGGCGGGGCAGGTTTTTCTCCGGGTACTCCGGTTTTCCCTGTTATCTTCCATTCCAGCAACACTCTCCATTCTCATTTCATAGCATCTATCAAGTCATTAATAAATCACTTTGGAAGTGGCGACCCCGTCGTACTAATAGCCTATATCTGCTTCATTCATTCCATCCCTGACCCGGTCAATGACCGGAAAACCCGGAGAAAAAATGTCCCGCCTTCGCTTTGCCCAGCACAAATTTCACATGGAGTGACCGGTATTTGAACCACGGTATCCAGCGGTGAGAGGCTGACGCGCTGCCGTCTGAGCCACGGCGGCTCATTCCTGATTTAATGAAAACCTACAACCAGTTTTCCAGTCATTGACCGGGTCAGGAATGTAATGAATGAAACATAGATAGGCTGTTATTACAATGGGGTCGCCACTCCCAAGGTGATTTTTATTAATGAGTGATAAATGCGATGAAATGATAATGGAGGGTGTTGCTGGAATGAAATATGACAGGGAAAACCGGAGTACCCGGAGAAAAACCTGTCCCACCTCCGCTTTGTCCAGCACAAATCTCACATGGTGTCACCGGGATTTGAACCACGGTAACCAGCGGTGAGAGGCCGACGCGCTGCCGTCTGAGCCACGGAGGCTCTTCCTGATTTAAAATTATATTAAATTCACTTCATATGACGAGTGCCTTTTTAATTGAACTATCGATGATAACAAAATGCACTAGAATTTATTGTCTATAGAATAAACTTCTTCTTGCCTCATAATTGTAGTATTTGTCACACAATTCGCTTGCTGGACTTGACATAGGCGGTGTTGTCATATGGTTCTCAACACTCCCGTAACTTCGATCGCAACCTTTTCATTTTCTTTTCCCAAACCTGATTTTACTTATTGATGCCGCCCACACAAGTCTAGAGTCTCGCGGCAGAGACCAAATAACCATGAGAAAATAAAAACGAAATATGACAACTCGCCCAGCGAGGGTAACAAGTACGCAAAGCGACGTAACATGGAGAAATAACACTGTCTGTCCAAGGCACTCCATGACATGTCGGGTAGTCCATATAAGACAAAATCCGGATATCAAAGGGTATTATTAAAGTACAAGGACTCTACAAAGCTTTATATTATAAGTAATTAAGCCTATAAATATATTGCACTGCGTATTAATATCTAACACAACACTAACCTATAGTTAAACATAGTATAAAATATAGAAAGGAAACAGAAATCACAACAAATTAAAACTTACGATCATGTTACTTTTACTCAATTTTCTTTGTTAAGAAGGTTGTATCGTAGCCTGTTTAACTCTCTGCAGTCTTTGTTTCCTCTTCCTGGCCATGCTCCAATTATAACACTAATTACAATTACACAAATTGTGTAACTTCACTGTGGCTAGAAAATCACTACCACAATAAAAATAAATACTGTACCGTATCTCACGATTGAGCAACACAGACTAGGGTAATAAAGTAGGTGCATGATATTACTGAGTGCGCAAGTCAAAAACCTCCCCAAGCCTCGCAATACCAATGCGCACATCCTCCTTCCAGTTCTCATTATACCTCAGCCCAACTCAGTAATGTGGTTCACTACTTCCCGGTCCAAAAATATTAACTTGTCATGTGCACTTCAAAAATAATCTCCGGAAACTAGGCCAGAGGGTTCGGATATCACAGGGCCGTAAATGAAAGGTTGTAACTTACTGTAAATACTTATGCATGATCTCGTCTTATATATTATAAGTTTTGTAAATATGTGTATAGTCCGCCTCTGTCGTGTAGTGGTTAGTGTGATTACCTGCCACCCCGGGAAGTCCGGGTTCGTTTCCCGGCTCTGCCACGAAATTTGAAAAGTGGTACGAGGGCTTGAACGGGATCAACTCAGCCTCGGGAGGTCAAATGAGTAAATGGGGGTTCGATTCCCTTATCAGCCACCCTCGAAGTGGTTTTCTCCTCCAGGCAAATACCGGGATGGTACCTAACTTACGGCTACGGCAGCTTCCTTCCCTATCCCTTCCAATCTTCCAATTCCCCCCCCCCCCGCCTCACCACGCCCCAGTTCAGCATAGTAGGGAGACCGCCTGGGCGAGGTACTGGTCTTCCTCCCCAGTTGTACTCACCGACCCAAAGTCCCGCGCTCCAGGACACTGCCCTTGAGGCGGTAGAGGTGGGATCCCTCGCAGAGTCCGAGGGAAAATCCAACCCTGGAGGGTAAACAGATTAAGAAATAAATAAAGAAAGAAATATGTATATATTCTATATTATTTTGTATCATATACAGAGTTATTTAAAACATCGGATATTTATTTCAAACGAACTATAAAAGACAGACACATAATGCACATCACTATATAGAGGAAGATTATCAAAGCGATAGTCCGTGTCTTGCCACACACGAATCGACTGAGTTAATGGCTTCAACAATTCGATGTCTCAGATATTTAGCAGGCGGGGGTGGAACAAGCACCTTGTCCTTCATGTAACCGCGTTGACCACAGGGGCTAATGTCTGAGGACCAGGGAGTCCAAACGAGATGAACACTATCTTATTGTCCACTTCTTTCTGGCCAACGTAATGGATGGTATCATGATGTAGTTCATATAATTCCGGACCTCAAAGTGAATATGAGGTAGGGTACTCTCTTGAGAAGAAGCCATTAGAGTCTTCTTGAAGTTGGAGAAACAACCCGTTTTGTAACATGCCCAGGTAAGACTTTCCTGTCAAAGGTTTGTCCAACGAAAAGAAAACTCCATGCACTTTCCTTGCGTAAATGGCGCAAAAGACGTTCACCTTCGGCGAGTAAAAGTAGTATAAGCTGGGCTTTCCAGACATACTGTGACTGTGATGCTTATTTTTGCTAGTGGCTTTACGTCACTCCGACACAGATAGGTCTTATGGCAACGATGGGAAAGGAAAGGCCTGAGAGTTGGAAGGTAGCGGCCGTGGCCTTAATTAAGGTACAGCTCCAGCATTTGCGTGGTCTGAAAATGGGAAACCATGGAAAACTATCTTCAGGGCTGCCGACAGTGGGATTCAAACCCACTAATCCCCGAATGCAAGCTCACAGCCGCGCGCCCCTAACCGCACGGCCAACTCGTCCGGTGATTGTGGTGCTAAGGGAGATGTTGTCCTTGGAACTCCTGAAGCAGTGATATGTGTACAGTAGATCATTTGAACATTTAACCGTGACTTTTGTATATATGTGTTATATTCCTTGTATTTTAATCAGATATTTTGTCCAATAAGCTGAATAATAACCCAGAAACAGTAAGAACTAAAAATGATACTTAGCATTGGATTGTCCATGGATGCATGGACACCTGCTGATGATTGGACTGCGTGAAGAAGGCAGCAGCTAAAGTAGTTTCCACAGGAAATAGATCGATTATTAGTAAATTCCTAAGGTACCACGAAGGAGACAGTATGTAGCGTGCCAAAGGTACAAAACTGCTTATCAACGAATCCCTGACGACCACTACGAAGGAAGTTTTGACCATTGCACGAGACTTCTGGGATATGCGTCGAGTTTCGACACTGGATGGCGGCTTTATTGTTCATTTAGAGTTTCCGTTGATAGATCGAAGATACACATTAGTATACCTGGTGAATTAGGCAGTTAGGTGAGTTATCGGAGTGATAAGACTATCATATGTTAGTTCATATTATTATTATTATTATTATTATTATTATTATTATTATTATTATTAATATTATTGTCAAAACGGGCTACAACCTAGAGGTCGTCACAAGAAGACCAAAGGGACGACCTCAAGAGAGTGAATTTCCATCCAGATGCTGGACGAGATACAACGAAATGGAGATATCAGATCCATGTAGTGGACTCCGCAACACGGCGGGATAAATGCTAAAAGAAAAGAAGACTAATAATAATAATAATAATAAGAAGAAGAAGAAGAAGAAGAAGAAGAAAATACCGAGAAAGTTTGCCACGTGGTTAGGTCCGCGTTCCTTTGGGCCTTAATTCGGTAGGTGGTGGGTTCAAATGCCACTGTCGCCAGCCCTGAAGATTGTTTTCCGTGGTTTCCTTTTCACACCAGGCAAACACTAGGGCTGTACCTTAATTGAGACTACGGCTGCTACATCCAAATCCTAGCTCTTTGCCATTATTGCGTGAACGAACATTTTCGATGTGTTAGTGCGACGTTAATTCACTTGAAGAAAGTTCTTCTTATTATTATTTATTCGTTATGCCCACTCAGAGAGCGCGTTTGAACTTGTTCGTTGGCCTGATGATTTTCGCCTTCTTGTCCTCCCAAAATCTCTTCATGAATATACTGTGTTGCATCTTGCGTTCAGTGGACCACTTCCTGCCAGATTTCCTTTTAGATTTCTCCACGAATTTGCGATTAGCTACTATTATGTTAAGGCTCCACTATCTTCAATGACGTCGTCCGTGACATTCATTTCTTGAAGATCGGCCTTAGTTCCTTCTAGCCAGTTTATTTTGACCTTCTTTGAATTTATTACTCTAATTAATTTGTTGGTGAGTCTATCGCTGTTCATTCTATAGATATGGCCTCAGAATTTCATGCGTCTCTTGCGTACGGAATCAGTAAACCTGTCAGTTCATGAGTAGAGGTCCGTTGTTCTCCTCTTAATTCACATTCCATTTTCTCTCGTGACACCATAAATTTTCCGGAGAATTTTCCTTTCTTGTTTTTCATTTTCTATAATTTTTGAGTGACCTCCGAGGGATATGGTTTCTTATGTGTATAAAGTTTCTAGCAAAACAACTGTCATGTAATGTCATCATTTTACATTACGCGATATGACTCCCTAATTGTAGTAATCCCACGTTAGACTGTATGCCTTGTGGAGTTTAGTGGCTCTTTCTACAGTATGTTGGTCCTACTGTCTAGTCCCGATGGTAGTATGATTTCTCCAAGGTATTTGAAGGGGGTTAACTGTGAAATTGTGCCGCTTTCCATCACTAGCAGAGTTTTTTGCTTTGTTGATGTAGATTTTCCATGACCCGGATTTTTTGTACGATATTTGGAGGCCTGCCTTTGATGCTATATTGTGTAATCTATGTACGGCATATCAGGTTTAATCTCTGCTATTAGTAATGATTGCTCGGTCAACAGCAACGGCTAAGCATTTGACCGTTAAAGAAGCAGGAAAGATCAGCAAACAACACCATCATGACTGGGAATATATAGGTGGAATCTCTGGGGTGAGTCTCGATGAAATCGGTCCAGTGAACATCAAATGGAATGATTGCACCACAGTTCATTACGCCAAGCAGAGCGTCCCTAGAGAACGCATAAACACCCCCTCCTCATCCAAGAGCGTCAGTCGTCATTCAATGGTCTGAGAGGGTGAATATGCGTAAGGTGACATTAAGAAGAAGTCTTAAAGTGTGCGAAACAGACTTCTAGAATCTCTAAACCCAGTTGGCTTGAGGGATCAATATATTACCGAGTGGTAAATGGTGAACGGAGACAAATTAGATATGGAAACATCGCATCCACGATATCCATCCCGGTCGGGGAAGAAAATCATAACGTAAATAATTGTAGATTTCCTGAACTTCTGCGTAGGGAGGCAGCAGATTCATAGATAGCTCTTGTGAATTTCTGTGGACGATGTTATTTTGTTAATCGTTAAGGGAGGACTGTGGTAGTCTGGCGGAGATAAGCTTTTGTCTCACGGACAGTCACACCTGTAAAACACCTGGAGAGGAAGGAGATGAAGATTCTGCAAATGACATTAGTTGAGTTCGCAACATGAAGCGGAGCGGTTTAACTGTTGTATATGTGTACAGAATAACATTTGTTGTAAAGTATTATATAACAAATAATGTGTGTTGCTTCAAGACGAGTGCAGAATCATTGTATTTATAAGGTGGTATTTAAGCGAAGAATGTGTCCTGCAATTATGGGAGGCTAAGTCCCGAGGTGGCTGGCGTAAAATGAAGCCCAGTTAACGCCGTGCCAACGGCGCAATTACAGGTCTATCATATTTAAATATCCCGAAGTGGCTGGCGTAGAATGAAACCGAGTTAACGCCGTGCCAACCGCGCAATTACAGGTCTGTCATATTTAAATATCATGTTTTGTAGTTAGTAATGTAAGGGCTTGTCCATTTAAATTACTTAATTAATCATAACATCGCGTTGTATATGTGGCGTGTGTAAAATGAAGTGTTGCGACGACAAGGATATGTCTTGTCGTTATTCTAATGTGGAGCCGAATTGTCTGTTATTTATGTCAGCTCGCAATACTTTAAAATGCGTTTAAATTTCTTTAAACAATTAAAAGTGAAGTTAAGTATTGCAATGAAAATCAGAGAAATAATGTTCGGGCCGGTAAGTGTTACAATAATGATTACGATAAATTAACGGTTATGAGTATGATAAAGTCAAATAACGATGTATCCAATAATAATAATAATCACGTAAGGATAAAAATTGAGATGATAAGTATGCGTTCAGCAGTTACGTAAGCGAGATTTGCGGTTTATATCGAAATCCAGTGAAGTATGATAAAGTTGGCATTTTTGAGAAATTTAAATTTTGTGACAGTGTATCTGTGATACAGAAAATCACGGCATGCTCTTTTGCTCCTGAGGTCCGGAAAAATTCGGGAAGTTAATTGTGAGATCACTATAAATTTCTTTGGTCATTGGATCACTTGTACTGTATTTAAAAAAGTTTCAAACCAGAAGAAAATGGATTGTGATGGAAATGAAATATTATGAGAATAATTAGGAAGATGTTAAAGGCAGAGTAAGCCTGTATTTTATGAGTGATGTAGAATAAGCGGAAGCCGAGAATAAGAGGCTCTGTATTTCGACGGAGAGGAATTTTTGTGACATGGTGTGTAGTATGAGGTGTAATATTTCTGAAACAGGCTGTATGAGAGGAGCGATGTCCTGTAGTAATCCAGAACGATTGATGAATATAAAGGTTGTATAATCCAAGTGAGCGCATTGTAACGCCTATTTTAAGTACAAGCTGATATTCTCCCATAATTACTATTTTATGTAAGACCGTAGGTAACGGCAGTTAAGTCTAAATGATGGTTCTATTTGATGCCAGCGATGTGCATTTCGTGATAGCAGACCTCACGAACAAAATACATTCTGACACACAGTCAAGTTAATACCTAAGCATTGTAAATTGAATTCTATTTTTTTTTTATGAGACGAAAATTTCGCTGGCTGGAAACATTGCAAGTGTGAAAAATGAATTTATTGGAATTACAGTTTAGCTTTCGAAGATCGATGGGAAGTTACTTCACTGGACAGTTCACGGTGATATATGTTTGGAGTGGTGACATTGCAGTTCAGTTGGAGCCTCACACTCGAGTTATGCACTGAATATCGTGATGGTAGTGATTGTTGTTTTCAGTGATATTATGTTATATTAAACGATCAAAACCAAACCAAACCAAACCCCATGGCACTACAGCCCTTGAAGGACCTTGGCCTACCAAGCGACCGCTGCTCAGCCCGAAGGCCTGTAGATGACGAGGTGTCGAGTGGTAAACACGACGAATCCTCTCGGCCGTTATTCTTGGTTTTCTAGACCGGGGCCGCTATCTCACCGTCAGATAGCTCATCAATTCTAATCACGTAGGCTGAGTGGACATCGAACCAGCCCTCAGGTCCAGGTAAAAGTCCCTGACCTGGACGGGAATCGAACCCGGGGCCTCCGGGTGAGATATTAAACGATAGTTCAGTTTATTTTATTTAGCGAACCTCACATTATGTGTTGAAATTGTATTGAGTAATAGATTAAACTATTCGGACATGTTCTTTAATTTCGAATTCACGCTTTATTGTAGGACTAGCAAGATACCCGTGCTTCGCTACGGTATTATACTGAAATTTATAATTGAATGCTTATTGTTTTATATATATACAGCCGAAATTAGCGATCTGGCTGGTTTTCTGAGAGAATCCGCCAAATTTCGCGATCTGACTCGTTTTCTAATAGATTACGGCAAGTTTCCTCCCATTTTCACTTTTTTTTTCCAGGAATCGATTTCGTACTTCCCGGGCTAGGTCCTGGTATTCCACCCGGTCAGTTGGGTCCCTAAATCTTTGCCATCTTTTCCTATAAGCATTTTTAATATGGATCAAATCCTTGAGGAGATCCGGCGTGGTTTCGTCTTGGGTGCCTTGGCGGTACTGAACCCGCGGCCGGACTGCATTCTTAGTCATTACCCGTCTAGGACCCGTTTCCAGCGCGGTCCGAACATTTGGCGACGGTCCAGAACATTATTATTATTATTATTATTATTATTATTATTATTATTATTATTATTATTATTATTATTATTATTATAGATGTTCTGGACCCCATAGCAAGATGCAAGACCGCTACTTGGCGGTAAATTACATCTGCTGCCATTGTCATTGTAGACATTGTGACCAGCACCATTGTCGCGCGTAGGCAAGTGTGCGGGATTTCTGGCGATACGAATGACATACTTCCGTGTATTATTGACCTTATTATAGAGGTGAACAATTGGACGGTCACTCTCATTCCTATCGTTTATTTCAAAGGTGTTTAAATTTTTATTTATATGCCAGGAGAATCTACTGTAATCTAAGAACGTTCTCCGAAGAAAAAGATGGCTCTTGAAAACGAACCCAGGAAAGATTAAAAATGATCGGCTTATGATCAGAATAAGTACATCGAAAATATACAGCCTGCTTCCAGTCATTCGACAGGGTCAGGAATGGAATGAATAAAGCCCCCATCTAGCGGCGACAATTTTAATTGTGCCGGCTGCCGAAGCCTGTCGCACTCCTCTGGGGCAATGGATAATGAATGACAAACGAAATGAAATGATGTTGGACAGTGTGCTGGAATGAATGATGACAGGAAAAACCGGAGTATCCGGAGAAAATCTGTCTCGCCTCCGTTTTGTCCAGCACGAATGTCACGTGGAGTGACCGGGATTTGAACCACGGAACCGAGCTGTGGGAGGCCGGCGCGCTGCCACCTGAGCAACGGAGGCTCCTTATAGGTACATTATGAACAGTAAAATCAATTGGACTCACCTCCTTTTACACCCCACCGCCGTCAAGTTTATTTACACCCCCCCCCCCCACAAAAAGTTAAAAGAAGGCATGTTTCTTTATGTTTAAAGGAGATTCCAAACACCAATGTTCACGTCTATTACCTTAAGTTTTGGGATATAAGTATCCCCATAAAAATAATTCACTTTATTTCACTCCCCCCCCCCCAAGTGAATTTTCCGGCAAAAAACGTGTTACCTTAATAGTAAAGGATCTTGTAAATACCAATTATCACGACTCTAACTTCTTCAGTTTCTGATTTCTATGTCCTCATGAAAGGAATTCAACTCCATTTTACTCCCGCCCCCCAAGAGGGTTTCCCCCCAAAAACGCGTTTTTCTTTGTTTTTAAAGGAGATACAAATACCAATTTTCACGTCTGTAAGAACTTTAGTTTTTATTAGATGAAAGTATTCTCATACAATTAAGTCAATTAATTATTCAATTCTTTCACCTCCTCCCCCCCGCCCCACTTCATTGGATTTTCCGAGAATACGTGTTTCTTTACTTTTAAAGCAGATTCCAAATACTAAATTTCACGTCTGTAACATCTTCATTCCTGAGATATCAGTAGCCTAATTAAAATAATTCAACACCATTTTCAGACATTTTTACCCCCCCCTTCCACTCAAGTGGTATTTCGGAAAACTAAAAATACACGTTTCTTGATTTTTAATAGAGATAAAAAATACCATTTTTCACTTCTGCAACATGTTAAGTTTTTTGAGATATACTTTCCAAAAGCTCATTTTAAAATGTCACCCCCTTTTTAGGTCCCCTTAAGTGGAGTTTCCAAAAACAAATCATCTATGTTTACAGATTCCAAATACCACTTTTTACGTCTGTAACATTTTACGTTTCTCAGGTATTCTGTAGATATATTCTTTCAAAAAATTCACCCCAATTTGTCACTCCTGTTTATACGCCATTAATTGGATTTTCCAAAAACAAAAAAACACGTGTTTCTTTATTTTTAAAGAAGATCCCATATACAAATTTTCAGTTCTGTAATATCTTCAGTTTCTGAGATATATATATATCCCCATTAAAGGCATTCAACCCATTATTCACCCTTTTACACCCCTCTTATTGGGATTTACAGAACACAAAAAGTACGTGTTCCTTTATTTTTAAAGGAGATTCTAAATATCAATTTTTAGATGTGCAGACTTTTAAAGTTTTGAGATATAGATACATACATTTTAAAAACTCACCCCCTTTTCACCCCCATTAATTGGATTTTCCAAAAACAAAAAAACACGTGTTTCTTTATTTTTAAAGAAGATCCCAAATACCAATTTTCAGGTCTGTAATATCTTCCGTTTCTGAGATATATGTATCTTCATTAAAGGCATTCAACCCGTTTTTCACCCCTTTTCATCCCTCCTATTGGGCTTTTCCGAAAACAAAAAAATACGTGTTTCTTTATTTTAATGAAGATACTAAATACAAATTTTTACATCTGTAAACTTTCAAATTTTTGAGATATAGATACACTCATTATAAAAATTCACCCCCCTTTTCACCCTCCCATTAATTGGATTTTTCGAAAACAAAAAATACGTGTTTCTTTATTTTTAAAAGAGATCAAAAGTACAAATTTTCAGGTCTGTAATATGTTCAGTTTCTGAGATATGAGTATCGGTATCCTGATTAATGGCATTCAACACCTTTTTCACCCTTTTTCACCCTTTTTCACCCTTTTTCACCCTTTTTCACCCCTCCTATTGGTATTTTCTGAAAACAAAAAATCCGTATTTGCTTATTTTTAAA
Organism: Anabrus simplex; assembly: GCF_040414725.1. NCBI lineage: Eukaryota > Metazoa > Arthropoda > Insecta > Orthoptera > Tettigoniidae > Anabrus > Anabrus simplex. Next base: position 876,224,743 of record NC_090266.1, on the reverse strand, counting down.
GAAGATTCTAAATGCCAATTTTTACATCTGTAAACTTTTAAAGTTTTGAGATATAGATGCACTCATTTTAAAATTTCACCCCCCTTTTCACCCCCTTAGCGACGGAATAACAAAAAATCCTCCCTTAGCGAGCACCTACATGTCAATATGAATGTATCTCCAAAATTTCATTTTTTTATATCCATTAGTTTTGGCTCGGCGATGATGAATCAGTCAGGATATAGACAGAGTAATATTTCCAGATTCGAGTTCATTTCTGTAGCGAATTGCACTTCATGTGTTAGAGTTTCAACGAGGATCATATTTAAATATCCGAACATTGTGTTAAAGTTTCGGTTTCGCCTGGCAGTATGAATGATGTGTAGATACCATAACGTTGGCTCAACGATAGATTTAGGATGCCGCGTGTATTGTATAACTTAATGATGAGTAGACACTGTAACGTTGGCTCAGCGAAAGGATTAGCATCGTCTGTACATAGCCTAGTCATAGGTTAGGCATTTTTGCGAATCGACTTGAATAATGTTAGTGTTTGCAGTAGTGAATACGAGTGTGAAAGATATTAGTAGGTGATATTTAGGCCATGTTCCGGCATAATTCTTACTAGTCGTAAGGTGCTCCCACAATAGCGTTGCATCAGTAACGGTATGAATGTAAGGGTTGTCCCACGTGGAAACTTGGCTAATGGAGCCGGATCACTACTAACTTAGCCGTGCGTGTTCAAGTTCGATGAACTTTCGTTTTCTATTTTATTTTCTTTACTTTAAGATTTATTGTTCGGGTGTCTGGTATATTATGATAGAGCCGTGTGTTGACACTTAGTTGATTTTTGTATGATTTTCGTTACGAATGTTTTTTCGATTCGTCAGTTGTTAATATATATTTTATTTTCATTTTCCGTTATTGACGTTATTTATGTGAGACGTTGGTCTACCGATCACTTGTAGTTTGGTTTAATGGGACAAGTGTAGGTAGACCGATAGTAGTATAATTGGGTGGTTCTGAGGCCTCCTCCTCCGCCCGCGGCGCGGGAAATATGAATTCTGGCGGGAAATTTGAATTCTGGCGGGAAATTTGAATTTTGGCGGGAGATTTGAATTTGTAAACAAAGCCACGTGCTTTTTGACAGCTGTCATCGACAACAACGCATCGCTAACCTCACTGCTGCCATCTTGACGGGCCTAAACCTCACTAGTGCCAACTTAACCTAACTAGCATGAGGTAAACAAACCCACGTGTTTTTTGACAGCCACGTGCTTTTTGACAGACAACAACGCATCGCTAACCTCAGTACTGCCATCTTGACGGGCCTAAACCTCAGTAGTGCCAACTTAACCTCACTAGCGCGAGGTAAACAATGCCACGTGTTTTTTGACGGCCACGTGCTTTTTGACAGATTTGTAAACAAAGCCACGTGCTTTTTGACAGCTGTCATCGACAACAACGCATCGCTAACCTCAGTACTGCCATCTTGACGGGAATAAACCTCGGTGGTACCAACTTAACCTAACTAGCTCGAGATAAACAAAGCCACGTGCTTTTTGACAGCCACGTGCTTTTTGACAGCTGTCATCCGCCATCCTTAAACTACAGAGCGCTGTGCTGCCCTCTTTAGATGTAAAATTCGTCACCTGTCATCGGCAGTGCTGCCATCTTGGCGGGCCTAAACCTTAGTGCTGCCAACTTAACCTCACTAGCTCGAGATAAACAAATCCACGTGCTTTTTGACAGCCACGTGCTTTTTTGACAGCTGTCATCCGCCATCTTTAATCCATAGAGCACAGTGCTGCCCTCTTTAGCTACTTACCTTTGAAATGTGGTGGCGGATAATTTGAAAAATGCTTTTTGACAGCAGCCATCTTTGAGCGCCGTGCTACACTCTTTAGCTAGTTACCTTTGAAATGTGGTGGCAGGCAATTCCACATGACAGCAGTCATCTTTAATCAAGAGAGCACCGTGCTGCCCTCTATGTGGTGGCGGCAAATTGAAAAATTCTACATGCTCTTGTTTAGAAACAAACTCACGCGCTTTTTTGACAGCCGTCATCCGCCATCTTTAATCAACAGAGCACAGTGCTGTACTCTTTAGCTAGATACCTTTGAAATGTGGTGGCGGCAATTTGAAAAATTCTATGTGCTCTTGTTGGGAAACAAAGCCACGTGCTTTTTTGACAGCTGTCATCCGCCATCTTTAATCAATAGAGCACTGTGCTGCTATCATGCGGGCAATTTCGTCAGCTGTCATCCGCCATCTTTAATCCAGAGAGAACAGTGCTGCACTCTATGTGGTGGCGGTAAATTCCATGTGCTTTACAAACCTATGTGCTTTTCTGACAGCTGTCATCCGCCATCTTTAATCCAGAGAGAACAGTGCTGCACTCTATGTGGTGGCGGCAAATTCCACGTGCTTTACAAACCCATGTGCTCTTCTGACAGCTGTCATCCGCCATCTTTAATCTAGAGTGAACAGTGCTGCACTCTATGTGGTGGCGGCAAATTCCACGTGCTTTACAAACCTATGCGCTTTTCTGTCATCCACCATCTTTAATCTAGAGAGAACAGTGCTGCACTCTATGTGGTGGCGGCAAATTCCACGTGCTCTTATTTGGAAACAAATTCTGCTCGCTCTTCAGCTGTCATCCACCATCTTTAATCAAGAGAGCACCGTGCTGCCCTCTTTGTGGTGGCGGATAATTTGAAAAAATTCTTTTCGACAAGCAGCCATCTTTAATCCAGAGAGAACAGTGCTGCCCTCTTTAGCTACTTACCTTTGAGGCGGTTAATTTGAAAAATTCTTTTCGACAAGCTGCCATCATTAATCCAGAGAGAACAGTGCTGCCCTCTTTAGCTACTTACCTTTGAGGCGGTTAATTTGAAAAATTATATTTAACAAGCTGCCATCCTTAATCCAGAGAGAACAGTGCTGCCCTCTTTAGCTACTTACCTTTGAGGCGGTTAATTTGAAAAATTATATTTAACAAGCTGCCATCTTTAATGAAAAGAGCATCGTGGTGCTATCTTGCGGGTAATATTTTACATCACAGGTGTCATCCACCATCTTGCATTGCTAACCTTAGTGCTGCCCTCTTTAGCTACTTACCTTTGAAACAAAAAATCTATTTGACAAGCTGTCACCCGCCATCTTGCATCGCAAACCTCAGTGCTGCACTCTATGTGGTGGCGGATAATTTGAAAAAATCTTTTTGACAAGCAGCCATCTTTAATCAACAGAGCACCGTGCTGACATCTTTAGCTACCGCCATCTTACATCGCTTACCTCGCTGCTGCACTCTATGTGGTGGCGGTAAATTCGAACAAGTTTAATCACGCATCGGGAAAGCTAGAGTAAGCACGTGCTGCAGTGATGACGTCATCATGCATGTTTAGACTTGTCCGTTTTCTTAAGAGTAAGTCGGTGTAAAGGAATGTGGTAGCGGTAAATTCGAACAAGTTTAAACATGCATCGGGAAAGCTAGAGTGAGCAAGTGCTGTTGTGATGACGTCATTGTGCATGTTTAGGCCTGATCGTTTTTCTTAAGAGTAAGTCGGTGTAAAGCAATGCAATAAGTACAACATTTTTTGAATGCGATCAAATATTTATTTACAAATGTACTACAACAGTGTTCGTTTTTGCTGCTGACAAGGTTGGTGTGCTTCTTAACAACGTATGCTTCTGAAATGCCTCCTGCAACATTCAAATTAAACAAAGCATTTAGAAATATATTATACTAAGTATGTTATGCTTTACAGAGAAGATCATATACTTCTTACCTTGCTGTTATTCCTTTTCGGAATCATCATCATCATCATTATGAGGTACTAGAGAAAGTTCATTCATACACTGTGTACGGTGTTCAATCCTCGGATTTGGTCCATCCCAATCATCATCACCATTTTCTCCTCGATGCTTGTAATGTCGTTCACAAGTTCTGCATAAAGCTACTTCGATTGACATCTTACTGTATAGAGGAAGGATGTCCCAAAAATTATGTACGTAAGAGGCAGCGTACGTATATAAAAATCATGGTGGTAAGTATTGAATAAGATGTTTCGGCATCAACGATCTACGTTTATAGAACATCTTAATAGCCTCACTCACTCGTGAAACATAAATAAGATGTTGCGTATGAGCATGCAAACAGCATGCACATTTACAGTTTTGTTCCATAGCGTACGATGTCGAAGCACACACTAATGAAAATGATAAAGATCTATTCTTATTTATAGTCTCGTAACAATATTCGTTAGCGGATGGTAAGTAACATCACTCATATGAATAATAAGACAATAGGCTGCTGTGTTAGCAGGAATGTTTTCAGATGTTTCAAATTCTAAACGAATATCAACTGGAGATTCCTTTATAGATTCTTCGTGATAAGAGCAGTCTATAACTACAATCGGTGCTTTATTTTTAAATTCTTGAGGTGTAAATAGCGGACGATCTTCTTTCTGATAATACGATGATTGAAATTTACAAAACATGTCATAGAGCATCCCAAACTTCTTTTTCTCAAAGTTAATGTCGATGTTTTCGTAGGGATACGTAATTCCGTTGAGATATAGTCTAACGTGTCTTAATTTGCAGTGATCAAACAGTGAGCTATCTTTTTCGTGATTGAATTTACGATTAGTTTGAAATCCAAAAATAATGTACAAGGGCTTCTCAGTAAAACGTGATGTTTTAACAGCCCAGCTATGCTTGTTTGTAGGTGGTAACACAGGATATTCATGCAGCTCCCAACTTCTAAAACGTATAGGTAATGGTGTATCATTTTCTACAATCTTGAGCAATCGAAGTTTTTCACGATCAGATAAGGTTACATGTGGAATCCGCCACAGTATACGATGCAGTGTTATTTTCGATTCTACAGGTGTTTCTACTTCTTTAAGAGAATTGTAATCACTTCGATCACGGATTAGAATAAGCTCTTGTTTTGCGTTGATTATAATACGTGTAAAGTCTTCTGCGAATCCAAAAATATGTTTCAGTGATAACATACCCGTAAAAGTTCCATCCTCATTAATCATCCAGTTGTTAGTAGCTTTTGGACACCATCTAGCCATCCGCAAAATATTACTTTCTTCATCACAGAAAGAAGGGTAGAGTTTCATTGCACTTGTAATACCAACATTCTTCGTTCGATCTATTTCAACATTATTTACTTCATATCGCGCTTCAGAAAAGAGAAAAGCTAGAGCATGGTTGTTTAGTTGTGAAGTGCTTGGTCCACTTCCATCAGACTTTTCTAATCGTCCTTCAATATAGAGGTAGCTTTCGTGTGGTAAGGTGTAAACATCTTGTTGATTAATAATAAAATGAATTTCATCATTGTTATTTAATCCAAACGTAAAAGGTTGATAGGAATGAAGCTCACTTCGTACTATACCTTCACGACTTTCTACTGTATTCGTAATGTCTAGCATTTCCTCCATTTTGTTGTAGTAGTGTATATCCCAAATCTTGGAGTATCTGCTTATGGGTATCTGTTAACTCGATGAGTCTCTGCACACATGTAGTATGTCTTCGGAATGTACACCGTGTTTTATAGATGGTTTTCATACTGGTTTAAGATGTAGTTTGTAAGCTACGTACGCGTGCTGATCTAAATGAATAAGCTGATTATGTTTATTTACAAGTCTAAGAGTAATGTTGCTAATGTGTTTTACAGACACAGGATGATAAAGAACTACTGCTGGTTTCTCACAAATAGTATATCCACGTTCCTCTGTAACAATGAAATCGTGCAGGACGTGCGAAGGTTGTAGATTACTATTCAAGTCTGTAATAATATTACAAGTAATGTTCACATTATAATCATCGAAGAGTTTTATAGGTTGATCAGACTCGTAACGTACGTTCGGTAGGAGCTCCCTCGATGAAAATCCAAGCAGTGGGCCAATCGAATCAGGTTGTGATTTGAAGTCAATCTTAAATGATGATTCAATAACACATTTATGTGTAATGTTGCTTATAGTGATTGAGAACTTGTAATTATGATTACTAAAACTATCTTCCCCAAACTGATCAATTAACGTACTTTCAATATAGTCGTGAATATCATCTACTGTATAACTACCTGAGGGTAGTGTTAGCACATACTCATCGTAATAGAACTTGTTTAAACCATCACGCACATTATAGATTTTATTGTAGCTTTCAAACGATACTAGTCCAAGACTATGCGGCTGATAACCAAGTTCGATTGGTGGATTAAAATAGACGGTTGTTTCAGGTCCTTCTCCACGTACAGCAAACGTTCTTTCACTGTTCGTCATCACGTAGACACTAATGCACTTTCTCTACTGTCTGGGTTTGATATAAGAACATAAGACATAATCGTCCGCACATGCGTGTATTAAAGTTTTGCACACGGTTTTTATTGTAAACAATGTCTGCACTGCTTCCGAAATAACGTATGAGCTCAAAAGGAGGAGGTAAATCTCCATAGCTATCAAAATACCATACTTTAGATTTACGTTTTACATAAGCAACGTAATGAGTTCCAGGTCCACGACTGTCGTCCAAGTTAATTACGGCACTTTCACGTTCACGTGGGCGTACTGGTAGTTGATCGCGCATATACACTCCTCGAAAATAATGAATTCCTAGTTGTTTAGCAAACGTAAAAACTTCATCATGCGTTAGAGCTCGATATGGCAGTGCATTCAGTAGACGTTTTTTGGAGAAATGTAGATACCAAGCCCTTTCTTGTATGGCGCTAGCTTCATGTTCACACCTTTGCCTCGTAACGCAATTGCCTCCATCGTCTTGTTATGACGTTCACTCTCTTTCAACTGTTGTTTCGCTTCTTCTACAGCTTTGACAGTTCTCGCTACAGCACTAGCACCACCTAGCAATGACCCTAAAGCTGCTAAGCCAGCAAACAGCGCAGGAAGAAATCCTCCTCGTTTTGGTACAGGAATAATTCGCGCACGTTTACTAAATATTGCTCTGCACTTTGGAGAAATTCTCGCTCTTGCTGCGCGTAACGCCTTAGTAATAGCTACACGAGGATTGTATTCCCCTCGAATAGCTTTTTGCGCAGCCTTTATAACATCTTTCCATCCAACAGTTTTTACTTTCTTCTTCTTCTTCTTCATGTTGTTTGGATATCGTTGTTTCACCATGCTGGACACGACTTTACTAGTCAAGAGCAAATCATAAACTAACCGTTGCCTCTTGTTTCGTTTAATATATATATTACTATTACGTACTTTATGATTCAGTTATCATGAAGATTATAAAGCAGCAAGACACGCTACCTGTTACCGACATTGTACCACATCTCTTACATAGTTCTAGTACAACTACAAGAAAACGTCATGGAACGTTGTTTCCTTTTACTGTTCGATGTATTATATCAGGTCCGTCGGGATGCGGTAAAACAAATCTTTTACTCACACTTATTACTTCTGTAAATGGTGTACGCTTCGAGAATATTTACGTTTTCGCAAAGTCACTCTATCAGCCGCTATATACTATTCTACAAACTGTAATGCACGATCTAGTTAAAGATGGAATAAGATATTTTAAATTTAATTCACATGAGCAAGTACCATCACCAGACGATGTGCTTCCTAATTCTCTTATGATCTTTGATGATGTTGCAACAGAACAGCAAAACGTTATTCGTGCATTCTTTAGTATGGGTCGGCATAAATATGTTGATTGCATCTATTTGTGCCAAACCTATTCTCGTGTGCCTAAGCAGTTGATACGCGACAACGCAAATGTTATTGTGCTTTTTCGGCAAGATGTGCGCAACATGCGACATGTGTATAACGATCATGTTAACACTGATATGACATTCGATGACTTTAAACGTATGTGTGCTAAATGTTGGTCATTACACCGTTACAGCTTTTTAGTTATTGATAAAGAAAGTGATGTACAGCATGGACGATATCGCATGGGTTTCGATCATTTTATATGCATTAACACAGAATTGCAGTAACTACTTGATTAAAAACCACCATCATGTTAACATCTAGCAAGGAGATCATAAAACATATCATCCAAGCTCGAAACAATATTCGACGGAAATTTAAAGAGCTTAAACGTATTCAAGCAGACACGGATTTATTTTTAAAAACACAACTAAGTACACCACTCAAAGAAATTTTTAATTCTACTTCATTACCGCAGTCTACTTCAAGTTTTGCTTCTATGCAAACATCATATCATAAAGAGAAGCATGAAGAAGAAAAGCATGAAGAAGATACTGAAGAGAAGAAGATACTGAAGAGAAGAAGCAGGATGTAGATCAAGAGGAAGATAAGGGAGAAGAAGAAGAAGAAGAACTTAATGATACATCACCATCTAAGCGTGTTGAGTTTTTAACTACAGATATTATTGCTGAAACACCTACTACATCGACGCAAAATCTACCATCTTTGTCTGAGGTTATGATTACACCAGAGTATTGCAATCAGTTTATAACTTTTATTCAAGATACCTATGGATCTCTCTTTGCACCTTATATAGAAAAAATTTTTACAGGACAAACTGACACTACCTACGGTATTCGCTACGAAGATGACTGTTTCCGGATAGGAAATTCAAATGATAAGATTAATAGCAACAAACTCATTGTAAAAGGTGTTACCTAAAAACCTACGAAAGGACTCTTAGAACTTCTTTTCTCACGAATACCTGACAAGGATATAATTTTACAAGATGATCTTAAAAAGTATAAAGCAATACTTTTTGCTACTGATGCAACACGACGTAATTACAGGAGAACAGAAGCTGTAAATGCGAATAAGAGTTACAAGTATCGTGAGTTTATTTCTAAGCTGTTTCCGACTGCACGTAGTCTAGACGTTATCTACAAGCCTTTGTTGCCGTATGTGGATGTAAGATACTGGAATGACCCAAACTTACTCGTTGAACGATTACAACTTTTAAGAGCATCACAAGAGGCTGGTCACACTGGTCACGGATCAGAAATTCTAGAAATAGAAAGAGAACTACGTTATGCCGGTATTATTTTGTAATGGCTCGTCAAGAGAAGATCTCACCTGTAAAGGTAAACATCGCACATGAGTTACATAAACCAGCACGTCGCACCTACTGTCGCAGACGCGTTATTACACGAGGAAAAGATGATCTCTGGCAAGCAGACTTAGTAGAAATGATTCCATATGCCTCTAGTAATAAGGGGTATAAGTATCTACTTACTGTTATCGATGTGTACTCAAAGTTTGCTTTTGCACAACCCGTGCGTTCTAAAACAGCAGCTCAAGTTAAAGAAGCATTTAAACATATTGTTGAAGAATCAAAACGCTGCCCAAGGCTTCTTCAAACTGATCAAGGTAAAGAGTTTTACAACAAGGATTTTTCTTCTTACCTCAAGTTACTTGGCATTCAACACTACTCTACGTTCAGCAATCTCAAGGCAAGTGTTGTAGAACGCTTTAATCGTACACTCAAAACAATGATGTGGCGAGAATTTACAGCTCAAGGTTCATATCGTTGGATTGATCTGCTACCTAGACTTTTATCTACCTACAACGATACACCTCATCGCACTATCGGAACAAAGCCACGTCTTGTTACAAAGAATACACCTCGACTAGATGCTATTCATCTTGTAATTAAATCAGCTGATCCACGTCGCCATCGCTTTAAAGAAGGTGATTTCGTTCGCATCAGCAAACACAAGTCTATCTTTGCAAAAGGATACACACCTAACTGGAGCACTGAAATTTTTCAAATCAGAAGTGTTAAGCTTACTAATCCAGTTACGTATTTACTTCGCGATCTCAGAGGACAGCCTATTGAAGGAGGATTCTACATCGAAGAACTGCAGAAAACAAAATATCCTGATCACTATTTAGTTGAACGTGTTATTCGACGTCGTGGCAATAAACTGTATGTTAAATGGCTTGGTTTTAATAACAGCTTTAATTCATGGATTAATAAAGAGGATGTACTTTAAATCTTATGTGTGTTTTCTTTTAATCCTCTACGTTTCCTTTCTTCTAAGTCACTAGGACATGCTGTAGGATTAAACAACACCTGTAATATGTTTTGACAATTCATATTTATTTTAGAATATATACATTTTTATCCTTTGTTTATTTTACGGTCTTTGTCACTCAGTTTTCGTTTTATTGCACCAACAACGACAAGTGCTGCTATATTCTCCTGAGCAGCTAAAGCACTAGGTAATAAAACACACACACACACAGTATAACTTTACGAAGCAGATTTTAACAGCTACACGACATACTCTATGCAGGCAGCATGTAACTACGTGTCAGGCGAACGTGTTCTAGGGCCGCAGAGGAGATGAAGCACGAAGAAAAGATCAATCACTCTATTGATGAGTCCACGCCCAACATGCTTCCTCATCTTTCTCCCAGCACGTTTCTTCACCTTTTCCTTGTTTACTCTCTCCACAGCCATGATAAGTGTTTATAAGCGAAGACAACTCATTAGTTTTAGGTCCGTGATACAGTTTAATTAGTTGACATGTACGGCACTGTCTCACAGAAGGTCTTCTAGCTAAACGCACGTGTTCATGATGTAAACTACACGTTTGAAGCTCTGACAAAACAGGATCTTGAGTCCACTCACGAGGCACCTTTTTCCAAATCTTCTTTACAGCATTCGCAGCTACATTAACCAAAAATGCCTTTGGTAATGCATTTAACTCTTCTTCAGTAAAAGTGTTTAGTTTCTTTTTGCATGCATAAAACTTTACGATCGCCTTTTCAACTGCGTTACACTTAGTATCTGTTAGAAATGACATGATGTCTTTACTCTACAAATGTTTCTTTTACACTAAGGTTATTTCGACACTGCACTTTACATATGTTGTTCACTTCCGGCATGCACTGCGACACAACCAATCAAAGAGCATGCATACATGTTGTAATGACTGTTTACTTGTTTCTCTGCTATGCTCTTTCGGAAGAGTTTTAAATGATGGGCACCCCAATTCATGCATGTCGATAACTTCACATGATGATGGTAGAAACTCACGCAACCATTCTTTCTTTTCACAGCCCTTTAAAAGAACAAGATCTGCTCTTGACAAATGTGCATTCATCATTAAAGGTAGAAAACGATAAGGTATTCCTTTTTTCTCCCCACTTCAAACCTAAATTGTTTTCAATCCACTGAGTCTGCTTTTTATCTTCATCTGTTTGCAAACAGTAAGGGAACGGTGGACTAAATACTAAACTAACAAGTTTTGGTGCCCACAACACACTGCAATCTAACACAGCCACCTCTTTAAACACAAATTTGTTTCCGTTTACTTTAAAGCCTTGCACATCAACTATTAATGTTTTCGTCATGTTTGCACTCCACACTCTATCACTGTTTCTCGAAGACTAAAGCTTTTAGTCAACGAACGGGTTTAAACATGCATGATGACGTCATCACTGCAGCATGTGCTTACTCTAGCTTTCCCGATGCGTGATTAAACTTGTTCGAATTTACCGCCACCACATAGAGTGCAGCAGCGAGGTAAGCGATGTAAGATGGCGGTAGCTAAAGATGTCAGCACGGTGCTCTGTTGATTAAAGATGGCTGCTTGTCAAAAAGATTTTTTCAAATTATCCGCCACCACATAGAGTGCAGCACTGAGGTTTGCGATGCAAGATGGCGGGTGACAGTTTGTCAAATAGATTTTTTGTTTCAAAGGTAAGTAGCTAAAGAGGGCAGCACTAAGGTTAGCAATGCAAGATGGTGGATGACAGCTGTGACGTAAATTATTACCCGCAAGATAGCACCACGATGCTCTTTTCATTAAAGATGGCAGCTTGTTAAATATAATTTTTCAAATTAACCGCCTCAAAGGTAAGTAGCTAAAGAGGGCAGCACTGTTCTCTCTGGATTAAAGATGGCAGCTTGTTAAATATAATTTTTCAAATTAACCGCCTCAAAGGTAAGTAGCTAAAGAGGGCAGCACTGTTCTCTCTGGATTAAAGATGGCAGCTTGTCGAAAAGAATTTTTCAAATTAACCGCCTCAAAGGTAAGTAGCTAAAGAGGGCAGCACTGTTCTCTCTGGATTAAAGATGGCTGCTTGTCGAAAAGAATTTTTTCAAATTATCCGCCACCACAAAGAGGGCAGCACGGTGCTCTCTTGATTAAAGATGGTGGATGACAGCTGAAGAGCGAGCAGAATTTGTTTCCAAATAAGAGCACGTGGAATTTGCCGCCACCACATAGAGTGCAGCACTGTTCTCTCTAGATTAAAGATGGTGGATGACAGAAAAGCGCATAGGTTTGTAAAGCACGTGGAATTTGCCGCCACCACATAGAGTGCAGCACTGTTCTCTCTAGATTAAAGATGGCGGATGACAGCTGTCAGAAAAGCACATGGGCTTGTAAAGCACGTGGAATTTGCCGCCACCACATAGAGTGCAGCACTGTTCTCTCTGGATTAAAGATGGCGGATGACAGCTGTCAGAAAAGCACATGGAATTTACCGCCACCACATAGAGTGCAGCACTGTTCTCTCTGGATTAAAGATGGCGGATGACAGCTGACGAAATTGCCCGCATGATAGCAGCACAGTGCTCTATTGATTAAAGATGGCGGATGACAGCTGTCAAAAATGCACGTGGCTTTGTTTCCCAACAAGAGCACATAGAATTTTTCAAATTGCCGCCACCACATTTCAAAGGTATCTAGCTAAAGAGTACAGCACTGTGCTCTGTTAATTAAAGATGGCGGATGACGGCTGTCAAAAAAGCGCGTGAGTTTGTTTCCAAACAAGAGCATGTAGAATTTTTCAATTTGCCGCCACCACATAGAGGGCAGCACGGTGCTCTCTTGATTAAAGATGACTGCTGTCATGTGGAATTGCCTGCCACCACATTTCAAAGGTAACTAGCTAAAGAGTGTAGCACGGCGCTCAAAGATGGCTGCTGTCAAAAAGCATTTTTCAAATTATCCGCCACCACATTTCAAAGGTAAGTAGCTAAAGAGGGCAGCACTGTGCTCTATGGATTAAAGATGGCGGATGACAGCTGTCAAAAAAGCACGTGGCTGTCAAAAAGCACGTGGATTTGTTTATCTCGAGCTAGTGAGGTTAAGTTGGTAGCACTAAGGTTTAGGCCCGCCAAGATGGCAGCACTGCCGATGACAGGTGACGAATTTTACATCTAAAGAGGGCAGCACAGCGCTCTGTAGTTTAAAGATGGCGGATGACAGCTGTCAAAAAGCACGTGGCTGTCAAAAAGCACGCGGCTTTGTTTATCTCGAGCTAGTTAGGTTAAGTTGGTACCACCGAGGTTTATTCCCGTCAAGATGGCAGTACTGAGGTTAGCGATGCGTTGTTGTCGATGACAGCTGTCAAAAAGCACGTGGCTTTGTTAACAAATCTGTCAAAAAGCACGTGGCTGTCAAAAAACACGTGGCTTTGTTTACCTCGCGCTAGTGAGGTTAAGTTGGCACTACTGAGGTTTAGGCCCATCAAGATGGCAGTACTGAGGTTAGCGATGCGTTGTTGTCTGTCAAAAAGCACGTGGCTGTCAAAAACACGTGGGTTTGTTTACCTCATGCTAGTTAGGTTAAGTTGGCACTAGTGAGGTTTAGGCCCGTCAAGATGGCAGCAGTGAGGTTAGCGATGCGTTGTTGTCGATGACAGCTGTCAAAAAGCACGTGGCTTTGTTTACAAATTCAAATCTCCCGCCAAAATTCACATTTCCCGCCAAAATTCAAATTTCCCGCCAGAATTCAAATTTCCCGCTAGAATTCAAATTTCCCGCGCCGCGGGCGGAGGAGGAGGCGGCAGAACCACCCAATTATACTACTACAGATTTGTAATAGTAGTCGTAGTTATAGAAAATTGGAAGGATTTCCTGTTTTTCGTTTTATGTTGTGGACTTGTATTTTTACGAATTTAACGACGTAACTGTTTCATAACCTGAAAGTTGGTTTAGTAGGAACATTTTCAAGTGATTTATCACTTTTCTTTAACTTTAGTGTTTGGCATTTCTTCTAAATGCATAATGAATTAACGTTTTCCTGCATTTTGTAGCTTTGTTACTTCAGAATGATGTAACGTATGATCCCTTCGGATCAAGTGTTTTTGGTTCTTTCTGAACATCTGTTTGGGGTGATGCATGTTTCAGCATGGGGATTCCTCTGAAACTTAAGGGTGTCATGATATGACAATACATGGTGGAATTTTACTTTTTATTGTGATAATTGATGTTAACTTGTAATGAACACCATGCTTTCAAGTAGTATTTCGCAACCTACCGAAAGCAACTGATAGTAGATTTGGTTCGATTAAGGATCCATTCGGGGGATGTTCCAATATCCGATAGGGTAGTCGACTGGTGGATAACCTTAATTAAATGAAAATATGGAATTCTACTTGCTGAAGGTCAGATTTTCCACGGATAGGGTGTATTAACTATCAGTTATCGTTTGGATCAATTGTGAACTATTTTCAGGTTTCATTCTCGGTTTCTGGTTTTTTGCTGTCCGCGAATTTTACATTGAGTTTATTCTTTGGAAGACAATTATAAACGGTCTCAAATTATAACATTTACCACTCACGCTATGCATTGTGACTGCGTTAAAAGTCCGGCTCTATAAGTAAGTGGTTAGCGTGCTGGCCTTTGGTCACAGGGGTCCTGGGTTCGATTCCCAGCAGGGTCGGGAATTTTAACCAGCATTGGTTAATTTCGCTGGCACAGCGGCTGGGTGTATGTGTTGTCTTCATCATCATTTCATACTCATCACTACGCGCAGGCCACTTGCGGGAGTCAAATCACAAAGACCTGCACCTGGCGAGCCGAACATGTACACGGACACTCCCGACACTAAAAGCCACACGCCATTTCATTTCATTTCACTGCGTTAAAACATATTGATCGTCGCCATAAAACCTATCTGTGTCGGAGCGACGTAAAGCCCCTAGCAAAAAAAAAAAAACATATTGAAAGAATTTAAGTGTCTTTTCCTGCCTATTTAATAAACAAATTATCGTGATTTGCATTGAATAAATATTTTAGTAAGCACATTTTTGCTCCTCATTTAAAATAGTTATCCTCTACTCTGACCCCTATCGTTTGGTCGTTGAAGTGACAGAAAAAAATCTCGCAACGGCCCCAAGATCCCAGAGTACGATATTGCTCTACCGAAGCAGCCGAGGCAGACGACCAACGTTTGAACGGTAAGTTCAAGGATTCAGATTTTCAAAAGGCTCAGGAATTTCCCCAAGGTATTTCTCGTATTCGTGAGAATTTGCTGGATTAGTTTTTTCTATTTGCTTTACGTCGCACCGACGCAGATAGGTCTTATGGCGGCGATGGGATAGGAAAGGCAGAGGAGTGGGAAGGAAAAGGCCATGGCCTTAATTATGGTACAGCCCCAGCATTTGCCTGGTGTGAAAATAGAAAACCACGGAAAACCATCTTCAAGGCTGCCGACAGTGGGGCTCGAACCCACTGTCTACCGGATGCAAGCTCACGGTTGCGCGACTCTAACCGCACGGCCAACTCGCCCGGTCGATTAGTTCTCTGGTCTTTCTGTCTATTCTGAGTTCTTCTAGAGTATCGAAACCGGTCTATCTGTCAACAGAATCATACGCCTTTTTAACGTCCACATAAGTGACGATCGTGCTGGTAGCTCGACGGATCCTTAATATCGCTTTCAAGTTCCATATTTGTTCAGCATATGATCGAACATTCGTGAAACCCGCTTGGTACTCGCCGATCAGGTGATCGGTCTGTTTTTCTAAACGGTTTAATAGAGCTTTAGAAATAATTTTGTATGCGATCGGTTGAAGGGATATGCCTCTGTAGTTGTTTGGATCCGCCTTGTCACCTTTTTTGTGCAATGGGTGTATTAATGCGTACTTCCAATCCTGCAGGATCATTTCTGTTTCCCAGATTTCTAATAGGATTGCATGAATTTTGCTTACGAGGTCATCTTCTAGTGTCCACATCTCTGCGGTGATGCTATCATCTCCTGGGACTTTATTATTTTTTAGCGACCGGATGGTTTCTGCAGTTTCCTGTATTGTAGGGGGTTGTGAATCAGGGTTCGGCATGGGCTTTTCGAATTTTCCTCTTGGAGGATCGCAGTTGTGGAGGTCTTGTAAGTAGTCAGCTAGAATTGTGCAGTTCTCCTTGGTGTTCGTTTCTAATGTTCCATCTGCTCGGTGGAAACATAAAGACGGTGGTTGATAACTCGACAAATTTTCACGGAACGTCTAATAGAAATTCCTAGTGTTGTTTTTTGAGGAATTCTTGCTCGATTTCGACGAGTCTGTTTTTTTCATACGCTCTTTCTTCCGGTGGATTATTTTTGAGGTAATTTTCTGCACTTTTGTTTTGATTATTATTATTATTATTATTATTATTATTATTATTATTATTATTATTATTATTATTATTATTATTATTATTATTATTTAGGTGATATTCTAACCAGCGAGGGGTCCAGTTCACCGGCATATCCGGACAAGACTTCTGTCTTAATTAAGGCATGTTCGTTAGTCAGAGAGTTGTACATAGGTTCTCCCCCTTGACAATGACCGTAGCTCTGACAATGGTACTCTTTTTCTCTCCACTCCCGTACGTTGATGCCGGCAGTCTTTTGAAACAAGGACTTTCACTGTATCCTTACACTCTACAGCAGCCCTGTCCAACGCGGCGCCCGAGGTGCCCTTTTATGGCGCCCTTCGCAATTAATTTCCAAATTTAATTTTACTTAATATTTGAAAACAATACTTTTGCATTTCAATAAATATTCTTACTTTTCTCTTAAAAATACCGCCCTTAAAATCAGGAAATTTGTTATATCCGTACCTCCGAATACACAAAGAGCTTTGAGTAAGCCATAAATGTGATCTAGGCCTAATTGACTCGTGTCCGCAATTAGTGAAGAGATAGAAGAAATGTTCAGAAAGAGCTATTCGCAATGTAAGTAGTTGCGACAAAGGGAAATCCTCCACAAAACTCTAGCTAGCGCCAGGTACAAGGCCCTCTCTACTCACGGAGCCAAATATAGCCGCATATTTATTCTGCCAAACAGAACCGCTTCCTTGTGATTCTCTTGATTGCAATGCCATAAACTACCTACCATGACAGAGTTTCACCAGGATGACAATGGGACACCCAATTTGCCCACAAAATAACGTTAATCCCAACAAAGCTGTGCTGTAAACAATGAACAAAAGATTTATGAAAGTCTTGCAATTGGAATGTTCCCAATTCCTAGATTTCAGGCGAACATTCAGTCTTACTTGTGAGCTTATGCAGGGCTTATGGAATACGTTTTGAGTGTTTTTTGTTGTGATAAGTTGTACATTCAACATGTTTCTTGTGCTTTTTTCATTATTATTTAAACTTTAAATTATTCAGTTTATAATCAGTTATATTTCATTAAAAATAACTCTTCTTAACATGGCTAAAAGGCAAAGAAATTATAACTTTAACAGTGAATGGGAGGAGCAGTATTGCTTTATTGAAAACAAAGAAAAGTCTGTGTGTTTATTGTGTAATGCTAGCGTGTCTTTTCCTAAAAGAAGTAATGTACAGCGACATTTTTTGACTAATCACAAAAAATTTAACAGTGAATTTCTTGTTAATTCTGAACTAAGAAAATACAAAGTGAAAGACCTAAAATCTAAATTATTATTGCAACAATGTGCGTATAAGAAGCCAGTTCAGCAAACGCGTAACGTGACAATAGCTTCTTACAAAGTTGTTTACGTCCTAACTAAAAGGAAAAAACCTTTCAGTGATGGGGAAGTAGTGAAAGAAGCTATGCTAAATGCCGCTGAATCTCTGTTCGAATCTCACAAAGAAAAATCTGAATTGATATCTTCAATCAAGGACTTCAGTTGTCTCACCAAACTGTTGCTAGGCGGGTTGAACAAATTTCTAATAATATGGAATCTCAATTACATCAGGATTGAAATCGTGTGAACATTTTTCACTCCAGTTTGATGAAAGAGCTGATATGTCTGACACTGCTGAGTTGTGTGTATTTGCTAGAATGGTTTTTAATGATTTTACAGTAAAGGAAGAATTTGTCAACCTATTGCCACTTCATGGACGTACTAAGGGAGAAGACATTTAATGCTTTCTTTAAATTCACCAAAGAGAGTAAGTTACCACTGTCAAAGCTTTTCACTATAACGACAGATGGGGCACCGTCTATGACTGGTGGAAATAATGTATTTCTTTCTCTTTGCGCTAAGGATGAATCATTTCCAAAATTTCTTTCTTCTCATTGTATTATTCACCAAGAATCTTTATGCGCAAAGGTTTTAAAGTTCGATCATGTCATGAAAATTGTGACTCATGTCGTGAATTACATAAGATCGTCATCTACTCGTCATCGATTGTTCAGAAATATTTTAAGTATGTCAGATTCGGAGTATGGAGACGTCATCCTTCATGCAGCCGTAAGGTGGCTTAGTAGGGGGAAAACACTCGGACGGTTTTGCTGCCTGTTGGGTGAGATTCGAGACTTCATGAAATCATCTCCTGGGAAATATTATCACGAACTTGATTATATATCTTGGCTAATCGAATTAGCATTCTTGGCAGACATCACCTCAAAATTAAATGAGTTAAATCTCGAATTACATAGAAAAGATCATAAATTTCAGGTATGATAAGTATTGTCAATGCATTTCAAAATAAACTTAAGGTATGGAGTGTCCATTTAAATAGAAATTCCCTTTCACATTTTCCAAATTTGAAATCTATGGCAGATACAGTAAATGGCGGCCAGCGTGATTTTTCATCTCTTGCTAAACATCTTGAAACTCTTGGGTCCGAATTTGGTAGCAGATTTAGCCAGGATTCAATGCTTGAACCAGTGATCATGTTTGTCAATAATCCCTTCGCTTCTGTTGACGTTTGTGAGCTTGGAGGGAGGGTGTGTGAAATATTCAAAAATTATAGTCCTGAAGAATTAGAAATAGAAATTTTAAGCCTTCAGGCAGACTTTTCTTTGAAAGCCTCCTACGCAACATGTGGCAATTTCTGGAATCCGGTGGACGGTAAAAAGTATCCCATTACCCGAAGTGTTGCTCTGAAGATGCAATCTTGTTTTGGTTCAACCTATCTTTGTGAAGTCGCGTTTTCGACTATGAACATAATAAAAAACAAATACCGATCCTGCCTGACAGACTCACACCTGGATGACGCGTTAAGGGCAGCCTGTTCCAGTTACACACCAGACTTTCCTCAACTTGCAGCGAGCATGCAGTGCCAGATTTCACATTAATTATGTGAGCAAACATATTTTCATAAAAATTTTAATTCTAGATTTATTATTATTATTATTATTATTATTATTATTATTATTATTATTATTATTATTATTATTATTATTATATAGTCGTTGTAGTACCGATAACAGTAGTCGAATTAGTGGAATTGTACCTGGCGCCCGCATACCCTTAGTTATCATGTGAATGTGCTCGCGTAGAAACGAACGTTGGACAGCCCTGCTCTACAGTGTTGTCATTTGGAAAAGCCTATGCTTGCCCGCATACTTCGACGGAATTCAGGCAATATTAATGAAAATGGTGTCCATTTGACAGATGTTGTTGAATATTGTCTGTCTCCCTCCATGCCAAATAACATGTTTCACCTCCATGGCTGTAATCTCCGTCGTCATGACCGCACCAAAAATGGGGAGGAGGTCTTGTTCTTAACTGTAGATGTGATTTGAACGCAGTGGCGGTCGATGACAGCTTGAGTAAATGGTGCCATAATCTCAAAATGCAAAATGCAAAATACTTACAATGTGCTCTATGACGTTAAAAGAGCCTACGTTAAGTAAACACCACAACACAGAACCCAATATCCAATTTCAATAACTGGCTTAAATGCAATAAACTGTAAATAATAATAATAATAATAATAATAATAATAATAATAATAATAATAATTGAGGTCATCCAAGACATCCGGTATTTGACCTCCTTCTCCTGCCCTTTTTTCCACAAAGGACTCTGTCACTTTTTGGTTTAAAATTAAGAATCTAGCCAATAAACAATTTTTCACGGGAAATCATGGCTTGATCGTTTCATTTTCTTGAACCATTGTGTTTCTTAGAAATTTCTTTATTCGTTTTAAGGTTGCCTGATCACTCATATTTGCTCTTTTTTGTTGCTAGTGGCTTAACGTCGCACTTCCATAGCGAAGGCTTTCGGCGGCGCAAGGATTGGAAAGGACTGGGACTCAGAATGTAGCGGCCATTGCGTTCATTAAAGTACATCCCCACTATTTGCCTGGTGTGGAAATAAGAAACCACGGTAACCATCTTCAGGGCTGGTGACGGTGAGATTCGATCCCACAATCTCCCGAATGCTAAGCTGGGAGCAGTGATGTGAATAGCGGGAGCTGAAAGTCAAGTAAAGATGACATACAATTGTTAGCGTTAAACTGTAGATGTAATGTAAAACAAGGGAATAGAATTAAGTAAATAGACATAGGCTATATTTACTAGATATTGTAATAGATGGTGAATCATGGCTGAGGAGTGATATTGCGGATGCGAAAATATTCTCACGGAACTGCAATGTTTATCATAGAGATAGGATGGAAACAGGAGGAAGGGGGGTATTCATAATGATGAAAGAAGAATTTTTATGCTATGAAAATTTCAAGGATGGGAAACATGAAATTCTAGGTGTAAGGCTCATATCTAAAGATAATAGGCAACTCGATGTAGGCCTATTTCGTGTTTACAGACCTGGCAAGTGTGGAGCTGACGCTGATGTTGAATTATTTGATAAGATAATCAACTAGGTAGGGAACGACACTGAATGAAGCTTTATTGTAGCGGTGATCTCAATGTACTAATGTCAATTGAGAAAGTATTCCAAATGACAGAACGCACGGCCAACGACTGGCAATTAAATTAATCTGCGAATAGCAGATGAATGAGGAAGCGATGAGACCAACTAGAGGGTAACATTTTCTAGACGCGGTACTAATAAAATCAGATAGGCTCTATAGAGAAACCGGAGTGATAGATGGTATAAGTGATCACGAAGCTGTGTTTGATGCAGTTAAAAATCAATGTGATAGAAAGTAAGGTTGTAAAAGTAGGACTATTACGCAATACCATATGGCTGGGGGAGATTTTTAAAAGTAATTATGACCAGTGAAAAACTGTAATAAGTTTATATATAAGCGTATGGAAAGGGTTAAACGCTTTTGTTGAGGAGTGTGAAAACAGGTATGTGCTACTAAAAGTGGTAAGGAATGTTAAAAAACCTATATTATAACAGAGGAAGGGAGATTAAAAAGAAGGTACAGTTAGGAAAGGGAGTTACGAACGTTTGTGGAAATAAGGAGAAATTGAAGAAACCTACTAGGAAGACGAATTTAGCAAAAATGTTCTCTATGAATAAATAGTTGACAGTCATATGAATTTTAGGAGATAATGGAAAGATATAGAGGCCCTATAGATACTTTAAGGCAGAAACAGATTCCAGGAATCGTTAACGAACAAGGTGAATGTATATGTGAGGATTTACAGAAGTCTTCAGTCCGCACTATGTTAAGATATTTGGGTATAAAGTAAACGCCCGGGTTTTTTCAACCTGCTTTACGTCTCACCGACACAGGTTTTATGGCGACGATGGGATAGGAAAATGCTAAGTGTGGGAAGGAAGCGACCGTGGCGTTAGTTAAGGTGCAGACCCAGAATTTGCCTGGCATGAAAATGGGAAAAAACGGAAAACCATCACCAGGGCTGCCTACAGTGGGGCGCGAACCCAATATCTCCCGAATGCAAGCTGATAGCTACGTGACCCAAACCGCACAGCCACTTGCTCAGTAATGTCCAGGTTGAGAAGGTGACTAATTCTAGTGAGATACTAAAATTTATCTGTGATAATACAGATATTTACAAAAAGATACGAAGTCTTAAAGCTAGAATAGCAGCTGGGATTGATCAGATTTCTGAGGATATAGTGAACGCAGTGGGTTGGGATACAATGCGATATCTGAAATATTTATTTGACTACTGTTTGTATGAAAGAGCTATACGAAATTATTGGAGAGTTGAAATTAGCCCACGTGTACAAAATAAAGGGTGATAACCTTAAAGGCCATTCATCTTGACATGTGTGGCTTGTATTCTCTGTGAAAAGTTTAATTTTTTTATATTAGACATGTTTGCGAAATTATTAACTGTTTTGCAGAAGGCACTTCGGGTTTTGGAAAGATTATTCCTCTGTGGCTTAACTTATAGGATTCCAGCAAGACATAGCAGAAAATAATATGGACTGTATTGCTATTGACTTATCCAAGGTTTTTGTGTAGGGTAGATCGTGGGAGACTACCGATGGAAATTAGGTAATTGGACTAGGAAAATAGTGGTTGAATGGGTGGCTAAATTCGTAGAAAGCAGAACTCACAGAATTACAGTAGGTGAGGCATTATCTGATCCTGTAAACATTAAAGGGTGGAGTTCCGCACAGCATTGTATGGGATCTTTATGCTTCCTCGTACATATGAGTAAGGGACTGCAAATGATGTTGTACTCTATGGAATAATAAATAAGTTGCATGTTTGTGAGAGGTTTCAAAAGACCTCGGTAAAGTTGTGAGATGGCAGCAGACAATGCTATGACGATAAACGGGATGAAATGTCAGGTTGTAAGTTTTACTAAGAGGAGAAGTCCCCTCAGTTTTAATTACTGTCTTGATGGGGTGAAAGTACTTCGCACGGATCACTGTTAAGTGCTGTTCGGCTCCATCGCTAAATGGTTACCGTACTGACCTTTGGTCACAGGGGCTCCGAGTTCGATTCCCGGCAGGGTCGCGAATTTTAACCATAATTGGTTAATTCCTCTGGCACGGGGACTGGATGTATGTGTCGTCTTCATTATCATTTCATCTTCATCACGACGCGCAGGTCGCCTACGGGAGTCAAATCAAATGACCTGCACCTGGTGAGCCGAAGTCCTCGGACACCTCCCGGCACTAAAAGCCATACGCCATTTCATTTACTGTAAAGTGCTTAGGTGATAATATAAAGAAAGGTCTTCATTAGGGTAATCACATTAATGAGATCGTAAATAAATCTTACAGATCTCTTCACATCTATAATTATGAGGGGCTTTAGGGGTTGTAGTAAGGATGTAAAAGAGTGAGTGAGTGAGTTTGGTTCCAGTGTATACTACCTACACAATGAAAAATGAAATGTCGTATGGCTTTTAGTGCCGGGATATCCCAGGACGGGTTCGGCTCGCCAGGTGCAGGTCTTTCTATTTGACGCCCATAGGTGACCTTGCGCGTCGTGATGAGGATGAAATGATGATGAAGACAATACATACACAAAGCCCATGTGCCATTGGAATTAACCAATTAAGGTTAAAATCCCCGACCCGGCCGGGAATCGAACCCGGGTCCCTCCGAACCGAAGGCCAGTACGCTGACCGTTCAGCCAACGAGTCGGACTACCTACACCATGATTACTTGATAAAGGAACTGGAAAAGATCCAAAGGAAAGCAGCACCACCTTTTCTGCGTGCTTTCCGACAAGATAGTAGGGTTATGAAAATGATGCAAACTTTGGAATGGAAAGACTTGGGAGTAAGTTCGAAACCTACCGTCGGCAGCTCTGAAGACGGATTCCGTGGTTTTCCGTTTTCACACCAGGAAACTGTTCCCTAATTTAGGCCACTAAGGTCACTTCCTTCCCAATCGTAGCCCTTTTCCATCCTTGCGAAGCCGGAACCTTTCGATGTGTTAGTGCGACGTTAAACCACTAACAAATAATAAAAACTTCGGAGTAAAGAGAAGAGTTACTCGGTTAAGTCGGTTGTTCCCAGCTGTCAGTGGAGAGATGGCGTGACGAATAAGCTTGAGTGGTGAAATTGAAGGATGGAAATATCATATTTCTAACACCCACCCCTGCGACCAGCCCTGTCAGATCTTCTTACGGCTACGTGTCTACATAGATGGACCGTTCATTGTGCGAGGACATAGTATTATCCCAAATCCATTAAGAAGAAGTTCTAAAATAATAAATTAGAACCAATATTAACGTTGTAGTTCAAGAAATATGTGTTGTAGGGAGAAGACTTCCCATCAGCTTACATACTGTGATTGTGTTCAGTATTGCACGAATAAACGGTAGACTGCATTAAGAAGAGAGTACGCAAAAGTAAAGAAAGCCTGCCTAATGTTTGGTGGAACTCGATTTTTAAGTCAACTGTAACACGAGGCACAATTATATGTAGCTGCTTCTGGTAAATTTGAACGAGTCTTGGGACTAGTGGGCTGTCACATACCTCCTTACTTTCCTTACATCTTGAGACCGAGGATTTGTTCAGCGACATTTTGAGAATGGAGTGTGATAGAACCAAAAATACGTACGTTGGGGTGCATGAGGAATAAAAGAGTGTGTTGCTATCACACACTCCAGAGACTGCCATATTTTTGAGGTGAATGACCCCGCCTGTAAGGTAGAGAACACATTATTTGGTGGAGAGCGGGGGAGAGAAAGTTGCGAGCCACAGCAGATTGTAAAATCCCCTTTTCCCGTTGCTTTTAGCTGCTGTCACATGAAATCTGTTCTTAGACTCCACCCCTACCTGCCTGGGCACATCGTTACCGCACCTTTAAACTTTCCTCTTTCTTAGAATAGAAAAAAAAAAGACTACATTTCCAACTTTCTCTTGCACCCACAAAAAATCCTCGGGCTACACAATGGAGGTATACGGCCCCTTTAATGATGAAACGAGGTCCGCTAACAATGTTGACAGAATATAATTATTAGAGGAGGCAGGTACCAGGAGCAGCCGTCCTCCTCCAACCCTCTGGAGATCATACTTCTCCGAGTACAGCAACGGGAAGATGCTCTGTTCCTGTAGACGTACATTCTCTGTTCCATTGACACAGCAGTCCTCAACCAAGTACCATGTACAGTAATACAGTGGTCCCCAAACAACTGAAAACCGGGCGAGTGGGCCGTGCGGTTAGAGGCGCGCGGCTGTGAACTTGCATCCGGGAGATAGTGGTTCGAATCCCACTGTCGGCAGCCCTGAAGATGGTTTTCCGTGGTTTCCCATGTTCACACCAGGCAAATGCTGGGGCTGTACCTTAATTAAGGCCACGGCCGCTTCCTTCCAACTCCTAGGCCTTTTCTATCTCATCGCCACCATAAAACCTATCGATGTCCGTGCCACGTAAATCCACTAGCAAAAAAAAAAACTAAGCATATTCTGTTCTTTCTAACATAGCGGTCATCAAACAACGAGGAATTCCTTCCTAATGTAGTGGTCCTCAAACACGTAGGAGGTACCCTGTACACGCTAATATAGTGTTCCTCAAATAACGAGGAATTACTCCCTAATATAGTGGTCCTCAAACACGTAGGAGGTGCCCTGTACTCTCTAATATAGTTTTCCTCAAATAACGAGGAGTTACTCCCTAATATAGTGGTCCTCAAACACGTAGGAGGTACCCTGTACTCTCTAACATAGTGTTCCTCAAATAACGAGGAGTTACTCCCTAATATAGTGGTCCTCAAACACGTAGGAGGTACTCTGTACTCTCTAATATAGTGTTCCTTAAATAACGAAGAGTTACTCCCTAATATAGTGCTCCTCAAACACGTATGGGATGCTCTGTACTCTCTAATACATTGGTCCTCAAATACGTAGGAGATACTCTGTACTCTCTAGTACAGTGGTCCTTAATATAGTGGTCCTCAAACACGTAGGAGATACTCTCCAACACAGTGATCTTCAAACAGCATCGTAATGTACCTTTAACCCTACTATATACGGGTAGGCCTATTTTCTTGTTTGTAATATATAATAGAACAACGTAACATCTTTGTACTTTTAACAATTTTAGATGTATTTCCGTCGTTCACTTACTTGCAAAGGGAGTCTAAATATAAAATTTCTTTCCTCAGGTTATCCTAGATGTGTATGGCTTCTCCTTAGGCACTCTGGATCATTTTGAATTCAAGCGTGGGGTTTGACGTCGGGTGCCCTTCCGATCGTCATGTATTATTTCATGGGAAAATTCCAACATGGGGTCTACCGGGCGTCTGTACTGGTTATCAGGAGCTCAGCCACTACACTAATCACACCTCCTTTAAAACTTTCTTCAAAACCCCAAGAAGTTCGTAAGTGTAACTTTGTGTCATTTTACTGCTATTAACAGATAAATCAGTATTGGTCGGTAGCCGGTGTATAGCCCGGTATCTAACTTATTAATTACCACTGACCTTTAAAATGGATAGTCCTCCTCTATGGATAAATGGTGGGTGTAGTTCAGAGGTTCCTGGGTTCGATTCCCGTACGGGCCGGGGATTTTAGCCATGTACAGTGTGTTTAATTCCTCTGGCTCGGGATCTAGGTATTTGTGTTCGTCTCACACACAACACTCCACGCTACAACCGCCACAGAAACACGCTATTGTGAATATTTCCCTCCCTGTCGGGTTGGCCGTGCAGCACTTAAACTGGTCCAAATCCAAATGTCCGAGTCAGATCGCCCTCACGACCCCATCGGGGATAGGAAGAATGACGAAAGGATAAGACTGATGTGGATTTGATATTATTTGGAGGGAAAACTCACGAATTTATTCCCACACTAGCTGATATATCCGTGGTTCGCTACGGAATTCTACATTGTATACAGGATTCTCGGTTAGGTAGTATACACGTTGTGAGCAAGATTATATTAAAATTGCATAGCTCTTAACGTTACCCTAGCAACGCGACTGGGAAGTCACCAAACGTCTTTTCTCATATGAAGACTGTGTTAAGGAATTTTCATTGTAATGGTAGGCCCGCTTGCCTACCATCGTCACAATCAGGTTGGGGAGTTTTCAATATAATGGCAGACAAGCACTCTCCACCTGCCTTTTTACATCCTCAGAAAGACTGTCTTAAGCTGTTTTCCAAACTGAAATGAACATAGGTCATAACAACGACGTCAGTAGGAATGGCGCGACTAAAAGCAATGCTTTCATATGAAATACTCGATCAAATGAAAAACCACACGTTTTCTCACTTTAAACGAGCAGTACTACGCTGCCGATCTAACAGTGCAATGTTCCCAAGCTGGAATGACCAAGCCACAGACAGCCGTGACCCATGAACACTCTTCGTATTTTTTCTCCGGGGATGGGGGGGGGGGGGTTGAATAGTGGAGAGTCCCAGGGCAAAACTATACCCTTTTATTCTAATCCGTTTCCTAGTAGTGCCCGATTAGTCGGGAAATCTCAATTCACTACACTGGCGGCGGAAAAAATCTATCTGACTTGAAGGCCAATTTTTCCTCCAAGCCAGAGGAGAAACCCTCTCTTCACTGCTAATTTGGAATAAAGTGAATGTGGAATTTAATAAAAGTGAAGAGGGCTTTTCTTAAGAAACGGCTCTTTCCAGGGTTGCATTTTGAGTTATTTAGTGAATTGTGGCGCTAGAATTTAGAACAGGCCCAAATTGTAATTCTAGACCAGGTCATACTACTACTACTAAATGAGCCTCTACCTTACGCGTGCACACTGCTCATTCAAAACAGCACGTCAGAGTAGGGATCGAATAGATGGAATACCATGATGAACCAGTGTGTTCCGTACCAGCAGTATCAGAAAATGTGTGAACCAGAGGAATGGCATGCTAAAGAAGAAAGTTTTCTAACTCCCCAGCTAATTCCCGCCAATATTCAGGTAGGCTGTTATATTCGGCACGCAGCAGTAATCCCATCTATCGGGGTTGAGTGGCAGCATAAGAGACAAAGAACATCACAAGAAACAATGCTCAACATAAATGATCGGAAATTGTATTTTCTATAACCAATAACATGGAAATTTAAAAAGGAAATTTCGGGCGCCTTGCCCTAAACTACAATTTCGTCCTGGGTGAATAAAATTGTTTATAGCTTAGACTGTAGTTTCTTATTCCCAGACTCTGTATACCGATTTTCATTAAATAATCTTCAGGCGTTTTCTCGTGATTCATGTACAGACAGACAGACAGACAGACAGACAGACAGACAGACAGACAGACAGACAGACAGACAGACAGACAGACAGACATTACGTAAAGGTAAAACGTGCATTTCCTATTTACTGTGGACATGGCCGATACAGAAATACCATTCTTTCCTAATTCTGAGCAATGTACAGACAAAACTCTTATTTTATGTTATATATATTTTATATAGATGAGTGGAGATTTGTTCTTTTGACTGTCATATTCATAAAAGCGAATGAATCGTACTCCTGTGCAATATCAAAGAAATTCTGCAAGATAGTAGTACTACGAGTACTACTAGCGGTAGTATCAGTACTGAGAGGAATATTTTATTATTTAGGTACAGGGGTCCACCTCTGTGGTGTAGTGGTTGGCGTGATTAGCTGCCACCCTCGGAGATCCGGGTTCGATTCCCGGCTCTGCCACAAAATTTGAAAAGTGGTACGAGCGCTGGAACGGGGTCCACTCAGCCTCGGGAGGTCAACTGAGTAGAGGTGGGTTCGATTCCCACCTCAGCCATCCTGGAATTGGTTTTCCGTGGTTTCCCACTTCTCCTCCAGGCAAATGCCGGGATGGTACCTAACTTAAGGCCACGGACGCTTCCTTCCCTCTTCTTTGTCTGTCCCATCCAATCTTCCCATCCCTCCACAAGGCCCCTCTTCAGCATAGCAGGTTAGGTACTGGTCATCCTCCCCAGTTGTATCCCCTAACCCAGAGTCTGAAGCTCCAGGACACTGCCCTTGAGGCGGTAGAGGTGGGATCCCTCGCTGAGTCCTAGGGAAAACCGACTCTGGAGGGAAAACAGATTAAGTAAGTAAGTAAGGTACAGGGTCTAAGATGTAGCCTACATTCTCCATTTGTGTTACCAGCATGTTTACCTTGAAGGTGCGGACGTGTATTGTCAACATCGATTGCTTACCTCTGTATGGATTAAATACTGACTTCAAGTATATCTGACTACTGTAATTAAATGTAGCTATTAAGATGGATTTCACCGAGCTCGCTAGCTGCAGTCGTTTAAGTGCGGCCAATATCTAGTAATCGGAAGATTAGTAGGTTCGAACCCCACTGTCGGCAGCCCTGAAAATGGTTTTCCGTGGTTTCCCATTTTCACACCAGGCAAATGCTGGGGCTGTACCTTAATTAAGGCCACGGCCGCTTCCTTCCCACCCCTAGCCCTTTCCTGTTCCATCGTCGCCGTAAGACCTATCTGTGTCGGTGCGACGTAAACCAAGTAGCAAAAAAAAAAAAAAAAAAAAAAGCATTTTCCGTCGAGGTTTAGATTTTAATTTTTAAATAAAAATAATCTATTCAAATCAAGTGAATACTTAAAAAAAGGAAATTATATTAAAGAATGAATTAGTTCTGACTTGGTTCTAAAAACGGTATAAAAATTAATATATTTTTGAACGAGCTATGAGATAGTTTTTGTAAATTTTCTTCACATTTCTTAAAATAATTTTCTTAAGCCCTCGCGGGCGCAGAATATGCCTTCGCGGGCCACCATTTGGAAACCCCTGCGCTATAATATGAAAAAAAAACCGAAATTATCAAAACGGCCCCAATCCATGTCAAACAGCGCGCTGAAAATCGCGTTAATCAACCCCATGGCACTACAGCCCTGAAGGGCCTTGGCCTACCGAACGACCGCTGCTCAGTCGGAAGGCCTGGAGATTACCAGGTGTCGTGTGGTCAGCACGACGAATCCACTCGGGAGTTATTTTTGGATTTTTTGTTATTTGCTTTACTTCGCACCGACACAGATAGGTCTTATGGCGACGATGGGATAGGAAAGGCCAAGGAATTGGAAGGAAGCGACCGTGGCCTTAATTAAGGTACAACCCCGGCATTTGCCTGGTCTAGAAATCCAAGAATACCGAGCTCCATAGCTGCAGTCGCTTAAGTGCGGCCAGTATCCATTAATCGGGAGATAGTGGGTTCGAGCCGCACTGTCGACAGCCCTGAAGATGGTTTTCCGTGCTTTCCCATTTTCACACCAGGCAAATGTTGGGGCTGTAGCTTAATTAAATCCATTGCCGCTTCCTTCCCACTCTAGCCCTTTCCCATCCCATCGTCACCATAAGACCTATCTGTGTCGGTGCGACGTAAAGCAACTTATAAAAAAAATCGTCCTTCTTCTTCTTCTTCTTCTTCTACTTCTTCCTTCAATACTCCATCTGCTCACTATACCTCCTTTTCCTCACCTCGGACCGTTTTGAGCCTGTTTTATTTCCCTCCTGACCTTGGAATCCTTCCATTTTTTACAATTTCTTACCAAAAATCTCTCTCTCTCCCCCCGTTGCTGCTTCTTCTCTTATATTGTTCCTTTCCAAATCCTTCTTGACTTCATAAATCCAGGTTGCAGTTGACTTATTGTTCCAAAGTTATTTGAAGATCTGTTTTGTTAACCTGTTGTCATCCATTCTGTATAAATGTTAAAAAAATATCAATCGCCTCTTTCGCATTGTTTCTGTTATGTTTTCTATGTTGCGGTATATTTCACCATTACTTCTTGATTTCCAGAGTTTCGCAGTTCTTAACGGACTATTTTCTGTTAATGTTTCTTTCCATTACTTCCAATTTATGCCGTTTGTAATTTAGTACTAGACCTTCACTCGCGTAGAGGCATTCCGGCCTGACTACTGTGCTGTAGTGTTGTAGTTTGAGGATTTTAGATAAACACTATTTATTATTGTTATAATAATTATATTTATTTACAAAATCATACTGTGATTACCAATGCAGGAAATATTAAATTAGGAAATGAATTCTTAAAGGAAGAAGATGGATATTGTTACTTGGTTAGTAAAATAACTAACGATGGCAGAAGTACAGTAAGGAGGACATAAAATGCGGACTAGTACAAGCAAAGAAGGCCTTTCCAAGAAAATAAATTTGCTCACTTTGAACATTGATATAGGAATTAGAAACATGTTTTTGTAGTATTT
Organism: Anabrus simplex; assembly: GCF_040414725.1. Classification (NCBI taxonomy): domain Eukaryota; kingdom Metazoa; phylum Arthropoda; class Insecta; order Orthoptera; family Tettigoniidae; genus Anabrus; species Anabrus simplex. The sequence continues at coordinate 876,193,841 of NC_090266.1, read as the reverse complement.
CGTATGGAGTGTGGAATTGTATGGAGGTAAAATATGTACGATAATTAGCTCAGAAAGAAAGAGAATAGAAGCTTATGAAATGTGGTGCTACAGACGAATGCTGAAGGTGAGTTGGATAGATCGACTTACGAATGAAGAGATACTGAATAGAATTAATAATAATAATAATAATAATAATAATAATAATAATAATAATAATAATAATAATAATAATAATAATGTTATTTGTTTTACGTCCCACTAACTACTCTTTTACGGTTTTCGGAGACGCCGAGGTGCCGGAATTTAGTCCCGCAGGAGTTCTTTTACGTGCCAGTAAATCTACCGACACGAGGCTGACGTATTTGAGCACCTTCAAATACCACCGGACTGAGCCAGGATCGAATCTGCCAAGTTGGGGTCAGAAGACCAGCGCCTTAACCGTCTGAGCCACTCAGCCCGGCGGAATAGAATTAGTGAGAGGAGGTCGACTTGCCTAGATTTTTACCAGAAGAAGAGATAGAATGATTGGACTCATATTAAGACTACCAGGACTTGTGCTGTTGGTTTTTGACGGAAGTGTAGGTGGTAAGAACGGTAGGAGTAGACCAAGGTATGCATGCAAGAAGCAGATTAGAATAGATGTAGGATGCAACAGTTATGTGGAAATGAAAAATTTAGCACAGGATAGGATGGCATGGTGAGTCACATCAAACCAGCCTATGGACTAGTGACTCAAAAACACACTCATTAAGAAAAAATTGTAATAAACCAAAACAATTTGACTTACTTAGCTGCACCCTTCTGAACCAAGAGTTAATGTACAAAGCATTTAATGAATTTTCTACACATTTTCAGCTTCTGAAGTACAGTTGTGGGAGGAACGATGTATTGTTTATATCTACTTTTCTCCTACTTCTCAAGCAAAAATGAGAGGTACAGTATATCATGAATAACTTGAAAATTTGTGTTAATTACATAAATATTAAAACTGAGATTCAAGTTTCTATGCCATTGTTTGGCCATAACATTTTCATATGGCGATATATCCCTATTAATCGCTCTGACTCATCAAAGGCTTTTCTTTATCTTATTTTTCGTTTTGCTATTTATTTTAGGTCGCACGATCACGGACAGGTTTTATGGTCACCATGGGATAGGGAAGGTCTAAGATTATGAAGAAAGTGACCGTGGCCTTATTTTTTTTTGCTAGTTGCTTTACGTCGCACCGACACAGATAGGTCTTATGGCGACGATGGGACAGGGAATGGCTAGGAGTGGGAAGGAAGCGGCCGTGGCCTTAATTAAGGTACAGCCTGGTGTGAAAATGGGAAACCACGGAAAACCATTTTCAGGGCTGCCGATAGTGGGATTCGAACCTACTATCAGTGTTGCCAACTTAGCGGATTTTCCGCTAAATTTGGCGGAATTAGAAGACTGTCGGCGGGGAAATATATCATTTAGTTGACAGCGGATTTTTTTGGCGGAATTCTAGATTTTTTTATAGCGGAATTTAGCGTTTTATCTATTTAATGTTTCTTTTTTAATTTGTACTCCAGTCTGTCTCCGAGCTATTCTGTATTTCTTGTCAGGAGCTAGCAATCACATGAGGAATACATGTTATTTGGATTTGATGTTATAAGATCATGGTGTCGTGACTCACCTTGTCCCGAGATGTTCTGGACGATTTGTTCTCCCGAGCGGCTTGGAGAATCTGTGGGTTGGGTGCCCTGAACCATTAAATGAAGTACTGAGTCCCATTTAATATGATATATATTTGAATTCAACTCTGACTTCCCAACTACCGTACATATTTACAATGTCTATTTACAGCATACTTCAGTGATGTGCCTGCTCCGGAAGCTTTTAGAATACTGACTTCCGACCTGGGTAGAGTCTATGTTGAAAACCTGAGAGTTGCCCTCTAGCTTGTCTCTAAGCCTAAGTCCGCATCTTCCACTACTGTCTGAGAGACTAAGTCTTTCCAATATCACTTCTAACGCGGCTATGTCCTACTCCTCTCTCTCATTCTGAATGTAAGCACCTCCAGTCTTATTACCGACGTTCTTGACCTACGTAGAGCGTTCTCCTGTCCAAGACTAAAGATATCCCTTAAGCCTCTGCAGCTTGTATATATATCCTGGTCTGGCCCTTGCTAACTAGTGAGAGGGGGAACTCCCACCCTAGTACTAGTCTACCCCCAACTGGGATCCCTCTCCAGTAGGTGGTGCTATGGTGGTCAATCTCAGAACCACTTATTCTCTGTCTCACTCAGCCTAACTCATATCTCTCACTGAGTGGAATGTTTTGCCATGAAGTGGAGATTTTCCGATGCTCCATCCTTCCATGAGTCATGTATTCTTTCCTTGTCTCTCCCAATGCTAATTATTCTGAATGCTGGATTTGTGCTTGTAGCTAGCCACTGTTCATTTACTCAACCCTTGGTCAGTTTACATAGATAAGATTACAACTCAATAACAAGTTACTCATAAGCCTTCCGTAGCAGGACTTGAAGAACAAGTAATTTCACATATCCAATTCTAAATGTTTCAAATATAAAGTAGCACATTTTACACAATTAATAACCATAATTCTTCTTGCAAGAAAACTCTTTATCCTTTCGTTTATACATTCCTAGTGGTCTCCTGTACTGGGGATCCACTAGTTCAATTCTAATCTCCTTAACTTAATATATGCTATGGGACTTAATATACCTTGGTTCGATTCCCGGCATCGGTGCCATCACGACACCTCCCTTACCCGGGAAGAAATGGGCGCAACACATTTGCGTCCATTTCGACTATGAGGAACTCACAGCCTCGCTTCTGATGACCTCAACGGTCTCCTGGCTATTGGTGGTGGCGTGCCTCGTTCTCTTATCTCGTGTGAACTTGCCTCGATAACTACTACTTCTCGGGATTCCACAGGTGAACTGAGACGTCTCTCAGTGAGCCTGGGACTTTCCAGTCTCAAAAGCCCCGCAGGTGAGTCAGGACGTCTCCCAACAAGCCTGGGGTGCTGAAATATCACATTAACATTCTCTTCCGAGGTTTTCGCCTTACCTTCCTTATTGATTACAGTTTGTTTGATACAGATACTTGGACAATGCTCCTTCGCATCGTCCATACATTTACTGAAAGAGTATCCTACCTTTCTACAGGAATTACAACAACAACAATTACAACAATAACACCATATGAATAAACCCACTATACTCACCATGGTCCAGACTATGTATCTATATATATTTACATGTTGATACATGGCTTTTTGCCTTATTTCTTCCTCTTTTTGTCTGACCATGTTTTCTACTTCCTCTGTCTTATGGGTAGCCCAACGTAAGTCATCGATGTGATTTAACAAGTTAGTTGTTGCTACTTTATTTAACTCAGGGACCTGATCTAACCTTAATTCACTGTCTATCTGCTCACAGCAATCATACTGTAGTGCTATCATTGGCACTAAATCCTTGTCTTGCGTACTATTTATTTTCCCTACTCCCTGAATTTTACTATTTGGGCCATACAGTGTACACATAGGACTTATTTCTATCGTACCTGTACCCTTAAGCATGATATCACTAGTAGTATCTTTGCACATGCAAGTCACCTTTTTCTCTTCAGGGGACACATATATATATTTATTATTCTCTATGAGAATCCACATCAAGTCTCTAACGGGCAACACGCGTTTGGCACAATTTTCAGGCATTTGATTGACTCCACTAATTAATTTAACAACACAATTATTTTGCGTGTGCACCGTATTAATTGGAAACCTTACCTTACATAATTTCCACATGGAAGTTACCTGTTTGCATTCGTTTAATTGTTCTTCACTCAATTGCGCGAATGTTTGTTTTTCCTTATCCATGATTATATAATTCTTTTCCTCGTTCACATACACGTAATGATTAGGGTTATTTATCACTTGAGTAGGAAAAGGTATCACTTTATACAATAAATAGGTTGTCTTATCTGTTAAGGGTGTTTTCATTACATACACTAAGAAATTTTTACTTAAAAACACTTCTGCTGAAGCTACCCTGTATATAAGGTAGCCATAAGTCGACTTTAATTCAAATGGCAAGGAAATACCTCTTGGAAAATCTCCCTGCGCTTTTCTATAGGCCTTAACGATCTCATCTGGTGTAATTATCTGAGGATGTATTATCCCAGACTGAGCATTCATAATACCTTCCCATACTATACTATAATGATCATGCAACTGCATTAGAAGACCTTCAATTTCAATTAAGTGTCTATTAATAGCTGTCTCCAATTCTGCTTGCCTAATCGCTCCGGCTACTTGGAGTGTTTCATTCTGTAAATACAATCTAATTTCATCTAAATTCTTACTGATTCTAAGTTCATTTGCATTTACCTCGTAGATGGTGCTGTTCATGGTTTGTAGGGTGGACTTAACAACAATCATCTGCTCTTTAGCAATTTTCATAATAGATAGCTGCTCCTTCTCTAGCTCAGAAATCTTTCCCTCGTATCGTTCTGCATCGTCTTCGCTAAGTGTTCCAAATAACGTTTTCGCTATTGATCCTACGGCATTAATTAATCCTCTCCTTCGTCTATTCCCTTCTTCCCTTGCCACGCCTTTTGTGATCCTATTAATAACATCTTTTGATCCCTTTATTCTTTCCAAATGTGTCTGCAGCATATTTACGTCCTGCTGGCAAGTAAAATTTGAAGTAACTTCTAATTGCAAACATAGCAACCTCGTTCGTCTCACATATCTCTGAGCTAGAGCAAATGTTTCTGTCAGCTGATTCAAATTTACATACGTTACTAGGGTCCATTCTGTAGTATATAACTGCACTTCGCCCTGGTCATCGAAATATACACCAGGTGTATTCTCATATGGCGTCACTCTGACGTCTATCACCTCTCCACCTGCCTCGAGATGAGACGACATCATCATCCACAGGGTTACTACGATGTGGAACCAACTCGTTATCTCCGCCATCGTCTTCTGTCAACTGTAAGGTACGACAGGAAATTCGTTACCTAACAATTATATTATTCCCAAACTTAATTTCTATTACTTAACTGACTGTTTACTTCCCGCATTATTAACCTAGCTAATTTCCTTTATTTGTCTACCTCTTTTGCTATCCCACTTAGCTCTCACAGGAACATCCTTAGTCTATTTTTGTGAACCTTTGTTCTCTTTCCCTTTTTGTTCATTTGTAAGGTGCAATTTACACCTGATACGCCTACTATAATGTATGGACCTTCAAAAGGTGGGCTCAATTTCCTGGATTTCCCTCGTCGCAGTGCGTCATTACGTAACAAAACTTTATCTCCTACTTGGAAGGTTACTTCGTTTTGCTTCTTGTCATAGTCCTGCTTCTCTCTTTCTTTTCTCTCTATTAAGGTTCGTCTTGCTGCCTCGTGGTTTCTCCTTAACTGCTGGGTTAGCTCCTCAACCACTGTCTGATACTCGTTATAACCTGACTCAGGTGGTTTTTGCAATACTCCTGGGATCTTTGCCTTCTTACCGAATATCAATTCGTAAGGCGTGAACCCCGTACTTGTGCTCTTGGTCGTGTTGTAGACAAAAGCTGCCGTTGGGAGATACCGGTCCCAATCGTTCTGTTCATTGGCACAAACATAGTGCCTAAGGTACTCCACTAATACCTTATGGGATCTTTCAATGCTCCCATTTGACTGTGGCCTGAACGCTGTGGTGTGAGTTTTCTGTATCCTCAACACCTTACAGAGTGTTTTGAACACCTCGCTCATGAAGTTACTACCCTGATCAGTCAATATCTGGTTGGGTATCCCGTATATACTGATGACATTATTTATTAATGTACGTGTCACCGTATCTGTTTCTTGATTTGGCATTGGACTTGCCACTAGATACTTGGACAGCTGGTCCTGGCAGGTGAGAATGTACCTGTTACCAGCTTCCGTCAAAGGCATAGGGCCTACTACGTCAAGCGACATCTTCTCGAAGACTGTGCTTGGAGTATCTGTAATTACCATGGGGGCTCTGATGTCTGGCCGAGTCCCCTTATTTCGCTGACATGATGGACAAGAGCGAATGTACTCTTCTACGTCCTTTTTCATACCCTTCCATTGTATTCGCTCGCTCAGTCTTGCGAATGTCCTCGCAATCCCTTGATGGCCTCCTATTAATGAGTTATGACACTCCTTCATTATGGCTAATTTCTCCTCCTCTCTTAGCCCTTCTATTTCTCCTTCCGGTGAGCTACCTTCGGGCTTGGATTCCTCTGCCTTAGCGTCCTCGGAGCCCTCGTCCGTGGTGTAGCCGACTTCGATTCCCTCTGCCTTGGCGTCCTCGGGTTTTGAACTCGCTACTCTAACCTTAACGTCACCAGGATACTGAGTGTCTCTTCTGACCGCCGTCTGGGGTCCTTTCCGAGCTGAACTGACCACTCTAGTTTGGCTCTTCTCAACAATTGGATTACGACTCAGGGCATCGGCGTTACAGTTCCGCTTACCCTGCTTGTATTCTATGACAAAATCGTACTCTGCCAGCTTTAACCTAAACTTCAGCAGGCGTGAAGACGGGTCCTACACATTGAAAACCCACTTCAATGGCTTGTGGTCCGTCACTACAGTGAAATGCCGCCCAAATAAGTACGGCCTGAAATACTTCACTGCCCACACTATTGCCAATAATTCCTTTTCGGTTACACTGTAATTTACTTCTGCCTTGTTAAGCGTCCGGCTTGCATAGGCAACTGGAAGATCCTTCCCAATGGGTCCTTGTGACAGTACTGCTCCAACCGCCTCGTTGCTTGCATCAGTGGTAACAACGAAGGGTTTTTCAAAATCTGGATATTGCAGAACAGGCTCCTCTATTAGCCTTCGCTTCAGTGTTTCAAACGCTTGCTCCTGTTTGTCTCCCCACACAAAGGGAACGTCTTTCTTTACTAATTCATAAAGTGGCTTTGCAATTTTACTGTAGTTAGGGATGAACTTCCTATAGTACCCACTCAGCCCGCAGAACTGCTTGATCTGGCGGCTAGTGGTCGGCCTGGGAAAATCCCTGACTGCCTGGACCTTTTTAGCATCTGGGTGGACTCCATCTTCCGTGATTACGTGGCCTAAAAATGCCACCTCGGCCCTTAAATATTCGCACTTATCAGGCTGGAGTTTTAAATTATTCTCTCGCAGCCTCTGGAGTATTACTCGTAACTTGGCATTGTGCTCGTCTACTGAGCTACCATACACAATTATGTCATCCAGATAACATAAACATTTAATGCCAGTTAACCCTGTTAGCACAGTGTTCATCAGCCTTGTGAATGTGGCTGGGGCATCTCTGATACCCATCGGCATTCTCTTATATTCATACTTCTGCCCTAGTGCTGAGAAGGCGGTCTTGGGCCTATCTTCAGGCTTCAGTAGCACTTGGTAGTACCCACTCGCTAAATCTAGAGTCGAGAAATATTTAGCCTTTCCAAGGGCATCTAACAATTCGGAAATTAATGGTAGGGGATAACTAACTCCTATTGTAACCTCATTTAATTTCCTATAGTCTATAACGACCCTCCATTTCTGTATGCCTGAGGCATCTAGTTTCTTTGGGATTAAAAGTAACGGCGCATTCCAGGGTGACACACTGGGACTGATTATGTCATCCTCCAACAGTTTATCTATTTGTTTTCGTATCTCTCCCTTCTGTGCTTCTGGGAGCCTATAGGGCCGTACGTTAATAGGGGGTTGTTCCCTAGATATTGGAATCTCATGCTGTATTACCTTCGTATGGGTCAACTTGTCCCCCTCTAAGTGAAATACATCATCATACTCTGTACAGATGGCCAATATTTTCTCTGCATCGACCATGTTCAAATGGTCTATCCGCAGCTGTTCGGTCACTCTCTGTGAGCGCAACTTTCCGAAACCTAAACCATTGTCTTCGGTCTCCTTGGTTAGCCTTACCCTTTTCCCTTGTGACAGGCATGTGTAATCAACCTCATGAATGCATACCACAGGGCTCTGTATCTCTACTTCTTTCTCGGTGGTGTTAATAATGCTTACAATAGCCTCATTTCTCTGGGACCTGGTTAAACATTCGGCTAAATACACCCCTGGTGCTACTTCTGCTCGCTCTATTACGCCAACAGGTAGATTCTTATTTACCTCAATGGCCACTACCTTCTCGGTCCTAGGTTCGAGACGGATCAGCTTTGTCTCTCGAGCCCCCATTGAGTACCTGGTCCCTTTTATTATGACGTAGCCTTCCTTGTAATTTATTACGCCATCTGACAAGAGGTCCTTCCCAATAATGCCATCTTGGGTCAAGTTAATGTCTTTACCCACTACATGGAAGGTGTGACTGGAACCACTTATCCCAAACCGTACCGTACCCTTGGTATATAGCTTGCCTTCACTGACCCCGGTGAGTTCTATGACATGTCCCCTCATAATTGCGCATACTTTTGGTACGCTTCCTTCTTTGACCAGGCTAATTTCTGACCCTGTGTCTAACAAGAATCGAAGCGGTTTCCCTCTCTGGACGATGCTAAGTAACATCGTGCCTTCGTCATCTGAACTTTCGAGACTTATTTTTCTACGGGATTCCGAGGTTGTCTCCGGCCTTCGGTCCCTGCTTAGTTTGTTGCTAACCTGGTTTTCATAGCCTGTCCTTGGCTACTCACTGATCCAAACGGACCCTCCTTGGTTTGTTGCGACCCCCTGTCACCCTCGTCTCCAGACCTTCGGAAGACTTTCATGTCCGTTCTGCCTATCTGTTGACCCATTGTTTTCGTGCGACAGTACCTCTGTAAGTGCCCCGCTTTCCCACAAGCATAGCACTGTTTAGTGGACTGTTTACCAAGTACATTTCTCCAACAGTCCCTTTCCAAGTGACCATCTCTACCACACGAATAGCATCTCGTTATTTCGGTATGTTGTCTGTTAACCGGTAGCCTGCAATTATCTTGCTCATGCCCTTTCCTATTGCAATTGTAGCAAGTTCGTGTACCCCTGGTACTCTCCCTCATGCCCGCCTTGACTGTGCGGACCGTTCGCGTTTCTACACCTACTTGGTCCCTTTGCTTCTTTCGGCAATCTCTCTCTATGTGTCCTTGTTTCTTACAATACCGACACGTTAGCGTTGTCGGTGGTCTTTTTAATTCTGACTCTCCGATAGGTTGACCCTGTGTTTCCTTTCTTGGACTTGTAATTGCCTAGCTAGGTGGCCCTCTTTATTGCAATTGTAGCAAATCACCCTAACCATTGCTGTTCTAGGCTTAGGATGCCACCTTCCTTCTGGTTTTGCTACATTAGGCTTGTTAGTTTCAATTCTCCGTGTGAACCCTAGTGTGTTCCGCCTACTTTGCAATCCGTCCTTAGCCTGTCTGGATATAATGACTGCTTCTTCCTGCCTAGCTATTGCCACGGCTCTTTCAAATTTTAAAGGTTGCTTATCCTGCACTCTACATTGGATTCTTGGGTTGTTTAACCCTTGTGTGAAACTAGCCACTCCTATCTTTCTCACGCACTTCAACTGTGCCTGCCTATCCTGTAGGCATTCGCCCTCTAATAAAGCATCCCTGAAAGCTGACGCCATCGTGTCTACGCGATGCGCCCAGGATGCTACACTCTCTCGCGGTTCCTGACTGCTTTGGAACATTTGGCAGATATATAGATCTAACGTGCCCTGCCTACCATAATATTCATTTAGCGCTACTTTAGCGTTCTCCCAGTTAGTAATATCAGCTCTTACCAAGAGCTTCTCTCGGGCCTTGCCTGTAATTTTTGTCAATATATATTTAAAGAAAAGTGCCTGATCATTCTCCCTGATCATGCGTACAGCCGCATCTACGTTGGCAAGAAATTCTCGTAGTCTGTCTGGCTGACTACCGTCAAATTCTCGACCAATCAGTCTGTGTCCCTCTACTACAGTTACATACGGTCCTTCTAAGCTACGTGCATCATCATCATCATCAGCCTCTGCTATCTGAAATTCTAGCCTTCCTGCATTTAAATCTACATCCTCCTCCTGACTTGCCATACTGAATTAAAGTGGACTCACCCTACGATGTCTTCTGTACTGCTGGGCTTGTTGGCTGCGATCCGTGTAGGCTGCTTAATAGGCTGCTGGGCTTGTTGGCTGCGATCCGTGTAGGCTGCTTAATAGGCTGCTGGGCTTGTTGGCTGCGATCCGTGTAGGCTGCTTAATAGGCTGCTGGGCTGCTGGCTCCCTGCAGCTGGGCTGGATTGTGGCTCCTACGATGCGCGGTTCGATCTTCTGCGATGCGCGGTTTTCGAACAATCTTCTTCTCGAAGTGCGCGAACATCGGACTGATATGGTTCTACTGTTCGTCGGAGTTCGAACTAAGGGCACCCCACATACCTGACACCAAAACGTAAGTCTGTCGTGACTCACCTTGTCCCGAGATGTTCTGGACGATTTGTTCTCCCGAGCGGCTTGGAGAATCTGTGGGTTGGGTGCCCTGAACCATTAAATGAAGTACTGAGTCCCATTTAATATGATATATATTTGAATTCAACTCTGACTTCCCAACTACCGTACATATTTACAATGTCTATTTACAGCATACTTCAGTGATGTGCCTGCTCCGGAAGCTTTTAGAATACTGACTTCCGACCTGGGTAGAGTCTATGTTGAAAACCTGAGAGTTGCCCTCTAGCTTGTCTCTAAGCCTAAGTCCGCATCTCCCACTACTGTCTGAGAGACTAAGTCTTTCCAATATCACTTCTAACGCGGCTATGTCCTACTCCTCTCTCTCATTCTGAATGTAAGCACCTCCAGTCTTATTACCGACGTTCTTGACCTACGTAGAGCGTTCTCCTGTCCAAGACTAAAGATATCCCTTAAGCCTCTGCAGCTTGTATATATATCCTGGTCTGGCCCTTGCTAACTAGTGAGAGGGGGAACTCCCACCCTAGTACTAGTCTACCCCCAACTGGGATCCCTCTCCAGTAGGTGGTGCTATGGTGGTCAATCTCAGAACCACTTATTCTCTGTCTCACTCAGCCTAACTCATATCTCTCACTGAGTGGAATGTTTTGCCATGAAGTGGAGATTTTCCGATGCTCCATCCTTCCATGAGTCATGTATTCTTTCCTTGTCTCTCCCAATGCTAATTATTCTGAATGCTGGATTTGTGCTTGTAGCTAGCCACTGTTCATTTACTCAACCCTTGGTCAGTTTACATAGATAAGATTACAACTCAATAACAAGTTACTCATAAGCCTTCCGTAGCAGGACTTGAAGAACAAGTAATTTCACATATCCAATTCTAAATGTTTCAAATATAAAGTAGCACATTTTACACAATTAATAACCATAATTCTTCTTGCAAGAAAACTCTTTATCCTTTCGTTTATACATTCCTAGTGGTCTCCTGTACTGGGGATCCACTAGTTCAATTCTAATCTCCTTAACTTAATATATGCTATGGGACTTAATATACCTTGGTTCGATTCCCGGCATCGGTGCCATCACGACAATGGTATCATAAACTTTTAATGCGTGGGGAAAGGGTACTTATCTCTTAGTTGACGAATGACGACAGAAAATGAAACTGTGAGAGAGTAGCATTTATATTTATGCTATGATGGAAGACCGTTTAATGAACTGGCCTGTTCTTTGTGTGGCCCTTGAGGTAGGGGCTTCACCTAGTTTGCAACCGGCAGTAAAACGCCTACAAGTTTTATCTCGCCGGCTCGCAGGCAGAGTGTTAATCCCAGTGAAACTCACATATCAGATGAGTGCAGATATTTACTTTTATTATTATTATTATTATTATTATTATTATTATTATTATTATTATTATTATTATTATTATTATTATTATTATTATTATTATTATTTCCGTCTCCATGCCTAAATGTTTAGCGTGCTGGCCTTTGGTCACAGGGGACCCGGGTTCAATTCCCGGCATGGTCGGGAATTTTAACCATCATTGGTTAATTTCGCTGACACGGGGGCTGGGTGTATGTGTCGTCTTCACCATCATTTCATCTTCATTACGACGCGCAGGTCGCCTACGGGGGTCAAACCAAAAACCTGCCCCTGGCGAGCCGAACATTTCCTGGAACGCTCCCGGTACTAAACGCCATACGCCATTTCTTTATTATTATTATTATTATTATTATTATTATTATTATTATTATTATTATTATTATTATTATTATTATTTGAGATCGGATTTCTTGGCGGAATTTTAGCGGATCTTGAAAATATAAGAACTAAATGAGGCCACAACACTAGTTGCAAATCGAGGATTGTGGCGACGTTTAGTAAATTCACAGAGGCTTGCAGACTGAACGCTGAAAGGCATAACAGTCTATAATGATGATGTATGTATGTATGTTGAAAATATAAGTTGGCAACCCTGCCTACTATCTCCCGAATACTGGATACTGGCCGCACTTAAGCAACTGCAGCTATCGATCTCGGTGTGGCCTTATTAAACTATAGCCCCAATTTGCCTGATGCGAATATTGGAAACCACGGAAAGCCATCTTCAGGGCTGCCAACAGTGGGTTTCGAACCCATACTATCTCCAGAATGCAAGCTCAAAGCTACGGCTTTACGTCGCACCGACACAGATAGGTCTTATGGCGACGATGGGATAGGAAAGGCCTAGGAGTTGGAAGGAAGTGGTCGTGGCCTAAATTAAGGTACTACCCCAGTATTTGCCTGGTGAAAATGGGAAACAACGGAAAACCTTCAGGGCTGCCGACAGGGGATTCGAACCCACTATCTCCCGGATGCAAGCTCACAGCCGTGCGCCCCTGACCGCACGGCTAACACGCCCGGTGGTGGCGTATTTAGTGTATTGTATCAGACATATTATTGCATTTCCTGGATGAACGATGTTTCTTCAACAATAAATCTGCATATCAGATTCTTTCTAAAATTTCCTCGAACGAATCCTCTCGTCTGGACACCAGGGCGCTGAAGTTTTTAATGCTGGGAATTCTTCGGAAACATGTCCTTTTCAACTAGTAAGTGTACTTCTTTATACCAAGGATCAGTTTCATTCATAATTTTGCCTTTGCTTCCAATACCAGGTTTTGTTCATTTGTGATGACTTCTTAATCGATCAATTACCTTTGAAAGAATTATATATGAAAGAAAGTGGCTAATCTTGAGTGCGCCATTCTACAGAATTAATCAGTTTTTGCAGATGAGTGATGTGTAGTTTACGTGCTTTCTATCAAGAAGAGTATAGTGCTTACAAAGAACTTCCTGTTCAGGACATCCTATACGCTACAATTTGTGTTCTATGGGCATGATTTTTTCATATAAGTCGAAGGGTAATATACGAAGTCTGCCCGAATCCTTGGCTAAATGGTCAGCGCAGTGGCCTTCGATTCAGAGGGTGCCGGGTTAGATTGCCGCCCGGGTTGAGGTTTTTAATCCCGTCTGGCTAATCCCTCTAGATCGGGGACTGGGTGTTTGTGTTCGTCTGAATACACATATTCATTTACATACAACAGATCCCACTACAAACCACCACAGAAACACGCAATAAGGTTGGCGTCAGGAAAGGCATCCATCCGTAAAACTGGGATTATTCTATACACAGTGCCGATCCCGGTAAATTGGGAGGATGCAATGAAGAAGAACGGTACGAAGTCTGTGGAAAAGATCTCTCTTCGGTTCCGCCAGTTCTAACATATCCTACTGCTGATTCGCTTGCCAAAAAGAAGACTATCATTTGTGCGGGAAATTCGGCGATAGGTTACTGGTTACTTTTAATCTTGCTTTTCATTCTGCATGAGCTCTTCCGTGGGTACGTAGCAAATGACATATTTTTAATAAGTGAACATTTCTGGAATATATATCGTATTAATATCTCCACAGATGAACATAGAGTAGACATATAGATTTTTACAGACATTACATCATGCTATGTTCTCTAAGTTCATGAGGGGGAGAACAATGATAGAAATGAAATTACGCCCGAGGAAGTGCAGAGGATGGTAAATAAACTACACTGTCATAAAGCTAAAGTGATACATGAAATAGTACCTGCAATGAAGATGGACGAAAGCAATAATTGCACGTATCTATACGCAAGGGAACATGGAGGATTGCAGCAACTATCGAGGCATTTCTTCGATTTGCATACCAGTCAAGATGCTCGCGGGCAATTTAGAAAAGAGAGTGCGATGAGTGATGGAGAGTAAATTGGATGAAAATCAATTTAGGATCGCGGAGGGGCTGTTAGGGCCAAATTTTCAGTACGGGTCAACAAATGCGAAAATGTTATGATATTCATCGTCAGTTGTTTTTGTGTTTCGTAGAGCTAGAGAAGGCATACGACCGAGTTGTAAGAGAAAATATGTTGGCCATACCGAGGGTATGATGGACAAGGGGTAAGTTATTACAGGCACTCAATCGAGCCACAGTGAGAACTGACTGTGAAAGGAGTTCTTGGTTCGAGTACTTACTGGGGTTACACAAGGCTATAATCTTTCACCTTATTGTCCTTCGTTTACTTGGATTATTTTATGAAAGGTTTGAAATGGCAGGAAGGGATGCAGTTGGGTAGAAATGAAATAGTTAGTCAGGCCTATGTCGAATATCTTGGAGCTTGAATGGGGGTGCAGCGAGTATGGTTTGAAAAATAGTATTTCTAAGACTGAAGTAATGTCAGTCGGGAAGAAGCGTAGGAGAATTGAATGTCAGGTATCAAACACGAAATTGGAACAGGTGGATCATTTCAAATGTATAGTATGTGTATTCTCCCAGGATGGTAGTATATTCAGTAAACTTGAATCAAGATGTAAGAAGGTTATTACAGTGAGCTCGCAGTTACGTTCAACGGTATTCTATACTTACATCGAACTATTTTAGTACCCACTTTGATGTACGTGAGTGAAAAAAGGGGAGATTAACTTTATCTTGTTTATAAACTCTAAGTAATAGACATAAGAACATCTAGGGAGGTGGACAGGTTACATTCAGGAGATGATGGGTTCGAACCTTACTGTCGACAGCCGAACAGATACACCCTAGTCCAATCCAGCTAAGTAAAGTACAGTATAAATCAACAATCAACGTAACAGGAAGTAACAAAAAAAGTGAAGACAACCGTATGATCCAAACCTACCGTTTCTTGGTTGCATCCTGGCTTCTCAATCATCAAGGATTGTATTCTTATTCTTATTCTTCATATGTTTACCGTCCAGGGTCGGTTTTTCCCTCGGACTCGGCGAGGGATCCCACCTCTACCGCCTCAAAGGCAGTGTCCTGTAACTTCAGACTCTGGGTCGGGGGATACAACTGGGGAGGATGACCAGTACCTCGCCCAGGCGGCCTCACCTGCTATGCCTTGCGGTGGTATGGAAAGATTGGAAGGGATAGACAAGGAAGTGGCCGTGGCCTTAAGTTAGGGACCATACCGGCATTTGCCTGGAGGAGAAGTGGGAAACCACAGAAAACCACTTCCAGGATGGCTGAGGTGGGAATCGAACCCACCTCCACTCAGTTGACCTCCCGAGGCTGAGTGGACCCCGTTCGAGCCCTCGTACCACTTTTTCAAATTTCGTGGCAGAGCCGGGAATCGAGGCCGGGCCTCCGGAGCTGGCAGCTAATCACACTAACCACTACACCACAGAGGTGGACTTGTACTCTTTCCAAGTGACCTATTGCGAGGCTCTGTGCATGAACGGCATTGCAGAGCCTGTTCGGTACCTGTTCCCAGACTTCATGTACAACTTTTTTGTAACTTCGGTGTCTGCGCTCGTTTTAAGTGTTCTTTCGAGTTTCAAATTTTGAATTAACATTGCTACAGTCTTCCTTTGTACTAGAAAGCTGTGAACACTTACAAATAAATTTTGCGTACCCCTGAAGTCGAACCATCCATCCACTGTCAGCTCGAACTTGCGACCTGCACCTTGCCACTTCAGTCACACACACCATGGAGTCCATGGCCATTCACCTCGTAATGTAATATATCCTTTTCCTACCTCTGATTAACGTTTTACATCGTTCATTTTGCATTCTGACACAACAGACCACTTCACACTACTTACTACCTAGTTCGGAATAGCGGTATATATATTGAAAAGGCAGACAATAAACAGCATGTTTTTGGCGTGGTACTTTTACTGTATCTGGGCACGAAGATAGCATATGGTCCTTTTTGCAGTGCAGGTACGCCTCGATTTACGTTGCTAACATACTGGCAGCAAACAGAACAATGTCGACCTTAAAGGACTTTCAGTGTTTGATAGGTTACGTATCTTCATGAATTTTAAGGGACTGGTGGACCACCCGTATATAAGTTATTCACTTTTCAGGCGCAACGTCTGTATCGAAAGCTGCAGTGGGCTGTGTGCCACTCAGAGAGGTTGTCTGCATTTATTCTTGTAGGTTGGGAAAGATGGTGCTACTGTATAATACGTTCATAGAGGGGCACATAGTCATACAGTTAATTATTTTCTATTTGATCTAAAGACGGATATTTGTGAAAAATAACACTACGTCTGCTATGTACTCTATTTAAAAATGTTCAAACTGTTTCTGTTATTGTGTGTCTCATCGTACGTTTTTTGTATTTAGAAATTGTAGCCTCGCAAAGATACCATCCTTCTGGGTTTGACCCGGAGAGTATGTGGAAAAATTCTGATCGGTATGATTGATTTCACTTTTTGAGACCATGTTTCAAAATCCGGCCAAACAAAGGACGTCAGCTGATCAGTCTAGACCTACTGAAGGTGGTGATCTACCAGATGGACTATAAGAGTGATCACAAACCGCACCTTGATGATCTCATATATTTTACTATAGTACTAAATTATAAATGCCTAATTAGTAGCCTATTTATCAACAGCTCCGAAGGTACCCGGGAGTACGCCTCTTTTAATGACAACACCGAGTTCAACTTTCTAGTTTTGAGAAAATCCGGTTTTAGGTTTCCAAGCTGTTCGAATAAAATACCATATATTTGTAATGAAATTATTATGCAAGTAGGTGGTCTTCCACAAGTCAAGAAGCTAAACTTATTCTCCGTTTCCTTTCCTCGTCCGCCGTTTTACTGCACGCTACTGTAAATCAATGAAGAGGAAAGCCTATTGTTACTTAAGTGGTTGAATGATCTAGAAAACTGGAAGGTTGACAAAAAATGAAATGGCGTATGGCTTTTAGTGCCGGGAGCGTCCGAGGACAAGTTCGGCTCGCCAGATGCATGTCTTTAAATTTGAGCCCCGTAGGCGACCTGCGTGTCGTGATGAGGATGAAATAATGATGAAGACGACACATACACCCAGTCCCCGTGCCGGCGAAATTAACCAATTATGGTTAAAATTCCCTACCCTGCCGGGAATCGAACCCGGGACTCCTGTTGCCAAAGGCCAGCACGATAACCATTTAGCCATGGAGCCGGACACTGGAAGATTAATAATGAAAGATGCATACCTTTCCACAATCTAGGTTCGCTATCTGACCATGTTAGCAAAAACATATCATAATTCATTCTAGGGAGGTATTTCCTCATCATTTGAGTTCCATCCAAGAAATTAAAAATGTACGGTGAATGGAACAGGCACGCCTTTACTTGCTGCAAAATTGCAAGAATGTAAAGTAGGCTATAGTAGAGGTTTGTGCTTGATGCATTAACTTGAGCCATAAGTTTGGCTCTCGTACAGAATAACAACATGAGGTGGGGAAAGACACTCCCGGTAGGCTCGTGTTCACTCTATATTTTAGTAGGACATTAACATGTGTGTTCTCGAAAAAAACAATCGTAATTTCTTTCTCTCGTCTTAAGGTGTATTGTATTCTCTCCTTCATCCGCTTTAACACTCGGTTCACAAGCTGCTATACAACCTTACTATCAAGGCAATAACGCGCGCAACTTTTATTACACACATCTTATGCACCAATTACGAGAAGGATCCTCATGTAGATGTCAGAAAGAGAATTTTCTGGTCTCACAATTCAAATTACAATACTAGTTCTCCGGCCCCAAATAATTCACTGCAAGAATACACTGGGGGATTTCTATGCAAATGTTAATTAACAAATGTATAAGGAATGAATTATATTTAGTCTGTATTGATAAAGAATGGGCTCCATAAAAGTGCGCGTCATGTTATTTCCTAGTTACTTTACAACTGAGTGACCGAGCTCGATAGCTGCAGTCGCTTAAGTGCGGCCAGTATCCAGTATTCGGGAGATAGTAGGTTCGAACCCCACTGTCGGCAGCCCTGAAAATGGTTTTCCGTGGTTTCCCATTTTCACACCAGGCAAATGCTGGGGCTGTACCTTAATTAAGGCCACGGCCGCTTCCTTCCCACTCCTAGTCCATCCCTGTCCAATCGTCGCCATAAGACCTATCTGTGTCGGTGCGACGTAAAGCAACTAGCAAAAAAAAAAATACAACTGAGTGATGGCAGCTGTTCCTCATAGCTTTAAGTAACTTGTCCCTCTCCGAAGTCCCTGCTAATCGTCAAACGCGGATGTCTCTCTCCTGTGGGCTTTATTGGAAGTGACAACGGTCCACGCCGAGCAAAAGAAAGGATTAGACCTTCCAAGTAATCATTACAAATATTTCTTGGCTCCTGCATGTCGTTGGCAGCAATACAAATGGTCGCAGCACATCATCTCCTTTTGAAGTCCTTTCGAAGCAGAAAACCTGCAAGCGTGCAGGTCCGCAACACGTGATGGGTGGTTGGCGTGAGGTCCAACCCTTGTAGTGTTCCTTATTGTTCGGGAAGTGCAGGTTGGAGGTAGGCCGGTACCTCAAAAACTGGGTCAACAGCGCTTGCAGGCCCCGTGCGCCCCACCTGGCAGACAAACGACAGGCCCCAGGATGTCATTCAGCTGCACAGCTTCCGACTCTCTTCATAATGGATTTTCGTGTCTCCATCTGCACATTGACCCTCCCTTTACACGCGGAAGCTTAAAACATATCTTTTGCGATGATGTTTCTTTCTACAGTCCATTTTATAGTTACTATTTCAAGTGCCGAAAATAAATACACTTAATTATACAGGCCCTATGTGCCAAAATCAATATATCCCTTTCCAAGTTACCACGTTCGTTTCTTTACTGTTACTTATTTATTTGTTTGTCCATTGTGACATTGATAAGGATAGGCAGTTAGGGCGTGATCAGTTCACTTAGAAGCACGTGGGTTGGATTCCCCCTCAGGAAGTCGAAATATTTAGAAACGAGATTTTCATTTCTGGAGAGACTCGTGTCCCTGAGGTCCTCTTCGCCAACATAAGAAATGAGTACCAGGTTTATTCCTGGTGACAAAGGCGGCAAACCACTATCTCACTTAGTGCTGACATTACATTATTTTCTACTGCTCCAAGGACCTTCATGGCCTGTAAGAAAATTGCTCTGTTTGTTTGCTTGCTTGCTTTGATCTTGTTAGGGAAAATATGGAAAACCACTCGAGGATCATCCTCCACTCAGTTGACATCCCGAGGCCGAGTGGACCCCGTTGCCGTCCTCTATTTGTTTTATCTGTGTGGTAGTCTGAAAGACAGAATGTATAGAAGTAACTTCCGCACAGTATAAGAAATGGAAAATGCAATTCGTAGCGAAATATTGAAGATTAATTAGGCTGAATTACAGCGGCTGAGGGAGAGCTTTTCACACTTACTGTAATAATATTAATTACGTGTGGCTATTTCTAGCCGGGTGCAGCCCTTTTAAGGCAGACCCTCCGATGAAGGTGGGCGCCATCTGCCACTTGTAGGTAACTGCATGTTATTGTGGTGGAGGATAGCGTTATGTGTGAGTTGCAGAGATGTTGGGGAAACCACAAACGCCCAGCCACCGAGTCATTGGAATTAACCAATGAATTTGAAAATCCCCGGCCCGGCCGGGAATCGAACCCGTGACCCTCTGAATCGAAGGCCACTACACTGACCATTCAGCCAACGAGTCGGACACTTACTGTAATGGAATAAGTTTTATTGTATTTCTATTTTTCAGTCTGAGTATCCATTCATCGAAGTTGATGAGATTTTACGGACAACGGGAACCGTGTAACTGCGACCACGTTCTCGTTGACTGACAGGTGGCATGCAGAGAGGTGAAGGCAATCCTTGAGACTCCCCCTGTATAGGGAGAATGTAGAAAGAATGCCGTGCTATCTTGCAAATATATTCGTTTAGAACGGATCAGTGTTAAGCATCTCGACGACCATTGGTGATCGCTCTAAACAAGTAAGGGAAACTGGATGAGTAACACCTCGGGAACATTCCCGAAATTAATGTTCTTGCAACTATTACTAGATATCAGTATTGGGCGAAATCAATTATTTTTTCAAGCAATTGATCACTCAATAAAAAAATTCAGTCATGAATACATTAATCATGATTTAAGTATTAGTCGTAATCAAGACCGTATTAAATAATCATTCATGAATCATTACTATTAATAGTTTCTTTTTGCTATGGGCTTTACGTCGCACCGACACAGATAGGTCTTATGGCGACGATGGGATAGGAAAGGCCTAGGTGTTGGAAGGAAGCGGCCGTGGACTTAATTAAGGTACAGCCCCAGCATTTGCCTGGTGTGAAAATGGGAAACCACGGAAAACCATTTTCAGGGCTGCCGATAGAGGGATTCGAACCTGCTATCTCCCGGATGCAAGTTCACAGCCGCGCGCCTCTACACGCACGGCCAACTCGCCCGGTATTAATAGTTTCAAACGTTACTTCAACTAACATAGTAGAACTTAGACTATTATAAAATTATCTTATCGAAATATCCAAGATCAAAAGAAAACTGGTTTCCTTGCGTACACAGTATTCACAATAAAATGAGTATCAATCCAAAACCAGTAATATATAAAACAATCAGCCAAAATGTACAAAAGACTGAAGACGTATTGGCGACTTCTTTGATTTCAATTCGGACTCCGTTTGTGAAACTGAAAGGAAATCATGAAATAGCCCTTGAAAATCATTATGTCCAGTGTTTTCCTAGAAGAAATTCGTGATGTAAGGCTCCAACAACAATATTCATTCATTAATGTACCAATTATGGCGTATGCCTTCTGGAAGACCCACTGCATGTTCCTCGAGTTGACCTCCTTTGGCGATCTGTACGTCTGTGAGAAGGGGGCCTTACCTCGGATGAATTCTAATGTTAAGGGCGGCACACACACCCAGCCCCCAAGGCAGAGGAATTTGCCAATGAAGGTTAAAAACAACAACGCGGCCGGAAATCGAAGCCGATTCCCCTTGAACCAAAGTACAGCATACTAAGCAGTTAGAGATGTAATTAGACTCTCATTAATTGAAATGTATTCATAAAGTACAACACTTCTTTTCTATCATCTCGATCTGTGCAGAGAGAATGTTCTCATTTGCTACCATGAAAAATTTGATGAAATCCCACAAATAAGCTGATCACATGTTTGATAAATGACTTAACATAAACATCTATATTCATGTTACACAGTTTAAGTATTAGTTTCATGTGTTGTTTGGGTCATCAGTCCATAGACTGATACATCCTCCATACCATCCTATCCTGTGCTACACTTTTCATTTCTACGAAATTACCACATCCCATATCTACACAAATATTGGCATTGATGCTTTCACGGCCCGTACTTATAGACATGCTATAGGCTTTTAGGCTTATGCCGTGTCAAGAAAATAAGGTGAAATTCAAAGAACCGTAGACCAAAGAATTTCACCTTATTTTCTTGACATGGCATAAGCCCAAAAGTCTATATCATGTCTACAGAAATATGTTTGATATTTTCATACCTTGGTATACCCACTGCTACAATATAATTCTATCGCTTCTTTTGATGAAATTTCGCCCAAACATTCTCCTCTCACCAATTCGATTCAGTACCTCTTCATTTATGATTCTAGTTACCCAATTCACCTTCAACATTCTTCTGTAAAATCACATTTAAAAAGCTTCTATTATCTTTCTTTCTGAGCTAGTTATCGTCCATGTTTCACTTCGATACAATGCCACGCTCCAGTCGAGTGTCTTCAAAAACGTCTTCCTAATTCCTATATCAGTGTTCGAAGTGAGCACATTTCTTTTCTTAAGGAGTGTCTTCCTAGCTTGTGCTAGTCTACACTTTAAGTCCTCCTTACTTCTGTTATCATTAGGTATTCTACCACCCAAATAACAATATTCATTTACTTCCTTTAAGACTTCATTCCCTAATCTAATATTCACTGCATTACCTCACTTCATTCGACTGCACTCCATTACTTTGTTTTCGGTTTATTTTCTCCTTGTAGTCCTCCAAGATTGTATACACATCATGCAGCAATTTCTCCACATCTTCTGCAGACTCAGATAAAATAACAATAACATCGGCAAATCTCAGAGATTTGATTTCCTCTCCCCGGATTGCGATTCATTTTTCCAAATTCCGCTTTGATTGCCTCTATTGCCTGTTCTATGTAAACACTGAAAAGGGGAGGAGAAAACTGAAGCCTTGCTCACACCTTTCAGGATTGCTGCTTCTTTTTCAGAGCCTTGGATTCTTGTCACTGCAGACAGATTTTTGTACAGACTGTAGATAATGCTTCTTTCCCGGTATCAGATCCCGATCACATTCAGAATCTCAAATAGCTTGATACAAACAACATTATCGAATGCCTTTTCTAGATCTACGATTGCAATGTACGTAGGCTTGTCTTTTCTCTAAGATCGGACGAAAATTTAGCATTGCTTCACGTTTTCCTACATTTCTTCTTCCTACTCTCCCCTCAATCCAGCTTCAGCTTGTTTTTCTTCTATAAATCATACGTGTTGAAATTTTGCAAGCGTGAGATACAAAATTAATGGTACTCTAATTTTTACACTAGTCAGGGAGCAGTGATAAGGGTACAGGGAACTGAAAATCAAGTAGAGATGACATAAAAATGTTAGTGTTGAACTGTAGAAATATTGTAAATAAAGGAATAGTATTAAGTAATTTAATAGAAATATACTTACCAGATATTGGAAAAGGAGATGAGTCATTGCTGAGAAATGATATAATGGATGCAGAAATTTTTTCACGGTTCTGGTGTGTGTATCGTAGAGATAGGACAGGAATGGTAGGAGAGGGAGTATTCATTCTGGTGAAAGAAGAATTTGTAAGCTACGAAAAGTAAAGATGGCAAACATGAAATTCTCATTTCTAAAGATAATAGGCAGCTTGATGTATTTGGAGTGTACAGACCGCGAAAGGGTGGCGCTAACGCTAATTTAGAATTATTTGATAAGATAATCAGCTATGTGGGAAACGATATAACTCAGAGAATTAGAGTAGGCGATGCTTTATCTGACCCTTTAATAATTAAGAGGGGAGTTCCTCAAGGCAGTATTATTGGGCCTTTATATTTTCTTATACATATAAATGATATGAGTAAAGAAGTGGAATGAGAGATAAGGCCTTTTGCGTATGATGTTATTCTGTGTCGATTAATAAATAACTTACAAGATTGTGAGCAACTGCAAAATGGACAGTAGGCAATGGTGTGATGATAAACGGGGTTAAAAGTCAGGTGGTGAGTTTCACAAATAGGAAAAGTCCTCTCAGTTTTAATTACTCCGTTGATGGGGTGAAAGTTCCTTAAGTGAATCATTGTAAGTACCTAGGTGCTAATATACGGAAATAACTTCATTTGGGTAATCACATAAATGGGATTGTACATAAAGGGTACAGATCTCTGCACTTGGTTATGAGGGCGTTTATGGGTTGTAGTAAGAATGTAAAGGAGAGGGCATATACGTCTCTTGTAAGATCCCAACTAGAGTATGGTTCCAGTGTATGGGACCCTCACAAGGATTATTTGATTCGAAAACTAGAAAAAATCAAAAGGAAAGCAGTTCGATTTTTTCTGGGTGATTTCCGACAAAAGAGTAGCGTTACAAATATTTTGCAAAGTTTGGGCTGGAAAGATTTGGGGGAAGGAGATGAGCTGTTCGACTAAGCGGTATGTTACGAGATGTCAGTGGAGAGATAGCGTGGAACGAGATTAGTAGACGAATAAGTTTGAGTAGTGTCTTTGAAAATAGGGAAGATCACAACATGAAGATAACGTTGGAATTCAAGAGGACGAATTGGGGAAAATATTCGTTAATAGGAAGGGGAGTTAGGGATTGGAATAACTTTCCAATGGAGATGTTCAATAAATTTCCAATTTCTTTGAAATCACTTAGGAAAAGTCTAGGAAAAAAGCAGATAGGGAGGGAATCTGCCACCTGGGCGACTGCCCTAAATGCAGATCAGTAGTGATCGCGATAATTCCTTGGGAATAGATACAACAAAATTCTGTCTAAAATCGGATTGGAGCTTCTCCTACGTCATGTATCTTACACGCAATAACCCCCTATGCTGGTTTCTCCTAAGGCGGTCAGTAATTCTGAGGGTATGTCATCAATTCCAGGTACATTGTTCCTATTCAGGCCTCTCAAAGCCCTGTCAAATTCTGAGCTCAAAACTGGGTCTCCCGTTTCATTCCCTTCAATGACCTCTTCTTGTTCCAGAATCTTATAAATACTTCCTTCCGTTCATACGTCTCTTGAATGTGTTCCTGCCATATATCGGCCTTGTAATTTTTTCCCCTCAAGGTGGTTTCCCATCTGAATTCTTAATATTCATACACCTAGTTTTCCTTTCTCCATAATTGTTTATATTCAGCATCTATCTTTCCCAGAACCATGCAACCTTCAACATCCTTGCACTTCTCCTTCAGCCATTCTTCCTTAGCTAACCTGGATATTCTTTCTACTTAATTCTTTAATTGCCGGTATTCTTTTCTACCCTTCTCATTTTTGGAATTGTTACATTTTTGCCGTTCATCAGTCAGGTCTAATATCTCCCGAATTATCCATTAATTCTTACTTGTGTCTTACTTTTATTTCTAACTTTTCTTCAGCAGCCCTACTGATCTTATCACCACTGTCCACTCTTCGTCAATTGTGTTTCGTTCAGCCATTTCATTTAGTCCTTGTGCAACATGTTCCTTAAACAATCCCTCCCACTCTTTTTTTCAACTTATCTTGATCCCATCTTTTTCCATTCCTTCCTTTCTTCAATTTCTTCAACTTCAGATGATATTTCATGACCACCACGTTGTGGTCAGAGTCCACGTCTGTTCCTGGGAACGTCTTGCATTCCAGCACCTGGTGTCTGAATCTCTGCCTATTAATAATGGGGTCTGATACCTTCCCGTGTCTCTAGGTCTTGTTCACATGTACAGCCACCGTTTGTGATATTTGAACCAAGTATTAACAATGACTAAATTATGAACCGTGCAGAATTCACTAGCCGACTTCCTCCTTAATTCCTTGGTCCCAGTCCGTGTGAATTCTCCTATGGCTTTACCGTCTCTTCCTTGGCCTACCACTGCGTTCCAGTCTCCCGTCACAATTAGATTCTCGTCTCCTTTTACATAGTGCATTAAATATTCTATCTGTTCATATATTCTTTCGAATTCCTCATCATCTGCTGAACTAGTAGGCATATAAACCTGCACTATTATGGTGGGCATTGACTTTATGTGCATCTTGACAACAATTATTCATTTATTATGCTGGACGTATTGGCTTATCCGCTGCCCTATTATTAAACCAACTCCTGCATTTCGCATGTTTGAATTTGTGTTGATAATTTTGTAGTTGCCTGACCAAAAATCCTTCTGCCGGGCTGAGAGGCTCGGACGGTTGAGGTGCTGGCCTTCTGACCCCAACTTGACGGGTTAGATCCTGGCTCAGTCCGGTGGTACTTGAAGGTACTCAAATACGTCAGCCTTGTGTCGGTAGATTTACTTGCACGTAAAATATCTCCTGCGGGACTAAATTCCGGCACCTTGGCGTCTCCAAAGACCGTAAAAAGGTAGTTATTGGGACGTAAAGCCAATAATATTGTTATTATTTATTCGTTTTCGTTTAGTCCTTGTGTAATATGTTCCTTGAAACAGTTCCTCACATTCTTTTATTTTAACTTGTCTAGATCCTATCTCCTTGCATTCCTTTCTTCAATTTTTTCAAATTCAAATGGTATTTCATGATGAACAGGTTGTGGTCAGAGTCCACGTCTGCTCCTGGGAAATAATAATAATAATAATAATAATAATAATAATAATAATAATAATAATAATAATAATAATAATAATAATAATAATAACGAGTTGGCCGTGCTGCTACGGTCGCGTAGCTATGAGCTTGCATTCGGGAGATAGAAGTTTCGAATCCGAGCGTCAGAAGGTCTGAAGATGGTTTTCCATGGTTTCCCATTTCCAAACCAGACAAATGCTGGGGCTGTACCCTAATTAAGGCCATGACCGCTTCCTTCCCAGTACTAGCCCTTTCTTATCTTCGCGACGCCTAAAACCTTCGATGTGTTAGTGCAGCGTTAATCAAGCATAATAATAATAATAATAATAATAATAATAATAATAATAATAATAATAAATTTCGACAATTCAGCTAGTATTAGACCAGTTAGAACTTGAAGGGAAGTTGAACAGTTATTTATTATTATTGTTATCATCATCATCATCATCATCATCATCATCATCATCATCATCATCATCAAAGCGAACCGTTGGGCTCTCTGATAGATCCTCAAATGAACTGTCATGACAATTTTACAAGATTTACAGTGCCTGTTCTTCATATTACTAATAATTTCTGAATGTCACAGTGAGCATTTTAGAAGATATACATTCATGAATCTTATATGACAGGTTCGGAACTATGAAAACGTCCGCTCACTTGAAACTGAATAGCCTCTAGTCTCAGTTTCCATGCCTCAGTGAATATCCCTGCCACGTGCGTGTAGTCTATGCATAAGAGAACTTTGGGAAAAACATCTCGGGTTTGGCATTGTACCTGCTGTGGGCAATGAGCAGATGCTCCCCGGACGCGAGTGTCCACCTGGAGGGCTGTAGACACGCGGAAGTCCTGGCTAGAATTCCATTTCTAGAAGATCCCAAACAAGCAGTTGACCAACAATCTCCGTCCATCTGCCTATTGACGCAGGTCGCAGTCCGCATTTCCAAAACAACAATGGAAGTGCAATGTTGGTTTTCCGGGTGTGGTCTTTGCCTCCTGGCCTTCCAGCTTGTGGTCCACCTAAATACTTCTCGGCGTGCGGTAACTTCCTGGTCTCGAGCAACATATTTGGATATTGATTTAAAACAAAGGTTATTAAATTACTCTTTTAAGTGAAGCACTTGGTAGATCAGACACTCCTCGTTTGTAAAAATGATATGCACCTTCCTTCGCAACATGAAATGTTACCTGACGCTGACAAATACTATGCCAATTTCTTTAGATGTCATACTTTGCAGCGTTGCCTAGCTAGAATTCAAATAAAAACTCATCTTCATGAAGATGCACATTTTCTACTTTCCGCCTTAGTGCCACGAACACCAAAAAAACAAAGTAACTGAGTATTTTTATATTTTCCGATAGAAAATGTAATACTGTTTCTTCCATACCTTGTAAACTGTCAGTACTACTCATTGACACCAATTCATACAACTTTCATTTTATGGGTTTCAATAAAATGATTCGAGAAGAAATTCCCTACGATAAAAACTCGAAATGAGCCACGGTACCAACATCGACCCCAGGAAACACGACGTAAGCTGAAGAAAACTAATAATAATAATAATAATAATAATAATAATTGTTACGGAGTTTTCCGTGGTAGGTAGAGGTGAAAGAAGGTGCGGGTGTGAATAGGTCTCCAGCTACGAAAGCAAAATTAATTTAAAATTTAACAAGGTTATATTTTCTTTTCAAAAACAAAGAAATAACAAGCATGGCAGGTACAAAGTAGCAAATCAAAAAGGGTAGTTACAATATTTACAGGAATTGGGCTTCGCGCCCTGATTTTACACTGCTTGGGCAATCAGCTCAGTTTTACCCCAAACACGAGTTTTAACAGAGGGGCAGAAAACCCCATTCATACCTAGGAGCCCTTGCTCCAAATTACACAGAAAAGCCTCCACGAGGCATACAACACTCAATTTTCAAAAGAGCCACACGCTCTCAAAATTTAAGCCTCTCCCAGGCCACACCAAACTCCACCTTCAAGTTGTCCTCACTGGACATAGACACAGGGGTAAAATACCCAACCTACTGAGGTCTATTAAATGAAAAGCAGGTTAATTAAATGACCTCTAAAATAACAATTTGAGAGGAGGCGAACTTGCACTCCTAATACACTTTGATTAAGACCTACTTGGCATTAGGCCGTTAATACAAGGGCTAATCCCATACGAAAGAGGTGACTTAAGAAGAGAACAATTTGTTTTACGTTAACGAAGAATAGGTTGAGAAAAATAAGTTCACCTCAAAACAATAAGAGTGGGAGCTCGAGAGGGTTAGCACTCTCTATCCCAGAATGTAGCTTAAAAGAGAATAGAAGAAAGATCG
Organism: Anabrus simplex; assembly: GCF_040414725.1. Classification (NCBI taxonomy): domain Eukaryota; kingdom Metazoa; phylum Arthropoda; class Insecta; order Orthoptera; family Tettigoniidae; genus Anabrus; species Anabrus simplex. Next base: position 876,165,506 of record NC_090266.1, on the reverse strand, counting down.
TTACATTTTAGGAAAAGGTTACATGGTGGAACGCTTCGCACCCGCCCCGAGAGTTAAACTGCTGAGCTAGCAAAGAAAGAATTTATTAATCGGCCATTACCTTATTGTTGACCGCTGCCGAAGAAAGAGGCGCTTCCCGCCTCCTGCTATGTACTTTATACACTGAAAGATGGAACAGAAGTGGCCCGGAGACCCTAAAATCAGCAGTTTAAATACTCTCGCAGAAGGTTCTAGGCGTTAGGGGAATGAAAACACCCTCCCGCGATGATTTTATTGGTAGATCAATAAACCCCCTACACAATACTAAGAAGAAACACATAATTGGTGGAAAATTAATTCAAGAAATTCGGGATAGGCTAGATTTAAAACAAGGGGCAAGAAGGGGTTAATATTGCCAACTTAACCAAAGACTGAAAAAAATTTAGCAAAGAACAAACATTTGAAATAAAAATTTCTCCAACAAAATAGTTCTTTGACTCCGCACTAGGTTGCACTATTGTTGATCTTCAGTAGTGTCCTCTAGAAGAGAAAGTTCACACTTCTTACTTCAAGCGAAACAAAACCACATCAAAAATGACACAGTTCAAAAACTCAAAATTTTCCACGTGGTGACATCTTCTGAGAAAGTAGAGAATTAATAGCGTAGATAAAGTTCAGACTTCCTCCAGCAGAGGAGTTTCAACTGGCGCACATTTTAAATTAGCGGAGTGGAGGTGTACCGCCCGGTACAATAATAATAACTGTTCAACTTCCGTTCGAGTTCTAACCGGTCTAAGAATCACTAGATTGTCGGAATTTAGTTTTGAAGAAGGATTCTTTAACGAGCCAATAAATGTATTCTCACAGGTTTCACGAACTGAAGCTCTCTGAGATGTCAGTCTATTGCTCTCGGCCTCTATCTTGCAAACATCCACATAGCAAACATGCTCATAACCAATAACCCTATAAGGTTGCGCAGTCCGCTGCATACAAATATCTGGGTCCGTATTAATGCTATCGTGAACTTCATTAAAACGCCAATGTTAAGTTTTCGCTTCAGTTACGAAGAAAAGGAAGCACCTGACTCAGTAATTTGTAGATCACGTTTTACGCGATATATTCTTCTTCTTCTTTTCGTAACGCTTTTCTCACACCTGTGGGGTCGCGGGTGCGAACTGTATCGCACATATGGATTTTGCCCTGTTTTATTGCCGGATGCCCTTCCTGACGCCCACCCTATATGGAGGGATGCAATCACTATTGCGTGTTTCTGTGGTGGTTGGTAGTGTAGTGTGTTGTCTGAATATGAAGAGGAAAGTGTTGGGACAAACACGAACACCCAGTTTGCGGGCCAGAAGAATTAATCAAAAGCGATTACAATCCCCGACCCGGCCGGGAATCGAACTCATGAGCCTCTGAATCCAAGGCCTCAACGCTGGCCATTCAGCCAATGAGTCGGACTTATACGATATATATTTATATAAAATTAAATTACCTGGGATATTTTGTTTGAACAAATCAACAAATTTGGGGTAGCCGTGACGTAAAGTGCACCGCCATTCACCTCCCATTTACTTAATGTTTACTTATAAGTAAATAAACAAGTACAAAATTAATTAATTTTCACAATCGGTAGAAATACCTCATCCGGCTCCTTGGTTGAAAGGTTAGCGTTCAAAGGGATCTGGGTTCGATTCTCGGCTGGGTCGTATATTTTAAGTGTATATCGTTAATTTCTATGGCTTGGGAATTGGTTGTATGTGTTCTTCTTAATACCATCTTCATCTATACACAGCACATCTCACTGCTAGGAAACACGCGGTTACATCACTTCATATAGTGTTAGCGCCAAGCAGGGCATCGGGCCGTAAAACTATGCCGGATCTACCTGCGTACCGATCCCCAAAAAATGGGGGAAAAGGCCAGGAATGAGTATCGGTAGAATGGTACCCTAAATTGGAACCTAAGGGAAGATAAACGATCAAACAGTGATTCTGAAGAATGGCGCGAAGGTGCTTTCAGCAATTTTGTTCTAAATTGCATTCCACGACAGCAAATTCAGAAATTATTTTCCGATGTTATATTGCTACTCCCCTTGTAATTCCCGGTCTGAAAGACGAAAACTTGAGAAACGAGACTTACATTTCTGAAGAGGCATATGACCCTTGGGTTCATTCAACTTACTCCAGTGATGAGTATCAGGCTGACTCCTGGGTCAATGGCGAGCGGACAAGGAGCTAATCTCTGTTTCTTATTAGTGCCGAGGTTACTGTTAGTGGAAGCCGTTACCTTCCACTACTCCAAAATCCTTCATTGTCCCTGTACGGAGATGAGATTGGCTTTGCTTTTTACTCCCCTTATTGAGAAAGAGTACTTTTTGGTTTCTAAGACTTCCAAGATCCATGACTTTCCTATAAATGAGCTAACTACAAGTAGACCCTTCCTGCAATGTAGACAATACGTATACAGTACATACCGGCGTTTAACGATCACACTCTGGATACAAGAAGGGCAGGGTAAACTGGGAGTTCCTGGAGAAGACTTATCCCAACTCAGGTTATCAAGCACAAATTTCGCATTGGGTCAATGAGATTTCAACCCGGAACGCAGTAGTGAAAGGCTGACGTTTCAGCGCCTGAGCCACGAGAGGTTCATATCTACGGAATGCAGCCCTTGTGGTTACGCTACATTTCCAGATAATGCCTTCTTTCACAGGAGTGGAAGTCAAAGCATATATTTCATATGGGATGAAGTTGGCTATAAAGCCACGTTGGTATGTGACAGGAAAATCCAAATATCCCTGTAAGAACGCGTCACCTTCTTCAGCAAAATTTACCCTGTCCTTCTTATTTCAATAACACCTTATAGCCATTTTTAACATCGCCCAGGCGGTTTCTGACAGGGCACGTTCCTATAACTAACCCTCCACTTGGACGCACGCAGTTTAAATATACTGTAGTATTATTGTTCCTGAGACATTTCGCTTGTTTATTAATGCAGAAATAATAAAGGGGACGAATAACAGCGTGGCTTAGAGGCAGACGGCCGACAGTTCACCTCTCACCGCGACACCTCGTCTATAGTGTCAGATATTCTGTAATACCAACATGATCTTCACGAGGAAAATATTTTTCAGCCCTGCTTTATACGACATACATATGCGTATATCTCGTAAACAACGTCATTTTAAAATATTGGACCTGAATTTCCTAAGAATCTTTATCGAATATTCTCCTCATGCTAACCTTCTTACAATTTAGAAACACGGTCAACAACTGATACACTTTCACCGACACAACCTCATCGCACCACAAGCCACACAAAGTCATTGGTTATTTCTTCGGCACGCCAATGGAATAAACTACCTGGATCTGTCAGAGAGGCCTCACCTGCTAGTTTCACGTGACCTTTTCACCAGTATCCACTAGGTAATACATGAAGTCCTGGATTGTTCGTATCTTATGTTAATATTGTAGATTAGCCTCTGTCCAAGATATACACTGTACATAAACACACTCTTATTATTAAGGAAAATATAAAGGAGCTACAGTAAGTTAATATTTTTTTAATACTATAGTTAAGTTATAACTGTGTACATGATACTCATCACCAGTATGACAATCATTTAGGCTATTTGTTATTGTTCATTGTATTATCTATACATATAAAATAACTTGTCCTGACTGACTGACTGACTGACTGACTGACTGACTGACTGACTGACTGACTGACTGACTGACTGACTGACTGACTGACTGACTGACTCACAATCGCCGAGCCAAAACTACTGGACATAAAGAAATGAAATTTTGGGGATACATTCATATTAATATGTAGGTACTCGATAAGGGAGGATTTTTGGATATTCCGTCACTAAGGGGGTGAAAAGCGGGGTGAATATTTAAAATGAGGATATCTATATCTCCAAAAGTTAAAAGTTTACAGATGTAAAAATTGGTATTTGGAATCTCCTTTAAAAATAAAGAAACAGGGATTTTTTTGTTTTAGGAAAATCCCATTAAAGGGGGTGGAAAATGGGGGGAAATAGGTTGAACACCTTTTATGAGGAGACATATATTTCAAAAACTGAAGATGTTACAGACATGAAAATTGAAATTTGAAATCACTTTTAAAAATAAAGAAACACGTATTTTTGTGTTTTGGGATAATCCGATGAATAGGGGGTGAACAGAGGTGACAAACGGGGTGAAATTTTAAAAAGACTATATCTGCAAATTATCTCAGACACGTAACATATTACAGATTTGAAAACTGGTATTTGGAATTTCCCGTAGAAGTAAAGAAACATAAATCTTTTTTCGGAAAAGCCACTTAAGGGGAACTGAAAAAGAGGGTGAATTTTTAAAATTAGCGTATCTACGGTATATCCCAAAAACTTAACATGATGCAGACGTCAAAATTGGTATTTGGAATCTCCTTTAAAAAATAAGGAAACACGTATTCTTTGTATTTCGGAAAAGACCCTTAACGCGGGGGGGGGGCGTGAAAGGATTGAAAAATTAGTTGAATTATTTGTATGAGAATGTATATATACATACCAAATATCTAGAGACGTTGAAAACGTGAAAACTGGTATTTCGAATTTGCTTTAAAAATAAGGAAACACGCAAACATGCATTTTCGGGAGGGGGAATCAACTTGGTAGAGGGGGATGAAAACGGAGATTATTTCCTTTCACGAGGATACATATATTTCAAAAACTGAAGATGTTACAGAAGTGATAATTGTTATTTGGAAGCTCTTTTAAAGAAACGAGTACTGTTTGTTTTTCGAAAATTCACTTGAGTGGGGAGTGTGAAAAGAAGTAAAAAAATGAATACTTTTTCTGGAGAAACTTATATTCCAAAACTGAAGGTTACAGAGGTGGAAATAGGTATTAGGAATCTCCTTTAAAAATAAAGAAACACGCATTTTTCGGGTGGGAGTAAACCAACTTAACGGGCGGGGGTGGAGTGATAAAGGAGTTGAATTCTTTTCATGAGGATATTTATATCTCAAAACCTGAAGGTGTTACAGACATGAACATTTGCATATGGAATTTTCTTTTAAACTAAAGAAACACGTAATATTTTGTCTATGGAAAATCCACTTAAGGGGGTGAATTAATTGAAAAATTAGTTGAATACTTTGTATGAGGATACTTATATCTCATAAACTAAAGATGTTACAGACGTGAAAAAGAGTGCTTAAAATCTACTTTAAAAATAAGGGAACACGCATTTCTGGGGAGGGGGAGGGGCATCAACTTGGGGGCGGGGGCGGTGAAAAAGAAGTTTAATTCCTTTTTATGAGGATACATATATCTCAAAACTGAAGAGGTTACAGTCGTGATAATTGGCATTTCGAAGCTCCTTTATAAAGAAAGAAACAAGTGTTTTTGGTTTTCGGAAAATTCACTAAGGGAGGGGGGGGGTGGTGAAAGAAAGTGAAAAGTGTAATTACTTGCATGGAAAAACTTATATATCAAAAACTTAAGGTTGCGCACGTGAAAATGTTTACTTGGAATCACCTTAAAAAGTAAAGTAGCACGCATTTTTGGAGGGGGAGGTGGGCGATCAACTTAACGGGTAGGAATAGGGTGAAAAAGGAGTTGAAATACTTTCATGAGTATAATTATATCTCAAAACCTAAATATGTTACAGACGTGAAAATTGATATTTGGAATCTCCTTTAAAAATAAAGAAACACGCATTTGATTTTTTCGGATAATCGACGTAAGGGGTGTGGGGTTGAAAATAAGTAAATAAGGAGTTAATATATGTTTATGAGGTTATTTTATCTCAAAATATGAAGCTGTTACAGACGTGAAATATGGTATGTTGAATTTCCTTTCAAAATAAATAAACACATATTTGTTGTTTTCGGAAAGTCCACTTAAGTCGGGAAAGGGGTGGAAAGAAGTGAATAAGAAGAAGTTGAATTATTCTTATGAGTATACATTTATCTCAAAAACCTAAGGGGTTACAGACGTACAGACATGAAAACTGGTATTTGGAATCTCCTTTAAAGTAATGAAACACGTATTTTTTTCGTTTTCGGAAAATCCAGTTAAGGGGCTGAAAAGTGTTGGAAAAGCGGTTGAATTTTTAAAAGGAGTACCGGTATATCTACATTATATGTCGTTCGGCTCCATGGCTAAATGGTTAGCGTGCTGGCCTTTTGTCACAGAGGTCCCTGGTTGGTTTCCAGGCAGTGTCGGGAATTATAACCATCATTGTTTAATTTCCCTGGCACGGGGGCTGGGTGTATGTGTCATCTTCATCATCATTTCATCCTCATCACGACGCGCAGGTCGCCTACGGGAGCCAAATCAAAATACTTGCACCTGGCGATCCGAACCCGTCCTGGGATCTTCCGGCACTAAAAGCCATACGCCATTACATTTTACATTATTTGTCAAAAATGTAACATGCTAGAGACAAGAAACTTGGTATTTGGTAAGTCCTTTAAAAATACAGGAACCTGTACATTTTTGTTTTCGGAGAGGGGTACATAACAGGGGGTGAAAAGTAGTGAAAAATAGTTTAATATTTTTTTTTATGAGGATACTCATATCTTAAAAACTGAAAATGTTACAGACGTTAAAATTGATATTTGGAATCTCCTTTAAAAATAAGGAAACGTGTATTTTTGTTTTCGGAAAATACGCTTAGATGGGGGTAGGAGAAGGACTGATCAAGGGGTTGAGTTCTTTTTAAGTGGATACTTATGTATATCTGAATATGTTACAGATGTAGGAATAGGTATTTGGAATCTCCTTTAAAAATATAGAAACATGTATTTATTTTTTGACTTGAGAGAAGACTGTTTCTCGCATGTACAATTCTATGTCGCATGTTCGGCTTAGCCCCAAAAGGTAATACCACAAACATGGTTTACAAAGAATTTCTGGGGTAAATGAAACTTAATTTTTGGGTGAGTTTTTATACATTAGGAATTTTCAGATAGGCTCTTAGTACAATGCTGAGAAACGATAACTCTGATCAAATTACGAAATCCACGCGAGCGAAGCCGCGGGTAATTGCTAGTAATCATCATCATCTGTTTACCCTCCAGGTTCGGCTTTTCCCTCGGACTCAGCGAGGGATCCCACCGCTACCGCCTCGAGGGCAGTGTCCTGGAGCTTCAGACTCTTGGTCGGGGGATACAACTGGGGAGAATGACCAGTACCTCGCCCAGGCGGCCTCACCTGTTATGCTGAACAGGGGCCTTGTGGAGGGATGGGACGATTGGAAGGGATAGGCAAGGAAGAGGGAAGGAAGCGGCCGTGGCCGTAAGTTAGGTACCATCCCGGCATTCGCCTGGAGGAGAAGTGGGAAACCACGGAAAACCACTTCCAGGATGGCTGAGGTGGGAATCGAACCCACCTCTACTCAGTTGACCTCCCGAGGCTGAATGGACCCCGTTCCAGCCCTCGTACCACTTTTCAAATTTCGTGGCAGAGCCGGGAATCGAACCCGGGCCTCCGGGGGTGGCAGCTAATCACGCTAACCACTACACCACAGAGGCGGACAATTGCTAGTAATACTATACAATATTGTTTAGTAAGTGTAAGATGTTTCAGTTGTAGTCTATTTCTTTTAATTCTGCATTTGTATTTTCTGGTTAGATGGAAAAGAGGGCCTAATGGCTATACGAAATACATCTATTCTATTTTAAGACCCTTCTAGTCACTTTAACTTCCTGAAGATGAAGTTGATATTGATGGCAGTCAGTGACGGGAAGAGTACAATGAAAAAGTAACTGGTCTGAATTACAGTTACTTGAGAAATATTTCACTCATTTACAAATTATTTTTTCAACAAGTAATCAGTAAAAGTACAAATACAATTACTTTACAGAACGGCTGTCTCTAGGAGATCATTAACATTCTTTCCTCATGATGCTGCAACAATGATACCAAAGTTTGAATAGAACAAGATATTAAATCATTTTGTGTTGTTATTTATCGTAGAGACAATAAGTGACTATAGTCACAGACTTAGCATGATACTTAGGAACTTCCTAAATGATTTTCCCCAGCTCGATAGCTGCGGTCGCTTAAATGCGGACAGTATCCACTATTCGGGAGATAGTAGGTTCGAACCCCACTCTCAGCAGCCCTGAAGATGGTTTTCCGTGGTTTCCTATCTTCACACAAAACAAATGCTGGGGCTGTACCTTAATTAAGGCCACGGCCGCTTCCATCCCACTCCCAGCCCTTCCCTGTCTGATCGTAGCCATAAGACCTATCTGTGTCGGTGCGACGTAAAGCAAATAGGAAAAAAAATGCTCATAAATATTATTTTGGTTAGTAACGACAATATTTCGATGAGGTTGTCAATGATTTTACAAAATAACCGGTTCTAAAAATTGTCATCGATAAATGAAAGTACATGTTTTGCGTTTGCTGAAAAGACGCTTGGGGGTATTTGAAAGAACACCTATGTTTAATTTTAAGAATATCTCTAGCAGTGATGGATATTGTAGGATACGTTTGATGTCTTTGGAAGTCCTAGAGAGATAAGAAAGTACTCCATCCAACACCAGTATCTACTAGGTAATAGATGAAGTCTTGGATTGTTGGTTATCCTTTTACCATTTCTGCTTCCATCTATGTATTTCTGTTATTAGAAAATAATGATTCCTGCTATGTTACGATTACTAGAATGTAACAATTACAAATCTATATCAAAATGTAAATTACGAGTAAATATTACATTTTGGAAAAGGTAACGATTACAAGTACAAATTGCTCAGAAAGTATTTGTTAAGAGTAATTCGATTATTTTACCCAATTACATCCAACTCTGATGGCAGTCACGATAATTTGTCATTATATGAATTGCTACAAAAAATAGACTGAAGCAATGTGACAGTGAAATGAACTCAAAAATAAATTATGGCCTAGTTTCTTTTTTTTTTACAATTGGCTTGACGTCGCACAGATATAGATAGGTCTTACGGAGACGATGGGACAGGAAAGGGTTAGGAGTAGGAGTGGGAAAGAAGCGGCCGTGGCCTTAATTAAGATAAATAAGATTTGCCTGGTGTGAAAATGGGAAACTACGGAAAACAATCTACAGTGTTGCCGACAGTGGGGTTCGAATCCATTATCTCCCGAATGCAAGCTGATAGCTACGTGACAAGAAACCGTGCAGTCACTTGCTCGGTCCTGAAGATGGTTTTCCGTGGTTTCCCATTTTCACACCAGGCAAATGCTGGGGCTGTACCTTAATTAAGGCCACGGCCGCTTCCTTCCAACTCCTAGGCCTTTCCTATCCCATCGTCGCCATAAGACCTATCTGTGTCGGTGCGACGTAAAGCCCCTAGCCAAAAAGAAAAACAACTTGCTCGGTAGTCTGTTTCAGTCCGATTTTGTTGTGGTCTACGATAGTAAAAGCTAGAAGGACTCTAACTAACTAACTAACTAACTAACTAACTAACTAACTAACTAACTAACTAACTAACTAACTAACTAACTAACTAACTAACTAACTAACTAACTAACTAACTAACTAACTAACTGACTAACTGACTGACTGACTGACTAACTAAATAACTAACTAACTAACTAACTAACTAACTAACTAACTAACTAACTAACTAACTAACTAACTAACTAACTAACTAACTAACTAACTAACTAACTAACTACTGTAACTAACTAACTAATTCCATGGCTCTGCAGCCCCGATGGGCCTACGCCTACCGAGGTACCGCCACTTAACCCGAAGGCCCTCAGATTGCGAGGTGACGCGTGGTCAGCTTAACGAACACTGTTGGCCATTATTCTTGGCTCTCTAATCCAGGGCCGCCATCTCACCGGCAGATAGCTAGTCAATTATTGTCTCACAGGCTGAGTGGCCCTCGCACCAGGCCGCAGATCCAAATAAATACCCAGGATCTGGTCGGGATTTACATGTAGGATGCAGGCTCAGCGTGCCGCAGGATACCTTGTTCGTAAACTGGGAACAGACATGAAAATGATAAAAATGGGAACGATGGCAGGAGGATACCGCAATGAGAACAGAATGAGCTCGATGGATGGATGGACTTGTGCGGTTATAGTGTTATGTTTGGTGAATAGAAGACGATGGTGGTGATAATTGTTTTAAGATGAAGTAAAACTAGGATAGGTTATCTGGTAGAATAATAGACTCGCCCATGCATGGAAGTGGGAGACTAAGGCAACAATGGTTAGGCGGAGTTGTTAATTATTACAAGAGATGTGAACTAACGAAGTGAAAGGGCTAGTTGCAAGTGGAGGTTTCTCATACACAGAGGCTTCCACACTGAACGCTGAAATAGTTATTTTGCGTAAGAAGATACCAATGTTGTAACAAAGGTATTAACCACTGCTAGGTACCTTGAGGAATGAACTATTGATCGAGGTGGACATTTTGTGAAGATTTCGATATTTTTATATTGAGCATTGTTGATTCAACATTCCACATAAGTAAAATCTCCGTTAAACAAAATAAAGTGGGGCTCACACAGCATTTTACATTGTTCCTGTCTACTTTGTTTAAACTGCAAAACTATAGAATCAATGTGTACACTAGGGTGATTCAAAAGTACGCAACTATCAGAAGTTTGCAAAGGAATCAATGTACACAGACGATAATTTTCAATAATACAGTGCCAGCGTGGTTTTTGCAAAAATATATTTTTCTTCCGAAAACTGGATAAATATCAAACATTTAAACAATCAGCTGGCCATTTAGGTAAATAGGATTTCTGCAATACAATTGATATTACGTCACACCGATACAGATAGGTATTATGGCGATGATGGGAGAGGAAAAGGCTAGGAGTGGGAAGGAAGCGGTCGTGGCTTTAGTTAAGGTACAGCCCCAGCATTTGCCTGGTGTTAAAATGGGAAACCACGGATAACAATTTTCAGGTTGTTTCAGTGGGGTTCGAATTCACGATCTCCCGAATACAGGATCACGGCTGCGCGTCCTGACCGCACGGCCAACTCGCTCGGTGGGTTCTTCTAAAGGAGGTTTTACTGTATTACACTTGGTTATAAATTTATATTGTCACACACTGTTGAAGAACCTCTGCTGGGAATCAACACGGAAATGAAATTCGTCGATATCTGATGCTGCTTGAGTATCACCATTTCATTTTTATTACAAGCAAGAAAGAAGCAAATCCAAACTATTTCGGTATATGGCGAACTGGAACAGTGAAAAGTAAAAGGTTCCACTGTCCGTGATATCGGCAGTAAGTGAAATAGAGTGTTTGGCTGCCTTACCCTAGGGTATTCATTTCTGTCGTAGGCTGAGCAAACCCTAGAACCAAGTACCCGAAGGAACTGCCAACGTTATTACTTTCTTTAAACTGATGAAGATATTTTAAAGCAATAATTCATATTAATTTTGATGGCATCGCTATTTCTTTTAAAATTTTGCTCATTGCCTGAGCAATTAGAGACAACCATGTTGTTGATTGGTACGGTTAGAACATGTGACTACCGGACGAGTTGGCCGTGCAGTTAAGGGCGCGCAGCAGTGAGCTTGCATCCGGGAGATAGTGGGTTCGAACCCCACTGTCGGCAGACCAGAATATGGTTTTCCTAACCGCACGGCCAACTCGCCCGGTGAGTTATAGTAAATTAAGTGGATTGTAATGTCGGCTCATCGCCAGAGTACTACTAAAATGGAGAACCGGTGGGAAGTTCCACAGCCGGTGGCGGAAGTGCTCTGTGCTGAAGACCTCGAAAGGGGCAGTCACCGCTCCTGCTCCCGACCCAGCAAGGTCGCTCTCTAGAAGCTTCCATGCAGTTCGCAGACCTCAAGCAAGGTTGGTGCTCCACAGCTTGCGCAACCCTTCCATTGGCCTTTCACACTTATTTATTTCCGTTCACAGTTTGTTTTTCATAGCAACAACACAGATGGGTCTCGTGCCGACGATGGGATAGGAATGGGAAAAGCGACCATGACCTTAAGGTACAAGCCTGATGTGAAAATGCGAAACTACGGAAAACCATCCTCAGGGTTGCCGACTGCGGAGTTGGAACCCACTATCTCTTGAATGCAAGCTTATAGCTACGTGACCCAAACCAAATCTTTAATCTGATGAAAAAAAAATGAAATGTCGTATGGCTTTTAGTGCCGGGATATCCCAGGACGGGTTCGGCTCGCCAGGTGCAGGTCTTTCTATTTGATTCCCGTAAGCGACCTGCGCGTCATGATGGGGATGAAATGATGATGAAGACAACACATACACCCAGCCCCCGTGCCATTAGAATTAACCAATTTAGGTTAAAATCCCCGACCCGGCCGGGAATCGAACCCGGGACCCTCTGAACCGAAGGCCAGTACGCTGACCGTTCAGCCAACGAGTCGGACTTTAATCTGATGTATGTGATCAATTGGAGGATTTTGAGTATATTACACTATGTCAAAGCTTGTATCATACCGTATATTATGCCACAGTTCCAAAAAAAAAAGGATGGATCTACAACAGTTCTATGTATTTGTTGCAACTGTAAGTGCAGTGATGGTTATTACATTAATACTAAAAACAAATCGAACAAGGAACCTATCTGGGAGAAGAGAAAAGTTATGCTGAGAGAACTCCAATGTGAAGATGTGAAACACTATACTAAGTACTTACTTTGAAGATTGGATTATGTTACATTTTAATTTGTTGTATCAAAAGCGTCACCTTAAATTGCAAAACAAAGTATTCATTTGAGAAACCCAATAAGTGTGGAAGATCTTGTTGTGGCAACACTAACATTTTCGGCTCTTGTGGAAATTTTACATGTTTGTAGCTTAGTACCAAACTCTGACAATGTATTCTTTGAAAAATAGTTCCAGAGACCTGCGAAGCTATGTAAAAATCAATGAAAGACGCATACTTAAAGGTAATTTAGCGTGTTTATTTTATATTATAGGCTAATTAGTTACTGTTGTACAATTTAGAATTCAAACTATCCGAATATCTTAAAAGTAGTTGGTGGGACGTAAAACCAATATTATTATTATTAGAACACAAAGAAGAATATTTATTTTATATTCTTGTATCACCTTTATGTCTTCATAAATGTTTTTGTATATTTTCACGCTTTTGCTCCTGTTTCTTAAAACTTTCTGCTTTGAATGTTCGACATTTCATGTGACTTTTAATGCGAAATCAGAAGTTTTGTGGTTACCACCGACCATGTGTACTTTTTGACTGCCATTTTCCTTCTTCGATGTCACATATTTGATCAAAGGTACGATGATGACCACAACTTTAATCACAGAACTATGCCACATGTAGATGTGGTCGAAGATGCTGTATTACACTGTCAACTATTTTATCATATACTAGCAAGATACCCGTGCTTCGCTACGGTATTATACTGAAATTTACAATTGAATGCTTATTGTTTTAGAAATATAATCCGCCGAAATTCGCGATCTGACTCGTATTCTGCGAGAATCCGCCAAAATTCGCGATCTGACTCGTTTTCTAATAGATTACGGCATGTTTCCTCCCATTTTTCAATATTTCGTTCCAGCCATCGATTTAGTACTTCCCGTGCTTGGTCCAGATATTCCACCCGGTCAGTTAGGTCCCTAAATCTTTGCCATCTTTTCCTATAAGCATTTCTTTTTTTGCTAGGGGCTGTACGTCGCACCGACACAGACAGGTCTTATGGCGACGATGGGATAGGAGAGGCCTAGGAGTTGGAAGGAAGCGGCCGTGGCCTTAATTAAGGTACAGCCCCAGCATTTGCCTGGTGGGAAAATGGGAAACCACGGAAAACCATTTTCAGGGCTGCCGATAGTGGGATTCGAACCTACTATCTCCCGGATGCAAGCTCACAGCCACGCGCCTCTACACGCACGGCCAACTCGCCCGGTATAAGCATTTTTAATATGGATCAAATCCTTCAGGAGATCCGGCGTCGTGTCGACTTGGGTGCCTTGGCGGTAATGAACCCGCGGCCGGACTGCATTCTTAAGTCATTACACGTCCAGGACCCGTTTCCAGGGTGGTCCGCACATTTGACAACGGCCCAGAACATTATTATTATTATTATTATTATTATTATTATTATTATTATTATTATTATTATTATTATTGCTATGGGGTTTACGTCGCACCGACACAGATAGGTCTTATGGCGACGATGGGATAGGAAAGGCTTAGGATTTGGAAGGAAGCGGCCGTGGCCTTAATTAAGGTACAGCCCCAGCATTTGCCTGGTGGGAAAATGGGAAACCACGGAAAACCATTTTCAGGGCTGCCGATAGTGGGATTCGAACCTACTATCTCCCGGATGCAAGCTCACAGCCACGCGCCTCTACACGCACGGCCAACTCGCCCGGTATAAGCATTTTTAATATGGATCAAATCCTTCAGGAGATCCGGCGTGGTGTCGACTTGGGTGCCTTGGCGGTAATGAACCCGCGGCCGGACTGCATTCTTAAGTCATTACACGTCCAGGACCCGTTTCCAGGGTGGTCCGCACATTTGACAACGGCCCAGAACATTATTATTATTATTATTATTATTATTATTATTATTATTATTATTATTATTATTATTATTATTATTATTATTGCTATGGGGTTTACGTCGCACCGACACAGATAGGTCTTATAGCGACGATGGGATAGGAAAGGCCTAGGATTTGGAAGGAAGCGGCCGTGGCCTTAATTGAGGTACAGCCCCAGCATTTGCCTGGTGTGAAAATGGGAAACCACGGAAAAACCATTTTCATGGCTGCCGATAGTGGGATTCGAACCTACTATCTCCCGGATGCAAGCTCACAGCCGCGCGCCTCTACGCGCACGGCCAACTCGCCCGGTATTATTATTATTATTATTATTATTATTATTATTATTATTATTATTATTATTATTATTATTATTATTACATGTTCTGGACCCCACAGCAAGATGCAAGACCGCTACTTGGCGGTAAATTACATCTGCTGCCAGTGTCATTGTTACAACGTGACCAGCACCATCGTCGCGCGTAGGCAAGTATGCGGGATTTCTGGCGATACCAGCAATGACATACTTCCGCGCATTATTGACCTTATTATAGAGGTGAACAATTTGACAGTCCATCTCATTCCTATCGTTTATTTCAAATGTTTTTAAATTTTTATTTATATGCCAGGAGAATCTACTGTAATCTAAGAACGTTCTCCGAATGAAAAGATGGCTGTTGAAAACGAACCCAGGAAAGATTAAAAAGGATCGGTTTATGAATAGGTACATCGAAACTATATAGCCTCTTTCCAGTCATTCGACAGGGTCAGGAATGGAATGAATAAAGCCCCATCTAGCGGCGCCCATAGGAATTGTGCCAGCTGCCGAAGCACACCTCTGGGGCAATGGCCGATGAATGACAAATGAAATGAAATATTGGAGAGTGTTGTTGGAATGAATGATGACAGGGAAAACCGGAGTCTTCGGAGAAAAACCTGTCCAGCCTCCGTTTTGTCCAGCACGAATGTCACATGGAGTGACCGGGATTTGAACCAAGGAACCCAGCTGTGAGAGGCCGGCGCGCTGCCGCCTGAGCAACGGAGGCTCCTTATAAGTAGCCTACATTATGAATAGTAAAATCAATTGGTCTCACCTCCTTTTACAGCCCACCGCCGTTAAGTTTATTTACCCCCCCCTCCCCCCAAATTAAAAGAAGGCGTGTTTCTTTATGTTTAAAGGAGATTCCAAACACCAATGTTCACGTCTGTTACCTTCAGTTTTGGGACGTAAGTATCCCCATAAAAATAATTCACTTTATTTCACTTCCTTTCACACTCCCCCCACCCCCGTAAGAGAATTTTCCGGCAAAAAGTACTTGTTTCTTTAATAGTAAAGGATCTTCTAAGTAGCAATTATCACAACTCTAACTTCTTCAGTTTTTGATGTACGTGTCCTCATGAAAGGAATTCAGCTCCTTTTCACTCCCGCCCCCAAAGATGGTTCCCCCACCCCCAAAGCGCGTTTTTCTTTGTTTAAGGAGATTCAAATACCAATTTTCACGTCCGTAACAACTTTAGTTTTTATTAGATGTATGTATTCTCATACAATTAAGTCAATTAATTATTCTATTCTTTCAACCCTCCCCCCAACCCTTCATTGGATTTTCTGAGATTACGTGTTTCTATACTTTTAAATCTGATTCCAAATGTCTAATTTAACGTCTGTAATATCTTCATTTTTGAGATATCAGTAGCCTAATTAAAACAATTCAACACCATTTTCAGTCACTTTTACACCCGCCCCCTTTCCACACAAGTGGTATTACCGAAAAAAAAAATACACGTTTCTTTATTTTTAATAGAGATAAAAAATACCATTTTTCACTTCTGTAACATGTTAAGTTTTTTTAGATATACTGTAAAAATTCTCATTTTAAAATGTCACCCCTTTTGAGTTCCCCTTAAGTGGAGTTTCCAAAAACAAATCACCTATGTTTATTAACATTTACAGGAGATTCCAAACACCCACTTTTTACGTCTGTAACATTTTACGTTTCCAAGATATTCTGTAGATATAGTCTTTCAAAAAATTCACCTCAATTTGTCACTCCTGTTTAACCGTCATTAATTCGATTTTCCAAAAACTAAAAACTACGTGTTTCTTTATTTTTAAAGATCACATATACAAATTTTCAGTTCTGTAATATCTTTCGTTTCTGAGATATATGTATCCTCATTAAAGGCCTTCAACCCATTTTTTCACCCTTTTACACCCCTCCTATTGGGATTTTCCGAAAACAAAGGAATACGTGTTTCTTTATTTTTAAAGGAGATTGCAAACACCAATTTTTACATCTATAAACTTTAAAATTTTTGAGATATAGATACACTCATTTTAAAAAATCACCCCCTTTTCACCCCCCCCCCCATTAATTGGATTTTCCAAAAACAAAAAAATACGTATATCTTTATTTTTAAAGGAGATCCCAAACACCAATTTTCAGGTCTGTAATATCTTCAGTTTCTGAGATATAAGTAGCCTTATTAAAGGCATTCAACCCCTTTTTCACCCTTTTTCACTCCTCCTATTGCGATTTTCCGAAAACAAAAAAATACGTGTTTCTTTATTTTAATGAAGATTCTAAATACCAATTTTTACATCTGCAAACTTTAAGAGTTTGGAGATATAGATTCACTCATTTTAAAAATTCAGCCCCTTTTCACCCTCCCATTAATTGGATTTTCCAAAAACAAAAAAATACGTGTTTCTTTATTTTAAAAGAGATCAAAAGTACCAATTTTCAGGTCTGTAATATCTACAGTTTCTGAGATATAAGTACCGGTATCCTGATTAAAGGCATTCAACCAATTTTTCACCCTTTTTCACCCGTCCTATTGGGATTTTCTGAAAACCAAAAAATACGTGTTTCCTTATTTTCAAAGAAGACTCTAAATACCAATTTGTTCATTTGTAAACTTTTATAGTTTTGAGATATAGATACATTCATTTTAAAATTTCACCCCCCATTTTCACCCCCTTAGCAACGGAATATCCAAATATCCTCTCTTAGCGAGCACCTACATCTTAATATGAATGTATCCCCAAAATTTCATTTCATTATGTCCAGAAGTTTTGGCTCGGCGATGAAGAATCAGTCAGTCAGTCAGTCAGTCAGTCAGTCAGTCAGTCAGTCAGTCAGTCAGGACAAGCTATTTTATATATATAGATATTTTATCAAATTTCTGTGACACAGAAATAGGTCATGTACTGGAAGAGAAATTAGCCAGACAATGACAAAACATCAGTTACTTGAGTTACTTTCCCTTTTGTAACTGTTTAATAACAAACGAGGTCAGAAATTATTTTAAAAGTAAAAAAAAAAAAAAAAAAAAAAAAAAAAAAATTAAAGTAAATATTTCATTAAGAAATATCAACTCCGGTGTCAACGTTTGCAGAGACGTTTGCAGAGCAGTGAACGAAGACCGCTGTGAGTGTGATTGTGAGACTGTGTTGCGCTCGTGCAAGGTGTGGACTGTGCGGCCGCTATAGTTATACAGTGAATTTAATTGTGAACTGCCCTAGTGGCGAAGTGACATTTGCAGAGGCTTGTGTAGCGTAATTGTCTTGCCTTTTAAGTGTCAGAGTGAACAATTAGTGCTATTGAACAGTGAGAGGACAGAGAGTGTGCGGACTAACTTGATTGTGTGACTGTGTAATTGTACATTAATTAGTGTTAGTTAATAAATCTGTGAAGAAACGCTACCAGTTGTGGATTCATTTATTCACCCGCCTTCACATTACAGTATTAATTCATCGGAATAGATATACAGTACATGAAATCTATATCTTTACAAAGATACATCCGTAATGCAACGAATTATTTCAACAATTCCCATTTATCTATTATTAGATACCCAAATGTGTTCATGAACAATGAAATACGTTTGAACCGCGGAAAGAATGCAGTGTAAATACCCTGCGTTCGCTCATAAAGAGAGCTGTGTTAATTACTGTAGTGACAACTACTGACGTGGCACACATTACATTCCCATCTGGTACTGAAGCTCATATTGCACTGACTGAGTCTCAGAACATTCTGATCCAAGTACAAGCCGCAGTGAGAACTTGCATGACTCTACCAAGGTCAGTTCGCTTTGAGCTGCAATCAGACAGAAGGAGGCCCAAGTTTGGTTAGCAGTGGACGTGCCAACGCAAGTTGCTCGCGCGAGAAATATCGTGACTGTCACACCAATGTACTTCAGTCTGTAGATAGGAAACAATTACGGATTTCGATGAATGTTTAGATAATATTTTACACCACTATTTCCCAGGGGTTTGTCATTAGTCGTAAGTGTGAGAAAGGCCGTAGAAATGTAAATTATGACTGGTAACTGAGGACATAACCGCCGATTTTTATGAGTGAAGTGTACTGCAACATTCGCTAGGCTAATGGAACCAGGTTATGCTGCATCATCCACATTCAACGTGTTAGATAAAAAAATTATTCTTGTGTCGACTGTCATTGCAACTTGATCTTCAATGCTGTTTATTCACTCTAGTACCGTCCACCTCAGTAGCATAACGGTTAGTGTTATTAGCTGCCGTCATCGGGGGCTCGGGTTCGATTTCCTGTACTGCCAGCAGTTTAAGAATGGCAGGAGTGCCGGTATGTAGACCGACTTAGCAAATGTCATGGAATAGTCACCTAATAGCGCGTGGGGCCTCCTCTGGCCCTGCGAACTACAGTGAGACGCCGTGGAAGTGAGTCGACAAGTCTCTGGTAGTCCTCTGGACGCAGCTGACACCAGATCGTTTGCAGAGCGGCGGCCAATGCTGGTCTGTTCGTGGGTGCAGGATCCATGGCACGGAGCCTGCGTTCCAGGACATCCCAGATATGCTCGATAGGGTTCATATCGGTGCTCCTGGGTGGCCATGGCAGTCGTTGGACCTCCACTGCACGTTCCTGGAACTGTTTCCGGGCGACGTGGGAGCGATGTGGCGGCGCGTTATCATCTTGAAACACCGCAGAACCGTCTGGGCGCTGGAAGGCCAAAAATGGGTGGAGATGGTCTCCGAGCAGCTCAACATACCGCGTACCATTCAAAGTCTCTTCCAGAACAAGTAGGGGGTCCATTCCATACCAGGAAAATGCAGCCCAGACCATAACAGAGACACCAGCGCCCTAGACCACGCCTTCGAGGCAGGCGGGATCCATCGCTTCATGTGGTCTGCGCCATACACGGTGCCTCCAATCGGCATGGTGCAGTTGAAATCGTGATTCGTCCGACCATATCACGTTACGCTATTGTTCCAGTGACCATCCCTGGTGACTGGCGACAAATGCGCGTCGTTGTGCTCAATGACGTTGGGTTAACAGTGGCACCCGTGTGCGGCGGCGGCTCCCATACCCCATAGAACCCATGTTCCTACGGACTGTCCACTGGGAGACGTGTCTAACACGGCCTGTGTTGAATTGAACCGTGATTGATTGCACGGTTGCCCGTCTGTCACTATTGACAATCCGTCTCAGATGTCGCCGGTCACGGTCATCGAGGGTGGCTGGACTGCCGGTCGTTCCTCTGTTGTGGACGGTGACACCCGCATTCAACCATTCACGATACACCCTGGACACGGTTGATCGTGTGAAGCCGAATTCCCGCACCACTTCCGAATCGCACTTCCCATCCGTCGGGCACCGACCACCATATCCCGTTCGAACGGTGTCAGCTCATGACGACGTTCCATGTTACACCTGTCACATGCTCAGACACTGCTCACAAGGTCTTCTATACAACTGCCGCTGGCACAGGGGGCGTGTGGTGCGCAGACAACACACCTGCGCATCAGTGCTCCGCTATCCCATGACATTTGCTCAGTCAGTGTAGTTGAGATGGTACATGCAGCTAACCTCCATTGGAGTTGTGCCTTAAAGAGCTGCGCCACCTCGGGATGAGGACACGAGTTTACTTTTACTGTAGAACCGGGACCAATAATTTCGATGTTTGAATCGTAAAAACAGCAATCATCATGAGTACCAGTAAACGTCTCCCCTAATATCACATTCCTCCGAACGATAGAGTCTGTATAAGTACCTAGCGTATTATTTAACTGTATGCGACATCATGTCGTCTTTATCGTAACCAACGACACGATCGCAGCACATCAGAATAGGATCTAGTTGCTGTCAAAGCATATTTTCAAAATATAACTTAAAAGAGAGTAAATATTTAAAACGTAAAACCTCTATGACCTTTGGACCTGTATGGACTACCTAGCCGAAGTGGTAACAGTGTGCTCGATTCACCTGGAAGGACATGGATTTGATTCCCCATCACGAAATAGAAAAGTTCAGAAAGGAGACTTCTACTTCTGCAGATACACATAACCTAGTGGTTCAATCAACCTACAACAGAAATGAGTACTAGGTTCATTCCTGCGAGCAAGGGGGCGAGATATAGAGTTTATTACTCTGTCCCAGTTAGTGACGAGTTTGGGTATAGCGAAAGACGTTACCGTCAGCTCTTTTAAGGGACTTCATTCCTGTTCGGAGATGACGTTAGCTTTATTTTTTTCCTGATAAAACCATGTTTGAGACATCTCTTCTACAGGAGGCAGAGAACTAACATTATTCTGACGCTGACCTTAACAAGGTCACAGCTTCACTATAAAGCAATGAGGAATGTAATAGCATCCGAATTACGATGCTGACACCCCTATCTTAATCAAGAACTATGTAGGCAAGGAATGGTTGATTAACGCACTAGTGCTCCCCAAGCACCTCCACGACATGAATGGTCACTAAATCGTCCTGTTGTTGTTATATCACATTCAATTTAACGAGGAGACTTTCTGAACACTGTAGGAATTTCAGACTCTCTGTTATTATCAGTGTAAGATGGACGCTTCGGCGGTCTGACACGCCTTGCACTTCTACTATATTGTCAATTCCAGTGTCACTTACTTTTCTATATTATATTTGATGTATTTTGTAACGAAAATAAATAATTCAAACCAGGTAATGTACAGATATATGGCTCATCTCAAATATACCACTGTCTGTGTTAGTGTGAAGTTGATTATATTTAGGTTTTCAGCTGTTAGGTAGTGTCGTGAACATATCGTACACGTCAGGGAGATGTTAAGAATAGAACAACAATGGCTAACCGGGCGCTGGAAGGACCCGAATCCACAGCCTTTGAATTTCATATTCACTACCGATTGATCTTGCCATCAGTGGCGAAGCGTTCATTTCGAATAATACGGTGTCTCAAACCTTTTGGGTCAAATTGAAATAGGTGATTGCGGGTCCACAACCGATCATATCGAGATGGGGAAGCAATGGTCGGAAATGCATATTTATTGTTTTATGGAAATACACAACGTACACCGCATAACAACAACGTAGCTCATAACCATTTTTGACAGTGTACGACTGCCAGTCTCAATGCATGCATGGCAACGGCGAATGAAGTTCTGCCGCACTCTCTCAAAGATCCCTGGTGTCTGTTGTACAAGGAGTCAGGCAACTTGGGCCCTAGCAAGCAGGTCTTCATCTGTTTCTACGGGGGTTTCATACACGAACGACTTGACGTAACACCAGAAAAAAAATTGCAGAGGTGTCAGATCCGGCGATCATACTGGCCATGGGACAGGACATGCCGTTCCAATCCAACGATGAAAGTCCGTGTTGTTCAAGTGTCGCGGACATTAACATCGAAGTGGGCTGGTGCACTGTCGTGTTGAAACTACAATAATAGTCTCCAGTCTCCAGGAGCTGTGGCAGCACATCTCGCAGGAATATCAGGTAACGTGGGCAACTCAAACGGAGAGGCAGAAAATAAGGTCCTATTAGGTGATCTCTGACAATGTTCGCCCATACGCTGACAGAGAATCGTTGCTGGTGGCCACCGATGTGGGTGGCGTGGGATTGTCCTCACTCCAGACATGGCTGTTGCGGCTGTTGAAAACACCATCACGGGTCAATGAGATCTCATCCGTGAACAATACAAACTGTACGAAGTTCGACACTACAGCACTGCGATGGATAATCCATTGACAGAAGTTAACGCGGAGCTAAAAATCCGTTGGTCCCAGTGCTTACACACGTTCTTTTTGATAGGGGGGTAATACCTGTTCCGCCAGAACTCTTCACGCTTTATACTTCGAAGTGTGCATTTCACAGAAAATTTGACGGGTGTTTATTGCTGGGTGGTCGGCCACAAGATCCAAAACAATCTCCTCAAAGTCTGGTGTTCGGACATGTCTTTGGCGGGAACCTTGGCCGGCTCTCAGTGGCGTGAAGATCCCGGAGATAAACTGCTTCCAATTAGGATAATGCCCGTTGGGACGGCGTTCTCTGTACATTCGTGCTGCTTTACGAGCACTACATCCTGCCGCACCGTACATTAAAAACATGTCTGCATCTCCCGTGACGAGTAACGTTCCATCTTCGACTACGCGTACACAGTAACACACCTCACCGTTGACACATCACAAGCTGTCTGATGCAATGGACAACAGACACCAGGGATAGTGGTGTACATGCGGCACAGGTTAATGCGCCGGTGCGATGCATGCGGTCGTCACATGACACACGTGCTATGAGCTAAGTTGTGTAGAGTACGTCTGTTTGGTGGTCGGGATGTACGCTTTTTATCACCTTCTGCCAGTTCCAGTGCACAACAGACACCTGGGATCTTTGCGAGAGTGCGGCAGAACTGCTTGCGCCGTTGCAATACATGCATTGAGACCGGTGGTCATCTCTTTGCACAAATACTGTGAGCTATTTTGTTGTTACGCGTCGTATGCTGTGTATGTCCATAATACAATACATATTCATTCCGGACCCCTGGTTGCCTATCTCAATATAATCGGTTGTTGACCCACTATCACCTGTTTCAATTTGACCCAACGGTTTGAGATACTACAGAGAGGTTACTAGAGGCAAAATATTAAGTTCCAAAATAGTGTTAAAAATTTAGAGTTTTAGAAAAATCATAATCACCCCCATACCAAGTTGAATGGAAATTAATGGAGGGTGAACACTCCTTATTCCCTAAGTTACATATTTCCCAGCAGCGATGTGAACAAAGATTTCAGACTTGCCTAAAAATGTACATTTAGAAGATGATATTAAACTTTATAATTTTACATTAAGAAAGAAGTTTGAAACCTTCCTCTCAAGTTAACTGTCTGAAGCTATCACATACTAAAAGATGTCTGCCATTACCGTAACTTTTTGGGCCTTCCGACGACGGCAAGGACGCCCCTGCCGCCCATTACGCCGTACACACACTTAGACCGGAGCGATGAAGATGTCTATACGGCCCTAAAGCGCCCAGCTTTTATAGCAACTCAGAGGGGAAAGTTCCAGAACTCTCTTAAAGTAGGCAGAATGCCTGTACACACCCCCAATTTTAATTGGCTAGGAAAACATACACAAGCATTCCTGAGTGGTTAATAACTTAAGGAAGAAAGAAGTCGTGGAAGTGCTGGTAACCATAGCACGTAAAATCAATCTGCATAAGTTTAATGTTTGTAAAACTTGAAAATAGAACATTCCCTTAAAAACCAAATGTCGTCCTCCCGCCGGAGGGGGCACATAGGTCGATAGTAGAGTCATCTATTAACGATTAAAGGTCCAAGTAACTTCAAATACATAGTTTAGGATTCAAAACACAGATAGCCTTTCAGAAGGCGCTCAGTTCAAATGGACGGAGAAGGTGTTCCTCCGGTATAATAAAATTATTATTATTATTATTATTATTATTATTATTATTATTATTATTATTATTATCATTATATACTCGCTCCGGAGAGGCGTAGTACAGGTCTTTCGAGTTGACGCCAAAATGCGACCTGCACGTCGGTGATGATGGGGCCCTACCAAAATTGATTCTAAGGAAGACGACACACGTAACTACTTCCCGTAACCGGAGGAATTATCCACTGAAGGTATACATGCCCGAACTGATCAGGATTCGAACCCAGGTTCCCTTTAACTAAAGACCAGCGTGCTAAGCATTTAGCCATGGAGCCGGACACCTGTGTGGATGTGGGGTCTGTACTGGTGTACATATTTACCATTAGCTGGGGTAAGATTGGGAAGGAAGCAGCTTTACTTAGATGTTAGGTATTATTCACCTAAACAAACTCGAGAAACAGTGTGATTTTAATTTTTTCTCCATTCAGTTACAATCCCTTAGATATAAATAACTTTATAGTTTTGCCTGTGAACTTGGATTTCTTGCCTCGTACTGTGTTTAGATATACAAAATTAGAAAGTAATTTTTGACTGGGTGTTTTACTGTTACGACCTCACGGGAAAATTTCTGTAAACTTTGTATTTAAGTTAGTGATAGCTGATAGCCGCTTTGTGCACTAGACTCTATATTATTTGATTAGTACAGAGTATGTAGCGTGGCAATATTAAGGGTCCAAAACAGATAATGTCATATTTCTCCGTTAATAGTAGCTGTATCGAAAACCTGTACACTCATAACAAATATTGTATAGGGCTATCCCTACATACCTTTACAATTTTAATGACATTCTTTTTGAACCAATAATAGCAAACGTTCGAAATCTGCTCTGAAATACCGAGAAAGTGTGGTAGATGCCTCAGAACTATTGTTTCCATGCCTTTTAGTTCGATTTCTGCCCTGCATAAGCTTTGTATGCTCGTAAATTCGATTCCTTTGCAGCTCTGTGATATGTACTACACGAGTGGCCCGCCTCCTAGCTCAGTCGGTGCAATGATTTCTATGGTAAGTTCAGTAAGCGTCCTGGAACGTCATCAACACAACCTTTACTCATTCCAGGTCAGGTTCGCTGAGAAGCGAGTCTGTTGTCTCCAGCTTTCTTGCGATCGACAACATAGTTGACCTGGTTAGAATATCACGCACACCGAATTCCCTTCGAAATGTCCGTTGTGTTTTAATCAAGGAATTTGTCTTGCAACACGTTTCCACATTCAAAACACGCTGCCGAAAAGAGTACTGCATGTTTGTGTTATGACTACAAATGTTAGAGACTGAGGGCTAATTAATAGCCAACAACAGCCATGTTAATCAACATTAAATGGCAGAGGTACCAGTATAAAGTCTCCCGGAGCCACTGAATTCATTAAACTCAATTTCAAGTTTACACTAAAAATTAAAACTCCTTAACTTCGTAAAGGTTTACTGTATATGGATAGTCCTGTAGAGGATGTCATTCCTGACATTTTGTGTCTCACATTTACATTACGATCTATAATTTATTTCTCTGCCTGTTGTCATTTCTTGATGGTTACAGTACTTTTGCATCCATCTCTTGGCACAGGCCAGAGCAAAGTGTAGCTTCCACTGAAGTCCCAGTCTCATCCACGGCTGTGACAATATGGAAGCTGCTGGGGTATGGGTGGTGCTGAGTAATGACATTCAGAGCACAACCAGTGTGTCTGAGTGTCATGAAAGGTGTTGCTCATAGGGTTAGTTGTGCTACAATAGCACTGTCTGGCCCGGTGAGGAAAGCAATGGCAAACTACCTCACTCCTTATCTTGCCTAGTACGCCTCATTTTGGTACTGCCATTGGTTTTTGTGGTTTCCCTATAACTGCGTAGCCTTTGGTGATGCTATTTGAGGGTCCAACCAGCCTCTGGGCTGATGACCTAACAGACAGACAGACAATTTATTTCTTCATTTTATCCCAGGTACTTCTGTGGTCGCTCAAGCCACCCAGGCTCATTCTAGGGCTTTAACGTCGTACCTCGGAGGTTTTCGGCGACGCAAGCATGGGATAGTGATTGGACTGGGTTGGTTACGGCCGTGTATTCAATTAAGGTACAGCCCCAGAATTTGCCTAGTGTGAAAAATTGGAAACCACAGAAAAACATAGTCAGGGCTGCCGAGAATGGGATTCCAATCCACCATCTCCCGAAGGCAAGCTCACAGGTACGTGACCCAAACCGCATGGCCAACACACTCGGTCATTTTCGTTTTGGCCAGAGGTTTTAAGACCAGATGTCCTTCCTGACGCCAAACGACTTTTAAGATGAAAATTCCAACACTGTATGGAGCAGGATTTTAACCACCGGGCGAGCTGGCCGCTAAGAGCTTGCATCCGGTAGATAGTGGATTCGAACCCCAATGTCGGCAGCCCTGAAAATGGTTTTCCATGGTTTCCCACTTTCACACCAGGCAAATGCTGGGGCTGTACCTTAACCAAGGCCACGGAGGCTTCCTTCCCATTCCTAGGCCTTTCCTATTCCATCGTCGCCATAAAACCTACCTGTGTCGGTGCGACGTAAACAAAATAGCAACGAAAAAAAAATATTGGAACCTCAGTCATTTGGGTAGAAAGCCAGCAGTTACGCTATTGAGCTGATCACGACCCCACATTATGAGTTATACTGATGGTAATATTCAAGGATTTAGATTTTTATCGCAATTTTCATCAACGGTGAGCATACTAACATGGAAATATTGCTGATAAAGTATACTCGTGTCCTCGTCCCGAGGTGGTGAAGCTCTTTTCAGGCACACCTCTAATGGGGTGAGCTAGCAAAGCAAAGCGAAGTCATCTCCGTACAGGCCGTGAAGGCCCTTGGAGGGGTGGAAGGTAAAGGCTTCCACCATTCGTAACCTCGGCACGTGATGGGGTAGAATGATTAGCTCTACGCCCGGCCGCCTTTGCCGGCTGAGTGAACCTCTATGTGCACCTTAAATTTTACAACTTCCTGACGGGGATTCGAACCCACGTCCTTCCGGGCGAACCGAGCACGCCTTTACCATCTCGGCCAGGCAGTCCCTATTGGAGGTAAGCTGCATGTAGAATGTTAACCACATACCAGCAATCCTGCCAGTCTTAGATTTCTGAAAGCACCGGGAATCGATTCCCGGCCACTGGGGACGACAGCTAATAGTGCTAACCGTTACGCTACGGAGGTGGAAATAATAATAATAATAATAATAATAATAATAATAATAATAATAATAATAATAATAATAAAAATAGCATCAAAGACATGCCTCCAGATATCGTACGAAAAACCCAGTTCATCGGAAATCGACGTCAACATTGCAAATATACTCCTCTAGAGATGGAAGACGGCACAATTTATCAGGTGTCCTCCTTCAAATACCTTGGAAAAATCATACTACCATCAGGACTAGACAGTAGGGCCAACGTAGAAAGAGCCACTAAACTCCATAAGGCGTACATACTAATGTGGAATTACTACAACAAGAGAGTCATATCGCATAATGCAAAATTACGACATTGCAAGACAGTTGTTTAGCCGGAAGCATTGTACGCCTCGGAAACCATATCCTTTGGAGGTCAATCTAAAGTTATAAAAATTGAAAAGCAAGAAAGGAAAATTCTACGGAAAATCTATGCTCTCGCGAGGGAAAATGGAACGTGGATTAAGAAGAGAACAACGGACCTCTACTCATTAACTGTCAGGTTCTTTGATGTTGTAAGCAAGAAACCCCTGAAATTCTATGGCCATATCAATAGAATGGACATTAACAGACTCACCAATGTATTATTTAAAGTAATCAACTCAAGAAGGTCAAAATAAACTGGCTAGAAAGACTAAGGCGGACTTCCAAGAAATGAATATCACGGACGACGTCATAGAAGATAGTGGAGCTTTTAGTACTATAGTAGCCAAGCACAAATTCATGGAGAAACCAGAAAGAAAACTGGTAGGAAGTGGTCGACAGAACGCAAGATGCAACACAGTGCATTCATGAAGAGATTTTAGGAGGACAAAAAGGCGGCAATCATCAGGCCAACGAACAAGTTCAAACGCGCTCTTTGAGTGGGCATAAAGAAGAAATAATAATAATAATAATAATAATAATAATAATAATAATAATAATAATAATAATAATAATAATAATAATAATAATAATAATAATAATAATAACCATCTTCTACCGCTTTCCCCCCGCGGTTTTGAACTGTGCAACACATGTTGATATGGCTCTGTTTTACGACCGGATGGCCTACCTGACGCGAATCCTGTGTGGAGGGATGTAATCACTATTGCATGTTTCTGCGGTGGTTGGTAGTGTTGTGTGCTGTCTGGATACGAAGAGGGGAGTGTTGGAACAAATGCAAACACCCTGTCCTCGAGCCAGAAAAGTTAATCAGACGGGATTAAAATCCCCGACTCGGCTGGGAATCGATTCCTGGACCCTCTGAACCGAAGGTCTTAACGCTGACTATTCAACCAAGGAGTCGGATAATAATAATAATAATAATAATAATAATAATAATAATAATAATAATAATAATAATAATAATATTCAACTATCACCGGAGGAATTATCTAACGAAGGCCAAATTTCCTGACCTGACTGGGATTCCAAACCGGGATCCCTTGGACCAAAGCTCAGCATGCTTACAGAAAGAAATTAATTTGAGATGGTAGTTGCTTTTATTGTTGTTGTAAGGTACAAAAGCTCGTGGACATCACCTCATATGGATCGGGAAGACAGTCAATCCAAGAATGAAAGAAGGGAATCCAGCTGGCGGAGGAGGGGACGAAAAAGCCCGGTGTGCCCTGATATCGCCGAGCCGAAAGAAATCAAAATGTGACGGCCTACAATGTCGGAATTCTCTAGTGAAAATGTACTGAGGTGTGGTCTATCTCTTCTACTACTAGATGACATTATTACTGCAAGTATTCAAGAACTAACACGCCAACGACGGGCACAACAGGTATTAACCTAGTTAGACGTGTTTAATCAGGAGCCAGTCAGGAGTACATCCCTAATATTTATTTTCACCAGAGAACAAATTCTTCGCTTGAATTCCTGTGGGAACGTATGAAATAGAAGTAGCAGAATATACGAGATTTTCTATTTCTCTGAGCTTTAAGGGTACGGTAGCAAGTTTTAGGGTGCACAGAAAATTTAGAAACTCGCTCCTACAGCCAGTGAAGTACTGTATCTACCTATTCGTACAGCCGACGGAAAATGTGGCTGACGCCTCAATAATCTAGAAGAAGGCATGGGATTCATGATTTCCTGGTGAGGGGAAATCTGCTTCATTCACGACGGAAAACAAATCTTCTGCTACTGACCACGTGATATATGAAGGCTCCCAGTTCCTGAATGAGCTGTCAATTTGTAATGGCTCTTGGGTGACCGAAAGTTAATGCGGGTGGAGATGGCCATTGTCTGGGCTGTCTAATAAGCGATAATACTCTCAAACCATAAATTACATATGTCAAGACGCAGCTTTCTCCTGCCTTTGTCAGCAATGCCTAGCTCCTGGTTTATGGGAGTATTTTAGTGCTAAACTTGTGTGGGGCAGTAGGTCAACATGTTTTACAACATTCAGGAATGTCTCGTCTACAAGAGAGGACAGCGAGGAGAAAGAAACCAGAAGAGTCTCCTCCTCCTCCTCCTCCACACTGCCCCCACTTCCTAACGCTCAGGTCCAGTACCTTCTTCCTTGATCTGCCGGGGAGATCCGTCGTACAGAATCATGCTGCTGTAACTCTACATGGACTGTAGAATTAAATGAGAATTGACAATTTTAATAATGATGTTTCCAACCGGTGGAAGAGAAATTGTTGTTTCCTTGTGGTAAGAGAATATTTAGATTTCAATTGCCTAGACAAGCATTTTCAAGAAATGGAAATACTGTCTCTCCTATTAATAGTATACTGTCTCTGCACAGTGCTCGAAAAAAAAGCTTTCAGTGGTAACTTAATAATGTTACGTGCCAGACCTGAGGTAGCTCATTTCCGTATTTCCTGGACTTGCCGCGATCTCTCCTCTAATGTCCTCCCGTGCGTCTTCTGGAAGGTGCGACGAGAATGTTCCTTCTCTACCCAAGCCCCAAAGATTCTAGTAGGCCTACTTCATCATTAGGATATAAAAAGGAGGCTAGCCGAGAATTTTTTTTTTACAATTGGCTTTACGTATCACCGACACAGATAGGTATTATGGCGACGACAGGGTAAGAAAGGGCTAAGAGTGGGAAGGAAGATACCATGACCTTGTTTATGGTACAGCCCCAGAATTTGCCTGGGGTGAAAATGGGAAACCACGGAAAACCATCTTCAATGCTGCCGACAATGTGGTCCGAACCCACTATCTCCCGAATGCAAGCTCACAGCTGCGTGCCCCTCACCACACGGCCAGCTCGCTCGGTAGCCCATAATAGACTGTATAGGAGTTGAATAATGGGAGTGGGGCAGCAATAGTGCTGGGTGTCGTCTGTGTCCCAGTGGTGTCAAGAGTGTCATGTGTGCTGGTCGTAGTACTCTGTGTGTATTGCCTTGGAGTACTGACTGGAGTATTGTATGTGTACCGTCATGAAGTGAGTAGTTGGAGCTGGACGGTAGTAGCGCTGGCTGTCGTCAATTGTAAGTGTGTGGTGGGTGTTCCACCATAGTCAGTGTCAGAGTATCGTCCTGTACTGAGTGGAGTACTGCGTATGTACTGCCTTGGAGGCAGTGTGTGGAACAATTCGTTTGTCAGTATCGAGTAGTCCACTGTGTGAAGGAGCCACCTGAATATACTCTGTTGACTGTGAGAGTGGCGGACTTTTCCTGGAGTCGAACCAAGGAACACTAATCGTGTATTTATTTATTTATTTGACTTTTTGAAAGTACACAGGCAGTAAGCCCAATACAGTATCTTCTTAACACAACAGTCAACAGTACGTATAATGCATACATGTAAGTAAAGATAAATACACAATAATAATGCTGAAGATAATAAAGACAAGGAAGAAGAATGAATGGAAAACACATACACAGAGACAATGACAATCCAGACTACAACAATGATTATTTCTACACTATAAAAATACAAGAATTGCAACAAAGATATAAATAAAGTAGTAAGTGACTATATTAATAAATAAGTTAAAGAGCACCTATTATATAGAAAAGGGGTCTGAATTTATAAATTAGTATTGTGGTTGTCAGCAGCCCTGTGTTCAAACCTCTGTGCGTGCAGCTTATGAGTGAGGCGACTGAGTGGTGTGTGTGTGTGAGCGAAAGTGAAAGGTGAATCCTGTTAATAAGTATGATAGCCTCTTCCAGGTAAAGACTGCCGAGCTGGAGGCCTGCTGCGAGAGACTTGTAAATAGAGAGCAATATTACTGGAGTGTGGTCATTTGTGGTTTAATATAATTGTGCGTGTGTGCGCGCCCTAATCGGGTCATTCTGAATTAAATTAGATCGATAAAACAGACAGTGCTTTATTCGTAACAATGTAGTACTAGGAAAGGTGTGTCGTTCAAACTGACGAGCCCACAAGGTGAAACACTGGACTATTACACTGAGAAACTTATACATCTTCATTATAGCCATTTGTGCCTTTCAGTGCTCAGTCCGCTAGCCTCTGTGATTTAGCTAAATGCCTCCCCAATACTCTATTTGTAACTGGCTCGGTGGCCTCGTTCATTCCCATACCTCTTTTCTTTAAATCTTTTTTTTCATACAATTGGCTTAACGTCGCACCGACACAAATAGATATTATGGCGACAATGGGATAGGAAAGGCCTAGGAGTTGAAAGGAAGCGGCGTGGCCTTAATTAAGGTACACCCCCAGGATTTGCCTGGTGTGAAAATCGGAAGCAACGGAAAACCATTTTCAGGACTACCGACAGTGGAGCTCGAACCCACTATCTCCCGGATGCAAGCTCACAGCTGTGCGCCCCTAACCGCACGGCCAACTCGTCCGGTTATCTTTAAATCATTAGACTAAGTCTAAACGTCATTGCCTTAGCTTTTCTATGCTTCTTTTGCCCTTTCTGGTCGATCCCATTGTTCTCCTATTTAACCTATCCCCCTCTATTCACCTCACATGACCCCATCACCGAAACTAGTCCATACGCATCCATCGAGTTCATTTCTAACTTAATCCTTATCCCCTTTTTGCAAGTTCCGGTACCCACCTGCCAATGTTTCCGTCTATTTGTTGCAGCCCTAGTTTCATGTCTGTTATTTCTAACTAACCCAGCTTTCACTCCCGTATAACGAGGTAAAAATAATATCGTCCGGGAGTTCACTTCTTTCTTATAGAATACCGTTGATCGCAACTGCGAGCTCACTGCATATTCTTTCGCGAATAACCTTGTAACGTTATGTTTTTGTCGTGCGAGGTAATTCAAGCAACATCAAACAGCCAAATTTGAACGGTTCAATCCCGGAGCTATAATGGCTTTTGACACTATTTTCAAAGTGATACTCATAACTTGCTGCAAGCCTATTGAAGCTAATATCAACTCCTCTGCTCAACATAAACTCAAGTAATACAAGTTACACTCGTTACTAAAGATTGCAAGGTATCAGAGGTCATTTTGGTAGATTTCACCAACAAAACTAATTGGTGTGATAACCAAGACCGATACCTGAAGCACAGGAGGTGAACCCTATCCAAATGTGCTTTCAACAGTAGTTGTCCATTCTTTAAGATTTGATCAGTATATGGGGCTTCATTCATTTTATCTTAAATAGCTTCTTTATCATTGTAAAATACCTACCAAAAATCGATAGAATGAATAGTCTAATAGAGAATCAAGAGGAACAGCAGAATCGATTCCAGGGCTTGGCACTGGGAGTTGCCTCGGCTGAGAAAAACAGGTTCGCCCAACCTCAGCCTCTCGTTTTATTGGGTTATAGAAATGTGTTGTTATACTTAAGTAGAACTCTGATTGAACTGACCTAACTCAACAAGTGGGCAACATAAGCCAAATCCTCTGGCCAGCTGAGTTGAGCTGTTGCATAAGCACTCGTCTGTAAGGCTAAAAGTTCAGGGATCTATTTCCAGCCCAGACAGCTAGCTTCAACGTCTCAGATTATAATTCGGGCACACCCCGGGGTGTATGAACGGTAGCAGTTGAACGGACGTTAAGCGCAAAACTTACCAATTGTTCTGATTTTTCGGGGTTTGTAAAATAAAATGTTACATCCCTGTGGTCCGGATTCCACGTATAACAACGTTTACCATGGTTATGATAAAAAAAAGTCAATAGTTGGGTTTGACTTCTAGCTAGCTTACTTTCTTGTATTCGGTAATACTACTAATTTTGAACTGTCCCTAGACTTTCCATGAAGGAGGTTGGAAAATATGGGATATTCAGATTTCCGAATAATTTTTCGAACCAATACGCCTAACTACAGTATTCTTATAGGTGTTTTATTCCTGTTGTTTAGTCTGCATCGTATGGTAAGTTTGAGAGAGAAGTCACACGTTGGTAGGTGGAAAGTATCCGTTCTTTTTTGAATGTACTGTATTCCAGTAGTGTACAGTATGTTATAATAATAATAATAATAATAATAATAATAATAATAATAATAATAATAATGGCTTTCACATTATGAAAGTGACTGAGGCATGACCGACGCTAGTAACGCTGTTCGTACCGGGCGAGTTGGCCGTGCGGTTAGAGGCGCGCGGCTGTAAGCTTGCTTCCGAGAGATAGTGAGTTCGAATTCCACTGTCGGCAGCCCTGAGGATGGTTTTCCGAGGTTCCCCATTTTCACACCAGGCAAATGCCTGGGGCTGTACCTTAATTAAGGCCACGGCAGCTTCCTTCCAACTCCTAGGCCCTTCTTGTCCCATCGTCGCCATAAGACCTGTCTGTGTCGGTGTGACGTAAAGCTACTTGCAAAAAAATGTTCATTGTTATTATTATTATTATTATTATTATTATTATTATTATTATTATTATTATTATTATTATTATTCCACATAGTACAGTATTTGCAGTGTGCCATGTCTGTTCCGAAATGAGCTAAAGCAAATTTGTTACTTTCATC
Source organism: Anabrus simplex (assembly GCF_040414725.1). Lineage (NCBI taxonomy): Eukaryota > Metazoa > Arthropoda > Insecta > Orthoptera > Tettigoniidae > Anabrus > Anabrus simplex. The sequence goes on along the minus strand of NC_090266.1, from coordinate 876,131,305 downwards.
AATCTGTCTCATTGGCTTTCACGTAATGACTGACCGAGGAATGAACGACGCTGGTAATATCGTTCATTACGCAATCAGTCCTTGTGATGATTTATGTAAAAGTGGACCTTGCAGGGTCGTTTGACGTTTGAATTTCAGTGAGTTTGGCAAACGGACATCCGGCGTAATAGTACTCTCTGAATCGGTGAGGAAAGCAAAGGGAAACGGTCTCACGCCTCATTTCTCTATTACGACTCTTCAGTGATGCCTAGGCATTCTATGACCAAGCATGGTTAGGGTTGCGTACCTGTGAGCTTACATTTGGGAAATGGTGGATTGGAATCCCGCTGTCGGTATCCTGAAACATCGTTTTCCGTGGTTTCCCATTTTCACACCATACAAATGCTGGGGCTGTATCTTAATTAAGGCTACGGCCGCTATTTAACCATCCTTGCGCCGCTGAAAACCTTGGATGTGTTTTTTCTTACAATTTGCTTACGTCGCACAGACACAGGTAGGTCTTATGGCGGCGATGGGATAGAAAAGGGCGGGGAGAGGGAAGGAAGCGACCGCGGCCTTAGTTGAGGTATAGTCCCAGCATTTGCCTGGTGTGAAAATGGGATATCACCTTCATGGCTGCCGACAGTGGGGTTCGAATCCACAATTTCCCGAATGCAAGCTGACAGCTACGTGACGCTAACCTCGCAATCACTCGCTTGGTCTTCGATATCGTAGTGGGACTATAAACCAGTAGCATACAACACAAAGCATTCTATGTCAGCCAGTGGTAGAACTTTTGGGGGTATAACCAGACTTCGGGCTGCCCACTCACCTCCTATACGAATACTTTCTCATTCTTCTTATTTTCCTTCAGAGCCAATTTCGACATTCCAAAACTATAATTTCCTACACATTTTGGTTGAAAATTATTTAACTTAAAATTTTGATGATTAATATTGTAAATTCGTCTCAGACTCTGTTTGGGTCGGGCCGGGCTATGAGGCTCAGATGGCTAAGGCACAGACTTTCTGAGCCCGAATTGGTAGGTTCGATCCTTGATCAGTCAGATGGTATTTCAAGGTGCTTAAATATGTCAGCCCCGTGTGGGTAAATTAACTTTCAAGTAATAGAACTCCTCTGGGGAGAAATTCCGACACCTCGGCGTCTCCGAAAACCGTAAAAGTCATTTCTGAACACCATTATAAAAAACACCAGAGCGCAGAACTCGACATTGCTCATTATTCCTAAGCATTAATCCTCAAACTACAACAATTCTTTCACTGTTGTGGCCAGTCGTGAATGGAACTTCATTCCGCAGGAGATCAGAGTGATATCAAACTACGGAAGATTGAAAAGTAGGTGCTCAAAAGATCTCCATGAAACGAGCTCTTAGTGCGACAGTTTTTTTCTTCTTCTTCTTCTTCTTCTTCTTCTTCTTCTTCTCCTTCTCCTTCTTCTCTTTATTATCATTATTATTATTCAATTGTGTTAAGAGTACTCAGCTGTAGTTCCCTGTATAGTTATCCCTTTTGTAATGTTTTTCCTCCACAGCATTAACATGAAAACTGTAACATCCGTCAATGTGATACATTTCTGGAACAGGAGAAATCAATTGTAAATAATAGTAGGTTTATCCATATTATCTTCTTCATCTGTTTACCCTCCAGGGTCGGTTTTTCCCAGAGACTCAGCGAGGAATCCCACCTCTACCGCCTCATGGGCAGTGTCCTGGAGGTTCAGACTTTGGGTCGGGGGATACAACTGGGGAGGATGACTAGTACCTCGCCCAGGTGGTTTCACCTGCTAAGCTGAACAGGGGCCTTGTGGAGGATGGGACGTTTGGAGGGGATAGACAAGGAAGAGGGAAGGAAGCGGCCGTGACCTGAAGTTAGGTACCATCCCGGCATTTGCCTGGAGAACAAGTGGGAAACCACGGAAAACCCCTTCCAGGAAGGCTGAGGAAGGAATCGAACCCACCTCTACTCAGTTGAACACCCGAGGATGAGTGGACCCCATTTCAGCCCTCGTACCACTTTTCATATTTCGTGGTAGAGCAGGAAATTGAACCCGGGCCTCCGGGGGTGGCAGCTAATCACACTAACCATTACATCACAGAGGTGGACATTCAGTATTTTAATATTTTTATTTTATGTTATTTATATATTTCACTGGTTAAGTGTAAGACAGGGACACGTGTTCCTAATTTTGCCCGTTAAAATAAACCATATCTATCGATTTAAAACGAATAATGTTAGGCTATTGTTACTGTTCGGCTCAGTCTTCTGTAAGACTAGTTCCCGTGCAGTACACATGCACTGTTGCTGACTGTTAGAGAACAAATTAATTAATAAGTTTGGAATTAAGTTAATTTAGTTCCTTGTCTGATTTCAGTGGGATGGGTATTAGACACTTACGCTGTCAGCACTAACGAAAGCTTTCATAATACTAAAATACCTCCTACATAAACAACGATGAGAAATATTTCTTCTTGGAACTTTGGGCGAAAAGGTTCTGTCATTTAAGGCTCAATACTCTAAGTGTAATAAAATAATAATAGACTGGTGTTATTGGTTTGACGTTCCACAAACGTTCTCGGAGATACACCGGACTGAGCTGAGATCGAACGCGACAAGTTTAGTTCAGAATGTCAGTGGTCTACAGCCTGAGCTACTCAGCCCGACTCATACAGTATCAGAATTCTTGTTCTGAATAAAATATGCGATGCGGGTGAGCATTTTTCTGACAACATCGTCATATAAGCGGCCTTTCAGGCGCACCGATGAATGTATTTCGAGACTGCTTACCCAAGGGGATGAATGAGTACTTAGTTCGTTCAGCACGACGTGAAGATCTAGAATATTAACTGCCTATTCTGGTGTTCACCCAGCCTCCCGCAGAAATTAACACATTAGTTCTTCGGGATTAAAACCGGCAAGAATGGAGCAGAACACTCAAACCTATTTAGTTACGAAGAGTGAAATCTTTTATCTTCCATATCCAAGCGCATTCATGGACGAAGGTGGGTTTGCTTTTCGAAATATGTACATTGTGTTGAAACATAGGTGACGTCTGTACCCAACGTTATTGTATTGGTTCACACTGGAGAAATCCAAGTCAAAGCCACCTGCAATGTCACTTGTATCAATTCTGAAATCAGGGATTGAAATTGTGCTGTGTGACAGAAAGAACGGTAAACACCGACACAACCCCACGTAACGTCAAACTCCTCGTTATTCCTTTGCCTTACAGAGGGCAGTGCAAGACCTCCTTCAGTTCTAGTTTTGTGCATATAAAGTCGACGTAGAGCAGGGTTTCGACATAAATTTGACAGACGTCCCGTATGTTTCACGTTGTGATTAAAATGTGTATTTTGAAATGCGCGCATTGTCACTTGACACGGTAGCTATGATTCTATGGTCATTGGTCACGTCGCCACGCAATGCCATTCTTGTGACGCCTGATGCGGAAGAAATTGGTCTTGTGCAGGTCATATCAGAAAAAAGGGGTGATTTCACATATGTACGTGTATATAATTTTAATTAAGCATTTAGATCCTCTCCTAGTTAAGTTTATTGTCTCTGAAGAAATAATTGCTTTCAAGCAATCTAAAATTATTGTTGGTTGTTTTTATTAGTTTATAGACTGGTTTGATGCAACTCTCCACGCCACCTAGGAGTGAAAAAAATATAAATTCAGATCTTTTGTGTTTTGGGAAACTTACAATATAGCAAACAAATACATTGAAACAAGTAATTATTTAAGGGGCTTTCGGTCACGAAGGTACCCTTTTTACAGTTTTTCAGAGTTATACGTTTGAACCTACAATTTCTAAATAGAGATAGATTTCTGAACTTACTTCCGTTCTAGTAAGTTATGTACGTAAATATGGAGAGTCCTCATCTATACATATATACTTTATGTGTAAAATAACATGTCCTGACTGACTGACTGACTGACTGACTGACTGACTGATCCATCATCGTCGAGCCAAAACTACTGGATATAAAGAAATGAAATATTGGAGATACATGCGTATTAGAGTGTAGGTGCTCACTATGGGACGATGTTTGGATATACCGTCGCTAAGGGAGCGAAAAGGGGGATGACTTTTTTAAATGAGTATGTCTATATCTCAAAAACTTAAAGGTTTACGGACGTAAAAATTGGTGTTAGAAATCTCCTTTAAGAATATGGAAACACGTATTTTTTGTTTACGGAAAATCCCATTAAGAGGGCTGAAAAAGGGTGAAGAAGTGGTTGAATATATTTTATGAGGAGAGTTATTTATAAAAAACTGAAGATGTAACAGACATGAAAATCTGTATTTGGAATCTCCTTTAAATAAAGAAAAACCTGTTTTTTCATTTTGGGAAAATCTAATTAATGGGGGTGAATAGGAGTGACAAGGGGGGTGAATTTTTAGAAAACTATATCTACAGTATATCTCAGAAAGGTAACATGTTACAGATGTAAAACTGGTATTTGGAATCTCTTGTAAAAGTAAAGAAACATAGATAATTTGTTTTCGGAAAATCCAATTGAGGGGAACTATAAAGGGGGTGAATTTTTAAACTGAGCATATCTAGAGTATATCTAAAAAACTTAACAGGTTAAAGAAATGAAAATTAGCATTTTTAATCACTTATAAAATAAAGAAATACGTTTTTCGGTAAAAAAACTTTTGGGGGTGGGTTAAGAAAGTCTGAAAATGAGGTTGATTTCCTTTTATTAGGATAGTGATAACTCAAAAACTGATGATGTTACAGTCGTGAAAATTCGTATTTGGAATCTCCTTTAAAAGTATACGTATTTCTCGTTTTCGGAAAATCCACTCAAGGGGCTGAAAGAATTGAAAAAAAATATAGTTGAATTACTCGTACGAGGATACCTACTGTATATCTCAAGAGATTCCAAATACTAGTTTTACGTCTGTAACATGTAACGTTTCTGAGATATACTGTAGACATAGTTTTCTAAAAATTCCCTACTTGTCACTCCTGTTCACCGCCACCCCCCAATTAATTGGATTTTCTAAAAACAAAAAATTAGGTGTTTCTATATATTTAAAAATATTACAGACGTGAAAATTGATATTTGGAATCTCCTTTAAAAGTTAAGAGACACGTATGTCTTTGATTTCGTAAAATCCAATTAAGCGACGTGAAAGAACTGAAAAATTAATTGAATTATTTGTATGAGGATACTTATATCTACTAAAAAACTAAAGTTGTTACAGATGTGAAAATTTGAACTTTTAATCCCCAATAAAAATAAAGAAACACGCATTTTGGGGGAAAAAATCAATTTGGCGGGGGGGGGGGGGTAAAAAGGAGTTGAATTCCTTTTATGAGGACACATATATCTTACAAACTGAAGATGTTACAGTGGTGATAATTTATATTTGGAAGATCCTTTATATACAAAGAATGAAAATGAAAATCCACGGACTGTTTCCAGTCATTCGACCGGGTCAGGAATGGAATGAATGAAGCCCCACTCTAGCGGCGAGGGTAGGAATTGTGCCGGCTGCTGAAGCCTGTCGCAATCCTCTGGGGCAATGATTAATGAATGACAGATGAAATGAAATGATATTGGAGAGTGTTGCTGGAATGAAATATGAAAGGTAAAACCGGAGTAGGCCTACCTGGAGAAAAACCTGTCCCTCCTCCGCTTTGTCCAGCACAAATATTACATGGAATGACCGGGATTTGAACCACGGAACCAACCGGTAATAGGCCGGCGCGCTGCCACCTGAGCCACGGAGGCTCTATGTACAAAGAAACACGTATTAATTTGTTTTCGGAAAATTCACTTGAATAGATGGGGGGGGGGGTTGAAAGGAAGTGAAAAAAATTAATTCATTTTATGCGGATACTTATATCTGAGAAACTGAAGGTACAGACGTGAAAACTGATATCTGTAGTTTCCTTTAAAAATAAAGAAACACGCATTTGGCGGGGGGGGGGGGTGAGGAGGGGAATCAACGTGGGGGGGTTTGTAAAATGTGATGAATTATTTCTATGATACTGTGAGGCCACAGCTTGTCAGTGAGTCAGTGAGATAAAGAACAAGCAGTTGCATGAATACGTCTATATATATAAAATAGCTTGTCCTGACTGACTGATTCATCATCGCCGAGCCAAAACTACTGGACATAATGAAATGAAATTTTGGGGATACATTCATATTGAGATGTAGGTGCTCGCTAAGAGAGGATTTTTTGGATATTCTGTTGCTAAGGGTGTGAAAAGGGGGGGGGGGGTGAAATTTTAAAATGAGTGTATCTATATCTCAAAACTTTAAAAGTTTACAAATGTAAAAATTGGTATTTAGAATCTTCTTTGAAAATAAGGAAACACGTACTTTTTTGTTTTCAGAAAATCCCAATAGGACGGGTGAAAAAGGGTGAAAAAGAGGTTGAATGCCTTTAATCAGGATACCGGTACTTATATCTCAGAAACTGTAGATATTACAGACCTGATAATTGGTACATTTGATCTCTTTTAAAAATAAAGAAACATGTATTTTTTTGTTTCTTGAAAATCCAATTAATGGGAGGGGAAAAGGGGGTGAATTTTTAAAATGAGCGTATCTATATCTCAAAACTTTGAAAGTTTACAAATGTAAAAATTGGTATTTAGAATCTTCATTAAAAATAAAGGAACACGTATTTTTTTTGTTTCGGAATATCCCAATAGGAGGGGTGGAAAGGGGTGAAAATGGTTTGAATGCATTTAATGAGGATACTTATATCCCAGAAACTGAAGATATTACAGACCTGAAAATTCGTGGTTTGGATCTCCTTTAAAAATAAAGAAACAAGTATTTTTTGTTTTGGGAAAATCCAATGAATCGGGGGTGCAAAGGGGGATGAATTTTTAAAATGAGTGTATCTATATCTCAAAACATTGAAAGCTTACAGATGTAAAAATTGGTAATTAGAATCATCATTAAAAATAAAGGAACACAATTTTTTTTGTTTTCAGAAAATCCCAATAGGACGGATGAAAAAGGGTGAAAAATGGGTTGAATGCCTTTAATCAGGATACCGGTACTTATATCTCAGAAACTGTAGATATTACAGACTTGAAAATTGGTAATTTTGATCTTTTTAAAAATAAACAAACACATATTTTTTTGTTTATGGAAAATCCAATTAATGGGAGGGGGAAAAGGGGGGTGAATTTTTCAAAAGAGTGTATCTATATCTCAAAACTTTAAAAGTTTGCATATGTAAAATTGATATTTAGAATCTCCTTTAAAAATAAGGGAACACGTATTTTTTGTTTTCTCTAAATCCGAATAGGAGGGGTGTAAAACGGTGAATAATGGGTTGAATGCCTTTAATGAGGATACATATATCTCAGAAACTGAAGATATTACAGAACTGAAAATTTGTATATGGAATCTGCTTTAAAAATAAGGAAATGCCTCTTTTTTTTTTTTTTTTTTTTGGAAATTCCAATTAATGGCGTTAAACAGGAGTGGCATATTGGGGTGAATTTTTTGAAAGACTATATCTACAGAATATCTGAGAAACGTAGAATGTTAAGACATAAAAATTGGTATTTGGAATCTCCTGTAAAGAAACATAGGTGATTTGTTTTTGGAAACTCCTCTTAAGGGGAACTAAAAAGGGGTTGAAATATTAAAATGAGAATTTATACAGTATATCTCAAAAAACTTAACATGTTTCAGAAGTTAAAAGTGGTATTTTTTATCTCTATTAAAAATAAAGAAACATGTATTTTTAGTTTTCGGAAATACCACTTGGGTGGAGCGGGGGGGGAGTGACTGAAAATGGTGTTGAATTCTTTTAATTAGGCTACTGTTATCTCAAAAATTAAGATGTTACAGACGTGAAATTTGATATTTGGAATCTGCTTTAAAAGTAAAGAAACACGTATTCTCGGAAAATCCAATGAAGGGGGAGGGGGTAAAAGAATTGAAAAATTAATTGACTTAATTGTATGAGAATACTTACATCTATTAAACACTAAAGTTGTTAGGGCCTACAGACGTGAAAATTAGTATTTGGATCTCCTTTAAAAACAAAGAAACACGCGTTTTGGGGGGCGAATCATCTTGGGGGCGGTAGTGAAGAGGAGTTGAATTCCTTTTGAGGACACACAAATAAAAAACTGAAGAAGTTACAGTCGTGATAATCGGTATTTAGAAGATCCTTTACTATTAAGGAAACAAGTATTTTTTGCCGGAAAATTAACTATTGGGGGGGGGGAGGAGTGTGAAAGTGAAAAAAAGTGGATTATTTTAATCTCAAAACTGAATGTAATAGACGTGAACATTAGTGCTTGGAATCTCCTTTAACATAAAGAAACACGCCTTCTTTTAGTTTTTTTTTTTGGGGGGGGGGAGGTTTGGGTAAATAAACTTAACGGCCGTGGGTTGTAAAAGGAGGTGAGAGCAATTGGTTTTACTGTTCATAATGTACTTATAGGGATCCTCTGTTGTTCAGGCGGCAGCGTGCCTGCCTCTCACAGCTGGGTTCCGTGGTTCAAATCCCGGTCTCTCCATGTGACATTCGTGCTGGACAAAATGGAGGCGGGACAGATTTTTCTCCGGATACTCCGGTTTTCACTGTCATCATTCATTCCAGCAACACTGTCCAATATAATTTCATTTCATTTGTCATCCATTAATCAATGCCCCAGAGGAGTGCGACAGATTTCGGCTGCCGGCACAATTCCTATTGTCGCCACTAGATGGGGGCTTTATTCATTCTATTCCTGACCCTGTCGAATGACTGGAAACAGGCTGTAGATTTTCGATGTACTTATTCTGATCATAAACCGATCATTTTTAATCTTTCCTGGGTTCGTTTTCAAGAGCCATCTTTTCCTTCGGAGAACGTTCTTTGATTACAGTAGATTCTCCTGGCATATAAATACAAATTTAAACACATTTGAAATAAACGATAGGAATGAGATTGACCGTCCAATTTTTCACCTCCATAATATGGTCAATAATGCACGGAAGTATGTCATTCGTATGGCCAGAAATCCCGCACACTTGCCTACGCGCGACAATGGTGCTGGTCACATTCTCAACAATGGCAATGGCAGCAGATGAAATTTACCGCCAAGTAGAAGTCTTGCATCTTGCTGTGGGGTCCAGAACATATATAATAATAATAATAATAATAAGAAGAAGAAGAAGAAGAAGAAGAAGAAGAATTTCTGGACCGTCGTCAAATGTGCGGACCGTGCTGGAAACGGGTCCTGGACGGGTAATGTCTAAGAATGCAGTCCGGCCGCGGGTTCAGTATCGCCAAGGCACCCAAGACGACACCACGCTGGATCTCCTGAAGGATTTGATCCATATTAAAAATGCTTACAGGAAAAGATGGCAAAGATTTAGGGACCCAACTGACCGGGTGGAATACCTGGACTTAGCTCGGGAAGTACGAAATCGATTGCTGGAAAGAAAGATTGAAAAATGGGAGGAAACTTGCCATAATCTATTAGAAAACGTGTCAGATCACGAATTTTGGCGGATTCTCTCAGAAAACGAGTCAGATCACGATTTTCGGCGGATTATATATAAAACAATAAGCATTCAATTCTAAATTTCAGTATAATACCGTAGCGAAGCACGGGTATCTTGCTAGTATATATATATAATAAAATAAATACAATAAAGCAAACGATAATTAATTAATACATAGCGAAGTCACATTATAGAATTGAATCAAACAATAATAATAGTTACAATAATAATAATAATAATAATAATAATAATAATAATAATAATAATAATAATACAGATACAATAATAATAATAATCATCATCATCTGTTTACCTTCCAGGTTCGGTTTTTCCCTCGGACTCAGCGAGGGATCCTACCTCTACAGCCTCAAGGGCAGTGTCCTGAAGCTTCAGACTCTTGGTCGTGGGATACAACTGGGGAGAATGACCAGTACCTCGCCCAGGCGGCCTCACCTGCTATGCTGAACAGGGGCCTTGTGGAGGGATGTGACGATCGGATGGGATAGGCAAGGAAGAGGGAAGGAAGCGGCCGTGACCTTAAGTTAGGTACCATCCCGGCATTCGCCTGGAGGAGAAGTGGGAAACCACGGAAAACCACTCATACAATTAAGTCAATTAATTTTTCAATTCATCCCCCCCCCCCTTCATTGGATTTTCTGAGAATACGTGTTTCTTTACTTTTAAAGCAGATTCCAAATATCAAATTTCACGTCTGTAACATCTTCATTTTTGAGATAACAGTAGCCTAATTCAAAGAATTCAACACTATTTTCAGTCACTTCCCCCCCCCCCCCCCGCTCCACCCAAGTTGTATTTCCGAAAACTAAAAATACATGTTTCTTTATTTTTAATAGAGAAAAAAATAGCATTTTTAACCTCTGAAACATGTTAAGTTTTTTGAGATATACTGTATAAATTCTCATTTTAATATTTCAACCCCTTTTTAGTTCCCCTTAAGAAGAGTTTCCAAAAACAAATCACCCATGTTTCTTTACAGGAGATTCCAAATACCAATTTTTTTGTCTTAACATTCTACGTTTCTCCGATATTCTGTAGATACAGTCTTTCAAAATATTCACCCCAATATGCCACTCCTGTTTAACGCCATTAATTGGAATTTCCAAAAAAAAAAAAAAAAAAGAGGCATTTCCTTATTTTTAAAGCAGATTCCATATACAAATTTTCAGTTCTGTAATATCTTCAGTTTCTGAGATATATGTATCCTCATTAAAGGCATTCAACCCATTATTCACCCTTTTACACCCCTCCTATTCGGATTTAGAGAAAACAAAAAATACGTGTTCCCTTATTTTTAAAGGAGATTCTAAATATCAATTTTTACATATGCAAACTTTTAAAGTTTTGAGATATAGATACACTCTTTTGAAAAATTCACCCACCTTTTCCCCCTCCCATTAATTGGATTTTCCATAAACAAAAAAATATGTGTTTGTTTATTTTTAAAAAGATCAAAATTACCAATTTTCAGGTCTATAATATCTACAGTTTCTGAGATATAAGTACCTGTATCCTGATTAAAGGCATTCAACCCATTTTTCACCCTTTTTCATCCGTCCTATTGGGATTTTCTGAAAACAAAAAATTATGTGTTTCTTTATTTTTAATGATGATTCTAAATACCAATTTTTACATCTGTAAGCTTTCAATGTTTTGAGATATAGATACACTCATTTTAAAAATTCACCCCACTTTGCACCCCCCGATTAATTGGATTTTCCCAAAACAAAAAAATACTTGTTTCCTTTATTTTTAAGGGAGATCCAAAACACCAATTTTCAGGTCTGTAATATCTTCAGTTTCTGGGATATAAGTATCCTCATTAAATGCATTCAAACCCCTTTTTCACCCCTTTCAACCCCTCCTATTGGGATATTCCGAAAACAAAAAAATACGTGTTCCTTTATTTTTAATGAAGATTCTAAATACCAATTTTTACATTTGTAAACTTTCAAAGTTTTGAGATATAGATACGCTCATTTTAAAAATTCACCCCCTTTTCAACTCCCATTAATTGGATTTTCAAGAAACAAAAAATACATGTTTCTTTATTTTTAAAAGAGATCAAAAGTACCAATTATCAGGTCTGTAATATCTACAGTTTCTGAGATATAAGTACCGGTATCCTGATTAAAGGCATTCAACCTCTTTTTCACCCTTTTTCACCCGTCCTATTGGGATTTTCGAAAACAAAAAAGTACGTGTTTCCTTATTTTCAAAGAAGATTCTAAATACCAATTTTTACATTTGTAAACTTTTAAAGTTTTGAGATATTGATACACTCATTTTAAAATTTCACCCCCCCCCCCTTTTCACACCCTTAGCAACAGAATATCCAAAAATCCTCTCTTAGCGAGCACCTACATCTTAATATGAATGTATCCCCAAAATTTCATTTCATTATATCCAGTAGTTTTGGCTCGGCGATGATGAATCAGTCAGTCAGTCAGTCAGTCAGTCAGTCAGTCAGTCAGTCAGTCAGTCAGTCAGTCAGTCAGTCAGTCAGTCAGGACAAGCTATTTCATATATATAGATATGTTAGCATCAAAATAATATAGAGTGAGATTTACTGCCTAATATCAGATATGGATATATTATTTGTGGTACTACTTTTAAAGTAGGGGCTGCGTAGCCGAGGCGGTAAAGGCGTGCTCGGTTCGACAGGAAGGACGAGGGTTTGAATCCCCGTTAGGGAGTCGTGAAATTTAAGAGACGAGTTTTCCGCTTCCGGAGGTGCATATGGCCCTGAGGTTCACTCAGCCTACACCAAAAAAATGTACCAGGTTAATTCCTGGGGGCAAAGGCGGCCGGGCGTAGAGCTAACCACTCCACCCCATCACGTGCCGAGGTTAACATATGTGGAAGCCTTTACCTTCCACTCCTGCAAGGGCCCTCATGGCCTGTACGGAGGTGACTTTGCTTTTGCTTTACTTTTAAAATATTACAACATATGCTGCAATACTGTTACAGTAACTGTCGAGTCTGCATTTAGACTATGAGAAATATGTAGGGAGTTCCTACTTTTCCTGAGGCTATTTCATCACAGTCTGTAACACTTTAGTGATGACGTGGGTGTGACTACTAGTGTCTATATATAAAGGTGTAGCCTATAGCTGCAGTTCAGTTGGAAGGAGAGACTTGTCATGGAGTGTTGTAGTCAAATGGAAGGAGACGGTTGGTGAATAGTGAGATAGTCAGTTGTATGGAGTGTAAGGCCACAGTTGGTCAGTGAGTCAGTGAGATGAAGAAGAAGCAGTCGCATGGATACGTAATCGTCAGTGACCAAATGGATCGTATGTTCGGAGTGTGTTTCGTTTATCTGTTCGGTCGAGTTCTTGTGTCAGTTCGGTGACAGATTCGTCGTAAGGCAGACTAACAGTTATCGGTGAATTACTTGTAACGTTGATTGTGAAGTGTGAATATAATTTCAAGCCATGCTATATCTCGTTTGTGAAACTAAAAGGATACATCACCAAATTAGGTTTGAGATACCTACAGCTGATACCAATTCAAAGGAATATGTCGTACTAACACTCAAAGTGTTCAAGCTAAAATTAAGTGAACCAGTGAGGGATAAATTTATTGTACAATTTTTAAATGTCCGGTCAAGAAGATTTCAAATTTAATGCCTAGAGCTTCTTTCAGTTTTAATTTCAGAATTTTATATTAACACCTATGTTATCGCAAAACGTTTTGCCATTTTGCTTAATATCAAATACAATGAATTGTTTTATTTCAATACTAGATCAGATAACAACTAATTTTGAATGGGGAAACCAAATTTCATTGTCGTATTCCCAGAACCTATATGTTATACTGACAAAGTAAGCTTATTACGTCAAACCCTAGAGATATTCAAGATTCTCATTCTCTTATTGTTACATTTATTTGTAGCTGGCGCCTATCAATAATTGTATGTGTAAGTAATTAGGTAAGTACGACTGGGACAGCAACGCCCCAGCATCTTCTTGATGTGGAAAACCATCTGCAGGTCTTTCGGTGGCAAGGTTTTAACCTTCCACCCCCGGAACGTAAGCTCACAGCTAAACGATTCACCGCAGCCTGTACCTAACTGAGGGGAACAACTTTGCACTTCATTTCCTTTCTCTCTTTAGTGGCACCCTACGCAAACAGCTATACCAGATTAACAGATCAAGTACTGTGGATCAAATAGATCAAATAATTCAAATGAATACAGTCGAACTTCCGTATACCGACAAACCCGTATTAAGTTGTATTTTTCTACGGGCGCTGCAAATGTCCCATCTTAATAACGATAATTGTTATTTATTATAGCGATGAAGGAGTTTCAGAAGCATCTTGTTGTAACGACATCCAACCTCACCATAAATGGATGGTGGCAAGAGAGACGTGAATTTCCGTGAATCGATGAAAACGTGAAGTAGGCTACACAACCTTGTTGTTTGTTGTTGCAATTTGCTTTACGTCGCAGCGACACAGACAGGTCTTATGGCGACGATGGGACAGGAGAGGGCTAGAAGTGGGAAGGAAGCGGCCGTGGCTTTATTTAAGGTACAGCCCCAGTATTTGCCTGGTGTGAAAAATGGGAAAACATGGAAAACCATCTTCAGGGCTGCCGACAGTGGGGCTCGAACGCACTATCCCTTGATACTGGATACTGGCCGCATTTAAGTGACTTGAAGCTATCGAGCTCGGTTACAGAACCTTTGAAACTAGCCCATCTTCCCGGATAATTTCTAGTGCGTGGATGCAACGTTTGGTCAACGTCGGTCAATAAGATAAAAAATAAAATTAGCGGTGTTTAAGTATTAAAATGATGGAATGAAACAGTGAGCTGCATAAAGTGCGGATTTTTACCAACTACCTTAGTAACATACCATTAAAAGGAAAAATCGAAAAAGTGTTATGAGAAAAGTTTAGACCGTAGCGAAAGCGGTTGATGACGGCAGTTTTAGATTATGTGGATTGTGCTACAATAAAATGATTTCAATAAATCATTGATCTGCATTTAGAGCTGTCGCCCAAGTGGCAGATTCGCTATCAGTTGTTTACCTAGCCTTTCCTTAAATGATTGCAAAGAACTTGGAAATTTATCGAACATTTCCCTTGATAAATTATTCCAGTCCGTAATTCATCTTCACATAAATGTTTATTTGCCACAATTTGTCCTCTTGAATTCCAACTTGTCCGCCTCCGTGTTATAGTGGTTAGTGTGATTAGCTGCCACCCCCGGAGGCCGGGTTCGATTCCCGGCTCTGCCACGAAATTTGAAAAGTGGTGCGAAGGCTGGAACGGGGTCCACTCAGCCTCGGGAGGTCAACTGATTAGAGGTGGGTTGGATTCCCTCCTCAGCCATCCTGGAAGTGGTTTTCCGTGGGTTCCCACTTCTCCTCCAGGCGGCGACGGCCGCTTCCTTCCCTCTTCCCCTTATATCCCTTCCAATCTTCCCATCCCCCCGCAAAGCCCCTGTTCAGCATAGTAGGTGAAGCCGCCTGCGCGAGGTACTGGTCATCCTCCCCAGTTGTATCCCCAACCCAAAGTCTGAAGCTCCAGGACACTGCCCTTGAGGCGGTAGAGGTGGGATACCTCGCTGAGTCCGAGGGAAAACCGACCCAGGGGAGTAAACAGATAAAGAATAAGAATTCCAACTTTATCTTCATATTATCATCTTTCCTACCTTTATAAGCTCCACTCAAACTTATCTCCTGCTAACGTCATTCCACACCACATCCACTGAATTGAAATGGCGTATGGATTTTAGTGCCGGGAGTGTCCGAGGACAAGTTCGGCTCGCCAGATGCAGGTCTTTTGATTTGACTCCTGTAGGCGACCTGCGCATTATGATGAGGATGCAATGATGATCAAGACGACACATACAACCAGCCCCCTTGCCAGCTAAATTAACCAATCATGGTTAACATTCCCGACTCTACCGGGAATCGAACCCGGTACCCCTGTGACCAAAGGCCAGCACGCTAACAATTTAGCCATGGAGTCGGACGCCACCTCCATTGACAGCTTGGCACTATTATTATTATTATTATTATTATTATTATTATTATTATTATTATTTTGTTCAGGTGAGATCCATGTTCCGATAGGGATTTATTGAGCTAAGATAACATTCGAGCAAAATTTATGTCGTACATTTCACCAAAATGCTCTTTCAGGTTGCCTAACTACTGGAAGAAGTCCAAATTTCTCCTATCAGTTATGCGAGTTAGAAAGAGCTCCGAAACAAACTACTTCACGGATGTTACTTTTACTTCAATGCACGCATTATTACTTAGTTTTATGAAAGTCAGAAGCAGGTAAGAAGCGGGGTTCTCTTGTTAGGTATTCACTTTTGGTGTGAGTCACGTGGAGAGGATTTGAACGATGCGCATGGTGAGCAATCAGAGACACCACCTTGCGTAACTTTCACACGCACAGACACACACACACATACATACAGACAGACAGACAGACCTAATCGTGTCACTCTGTCCTTGACATCCTTTGCCAAGCTTCCTTACGATTGTGAAAATAAAAATTAAGTAATTGTTTGGGTGGAGGGATTGTGCGTGGGTGTTGTGGTAAACTCTCTGTTCGCTACGCGTTTTCGTATTTATTTGAACATTGTCTCACAGATGCTGTCCATGCAGCGTAAGTATGTCGAGTTCTAATAACATGAGATCGGACTTCAAATCATCCTGGGAGAAAATGTCTTCTTGATTGGTGTTGTCATTGGGGTGGGCTTGCATTTATTATTAACCGAGTCTAGGATTAGGAGGGACGAGTCCTTGGGGTGCTACCCCGGAATTCACCAGGAATTTAATAGGAAAATCATGAAAACAATCTTCTAGAGGATTGGGGCATCATAGTCAATAGCACTATGTACTGATGTATCTTTTCTGGTGTGTATATTTGTAATAAATATTTGTATTATTTGTATGAAGTCCCTCGAGTTGTTATATTCAGTAGTTAAAGGGACAGCGGAGTGCCGGAATTTTGTCTCGCTGGATTCCTGAAGTGCACTTAAATCCAACGACACGGAAATGTCACGTTTCAACACCCTCAATTACTGCAGGCCTTAGCTGAAGAGTTATTGAAGAAGTACGAGGTTGGCTTACTTACCATCAGCATAACTGTTGAGTGCACTACCCGCCCACTGAGGCCATTCTAATTGAATACTGGCTTTCAAAAACATTGCGGTTGTGAAAATTTTGTATTCAATAAGTTAATAATGTTATTAGTTTTACGTCCCACTAACGACTCTTACAGTTTTCAGAAATACCGAGGTGTCGGAATTCTGTTCCCCAGAAGATATTTTACGTGCCAGTAACTCTGTAGACACGAGGCTGGATTAACTGAGCACCTTTAAATACCATCGGACTGAGCCGGGATCGAACTAGTCAACTTGTGTTCGGAAGACCAACACCCTCCCTGTCTGAGCCAACGTCAGTTACTTTTGCTGTTATCTTATATTTCCAAAACTCGGATAATGTCATTATCTCGGATAACACTCACTCCTGTTTTCACCATAGATAAATTATGCCTATTGACCAGAAACGGAGAAAGAAACCTTATATTATGACGTTCCAAGAGTAGGAATTGTTATTGAATTTGGTGGCAGAAAGCATCAACATCATAGAGAATGAGAAAACAAATGTTAGCTTACATATTGTACTTAACTCAAAAAATAAGGCAATATTCTTTAGTTCTTCAGTAAAAACTCATCCAGTCGAGTACCATGCAAGGTATAAGATACAATCGCGAATTCCTCTGAGGCCTATCAATGTGTTATACTCGGTCATGGATAACACCGACAGTGGCGAAGCTTTAGATAACCTAAAATGTGTTTCAAAGTCAGTGTCGTCGTAGACCTCAAAGCAGGTAACGCGTTCCTTTTATCTACCTACGATGTTTTATTGCATAATCTTGGTCATATTCCTCTCGTGGTTTTCTCTTTCAGTTAAATATTCCAGTCGTCTACGACCTTCCATCATTCTTCCTTTCTTAATCTCTTTACCCACCAGGGCTGGTTTCTCCCTCGGACTCAGCGAGGGATCCCACCTCTACTGCCTCAAGGGCAGTGTCCTGGAGCGTGAGACTTTGGGTCGAGGATACAACTCGGGAGGAGGACCAGTACCTGGCCCAGGCTGCCTCACCTGCTATGCTCAACAGGAGCCTTGTCGGGGGATGGGAAGATTGGAAGGGATAGACAAGGAAGAGGGAGGGGAGCGGCCGTGGCCTTAAGTTAGGTACCATCCAGACATTTGCCTGGAGGAGAAGTGGGAACCACGGAAAACCACTTCGAGGATGACTGAGGTGGGAATCGAACCCTGGCCTCAGGGGATGGCAGCTAATCACGCTAACCACTACACCACAGAAGCTGCCATCTTGAAAAGCTATTATTTTAGAATTCTTATTTTATCGGTCAAACTTTCTCCGGTAAAATTTTAAACCGAGATAATACCCGTCATTCGAGATAATGTTGTTGGAGAATACAAACTTAAGTGGTATCTCGGTTTACGTAGCTTTAAAGTAAGATAAAAGCTTTTACTAGCGTTGGTGAATACGTGAATAAGGGATTGCAACCCATTCCATGAGGCTGAGCGCTCCTGTTCCAATCACTCACACTAGTCTTAAATTTGTGGCAGAGGCGTAATGGGAACCCAACCAGTCATACAGAACTCTACGTAGACCATTTCGGCGAAGCCGTGGGAAAGTGATGGTAGCGGAGATGAAGGAAATGGAAACGAAATGGCGGTAAAATATTTGATTTTAAGGGGTAAAATCTTCTGTTCCCTTATTCCTCATTCATTTAGCATACCATTATTCATTGTCGATTAAAACGACATTGGAATGCCTTGTCTGATAGATTCAAGACTTGGGAGGCATGAAAATATATTTCAATACTTCATTCCCACTTCCAGATTACACCACACTACATTCAGAGTTATCAGCAGCGAAAGTGGAATTTAAAAAAAGAGAGTTTAATAGAGCAGACATTTCATGTGTATCACACAGTTCCTTACGTGGCGAAAATTATCTACGGAGATACCCAAAATAATGTGCAAGATTCACTGTTTACTGTACAGTACATTCCCTCTTCACGTGCATGATTTGCTACCATTAATTCAGAAGAATACAACACATTCTGTGCAATTCTGAGCACCGAGCTCGATAGTTGCAGTCGCTTAGGTGCGGCCAGTATCCAGTATTCGGGAGATAGTGGGTTCGAACCCCACTGTCGGCAGCCCTGAAGATGGTTTTCCGTGGTTTCTCATTTTCACACCAAGCAAATGCTGGGGCTGTACCTTAATTAAGGCCACGGACACTTCCTTCCCACTCCTAGCCCTTTCCTGTCGCATCGTCGCCGTAATTCATATCTGTGTCGGTCTGACGTAGAACAACTAGCAATTCTGAACAACGGATTACATCTATGGAATAATTGAAGAGAACACAATTTCTTGTGTCATATTGAATCCAGTCACGATCTTCGGGTGCGTTAACGTTAATACGTTGCCTGATGGACATAATACGCGCTTTCTCTCCACTGTACGTTACTTACTAACGGAAGCATTAACATCTTGCTTTCGGTGTAGTTGTGTGAAGAATCTTGTTCCTTGTCTATGGTATTCACATTTTAAAAAATACCTGATAAGAAAATTCAGATATATTTATGAAATTTTTTAAATTATATTTTCTTCATCAGTGGAAGCCTTCTGGAATACATACTTAAGAATCAAATGTGTAGCAAACTAATAATAATAGCCATTCCCATGGTGTTGGGGTAGCGTGTCTGCCTCCTGCCTTGAGGCCCTGAGTTTGATTCCCAACTAGTGCAAGGATTTATATTCTGGACTGAGGGCTGGGAGGTGGCTCAGATTGTAGGGGCAGTGTGCCTGCCTGTTACCTGGAGTCCCCGGGTTCGATTCCCGGCCAGGTCAAGAATTTTTACCTGGATCTGAGGGCTGGTTCGGGGTCCACTCAGCCTTCGTGATTACATTTGAGGAGCTATCTGAAGGTGAGATTGCGACCCTGGTCTAGAGAGCCAAGAATAACGACCGAGAGGATTGGTTGTGCTGACCACACGACACCTCGTAATCTGCAGGCCTTCGGGCTGAGCAACGGTCGTTTGGTAGGACATGGTCTTATGTGGTTGTTGCGTCATGGGGTTTGGTTTAGTTACCGAGGGCTAAACCGGGATTCATTCAACCTCGCGAGGCCGACCGAGAAGTTGCGTGATGTTGGGACAGTAGATCTGTATGTGAAAACCAAGCAATACGGCTGAGTATATCGTTACGTTGATCACCTGACACTCCAATATCTGCAGGATATCTGGCTGGGAAGTCATCGTCTGATAGGCCAAGGTCTTTAACCATGTGTTGTGGTATGAATTTGATTGTTTTATCTTGTATATAATATATAATTTCGTGTGGCTATTTCTAGCCGAGTGCAGCCCTTGTAAGGCAGACCCTCCGATGAGGGTGGGCGGCATCTGCCATGTGTAGGTAACTGCGTGTTATTGTGGTGGAGGATAGTGTTATGTGTGCTGTGTGAGTTGCAGGGATGTTGGAGAATCGAATCCGGGACCCTCTGAACCGAAGGCCGGTACGCTGACCATTCAGCCAACGAGTCGGACGTTTTATCTTGTAATAATGATATTAATATATCCTTCCCTTCCCATAAGAGACGCCTCAGTGCGGAAATTTCAGTCTGAAAAGAGGTTAATCACCCTCTAATAAATCTGCTCTGATAGAAGTCTCACGTTTTAGCATCCTTAAATGCCAATCAACTGTACCAGGATTTATTTAGTATAGAAATTAGCTCCTAACCAACCATATTAGGCCTACACGTGCGATATACTACTATGTAAATGAAGGTGGCAACACTTTGGTCTGGGACTGGTGCTGGTCTGACACACGGGACATTCCACGTCAATTCGCACAAAAACTGCAAAGAATTTACTTTAGATTTGTGAACATTCCAAAATTTTTAAAATAATATAGAAAAGTATCAGAATCAAGGTTTTGAAAAAAATATTTCTCCAATTACAACAGCGCACACAGAAAAAATAGTTAAAATTATCCTAGGTAGGGGGCCCTATATCCGGACGATTCATATATGTTTTTTTAATTTAGCACATAGCAATGAATATTTCTACCGCTGAAATATATCAATCATCATCATCAATCATCATCTGTTTACCCTCCAGGTTCGGTTTTTCCCTCGGACTTAGCGAGGGATCCCACCTCTACCGCCTCGAGGGCAGTGTCCTGGAGCTTCAGACTCTTGGTCGGGGGATACACCTGGGGAGTATGACCAGTACCTCGCCCAGGCGGCCTCACCTGCTATGCTGAACAGGGGCCTTGTGGAGGGATGGGAAGATTGGAAGGGATAGGCAAGGAAGAGGGAAGGAAGCGGCCGTGGCCTTAAGTTAGGTACCATCCCGGCATTCGCCTGGAGGAGAAGTGGGAAACCACGGAAAACCAGTTCCAGGATGGCTGAGGTGGGAATCGAACCCACCTCTTCTCAGTTGACCTCCCGAGGCTGAGTGGACCCCGTTCCAGCCCTCGTACCACTTTTCAAATTTCGTGGCAGAGCCGGGAATCGAACCCGGGCCTCCGGGGGTGGCAGCTAATCACGCTAACCACTACACCAGAGAGGCGGACTGAAATATATACAGTTTGATATAATATTCTTTAATGATACTAGTGTGTTTAATAACATTTCGATAATTATTTATTTATCGTATGGTTTACAATATTATAATATTACATACTTACAAAAAGCAATATTTTAAAAATTAATTGAAAACGTCCGATAAACACTTAAATCCGGACATCACTGAAACATATTGTGCTATTTTCCGGACATTATATTTTTGCCAGTTACGACGGCTTCGCTCCCCACTGAAAAAAAAGAAAACCTACAACCTGTTTTCCAGTCATAGACCGGGTCAGGGATGTAATGAATGAAGCATATATAGGCTGTTATTACAATGGGGTTGCCACTCCCAAGGTGATTTATTAATGAGTGATAAATGCTATGAAATAATAATGGAGAGTGTTGCTGGAATGAAAGATGGCAGGGAAAACGGGAGTGCCCGGAGAAAAACCTGTGCCGCCTCCGTTTTGTCCAACACAAATCTCACATGGAGTCACCGGGATTTGAACCACGGTATCCAGCGGTGAGAGGCCGACGCGCTGCCGTCTGAGCCACGGAGGCTCCCTCGCTCCCCCCTATTCAACTTAAAACATGCACGGTACACTACTATTTACATTTCATATTGTTTTACAACACATTTGCCACACACAAAATCACGCTTTCATGATGTTCCCACACAAACTTCGTGAAACCATATCTTGCACAGGTCGCACTGAATCCATGATCCCATTCGCGCAGGAACGTCACTGAAATAGTCAATACCACAAAAACACGTAAACATGTATTGCCATTATCATTTTTAATTTTTCAGGACGCGGTTGAGGTAGAGCATTCGGCTTACCATTTTAACACCGGAGATGTACCATAATTAAGGCCGCTATCTTCCATATCTTAGCCCTTTCCAATCAATCATCAATAAATCAATCACTAATTATCTGTATTGAGAGTAGTCGCCCACGTGGCAGATTCCCTATCTGTTGTTTCCCTAGCCTTTTCTTCAATGATCACAAAGAAATTGGAGATTTATTGAACATCTCCCTTGGTAAGTTATTCCAATCCCTAACTCCTCTACCTATAAACGAATATTTTCCACAATTTGACCTCTTGAATTACAAATTTATCTTCATATTGTGATCTTTCCTACTTTTAAATACACAGCTCAAACTTATTCGTCTACTAATGTCATTCCACGCCATCTCTCCAATGAGAGCTCGGAACATACCACTCAGTCGAGCAGCTCGTCTCCTTTCTCATAAGTCTTCCCAACCCAAACTTTGCAACATTTTTGTAACGCTACTCTTTTGTCGGAAATCACCCAAAAACACATCTAGCTGCTTTTCTTTGGACTTTTTCCAGTTCTTGGATCCTGTTGAGGGGTCCCATACACTTGAACCATACTCTACTTTATATGCACTTATATGCACTCTCCTTTACATCCTTGAGTCGCCGGAAAACTTCGATGTGTTAGTGCGACGTTAAAACGCTAGCAAAAAAAGGTATCGTGGCGCTACGATCCTCGGGCCTCTTAGATCACAGATTTCCAATCGACTCGGCCTACTGCATGTCTGTTTACTCAGTATGTTTTAATGTATTGGGCTATATAAATAATCTTATGGCCAATCGATCCACATATGGGATGGAGATGAAGAAGGAAAGGAAGAAGTATACGATATACGATAGGCCTATATATATTAGATTTAAATAAGGAAAAGCCAAAATAAAGGCTATAGATCAAGAGATTCCTTGCTTGCAATAAATCAATAAATCTAAGGTCGTTAGTTTCCGAAGGGAATTCAAATGGGAAAAGTGAATGGGAGTAAGCTGTCAATAATAATAATAATAATAATAATAATAATAATAATAATAATAATAATAATAATAATAATAATAAGCGAGTTGGCCGTGCAGTTAAAGTGGCGTAGGGAGATGGTTCATTCGAATCCCACCGTCGGTAGTCCTGAAGAGGGTTTTCCGTGCTTCCATGTATTCCATGTTTACACCAGAGACCTCTTCAGGTACCTTAATTAAGGCCACGGCCGCTTCCTTCCCAATCCTAGCCCTTTCCCATCCTTTCGTCGCCCAAAACCTTCGATGTGTTTGTGTGACGTTAAATCACTAGCAAGAGAAATGTTAAAAAAATCTCAATTGCCTGATAATCTTCTCGTAATACGAAAGTAATTGATAAAGATGAGAGTCAGGTTATTGAATGACATTCTCCACAATATAGGTTTTGTCATATTCGTAAATAAACCGCATTATAAATTACTGTACAAGCACATATTAAATTAGATTTTTTGAATAGCTTAGTTAAACATACCCGTGAGGAATTCAACAATTTAAGAAACGAAATGTCCTGTTCTGAAAGTGCACATAGTCCTGAGGTTCACTCAGCCTACACTAAAACTGAGTATCAGGTTAATTCGTGGGGGCAAAGGCGGCCAGGCATAGAGCTAACAACACTACCCCACCAAGTGCCGGGGTTAGGGATAGCTGAAGGCGTTACCTTCCATTGGTCCAAGGGCCTTCATGGCCTTTACGGAGATGTCTTTGATTGTAGTTATACATGGAAATGTAAAAAAAAAAGCCCCAAAGGAGAGCCACAGGCTTCGGCAACCGGCAAAATTCCAATCCTCGCCGCTAGATGAGGGCTTCATTCATTCCTTTCCTGACTCGGTCAAATGACTGGGCTGTGGATTTTCATGCTTTTTTCAAGGGCACCTCCGGAAAAATCAAGTTCTTTGACATATCTAGTTCTGCCTTAGCACCACAGAAAGTTACTAGGATAAGATAATTAGGAATATTAGGATTGCCGTGCAGTATGCGACAAGACAAACAATACTAACATTAGAAACATAAGATATGGCGAATAAGTATGCAAGGTGACGGCGGCAGTGCGTATCAAACTGCGTCGAACACTACGTGTACAAAATGTGCATTGTCCATATGTTGGTCCTGTAGATTGTCGAACATACTGGTGTAACACAGGGCACAAAAATTGACAGTATCTTCTCTTGTAATTCGGGAAAATTCCTAGGTGGATCATCTAAGCTTCAACATGCTCCATACGCAGTCATCTAGGGGCATGAGCTCCAAAGTGTTGTTGCAGAAGGGCCAAGTGACCCCTCTATCTTGCTTCATCCATTCTCGCTTCAATGGTAGGTTTCTGGTGACATTCAGTCTTGTCTGATGTTTGGAGCATGATTGTAAAAACAACAATGCTTATTTTGCCGCATACTGTACTGCAGAACGTGAATTCTTGTGACGACTATTTTTCACCATAAAACTTCTCACAGGAGAGCCTGAAATGCAAACAATAAAACTCCGCGTCTCAGTGGGTAATGTTAAATATTTATTTACCTTTCAACCCTGTTTGTGAATAACGTAACAGACATATTTCCATATGAAAAGGGTTCGCTCCACGCCATCTCTGGAGCTCGTTCAACTATAGCCCGTGCCTTCGTCGAAAAGATCTCAACGCTGAAGTTGCAATATTGTTTTGTTGCATCCAAACTGTTCATGTGTGAAATTATTACCACCTTCCTTTCCCCATCGCTGAGCGGCTGTGTAGAACGGGCAATTAGGCGCTCTCCTCCAATGATTGTAGGGCAGAATTTCCTCGCAGTCGGTTGATATTTATGAGTGCATAAATGCGAGAGACTCGTACAGATGATAACAATTCTGATATGTTAATGAACTAATTTTCTGGGGGAAAATCCGGAACTCCGGCGTAATATAAGATGCAAGGATGTTACCGAGCTCAGTATCCACGCGTATTGACGCACAACGGCTACGCAGCCAAGCTCTGCATTCGGAAGGGGAATGGGTTCGAACCCCACCATCGGTTGTCCTGACGATGGATTTCTGTGATTTGCCATTTTTAAGTATGGGTAGTGTTGAGTAATGACATTCAAGCATGACTAGTGCATCTAACTGTTATGAAAGGTGCTGCTCATAGGGTCAATCGTGCTGCAATAGTACTTTCTGGCCCAGTGAGGAAAGCAATGGCAAACTACCTCACTCCTCATCTTGCCTAGTACGCCTCATTTTGGTGCTGCAATTGGTTTTGGGGTTTTCCTTATAACCGCATAACCTTTGGTGGTGCTATTTGAGGATCCAACCAGCCTCTGGGCTGATGACCTACCAGACAGCCATTTTTACTTCCAAGCAAATGCCGGGACAGTCTCTATTCATAGGCCACAGCCGATTCCTTCCACCTCCTAACCCAATTTCATTCACCATCATTCATTTTATCATCATTAGCTCCTTGATATTGAGTTTGGTGTCAGGAAGGGCATCCGTCCGTAAATCCATGCCATATAAATTAATCTTACCTCATCCCCGACCCCGTATCAGGAAACGGGCCAAAGGGGAAGACATACATACATACATACATACATACATACATACATACATACATACATACATACATACATACATACATACATACATACATACAATTGTTGAAATCGTTTTCCACAACCATGACGGGTCGCGGATATAAACTTGACCCTATTTTACGGTCGGATGCCCTTCTTAACGCCAGCCCTGTGTGGAGAATGCTCACTTTCTACCTTACTCCTGATGTGGTACTTACAAACACACTTACTACAGATAATGTTGTAAGGTCCGTACCTGTCAGTAAAACAATAGTCTTATCCTCCTGCCCTCAAGGAAATAGTTTCTGTCTACAGCCTTGACGTGATTTTTGGTGTCTTGAATCCGGGCAGATCTTATGAGGGTAACTTTTATAAGGCAACGAACACTTTTTGGATAATCTAGCCACATTTAACACGAGCACAAAACTACTTTCATTAAAATGTTAGACCTAGTTAAATTCCCTGGTAGTACAGCGTTGAGGATGGTCATGTAGTAGAGTGTGAAATTTGTCTTCCGACGGTGACCTCTTGCATGGTTTCTATATCATAAAAATTGAAACATAGTGAAATTTATTCACTAAGGAATAGTACATCACGTGAATGTTCGACGAAAATGTTTTCGATCAACAGAAATGTAATTGACAGTAAAGGATAACAAGTGTTGTAATGTGAGTGATCAGGATCAAAACTTTGTTGTGTTCCTCGGCGGTAAATGTAAATAGTAAAGAAGGGAATTTAAATAA
The DNA here is from genome assembly GCF_040414725.1 of Anabrus simplex. Taxonomy (NCBI): domain Eukaryota; kingdom Metazoa; phylum Arthropoda; class Insecta; order Orthoptera; family Tettigoniidae; genus Anabrus; species Anabrus simplex. The sequence goes on along the minus strand of NC_090266.1, from coordinate 876,105,045 downwards.
GGTTTTATACACATTTCATGTAATCATCGCACCACCGTTTACGGTAATTACAAATATCAGTATCAGTATCAGTATATTCGCTAATTGCTATGAAACTATGAAATAGATTATTAAATAATATTTTGTTCCACTAGCCTTCTACGCTGCTCACTCTATGTAAACTCCTATCAAGGCTGTAGACAGAAACTATTTCCCTGGGGGCAGGAGGTTAGGGCTATTTCTTTACTGGCAGGTACCGCAACCTTACAGCATTATCTCTAGAAAGTAGCGTGCTTGTAAGTACCAAATTGGGAGTGAGGTAGAAGGTGAGCAATCTGGAATTATTGGAAATTAACTGATAATCTGAATGTAAGTTACAAGATTGAAATATAATTATTAAATTAATTATTGATTGAAACAATTCCGTTTACTCAAATCCCTTCCCAGCTCGTCAAAGCTTCTTATCCCTCAGGTGGAAAGGTAGAATCGTTCCCACACTTACAAAGACTTTGTTATCATAGGATTCTGCTCATTATAAGTAGAGACGAGAATTGTAGGCACTAAAACAGTTAAAATAGGCAGACATATAGGCTCATAAATTAGCCGAAATAGGCCTTTAAATAGGCACTAAGGTGTATAATGCGCAACAAAATAGGCAGGAAAAATTACTTATAATTTGATAACACACTCAATTACTATAAAAGGAATTTACAGGCAACGTTTCAATGTTTTTCGGTAATAATCTTGTTCTCGTCTCATGCATAATGTTTTTGTACTGAGAGAAAGATCTCTCAACTTCACATGAAGTGATTGGACAAAACTTCAGTGAAGTTACTTCATCTGGCTTTATTTCGCCGACAGAGGCTGCCTTCCCAGAGGTTCGGACAAAACTTCCCCTGACTTCTTCCACAATCCTAAATGAGTCCACCAGGGGCATGCCCCTCTTCTCCAACTTGGTGATTGCTCCCGGCAGATTGTTTAATTTTGAAGATGCTCCGGTTTATTCAGGGGCATATTAGCTCCCAACATTGCACTGCATAGGTCTGAAGAAAATGGTTGTTGGTCGCTGCCCAAAGTGGACTGGTAGAAAGGCTGCGTTGATACAGATTTCTGTACTCGTATCAGATGCATCGCAGTATTTCTAACTTGATCTATGTGGTATTTTTCTCACATTTCATCTGAAAAAAATAACATTGACTTAAATTACATTGTCCCTGTATCTTGAATTTCTACAGTTGGGCTAATTGGAAATAATGCTTAGTATATATTATGCATTTGTTTCATAAGGAAATACTATTTGAGATGATGTTTCTAGAAGCACAAAACATTAAAGTAGGAACAAGGGAATTAGTGATTTACATGGGAAAATGTCCTCAAGGATTTTCAGTTATAATTTTGCAGTATCGTGTCGAGTTCACCGGGCGGAATATATTTTTAAAATAGGCGTGAAACGATACCGAAGTAGCGTAGAGGAGAGATCCGTCCTTTACGGTTGTCAAGGGCCCACCAAGCTGGCCCTAGCAGTATTCTTACTTATATAGAAGAATGAAAGCGAAACTTAAGACACTACAGTACAGAGGTAAAGACAGAGGGCCTCTACGCTTCAGAGAGCCTGACAATGAATAAAAAAGGTGAGCTTCAAGATCTCGATAAAAAGGAGAGGAGAATCTTAAGGAAAATTTTAGGACCACAGAGAAATGCTGATGGGGAGTGGAAGAAAAAGATGATCTCTACAAATACACCGAAAAGTCAATGTCACCCTGCGATAATGAAGGCTAAAAGTCTACGGGCATCTAGAAAGAATGGATGAGAAACGGCTAAGAAAATATTCAAGTACATCACTGGACTGAAAGCTTCGACGAAGTGGGTAGAAGAGGTGAAAATAGACGCAATAAAAAGTGGACTTACAGCGGATATGATTCACAACAGAAAAGAATTTAGAAGCCGACTGTACAGCATCAAAACATTCCAGGAGAAACCACCAAAATATAGGCCCAAATTGGTCATGTCTGAGAAAGAAAGGAAGATTAGAAGTGAAAGGATGATGAGGTTCTGGCGTAGAAGAAGAAGAAGAATAAGAGAAAGCCTTAGGTTCAATGGGGTCCATAGGCGGCCAAATTCGGAAAGAAGAAGAAGAAGAATGAAAACACGGAGGCACTATAAATCTCAGATTGGTGAACATTTTATTTGTTTCTATTCGCCAGCTTTGGTCAGCCAGGTCAGCTGTCATGAAGAATATTTTCTTTTGCCTGCGATAGATCATGCAACATGTGTTCCCACAAGGCCGCCACCCCCGTTGAAAATTAAAAACCGCGTAATTTGAAATTGTCGTGACATGCGCCCATAACCTTATTTTTGTCACAATTTAGTAAGACTCTAGAGGGGATGCTAGAGGCTTGTTAACCTGGGAGTTTACACCCCTCAGACTCTCTTTATTCCCTCGCCATGTCCCCCCCCCCACCCAAGCACAACGGTTAGTAACCGGACCTCACCAATCCAGACCAGCGGTCTTTTCGCTGGCCTGGTCTCATAAAGATAGTCTTGGCAACCTTGTAAAACACGCTGTGGCATCGTCCTAGTCTGGCTGCATTGGATCTGCAACCTGTGTTTTGCGAAGGCTTAGCAGAAGTGTAATATAATTCACGATTATTTTTGCAAGTTGCTTTACGTGGCACCGACACAGATAAGTCTTATGGCGATGATGGGACGCGAAAGGGCTGGTATGAAAATGGGAAACCACGGAAACCCATATTCAGGGTTGCCGACAGTGAGGTTCGAATCCACTACCTCCCGAATACTGGATACTGGCCGCAATTAAGCGACTGCAGCCATCGAGCTCGGTTCACAATTTTTAAAGGGAGTTTTAAAAATTGCATTCCAGTTGTAAATCTATACTTTCGCAGGAAATGAATCACAGTTCAAAATATAGATTTTATTTTCATCCATTTTGTGACAAGAGACCACCGGCGTTCTAATTCCTCGTTCAGTAATTTAATTATTACTTACATTTTAGCAATGTAAAAGAATAATTGAAAGTTCACGACTAATACAGCATTGCAACCAAACAACTTGCCACAATACATAAATGAATAGGCCTATATATGCTACAACGAAATGCGATCATATTTCTCAGTCACAAAAAAGGATAAACGGAACAAACGAACTTACCTCCCCACTGCAAGCTTGACAGACTGTCCTTCCATCTGTAATTAAATTAGGATCCCCTGTGATCCACTGTTTCAGCCAGTAAGACAGTAGGACGATTTTTCTTTGGGCATTGCCGCAAACATACTTCTTCTCCCACTTCACAATAAATCTCAACACGTCCTGAACATAAAGCGAACGCGTACAACATTTCGCATCGAAAGGGAGGTACAGGGCATATGAGTTGTGCAACATAGTTCGATGTTGACTGGTTCTCGCATACGTCTTAGGAGGTTGGAGGGGTTGAAGGCTTCGATATCAAATTGTTCCTTGTTTCTCCTGAAGGAAATTTCCAACTGCTTCTGGTGACTTTCTGAGAATTCCCATTTTTGTTCGTGGGGTAAACAGATATTGAAAAAAGAGAAAATAATTCTGTCGAGCATACTAGTTACAATATAAAGCACTGGAAGAAAATCGGCTTTTTTAAATACAGTCAAAAGGCACCAAATGGGCATTTATACTCCAAATAGGTACAAACTCCTGAAATAGGCATTTATAGGCACAATAAAACCATCGAAATATACCTAAAAAGACACTAAAACGGATTTATATCTCAAAAGCCTACGTTTCTGAACACAGGAATAAAATAGGCAAATGGGCAAATTCCCGTCTCTAATTATAAGTTACCTCCTCATTTCTGACAATTAGAAATGAATTAGAAAATCTATATTTGGTAGAATCATTAGGAAATGAATATCTGCATATAGGTGTGGGTGAGGATGGTGAAGCTTGTGTGTTTTAAGGGACAAAATAATTTATTTGATTGCTCCACAAAACGAAGGTATGTCAAATTGTAAAAGTGATTAATATTTGTGAGGGGTCGGGAAGTCAGTCCTCACCCATCCCCACCATGACTACGACCCGACCTCCCTATTAATATAGGAAATCTATAGTCAGTCATTTAATATCCTAGTGTCCGACTCGTTGGCTGAATGGTCAGCGTACTGGCCTTCGGTTCAGAGGGTCCCGGATTCGATTCCCGGGTGCGTCGGGGATTTTAACCTTAATTGGTTAATTCCAATGGCTCGGGGCTGGGTGTGTGTGTGTGGCGTATTCAACATTAGAAATCATCCTAGGTAGGGCCCTCATCTTCATCTTCACAGACATGCAGGTCGCCTAATAGGCCGTCTACTAGAAAAAGACCTGCACCAGGCATCTCTGGAGGCCATACGCCATTATTATTATTATTATTATTATTATTATTATTATTATTATTATTATTATATATCCTAGTACTATTCCCACTCAATGAAGCAGTTCCTCTCTGTTTACAGGCCGCCAGTTTGACAAGGATGGCAACATGATGCAGTGGTGGAATAACGCTACAGTTCGCGCCTTCAGAGAGCGCGCCCAATGTATCATCGACCAGTATTCCCGCTACAAGCTGGACGAGGTGGACCTGTACGTAAACGGCCGCATGACCCAAGGGGAGAACATCGCAGACAATGGTGGCCTCAAACAGTCCTTTCGGGTAAAGATATCACCTCATTCAAAGTTTTCCAAACAATGAGAAAAGCACTATCATTTAGAATATCATCCCAGTAAACAGAAGGATCACCGTGTGTAGAATGCACTAAAGTCTTCGACGTGAGACACTGAGTGACCGGGAAGAAAGCATTTACTAGCCGTCATAAACAAAGCTTTGGGCATAAATATTCATTCTTTTGCTACCTGACCATCATGATACAAATGAGTAAATATCAAGTCATGCATAGAAAGATAGGGATATGGAAAGGAGGACGAAATATGATAAAGACAATAAACACTAAAGAAGAAGGACAATCTCCACATCTTCCTACACTGCCGTCTTCAGTCAGGTGGGCTGTAAATATAGTACTGGCAATATCGATAGAACGCAATATTTAATGAACTAACAAGTACCATTCCTTCAATCTAGTCACCCGCAAAGTCTTATATTTTGCCAAATGTCGAGAAGCCGTTGGTGACCGTTGGTAAGGCGTTCTCTGTTGACGACAGCGACGTAGCACCCTATGCTCGGAATACAGACGCTACGTCAGGAAGTTGGCGGCCTCGCAGGGTTCCTTCAACTTCGGAAAGAGGTCGAAGTCACAAGGACTCATGTCTGGCGAGTACGGAGGGTGTTCCAAGACCTCATTCCGATCCGCACGAAACGCCTTGACCCATCGTTCAACCGTCCTATAGGGTAATGCATTCTCGCCACAGGCTTTACGTAATCCTCGATAACATTCTGATGCATTTTTGTCACCAGAAACCTCGATTTTAATCCAAGAACGCTGATCACTTTCGAAAACATGAAATCGACACTCTTCACTTCAACGTCACACAGCAACAACACTCCCAACTGGATGCACACTGCACATCGACAACAGCGCCCCCTGACCGCTCCCATATCTTCTTCGCATGCCCGATTCCCTGCGAGTGTCTGAAGTACGCTCCAACTACTTTATTTACAGCCCTCGTAGATTGCCACTCTACGCATCAGCCTCCGTTCTTCTACATCCATCTCTTTTCAGCTCCCGACGAGTTCGTTTCTGTTTCCCAGCTCCTTAAGGACGGCGGGCATCAACACTCACTGAGGGATTATCTTGACAGATCCGCAGTCTTCATGTGGGAAGTGTAGGATAAGAGAAAATTCCGATTTACGCAGGGAAAGGAAAGCAGATAAACATGTGTACAGATGCTAGAGGACTAGGAACATAGGAATGGGGTAGGGGGCTCTATATCAGGACGATTCAAGTGTTTTTGGATATAGCTCATACACGTGAGTATTTCAACCACTGAAATATATATATATATATTTTCATATAATATGTTTTAATGCTTCTAGTGGATTTAATAACATTTAGATAATATTACATACTTACACAAAAACAACATTTTAAAAGTGAATTGAAAGCGTCCGATAATAGGAAAAGATGTTCTTAAATCTGGACATCACTGAAACATGGTGTGCCATTTTCCGGACATCATATTTTTGCCAGTTACGACGGTTTCGTTCGCCACTATTCAGCTTAACACATGCACGGTACATTACTATTTACATTTCATATTGTTTTACAACACATTTTCCACACACAAAACCACGCTTTGATGCTGTTCCCACACAAACTTCGTGAAACCATATTTGGCACAGGCCGCACTGAATCCATGATCCCATTCGTGCAGAAACGTCACTGAAGTAGTCAATACCACGAAAACACATAAACATGTATTGCCATTATCATTTTTAATTTTTCAGGACGCGGTTGAGGTAGAGCCTCTATCACGGACACCCTTCTATAACCGAAGCTCGTCAGCCCTGAGGGTCATATCAAGTCTGTCCTGTTAAAAGTGCTAAACTGCCTGATAAGGATACCTGACAAGGGTTCAGTCGTCATGAACACAACACACAATGGGCTTAGAGTAATAGATTTTGAAGGTGCTTTTTCCCTGTAATTGTATCTTCCTTTTTCCACCTGGCATTCGAATAAGAAGCAAGTGAGAGAAGTCGTATCGTTTCGGGGTAAGGGATGCGGGAGACAAGCATTGCTGCCACACATGTGTGTGTATCTCAAGTCTCGAGGCCTGACAATAAACATCGGTTCCGTCCGTGCTCACTCTTGCGAACTGAGGTGTTGTGTGAAGTTTTAAATTGGTAGTACAATTGTGCCTTAGTTATACATTTCCTATAAGTACTGCATAGTTAACAGCTTAATAATGAACATGGACCTGATTTTTCTGTCGCGGCTAATGTTTGTAATGAGTACATTATCTGTTACTCCTGCCGTACCTGCAAGCTGCCGCGACTTCCCGTCAGAAGCGCATAGTATCTTGCGTTTACTGACTAATTTCATCTTCTCAGGATGTATCTGCAGCACTACTGTGCTGATATGTGAAGAAAAACTCATACACCTTTATCTTGGGCACCCTTCTAAGTTGAACTGATAGTTTGAGAAGAAAAGTTATCAAACGTAAAAGAGTAATATTTAATAATTGTCTTTATACATGTCGGTGGTCGCTTTAACCTGAACAATTAACCGGCTTTGAATGTACCGTTGGTATGTATTGGTGCTCTGAATACCGGGCGAGTTGGCCGTGCCCGTAGAGGCGCGCGGCTGTGAGCTTGCATCCGGGAGATACTGTAGTAGGTTCGAATCCCACTATCGACAGCCCTGAAGATGGTTTTCCGTGGTTTCCTATTTTCACACCAGGCAAATGCTGGGGCTGTACCTTAATTAAGGCTACGGCCGCTTCCTTCCAACTCCTAGGCCTTTCCTATCGTCGCCATAAGACCTATCTGTGTCGGTGCGACGTAAAGCCCCTAGCAAAAAAAAGGTGCCCTGAATTGGGAACAATCGAGCAACCGGAAATAGGAACAAGTCTATCCATCATTCCGCGGCAGCTTAGGGAAATAGCTTTTGAGGGTGTGTTTTCCCTGTAACTGTATCTTCCTTTTCCACCTGGCATTCGAATAAGCAGCAAGTGAGAGAAGTCATATGGTTGCAGGGAAAGGAGTGCGAGTGGTAAGCACTGCTGCCATGCATGTGTCTATCTCAAGTCTTGGGGCCTGACAATAAACATCTGTTCCGTCCGCGGTGTCTCTTGCGAACTGAGGTGTTGTGAAATTTTAAAGTGGTAGTACAATTGAGGGGCTGAGAACAAAAAGCAGGTAAGTGACATTTTATGAAAAAATGAGTTAAGTGCAAGTTGTGGTAGTCCAATACGATATCTCTTAGGATAAAAAGCAGGTAAGTGATCACACTGTTCAGTGCTGCTATCTAGGCACCATTCACTTGTTCTCTTTGCAAAATGTGTTTCCTGTTTAGAGCAAAAACCAGGTAAGTGATCTCATGGGCATTGTTTGTTTGTTACATCGTAAGGTTGTGATTCTACAGAAAATGGAAAACAAACAAAAAGGTTGTTATCCTGATTTAAAGGTATGTTAATATATAATTGGTATATATGTTTTGTGCTTTATGTGGATGAATTTCTTGTTTGTTTAGAAGCATTAATATTACTCTAGTTTGAATGATAGTTATGCTCCTATTTGAATTGTAATTGAATAATTTTAACACTTCAAAAAGGAAAGAATGCTTTCTAATGGATTATCCAAGCTATCTCAAATTCATTTTTGACCCATTGTAAATGGAATATACAGTATTTTAGCTTTCATTTTAACATAACTTTCAGAGTGTTACTCCGAATCAGAAACTTATGCGGATGACTGGGTTACAGATTATGATCCAGGAAATAATTCATCAAGCACAGAAAGTGAAGACACCGAACTGAAAATACGTAAACCGAACCTAAAGAGAACAGAAAAATTTGAACTCTTACGGAACACTTTGGACGGCTGTGCATCATTTGACCTTCATTCTAAAGGTCATGACACAATATCAGCAAATGGAATGAAAAGCAAGGGTATGTACTCGTAGTGATAAAATTTGCTGTGAACATGAACATAAAAATATTTCTGTTACAAAAGCCTACAAAGTTGACCAAGTGAACCGTATAAAATGTACAATAATAATAAGAAGAAGAATAAGTAGAATAGCCTCCTAATAATAATAATAATAATAATAATAATAATAATAATAATAACAATAATAAGTATTATCATTGTTTCAGTTGGTATGCCAGAACCAAATAACGGGAATGGAGACGACCATCCTCGAGAGTCTTCATCACCATTGGAAGGCAATGACACTGGACCTACAGACTTTCCTACTGTCCTACCTAGGGGGCGTAAGCGACAGAGAACACCAAGGAAGTCATTGGAGAAGAAACTTTTACGGAATTCTGGGAAGGAGTATGTCGGTCATAGAGGTATTGTGAAAAAGGCCAAAGTCTTGAAGGATGTTGGCAATCATAGGTCATGTCGCTTTAAATGCACAGAAAATATCAATAAGGAAAGTGGGGAAAGCATTTTCGCAAAGTTTCAGTCGGCTTCTATATGCTCCCGTGTAACTTTAAAGGTACCGAAAAGATAGTAAAATGTGGGGTCGGCAGATCATCAGAAGTAATACTCTCAAAGCTCTATCTAGGAGATGTACCTATAAGGGCTGCAAAATACAAGAACCTCCAGGAACTTAAACCGCTGATACTTCCTGTTCATCGTACTTTCTTTGACAGTCTGCCTCATCATAGTGTTCCAGAAACTCGACAAAGGGGATGTTCCCTCACTGAAATTCCGGACGTGGTCCCTGAAGAAGTTTCAAACAATGAAGAAAACAGTTAACTTTCCAGTGACTCTCATTATCATGAAAGTACTAATGCTATTGTTACTATGTTAAAGTCACTTACCTTGTTTTTGCATTAAATAAAAATTTATTCAATAACAGTTAAGTATTTTTGGATAATTATTACCAAGTCTGTAATGAATGCTGGAACTTAATTTCACCTCAGTATTAATGCTTATGATATAATTAATTGATACAAAAATAAAGGAACTCAACCAAACTATTGTGTAATATTTTATGCCATGTACAACTTTAACTGCAATTTCCTCAAAACTATGTTTCCGTCACTTACCTGGTTTTTGTTCTCAGCCCCTCAATTGTTCTTTAGTTATACATTTCCTATAAGTACTGCATAATTAACAGCTTAATAATGAACATGGATCTAATTTTTCTGTTACGACTAATGTTTGTAATGAGTATAGTATCTGTTTTAATGCTATTTTTTGGGGGCATCGACCTATAGAGATCTTTTGCCCTCTATTGCACCATGTGATATGAACCTGCGTGTAATTGGAATGGAGAAAGTATAGTGTGTTGAAGGTCCGTTTAAGGACAACACAAATACCCAGTCCCCAGGCCAGGGATATTAATCATTTACAATTAAAACCCCTGACCCAGCCAAGAATTGAACCCGAGGCCGCCGGTTGACAGGTGGATGCGTTGCCCCCTACACCGCGGGGCCGAACACAGTATCTGTTACTCTTGCTGTACCTACAAGCCGCCGCGACTTCCCGTCAGACGCAGATAGTATCTTGCGTTTACTGAGTAATGTCATCATCTCAGAATGTATCTACAGCACTAGTGTACTGATATGTGAAGAAAAACTCATACCCCTTTTTTCTTGGGCACACTGATTGTTTGAGAAGAAAAGTTTTCAAACGTAAAAGAGTAATAATATTTAATAATTGTCTGTTCCGCCTGTTGCCATTTCTTGATGGATGCAGTATTTTTGTATCCGTCTCTTGGCATAGGCCAGAGCTAAGTGTAGCTTCCACCGAAGTCCCAGTCTCATGAATGGCTGTGACAATATGGAAGCTGCTGGGGTATGGGTGGTGCTGAGTAATGACATTTGGAGCATAACTAGTGTCTTGAGTGTTATGAAAGGTGTCGCTCATAGGATCAGTCGTGCTGCGGTAGGACCTTCTAGTCCAGTGAGGAAAGCAACGGCAAAGTACTGAACCCATAATTCTACTATGAGAAAAATATTTTTTATTTTTCTCAATATTTATTTCAAATCAACAAGCTACTTTATTTTTGAGGGCAGCCATGTTGCGCTCCTAAAGTCTCGATGTCGCGTGGGAACGATCTCACCCGCGGCAAGCTCGTGAAATACCTGACACCTCGGCGGACTTCGAGTGCACGATAATTCTTTAAATTCACGGAATTCTGCGTGACGAGGGATTTTGGCAATACAGTAAATAAAGAAATAAATAATCTAAATTATTCCTAAACCCTACGTGAAGACAGAGCCCCCAGGGTAAAACATAAATGCAATTAAGCCTAAGTACATGTCAGCGTCAGATCAGTGGACTAGCTCCACGTGCCAAGGTCAATGGATGAAGAAAACGCGCGAAACGCCCGGGCAGAAATAATTTATTTCACCTGTTGCGAGTGTGGTAAAATTATGAGATTAACATCTAAAATAATTACAAGTCTGTCCGGAATTCTGGGACAAGTCTCATAAAAATCGGTCTATTGGACGCGAAATTAGCAGATTACGCAATCAAGCTTAGTAGTGTGTGTAGCGTCCCTCATAAGACTATAAAAGGAACCCCCCACTGCATATTTTGCAGTGTCGATCTGGTTTTTGAAGCGGCGGTAGCTTACGCCCGTCGTCAGCAGAAAATTGTACCAGATTGATCTACAAACAACTTAGTACCTGTTCGTGGCTGAGGTCCACATATTCGGTTAGAAAGGGAAGGTGACAGAAAATTTCTGAACTTTTGCCGACAAACTGTGAAAGTATAGGCGTCTGTTAAAGTACACAGCAAATGTTATTGTATCACCTCATGTGCGTTTGAAAGTGGTAAGAGAGTTGGGAAGCTAGTCAGAGTAGTTCTGATTTCGTTATCTGTTGAACACCTGGTGTGTAGTGGGTGACAGAGAGAGACAACTCTGGGAAGAAAGCAGACAGTCGCAGTTGACTGCAGAACAAGAGAGGTTCGTGGTACAAATTATAACGAGGAAAGTGCGTGATTTGTGTTGTAATTTAATATCGTGTGAAAAAGGCAGTGTTTGTAAGAGATATGTTGGAGATGATGATGTTAATTCTACAAATGTACGGCTAAAGGCACGAGGTCATCTGGCGACAATGTAGCCAGAATACTGAGGATGACTCCATTTTGCAGGTCTGTCTGTTGTTGTTTGAGTCATCAGTCCATAGACTGGTTTGATGCAGCCCTCCATGCCACTCTATCCTGTGCTAACCTTTTCATTTCTACGTAACTATTGCATCCTACATCTGCTCTAATCTGCTTGTCATATTCATACCTTGGTCTACCCCTACCGTTCTTGCCACCTACACTTCCTTCAAAAACCAACCGAACAAGTCCTGGGTGTCTTAAGATGTGTCCTATCATTCTATCTCTTCTTTTCGTCAAATTTAGCCAAATCGATCTCCTCTCACAAATTCGATTCAGTATCTCTTCATTCGTGATTCGATCTATCCATCTAACCTTCAGCATTCTTCTGTAACACCACATTTCAAAAGCTTCTATTCTCTTTCTTTCTGAGCTAGTTATCGTCCATGTTTCACTTCCATACAATGCCACGCTCCACACGAAAGTCTTCAAAAACATCTTTCTAATTCCGATATCAATGTTTGAAGTGAGCAAATTTCTTTTACGAAGAAAGCTCTTCCTTGCTTGAGCTAGTCTGCATTTTATGTCCTCCTTACTTCTGCCATCGTTAGTTATTTTACTACCCAAGTAACAATATTCATCTACTTCCTTAAAGACTTCATTTCCTAATCTAATAATTCCTACATCACCTGCCTTCGTTCGACTTCGTTAGACAGTTAGGCAGCTTCAATTATAGCCGTTTCGAGGCTTAATTTGCAATGATGATTAAAGTAAAAATTTGTGATGCTGAAAGAACGTAAAGTTTGGGTAGAGAAATCTTTTCTTTTAAAATAAATAATAATTATATATTGTTGTGGTTTGTTGACACCGACGTTAGCGAGGGGGGTCCTGTCATCTCAAAGGATAGCGACATGGATGGTGAAGCCATGCGGGCTTTGATGGACGCCTTTAAGGCACTTGAAAATAAGATGGAAGAGAGCAGGAAGGCGATGGAAGATAAGATGGAGGAGAGCAGTTCGCAGATTAGGGGTAGCGTGAAGGACGATTTAAAGAAAAGTAGTGCGGAGACAAAGAACAGTCTGATGGAGACAATAGATCGGCATCATGTGAAGTTTCGTGCGGAGATGAGGGAGATGATGGACGAAACGAAGAACAGTCTGACGGGGATAATGGAGCGGCAGTCTGCAGATATGAGGGAAGCGAGTAGTAGGATAAGAGGACTCACAGAGGAACTGAGACAGGACAGGTTAAAAGAGTTCGGAGATAAATCGAAAGTGCAGATGGAACAGAATAGTCCAGAGAGTAGTGAAGTGATGAACAGTACAAAGGACTCAGTGGATAAGTTTACAAATCTTGAGGATAAGGCAGAAGAAAGACGAATAGAAATAGAGGCAGTAAGCGAAGGGAAAGTTGAGGGAATAGTTGAGCGGCTTGATCAGGTTGAGACCAGTATCACGCGAGACAATGTCCACGTAAACGACGAAATCAGGAGCGTCAAGGGAAAAATGGAGAAGATGGAAGACGAGATGAAAGCTGAGGACGGAGCAGAAAGGAAGAGATCGTCAAGTCGATACAAGAGACGACAACGCAACAAGCAACGTCGAGTTAAGTATGGATGGCTTACCAGTCAAAGAAGGACATACTTAAGATGGAGAACTTGGAATACTGGAGGTTCGAAGCTACAGCATGTGAACTGGAGAGACGAGATGAGAGATGGGCGAGTTCTGAAACCCAGACACTATGTGGAGCAATCGAAACGTAAACGAGGAAGCAAGGAGAAGCGGCACGTTGCCACGTTGCCAGTAACTGGAAGAAGCGGAAGTCTTGAGTTCGTAGCACATGGGGACTCAAGGAGGTGGAAACCAAAAGGTACCGATGAGATTACGGAGGATCCAGGAGGGTGTTCTGTGGCTTACCGAAGGCTGACCTGACTTATCGACGGTCATCTTATGTATGTAAATATTTGTAAATATTATCACCCAGGCGCAGCAGATGAATTACATTAATTACCCGAACGTGACAGGAGCCAAGAAGAAGTGGACAATGCTGAAGAACTTGGGGCAACAGATGAAGAAGAGGATGAGGAAGACGGAGAAGAAGATCGACGTGACGTGTCGGATGAAGAGTCGGGACCAAATGAGGAAGCCGAAGAAGTCAATTATTTGGAGAATTTGTTTTCACAGAGAGATCTCGAGGATGAAGAATGTCCAGAATGTCAGTACCTGGAGAACTGCAGGGAAGCATTGCGTCAGATAGCATATTATTTGGAAAGAGAGAACCAGGAACTTCGCCAGAAAGCAAAGGTTTGGAAACAGTTGTGAATAGATATTGTCAACTGAATATTTAGCGACGAAATGTGTCCAGTGCCTGTACCCATTTCTTCTCGGGTAGAGTGGAATATGAACCCGACAGGGGCGTGATCCAAGGACCTTTGGTTGATATTGAACTTTGTAATTACGCACGCAATGCTATTTAAGGGAAACAATGCTGAAACTGATTAATATTCATATCATTAATAGAGGTAATACCGAAACTAATTAATATTCATACCATTGAGATGGATAAATTGTGTATTTTAAAAATTATTCTACGAGATTTCTTTGTCTGCGACTTATTGCGCAGTATTATCCTTTGTGTAGCGGGGCCCCGCGGATGAAGCCAAGCCAACTTAGACCCGGGAGGGGTTATGAATGGGGATTCCCCGTGACATCACTCGAGAGAAGACATCCCTCCTCAAGACTCACAGAATGAGGGGAAACCAACTTTTTCGAAACGAAATATAGGAGCCATCTTGGACTCGGACTAGCCAACTTAATTACCTACGATCTAGAAAATTAATGAAACTCGAATTATGGGGTCATCTCCCGATTTAAAAGGGATAAATGTCACTGGGACATTTATTTAGAGTGTTTAATGTCCTCTTCCTTGATAACTTTCAGAAGAAGAAAGAATACTGTGTGGTTTCTGCGTGGAAAAGTACTGGGCCATCTGTTTATTCTCACGACACCTCCTCGAGAAAGGGAGTTCACCACGCAGGGTGGGGGAAGCAGGAGATATTTTAATTAATTTAAGGAGATTCACCGAAGGATAATTGAGTGGTTATGTCTCAATCGCATCAACTAAAGACTGGTCACCGATTAACCGTACTATTATACCTCGAGTACGCCGGGAATAGGCGCTACGCAAATTAGTGCAAGGGGTATCGCTCCCTTGTAAAAACTACTGCAGTAAGGGACAAGCGTCATTCAGGGCTAGCGGCTCATCGACGGCGAAGCTATGCTCGGTTAAGCCCTCGTTAGTTCTTTGTTCAAGTGAAGTTAACTCCCATTTTAAGTGAAATAATACAATTAGCATAAACAGTGTGTAGTTTCGATTACTGTGACGCCAGTGTTAACTTTTTAGAAAACCGTGATGTGTAGAGTAATATTATTATCATCACTATAGTATAATAATCTTACGTAGTCGCTTACGAGATCGTGACCGGACGTTCACATTGAACGCTGTTAACCGGAGTGAGAATTAAACAGTGACGTTGTGTGTGTACAGGATAATTGCCAGCGGCTCCACCAGCATCGAACAATGGATCTTCAACTTCAAGATGGAATGGAAATGAAAGTAATCACCGTGGTGCCCATGGAGGAGGAGTAAGCTCAGGATGGACCTCCTGAGCTGACGAAGGTGTCATCATGTGATAGAGATGAGTACAAAGTTCCAATATCTGGCATGCATAGCGGGAATGGGAATGTTTATTGTAAACTGACACTATAAGAAATTAAAGATGTAGTCCTATTAAAATAGAGCGCCGAAATGGGCGCGTAGTTATTAATTCTTAGTTTAGGAAACCGGCGACAGGTCTGAGTAATAGATTGTAAATAATGTAGGGAATATAATACTTTAGTTTTTCATGAGATAGAGATTTATTCAATTATTTCTTTCTTGGGAGATTTTGTTTGATTATTTGCGTCAGAAGACCAGGAGTAATTAGTTTAGGGGAGTGCAGTGAGAGTAGTTATTAGAGTAATCATTAATTTGATAAGTGTATGGCAAGTAAAACGGTAAGTACTACAGTGCGTAAGGCACGTAACTACGAGGCTCAGCGGTCGAACTGACAGCCAAGAACTCCACCCTTTGAAATACTTAGATAGGAAGTGATAAGATTAAATTGATTATGTGATTAAATTTACCAGGAAGTGATCACAATGCGTGTGTCAAATATCAATCCGTGCGCATATTAATTAATTAATGAATGCATTGCCGTGTGACGATAAAGTAGCCATGTGCTGACCATCGATTAATTAGCAGTCAGTAATCAGATGTTAATTGCCGGGCGAGTACTTAATTGTATTGTAATTACTGATTAGATTCCGCACGATGACCATGTATAAGTAATGTAGCGGGTAAGCCATGTAGGACGGCAGGAATAATAATAATAATAATAATAATAATAATAATAATAATAATAATAATAATAATAATAATAATAATATAATAACAATCGGGCAAAGATTACCATTGTAATACCGGAGTCGCGTTGTGAAAGTGACGTGATACTGTTGGGTAAATATGTGTTGAATTCAAGGTGATTTGCGCGAGTCTTTTGAGACCGCAGTTTATTGTAGACGTACTTCCGAGTGAAGTGTTACTGTTTCCTTTTGAAAAGGAAATGTTACGCCTGTTAATGGTGGGTTGTCGACCGCGTGTGGAATGGGGAGCATTTCGTCTGACCTTGCCCAGTTGTGTTTCCTTTCTTTTTTTTGTTTGGGATGTCCCGCAAGCTGAGGAAGGAGGGACATTGCTGTTAAAGAGAAGTTGGCTTCTTTGAACGGCAAAATAATGTGATTTACCTAACACGGCAGAGCAGTGTAATAATTAACAAGCGACTCGGCCGATAATGATAATGTTTGCCAATGAATCATTGTTAATTGTTCGAGTATAATACAGATAGGGATTACAGGACCCTGCCTTCATCGCAAGAGGGTGTCAGTTCGATGCTCAACGTAGGCATTGGAGGCCTACAGCGTCAGAAGAAAGATCAAAGTGCCTTTTACGTATTTGGTTGCATATCATGTATCATTTATGTGATCTTTATGTCATGTGTGGTTGTACATAAGGTCAGTGGTGGTTCTGTCCATCAGCTTGGCGATGTCTATAATAGCGAGGGTCGGTTCGAACCCAGGTGTTGTATCATATGTGTGTATTTTTTTCTTTTACGTCATGTCATTGGGAAATCTAAATCTTCATTAGAATAGGGATTGCTCAGACGTGTTGTCGGATGCATGTTAGTTTTATGTGTTAGCGATAATATATCCTCAGTGTTATGATAAAATTGCCATTCGCTATAGGTCACGATACATCGCTTCGCGATAAACGTACTCGTTTCTATCAAGTATAACGGACAGATGCACACCTAACAAATCACAACAAACATCTATAAATTTTAATGTAATTCATTAGTGTTATTTAGTGCGCCATTTCCCATCATCATTAAGGTTGAATAAACCGGTTTGTGAGTTAAATATTTTAATTCGAATGTGTTCTCATTTTAGTTATGTATGCCCCGCTTCTCCTCCCCTGTACGCCTTTAAGTTTACTTTAGTTCAGCGCCTATTTACTTCATACTTCTTGACCCATGTGCGACCCTGTAGATTCCATGCCGGTGCCATTTAGGGAGGGGGCGGGTGCAGTATGTATGTATGTATGTATGTATGTATGTATGTATGTATGTATGTATGTATGTATGTATGTATGTATGTATGTATGTATGTATGTACATATTGTACCCATAATGCGAATAGGCTCATAGATAAATTAATCAATTTATCACTTTTTGATATGTGAAACTGCACACAGCGATTTTGTGACGTACCCACTCGGCCCACAGATGTTTGACAAAATTATAACGTGGCGGGTCACTTTAATATTAAAATAAATAAATGATATCTCATTATTTCTCCATAAACAATATCCCATGGGCGCCAGCCTTCAAGCTTATGGCTTGAAGACGAAAGTTGATAATTAATAATAATAATAATAATAATAATAATAATAATAATAATAATAATACGTAATGAGACTCAAAAACCTACCAGGGGTGAGGTGACGAAACACAAATCATTAAGTACACTAACTTGGAATTTATGGATCATTAATAATAATTTCAGAACATACAAATTAAAACAGCTATTAATTAGGATGAAAACCGTGACGTAACGGCGTGTTAACGAAATCTGAACTTACGGAAGCAAAAGAAAAATTGAATGAAATTAACTCTAAGAAAATGAACTGTTCAGCGAGGACTTGCAGTAACTTATGCCTTTAGCTTACCATATGTAGACTCGGTTATCTTGAAGCTGATGATGGGTGGATCTCTCGTACCGGCTGCCACATCTGTTGTTGGATTCCAGTCCTACTTATGCTTTTCCTGCCTTTAACACTTCCTACTTTACTCCTTACATAAAGACGTAATGAGCCCTAATTTTAAATGCAAAACCACCCTGGGTTATGTTCATGGAGAGAATACATTTGTATTCTTCCGTATTACGGAACAGTAGCGTAGCTAAATTCATAATAAGAGCTCTCCTCCCCTATAATACTCAAAACCGGTCTCCCGTTGACTACCTCTCGTCATTGAGATAACAAGTCCCAATGAGAGTAACTTTTGAGTAGTATCCTACGGTACTAAACAAATGCGAAGTGAACTAAGTTAAAATCTTCTCCGATGTGCAGACGTAGAATTGTACTAAGAGTGTCTTCCAAGAGTGAGAATCAGAATATCCTCTCCAGCTCTTGTCTTCGAAGTATATCCGTTCAAAAGTCTCCTTCCATCAGCCATATCACATGGTCCAGTAAGACTCGAGGTCTCATCCCTTCTCCTATATATTGCTGTGAATCCATCACGTTTCTTCATTACGTTCATTCACATAGGCTGAACTTTCCCGCTGAAATAAAGCGTCACGTAGCGAAGTTCGAAAAGTGGGCGTTTATAATGTACCAACTGTCTCTTCATGAGGTAGAGAGGGTGAGGTCTCTCGTAACCTAGATGACGTACTTTTCCTGGAAATGGGCTGAAATTACCCTGCTGACTCTGGTCACCTCACAACGGCTATTGGAAAATTATCTGCAAGTTATAAATATGAATGATGTTGAAATACTTTACCCAATAATTTGTTCGTTCAGAATACGTTATAGCCGCGATACAAAGAAATGAAATGATGATTGAAATGGATGATAAAAACCCTATATATATATTAATTTAAACATGACCTATCAGTGATTAAATATATACGTCCTATCAATTAATTATATAGTTCAATAATTGAAAACATGCAGTGATGTCCCAAACATCACAATTTCAGTAAAGGTATTTCCCTGGACAGCAACAAAGATACCTCCTATGGCCCGTATCGGTCATGCACATATTTATATAATAATTATTTGAGGCGGTGAAAACTTTTGTTAAGCTCCCTTGTACATATTACAGAAAGTTGCATTAGGTTGCACCTGTGTGCACAACGCCTCTAACTTGGCAAACACGAGTCCGTCATAGCTGGAGGAATCTCCAGATAGAGAGAGAGCTATGAAAAATGACAAGGAAAGAAGATGAATACTAATAATTCCGCCCACTAAAAATGGCCGAAACACGGCAATGCCAACGTGCAAGCTTGATTTGTATGGTAAGATTTCGAGATATGCATAACAATTAGTAAGGGAAACCTCGGCATGTCATAAGTTTTCATAATAGACCTCTGCCAAAATTCGAGTTGTTCATAAAATGTTACCGAGCTCGATAGCTGCAGTCGCTTAAGTGCGGCCAGTATCCAGTATTCGGGAGATAGTAGGTTCGAACCCCACTGTCGGCAGTCCTGAAAATGGTTTTCCGTGGTTTCCTATTTTCACACCAGGCAAATGCTGGGGCTGTACCTTAATTAAGGCCACGGCCGCTTCCTTCCCACTCCTAGCCCTTTTCTGTCCCATCGTCGCCGTAAGACCTATCTGTGTCGGTGCGACGTAAAACAACTAGCAAAAAAAATGTTAACATGCGGAAAATATGCTACCATCTGATTATGTAACCACTAGTAGCTTACCCACGCCAACTAAGTACGCAGACCCCTCACGGGGGATCCCCGTAAAGGCATCATTTTGATAATACATTTTAAATAAACCGCCGATCGATGCGGGTTCCGCTCATAACAAGAGTACTTAAGAGTCTGAGTCACACATTTGAGCGCATTACCGATGTCATACAACACGTAGAACCACTAATTTAAAAAAAATGTGTTGGGGACTGACCGCCGTCTATTGTGTGTGTAGGGGTAATGTTATAAAAGGGGCAGCCATGATGACACAATATCCACTTGACGCGAAAGGTTGAAGGCAGACCGACAGTCCGCTGGTGTTCTGAGCTTGCCTGTATTTGGGAGTGATAATATACATGTTGCAAATACGCGGTGTGAGAAACCTTGTCCAAGTGATAGTATTGAAAGTATTTAAGTAACGTGACCGCGAGAATTGTGTTACAGTTTTGAAAAATTGTGTTTTGAGTGCCGCAACTTATTTCAACGTCATTACAGTTGTTACAGTGAAGAAGTGGACCCTGGGATTATGTACGTGCTCAGCAGGAATAAGAGTGGATTCGAACCTGTGATCCATGTCAACGCCATGTGAGGCTAAGCGACGATAAGGGCCTTTTTCAGGGCCCGAACCATGGATTTCACGACATGATGATAAATACAGAAAATATAAATTTTTATCTAAATAAATGCACGGTTATGTAATATGTAGATCACATAAATTAGGTTAGTAATGTAAATAGCAAGTATTCTTGAATTAGAGAGAGATAACTTGTGAGTGGTCTTCATATTGTTTATACATTCATCTAGATGGGAATTGAAATTCTATTATATGGGTTAAAATTTCGGGCCTGAAAAATATGATTTTAATGTAATGCATGTACGTGATTTAATGGAAAAATATCAGTAAGTCTGAGAGTGCTTTAAATTAGGTGGAGAAAATGTAGATTTTTTTTTTGCTATTTGCTTTACGTCGCACCGACACAGATAGGTCTTATGGCGACGATGGGACAGGGAAGGGCTAGGAGTGGGAAGGAAGTGGCCGTAGCCTTAATTAAGGTACAGCCTCAGCATTTGCCTGGTGTGAAAATGGGAAACCACGGAAAACCATCTTCAGGGCTGGCGACAGTGGGATTCGAACCTACTATCTCCCGAATACTGGATACTGGCCGCACTTAAGCGACTGCAGCTATCGAGCTCGGTGATTTTTATTAGTGATGATTTCAAACCGTTTCTTGTTTTAATGTAATTTTGCATGATAAGAATATGTTGGTGGCTGTATTAATTATATGCGCAACTTGTGACAAGCCTAGACAATGAACAAACGCCCTCCCATTTTAGATAAATGTTTTCCTTTTATGTCAATTATTTGCTTTTCTGTAATATGAGAATAACATTATGGATACGTTAAAATCCATATTTGATTTTTTGTCTGAGTTCAAACTGTAGGAAAACAGGCTGAGATATTCTATGTAGTCGGATGGATGTGAACCGGGACATTCTAAGTCCATGGATGTGAAATTGAAAAGATGAACAGTGGCCTGATATTGAATTGAAGAATTGTAACAGGACAGTGAATTAATAAGCCAATATCAGTTGAAATGCTATTATTTACCAAGATGTATTTTCATGGAGACGGTTTGTCTCGCCTTTAGTTTGTTGACAAGAAGTGATCTGCCGCCATCCATTATTAGGTGCGGTTCTGCGTTGTATGATTTATGATTTTAGAAAGAGGGTGCGCTAGCAATCCCTTGTTAAGAAGGAAACTGCCAAGTGTATTGTTCAAGCTTGTCCACTAAGACTGGGGTTTCGCATAAACCCGATTACATTTAAAGGATTCTTTTAACTCGTTCATGTTTATTTCTTTAAAGAAATTAAATAACTGTAACGTCAGTATTATTATTGATTTGTTGACCTTATGAATAATTGAGATAGGGAGTTTTTAGAGACCCTTTTGTCGATGGCATCTTGGTGATCATCGGTTCGAACTCCAAGGCATTCCATGGATTTCTTTGTCACACAATATTTCTTTTAAGTTATACAGCCAGTTGCATGCGTTTATTTGTTTATAGTTTGTTTTAAAATATGTGTACATATTATTTTAATATGCTCCTTGAGTTGTGCTTTTTTTTGGATTCCAAAACGGGTTCTGTCTCGTTATTAGTCATCGGATTCATTCTGATGTGGATTCGATTTCTGGACCCGACATCAGTCAAATTTTATTTTGATGATCATGATTTTATCCACCAGTGTTCGCTTATTCTTTTGTTTATTTATTTATTAGTATAGTTAATTACTTAGGCGACCACTCCAAGTTGTCTCCAATTTTTCGCATAGATAATTGTTTCTTCTAATAGTGAAGAAGGCTTGTAATGAGAACCGTCGCATTTATAATGATATTTACGTTCTTAAAATGGATTTTGTACCGATTATTTAATGCAATACTTGTTGTCATGTCAGAAAGGGAATGGAACAAACAACTTCGACATTTAATAGATAAATATTAACAAATATGAATTTTAAAAATTGTTTTCAATGAAAGGAGTGACATCTCCAAATTTGTATTTAGTCCATCGGACATTGTATATTTTATTTTCATTATAGTAGAATTATTCAGGGTTAATTTCAATTAATCGTGATTTTCTCAAGGAATAATAAATAGGTTTTTAAACTCTTCTGTCCCTGTCATTTTGCCGGAAAAACATTGCATCCTAAATTTCCCTCCGTTCATTTATGCCTTTAAGTTAATTTAGTATTATATTATGATCTTTTGTCGCGAACGCAACGTGGCCCTGGGAGGCCGTTGGTTTGATTCTTTGGAACGGAGGAGTGGAGTTGATCCTTGCACGGTCGAAAGAGCTTTTGCTCACCCATCACTTTGAAGTTTATTTTTCTTCGTTTTCATAGATGAGGTGGCATTTGACTCTTGACTAAAAAGGTCCCATGCCATCGAACGCCTTGACGTATGGTTCTATATGGCGGTAGCCCGAAACTATTTGGACTATGATGCTGTCATGTGGTTCTATGGGGCAATGGCGTGGGTGGTATGGTTGCAGTATGTATGTATGTAAGTATGTATGTATGTATGTATGTATGTATGTATGTATGTATGTATGTATGTATGTATGTATGTATGTATGTATGTATGTATGTATGTATGTATTGTACCCATAATGCGAATAGGCTCGTGGATAAATTTATCAATTTATCACATTTTGATATGTGAAACTGCACACAGCGATTTCAGTAAAGGTATTTCCCTGGACAGTAACAAAGAGACCTCCCCTGGCATCTCCAAGACTTGCTTGTAGTCACGTTTCGGTAAGACCCAAAATCGTAAATGCCTCCAATAAAATCTAATGAGCCACCGATGGGACATCCCAGTTGAAATCTTCCCACGTGAAAGTGGATGTCGGAACAATAGCGACCACACCTTAAAGAGAGTAGAGGAAAGCACGGTTCTGAACAAGACAGAGAGACACCCTACAGCCCTTCGTAAAGTGGTTTGGTCCGTGTCGCTCGACGTCATAAGGACTGTAGGCATTATTCTACCAATCACAAAATCGGATATTTTAACCACCCTGCGGAAGTGATAATATCAATTAGTTCGTTTTCGCTACTGTGGAGTGAATTAAGAACGAAATACTGTGCCTTCGTCTTTAAATAATTAAGAATAATTTTTGTGATGATTTAAGTGCTAAACTATACCATGAATGATTAATTACCTGCAACTACGTCGTAAATGTGTGTAAAATGGATTCGTCCAAAAGAAGACGCCGCATGGTGGTAAGTCGTAAAAAATCCACCACGAGAAATAACACCAGTGACGCTTAACAGTTTATTTCAATGTGAACGAACGATTCTTATTATCTTTTGGAGCAGTGCACGGCATCAATTAATTTTCAGACAATAGCAGAATCAACGTGAATTAACCGTATCTTTACGCCACCCCCTCCTCAGAAATAGTTGTGGGGCGTCGTTTTGAGAATCTTACAAAATGAGCCAAAAAACCGTTGAACGAGCAGTGGGTTCTAAAAAGTCAATGAGTTTTGAATCGCCAGTGTGTTGTTTTGTCACCAGGCTACATTCAGTGTTTTTGAACAGTATGTGTCAGTTAGTTGAACTTGCAGTCTGTTTACAGTCTTAAGTCTTGCAGTTAGCAAACAGTGTGATACATTAATTCTAACGGCATACTGTCAGTCAAGACTCAGCTATGATATGTTTATCAATGGGATTTGCCCAGCAGTTCATTTCAGTCGCTTCGCAACCGTATTAATTTCGTGTAGGAGGACAGGTAGAGAAATGACAAGATTTCCGCTGGGCTGTGTATTTCCGAGTCGGAGCAGTGAACATTTGTAAGTGGAATTACATAAACTTTTAACAAACTTGTGTTTCATTGGAAAATAATAATTAATTTTATGAACTCAAAATGCAGAATTGTGAAGGGAATTTAATGACAGAGAAGTGGACACTATAATCCCAGCTCGGAAAATTTAAAATAAGACGGTAGCAGTTGAAAGACTGTATGAGTAAGCTCAACTAACGTCACACTTTGTACAAGATAAAAGGGTAGCTGACAGCCAGGCATTCAGTTAACGGGAGGCGAAGATGGTCAAGGACACATTACGGAGAGGCTAGTGCGAGAGAAAGAGGTAGTTGACAATTAATGCTCTTTACAAACAAATAACTAGAAACGTGAAAGCGACTAGAGGAAACAGAAGTCTGTACAGCTGATCGATAAAGAACAATGTGGGGTAGGTGAATCGTTTTATTCCAGATACAAAACTGGGTCATCATCTAATTGTAAGAATTTTAATTTGTGTAAGTAAATCTGTACCATAGGAACGTGAAATAAATTAATGCGTGTGATCTGTGTATTTAAAATATATTCAATCCGTGTGTGTTACGTGTCTTATAACGTGATTACGATGTCCACCATGGAATAACTTCGTTATGAAAATGGGGGCCTACAGAATGCAGTAGAAGCCAATGATCCAGCAATAAGGTGAAGAAAATGTTGAATTTATTATCTTTGTAATTAATAATGGCAGTGAGCAAAGCGTTGTCCGTGTAGTTTAGAATGATATTGATAGGTTATAAGGTTAACATTTGCCTTTACGTACCTAATAATAATAATAATAATAATAATAATAATAATAATAATAATAATAATAATAATAATAATAATAATAATAATAATGCAATTTATATAATGATTATACTACACTGGAGGGATTGGAGCAGTCAAGTTTTATGGTCGGGATTTGAATGTTTTAAGATTGCGTCGTGGATAAGATAAATCTTGCGTGTGTCAGTGTCAATTTTCATATTTGTCCTTGTAATCTGAGATATCCTACGACTATCAGAATCAACATAATTGTAAATTGTGAGAAGGAGAGTTACAATAATAATAATAATAATAATAATAATAATAATAATAATAATAATAATAATAAAGAGAAGAAGTGAAAGTCAGTTCACGTTTGTAAAAATGTACGATATCTTAGTTAGTAGCGTGTACTTTGTTATATTTGGTCGCGCTGATAATCTATTATCTATGATAAATAACTAACCTACTAGAGGTAAAAAGTTAAAACATGAAGGAATAATAAGAACAAAACTTAAATTTTTGAACGTACAGTAGTCTCGCTCAACCGATCTTCGCTTATCCGACATTCCGTGTTATCCGACAATGGTAGACTTAATTTTGAACTTTTGGTGGAGGCTAAAGGACCTGCCAATATCTGGCCCCATTCTGCAAGAAAAGGCGATGTATTTCCAGAAGGAGTTTAATGAAGGGGACCCTAAATTTACTGCCAGTGTTGAGTGGTTTCATCGGTGGAAAAAACGGTACGGCATTAGGCAGCTTAATATCTGTGGAGAAAAACTGTCAGCTAAATCCGATGAGGTTGTGAAATTTAAAAAGGAATGTCAAGTAATAATACTTGCTGAGGGATTAACCGGTTATCAGATTTTTAATTGTGATGAGACTGGGCTGAATTTCAAGATGCTGCCATAAAAAACTCTCGCAGTCCAAGCTGAGACGTCTGCACTTGGCTACAAGCGTAGTAAGGAAAGATTTACTGTTCTGCCTGTATTAATGTTACTGGGTACTTAAAAGAAAAATTGCTCATGATTGGTAAAGCAAAGAAGCCTAAGGCACTTAAAAATATTTCTGCTAATGCCCTTCCAGTCCATTACACGAATCAAAAGGCTGCCTGGATGTCTGCTGACAACTTTAAAGACTGTTTTGTTACACAGTTTGTTCCAGGTGTAGAAACATTTCTAGCTTCAAACACTCTCCCTAGAAAACCTCTTCTTCAACTAGACAACGCTCCATCACACTCAAATGAACAGCAACTTAGAAGTGATGACATCAAATTCATGTTCCTCCCTCCTAACGTGACGTCATTATGCCAGCCAGTGGACCAAGGTGGTGTGCTGGAAACACTGAAAAGGAAATATCGGCGGAAACTCCTTTCATCCTTGATTGTTGGCAAGTTTCTTTTCGTAAGATACTTGGAATGTTTTCGTTCAATACTGCATGTACTGTAAAATTTAGCTGATAATTTAATAAATAGAGTGCTGTAAAACATGTTATTGTTTCAGTAATACAGTACGGCCTTCCTGTTTGTTTTAGTTAATTTTCAAAGTAATTCTGTATTATCCGACATTTTCGCTGATCCGACATACTCCAGGTCCAGTTTAGGTCGGATAATCGAGACTCTACTGTATTATGAATTCAGCTGAGAGAGCCTATTATCATTAAGTAATAAATTATAATAATGTATCTTGGAAAATGATAACGATAATAATAATAATAATAATAATAATAATAATAATAATAATTCTATATCAGAAGTTAAATGGTTAGATTAGTTATTATCCGCTAAATTGAATCCGAAAACCGAAAATCTATTGTGTAGGCAATCATGTTTTGAGTACAAAAGGAGTTTTTTTTTGCTAGTTGCTTTACGTCGCACCGACATAGATAGGTCTTATGGCGACGATGGGACAAGAAAGGGCTAAGAGTGGGAAGGAAGCGGCCGTGGCCTTAATTAAGGTACAGCCCCAGTATTTGCCTGGTGTGTACAAAAGGAGTAATAGCGCATTGGTAAACATGGAATTCATTGCTAACTTGCACGTATGGTATTAATCGAGATGCATACGATTATGAGGTCCAAATGAGAGGTAGAAATACGATTATGAGCATAAAATGATATCCCTGACGGTAAGAAATAGGTGAAATAAGAAGATTGGGTCTGGAATGGCCACGTCGTGAAAAATAAAAGAAATTCTTATTTCAAGTAGGTAATTAGCTCGGTGAATTGGAGTTCTAGCCTACGTCGATAAATAATGAGATATGAATAAAAAGAGATGTTGAATACGCCAGTAACTACTAGGGATGAGAGGGTACTAGAGGAAAGAATGTCGTCGTAGATATTATAGTGAAGAGAAAATTGGACCGATGAAGACACGAGACCAATAAGCAAGAGAGCAATGAGCTAGGAATAATATGATGTTGATTAAATGTTTAACTTATGAGACGAATCTAATAAAATAGTAAGTGCATAATAAGGTATGTAGTGATTGCCGACAATAGAACCTCAGCGTCTATAAATATGAAAGAATAAAATTTGTTACCGTCTGTGAGATTATACTATAAACTGTGATATAATTTGTGGTGGATTTGTCGTGGTAACTTGCGCTATTTATGATTCGATCATGAAGTAGAGACTTAATTAAATGACGTGGATTAACATGCTCGCGTAGGAAGGTGCGTGTATGTCAAATTGTGTTTATTATAATTCAATGTAGCTGTAATAATTCAGGTTATTAGCGTTCTGTAGATTTTTGTACATACAATTTTCAATGGTATTTCGATCCCCTGAATTTTAGTAATATTAGGGAAGGACAGCCCTATGATCATCGTAAATAAATTGCAACGTTTCTCTTTATCATACTAAAAGACATCGCAAGCATG
Organism: Anabrus simplex; assembly: GCF_040414725.1. Classification (NCBI taxonomy): domain Eukaryota; kingdom Metazoa; phylum Arthropoda; class Insecta; order Orthoptera; family Tettigoniidae; genus Anabrus; species Anabrus simplex. The sequence goes on along the minus strand of NC_090266.1, from coordinate 876,077,309 downwards.
TAAATAAAAGTTACAACCATAAATGTAACTAAACGAACTATGTCATGTCAATGAACTGACCTAAATAAATCAGTGTAAAATTAAATGTCGTACAGTGTGGGTTAAGAGTGCGGAAACCTACCGCCACTGTACCTAACGCAATAACGTTGTATATTAAATAGGAGTGGTCAAGTGACCGGTGGCATATTTTCCATATGTGTAGAAAGGCGAGTTCAATTGACCAATGGCAGAACAAACATGTATTTGATGTTAAATTTTCCAATGACTATCACAGTGAGTATGCATTTTTATGGCTGATAAATTATTGTGTTATTTTTCATTGTAGTAAAATTCAAAGACAACCATGATAGGCAACACCAGCCGTTTGATGAATGGCGTGTGTTCGTTATGACAACAAAAGAAATAATGTTTCATTTGACGATGGAGTGTGTGTTCATGGGTGAAATGGTTTCATTTGTTTAACAGTATGTAATGATCTGATTTTTATTGATCATTGTTGGACTTAGGAATTGATGGCGTCAATTACCTTAACTGTTAACGTTATTTTATCAACAATTTTTGTGTAATTAATTCATTAATTATAGTTTATTTTCAAACATTCTTGAGTTCAGAGAGGTGACAGTTTTCTTGTGGTGTGAGTTGACCTAGATTTCTAGAGATTGTTATTTTTTCTATTGCACTTGTTTCCGTTGAAAGATAGTAAAGTTATTTTTTTCTAACTATAGTTTAACTTCATAATTTGTTTTAATTTCAGTTTTTATCAATAAATTTTATTCATTTGATTTTAAATCAGTCTGGGCTACGTTATTTGTAGTTTAGCTTGACCCGTAGTAGTTCTTAATATCACCCGTCGGCCCTAGCACGAGGAAACATTTGGACGGTCCAGCTCTGAGATAAGAGTCTACGTGTGAGGTAGGTGAATTTCTTTTCAGCAGCCGAGACAAGTATCTACATGAGGATCGCCGCCGCCACACATGCTATCAAAAGGTCACAGTATGTATGTATGTATGTATGTATGTATGTATGTATGTATGCATGTATGTATGTATGTATGTATGTATGTATGTATGTATGTATGTATGTACGTACGTATGTATGTATGTATGTATGTATGCATGTATGTATTGATCCCATGGTAGTCTTTGAAAAGTGGTAACTCTCCGCCAGGAGGAATTATTTGGAGCAGAGAGTGAACGTGCTAGCAACATATGTGGCGAAGTTCAGTCTACACCTGTGTGAGTACAGTTATTTTTTAGTGTTATTTAAAATTGAATCGGCAGTTTCAAGAAGGTAGCAAGCGCCTAAAGATCGAAATTCATTTTTTTGCACCAAACGTGTGCTATCATACAGACGCTCATTCTTAGTTATAAAAGGGGACCAAAAACCACTCGGGTACTGGTGTAACTGGACCTGGAAATATTCGTCTGTTTGAAAAAGTAATCCTAACCCGGTTTTGTTTCCTTCTTCAAACTGATACCAAGCTTGTCTACCATCATCGCTGTGGTCGCACTCTCTAACAGCTGGTATTTCTATCTGCTGTTCTGTCTGATGTTTATATCTCATACTATGCAGTTCATCACAGTTTTGTCTTGTGTTTAGTCTATGACTCATAAGTTTAGAATTCTCTTTTAATTGATTTCTTAGCCTATCGTACATGTTTTAAAAGCACGTTCGGTTGGTCGTTCTTACGTGATGTAATGTTTTGTATTGAAAGGGATTGTGACTTCTAAGCTTATTTTTCTGTGTGTTTGGTTTTTAGGTTAGTACTATAATGCCTTCATCCATATCTGAAAGTGACATTGAACCTACTCCTGTAAAGAAGAAAGGGATACGTCGTCCAGAAACATATAATTATGAAGTGCAGAAAAACAAAAGACTTCGTGGTGACGAGTACATAAGTATTAGGACAGGTGTTATAATGGTGCTTGCTCTTGTAAACATAAATATACTGAACGGATAAGTTTAGATGAGAAGGAACTTCGTTTGAAAACTTAAAACTTAATGGGGCTAATTGATGGAAAATCACCATCGTGGGAGCGATCTAAACGTGAAGTTCCACTCAAACGGGATAGCATTTTTGTTTATCATGTAATGCACGTATGACTGTATGTAAGAACGCGTATAGTGTTTTTACTGCATAAATAAAGCACTATTTCGATTAACTTCATTGATAACTGCAGGCCAAGCTCCCGTGGTCAACAGGGGCAAGCATGGATACCGCGGTAATGCAGTACCTGACAACATACGTGCTTTTATCGATGAACACATTGAAGAATTTCTTGTTGAGGAAACACACTACAGTAATATACCTATCAAGTATTTGAGTGCCGAACAGAACGTAAGAACTATGTATGAACTCTTTTGTAAACAACATCCTAATCTTGCCAGTAAGGTAAAATATGACGTTTATAGAAAGTACTTCCATGAAAATTTTAACTATAGATTTGGATGTCCCCAGAGAGATATTTGTAGTACTTTCGGGGAGCTAACTGCAAAGATTCAAAGTCTGCATCTTAACGACAATGCAAAGCGAGCTGCTGTTACCGAAAATATCATTCATGTCCGTCGGGCTAAGAAGTTCTATAACAAACGGAAGGAAATAAAAACACTGTTCTAACGACCCGGAGGTTGGAGCACTTGTGTTCGACTTCATGCAAAATCTCTCTTTACCGAAAATACCCGTTCAAGAAATGTTCTACTTGAGTAAACTATGGCCTTATGTGTTCTGCATACACGATATAAAAACCGACTCCGCCAATTTCTACGTTTATCCAGAGGGAGAAGCTAAACGTGGACCTGATGAAGTATGTAGCATGCTGTGGTTAATGATTGTTTCTTTCATTGGTTGCTATGAAGCGGTTTAGAAAGATTTATCAGTACTCCCTAGTCCGAGGACACTCATTTCTGCAATGTGATTGCAATTTTTGGACTGTTAAAGGCAAAATCAGACGAATGAACATAATTTACTCGCCAGAACAATACACTGATTTAATTTAATCCTCTAAGAAGTAGGATTCATTGTTACCCAAATCTCTAGGGAAAGTATCCTAGACTTCAAGAACGGGTGGCTTAAGCTAAAAAAAAAAGCAAAGCCCATGGAAGGTCCCCATTTTCTATTTCCAAATTCAGACAGAATAGTTGTTACCAAAAGGTATCTAAACGCATCAGAGTTCGTTGATGGTTTGGTGAAAAGTACTTTCTTTTTGCAAAAGCCAAACCCAGGTGCACCACAGATTCCAAAAAAAAATCTTGCATTGAAAAGATTCCAATACAAGATAAGAAGAACCGGGATGTAGACAAGACGTTAACCTACATTCCAGATGAGTACAAACCATTTTATCAACACGTGCTGATGAGACCAACTACTGCTAATGCAGATGATAGTGAATATGAAGGACAGTAATGATTTTCAGGATGCATTTTGTACATAATGGTTTCAAAACTTGTGAGTAGTATAGAACTTTACTTTATATGATGTATTAATGATGTTTTGAGAGAAAAGAAACACTTCTGGTTGTTTAATAATCAATTCTTATGCCTAATTCACAAACAGTTTGAAGAAGGGAACAAATTCACTGTGTTTAATATCGTACTATTTCTTCACGAACAGTCTAACTGACCTCCCGAAGGTACTAGAATAGTGGCTTAAGACACAGAAACTCTTATAAAAGTGTGGTTGAGAAAAATAATAAATAAGAAAAGTAGGAAGTTCTTTCATTTTTCAAGAACTAGTTTTTTGATTCGTTCTCTTCTTCAAACTGCCGATTCAGTTTAAACATAAGAAGGGATGCTTGTATAATTCTTTTATAGGAAGTGAAATGGTGTGTGTGTGTGCCTGAAATTACTGGCATTAGGAACTTATATCTTTCCCTGTTATCAAGTGTGTGACGTGTGCATTTTTTCTTTGTCTCACGGCAGTACGTGAAAAAAGCACATAGTGACCTAACCAATAGGAGCTTTCACCGGTCCTGCGTCACGAAGAAAGGTGTCTTTTATAAGCAGAAGCAGTATGATTCCTTTCTCATTATTATTTCATCTTCCGAGCTAAATTTAATTAAGTTCTTACGTCCAACTGCTCGTGAATTGTACGTTGAGATGGGACACATCAATAAAGAATTTTTTTAGTTTTCAGATATTGGAGAACACAGAACGTCAAGGACATTGCCATCGTCCCGGCCATGATGGATGTATGAGACTTCACAAGATTTCACCCGTAATTTCATCGTGATAATGCTGTGCTAAATGTAAGCAACGCCCTGATCTCAAGATAGTGCCGATCGCTGAAACTAGTTACACCACGAAGCCTCCTAATGGAAAACTACTAAATATGAGTACAAAACCTCAAGCATTGATTTTCTATTGATAGTCGTGCACTTTCCATCTTGTAAATGTTACGATCTTTATATCACCTTGCAGTGTAAATTAGTTTAAGTAGGCATGGTTTGGTATTATATATCTCTCTCTGTTTCACTTTTCGAAGTATCTATCAGCTGTAGTACTTGACATTTACATCGTTGTGGAAATATTCCTTCCTCTCGTGAATGACTTGTATTCACGTATTGTGTGAACTATGTCCTTCAACATCATTATTCTGATACCTGTTTAAATTAGTCGAATTCAATAAGATTTGAGTATTACATTTTTCATAACAATAGCTCAGAGTAGACGTGCATTAAGTCATCGTCATGGAACTCCGTGTAAAATGCCGTTAGCCAGCTCATATTAACTTACATTTTCGGTAGTTATTTGGACATCAAAGGTTAATAATAATAATAATAATAATAATAATAATAATAATAATAATAATAATAATAATAATAGTAATAATAATTTGTGGTATGTTTTGAATTGAGTGTTTCAATGCTTTGTGATGATACTCGTGTATGTTAGGATGTATGCTCGAATTTCATTCTGCGTCGATATGTTTGAAATATAGTAAGCTGTTGGGAGGTACAGTCCGGACGTCGAGCCTATTAATTCAGTGAAGCGGTGATATTTTGTAGCACAGACTAGTAGAATTATTTATTAAGCTTTAGAGCATCATGTTGTTAGATTGTTTGATGAAGCACTCAACATTTTAGGAAAGAATGCCTTCCGGTGTTAGGACAAATATTGAGGAGTTTGATATTTCTGATGAGCTCACTCTACGGATGTTTTGGAGTTCCACCCGGTTTCACTCGATTGGAGGTTACTGTTATGAACACCGCGATTAATTTAGACCTGGACTTTATTTTACTCCGCTCACAAATTAATTGGACGACGTGATCAGTATTTGATATTGAAATTTCACTTCATCTTCAATTCAGTGTGAGACTTGACACCATATCTGTTCGCTATATAATAATAATAATAATCATAATAATAATAATAATAATTGTACCGGGCGGTACACCTCCACGCCGCTTATTTAAACCTTGCGCCAGTTGAAACTCCCCTACTGGGAGAAGTCTGAACTTGGTCTTATGTGTTAATTTTCAAGTTACCCTGAAGATGCCACTACTTGGAAATTTTGAAGTTTCCGAACTGTGTTGTTTTCGATGTATTTTTGTTTTGCTTGTAGTAAGAAGTGTGAACATTCTCTTCTAGAGGACACTACTGAAGAACTACAACGGTGCACCCTAGTGCGAAGTGAAAGAACTGTTTTTATTGAGAAAATTTAATTTCAAAAGTTTGTTCTTTGCTAAATTTCTTTCAGTCATTGTTTAAGTTGGCAATATTAACCCTTTCTTTCCCCTTGTTTTGAATTTAGCGAATCCCGAATTTCTCGAATTAATTTTCAACCAATAATATGTTTCTTCCTCGTATTGTGTAGGGGGTTTCTTGGTGAACCAATAAAATCCTTGTGGGAGGGTGTTCTCATTCCACAAACGCCTCGAACTTTCCGCGAGAGTATATAAACTGCTGATTTTCGGGTCTCGGGACCACTTCGGTACCATCTTTCAGTGTGTAAAGTACATAGCAGGGGGCGGGAAGCGCCTCTTTCTTCGGGGAGCAGTTCAACACCAAGGTAATGGCCTTTTAATAATTTCTTTTCTTGCTAGCTCAGCAGTTTAACTCTCGGGGCGGGTCCGAAGCGTCTCTACCATGTAACTTTCCCTAAAATGTAAAGACTCTTAGCCTCTATTCTCTTTCAAAACTACATATTGGGATAGAGAGTGCTTAACCCTCTCGATCTCCCACTCATATTGTTCTGAGGGGAACTTATTTTTCTCAACCGATTCTTCCGTAACAGTAATGTAAAATGTTTCTTTCTTAAGTCACCTCTTTAGTATGGGATTAGCCCTTGCATTAGCGGCCTAGTGCCAGATTAGGGTTTTAAACAAGTGTATTAGGAGTGCAGATCGCCTCCTCTCAATTGTTATTTTAGAGGTCAAGTAATTAACCTTTTCTCACTTAATAGACCTCAGTAGGTTGGGTATGTTACCCCTGTGTATATGTCCTTAGAGGACAACTTGAAGGTGGAGTTTGGTGTGGCCTTTGATAGGCTTAAAGTTGAGAGCGAGTGGCTCTTTTTTTTTGAAAACTGAGTGTTGTATGCCTCGAGGAGGCTTTACTGTGTAATTTGGAGCAAGTGCTCCTGGGCTTGATTGGGGTCTTCTGCCCCTTTGTTGAATTCTGTATATCTTAAAGTTGGGCTAATTGCTCAGAATTGTGTGTCTGGCTCTCGGAGCCCAAATCCTGTAATTGTACACTCTCGATTAGTGGTTTTGCTACTCTGTACCTGCCATTATTGTTATTTCTTGTTTTTTGCTAAGAAAATATAACCTTGTTAAATTTTACATTAACTTTAATTTCGTAGTTTGAGACCCGTTCACACCCGCACCTTCTTTCACCTCTACCTACCACAAAAATACGGTAACAAGTGGTAGCAGAGGGTGGTTGAATGGGTCTCAATTTAGCCCCTTTTGACGGCTAAACATTGTTTTGATTCGAACTCTAACAATTTTCTCTGTTGCTGGAATTTTTTGCTTTTTCTGTTTCAAAATTGTTCTGTCATCATGCCCGGCCCTCGCGATGTTCTCCATCTTAACTATTTGCGCAAGGAGGAGTTGATCTATGAATTAACTATTAGAAATGTGCAATCTGGAGGCACGGTTGCAGTAGACACAAACAAGCTTAGAGAGTCCCTTGATTTGCCCATTTCCATCCCCACTTTGGGAGGCAAAGAAATTGACGACTCTCTTTCCACGATCATCGAGAATATTACTGGGCTAGCATCTGTAGTTAATTTTTTTGACGAAAATGATCCTTCTCCTAATCAAATTATGCGTGTGCAAGCCAGGCTATTTCATTTTTCAAATAGAGTTAACGATCTGTTGTCTCTAAAGTTGAATGACGTTCAGAGGAAGGAAGCTAGTACGGTGCTTGAAAATATTTCTGAATTATCTAGTAAGGTCACTCAATTGTTAACTGGGGAAGTTCCTCCCAAAACTGATCTACCCGCTACGGTGAATATAGGTAGCGAGGAAGAGCCTCCTAAGGGAGAAGTTAATAGGATAACCGTTGGAGCTCAAACGATCTCTGCCCCATTGGACAACGAGTCTGAACGCCGTGCATCGTTGAATAATGTACGTTCTGAATCAACTTCTTTGCCACTGAAACCTTTACCTACTATGTCACCTGGGTTCAGCAGCTTGCCTCATCCATTGGCAATGTTGCTCAGAGGTATCTCGAAGTTTTCGGTTAACACTACCAATGAAGTTATTTCTTTCTTAAGGTTTTTAGTTGAATTTCAGGATCATGCCCTTTTTTTTCTCTTTCTCCATGTCAGATTTTGCAAATCATCTATCCCTATGCAATAGGTATTCTCTCAGACAAAATAGTAAGAGCCATAGCTGAGCAGTCATCTATTGAAGATTTTCACGCACACTTGCTTGCAAATTTTATTCCTGCTCGCGCGAGGTCATCTCTGATTCAGAAGTACTATTATCGAGTACAGAGATTGGATGAAAATCTGGCTGATTTCATACAAGACATTAAGTTTTATACTAGGGTTTTTGCTCTTCATTTTCCTGAAGATCAGATTGTACAGGCTATTGTAGAAGGAATTTCACCATCCTATAGGTCATATTTGTGTTTCGCGGCGTGCCCGCAAACCTTCTCTGAACTTGAAGCATTGGCCGTCTCAGCGGAAGGAGTTAGATACGCCGATTCTTTGCGTGTCGCGAAAGAACCCCGGCCTTCTTTTAGTAATACTCGGCCTCCACCTCGCCGATCAGTCACACCTCGTAAATGTTACGCTTGCGGGTCGCCTGACCATCTTCGGAACAAGTGTCCATTGATCAAATCTAGTAGGGCAAATAATGGAGCTGGCTTATCACAAGGCTGCTTTAAATGTGGGGCTTTCTCACATATCGCCAAAAATTGCCCAAATTCAAATAGCACCCCCTCCTGCTCAACTTCTGGTGCAACTTCCACCAATGTCACTAATAATAAGTGACTAGCGGCTTCAGCTGAGTCGACTAATCCATCTTTCCGAGGCTCAGCCGCTGGTAAACAGGTCGAAAATTCAGGGAACGTTCAATCTGCAAATCCATCTTTTGAATAACCCAAAGAGTGTCTTAGGATTGCGGCGGATACCCCCGCACCTGTTCCTTTTCTTAAAATTGAGTTAAATAATGAGCCTATAACAGCTCTATTAGATTCAGGCAGTGTTTGTTCAATTATTTCGGATCAATGGTATTCAAAATTGAAATCGGTTTGTAAACTACCTGACTATGGTTCATCTCCTGTTCAATATGTTTCGGCTAATTCATCTCCATTAGAAATTCTAGGTTCTTTACAGGTCAAAATTCGTATTTTTAAATTTACATGGAAATTCAAATTGTTTGTGGCTAAGCACTTGTCTTGCCCCATCATATTGGGAGCCGACTTTATTTCTCACACGGGTCTTGTGCTCGATCTTCAGAGTAAGTCGTGCACATTCAAATTTGCTTCCAATTATAAAATCCCCTTGTTAAAATGTAATTCTGCGTCATGTTCATCTATTTCGCCTACCCAGGATGAGATGTTGTTAGACCTTAGACATCTACCTGAGGAGCAGGCTGATAGTATTCGTAAGTTGTGTCAGTCGTTTCCAGAGGTGTTCTCTGATACTCTTGGTGTTACTGACCTTATCGAATACAAAATTGAGGTCACGGATTCGATTCCTGTCCGTTTTCCACCTTATAGGCTATCTCCACCTAAAATGAAGGCTCTGAAAGGAATCATCGATCAGATGTTGAAGGATGGTATTATTAGGCCCTCTAAGTCGGCGTATTCTTCGCCTATTTTTCTAGTCCCGAAACCCCAAGGGGGCTTCAGGCCTGTCATTGATTATAGGGCCCTCAATCGGAAGGTGGTGTTACAATCTGTGCCCCTTCCCGACCTTCATTCCTGTTTTTCATGGTTCCGTAAGGCCAAGTTCTTCACCATCTTGGATTTGAATCAGGCCTACAATCAAATTCCCCTGGCCGAAGAGTCTAAACATCTTACAGCATTTGCCACGGATTGGAATTTGTATGAATACAACCGCGTGCCTTTCGGGCTCCCCACGGGAGCAGCTGTACTAACTAGGCTGCTAGATAGGGTCTTCTCCGACATCAAATTTGAGTACTTGTATCACTACTTGGATGATGTCGTCGTATTTTCGGAGACCTTTGAAGAACATCTAGATCATCTGCGAGAAGTTCTCAATCGCCTTCGTAAGGCTGGGTTAACTGTCAAGTTGTCCAAGGTTGCATTTGCTAAGCCCTCTATGTCATTCCTAGGGCATATTGTGTCACCTGATGGTGTTGCCGTCGATCATTCTAGAACACAGGCCATCCGTGATTTTAAACCTCCCAAGGACATTAAAGGTATCGCCAGGTTCATTGGTATGGTGAATTTCTTCAGGAAGTTTATTCCTAATTTCGCTAATAGAGCGGCGCCCTTAAACCTTCTTCGTAGGAAAGGCATCAAATTCGAGTGGGGACCTTCTCAACAAGCCGCTTTTGAAGATCTTAAATTAGCTCTCTGTAATGCCCCTGTCCTTGCTATGCCTGATTTCTCAAAGAAATTCATCGTCCAAACTGACGCGTCGTCGTCAGCAGTAGCTGCAGTCCTTCTTCAAGAGACTGAACTAGGGAGGCGACCCATCGCCTATGCATCTAGGACTCTATCGGCTCAAGAAGCAAAGTACTCCATATATGAGCTCGAAGGTTTGGCAGTCTTATTTGCCTTAGAAAAGTTCCGTCTCTATCTGGAACATGTCAAATTCGACCTGGAGACAGATAATCAAGCCTTAAGCTGGGTCTTAGATAGGCCGCGTCGTACTGGTCGTACAGCCCGTTGGGATATCCGAATCTCTGCCTTCCAATTCGATGTCAGGCATATCAGAGGTAGCGAAAATGTTGTCGCTGATGGACTCAGCCGTATGTTTTCCAACGACGTTGAGAACCATGAACCGGTCGATAGTTCATCTCCTCCCGAGTCCATGCTATCTGATGTTAATGCCATCTTAACAGATACTCCCATGCTCTTTAGGGATATCGAGAAATACCAACGTGAAGATCCGACGCTGGCTCCGATAATGGAAACCCTTTCTTCTGGGGAACATGTCGTCCCTTATGTTTTGAGGAATGGTGTTTTATGTTGCCCATCGAGGCATGATAAGATGATGAAAGTTGTCGTTCCAGCTGTTCTTGTACCTATGATCTTCAAGTATTATCATGAGACCTCATTAGGAGGGCATCTAGGCATCTTTAAAACTCGTGAGAAGATTCGTGAAATGTTCATCTGGAAGGGTATGGACGGTGAAATCCGTGAACTAGTAAAGGCTTGTAAATCCTGTTTGCTTAGTAAACCAACCATGTCCACCAAGGTAGGCCTTTTGTCTTCTCATCAAGCGTCGCGCCCCATGGAACGCCTGTATATCGATTATGTAGGACCCTTCCCCCAGTCGAAGGGAAATGCCAACAAGTTCATCTTTGTATGCGTAGATGGTTTTACAAGATTTTCCTGGTTATTTCCGACTAAGCTGGCTACCGCTCAGTCCACCATTACTTGTCTAAATTCTATCTTTGCTTCTTTTGGTCAGTGTCAATATATTGTATCTGATAGTGCTAAGGCTTTCACATCTAATTTATTTCGTAAATTCTGCTTTGACCTATCCATATCTCATGTGACGACTTCTGCGTATTACCCTCAACCATCTCTGGCTGAACGGGTTAATCGTAATCTCAGGTCCGCGCTTATTGCCTATCATCATGAAGATCATTCTAGATGGGACACGTCCCTGCATTGGTTAGCTTTTGCTTTGAATTCGGCGGTTCATGAATCACATAAATTTACTCCAGCGTCTTTGATGTTCAAGTTTGTTCCCAACACGCCGCTCTCTAACCTCTGGTCTCTGAGTGACTTTCTACCCGAGACAATAGACCTGAACAATATTAAAGATCTTTGGAAGAAGGCTAAAGCCAATCTTAAAGTGTCTCATGAAAAGGTTAGGGAAAGATATGATCGGGGACGGAGACCCACCAATTTGAAGGTAGGTGACCAGGTGATGGTCAAGAACTTTGTTCCCGCGGGCAAGCTTGCCCCCAGATTTCATGGGCCGTGTATCATTCTCGATTTCCTTACGCCGGTTACTTTGTTATTAAGTAATCCAGCCACCGAGAGGATATTTAGGGTTCACCTGTCACAGGTGAAACCGGTGTAATTTCTGTGTTAACTTGCTTCATATTATTTTGAAAGGAATATGAAGGTTATATTTTTTGAGTTTTCACTTTTAAGGCATTCTGCCCCTTCTATAATATTTTGTTTTATATGTAAGCATTTTGTAAAACCTTCCCCGAACCGTTAAACTGCCATTCTGTCCTTGCCACGGCCATTACCACGCTCCCGTCTCCTGCTCCCCACACACTGTGGCTTGCTTATATAAAATGCCATGGATATCTGCACGCCGCTGGCCCCTCAACCTCTCCACAAAGCCTGTGCCCTCAAAAAAAGATGATGGTCCAACAAAATTCTGCCGCCTAGCTTTAATTTTTCAGTGCCCCCGCAGCCGCGCGGCGCCGTGCCGCGACTGGGATAGAGGAAGGGCCCCCTCTACTCCAGCGAGGACGACAGGTGTACGGCGAGCCGGAGCCCTCCTCCCAGCCAAGGCTGATGTGCGGCGCACGACCTGCTACTTGCCCGCAGCCTGTATATGTTCACCGCGGGCGCGGCGTGCTTCAACACCACTGCTCCCCTCATAGTGCGGGCGAGCGGTATCTCAGGGTACTTGAGGGGTCCGGGCGGCCTCCTTTGGACACAAGCTGCAACGGCCGGTCTGGCCATCCAACTTAATCAACATCGAAATATTTAATCAACTACATGGACATTTACTATCAGCAATTACTACACTTGGGAATTCAACAGCAATATTTGGTGGACTTTGAAAATTTTTCTTCACTTTCAAGTATTAAAAGTTTTTCTTCTGAATTCAACTTCTACAAACATAAAGACATTACTTCAGCAGTTACTACGAGAATTTTTGAAACTGGATCAAATCAAATTTTCACTATTTTGATAAATGCTTCTGCAATTAATCTCCATAGCAACATCATAACTTGGACCTTGTTTACAAACAAAAGTTTATGTTATTCTGTGTTACCCCCTTGGAGGAACTTTTGGGGGGGGAGGTCTGTACCGGGCGGTACACCTCCACGCCGCTTATTTAAACCTTGCGCCAGTTGAAACTCCCCTACTGGGAGAAGTCTGAACTTGGTCTTATGTGTTAATTTTCAAGTTACCCTGAAGATGCCACTACTTGGAAATTTTGAAGTTTCTGAACTGTGTTGTTTTCGATGTATTTTTGTTTTGCTTGTAGTAAGAAGTGTGAACATTCTCTTCTAGAGGACACTACTGAAGAACTACAACGGTGCACCCTAGTGCGATGTGAAAGAACTGTTTTTATTGAGAAAATTTAATTTCAAAAGTTTGTTCTTTGCTAAATTTCTTTCAGTCATTGTTTAAGTTGGCAATATTAACCCTTTCTTTCCCCTTGTTTTGAATTTAGCCAATCCCGAATTTCTCGAATTAATTTTCAAACAATAATATGTTTCTTCCTCGTATTGTGTAGGGGGTTTCTTGGTGAACCAATAAAATCCTTGTGGGAGGGTGTTCTCATTCCAAAAACGCCTCGAACTTTCCGCGAGAGTATATAAACTGCTGATTTTCGGGTCTCGGGGCCACTTCAGTACCATCTTTCAGTGTGTAAAGTACATAGCAGGGGGCGGGAAGCGCCTCTTTCTTCGGGGAGCAGTTCAACACCAAGGTAATGGCCTTTTAATAACTTCTTTTCTTGCTAGCTCAGCCGTTTAACTCTCGGGACGGGTCCGAAGCGTCTCTACCATGTAACTTCCCTAAAATGTAAAGACACTTAGCCTCTATTCTCTTTCAAAACTACATATTGGGATAGAGAGTGCTTAACCCTCTCGATCTCCCACTCATATTGTTCTGAGGTGAACTTATTTTTCTCAACCGATTCTTCCGTAACAGTAATGTAAAATGTTTCTTTCTTAAGTCACCTCTTTAGTATGGGATTAGCCCTTGCATTAGCGGCCTAGTGCCAGATTAGGGTTTTAAACAAGTGTATTAGGAGTGCAGATCGCCTCCTCTCAATTGTTATTTTAGAGGTCAAGTAATTAACCTTTTCTCACTTAATAGACCTCAGTAGGTTGGGTATGTTACCCCTGTGTATATGTCCTTAGAGGACAACCTGAAGGTGGAGTTTGGTGTGGCCTTTGATAGGCTTAAAGTTGAGAGCGAGTGGCTCTTTTTTTTGAAAACTGAGTGTTGTATGCCTCGAGGAGGCTTTACTGTGTAATTTGGAGCAAGTGCTCCTGGGCTTGATTGGGGTCTTCTGCCCCTTTGTTGAATTCTGTATATCGTAAAGTTGGGCTAATTGCTCAGAATTGTGTGTCTGGCTCTCGGAGCCCAAATCCTGTAATTGTACATTCTCGATTAGTGTTTTTGCTACTCTGTACCTGCCATTATTGTTATTTCTTGTTTTTTGCTAAGAAAATATAACCTTGTTAAATTTTACATTAACTTTAATTTCGTAGTTTGAGACCCGTTCACACCCGCACCTTCTTTCACCTCTACCTACCACAAAAATACGGTAACAATAATAATAATAATAATAATAATAATAATAATAATAATAATAATAATAATAATAATAATAATAATAATAATTTAGAATATTTAATGTAATTTGTATAAACAACGTGTAACCCATTGGGTGTTGTACTTCACTTGTTTTCTGGCTGCATGCAGTGTGTAATTCATTTCAGCGCAGCGTGTGATTGCATTTTACTGTTTCATTAGTGGTCAAGTTAAATCTCTTTCTGCAATGACGACTGTGATTCTTTGTTGTAAGATATCGCCGTTGTTATTTTTTGTCAGAGTTGTATTTCATTTTCACAGAATTGGATAGCTGTTTTGTTACTATCAACAGATTCTCATTGAGTTAAGTGTTGAAACATTGTTTTAGCGAGGTCGTAATTTCTTTTTACGAAGTTATAATGATTATTATTTATTCATTTAAATTAAATTAACTTAACATTTTGTTTATTTCAAGTCAGATGTTAAAGATTCCATCCATTTTCTTCATTTCAAATAATCATTGAAGATTACTAAGTTGAAATTAAACATTCAAGAAGAAATTGTAAATTTAAGACTCAGTTAGGCATTCGACAACAAAAATGCTTATGGATGACTTTTCTTTTTCCTTCGTTCTTAATCCGTTCACCTTCCAGCTTTGGCTTTTCCCTCGGACTCAGCGAGGGATCCCACCTCCACCACCCGAAGGGCAGTGTCCCGGAGCGTAAGACTTTGGGTCGTGGGGGGATAAAAATGGGGAGGAGGACCAATACCTCGTCCAGTTGGCTTCACCGGCTGTACTGAACAGGGGCCTTGTGGAGGGATGGGAAGATTGGAAGGAATAGACAAAGATGAGGTAAGGAAGCGGCAGTGGCCTTAAGTTAGGTACCATCCGGCATTTGCCTGGAGGAGAAGTGGGAAACCACAGAAAACCTCTTCGAGGATGGCTGAGGTGAGAATCGAACCCACCTCTACTCAGTTGACCTCCCGAGGGTGAGTGACTCCGTTCCAGCCCTCATACCACTTTTTCAAATTTCGTGGCAGTGCCCGGAATCGAACCCGGGCCTTCGGGGTTTGCAGCTAATCACGCTAACCACTACACCACAGAGGCGAACATTTATCTTTCTTTTGAATAAATATTGATTTTATAAAATGTACGATTCCATATCTCATTCTTTCTTTATTACTTGGTTACTTTTTTACATTATGCCTTGTATATCATTGATTTTTACAATATACTAGTCCACAAATCTTTCTTTCTTTACTACTTGGCCATTTCTTACTTTATACCTTGTACATCATAATAAGTAATAACTCACGAACGATCCACCCCCGTGGATCTTCATGACTCTATTCGACTGAACGGGCACAGGATGGATGAATAACCGGACGGACGGACCTAGGACCTAAGACCTAGTGCAGATTTTCATTCCCCTTCCCGAAGATGAGGGGCGGGCCAACTAGAAGGTAACACCTTCTCTCTGGCCAGGAGATTCGGCGGGTTTGGTGCACCGCTGTTGTTCAAGAGAAAAAACATTAACTTTTCAATATGACAGACCTATGTCTCAAACCTAGTTAGCTTCAAGGATAAGAGAATAATTTTATTTTACAGGAGGTTATTGTCCATTCAGAATGATGTCCAGTTAAGTAATATCCGCATTCGAAGGTTTCCTTTTGGAGGTAGAGGCCGATGGTTGAGCAGTGCCTTCGTCTCCTGCAAGAGAGGGTGTATTTTCTTTTTTCTATCGCATCTATCATAAGCCACGCGGTGGGATATCCCCTCTTAAAATTAAAGCCTCCAGTAATGTCTAAACTAATAGGCCTACATGTTGTACATGTACTTGTTGTGTAATCTAATGTGATGACATCATTCCTACTCAACCGAGCGAGTTGGCCGTGCAGTGAGGGCCGTGCAGCTGTGAGCTTGCATTCGGGATAGAGTGGGTTCGAATCCCACCGTCTGCAACCATGAAGATGGTTTTCCGGTTTTTTCACATTTTCACAACATGCAAATACTGGGGATGTACGTTAAGGCCACCTTCCCAATAAATCCGCCACCGAAAACCTTTGATGTGTTAGTGCGACGTTAAACAAGTAGAAAGAAACCATTACTGCTTAATGCTGAAATGTTTAATTCATTTTTGTAATTGGAGAAGAATAGACTTAAGTGTAAATATACTTTTGCCGGGCTGAGTGGCTCAGAGGGTTGAGGTGCTGGCCTTCTGACCCCAACTTGGCAGGTTCGATCCCGGCTCAGTCCGGTGGTATTTGAAGGTGCTTAAATACGTCAGCCTCATGTCGGTAGATTTATTGGCACGTAAAAGAACTCCTGCGGTACTAAATTATGGCACTTCGCGTCTCCGAAAAAGTAAAAGCAGTTATTGGCACGTAAAACCAATAACATTATTGTTATTAACTACAGTTTCGTCACGGAAATAACGGGGAATGTTTGTTATGGCATAATTTCAATCTGAGTATTATTATTTCACTCTCTAACACATTAATAAGTTTCTTAAAAAATTCTAGTGGCTTAGGGTCACACTGATACTTACAAGTTTCCGACGACAGTTTGATGGGAAAGGGATTGGACTAGGCCTTAATTAAGATACAACCGTGACATTTGTCTGGTGTGAAAATGGGAAACTGCAGAAATCATCTTGAGGGCTACCGGTGGTAGAGCTCAAAGCCATCATCTCTCGAATGTAAGGTGACAGATACACGACCCATACAGCTAGCCAACTCGCTTGATGACTACCAAGTATCCGTTGGTGTTCCTTGTGTTCTGAGCAGTGTGACGTATACTAAAAATGACGGTTCCTCCTCTCAAGTCCACAAATTGATATCAGTAAATATGACCTCTGATGTCGGAAATAAGACGGAAAAAATAACGATGATCAGACTACAATCGTAACATTGTATGAATATTAGAAAAAGGTGAGTGATATCTACCTATCCGCATAAGATATATGTGTAAGGCGAAGTCGCAGACTGATGTTGCTGCTAAGTGTGACATTCTTGGAGCATTTAAAACCGGTCTCTCCCAGTGGCATTTGTGACTGCCCGGCTATGATATGAATCGTGGGTGATCATTATTGGCTGCATTCTGAACGGGAATATCTTTCGGTAGAACAGGATCAAGTAATGGATGCTCTGACGAATCACTGGTTGATCGTGGAACTGTATTTCAAATTCGACATTCTAAGACCTAATTTCTGGAAGAATCATTCTTCTGTTACCTTCTGAAATGCGTGTGAAAACATTTCAACGTCTTGTAATTCTAATCATCCCCGTTTCATGAAACTGTACCTTAAGTTTCTTTGGTACCGTCGTTACTTGTAATACTATTTCTTTCAATGTCCCTTAATTTGCTATTGATTTAAAAAATACCGATATCGGAATTTTCTCCTGAAGGAGCACTTTAACGTGCTGGAAGCAGTCACATGGAGTTGTCACATTTAAATACCCTTTGTTGTCATCGGCCCCAGCAGGAACTGAACCCACTATCTTAGGAACTGAAGGTCAACGACAGAGCGACTGAGCTTTTTCCCTCCGTTACCTGACCAAACCTTGGACTCATCTTGTTTGATGACGTACTTCATGTGCCACTCTGAACACTCCCCGTGGTCTAGTGCAAAAGCAACAAGTTAACGACCACCACAAAACGTTGCTGAATCCAGTACTTCCCACCCACTGCTGCGTTTGCTTCATAGCTTGACTTTGTTCCACAGTACGACGGTAACGTTACATTTTCTCGGCGTCAACGTGTTTTCTACGTTCCTGTAGGGTATTGAACAAATTCCGGAATTATTCTTCAAACCATTATGTACGTACCGACTAGGTTAGTGAAATTTTTGCCATCAATTCGCATTCCCTCTTCTTTCCGCAGATTGGGCACAATAGTTATAAGTGATACCTTAAACGGTTTCTCGCGAAGCAGACTGCGGTTGGAATCTTGAGCACTGTATACGGTAGTTTTGAAGTGAAAATTCATGTTCCAGTGTTTCAGATTTCACGCAATACTGGAGGTCTCATGACTGTTATCTGAAACTGCTGGTTTGCTCTTTCCCTGCATTGCTCCTGCGGATAAAGCCCTATTAAGGTTCAGTACTGACCCTTCTTACATCGGAGGATGAGTTCTTTCCAAATGAGCTTAAGATTTGTGAAATTGACTTATTTTAGTAGCACTTATTGCCAGCTCCTTGATGTAGAGGTAGCATGCCCATCTCTTATTCGGAGTTCTCATATTCGAATCAAAGGATTTAAATCCCGAGCCTTATTAGTTTAACTCAGGAGTAGTTTGATATGAGATGTGGTGAACTCGTTCATCAAAACCAAGAAGCACGAGTGAGAATGTCACGCACCAGCCCCGAAGTACCTGCCTCTTACCCGGAGGAACCGGGTTCGATTTCCGGCCAGTCCAAAGACTAATTCTAAACTATACCGTTTTTCACCAGAGTTTAATCCTGATGTAAACAAATAGGCGGAGCACCTTTCCTTTTCACGTGGACATAGACGTAGTTGATTGGAGAAGCAACCATCGCACTAACTCGACTGTATGCGAGCTCCAAGAAAGATAGTACGTCCGATTAATTTTATTTTATTTTAGTTTATTACATTTCGAAAGTTTGGAAGAGTGTTGGTCACATTAAAATATGGTTGTCATATATACCGGTATATATATATGTGCTTTAAAAAAAATTAAATAGTGATTAAATAACAAGAAATTAAGGCATAAGGCGTGGTGTAATACAGGAAGTCTTTCCGTAGTGGCGGAAAGTCCCAAGCTGTACAGCGTGAAGATAAGGTGTTGCAACTTGCAGCAGCAGTCAGTGTCAGTATTCATAGTGAGAGAAATGGACCATCGCGTGTACTGAAGCACAAAAGAGGAAAACCGCTCAGAAGTGACCATAGGCAGTGCATTGTGAATGTGTTCAATAAACTAAGTGAATAGAATCAAGGTTTAGTTGTTTATTCAGAAGTTCAGATCTTCGCACTGTTATCGTATGCGATGCGCAGCCCTGTACGCCAGAACACGAGACCTTGACGGAGTGGATGTCGGTATTACACGCTCAGCTAATCACAACTCTTTCTTTGGCTAAGGCGTGGACATACCATGCTTACATCAGGATTAAACTCTCGTGAAAAGACATATAAGGGATGGACCGGGGTTCACTCAATAATATGAGATTAAGGAATTCTCTGATAAGGGAGTCAGTGTACCCGGTCACCAAAGCCAAGCAGTATGGATGAGGATGTTGTCATGCTGACATCGTTGCACTCCAATACATGTAAGTCATTGGACTGGACGTCAGTCGTCTTGACAGCGCAAGGCATTAAGTGGGAATTTTGTCTTCGTTCGTTAAGTAGCAGTAAAGCTACGGTAGGGTTACTCACCTCTGACCAAAGAATATGTTTTTGGCCTGCGGCTCTCGGTACTTCATTCCGCGCTGGTGAAGTTATTGTAACAGTAGCAACTAATTCAGAAAGTAGAAGTGATCTGCGGGGAGACATGGCATGTGGATGTGGGTCACTTATCAGGACTACTGGGTCAGGGGTACGGTGTCGGGGTGCCCATGACATCACTCCGTCTGGTAAACAAGTGACGACTAGCCGACCTGACCTTTCTTTCTTATTCATTGTAGGTGTACTCTACCACTGTTCCTCACAGCTTATAGAGTGTACTTTAGCGGTGGTAGGTCCTTCAGTCTCCGAGTAGTATTCTTACCTCACCTAGTATACTACTGCATGTAACTATTTTTCCCAAGGGTATGTTTAACATGAATGGGAACTGCTGCGTAGCATTGTTAGTTTTGGCTCTCGCCTAAGGTACCTCTTCGAGGTAGCGTGCAGTCGATTGGAATTTAAGGGGCTTGATAATAATAATAATAATAATAATAATAATAATAATAATAATAATAATAATAATAATAATAATAATGAACTAATTGCCCTATCATCATCGCCGTAGTTGTCGTCGTCATTGTTATATTCATCATTGCTATTGTTGAGTCACCAGTCCATAGACTGACCTGATGCAGCACTCCATGTAACCCTATCTTGCGCTAACCTTTTCATTTCTACGTAACTGACACATCTGCTCTAATCTGCTTATCATATTCATACCTTGGTCTACCCCTACCGTTCTTACCGCCTACACTTCCTTCAAATACCAACTAAACAAGTCCTGGGTGTCTTAAGATGTACCCTATCATTTTATCTTCTTGTCATATTTAGTCAAACCGATCTCCTCTCACCAATTCGATTCAGTATAACTTCATTCGTGATTCGATCTACCATCTTACCTTCTGTAACGTCACATTTTAAAAGCTTCTATTATACATCTTTCTGAACTATTAATCTCCCATGTTTCACTTCCATAGAACGTCCGGGTCCATGGCTAAGTGGTTAGCGTGTTTGCCTTTGGTCACAGGGGTCCCGGGTTCGATTCCCAGCAGGATCGGGAATTTTAACCATAATTGGTTAATTCCGCTGTCTCAGGGGCTGGGTGTATGTGTCGTCTTCACCATCATTTCATCCTCATCACGACGCGCAGGTCGCCTACGGGAGTAAAATCGAAAGACCTGCATCTGGCGAGCCGAACTTGTCCCCGGCACTAAAAGCCATACGCCATTTCAACGCCACGCTCCGGACAAAAGTCTTCAAAAATATACTTCTAAGTCCTATACCAATGTTCGAAAAGAGGAAATTTATTTTCTTAAGAATGGTCTTCCTTGCTTGTGCTAGTCTTTATTTTATGTGCTTGCTTCTGCCAGCGTTACTAACCACGTAACAATATTCATCTACTTCGTTTAAGACTTCATTTCTTGATCTAATATTTCCTGCATCACCTGACTTCGTTCGACTGTGCTCCATTACTTTTCTTTTGGACTTATTTACTTTCATCTTGTAATCCTTCTCCAAGACTGTTCCATACTATTCATGAGTTTCTCCAGATCTCCTGCACTCTCAGATAAAATAACAATATCATCGGCAAATCTCAGGGTTTTGATTTCCTCTCCTTGTATTGTGATTCCCCTTCCAAATTACTCTTTGATTTCCTTTACCGTCTGTTCTATAAACATTGTGGAGGAGGCGGGGGGGAACTGCAGCCTTGCCTCACTCCTTTCTTGATGTTGCTTCTTTTTGAAAGCCCTCGATTCTTATCACTGCACACTGAATTTATACAGATTATAGATAATTCTTCTTTCTGGGTATCTGATTCGGATCACCTTGAGAATCTCCAATTGCTTGGACGTATTAACATTATCGAATGCCTTCTCTAGATTTACGAGAGTCATGTATGTGGGCTTGTCCTTTTTAATTCAATTCTCTAAGATCGGACGTAAAGTCAGGATTGCTTGACGTGTTCCTACATTTCTTCTGAAGCGAAACTGATCTTCACCCAACTCAGTTTCAACTTGTCTTTCCATTCCTCTGTAAATAATGAGTGTTAAAATATTGCAGACGTGAGATACTGAATTGATAGTGCGGTAGTTTTCACACTTGTCAGCACAGGCTTTATTTTGTGTTGATAATTCTGCAGTTGCCTCATTCAAAAGAGTTTTCAAGCGTTTCTAAATACGATGTTAGTTTTTATTATTTAAATGCGAAATTTCAGAAAGAACATCCTCAAAAAATTAGACTCTATGATACTTTCATCTTTCAGCTTGTATACCAACATACAGTCTCTTGGACAGTTATCTAGAAAAAAATGAGGTGTAAAGAGTGGTCTTTACACCTAAAAGTGGGGAATTTTTATAAGTTCTCAAACTGTTTCAAAATTTATAACCCTCAAACTTCGTTAGATATTTTAACGTTTGTTTCGTAATATTATGTAGACCAGTTCGTACAATAAATGTAGAACCAGGAGTTAATTCCAATGTGGCCTTACACTTTTGATAGGTACGGGACATTTCCACCTTTCTGAATCCCTCCCCGCCACTTAATAAATTTCAGTAGATGATCTGTGTAAATCATGAACAACAAAAACAGCCTTTTCTAACCCCTATAAGTACTTTGAACCAATAACTCATTATACCATCAATTCTCACTGCAGCCAATTGTCAACATAAATGCCTTTGATTGCTTTTAATGGCCCCATAATTCCCCAGGACGACTAACACCTTTTCCCTCGTTACTCTGGCATATGCCTTCTCTAGATCTACACAACATAAACGTAACTGTCTATTCCTCTCGTAGCATATTTCAGTTACCTCGTGCCTACTGAAAATCATAACCTGACAGCCCCTCATTGGTTCAGAAAACACATTGACTTTCATCCAACTTCCTCTCAACCACTGATCGCACCCTCCCTTCCACAATAATGGTGAACTCCTTGCCTGGTTTACTGATCAATGAAATACCTCGATAGTTGTTGCATATCCCACAGTTCCCTTGCGTATAGATAAGTGCGTTTATTGCTTTTGTGCAATCAGAAGGTACTTTAGTAACATCCCATGCTAATCTTATTACTCCATAAAGCCATTTCATCCCTGCCTTCCCACTATGTTTCACCATTTCAGGTCTAATTTAATCTATTCCTGCTGCTATAAGACGATGAAATGTATTTATTTAACTTCCCAGTATGGTACCCATTCTCTTTCCGTATCCAGAACCTTCTTACTGCCTATTGTTTGGAACATTTCACTAACATTATCCATGTACTTCTGTCTTATTTCCTCGCCCTGGAGATTTTCTACCCTTATTCGTCTGCAGACAGATTTCTCTTTCTCTATCCTAGGCGTAGAGACACATCTGTAACATCAGAAAGCCCCCGCAATACCATTATTATTCCTCACAGATTCCTGTCTGTTATGATATAATCTATCATGGAAAAGCAGGGAATCCCAGCTAACGCTTCCCATTTCTATTACTCGTATCTTATCAACATTTACCTATCATCTCCTCATATCCTTCAGTTCTATTTAAAACTCTCGCATTGAAATCGCCCATTAGTACTATTCTATCCTTGCTGTTGACCATGACTACGATTGTTTGAAAATTAATGTTGTCATCTGTAAATCAATTTTAAAAGCATAATTTAAGAGAGTATTGTTCAGTTTACCTCTTATAGGGAATCGGAATTTTTATATGACAACAAACTTCAACAACCATAATGGAAGTAAATTGAAAATAGAAGTTGAAATTATCTTTATTTTGCTAAATTCCTTATGAAAAGTTTTTAATGATAGCAAAGGTAAATTTGGTTGGTTCGACTTTTCATCATAGTGTAGAGTGACAAAAATTGTTGTTTATTTCCATGATGTTTCACTATTAACCAGCTCACATATTGTATTGGTACCATTTTCCAAGTTCCGGCGCACCTCTCACCATTCTAGATCAGTTAACTACAGGTACCCCAGTTGCATTCATATATCGCTACCATGCGAGATATCACATAGAGTTCGCACAGTTCAAGATCAACAAGTGAACGAAATACCAACCAACCAACCAACCAACCAACCAACCAACCAACCAACCAACCAACCAACCAACCAACCAATCAACAAACAAACAAACGAACGAACGAACGAACAAACAAACAAACAAAGCAACCTGTTCAACTACATGAAATGAGAGATAATAGTAAGAAAATTAGTGTTGCAATTGTTTGAGAAGTTGTGACTGTGCTTGCTGTGGGAGGCCGCCGCTAAACCTGTCAGTGTCCGTGGATTACCTTGGCCTCTCCCCCAGGGTCGAATGCTGGTGACACTTGAGTCAAGACCATTTACAGTAATATCATACAGAGCTTAATACAAAGTAAACATACCACGCATGGTACATGTAAACAGTGTCGTAACATTTTGAACAAGATAAATTGAATTATTGTGCTTCACGTAAGAGTCTTAGCTCATCTACGCCAGACCGGGCGAGTTGGTCGTAAAGTTAGAGGCGCGTAGCTGTGAGCTTACATCCGGGAGATAGTGAGTTCAAACCCTACTATCGGCAGCCCTGAAGATGGTTTCCCGTGGTTTCCCATTTTCACACCAGGCAAATGCTGGGGCTGTACCCTAATTAAGGCCACGGCCGCTTCCTTCCAACTCCTAGCCATTTCCTATCACATCGTCGCCATTATACGTATCTGTGTTGGTGCGACGTAAAGCCGATAGCATCTAAGTCAGCTGCTCCCTGAATTCAGTGGCGTAGCCAAGGGGGAGTTACTGGGGGTTAGGCCCCTCCACCCATGGAAGTTTTAGAAAATAAAATGAACAAAAACTGACAATAAGCAAGTAAATGTCGACTCAATGGGTTGGCTCTATGCACTTTCACAGAAACGTAATTGTAAAACCAATGGATTTCTTTAATCTATTTTCTAAGGAGCCTAAAAAGTTGGACTTTAGACTGTAATCTGAACATACCATTCGCCGTAAAACTGTTGACCTTGGTCATATTCTTGTTCTGCATTTTAATGTAAGATTTTGTAGTGTACTGCAATATAATTCGCTTGTACCAGTGGGCTTATAAAGACACTCATGCACGCGCACACCACACACTCACAAGCACGTTCATTATGTTGTATCTTCATTTCGTAACTATACACCCCCCCCCAATGGCCCAACAGACCCGAAGAGCCATGGCCTACCAAGCGACCGCTGCTCGGCCCGAACGCCTACAGATTACGAGGTGTCGTGTGGTCAGCACGACGAATCATCTCGCCCGTTATTCTTGGCTTCCTAGACCGGGACTGCTATCTCAACGTCAGATAGCTCCTCAATTGTAATCACATAGGCTGAGTGGAACTCGAAACAGCCCTCAGATGCAGGTAAAAGTCTCTGACCTGGGCCGGAATCGAACCCGGGACCTCCGGGTAAGAGGCAGGCACCCTACCCCTACACAGCGGAGCCGACGATACATCCCCCTCCCAATCGGTCGATTACCGCTGCGCTACTGACTTCTACAGTATCATGCTCGTATATCCACTGTCGAGTAACTAGCATACAAATTAAATGACTATGTGAATAACTATATGAATACGACATAATAATGCAGATCACATAAGCTACAGATTTAAATTACTTCGCAGTAAACAACTCAAAGTCCAAGTGTACAGCAGCGCGCATGCGTGAGCACGTGATTGCTTACAAGCAATCGGTAACCGGAACCAAACCTTGAATTTCTGGTCCGTTGATAAATGTAGGACCAAGTGTGAGATAGTGGTTGGGAACACGTCGAAGGGAGAAGTAGGCTGACCTCAGAGGGGAAACCGGAGCCATTACCACAGCTGTCTAAAATACAAGGAGTACTCTATGTCCAATTTTAAAGTACGTCATTGACCCCTACTCTGCGGGTTGCCTACTTGACAGGCACTAGTCGCCCCCCTCCCCATCACCTTTTTCAATTCATCCCTTGAACAACTTCCCTTACATATATCGTATTTCTTCTGAGCCATTTCCTAGACACTGTCGTTTTTAAATTTCCATACTTTATATTTTCTCATCTGCCAAATTTCGGATATTTGCTTCTAAGTTTCTGAAGCCAACCATGTCACCTTCTACTCAGCTGTTCCTACCTTGGTATTCTATCACTGAAAGTTATATTCATTTACTCTTCTGTAAAAATTCTCCGCCCTGGTGGGATTCGAACCCCAGTGTACAACATTGATGCTCCAGAGCGTTACCCCAAGAACACACAGCACTGTCGGGCGTTGTTATTGTGATACTGAGTAATGAAGTAATAAAGAGAAGGGCGCTGAGAAAGGCCATTGCTCAAGTATTAGTACCATGAATTTGTGAATTTGATTTTGTAGGCACAATGTAGAAAAAGACGTAAGTACCGTAATTAATGTGTCGGTCTGCTTCTCCGGTGTAGGTTTTAGTGTGATTAGATGCCGTCCCCGGAGGCCGGGGTTAGATTCCCGACTCTGCCACGATTATTTGAAATGTGGTACGAAGGCTGGAACGGTGTCCATTTAGCCTCGGGAGGTCAACTGAGTAGAGGGGTGTTCGATTCCCGCCTCGGCCATCCTCCAGTGGTTTTCCGTGATTTTCAACTTCTGCTAAATAAGGCCACGGCCGTTTCCTTCCCTCTTCCTTGTCTATACCTTCCATTCTTACCATCCCGCCATAAGGCCCCTGTTGATCGTAACAGGTGAGGCCACCTGGGCGAGGTAATAGTACTCCTCCCTAGTTGTATCTCCCCGACCCAAAGTCTCACTGTTCCAGGACACTGCCCCTGAGGTGGTAGAGATGGAATCCCTCGCCGAGTCCGATGGAAAAGCCAACCCTCGGTAATAGAATACCTATTAAGTGAAAGGTGCGGAGCAAGCAATAGAAACAACTGAGAAGGTGTCATGGCGGCGACATGGACGGCTTCATAAACTTAGGAACAAATATCTGAAATGTGGCGGATTAGAAAATACAACTAAGGAATTATGAAAAAAGGCAATGTCCAGGCAATTGTTCAGAAGAATTACTACATGAGTAAGGTAAGGTGTTCAAGGGTTGAATTGAAAATGGGAGTGGCAACGTCTGAGGTAGGCAACTCGCACAGTAAGGTTCAACGACCTACTTTTAAATAAACCGACGTAGAGTCCTCTCTGTATTTTGGCCAGCTGGGGTAATGGCTCCGGTTGCCCTCTGGGGTCTTCCGACCGCTGCCATAGAAGTGCTCCCTACCACTAGCACGCCCTTGGCCCTAAATTTATCAACATACCAGAAATCCACGATTTGTACCTGGTTACTGATTGGTTGTAAGCGATCACATGCTCCCGCATGCTCACTAGAGTATTTTGGGACTTGGTATTGTTCATTAAAACCATTACGTTCATTTCTATTTTCACTGACACGTAATCTATTTCATTACATTTCTTGTTTGAGTTCCTCTATCTGTTATGATTTTCATGCCGTAATTTTTCGTGCTGACGACACTACTTAGTGATGTCTAAACGAGTTTCGTTATCAGACCCTATTGTACATTTTATGATTTCATTTCACTACTTCCATAATCATCTGTCCATATACAGTAGCAGTTATTCTTATCGTGTGAACTTCAGATAGAGTAGGGCCTATTCGTTTGTGAACGCAGAGATAAATCACGTTAAGAGGAAAAGAATCGGCATTACCTGCTCATGTGTGTGTGTTAAAATATTCAATAAGTGCTCGCAATGATTTCGGAGGTTTTGCAACTTATCCCTAACGATAGAATACCCGTCTGATAATATAAGCATCACGGAAGCCTATAACAAATAAGGAGTTTTCCGGATATGATGAGGTAAGAACACGGTCAATAAGTTATTATCCTTAAAATGTTGGCTAACATTTCTTGATGTACATGCAAGGTGGTGGTGAGTAGTTAATTTCCGAAGAATCAAGGTTTAGCTGAAGGTAGTGGATGAGGTGATCCACAGGATTTGGCGTATGCACAACCTCAACACGCTCTTCTACACATTATCCCCATACCAGAACACTAGGATCTGATTATGGCTTCTGATCGGTAGACGTCAAGTTAGCACGCTTCCGCATTGTTAGGAATGTATTTCGGTATTATTCACAGTGAATTAGTACATGTATTATATTTCCCGTAGCCTCCATGGCTCAGGCAGCAGAGCGCCGGCCTCTCACCGCTGGGTTCCGTGATTCAAATCCCGGTCACCCCATGTGAGATTTGTGCTGGACAAAGCGCAGGCGGGACAGACCATCACCTCGCCTAGGTGGCCTCACCTGCTATGCTGAACAGGGGCCTTCTGAGGGGATGGAAGTTTGGAAGGGATAGACAAGATGGAGGGAAGGAAGCGGCCGTGGCCTTAAGTTATGTACTACCCCTGCATTTGCCTGGAGGAGAAGTGGGAAATAATGAAAACCACTAGGAAGATAGCTGAGGCGGGAATCGAACCTCCCGAGACTGAGTGGACCCCGTTCCAGCGCTCATACCACTTTTCAAATTTTGTGGCAGAGCCGGGAATCGAACCCGGTCCTCCAGGGGTGGCAGGTAATCACGCTAACCAATACACCACAGAGGCGGACGAATTGGATTTTAAATTATTTTGTCGTATTATTCACTGCAAAAATACTAGTATTCCCTACATTATTGTATGAAATGTAGTGGATGCTTCCTATGCATACTCTAGAGTATAATGTGTGGGCTACCTGATTCACTGTATGAGCATTCCTTGTAATGCACGAAACAGTTACACGCAACAACGTGAAATCAGAGGATTTGATGAATGTGGCAGGAGCTGAAGGCTAACCGGAAACTCAATTTGCTGCGTGTAATCTCTGTGGATGTCTCAGGGCACATTAGCTGTAGTGCTAAAATCTTCAGTCAGGTCAAATGAGTAGCAGCGTTACACGAATGACTGAACTTATGGATATACTGCTTGTATTTGGAGAGCATCATCGCAGTGAGTGACAAGCAGCTGTGCTATTTGCGCAGCAACATCCAGGCAAGTGACGTCCAGATTGAAATACTGTATGTTCCGGAATGTAGGGAACAGGATATACCAGCATCGTACGCTTCAAGTGAAAACTCGTCCGTTGAGGACACGGCAAAGGGACCCGAAGGTAGCAAATATGTAAAGAGAAGCTGTTGCCGTAGTACATCATACAAGTACATGTGGCGCACACATTGGGAATACGTTATATATGTATATTACCGTATACAGAATTATTAAACATAATCTGCCCTGCCAACCGTTCAAAGATCACAGAACTCAAAGGCAGGAACTTCACGACTATGCCTGTCGCGAAGCTTTCTGTGAGTGGGTACCTGAACAAATAAGTAGCGCACTTCTGAGTACAAATTAGCTGTTACATAAATATAATCAATGTACGTATGTAGTGTCTCGTGTTGGTTTGGTTTAGCGGGTTAAGCGTCCGAGTTCACCCGATTTAACGCCCATGCACGTTTTTATCTGGCTATATTTTCGATCAAATCTATGCGACATTTCTAGAAAACAGCTCTGGCCTTATTCAACAACAGCAACAATAATATTTGTTTTACATCGTACCGACACAGTTAGGTCTTATGGCGACTATGGGATAGGAAAAGGCTAGGAATGGAAATAAAGCGACAGTGGCCTTAATTAATGTATAACCCCGGCATTTGCCTGGTATAAAAATAGGAAACAACGGGAAACCAACTTCAGTGCTGTAGACAGTGGGGTTCGAACCCACTGTCTCCCGAATGCAAGCTGATAGCTACGTGACCTAGGCCGCGCAGCCACTTGCAACAGCAACAACAACAATCACAACGGTAAGGTTAAAACGAATGCGAGAGATCAGGATGAGAAGAGTAGCAATGTTTGCGGAATAGGAAGGGGACTATTTTAAAACATTCCTTGTGATGAAATGTACATTAACATTCATACATTATTGTGATTTTCCTTTCACTTTTGCCTGCCTGGTGCGGCAACCCAACAAACTGCGGAGTATGCGTCTGCTGGGTGCGAGAGCCCTCAACATAAGTTACTGCATGTAGGCCTACTCTATCTGAAGCTACCGGCATATACTGTTTCCTTTCTCTTTTCTCACATGTGCATATTCCTTGATGTTTCTTTTTCTTTGCTTGTTTGTTGTACTAGATGAGGGGCTTGGGAGTAAATAACGGTAAGGGGCATAGCATGTTTAATAGCAACCACAAACATGTCAACGTGTGATTCACTTGTGGTTGTTAAATAAATAATGATAAAATAAACACATAAGTAAATGATTACATGATTAAATAATGGTAAGGGACACGGCATGTTTAATAGCAAACCATAGCTGAATTACAAGGTTGACAAGATGTGGCTGCTACTAAACATGCCGTGTCCGTTACAATTATTTTCTCCCGAGCCCCTCATTACACACTTATTCTACCTTGTTATTTACCATTTTTCTGGACTATAAATCGTCAATTTTGTAATTAAATATGTTAACTTCTACCGGCACACTAAGACTGAATTTAAGTTTTACAAACCAAATATTCGAAACTAGAATATTTAGTGTCACAGGGTTCAATTTGTAGCGAGTATTCCCTTCAGTTTTAAACATTCTAGTGAAATAATTTTTAGCTAAGGTTCATGCTGACAAAATGAATAGCAATCATCATCATCATCATCTGTTTACCCTCCAGGTTCGGTTTTTCCCTCGGACTCAGCGAGGGATCCCACCTCTACCGCCTCAAGGGCAGTGTCCTGGAGCTTCAGACTCTTGGTCGTGGGATACAACTGGGGAGAATGACCAGTACCTCGCCCAGGCGGCCTCACCTGCTATGCTGAACAGGGGCCTTGTGGAGGGATGGGAAGATCGGATGGGATAGACAAGGAAGAGGGAAGGAAGCGGCCGTGGCCTTAAGTTAGGTACCATCCCGGCATTCGCCTGGAGGAGAAGTGGGAAACCACGGAAAACCACTTCGAGGATGGCTGAGGTGGGAATCGAACCCACCTCTACTCAGTTGACCACTCGAGGCTGAGTGGACCCCGTTCCAGCCCTCGTACCACTTTTCAAATTTCGTGGCAGAGCCGGGAATCGAACCCGGACCTCCAGGGGTGGCAGCTAATCACGCTAACCACTACACCACAGAGGCGGACAATGAATAGCAATACTAGATATTTTTGTATTCATGGTCGAAGATTGTCACAGTTCTCTTAAAATATTATATGTGCCGGGCTGAGTGGCTCAGACGGTTAAGGCGCTGGCCTTCTGACCCCAACTTGGCAGGTTCGATCCTGGCTCAGTCCGGTGGTATTTGAAGGTGCTCAAATACGTCAGCCTCATGTCGGTAGATTTACTGGCACGTAAAAGAACTCCTGCGGGACTAAATTCCGGCAACTCGGCGTCTCCGAAAACCGTAAAAGAGTAGTTAGTGGGACGTAAAACAAATAACATTATTATTATTATTAAAATATTATAATTAAGATCTGTATGTCCTCTCTGTGTACGTACATGTGGCATAAAGTGATTTATAATAGCCTTAACCCTTTACTGCATGAATTATTTTTCGTTTTCGTTTGACGAAGAAAATTTCATACAGGTGAAAGTTGTATGTAGTCTGAGGGCAACAGTATGCAGTAAAGGGTTAAATGCTGATGTTGAGACAAAAATCTTTTCATAATGTATACAGCTATTTCAAAGGGGCTGCCTGGCCGAGGCGGTAAAGGCGTGCTCGGTTCGCCCGGAAGGACGTGGGTTCGAATCCCCGTCAGGAAGTTGTAAAATTTAAGAAATGAGATTTCCACTTCCGGAAGTGCATATGGCCCTGAGGTTCACTCAACCTACACCAAAAATGAATAATTCCTGGAGCTAACCACACTGGCCCATCATGTGCCGAGGTTACGGATAGTGGAAGCCTTTACCTGCCACTCCTCCAGGGGCCTGTACGGAGATGACCATGACCTTGCATACAGCTATTTCTAGGCCTATCCTTTTGGCTGCAGATTCCTCAACAGTATTTGGTGCTTGATATACCAAAGATGAGACAATAATATTTAAATGAACGAGGTTATTTCCCCGAATATCGGTATGACCTTAGCTACCGGGTACATGCATTTAGAATTTGGGCCGCTTAGGCTGCTTGCATGTCAAAATCGAAGTTCCGTTTTACTCTACCAGATAGAAAAGAAACTGGATATCTACCGGTTGATCTATGACTGAGTTTTCATTAACTTTGTCGGTTAAGCACCTAATTTGTCACTACATATCTTTTACTGCCGACATCCTACGATATTGAATGCCAGTGAACTTTCTTATCTACCTTTAAAAAATCTGATCACCTCTGCCAAGAATGAACCCATGATCTGGGGCTGCAGAGGAAGACATTCTAACACTGGTCCACAGAGGGAGCTATCATTTTAAAATGTACATTCAATCGCACAAAAATTGGCCGACAAAGAAATATTTAATATTTTACATTCTCGAAAAGCGAGGATATTCGCAAACTGTGGATAGCCTGTTACCGAAGAAAGGATAATTGGAATCCTACCATCTGCACAATATGTTCATCCTATTTCAGATAGGACGATTTTGAAGGAAAATTATCTTTTGCTACGGCCAATTTTTGTGCGGTTGAGTCTATGTGTATTGTAACAAGAATTTAAAATATTCGTATCGTCAGAAGCATGAATAAGTTATTTCATGTATGTCACAACCTATTATACAAAATAATTTTGGGGGCCGATGACCTTCGATGTTAGGCCTCTTAAAACAACAAGCAACAAGCAAAATAATTCTGTCAAAAGTGTTATAAGGAATTCTGGACGTGAGAGGAAAATATAAATTGAAAGACAAACTTTCAAATAACGCGGGACCACTTCGGGTTCGAACGAACAAATCCGCACCAAAATTCAGTTATAGGTCATTTAAACATTTATGCATTCAATGGTTATCGTCGTTTTTCTATAAATCTCCGCAGTTGACCAGAAGAGGTCTCTGACGATAAGTGCCACTTCGAAGTTTATAAATTCATTTGCACGAAAAAATTCTCTACTTCGGTAACGAATGGTGAAAGTGTGCAAGTGTTCAAAGATTGAGAGAAGTAATAGTGTTCTCTAAAGTTATCAAAGCCATGATTATTACTAAAAATTGCTCGGCTATTGAATGAGAACATCGCAACACTCACAGAACGCTCATTCAAGACGAACGCTGGTGCATAAAACCAAGTCGCTGACACGTTGCCTTACTAATTCAACGGTATATACTGTAACATAACGAAAGGGAAGTTTATGATGAAAAGTCAAGAGTAATTGGCCTATATCTTACTAAATCATGTAACGTCTCATTGAACTTCAGTAATATTTGCTCAATAACTAAAACAATTAACGAAGGTCTGCTACAGTTGATGGTGTATGATACAGCATACCTCTAATACCTATACCTGACATGATGTTTCCGGGCTCGTCGCGTATCATCGAACACTGAATGCAAATGTGCTATATTCCTTGTTGGATTACACCATCTTGTGAAAGTTTCCTGGTAGACATGATAATCTTTGAGATTTCGCCAAATAAAGACTAGGAATTTTTACGTTTCGCCAAGACTTTGCTCCGCATCCTCAAAAGGAAGAGAGATGATGGGGGGAGGGGAGGGAGGGAGATAGAGAGAGAGAGAGTGAAGTCGTTGTCGTGGGTGGAAGCGTTTCTCTTCTGATCATACGGAGCAAAGTTTTCGTGAAACGTAAATTATTCCGACTGTTTATTTCTCTGACACTGCAAAATTAAAAAAGGTTATTAATATAGGCCGCGAAAGCATCGGCCCCAGTTAGTACAAGATATTTCATCATCATCATCATCTGTTTACCCTCCAGGTTCGGTTTTTCCCTCGGACTCAGCGAGGGATCCCACCTCTACCGCCTCAGGGGCAGTGTCCTGGAGCTTCAGACTCTTGGTCGTGGGATACAACTGGGGAGTATGACCAGTACCTCGCCCCGGCGGCCTCACCTGCTATGCTGAACAGGGGCCTTGTAGGGGGATGGGAAGAGTGGAAGGGATAGGCAAGGATGAGGGAAGGAAGCGGCCGTGGCCTTAAGTTAGGGACCATCCCGGCATTCGCCTGGAGGTGAAGTGGGAAACCACGGAAAACCACTTCGAGGATGGCTGAGGTGGGAATCGAACCCACCTCTACTCAGTTGACCTCCCGAGGCTGAGTGGACCCCGTTCCAGCCCTCGTACCACTTTTCAAAGTTCGTGGCAGAGCCGGGAATCGAACCCGGACCTCCGGAGGTGGCAGCTAATCACGCTAACCACTACACCACAGAGGCGGCTACAAGATATTTAAAAACCATAATGTAGTGTAACCCGGTGGTTAAATGAGTTGTTTGTGTAAATAATTAACAGTACGTGTCATTGTCTATCACCATCGCGGGCTGAAACCCAGTACGGATAGTCGGATTTTTGAAGAGCGGGCGTGTAAAGGATCTCCGAGGGTACATTGGGTTTTTACCCCACAAAATTAACTAAAACTCAGCAAAGATCGCCAAATGGAGTTCTAGTTACTCTGGCGTCTAGTAGAATGAACGGAACTCTAGTCAAGCTGCCTAAATGGCTATAAATCATGGTAGCTGAGGCAATACGATTATATTATTATTATTATTATTATTATTATTATTATTATTATTATTATTATTATTATTATTATTATTATTATTATTATTGAGAACACTCGAAGCAGTCAAGTCGCGTTTCCTGAAACCTACCCTGGGAAAATCGAAATATGCAAAATCTCGACTAGCATATGAATTTGCCAAAGAGACATTCTCCATGGAGGATCTTCGGATCAAGAGGGAGCTACCATTCACAGACACCTGGAAGAAACTAATGCAGGACAGAGTGAATAAAAGAGACGAAATATGGATCGACTTTCATACAACGGAGACCATGATGAATAGGGCACGGAAAAATACTAACCAAGACCTGCGACACTTCGTAAACCGAGTACTTCCATGAACCAGACCAAATCTGCGTTATAGGCCTACAATGCAGCCGATACCATGTACCCACATGTACAAATCGGAGATCTTCTAAGGTGATCCTTTGTAAAAGTCAATGATGTCAGTAATTCGAGTTTGCTCTCAACTGAATGCACAATGTGTGCGCTTTTTTCTCCTAATAAAATTATTATTATTATTATTATTATTATTATTATTATTATTATTATTATTATTATTTGTTTTATTATTATTAATTCTTGTAATTAATTGTTGAGAGGTGATAAAATATATTGTAGGAGACACTAAATACAGGTAATAATATATAAATGAGCTTAATATTCAGCTTAAATTTGTTGTGCGATTAGTACGCTGTAGGACAAGCATGCAAGGTATTTTTAGTAATGCCGGGAATGAATTTTGAAAGTAGTTTAGAAGTGGATAAGTTGGGATCTCCTAGACCTAGTTTAAACATAACCTTAGAGAAACAAAGAGCAGGCTACACAAGAAAATGTAATCCTTCACAATATTAGTACGCTGACTGTGTGTGTGTGTGTGTGTGTGTGTGAGAGAGAGAGAGAGAGAGAGAGAGAGAGAGAGAGAGAGAGAGAGAGAGAGAGAGAGAGAGAGTGAGGGAGATTAAGAACACATTCCTCTGTTACATTTGTTTCGTGGTGAATGATAGTGATCCCGCGTGAACTTTGGGCAGCTTTTCATAAAAATGTACCTTAGTGAGACAGTCAAACACATAGTGTGAGTGAGAACCACATAAATAGTGGTATTGAATTTGTGATGCGTAAGAAAATAGACATGAGCTGTCGATTAGATTCTGCATACAGACTAAAAAATACACATTTGAACGAGGAATTGGCCAAAAGTTGCTACATTCGTGGTAACTTACCGACGCAAATAAGTTTTGCGGGATATTTGAGCCTGTGGAATTTTTCGTGCTTTAATTAACTTAGTCCAAATGTAGGTACGATTATAAAATTGTTCCTTTCGGACTTTTCGTGTTATTTAACTGTTAACTTTGGATAAATGTGTTAGCCAGCCTAGTGTTTAATAGCGTTTACAGTCCCTCAAGTCAGCGAATTCACCAGCCGCCACAAGTCACTAATACCGAAGTGAAGGGGATTTTGGGCCTTCTCGCTGCCAAATGATGTATGGCAGCATGTGCTCCCTTCACGGATCATTTAAAACGGGAAGAGTGCACCATTTACCCACAAAAATCTTGACGTTTCTGTAACAGACAGAAATCTTATGAAATGACCACTTCTCTTTGGTTGACAATGTCTCAAATTTCGGAGCCATTTTTTACTTTGAGACTTAACGATTCTTTGGAGGTTATCCAGCCACTACAGCAGTTTCAGTTTCACAGCACATCTTCCGCTGTGGGACGGACCTTATATACAAGTAAAAGCAAATAACAAGGGGAACTCACTCTAATGTTTAACCTATAAGGTTGTTTCTTCAGTAGCATTGTCTGACATTGATCTCTTTGCTGAAAGATAGAGAATAAATTTGATATTTTACATGGTTCATGTTTAATCTTATACATTATAAAGGTGAAGTCAGTTCACAGATGCGAGTGTGAAACTGTCTCATGGCCAGAATTATCCTCCCATAGTGTACCGATAAGATGGAACTAAATTCCGGACTGTTAGTTCCCATAACACAGAAAGAAGAGAGCAACAATACCTGTCGTCTTCCAGTCTCTTCCTGTGTAACGAAAACTTGAACAACTACATTGCTGTAATATCATTTTTCCCTAAGCATTTATCTTCGATGTTACTGACTGGGAGTTAAGGGCATCACATTTCTTCTTATCACTCTTCGTTCTGTCCGCCTCCGTAACTGCCGTCCTCGGAGGCCCGGGTTCGATTCCCGGTACTGCTAGAGATTTATGAATGGCAGGAGTGCTGGTATGTGATTAATATGGTACACGCAGCTCACCTCCATTGGCGGTGTTTCTGAAAAGATCTGATCCACCTCGGGATGAGTACACGAGTTTACTTTTACTCACTCTGGGATTCATTCCTCTTATCTGAGACCGATACTACGCGCCTCTAATTGGTTCTTAATTTCTTATTGTTCTTAATTTTTTGTTTTACAGATGAAAATAAAATGGTAGTATATTCCACGTAATACGGTGGTTTGATCTGGCCGAGGTAGTAAGAAAGTTAAGGGTTATATTCCTAGCCAGATACAAGAAATACAGTTCTCCACTTCTGGAGATGTATATGGGTCATGGGTTCATTCAGCCTACTACATGTGGGGGAAGTATGTAACTTCCTGCTGGCAAAGCTGGTATAGCTAACCATTCTCTTTTGGTGTCAAAGTTGCGATTATCTCTTCCATCACGGGCCTGCATGGCAACAGGAGTCATGGTCTGAACACAGGTGTCTTTTCTTTTACTGGTCGTAGTTATCATCAAATATCGGGTAATTTTGTGACTATAATATTTATATTCACAGAACACAGTGAAGCGTATGGGCCTCAAATTTATCCTCGATGTTTTTGCGAAGGAAAATAATTAGTTTTGGTCATTTATCCACCTCATTGGATGCAGCTCTCCATGCCATCTTACACTGTACTAATCTTTCTATTTCTACGTCACTGCTACATCCTACATCTTTTCTAATCTGTTTGTTATATTCATGTCTTGTTCTACCCCTACCGTTTTAACCACCTACCCTTCACTTAAAAACTAACTAAAAATCCCGTGTGTTTTAAAATGTATCCTATCATTCTATCTCTTCTTCTGGTCAAAATTTGACAAATTGTTCTCCTTTCAACAATTCGATTCAGTATCTCTTCATTCGTGATTAGATATGATGCACCTATCTCACCTTCAGCGTTCTTCTGTGATATCAAATTTCAAAAGATTATATTCTCATTCTTTCTGAGCTAATTATTGTCCTTATTTCACTTGCATACAATTTCACTCTCCAAATGAAAGTCTTCAAAAACATCTTCTAATACCTACATCAATGTTCGAAGTGAGCAAATTTATTTCCTTAAGAAAGGTCTTCCTTGCTTGTGCTAGTCTGCATTTTACGTCCTCCTTACTTCTCCCAGTGCTAGTTATTCTACTAACCAAGTAACAATATTAATCCACTTCCTTTAAAACTATCCAAATCTAATATTTCCTCATCAACCGAATTCTTTCGACTGCACTTCATTACCTTTGTTTCAGATTTCTCTACTTTCATCGTTTATGGGGTAGGAGTGTTCATTGAAAATACTATTCCCCGCAACATCGTTTCTGTTAGGCACGTAAATGAGCGAATTATGTGCGTAGATTTAGCAGTTGGAGGAATTAGGACGATAATTGTCTCAGTCTATTCAGAATATAAGGTTGCAGTTGAGAAGGAATTTGACAAGTTTTATGAAGCACTGATTGGCATCTTAGTAAGGGTCAGCAGCAAGGATAATATAGTGCTAATGAGCGATTTTAATGCGTGCGTTGGATATAGAACTGAAGGATATGCGAAGGTGATGGGAAAATATGGGTGGTATGGGAGCTAAATGGAATGAGAAGAGTTTACTGGACTTCTGAGCTAGTATGGGATCAGCAGTTACGAATATATACTTCAACCATAAGACTATTCACCACCACACATGGGAGGGTTGGGCACCAGATTCATAATAGATCCATAATCGACTTTGTATTCAGGAAATTTGTTAGATATGTGCGGATATTCCGGTGATGATTCGATGTCACAGACTACTATCTGATCTGCAGTGTACTAAGTATCTTTAGACCTAGGATAGAGAAAGTGAAATCTTTCTGCAGGCGAATAACGATTGAAAATCTCCCCAGGACAGGAAAATTAGAAAGTGAGAATTGTGTTATCATGGGAATGATTGAACATTTAACATGGATATGATCACTGAAAAGTTTCAAACAATAGACAGTAAACAGGTTCAGGATATATAAAGAGAATGGGCGGCATACAGGGATTCTGTAGTAGAAACAGCAAGGGAATACTGAGCCCTTATTCAGTGGTCATGCCGATTAATGCGGCAAAATTGGATGATAAATTACCAATACATTAAAAAAATAGCCCTCATAATTTTATATTTCATTCTTTAGTATAGTGTAAGTCGACAGGATGTGAACGACGCCAAATGTCTAGTGAAAAGATTAGGCGAGAGTATATCTGTCACAAGAGAAAGGCCCATGGGAACCGTTGTTCGAGACAGCGTAACCTCAAGGAGGCTATATTTGAAGCGATTGGAGGAGATGACAATGGAACAAATGCGTCACCTGTTAACGGTGACGACCCTAAAGCCTGACGTGAGACTAATTGTGGCTGGAACTTGAAGGGATTGGGCAGAGAGAGATGTGACTGAATTTCGAACAACTGGAGAGACGCGCTAAATCAAAACCAATGGAAAGAAAGCATCATGCCAATATTTAAAAATGACTGGAGCAGGACTTGGTTAATGTCCCTATCGAGTAACATGACGAGAGTGTTTGAATTAATAAAAGCACCAGCAGGAGTCAAGAAATCGCCTTATTTTTATGATCAAGAGAGAGTCGTATTCTTTGATTCCGAGAGCGTCTTATGTGTTTCGTTGTGAAGAGCATTTTCGTTTTATAATTCCAGGGTGAACATGAAGAGAAGTCTTCGAGTTGGTTGGTATAACAGTAATATTCAGCGTTAGTAGAACGCAAGAAATTTACCACGTGAGAATTGTGTTATCATGGGAATGATTGAACATTTAACATGGGAAGTATAGATTCCGTGTGAGAGTCATATGTATGGCCTTGTTTTCTAATTACAGTGCTGTTAATGTACAAATTAATAAGAGCCAGATATTTAGTAACGATTAAGCAGTCGGAACTTTATTTAGCACGTTTTAAGGAGTGCAGAG
The DNA here is from genome assembly GCF_040414725.1 of Anabrus simplex. Lineage (NCBI taxonomy): Eukaryota > Metazoa > Arthropoda > Insecta > Orthoptera > Tettigoniidae > Anabrus > Anabrus simplex. The sequence continues at coordinate 876,037,985 of NC_090266.1, read as the reverse complement.
ATATTCACCTGTCGAGAACTTTTACCGCGGTATTTGAACTTTGTAAGTATTAAGATGACGTGGCATGTTCGTTAGAAATGCTACACAAATTAGTCGTGCACTTGGGAGATAGAAAATCAACTAACAGACTAGCATTATATAAACGAGAAACTTATTTGGATAGATTAGAAGATACTTGGTTAGTAGGACAAGAGATACCGAATAACTACCATTCAGCTATGTTATTATGTCATACAGGTTGTGGAGTACAGACAATTAATTATCAGTGCTGCGTTGTCTAGGCAGCTCCCGGAAAGATCTGTGTGTATTTATTATTGGGCACGAGATTCAAGAAAGAAGTGATCAGTACGAGTGCTCCAGACTGGACTTGCAATTATAGAGCCGTGGTGAAGGATTTTTATCTTGTTTCCTGACGCTACCGTAGTGATGTGTGGTCACTAAAACCATGGGGTAGTCTGGCTGGAGGTGAAGGTGTCAATCGAAAATAAATACTTAATTTCATAATATTTCACAATGTACACTAACATAATCGCACTGGAAATAGGGTAATTTATTGGGATAATTCCTCAATTTTCATTAAGATGTAGAATCATTACCTGATTAATTGTAACTGTTGTAAAGTAATTTGTGACCAGTGCATAAGGTCATATTATTTGTATTTTTCTTCTAAACGAGGTGGGATTACATGATTTAATTATGCGGATTTACTATCCTCACTACTTTTTTTTTTGTTTGCTTGAGGAGATGCTTTGTACATCTCAGGATATAAAGTAAATGTCATGGGAATAATTTCAAGCAAAATGATCTACATTAAACTCAGTAAAGTAATTATTGAAATTTATAAAGGCAAACATGCAGTCAAATTTCACCATGCATGCGTATGAGTGTATGTGTGATAGATCCGGACGGATCTCATGTTAGATATCAAGAACAGGGTTATCGAGGCCTTACGTCAATTTAATTGAGGTGCATGGCTATTTTCGAGGAGATCTTTCGTAATGGTCTTCCTATTAACATTTATAGTATTAGCGCAGACTAATAGTGTCTTCGCCCAACTTCCAAGGTGTAAATATGTGTTTTTAATGTTGAATGTTTAATGAGGAGTGCATTTAAGTTAACAGCGTATTATATTTTTTCGTGTGTCATGGTATTTGTATCAGGAAGCAGCATTGAAATTATGAGTGTGTATAAGTTAGCAGCGTGTCATTTTATTTCAAGTGTCATGTCTTTTATTTCAGGAAACAATGTTGGCAGTGATTGAAGTTGGTCATTTCCTTTCGTTGACAGAAGAGATCTTTGTATGTGTGAAAGTTGGATGTATAATGTGTTTGGAAAACTTTGACAATATATGTGCAATTATTTCTGCTTATATTTCATTGGTGTGTATGGTGTTGGATGTATTTTGTAACCGTCCAGGCTTCTCCAGCCCTACTAATTTAATATAATATCATTTTACGCGATATCATTTGATATCAAGTTTATCCGCCATCGGCAATTATTCGTAATAACATATTTATTCTACGTCAAGCATTTGTAAATAAGGTTTTTGCAATCATATTGTATATATTATAACATCATTTATTATTTATTATTATATTATGAAAGATAGGAATTTATTATGTATTGAATTTGGTTAATATATTGAAATATAGTTGTTGTCATTTCATCTCATATTTGTGTATACGGAAAAGGTTATTCCTATAGCGTGGAAATTTGCGTGAGTCATGGGTTTATTTTATGACCAAGGCTAGTAAACAGCGACCCGCGCGCGAGGCTTGCAAGCTGGTCAGCTACATCATCGCCACGCCTACTGGACTTGTCAAGAAAGAAGAGAAGGGGAGTTGATAAATCGATCTACGAATCAGATACTTCGTTGTATATGAGTTTTGAGATTGAACTGTTACCAAGAGTGGAGGTGAGCCCGATTATATAGAGATTCTCACCACAAGAACGAAACCTAACTATAACTTCTGCTGTGAACCTAACGACTATTAGAACATCTACTTTGAACGACGTTATTGATTTTGAGACATTGAGTGGTCGCTCCGCGACATAGTTATTTTTGTACAGTGTGTTGTCGCTTCGATACAGTACTTAGCTGCGGTGATGTTATCGGATCTGCGTGAGACGAAACAAGCTTACGGCTTGTGTTATATTCAGTAAATCTTCTGGACGAAGAACTATGATTAGTTCAAGTCTACAGAATTTGGTACAAGTCTGTACCGTATAAATAGTATAGCTCATTTGGATTGAGATTTCTACTTATATGGAAAAATTCATATCTCTGAATTTTCTCCTCTTACGATCAACGCTGATCAGTTTTTACAAGTATAGGGCCAATGTCTAATTTAAAGTCTAGGCAATTAGGGAGTGCTAGTCCAGATAGCTCGTACCACATCAGAGAAGGAAGGAAGGAAGGAAGGAAGGAAGGAAGGAAGGAAGGAAGGATGTCCACGGAGCCAATTCTACATCGAGAAGAAGGGAACGAGTAACCACGGAAACTCGATGACTTCAACGAAAGCTGCAATTGGTGGGCTTCAATTAGATAAAACAAGCAATTAGTAAATTCAGTAAAGTAAATTCTAAATCCCTCCACGCTTTAAGGAATTTTTTCCGATTCATCTAATTTTTTTGTATAATAAATTTATTTTTATTTTATATTGCGTTAATTTTCTTTCTTAAGCGATACTTAATGGTTAATTATTTAAACTCCTACCCCTGTGATTTAAGTATAAGTCTCTATGCTAGTAAATATAAATTTTGGTTTACAGTTTTGTTTAAAACTGTAACCCTGGCGCCCAAACATCACATAGAGACATGGGAAACTATGGAATGTTAATTGTTTCTATTTGCGTGGCAATTTGCGGGCAAGCCACATATAGTTTATTTGATACTCATGTGTCCCAAGGTAATAACTTTCATCTCCCCAAGTGTTTTGATGAGGAGAGCGAACAGTTACATTTGTCGCACCAACGTGGAGCTCGAAAACCATTAAGTATTCGTGGAAAGAAAGCAGTAAAATAGAGTCTGTGTTTGTGTGGGTTAAGTGAGTGTCCATATAATTTGTATGTGTGATTTTGGGGGAATCATGGCTGCACAAGGTGAAAAGGACATGAAATTACTTAGTGGAAACTTAGTAAAGGGAGGCGAGACGCTGAATTCTAAGAATGTTGTTGATGAAAGCATTTAAGTAGATAAAACGGTAGAGAGTGGTGGGAGCATGGAAGAAAGCACAGAATCTGATGTAGCTAGGATGGAGGGCGAGAAAGAAAGTAATACAAATAGTGAAATGAATATTCGACAACTGTGTTTTAATGATGCAAGGGATATTAGAGCAAACGAAAGGGATAGATGAAATTAAGAAGGAAACGAATGAAATTAGGAAGGAAACTAATGAATTTAGGAAGGAAGTAGAGAAAACGCAGACAGAGATTAAAGAAAATAGAAAGGAGATAGAACAGACGAAAACCGAAATTAGCAGAGAAGTGAATGCTAGGATGGATGCTTTAGAACAATGGATTAGATGAAGCAATAGAGCAGCAGAAACTTTTATAGAATCAGTTATCGGAACAGGAGATGAGACGTGGCCAGCATGAGAAAGTGGTAGAAAGTAAGTTAACTGAACATAGGAGCGAAGTAGACCAGCAGATCACAGGAATTAATTGTAAAATTCAGGAACATGTAGGAGAAGTTAGTAAAATTAGAGAAGAAGTACAACAACAATACGATGATCTATGTGGTAAGGTAGAGATTAATGCCAAAATAGGTAATGAGAAGTTTAAGAAAGCAGAGGAATATGCGGTTGAAATTAAAGCCACCAAGGAAAGACAGGAACACATTGCGAATGACGTGAAAAAATAAATGAACGTATTGATAGGTCGGAGGCACAAATACGTAAAGAAATCAGAGAAAAGCAAGGTAATATAGGAAGTCAGTGTCGTGGTACAATTTTCATATATGAAACAGAACCACCTAAATTTAATGGGAGGCAGACAAACCCTTTAGATTTTTAAACACTGTTAAGAAACGGTTTGAAAAGCGAATCGAAGAAGTAATCATTGAATGGGAAGATGCGTTAGAAATAATTGGTAAAGCTTTTATTGGGGAAACGAAATCATGGTTTGCGGTGTATAAGAGCAGCATGACCAGTATGGTGGAATTCCAGAAATATTTCACGGAAAAATTTTGGAGTGAAGCTATACAAAGCAGGGAAAGAGAACGCATTGTCTTTGGGAAATTTAGGCCACACGAATGAGTTTCTATGACAGAGTATTTTCTGGCCCACGTTATGATTTGTAAAAACGTAGGTGGGATGTCAGCGGAGAGAGATATTGTGAAGTTACTACTCAGGCATTTTCCCAACAAAATCCGCGAAGCTAGCTGTATGCAACAGATAGAGTCTATTCAGGGAATGGAAAGTTTCGATGCGTTAGGAAATAGTAATAGTACACGAGAGCACACAAACTATCAGACACCACCCAGAACACAAGAACACAATCACCGTGGTCAGTTTCAACCGAGACAACAACCTGTAGGTAATCAGTCGCACCAGCAAAATAGGAATGTTCAGAGGGAACGTAATGTTGAGGAAGGCACAAGCCGAAAACAGGATACAAGGAGACAAAGTAATTTAAACTTATAGTAGACGGTAATGAGAGATCAGTTATCAGTCTTCAGAACATGTTGCGAGAAATTGTGTAATGACGCACATGAATTATGATCTCGATGTCAGAGATGAGTTATTAAGGGAGGTGGAAATGGCTCAAGTTGTAGCTGGTAGTAAAAGTGATAACTCCGTTATTACGATTGTTATATGGAAGGCGCAGTATCAGGCTTTATTGGATTCAGGCAGTCAAAGGTCATGTGTAAGTTCGAAGTGGTATGAGGACAGAAAAAAGGAGAATATTGAGATTGAAGAAATGCCTGTTAAATCCACATATATCGTCACTGCTGTAGGTAAAAGATCCAAGCAAAAATGTAAACAAGTTGCCATACCTATTTGTATTAACGGAAAGTCGAAAATTCAGATCTGTCTTGTTATTCCGAATCTTATATTTGATGTTATCTTGGGATCTGACTGGCTAAGTTTTCACTCAGCTCGGTTAGATTACAATGAGGCGATAGTATATTTAAGGTGGGTTAATGAGGATGTTAAAGTCACGTGGGATGCCGAAGTTCAGACGAAAGTGGAGGTTTTTAACATGTGGTGTGTTAATGAGGTTTCAAAAGATGAAGAAGAGAGAGCGGATTTTAAGTTGTGTGAAGTGTGGTTAGAGGAGAACCACGATGATGCTTCGAGAGAAGCGGTAGATAGTAGCAATTTGGAGGAAGGTCAGAGGGACCGATTGTTGTATGTGTTGGGAGAACACAAGGAAGTATTTTCATAGAAACCTGGCAAAACACATGTGTATGAACTCTCATTTTCAGTGCTGGATCAAAGTATATACGCTGGATCGAGATATCCGATACCACATAAGTATGCTAAAGCAGTAGACAATCAAATTGAAGCTATGTTAGAGGATGGTATTATTGAAGTTTCGAGTAGTCTGTGTGTCAATCTTTTATTGATCGTGAGAAAAGCGACAGGTCTTAGTTGTAGTAAGATTATTTGTGACAAGTATGTTCAGGAATTAGGTACGCCTAGGAGGTTATTATCGGATAGCGGATCTCTATTAACCTAGAAGAAGTGGAAGGCTGTGATGACAGAGTTAGGTATCACACATGCTTTTTCCTCAATTAGGAACCCACAAGGGAATATGTGTGAACGCACGATGAAGGAATTAGGTAGGATGTTTAGATCTTTAGTTCATGACAAGCACACTGCGTGGGTTGGTTCTTTAGCGTTGATTGAGAAATGGATTAACATGGTTCAGCATGATAGCACGAAATTCACTCCATTAGAGGTTCATTTTGGCAGCAATCCTAGGAATGAGCTGGCAAAAGTACTAGGTATTACACAGGAACCTCAGCGGGACTCTCAGATATATGTCAGGTTAGCGAGAGAGAATTTGATTAAAGCGGCTGAGAAGCGTAGCAAACAGCAGAAACGTCAGGTGTTAGACGAATTTCAGGTAAGAGATTCTGTTCTGTTACGTGTTCCCATGCTCTCGTCCAGTGAAGAGAAGGTGACGAAGAAATTATTTTTGTTGTATCAGGGTCCATTCCAGATTCATTGTCGGGTTGGTCCTTGTGCATACAGATTGAAAGATGGTAATCGTGTCATGTTGGGCACTTATAATATTCGCTCTCTGAGACGATATATTTCTGCAAATTAAGTGTAATGTCTCCCAGGTGTTGTTTTGATAACATTAAATGTACTCGAGTTAGAAAACGTGAATTCATGTGTAGGTTGTGAACCTAGACCTGACACCATTGTAGAAGCCATGAGTAACTTGGGATTTTTTTTGAAACTGCAGAAGGAAATTAATACTATAATTTTCTAAGTAGTAATATTTTTTGAAATGAAAACAAGAAATTGCTTGCGGCCATCTAAGAGAGGTAAGACACGTGTGATTACGTGTGTGTGTGGTGTATATATTATGATAACCTGGAACTGCCGAACACTTTGATGGTGAAGTGCAAAGATAGAGTTATTTACCTGTTGTTATGTTGTAAATATTATGAGTGTTGCTGACAAACTTTCGGAAGAAAATCGGCAGGAATTATTACTAATGTTATCTGGTATCGCTGAAACAAACACTCTACAGTGAGATACAAGATTTGATTATGTATGTTTTTTTATTATGTGCTTGTAAGATGTAATGATGTGTATATCAGCCGTTTTGGTGTAGTGTGTTATTTTCATATATGTTATACCTGTAAATAACAGGAGGGCGTATGTAACCGTCCAGGCTTCTCCAGCCCTACTCATTTAATATAATATCATTTTACGCGATATCATTTGATATCAAGTTTATCCGCCATCGGCAATTATTCGTAATAACATATTTATTCTACGTCAAGCATTTGTAAATAAGGTTTTTGCAATCATATTGTATATATTATAAAATCATTTATTATTTATTATTATATTATGAGAGATAGGAATTTATTATGTATTGGATTTGGTTAATATATTGAAATATAGTTGTTGCCATTTCATCTCATATTTGTGTATACGGAAAAGGTTATTCTTATAGCGTGGAAATTTGCGTGAGTCATGGGTTTATTTTATGACCAAGGCTAGTAAACAGCGACCCGCGCGCGAGGCTTGCAAGCTGGTCAGCTACATCATCGCCACGCCTACTGGACTTGTCAAGAAAGAAGAGAAGGGGAGTTGATAAATCGATCTACGAATCAGATACTTCGTTGTATATCAGTTTTGAGATTGAACTGTTACCAAGAGTGGAGGTGAGCCCGATTGTATAGAGATTCTCACCACGAGAACGAAACCTAACTACAACTTCTGCTGTGAACCTAACGACTATTAGAACATCTACTTTGAACGACGTTATTGATTTTGAGACATTGAGTGGTCGCTCCGCGACATAGTTATTTTTGTACAGTGTGTTGTCGCTTCGATACAGTACTTAGCTGCGGTGATGTTATCGGATCTGCGTGAGACGAAACAAGCTTACGGCTTGTGTTATATTCAGTAAATCTTCTGGACGAAGAACTATGATTAGTTCAAGTCTGCAGAATTTGGTACAAGTCTGTACCGTATAAATAGTATAGCTCATTTGGATTGAGATTTCTACTTATATGGAAAAATTCATATCTCTGAATTTTCTCCTCTTACGATCAACGCTGATCAGTTTTTACAAGTATAGGGCCAATGTCTAATTTAAAGTCTAGGCAATTAGGGAGTGCTAGTCCAGATAGCTCGTACCACATCAGAGAAGGAAGGAAGGAAGGAAGGAAGGAAGGAAGGAAGGATGTCCACGGAGCCAATTCTACATCGAGAAGAAGAGAACGAGTAACCACGGAAACCCGATGACTTCAACGAAAGCTGCAATTGGTGGGCTTCAATTAGATAAAACAAGCAATTAGTAAATTCAGTAAAGTAAATTCTAAATCCCTCCACGCTTTAAGGAACTTTTCCGATTCATCTAATTTTTTTTGTATATTAAATTTATTTTTATTTTATATTGCGTTAATTTTCTTTCTTAAGTGATACTTAATGGTTAATTATTTAAACTCCTACCCCTGTGATTTAAGTATAAGTCTCTATGCTAGTAAATATAAATTTTGGTTTACAGTTTTGTTTAAAACTGTAACCCTGGCGCCCAAACATCACATAGAGACATGGGAAACCATGGAATGTTAATTGTTTCTATTTGCGTGGCAATTTGCGGGCAAGCCACATATCGTTTATTTGATATTCATGTGTCCCAAGGTAATAACTTTCATCTCCCCAAGTATCTTGATGAGGAGAGCGAACAGTTACATTTGTCGCACCAACGTGGAGCTCGAAAACCATTAAGTATTCGTGGAAAGAAAGCAGTAAAGTAGAGTCTGTGTTTGTGTGGGTTAAGTGAGTGTCCATATAATTTGTATGTGTGATTTTGGGGGAATCATGGCTGCACAAGGTGAAAAGGACATGAAATTACGTAGCGGAAACTTAGGAAAGGGATGCGAGACGCTGAATTCTAAGAATGATGTTGATGAAAGCATTTAAGTAGATAAAACGGTAGAGAGTGGTGGGAGCATGGAAAAAAGCACAGAATCTGATGTAGCTAGGATGGAGGGCGAGAAAGAAAGTAATACAAATAGTGAAATGAATATTCGACAACTGTTTTTTAATGATGCAAGGGATATTAGAGCAAACGAAAGGGATAGATGAAATTAAGAAGGAAACGAATGAAATTAGGAAGGAGACTAATGAAATTAGGAAGGAAGTAGAGAAAACGCAGACAGAGATTAAAGAAAATAGAAAATATGTGCAATTATTTCTGGTTATATTTCATTGGTGTGTATGGTGTTGGATGTATTTTCAACCCACGGCTTAATTATATTTGTTTACTTCAGCGGGAGTTGTATGTTACTGTACTCGCTAACCCAGTTATTCTCTTATGAATAGTAACTACTAAGATTTCCCCGAAGTGATTACGTAGGTGTAAGGCCGACATTCCACTACGATGTTATGCGCAGATATGGAATACGAGTATTCATTGAACATGCTTAAATGAAGTAAATCGTTGCCAACGGTAACAATGATGTGTTATAATTCAAGTCCATTTCATTAATGTTTTAATATGTCTGTCGGCGCATAGAGCATACGTCAAGACGAACTCTACCATTTTATCATGTATAAATTTGATTGTTCTGAACAATTTTTATTACATTCCTTAGATTAATACATATTTTCATCAATCTTTCGTAATGATCTTCCTATTAACATTTATAGTATTAGCGCCCTTGCCTTGTCCATAATTTTTCATTACTATTTTCTTTACGTCACACTGACAGAGACAGGTCCTTCTGTGACGATGGTATAGGAAAGGGATAGGACTGGGAAGGAAGTGACCGTGGCCTTCATTAAGGTACAACCCCAGCTCCATAAATTTTCAATGTACGTTCCCCATCGCTTATAACCACGGTGTAAATACAGTTTGGTGTATTTTTATGCCGCGAACTGAGCACGCCTTGTGATCCGCTGAGTAGCTTGGGGCATTACCGATGTTGTCCACATAAAGGGACACATAAATGACGCCGCCAACTTGTGGCTTTATTTTTATTGTAGTGCCGTTTATTTCATTCATTGGTAACGTCAAATTATCCGTTTGTTCGGATGTGCACGCAGTGAGTAACGTGGTTAGGATGTAAAGTGCCGACCAGTTGGCCGTGCTGTTAGGGGCGCGCAGCTGTGAGCTGGCATTCGGGAGATAGTGGGTTCGAACACCACTGCCGGCAGCCCTGAAAATGGTTTCCGTGGTTTCCCATTTTCGCACCAGGCAAATCATGGGGCTGTTCTTTAATTAAGGCCACGGTTACTTTCTTGCTACTGCTAGCCCTTTCTTATCCCGTCGTCGCCATAGAACCTCTCTGTGTCTGCGCGACGTACAGCCAATTGTAAAAATATTTAAAAAATGAAGTTAGGTTAGCAAGTAGACTCCAAATTAACCACAAAATTTACAAGTACGAAGGTGAAAGTAAATTTAATTTAATTTAATTTATTTTAATTAAAGCAAGGCAGAATAATGTCAAAATTTGACGGTAAATTTAATTAGGTATTATGTCAAAATGCATATTGAACCACATAAGTACCTAGAAAGAACTGTGTGTGAAGATAAGTAAAAGGAAATCTCTTGGTGGAATAATGAAGTGAAGGCAGCTTGTAAACGTAAAAGAAGATGCATCAGATATAGGTCCAACAAGGACTGATGCAGAAAGGAAGTGTACGTAGATGAACTAAACAGAGTGAAACAATGAAATGAAATGAAATGGCGTATGGCTTTTAGTGCCGGGAACCGGGCGAGTTGGCCGTGCGCGTAGAGGCGCGCGGCTGTGAGCTTGCATCCGGGAGATAGTAGGTTCGAATCCCACTATCGGCAGCCCTGAAAATGGTTTTCCGTGGTTTCCCATTTTCACACCAGGCAAATGCTGGGGCTGTACCTTAATTAAGGCCATGGCCGCTTCCTTCCAACACCTAGGCCTTTCCCATCCCATCGTCGCCATAAGACCTATCTGTGTCGGAGCGACGTAAAGCCCATAGCAAAAAAAAAATAGTGCCGGGAGTGTCCGAGGACAAGTTCGGCTCGCCAGAGGCAGGTCTTTCGATTTGACTCCCATTGGCGACTTGCGCGTCGTGATGAAAATGAAATGATTATAAAGACGACACATACACCCAGCCCCCGTGTCAGCGAAGTTAACCAATTATGGTCAAAATTCTCGACCCTGCCGGGAATCGAACCCGGGACCCTGCGACCAAATTCCAGCACGCTAACCATTTAGCCATAGAGCCGGACAGAGTAAAACAAATAATCGTTGAAGCCAAGAAGAAGTCGTGAGATTTCAGTAATAATCTGGAAAGGCTAGGTCAAGCGGCAGGGAAACCTTTCTGGTCTGTAATACAGAATCTTATCAAGGGAGGGAAGAAGAAAATGATTATTGTTTCGGATAAATCTCATGAACTCATAACAGATCCCGAGGAATCACTGGAGTAGTGGAAATAATACTTTGAACCGGGATCGAAACCTCCAACTTGAGCTTAGGAGGGCAGCATTTCTACCGTCTGAGCCACTCAATCCGCAAAACAAACTAATGCTCATTATTGCAGATTCAGAAACACGGAATCTAGTGAAATGTTTGGTCAAATATTGCTCCACCAACTGAAATATGGCTACAGCTTTGGGCACACATCCTAAATGTTGAACACATTTATCTTCATCCCTCGAAAGGAAGCTGAAGAGGAGGCCCGGGTTCGATTCCCGGCTCTGCCAAGAAATTTGAAAAGTGGTACGAGGGCTGGAACGGGGTCCACTCAGCCTGGGGAGGTCAACTGAGTAAAGGTGGGTTCGATTTCCACCTGAGCCATCCTGGAAGTGGTTTTCCGTGGTTTCCTACTTCTCCTCCAGACAAATGCCGGGATGGTACCTAACTTAAGGCCACAGCCGCTCCCTTCCCTCTTTCTTGTCTATCCCTTTCACTCTTCCCATCCCCCCGCAAAGCCCCTGTTCAGCATAGCAGGTGAGACTGCCTGGGCGAGGTACTGGTCATCCTCCCCAGTTGTATCCCCGACCCAGAGTCTGAAGCTCCAGGACACTGCCCTTGAGGCGGTAGAGGTGGGACCCCTCGCTGAGGCCGAGGGAAAAACCAACCCTGGTGGGTAAACAGATAAAGGAGAAGAAGAAGAAGAAGATGACTTTGACAGATAGGCTGTTCATTTATAGGAAGAGGAGTTAGGGGTTGGAATAATTTATCAACGGCAATTTTCGATAAATTTTCAAGTTCTTCTAAATCATTTAAAGCCATTTAAGGAAGTTGGTTCTGCCACCTGGGTGACTGCCATTAATGCAGACCAATGTTGATTGATTGACTGATTGATTATTTATACTCTTTACTCCATTCCATAGCAGCGATTAATGAACTATTAACAGTGAAAAGCAGGACCGTGTTTACACGATATAAGCAAGCTGGCAAGCAAACTTGCCTCTTTTCCCGACTGTTATGTTGTTCTAATAGCCACGATATCTCTAGCTTTACGAGAAATCCGAAACACGCGAACGTGCCTTTTCATTTCAACTATTGTGTGTGTACAGCATAGTCACATTACTGCGGCTGTTACATTATCAAAGTAATGTAAATTACTGTAAATGGAAGCAGGTGCTTGTTAATTAATTTCGTGTGGCTATTTCTAGCCGAGTGCAGCCCTTGTAAGGCAGATCCTCCAATGAGGGTGGGCGGCATCTACCATGTGAAGGTAACTGCGTGTTATGGTGGTGGAGGATAGTGTTATGTGTGGTGTGTGAGTTGCACGGATGTTGGGGACAGCACGAACACCCAGGCCCCGAGACATCGGAATTCACCAATGAAGGTTAAAATCCCCGACCCAGCCAGGAATCGAACCCGGGACCCTCTGAACCGAAGTCCAGTACGCTCACCATTTAGCCAACGAGTCGGACAGGTGCTTCTTAGAACAAACGGAATGGTGAAGGTGACTTTTAGAAAGGAATGTGCAACTAGTCAAGTGTCCCTTCATGTAAACTGAATAACTCGGACATCGTTGAGCGGCGGGTTCTCAGCTTGGTTTCAGATATCTGTTTGGCACTTTTGTTTGTTACTGCACATTAAACTGAATACATAAAATATAATACAATATTCTGATATACCGTACTTAGTGAATGAATTCTATGTAAGTGGAATAAGTAATAAGATATTTTATAGGCAAATTATGGTAGTTTTGTGTACCCTAATAGGAGTATTATGGTACATGGAAAAATTAGCTAAATTATGGTATGCATACCATGATTAGGACCTATGGTGCGATTGCATCACTGTTCTAGTGAGAGATATTCATTCATCACAGAGGATGATGCGAACACTTGTCCTGTGTCCTGGATCATCAACTGGAGATAAATCTATGATATTGAGTTGTGCAGTTCCTGTATTCACATAATTCATAACTTCCCACTTGATACCGTACCTAACCTTCATGTTGACAAATTAGGTACAGTGTAAATTTTAATAAAGCGTCCATGTGGTGTTGTATTGTTTGTACGATCGTGGGTGTGCTGGAAATACTATTGAATTGTTTATTTAATAATTTAATATAATCCGAATTAATGTTTTACAATGCAACTTCGTTGACGTACTTAGTATGATGGGATTTTCCTTGAAAAGTATATTTGATGTACTATCGTTTTTCAGCAAAGGGTATGTCTTTTTTGAGGAGAACACATATAGGGGACTATAGCCTATTGGACCCCTCCTGTATCCACACCTGATAGTTCCTTTCACAATTCTCCCTTTACCAATGTAAGTAAATTGGTGTAAAATAATTGAATGAGTTGATAAAACAATAAGGGAATAGTTGCACAATGTCGGAGGAAGATCACTTACTTGTTGTAGTAACCTTACACTATGCAGGTACTGTACGCGACGACAAACGTCGTAGTTCGACAAAAAAAAATCTTTGCTCTGGAGCACTCTAGAGAAAGAGATATGAAATAAAGGGAAAGTAAGACAGAGACAGATATAGGAGACCTTGACATAAAGAGAAGTCCTCCTCAACTAGGTCACACGACACATTTAACACACATGACCTTCTGCAGTTTGCAAATTACTCATTGCCACGTTCACATTGGGTGCCAAAACAAGTTTGAAATTAGCGAACAATATAGCCATATGTGTGGTTAGCATAATGATGCAAAACATACCTTGCCAAAGCTTTAGCCTTGGCTTGAGAAATTGTACACGCCGCCAGTTGAGTCGTCAAGACATGTCCAGATCCAGCTTGAACTAGTGGAGGTTACTTACAGGCGCGCAAGTGATCGGCCAGTGTTCATAGCGACGACAGATTTAGCTGTCTTTCCAGTGGGGGTATATAATTAAGTTTACCTAAACGCTTAGGTATTCTATATCACCCACATTCAAAGCCATATGGTAGAAAGATTGTGTGCTGCCTAAAGTCTTGAATACCTACTTACATACTTATCACCTATTTTCATAGGCGTGCGGTAAGACGACCGTACCTTGAGAGCAAAAGGAAGCCAAAATTAAGTGTTCGATCCCGAAAGGTGTCGCCAGACTTATCTGATGTACAGTCAGTAGATTCGAACTCAGAAAGAAAACACATTTCAGTATAAATTTGAAATAATAAAAATTTTAATTGCTTTACGTCCCACTAACAACTTTTACGGATTTCGGAGACGCCGAGGTGCCGAAATTCAGCCCCACAGGATTTCTTTTACGTGCCATTAAATATACCGACACGAGACTGACGCATTTAAGCACCTTTAAATACTACGTGACTTAGCCCGTATCGAACCTGCCAACTTGGGGTCAGAAGGCCAGTGCCTCAACCGTCTGAGCCACTCAGCCTGGCAGAAAGTTTGACTTACGCAAGCTGTATTCTACTTATCATTATAATATCAAACCGACAGTCATGTATAGTTTTGTTTATTTTGCGCTTACAAGTGGTAATAAATCAATAATAGCTTTAAAATGGAAAAGAGACATTCTCGCTAAAATAAGAAGACAGTTTTTCATTACGGATTATTCCCAGAAATTGAGTTCTTCTCATCATCATATTAGGTTACTTCTTCTTATTCTCTCTCTTCATACGCCACTTTTCCCATACACTGGTGGGGTCCCAGGTGACTTGGTCCCGTTTTAAAACTGAATGTCCTTCCTGGTGCCATCCCGATGTGAAGGGAAATAATCACTATTGCGTGTTTCTGTGGTGGTTAGTAGTATGGTAAAACCAAACCCCACGGCACTTAACGCCCTTGAAAGGGATTTGGCCTGCCCAGCGACCTCTGCTCAGTCCGAAGGCCTGCAGAGTACGAGGGGCCGTGTGGTCAGCACGACGCATCCTCTCGGTCGTTATTCTGGTCTTTCGAGACCGGGGCCGCTATCTCACCGTCAGATAGCTCCTTAATTCTAATCACGTAGGCTGAGTAGACCTCAAACCAGCCCTCAGGTCGAGAGAAAAATCCCTGACCTGGCCGAGAATCGAACCCGGGGCCTCCAGGCGAGAGGCAGGCACGCTACCCTACACCACGGGGCCGGCTTAATAGTATGGTAGGTTGTGTGTATTTGAAGAGCTATGCATTGCGACAAACACGCTTACCCAGTATCGAAGTCTGACGAATTATCCAGACCCGGCGTATAACCCCGACCCAGCTGAGAATCAAATCCAGGACCCACTAAATCGGAGGTTTCAACGCTGACCATTTAGCCAAGGATTCGGACTGTTGAGTTTCAAACGGTTTCATTAAATTAATATTAATGGGATTGGTCAGTAAAAACCCATAGTTTGTTGCTTATTTTATTATTTTTTTCACAATCCGTGTTTGGGAGGAGTGTGTGTGTAGTTCTCTCGTGAAAAATTTGGTACATTTTATGGTTCCTGCGTGTGCTTGTTTAAGGAAATAGACTTTACTGATTCAGTGCAAACATGAACTGGTTACCATGTCCGTTACATCCTGCCTGACAAGAAACTGAAGCACCCAAAACGGGATAAAGGAAATGAAATGAAACTTCACGTGGTGATGTTATTTCAGTAATTACAAATTCACGTCAAATTTACAAATAACTCTGCAGTACGGGCCCACTTATCAGCATGACATAGAACCCTCTCTGGCTTGGATGCATGCACTGATTCGGCTGTGAAGGGTGTCATAACTCCGTTGTGCTCTCTTCTGAGGCAAGCAGGCCCACAACTATTGTAACTTGTCCTTGATATCTTGGATACTGACTCTGGGACGGAGTTGACGTGCAAGCTGGTCCCACACATGTTATATCGAGGACAGAACTGTGGATCTCTCTGACCACGAGAGTATCTCAACATCACGCAGAAAGTTCATAGAGGGCGTGCCGTGTGTCGACGAGCATTGTACTGTTGAAAAATGGCACAACGATACTGTCACGTGAGAGGTAACACATGAGGATACAAGATGTACGTGACGTACCGTTGTGTCGTCAGAGTTCCCTCAATCACTACCAGCCATGACTTGAAGTCACACCCGATAGCTCCCTACAACATGACGCCAGGAGTGACAATGCTGTGCCCCTCCTAAACATTGGAAGAATGGGACCTCATTCCGGTCGCCGCCATACTCGTGGAAGATGGTCATCCGGGGTAGTGCAGAACTGCGACTCATGGCCGACACAATGCGACGCCATTCGTCAGCATTACACGCTTCCCGGTCACGGCACCACTCCAAACACAACCGCTTGTGCCACAGTGTTAACAGGAGCTTACACATCGGACGGTAATTTACTAGTCCGATTGCTGCTAGTCTCCGACCAATGGTGTGGGATGACACAGAATGTGGCAGGGAGCCCATTACTTGTTCTCTTATATCAGGCGCAAATGTGAAGGGGTTACGATGTACTTGGTGCGCAACGCGGTGATCCTCCCTTGTGGCACCATGACGACGAGTATGCCTGCTTTCACGTCCCCGTGCAGTCCAATCGTTCCACTGTCACTCCGAGTGTCTCACAGATCTGGATATTTCACGATTCGACCAGCCGCCCAAATGCAGGTCCAACCGGAGGCGCCTTTGAAACTCTGTCAGGAGCTGATAACGTTGTCTCACAAGGGTACGCGGCATCTCCGTGCCCTTCACAGTGACCACTCAACATCTGACGCTGTTCACACCTCCTATATACCCTACCAGGCCTGGTAACAACACTACACATGAACAACACTAATGCACTCCGGTGGCCGTTCTGCATGTCACAGAGAATTGCTACTCTAATGATTTACATATACGAAACTCGATGCTTCAATTTTAATGTCAGGCAGTGCAGTTTACTGTAGTAAAGTTTTGTTTGAAATCAAGCTGAGAGAGAACATAAGACAGGAGTTGATTAATTTTCAGATGTTATGAAGTAGTTCAGTTGGCTTCCAAGGAGGTAGGAGGTGATTATATTAGCTTGACAACAAGGATCCGCTCCCGCGAATTTGTCGATAATTAAACGGAATGTAGTCTGTTATTCCAGGGATATATTCACATTCACTCCAGACAAACACCGAATAGTTATTTCTTTCAAGTGTGTATATACTTGTTTCAATCCAAGGCCATAATACTCACGAATACATACGCTACAGCTATTAGGATATCACATGTTATTAGTTTTTTTTTGCTAGCTGCTTTACGTCGCACCGACACAGATAAGTCTTATGGCGACGATAGGATAGGAAAGGGCTAGGAGTGGGAAGGAAGCGGCCGTGGCCTTAACTACAGCCCCAGCACTTGCCTGGTGTGAAAATGGGAAATTACGGAATACCATCTTCAGGACCGTCGACAGTGGGGTTCGAACCAACTATCTCCCGAATGCAAGCTCACACCTGCGCGCTCCTAACCGCACGGCCAACTCGCCCGGTTCATTAGTTTCTTCTGAATGATATACACTAGACTGATGACCAAGATGACCTAGGCTCTTAATGTGAATCAAGAATTCGAATCCTTTTACAGGGTTTATTAGTCGCTGTAACATCAGTATTCAAAATCTGTATAACAATGTTAAGCAACAATGTAAAGTATAGCCGTTCGGACATGGAAAGACTCTGTACTAAACGGCTAAACAACCACAAAACAAACACTATTCATTTAAGAATCTTTATGCACTGAAAACGCTATTCATATGGGTCGTGCAGAATTTTCTATTCTGGAAACTTGACATCTTATTACTGGTATACAAGGCCGACGACAGAAGTAGGATGTCAGGAATTCCAGAAAGATCAAGAAACGCCGGACTGTGTGGCTGAGATGGTTGAGGGCCTGGCCTTCTAACCCCAACTCGGAAGGTTCGATCCTTCCTCAGTCCGGTTGTATTTGAAGGTGCTCAAATAAGTCAGTCTCGTGTCGGTAGATTTACTGGTACGTAAAAGAACTACTGCGGGACAACATTCCGGCACCTCAGCGTCTCCGAAAACCGTCAAAATTAGTTAGTGGAACGTAAACAATAACGGCATTATTATTAAGATCAAGAAAGATTTGAGAAGTTGTAACGGACCAAACACCAGAACAAACTAAATTCTGACAAGATAAATTGTCGTTAACACCTTGCTCCTCAATGGCGATCGTAATTAACATGCCCACGAGTTACGATCAAGATAATTAACAACCAGTACAAGCCGGGCGCCAGGCTTCGAAATTAATTGTAAATTGAAACCGAATTTAGATCCTAAAACATACTAAACTTACTTTAATGAGACTATACCGGTCATGAAGTATAAGGATACTAAACATTAAATACTATGTGGAAAAACATGGGGAACATACTAAAAAGCAAATTATGTAACAATGTACAAAGAAAAAAGTTTTATTCCATGAAAGGATGAAATTACGTAAAAACAAGTTATTCCCAAAATTGAAAATTACTGACTGAGATTACAATTAAACACAACACGCGCGGACTTGCGATAACAGGACTAACTAATGCTCACCGGAGGTTGATCTTTTTGTCGTCTGCTTCCGTGGTTGATAGTTGTCGTCCCTCTTCCAACAGCATCATCATCAGCATCTGCTTCATGGAATGGATTTCACCCTGAATCTCTCACTCCCCATTTTGCTAAGTACCAAAAACGTAGTACCAGCCTTACAATATGAAATTCCACATCGGAATCAATTGGATAGAGAGGACTGAAAACATCCAGTCCTTCTATATTTTATGAACTTGTCTTTCTAAATAATCTGAGTAAGTCTCAGAGCCGATAAGGAATATTGAGTGTAAGCACATCATAAGCGATGCACTCAGATAGCATAGTGACCCTCTAAAAGCCGTGGACTACCTGAGAATGGAGACTCAAGAAAGCTGGATGCAGAATCATTTTCACCACGCAGTGTAGATCCATATAAATCCTCTTCACATTCCCACTTCCTCCCTCGGTGTCATATGACATGTCGTTCCAATGAAAGCTGATGTACGTCGCCACCCTGTCGATATATAGATGTAGTGTCTCTCCTTGACAGAAAAAGACCTCCTGATAGGAGCACGTGATATGGGGTGATTTAGCGTCCCAACAACAAAATTATGTATCTCCCTCTTGGTGTTGCGTACGTTTCCAAGAACCATCCAAAGTTAACCTGCTGTTCCTGGACTATTGCGAGACACCAAGTAGCCTGTTAGCTTAAGACCTACTCTCTTAACACTTCAACGGAATATTCTAATATATTACAATAAAAAATATTTCTCGTTCTTACGTACCAATTACATAAATGATGGACGTTAATAATGAATAAAATTACATATGATACATTATATATATATACGCAATTAATTCGGGTGGGCAATCAAATTATGTAAATGTCGTGGCAACCACGATATTACATTCGCCCCTCTGATTCTGACCCACGTAACACATAGTGTCGGTATCACCCACAACATATCTATATATAACATTGAAAATACACTAGTGTGTCATACATCGAATCATCACTCACTGTTTGTCAAATGGACACTCCTCTCGACGTCTCATACAGTTCATCTTGCATCAGTCTATCATGTGGAATCACCTCTATCTAGACCGACACACATCATTTACCCAACTTTAACATGCCAACCGTGTATACATATATCTCAGCCTCCACGCTCTCGAGTGTTCAACTGTCCTTCAACTTCCATCAAAAATCGCGCATTACACAATTACAAAAACAATACCTAAAAATACCACTATACAACATCTCCTCTGATTTCTTCACACTGAAGCGTTCATCAGTTTTAATATTGTCTTCACCAGATTAAAATGGCACAAAAAAAGCGCAACCACACGCTATTCAATATGTGAGAGCATCATTTCACCTGGTGTCATCCAATACCAAGTGTATCCCCACACATGACCCTACAAGCACTGTTACACACGTTCACCCACACGCAGTTGGAACATGTAACCGTGCTACCGCAAGTCCTCTCATGGCACATATCCGCCTGCGATGTCTCTATTTTACAAAAACAAACTTTTTAATATGTTCTTCCTATTGGGCAAGTCTGAATTATCCCTTTTACATTTAAAAAACACCCATGGCCTCATATACACACCGATTGACATAATTCACGTGCGCAGCAGTACAGTGAGCTCACTCCAGAGAGCACACCACGCCCCCTACATGTCTACAGTCATAACCCGGAAAATCCACTTTATTCATACACACAGCTGATACATAAACACACAAACACTTCGAAACAATAGCCAGGCTGAGTTTCCGTTATCTACATTCCATATACTCTCCTTCGCTTGTCACATGCCTCCGTAAACTACGAATGTTGTAGGACCCAAGTAAAATATTTTCTCCGTCAGCTAGTTTGTAGGCACCTCTTATGAATACTGTACGGCCCCTGATAGAAAAGAAAGAACTTCTTGATGACTTTTTCCTCACTGCACGACTGCATGGGTACTCTCAAAAGCACAAGGTCACCTACTTCAAACTCATCCAAACCCAGCGTTTCTGCTGTTTTACGCACCTCGCCAGATTTTACGATGTTTTCCCTGGCCAGTCTCACGTAAAATTCGGCGTCCCGCTGAGGTTCCTCAGTAATGCCTAATACCCTCACCAGTTCATTCTGTGGTTTCCTACCGAAATGAACCTGAAGAGGTGTAAGTCTGGTACTATCGTGTTGGACAGCATTAATCCATGTCTCGATGAGCGATAGTTGCACTACCCAGGCAGAATGCTTTTCATGTACCATAGCTCTAAACATACGGCCTAATTCACGCATGACCCGTTCACTCATGTTACCTTGAGGATTTCTAACACATGACTGAACATGAGTAATCCCTAAATCTATCATAACCGACTTCCATTTTCTCGAAGTAAACTGTGGTCTGCTATCAGAAAGTATGCGACAAGGAGTACCAAGTTCAGGTATGTACTTCTCTTGGATTATACGGCTACAAGCTGTTCCTGTTGCTTTCCTCATAGCGTACAATCTGACCAACTTCGAGAACGCATCAATCATAACAAAAACGTACTGAAAGCCAAATTGTCCTTTAACAAGCGGCCCAAATAAATCCACACATACCAAGTCTCTCGTTGTTTTAGAAACTACCGTTTGACGCGGCCCCTCCAGGTAGCGGTTCGGAATTTTGCTCCGCTGACACAGGTCACAAGTGGCCAGAATTTTCCATATTTCTCTCCCCATCTTGCCCCAGATAAAGTTCTGCTGGATCGCATACAGAACTTTACTTGCACCGTAATGCCCTAATTCACTGTGGATAAACCATACCAATAGAACACGGAGCGACTTGGGTACACATATTGCCCATTTGTATTCGCTACTCCGTCTAGCTAAAAACCCGTTGACTAATTTATACGTGTGTCGACCGCGTGTCACCGTAGCTTGCTCACTTCCCAGAAGTGAAGGCAATGGTTCCTGATATTCATCGTCTTTTGATTGCTCTACTAACAAATTATGCAATCTTTTCAGAGCAGCCCCATTGTCCTTGCAGAAGCACGCAAGACTAATATGCCTTCCTGTGGCTTAAGGATCTCTCCTTCTTTACACAAGTTATGATCTCTAGACAGAAGATCGGCAAGGACATTGTTCTTTCCTTTAATATGACACACGGTAAAGTCATATTCCTGTAAAGCCAGTATCCGCCTACTAACTCTATTTAAAGATACCTTACGAGTAGAAATAAAGGATAAAGCATGATGGTCCGTACTTATTTTAAATTTAGTGCCCAGCACATACATCCTAAACATGCTAAGGGAATACACAATACTCAGAAATTCCAGGTCAGTAATAGAATATCTCTGCTCACAGGCACTCAGCCCTCTAGACGCTAAGGATATAATTCCTAAATTTCCATCTTCGTCTTCTTGACATAGAGCTCCTGCCGCTCCACACAGCAATGAATCAATGAGTAATACATATTTCCCATTCTCCGTAGGGTACTTGAGTACTACAGCCTGCCTGAATCCTTCTTACAGCTCCCTTAATGCAGTATCATAGTTTTCAGTCCATTTCCATTTACTGCCGATTTTCAAGAGTTCTCTGAACGGCTCAAGTAAATATGCGTATCTCAGTACGAACCGTCTAAAAAAATTGCATACCCCAATGTAAGACCTAAGTTCCTTGATATTTCTTGGGGTACTGGTATTCAAGATTTTCTCGTTTCTCGTACCCTCAGGCGTTACTCCCGCTGCAGACACACGGTGTCCCAAAAATGTGACCATTCGCCTGGCAAAGACACATTTTGAGAGTTTAAGAGCTTCACAAAAACCCTCTTCAAATGGTCTAAGTGCTCTTCAAATGTGCTGGAGCCTATTGCAAGGTCATCGATATAGACCGTGACAAACTCACCAGTGTCCTTACCTAAAGCAATATTTAACGCTCTATCAACGCCGAGGAGGAAGTTTTCGTGCCATACGGTACTCGAGTGAACTGGTATAAATTATACCTATGACTGAAAGCAGTGAGATGCCTATCTTCGTTTCACAATGGTATCTGCCAGAATCTACTCCTGAGATCAACCGTAGAGAACCAGCTTTTCCCATGAAAACTCTGAATGAGCTCCTCAATCTTCTGAGACTTAAACTGATCCCCCGCATGCTCTTATTCACTTCGCGCGCGTCGATGCATAGCCTAACACAACCATCATTTTTAGGGACAATAATAAGAGGATTAGAGTTCTGACTACTTGATGGCTCTATCACTCCGTCTGATAGCATACTTTGTATTTGCTCGTCTACTGCTTTGGAAAACTTGTGTGGAATGCCATACCTCGGTCCACTAAAAGGGCTACTATCCACTACAGAAAATGAATGCTCGTACACATGAGTTCTGCCAGGTTTCCCAGAAAATACATTGACGTGTTCAAGCAACACCGCCAACAACTCGGCTTGCCAATCTTCCTCTAAGCAACTCTTGCTCACAGCTTCCCATAATGCGTCCTTTTGACCCTTATCAAACAACACATATCACAGAACGAAGCTCTTAATAACTTCTTCCCTGAAGCTCTCTCTAGCTTCCTCGATAGCTTGTGAAACCCTGACCATGCACTCCATGGCACAATCACCCTATTTCCCCTGAATGTCACCCTCAATATTGACTTTAATATGACTCGTTCCACGTTAAGTTAACCACAGCTTCTCTGTAATCTAACTGTGATGAGTGTGACGTCATCCAGTCACATCCCACGATGATATTAAATACAAGATGCGGAATAACTAAACATATCTGAACCATAATAGAACCAGCAATACTTATAGGTAATGCCACCTGCTTACATACTTGTTTCGATTTCTTGCCAACAGCAGTGATGATATACGTACTTTGACTGGCATTTCCTCCACATAAATACCTCGTTGTACTAAACTCATATACCACTCATAACTAACGCATGACCTCTGACTACCTGAGTCAATAACTGCCTGAACACCCGCCTCCCATACTTCTAACTTAACAATGGGATTAACCACTTGCTCCTGTTTATTAATATATTCCTGCTGTGGTTCAAACATGAAATCATCTCTTACATCTAGGTCATACGATAACTCCATAACACAACTTTGGGTTATCGGTGGATACGGCTGAAATACAGACCCTGAATTACAGCCCGTACTTAGTTTAAGTGTCTTGCTTGGCCCTGACCATTCGTCCCGCTAGTGCTCACATTCATATCCGCTTGTCGGTTACCTGCTAGCTGATCCGCTCGTTCTTGATTCCCTTTACTTCTAGGGTTACCTTGATTTCTATTTTCGTAGTTCAGCTGCCTACAGTTTTCCCTGCGCTCATACTGCGGGGCATGGTTTTGCGCGTTCCCGTTTCTACTCTCCGTATTTCCCAACCCATCAAATTTAGTGAGGAGCTGTTCCATCTCCTGAATAGTGCTAATTTTCTGCATCACCGCCGCAGTTCTTACTCGTTCAGGAAAATGGCTGAGTAGTAGCCGTACTACGGCAGTATCCGTCGCTATCCCAGCTAAAATTCTGGCATATCATGACGTGAGCCAAGAAGTACTCCGCCATGAATACCCCCTCATTCGCCCTAAACTTGCCAAAAAAGACTCTTTCCCTCTCACGACTCTGAATTGTGTCGCTCCAGTATTTTTCTTTAAATTTATTCTGGAACTCGTTGAGGTCTTTCATACTGTTACAGTACACCACGGACCAGGATCTCGTTTCTCCCACGAAAGCACTGCTAATAATTTCCCAAAGCTGCTCCCATTCAATATAACCCTCATTTATGTTTCGTTCAAACCGCTTCTGAATAAGTTTAAGGAAGTCCAGTGGGTAGGTTTGTCTCCCGTTAAACTTCGGAAACTCCTCTTCTCTTAAGCAATTTCCTCCGTGCTTCACCCCATCATAGCTACTTTGTTTCTTTCTTATCTCCTGTCGCAACTTCGCTTCTACATTTGACTCTCTCCTCAACTTTCTTATCTCTACCTTCTATCTCACTTAACATACTTGTCTGTTTGTTTCTTAACGCTTTAATTTCACTTTCCTATGTTTCTACTCTTTCCCTGGTTTTATTATTTTCCTTCCCAATAACTTCTAAAAGTTCTCTTTTTTGCTCTACCAACTTCTTATCCATCTCTCTCTTACGTTGTTCTGTTCCTCTAACCGTTTATCGCAATTTTCACTCTTTTTTAACAGCTCGCTTATTTCCTTACTATGTTCCTACATTTTCTTATCCGTTTCTGCTTTGTACTCTCTTAGTTCGTCACATAGCTCTCTCTTAGTTTTCTCTAGGTCTACCTTAATTTCCTTCCCCTGCTGCTCTAATTTTTCATTGATTTTCTTCCCCTGCTGCTCTAATTTTTCATTGATTTCCTTCCCCTGATCCTTCAACTCATTCTTTAACTATTTAAACGTTGACTGTATAAAACCTCTTAACTCGTTGCTATTTTCTTCGGTGGTAGGGATAACCCCCGCTCCGCCCCTCCCCCTCTTTATTACCCTGTGAGTCATCATATTGAGCCTGGTTATCCGTCTTGTCTACTCTCATCTCCTCCACAGACTCATCTACCCTGTCGTTATCGTTAGTTGACGAGCCACCTCTAAGCACACTGCCATCGCGTAACATCAGAACTTCAGATAGATCGAGTGTTCTCTTTCCGGTCTCATGCAAACTAAAACAGCTCATTGATCACAGCTCAGTGTGTATTCTGTTAACTCTAAACCAGTTGTTCCCAATGTACAGTACTTTATCCATTAAAGAAGATATGTGAAAACTGAGTAACCGTAAAGAACTGAATACGACAAAATACATTTTCGTACAAATACCAGTTTATTCAGAACGTCGCGCGCAACAGCATACACCTCCAAGTTAATAATTTTCTATGATAATTCACATGAGTGGAACTTGTTTTGCAAGAGGCGTGGTTTGAATAATAAAAACCAAACCCCATTGTGCAACAGCCCCGAAGGGCCATGGCCTACGAAGCGTCCACTGCTCAGGCCGAAAGCCGACAGATTAGGAGGTGTCGTGTGGTCAGCACGACGAATCCTCTCAATCGTTATTCTTGGCTTTATAGACCGGAGTTTTAATAATAATATCTACAGAATTCCTCTTTAAAATTTAACTTCAATACAAAGCTAATTCAATAAATCTAAGCAAATCCTACAGACAAGTATAATAAATAGTGTAGACTTAGTACATATTACTTTTTTTTTTTTTACATATTTCCCTTAATTGTCTAAAGATTTACTAAGGCATTTCTCTCGGCCTAGGATACATCAGGATCAAGCACCTGACATCAGGACATTACGGCTTACAGTATTTCATCGTCGATTCGTAATCCTCTTCCTCATGCATGCATGTGTGTTTCTTCAGTGTTCGAGAAGATTGCGCATGAGTTAGTATCAAGTCAGGCAGGATGGTCCAGTAAATTACGTGCGTGACTGGTGGTAACGCGTAACAATACGTCATTTGTTAACAGCGATGCAGATTGTTTTCTTCGACTTTTTCAGGTACCGATGTAGCCGTTAGACGTAGAAATTGGATCACTAATGTATCTCAGTATTCGTCCACTTTTTCCGTCAGCACCTCCATCTTACAATTATCTTGAGACGGTATTACTGTTAAGAGGTTGGATATAATAGCATGAGGGGAGACGAAAGTGTTAGTGCTCTGTATTGGTTGGAAACAGGAATGAAATGTGAAATTTCACACATGTAGGAGATCTTGATAATTTACTTTCTGAGCCACATACACATGCAAAATGGAATATACGTACGAATCTGTCTTCTACAGAGTACAGTTTAAGCCTACAAGGACTATACAATTGATGCATAGAAATAGGAGGCAACATTTCATGTAAAACGTAGTTATATAAATCAAACACTCCCTTTCTCCTGAACGAATACAACCTCGTTTCTTTGCTAGGTCTAAATTGTATTGTTCATAAATACTATTGAAGTCTTGTTGATAACGTTCGGTTTAATATCATGTAATACAGTGCGCACCACAACTTGCACAAGAAAATGGGGGTTAACTAATCAAATATGGATTTTGATGAGAAACTAGTTGCTTTGATAGTCTCCAATTAGGATCAGTGCATGAGGTTGAGAACTACAGATAACTGTGCGCGTGAGAAAGTGTGCTCCGTGGAAAGCAGTGACAATGTAACCCTCTCGCAAGTAGTTGAAAACGTTGAGGGGAGACGAGTTCAGACTTTACTGAGCCGATATCTATATGCTTGAAATTGTGCTGAAATTACTTTATTTCGAATGCTTCAGCAATAGTTTGTTGAAATAGTATGACTTTGTTGCTAATTCACAATTTCTTTTTCGCTGGTGAACCAAAAGCACGTCAACTTTAAGGGCTGAACTGTTATGTACTTTTAACCTGACATGCCTAGCGACTTCCTTTTTAAGGGCCGGGGATTTCGACTACTTCATTTGTCTACCCAATGTGGGCTCTGCTTCACGTCACAATGCCCGACGAGATTCAATCGCTCATTTTTCACTGATTTTAGGACCTTACATATTATTATGAGCCATTTCTAAAGCATTTCAATCGATTAGTCATGCATACCCTCAACGTAGTGAGGTAAGACGAACTGAGTAATTGTTCGTGGATACCATTCTACTTCTCGTTGAATTGGTTAATAAATCTGCATATACTTCTTTGTTTGGATCCAATATGACTAGAATCTCAAGGGGCAGTGTGAAGTTCTTGTTTAACCTGCTCTACTGGTTGGCATCATTTTCCAGCTTTGTGTTCTTAGTACTTTTCTCCGTATGGCTGTAACAAATATTATTACGCTCAGTGTGCAGAATTTTTGACCTCATTTGTAGATAGGTAAATAGACAAATAGGTAGATAGATAAAAGCCTGTATTATCCGTGGCGAAGTTAGGGCTCCTAAAATTGCATCCTCTCTTTTACCGATCGGAGCACCAAGGAATGAAAATCGACTTAGCGTGTTCTATAATTTTTAACTGAGTGCATGGTGTTGATAGACTGTAGCAATGTCTGTAATTTGATGTAGCCAAACCAGGAATAGAGTGTTCAGAAATCGGAGCAAAGCACTTACCTTGTCTTGTGGTGATGATTCATAAACCATGTTCCGTGTACAGCTTTGCAACCAAGTAACACAAATTAATTCGGCACTGTTGGTTCGTTTACCGCCTGTGGGTGGGGGACGCAGACGAAGAATACACCCATGGCATCTCCTGCCTGTCGTAAGAGGCGAAAAAGAAGGGGGGACCAAGGGATGATTGTATTAGAACCATGAAACTACTTGTGATTAGTACCATCACGTGGGGACCACCATGAGCTGCCTTTAATTGCCGGTATTACCACTATGTTAGGTACACAATAGGTTTGTGATTAGTAGCAGCAGAGAGCGGTTCACTGTGGGTTTCCAGTACCCGTGATTAGTACCATTGTTAGAAACACCCACGGGTCTGGGCGTTGCCTGTGATTAGTACCACTATCTGAGCGACACCGTGGGTCTGCATTGCCTGGGATTAGTATCCACTATATGAAGGACACCACGGGAATATCAGCGCCCGTGATTAGTACACCTAGGTGAGGAAAACCGTGGGCTTGGGTTGCCTATGAGTGGCGCCATTATGTGAGAAACACCATAGGTCTGCGTTACCTGTGGGACGTACAATACTTGTGATTAGTACCATAATGTGTAGAACACCGTGAATCTACGCTACTTTTGATTCGTACCGCAACATGCCAAATATCAATGTTCTACTTTACTAGCGATAAGTATACTGACTGCTACTGGCTTTACGTCGCACCGACACAGATAGGTCTTACGTCGACGATGGGACAGGAAAGAGCTAGGACTGGGAAGGAAGCGGCCGTGGCCTTAATTAAGGTACAACCCCAGCATTTGCCTGGTGTGAAAATGGGAACCACGGAAAACCATCTTCAGGGCTGCCGACAGTGGGGTTCGAACCCGCTATCTCCCGAATACTGGATACTGGACGCACTTAAGCGACTGCAGCTATCGAGCTCGGTAGTACCATTATAAGGGGCCATTGATCTTCGATTCAGGATTGTGCTTTAGAAGCAGTTCGTTGGTCAGTAATGCTGTTGTTTATGATAGTTTCTGTGTCGTATCCATTGATTGTTTTAAATTCGTATCCATCCAATCATTCTTCATCACAGTTTTTTTTAAATTCTGGTCAGTGGATGATTTTGAACTTTTACATTGTAATTACATGTCGTACTATTTGGGGCCAATAACCTAGATGTTAGGCCCCTTTAAACAACAAGCATCATCATCATCGTCTGTTGGTTCGTTTATGGAATAACCAAATAGAATAGTAGCCTAAACTTACAGAAATTGACGAAATAGTTTGGTTCTGTTACCAGAGAAGATGTCTTCTATGGTCTGGTACGTTTACCACAGAGATACCAGAATTACATGAAATTCCATACCAATGTAATCATTGTGCTTAATGGGTTCATTCTTTGTTGCAACCCACATTTGAGCTGCGATGAGTCTCGGACGTAAGGGGATACGTGCAAAGCTAACAGATCTTTGAGATACTACTTCTACAGAGTTTTTAAATGGGAACACTGATGGTATTCACTATCAGACATATCGGACAGCTGCCTTGTGAATTGTTCGTAGACTTCGAAGCGTGAAATGGGTATTTTAATTTGTCTAACAATTCCTGAGACTATTTCAGAAGACACGAGTTTCACCTCATTTACGCAATGGCTAATTTTTTGAAGGCTCTTTGTTACAGCAAAAATGACTCAAGAAATGCTACGAACCGAAACGTTTAGTTATTTAAGAACAGTAAAACCGGCTCAAACATCGTGTTCCATGATTCGAAACTTGAACGCGAACTGCTCTCACAATGTTATCGATATTAGTTTAGAACGCAAAGGCACGGATTTCAAGGAAAACTTCGATCATTTCAAGAGATATAAGTGAGATTCAGGACAATTTTAAGACTAAAAGAAGTGTGCTAAGACATCATGAACTGCGCGACTTCCTTATACGTATATATTTTCTAGGTAACCATGGAACAATGTTTCTAAGATATGAGCATGAAAGGCATGCTGAAAGTGTAAAGTCAAAAGTATTTTTCATCGCTGAACAACGTATTTCCGCAGTCTAGAGTCAAGTAAAACTAAATTTGAGTAACTTTCAATATGAAACTCTAGTATAATGCACATGCGCTATTTTAACCATGTCCATTTGTCTCTTAACAAAGAACAACTGAAACGAAGAAGACTATCGCCACCACCTGCTGTCTCGACGTAAGTTTATGAGTTGGACGTCAAAATAATGAATGTTGTTACGTCCGTCTTGTGGCTACTCCAACCACTACTCTTATACCTTCATATCTTCCACATAATATAAATAACATTTGTTTGAGCGCCAGTTGTTTTTTTAAGAAAAACAACAAAATTCGGTAGAGCATACCTCTTATATCAATTATCTCAAGGCGTGAGGTGATAAACTCACATATCTGGCAATATACAGGGATCTGGATCAGGACAATATTAAATTACTGTTGCATTTCCACAATTGAGGATTGTACATGGAACTGGAATCACTTATTATAATTAAAAATAAAACTGAGTTTATGACTAAATTTACGTCACAATGAACAATCATTTACGTCTTTTAATTTAACAAAAGAAATATATCGTGAGATTTGCGGTACAAAGAAAAGGAAAATTTAATCTAAACAAAAAAAGCTATTGGCATGAACTTGAAGTGAGATGTGATATCGCCGCTGATTACACTCTTCTTCATGTTATGAATGCATAACATGTCTGATGCTTTAATTACCTGTTGTCTGCATACACCGCTGTTGAACTTGAAATTCTTGGGAAAACCTGTGAGCTGAAGTCGGGAGCCGTCTGCTGTAATCTTCTTATGTCACAAGGAGTTGGCCTACATACCATGTACGCGTGTAGGGAGCTCCAATGTAATTACGTCCACTCAATATATTATAAGAAATTGTAAAATATTCTTGAAGCACCTTGTGAAGTCCATCCTCACAAGAAGATGATGTTTCTTTATCAGCATAGTACCCGTCTCTGCTCGGATACAAGCACCACTTGTAGACCTCCTCGATTATTACTTCATCAAACACAACTCTTAGCTCTGACCATCACACTAAGACCACTTCTTCCATTTGATACATCTGACTGTTACATATGATCTGCACGATATGAACTGCTTATGAACTGAGTACTATCACCTGATTGATATCATCTGAATCTCTCACTACCGTTGCCTCGACTTATATCACCTCGCGATGACGACTCATCTCCCCACTCACTGTTCATCCCTTCCACTTCCACATACAGTAGCTGGCGAATACTGACACTTGGTCGCAATCACGTGTCCACGCACTGATGTCATCAGTCATGTGTCGTCTAAGCGTACCCAAGCGGTCCGAGAATGACTATGCCGAATGCGTCACCGGGAAATCTCCTTGCACAGTTAAACATAGCCTCGATTGCAAAATACTATGCCAGCTCATCTAGCCAAAGTTACAAGCCACAGCATGACAATATGAAACCAACAAATCTCACTTACTACAATACAGAATAATTACAAACATATTCACTTAACCTATGATGAAATACAATAATATACGTGATACCTAATTATTACAGTCTAAATGATGAGAAACAGAATATATAAAATCTAATGAATCGGGTTAATAATGATAATAAAAATAATAATAATAATAATAATAATAATAATAATAATAATAAATACTGAATGGAATCTGTAACCCTGTTGTACGGTTACAGAACGCCTCCCTCATGAAATAATCGATTAAATGAATCGATTGATTCATGAAATATCTACACAATCACCTGAAATCGAGTACACCATAGATACATGTATAAAAATGCCCTTTACAAATTTGGTACATAGTATCATCCATCTGGATGTTCGTTGTTACACATATAAAACATTGATCAATTATCATTTTCACTTTGATTATACAGTATTATTTACATACAGAGATTACATTTTTTTCTCACTTCTGTCGTTTCAAACGTTCATTGAGTGTTCAAAAGTAATTCTCGAAGACATTTCATTATATACACTTTCTCCAAGCACTGGAGTTTATTGCACTGCCGTGCCTCACTTATTATCACAACACACGCTAATTTCACTGAAGTCCTGTTCGCAATGCCAGCTTCATAAAATATGGTGAATTAACATAATAATGAAAATTAATCAACAAACTCACATGATATATTTCTTAAGATTTCTTATATTGTATGTGCCTACGATATTTCCTTCCTTGTCTTCTAATGAATAAGCACATTTCC
Organism: Anabrus simplex; assembly: GCF_040414725.1. NCBI lineage: Eukaryota > Metazoa > Arthropoda > Insecta > Orthoptera > Tettigoniidae > Anabrus > Anabrus simplex. Next base: position 876,006,145 of record NC_090266.1, on the reverse strand, counting down.
CAATCCGTTTCACTACGGTGAAGTATCCCTGATATAACAAGAAAAACTTAGAAAATTGACCAGCTTCTGCTGATGACGGGAGTGGCACTCTGAGTAAAACCTTGTCACCAAGCTCAAATTCATCCAATATAGTCTTACAAAAATTATCATGCACAATCTTACCGTGTTATCCTTCTTAGGTATAATAACAAGTGGATTTAAATTAGGACTACATGATGGTTCAATTATATTATAATCTAGCATAATGTCAATCTGCTCTTCAACAGCGCTAGCGTATTTTAACGGAATGGGATATTTCGGTCCTACAAAAGTTGAGTTATCAAGAACATTAAATTTGTGTTCGTAAAGATGTGTTCTACCAGGCCGATCGCTAAAAACATCACTATGTGATATCAATACTTCACACAAATCGTCCTTCTGACTTTCCGCTATATTACATTTCTCCACTGTCTCATACAATTCATCTCTAGAATCTCTCTGTATAGACACATGGCAGACATCAATATTTTTCCTCATATTAGGAATTTCACAAGATCCTTCCGTACTAGAACACACTTTATTCGCACTAATTTCTGACAAAACATCATATGGTAAACTGACTTCCCTGCTACTCTTTCCCCAAATAAGATTGACATTACACAGATCAAAATTTAATTTAGCCTTGTGACACGTTAACCAGTCAGTACCTAAAATAACGGCATAAACTAAATTAGGCACAACTAAGCATGGTTGGAAAATACATTCTCCACTTATGCTAATGGGGACAGCTATTTGTTTATTCACTCTTTGAGACTTGTTTCCAACAGCTGTTACGATGAACGTATTCCTCACTGGAATTTCCGCTACCTCATACTTCTCTCTCAAAGCTTCCTCATACAGCTTGGAATTTACACATGACTTCTCACTACCAGAGTCCAACAAAATCTTAACTTTTCTGCCCCATATCAGCAGTTCAATCGTCGGTGTAACAGTAACACTACTTAAATTATTCTCATTACATAATATAAGATCACTTAACAAATCTTGCCTTATATCTAAATTTAAATTACACTTATAAAATTTATTGTTTACGATTAAGTCGTCACTTAAAATATTTGAATTATTGCTACTTAGGTCACAATCATGTTCACTTACAACTATAGGCTGGTCGACATTAACATACTTATCTACCTTATACGTGAACTCACCATTTACGGACTGTCTCAGTGACCTGTTTATACAGTCCGTTGCGCGTTTAAAGTACTTGGTTCGGTTACGACTTGTTGGTTACACACCTCAGTCGGCCTCCCCTGTTGCCTATTTCCTCTAGCTTTATTATTATTATTATTATGGCCTGTATTCTCCCGCCTCCCAGCTTCTGGTTGATTACCATAATCACGCCTCCCAGTCCTGAAATTTTCCGAACTATTTTGATAGTTTCTCTCCCTGTGGAAATTATTATTAGGTCTCTCCTGATATTCTCTTCTGTAGTTACGATTATTCATAGTCCTGTCCTGATTATTAGATTGGTTACCCCTTCCTTCTACATTCCTATTTAGTGTCCTACTATTATTCAAGCTACTACCTAAAGCATCAAAACTTTCCAACAAAATCTCCATTTCCTTAATAGTCTCCACTCTTTGCATACAAACAGCTTCTCTTATTCTATCGGGATAGTGCTTAGCCATAAGTCTAACTATATCAGCTTCAGGTCCAATACATTCTAAATTTCTCCACACCAAAACATGAGCCAAAAAGTATTCAGTCATTCTAACACCCTCGTTAGAATTATACCTGCCAAACATTACTCTCTCTCTCTCTCTACTCTGAACACCTTCACTCCAAAATTTAGCCATGAATTTCTCCTTAAATTCAGTTAGACTAGACATCGAGCTTTTATATACTTGAAACCAAGACTTAGTCTCTCCTACGAAAGCATTAGATAAGATCTCCAATACAGTTTCCCAGCTAATAATATTGTCTCTTAATTGAACAGCAAATTTCTTCTCTACTACTCTCATAAATTCCATCGGGTTAAATTCTTTCCCAGAAAACTTAGGTAAATCATGATCTCTAGTGATTAAACCATTATTTACAATTATCTCAGGTACATTCTTACTATCACGCACTTCTTGCTGGAGTACTCTCTGGCAACTCAGAAATTTTTCTTCCACTGTTTCCTCAGTCTTTTCTTGAATTTTTCTTAATTCCTCCAACTTTTTTTCCGATTCTCTCACCTTCTGTGATAATGATTTCTGCTCACTCCCTAGATCACCTACTTCTCCAAGTTTTCTTTCCACCAGTTCTACCCTACTAATACATTTCCTAGTTTCTTGCCCCACTGTATTGGTTATCTTTTCAAACCTTTCTTCTACTAACTCATTGATTTCTCCTTTATTAGACTCGATCTTGGCGCCTAATTCATCAATCTGTTTGATGCATGTCTCACTAATTTGTTCTATTTCCGCATGGAGATTGCTCCGACCCAATTCCATCTCAGCTCTGATGTCACTACACTCCCTATTTACCTTACTTTCTAAATTATTAATTTGCTTACTTATTTCTAACACCTTATGATCTATCTTATTACTAACATCATCAATCTTCTTATTAATACTATTTATGGCATTACTCTGAGCTTCAATTTTTTCACTAATGACCGCTTCAATTTTCTCACTCATAATATTATTCTGAGATTCAATTTTCTCACTCATAATATTATTCTGAGATTCAATTTTCTCACTAATGACCGTTTCAATTTTCTCACTCATAGCATTATTCTGCTCAGTCATTTTGGACATCAGCAAATTAAATAAACCCAGGTCAATCACCCCTTTACTTTGATCTTGCGTGACAGCGTTTTCCTCAGTTTCTACTATTTTCTGACTTTCAGCAGGTCCCACCTTAGTCACCAACTTCCTATTTATGTTACCACCTTGGATTTCCTTGGACACAATAACCTCAGCCTCATCACCTGACTGCATATTGCTATCCTTGTCCATCTTCGGTTTCCTACTAATTTTTCGCGATCTCAAAGCTATTTCCCCTTGCAATTCCTCTGACATTACCCCTTAAATACAAACTTCAACAAAATGACCTTCCTAACATTACTCGGTGTATTTAACATGTGCGTACTCATTAAAAGAACTGATCCATGTATATTGCCATTCAGAAACACTTTTTCTGAACCTTTCGAGCCCCACGTTGGGCGCCACGTTGTGGCTACTCCAACCACTACTCTTATACCTTCATATCTTCCACATAATATAAATAACATTTGTTTGAGCGCCAGTTGTTTTTTTAAGAAAAACAACAAAATTCGGTAGAGCATACCTCTTATATCAATTATCTCAAGGCGTGAGGTGATAAACTCACATATCTGGCAATATACAGGGATCTGGATCAGGACAATATTAAATTACTGTTGCATTTCCACAATTGAGGATTGTACATGGAACTGGAATCACTTATTATAATTAAAAATAAAACTGAGTTTATGACTAAATTTACGTCACAATGAACAATCATTTACGTCTTTTAATTTAACAAAAGAAATATATCGTGAGATTTGCGGTGCAAAGAAAAGGAAAATTTAATCTAAACAAAAAAAGCTATTGGCATGAACTTGAAGTGAGATGTGATATCGCCGCTGATTACACTCTTCTTCATGTTATGAATGCATAACATGTCTGATGCTTTAATTACCTGTTGTCTGCATACACCGCTGTTGAACTTGAAATTCTTGGGAAAACCTGTGAGCTGAAGTCGGGAGCCGTCTGCTGTAATCTTCTTATGTCACAAGGAGTTGGCCTACATACCATGTACGCGTGTAGGGAGCTCCAATGTAATTACGTCCACTCAATATATTATAAGAAATTGTAAAATATTCTTGAAGCACCTTGTGAAGTCCATCCTCACAAGAAGATGATGTTTCTTTATCAGCATAGTACCCGTCTCTGCTCGGATACAAGCACCACTTGTAGACCTCCTCGATTATTACTTCATCAAACACAACTCTTAGCTCTGACCATCACACTAAGACCACTTCTTCCATTTGATACATCTGACTGTTACATATGATCTGCACGATATGAACTGCTTATGAACTGAGTACTATCACCTGATTGATATCATCTGAATCTCTCACTACCGTTGCCTCGACTTATATCACCTCGCGATGACGACTCATCTCCCCACTCACTGTTCATCCCTTCCACTTCCACATACAGTAGCTGGCGAATACTGACACTTGGTCGCAATCACGTGTCCACGCACTGATGTCATCAGTCATGTGTCGTCTAAGCGTACCCAAGCGGTCCGAGAATGACTATGCCGAATGCGTCACCGGGAAATCTCCTTGCACAGTTAAACATAGCCTCGATTGCAAAATACTATGCCAGCTCATCTAGCCAAAGTTACAAGCCACAGCATGACAATATGAAACCAACAAATCTCACTTACTACAATACAGAATAATTACAAACATATTCACTTAACCTATGATGAAATACAATAATATACGTGATACCTAATTATTACAGTCTAAATGATGAGAAACAGAATATATAAAATCTAATGAATCGGGTTAATAATGATAATAAAAATAATAATAATAATAATAATAATAATAATAATAATAATAATAATAATAAATACTGAATGGAATCTGTAACCCTGTTGTACGGTTACAGTCTTAGCAGAATTATAGTGCTTATGCTCTTCTGAAACTGTTCTGCTGTATTTGTTATGTAACAACACTACCGTACAATTCATATAATTAATTTATATACGATTAATTTATATTAAATAAGTAATAAGTTATTTGTTCACGTTTGTGTACTGATTAATCATCAACAAACTGGTGCATAGGAAATCCAAGCTGATGTGTGCCTGTGGATCAAAGCCAAGGCTATTTCCGTACTGGTTATGAAGGCCCATGGAAGAGTAGCAGAAGGTTAAGAATTAGACTTTCCTTAATTAAATCACTAAGTGGGATTGAGTGCCCTACAACCATTACCGTCAGGAGCATATCGGTGAGTGAGCTCCGTTACTTTGAGGCTCTCTTGAAGTGGTAGCCTCGTTCATCAAGACAGGAAATGAATTTAAACGGTTAACTGAGTACGGCCTACTATATTACCTTGATTTTCTTATTAACTCACTCCAGTTAAGTGCAACGGTACGTTTAGTTTAAGTTCCAAGTTTCTCTTTTCTACTCTAACTCAAGATATTTAGAGATGAAGCGCACAATGCAGTATTCCTAGGCTCTAAATGTAAGTAGCACTAACGACGGCGACGATTACATCGCTACAAGAGCTTTTGTACTAAATGTATATACAGGCGAACCTCCATTACTCCAATTCTCAGTAACTCGAAGTAACTGAAATTTCCCGGCCGTTTGTCCTATTCTTCACGCGCATTTATATCTCTATTAGTCGAAATTCGGTTACACGAATTTTTCGATTTCTCGAAGCAAACCTTTCCTCCCTTGAAGCAAAAAATGTTCTGTAACTGGAATTTTGTGCAACATTACTGTAACTGTGGTTTGTGAGGAACAGTTAACAAGTAAAGAAACGTTTACAGTGATGCTGGGAGCTAATATGACGGGAACCGAAAAACTAAAACTTCTAATGATCGTAAAATCGGCGAAGCCTGTCTGTTTCTTGGGTGTGAATTAAATACCGGTCACGTACGAAAGCAAACCCCCGAAATCGCGGACGACAAGCTCGATTTACGAAACTCGGCTGCGTGGTATTGACGAGAAGTTTCAACGTGAATGGAGGAAAGTTAACAGTGACAAACAGAAGAGACTAACGGACTTTTCCGAAGGTGATAACGGAGGTATGCCTCTTGTTTCGCTACCGTATGTACTATATCCGGTCTTCTAAAACGTTACTATAATAAAGGTTATAATTAAAGTGAGTCCAGGTCCCTGGCTAAGTGGTTACAGGGGTTCCGGGTTCGATTCCCGGCAGGGTCGGGAATTTTGACCATCATTGGTTAATTTCTCTGGCACGGGGACTGGGTGTATATGTCTTCTTCTTCTTCTTCTTCTTCTTCTTCATCATCATCATCATCATCATCACAACGCGCAGGTCTCCTAAGGGAGTCAAATCAAAATAGAATTTGTTTGTATATTTTTAAATGCTGTTAAAAATGATGTATTCAGTATAAGCCCGTAGATACATATGATTCAATTATGTGCCATACATGCTCAAAAACGGTACTCTCTATATCTAGAAATTTCGATAACTCAAAATAAAATTTAGTTCCCGAGGTGGTTCGAGATTTCGAGGTTCCATTTTAAGCCAAATTTCTAAAATGTTTCCCAAACTGCATTAGACCCCAAATGTGACACGAAACTTATTTAAGTAGCGCTTACAAAAGGTGTAATGAGTATCGGAACTGTACAGTCTCAAAAGCTATTTTCCTGTCACTTCCCTTGACACAGCAGAATATCAAAAACAACTTTATCTGTCGTTATGGCCTTCTTTCCGTCTAGGCAACATGAAAGAGTTTCATTACATTCTGTGGTCGAAACTGAAGGTCAAACACTCGTGAACTCCCTTGCGAAAGAGTTTCATTACATTCTGTGGTGGAAACTGAAGGTCAAACACTCGTAAACTCCCTTGCGACAGTCTATCCTGTGAGAGATTTGAACTCCAATCTAACATGGCGCATACAAAGGGCACTAGGAAAGTTTTGCAATACGCAAAAACGGTTGGCTGGACACCCATGTTATGGCCAGGGATGAAAAGAGGGGTGAAAACCGGTCCAGAAGACAGCAAGACGCGACCTTCACGCCAGTTGTTACCAAGCAGTGGGATTGAAAGCAAGTTAAGGTGTCAGTGTGGTCTAAAGGTGAATATCGCCCAATTACCCGCTACAATTTTGCTCGTGGATTAACTGTTTGCCAGTGTCTGGAGGAAATGACTCATGTGCTGGGGAAAGACTGTCCACATCGGACAACAATTTTCCGCTGGTACAAGGAGTTACAGAGGGGAAATTTTGGGGTTGAAGACGATCCTCATTCTGGGCTACCATCTGAATCAGTGACTGAGGAAAACATTGAAACTGTGAGGAAAATGTTGCAGCAAGAGAGGCGGTTGATATATCGGCAGGTAGAGGAGACCCTACACATCCCTGCACCAGCTGTTCATTCAAATCTACACGACCATCTCCATGTTAGAAAGGTTTGTTCCCTTTGGGTGCCCCATTAACTTTCAGAGGAACAAAGGGCACATCGAGTGAAATGCTAAAACAGTTTGAAAATGAGACTTCGCGTAACGTCAGTAGCATCGTTACAGGTGACGAAACTTGGCTTTATTATTACAATATCCTAAAAATGTTCCAGAACAAGGTGTGGCTGTTTGAAGATGAGGGTACTCCTGTGACTGTGGGAAAGTCAAGGTCGGTGAAGAAAAGGATGATTGCAGAATTCTTCACTAAACAGGGTATCCTGACTCGGGTTGTGATAGAAACACAAAGGACAGTTACTGCGAAGTGGTACAGTGAGACCTGTCTGCCTCAGGTCATCCAGGCTCTCATGCAGCTCCGTCCAAGGTCACGGCTCAACACGTGGTTCTTGCATCACGACAATGCTCCAGCACATCGTGCTAATGTAACAATGGATTTTCTTGCCAGATCAGGGTTGACTGTGCTGGATCACCCTCCATAAAGTCCTGATCTTGCCCCATGTGACTTCGCACTCTTTCCATAAGTAAAGATGAAGCTGAAAGAGTGGCGTTTTGCATCCGATGAGGAGCTTCTGGCAGCATGGGATCAAGAGTGTGAAAATGTAGGTAACCGAAGAAAAGTGGCAGAGTTGGTTCAGTGACTGGTTTCGACGTATGGATAAGTGTATTGAGTGTGGTGGAAGTTATTTTGAAAAGTCTAAAGCGTTCACTCACATTGCAAAACTTTCCTAGTGCCCTTTGTATGGGTCGTGTTTTGACTGATGATGTATTACTCTAATGTTAGGGCAAGAAGGGCAAATGTCATATTCCCCGTGAGTTCAAAGTCAAACAGTTACTTGTAGGCTTCTGACTGAGGATTTAATGGTCTGAGAGGACGGACAGACCAAGTATTTATGCAATAAGAGTGCATCTTGACAGCTTCAAGACGACTGGTTTATATTACACATGTTCCTAGTGTCCCACTCGGGTATTCCATGATTGCTAGTTTCTTGAAAGACGTAATCTCCCTAATTTGGGGAATTATTTAATTTGTAAATATTGTGAGAAAACATTTCGAAATACCCTCACATGATAAACAAATAGTACAGGCCATCCTTCAATATTCGTACACTCGAAGTATGCCCGATTGAAAACGGCGAATGCTTGGCTCCTAAAGAAGGTGCGAACAAGAAGTAATTAAATCTGCTTAAAATTATAATAAATAATTTATTCATTTTCTACAAATATGAATGTACTGAAATGTGCGTAATTGCAACATACTGTATTTGTGAATTTAAACATGTAATATCTTCTACATCGCGATGGAATATCACAATCGTGCACTAAACACTAAGAAATCTCTATCCTCTCTCAACGTCCTACTTTGTGCCACAGTGAAATGAAATGGCGTATGGTTTTTAGTGCCGAGAGTGTCCGAGGACAAGTTCGGCTCGCCAGGTGGAGGTCTTTTGATTTGACACCCATAGGGGCGACCTGCGCGTCGTGATGAGGATGAAATGATGATGAAGACCACACATACACACAGCCCCCGTGTCAGCGAAATTAACCAATTATGGTTAAAATTCCCGACCCCGCCGGGAATCGAACCCGGGACTCCTCTGGCCAAAGGCCAGCACGCTAACCATTTAGCCATGGAGCCGGACTGTGCCTCGGTGAGACACTAACATGATTTTTTCGTTTTTGTTATTCGTTTTACGTCGCACCAATTCAGGGAGGTCTTACGGTGATGACGGGATGGGATTGGGAAGAAAAAACCTATTTACGGTGTGAAAATTGGAAACCACAGGAAACCATCTTCAGGTATGCCGACATTGGTATTTGCACTCACAGTCTTTCGAATGCGTGCTAACAGCTGCATGGTCCAAACCGCACAACCATCTCGCTCAGTACATAATACACTCTGGATATTTCTCGCCTATGACTTCCCTGTGCGTTAGTGCCTCTTGTTTTCCACATGCATTTTCTGAGACATGGTCGGAAAAATTTCGAGTGAAGCAATGGATAAATTTTGATACAAAACTAAGGAAAGCAGATAGACAAACGGACAAATAGACGAATGGAATTATACTTTTACGCATATCATTTTATACCTCTGGCGCATATTCATTAAAATGGAAACTACTTTCATAAAACAGCTTGCAAGATCCTCTGCAAGGAAGAGGAGGAATGGGGATAGAAGAACAAGGATGTCCAGCAGACATCTTTCCGGATAATCATAGTATTTCCTTCTGAAATGTTCACCAGTAACTTTCTGTGGTTTCGACCTCATCGTCCAGCATTGAAATAAGTAACAAAATTATTCGGTTGATTTTTTAAATATCTTTCCGATATTACATATTTTTAACATTAGATCATTTTTTTAGAATATGCTTTATGTCGCACCGACACAGAGAGGTCTTATGGCGACGATGGGATAGGAAAGGCCTACGAGTGGAAAGGGAATGGCCGTGTCCTTAATTAAGGTACAACCCCAGCATTTGCCTGGTGTGAAAATGGGAAAACCACGAAAAACCATCTTCAGGTCTGCCGACAATTGGGCTCGAACCCACTATCTCCCGGATGCAAGCTCACAGCTGCGTGTCCCTAACTGGAAGTTAATGTTACAAATATCTCCACGCTTAATTCATGAGATATGGTTTTAGACTTCGCTGGAGGGAAGTGTCCTCATGTACTCATGAAGAGTAGTGGGATTTTATATTCACCTGGCTGGATATTCTCATCATTTGCCTAGTTCAGTGTGTCACACGGCGTCTTTGTCCCGTGGGTGACCGCTGAATACTTACCTCATCCTGTCCCACCTCAGGTCTTTGAACCGAATAATAAATTTTAATGTTAGTTTGACCTCAGCACAAGTTATTTGCAGAGCTATAAAAACTAAAGAGGGTAAAAAAATAACACCCCCCCATAAATGGTCAGAGGAAAAAAGAGCTCGTTTTGACAGGGAGGTCTTGTTTATGAGGCAGTAACACTTAGAGCGCTTGCGATAGTCTCCCTTGAAATCCTTTCTGCAGGGAGCAAGAAAGCCCATTAGGTAATGGAAACTCAAGAAGGAATTGAATAAGCGTGGCGTCTCTGAATAGCTTGTGGTAACCTACAAAGAGTTAGAGGAATAAGGAAACGACAGCCTATAGCCTACTTTGAGCGGCTGTCACTATCAAACAATGTGGTGTTTTGTTTTGTTTTGCGACTTATAGAGAGCAAGCTCCTCACTTGCAAGTAAATCTAACCAGCTAACCACCTTATTTACTGTATTTACTTATATATTTAATAGCCATTGACAGAAGCTCTAATCACAATAGACGGTACAGTGTGAAAAGTACATATAAGTATAAATTCTAAAAACACAAAGAAGGAAGAATGAAATAATGAGGTACAATATACAAATAAATAAACAAGAAACAAAATCATATAACCATACATATGCATACATTCGCTTAAAGCTATAGAGTTATAACGATTTTTATGACACACAAAATAGTAACAATATTACTAATAATGATTATAACAGTAATAACACATAATTAAACAATTCCTTAAGATATAGAAATGGAAATGAATAACACCAGCAAGTTCATTATTAACAAGAAATGTTCATCTATGATTAATTTATTTAGCTGGTTAAGTATTTTTTCTACATATAAAATCACACACAAAGTCGTTTTATAGAACGTTATCAAGAATATGATATGTAAATTGTCCTCTTCAACATGATAAATATTTGAAAACCAATAGCTATTCCTTGTAATATAAAATTTATTGTGTAAATTTCCTATTTTTAGTTTCCGGGAAATCTGTGGGGAAATGTGTTGAAATTATAACGATAGAAAATGCGTAAAGTTGCCCTTTTATTGTAGAATTTTGGGATAGTCGTGTAAAAAATTACTCTGATATTTTTATATAAACATTTTTCATCATCATCATCATCATCTGTTTACCCTCCAGGTTCGGTTTTTCCCTCGGACTTAGCGAGGGATCCCACCTCTACCGCCTCAAGGGCAGTGTCCTGGAGCTTCAGACTCTTGGTCGGGGGATACAACTGGGGAGTATGACCAGTACCCCGCCCAGGCGGCCTCACCTGCTATGCTGAACAGGGGCCTTGTGAAGGGATGGGAAGATTGGAAGGAATAGGCAAGGAAGAGGGAAGGAAGCGGCCGTGGCCTTAAGTGAGGTACCATCCCGGCATTCGCCTGGAGGAGAAGTGGGAAACCGCGGAAAACCACTTCCAGGATGGCTGAGATGGGAATCGAACCCACCTCTACTCAGTTGACCTCCCGAGGCTGAGTTGACCCCGTTCCAGCCCTCGTACCACTTTTCAAATTTCGTGGCAGAGCCGGGAATCGAACCCGGGCCTCCGGGGGTGGCAGCTAATCACGCTAACCACTACACCACAGAGGCGGACTATAAACATTTTTACAGTATATTATCTCCACGATTTCCTAACGATACCCGCTACTGAATTTATATATGTGTGCCTTAGAAGGTAAAGATCATATTGGCATAAGTCTGTAGTACGTTTTTAACTCTGGAGGTACGCCCTTTATACTTTTTTAAACAGGTTCCCATTTTAATTATTTTAATACTCTTTTCTTGTATTTTATTTTACAGACTATTCGCGCGCGCGCGCGCCCGCCCGCGCGCACGCACACACACACACACACCTAGTCCGCAAGCCAGTGGCAATAAGAAATTAATATTAAAATCTCCGACCTGGCCGGGAATCGAACCCGGGGCCCCTACAGCCAAAGTTCAGCACGCTAGCAATTTAGCCATGAAGCTGGACGCTCACCAACTGTAGTTATTGTCTGATGGTCGGTGTTAATAAGGTGTCAGTTTATGACGTACGAGTCAATATGCTGTATTATAGGAGGGTATGTTTAGAAAATATATGTTTAGTTTCATAACTATAAGCGGCGCCTGTCGAGATATTCTGCATTAATCCAGCATAACTGCGGCCTTCAGAAGGTTTTGGCAAATATATCTTCCTCTTTGTCATCGCTCAACTGGAGATTATTGTTTTCATAGCTGTTTATCCTCAAATATACCAGGTGGCCCCCAGCACCCTTACTTCCTATATATAAGTGTCCCGCATGCACTGATTATGAATGGGATACCTGATCGCTGGCTTTCAGTGGAACGCTAAAACGTGCTATATTTCGGATGTTGTGAAACAAATAGCAGCACATACACACGTTCTGTAACATTAGAGAAAATAAAAATGTCACACTTGGATGTACCAGAAAGTTTTCCTTTTCGTATAGTTGTAAAGGGAAACATTCTGGTACATCCAAGCGTGAACTAGACGCTGTATGGTTTCTTCACAAAATAATGTCGCCAACTATTCGTAAGAAATATGCTCAAAAATTTGTCTCTGGTGGTGCATACAGTGCTGAAAATGTCTCGCAGTGTCTGCATGGACACGTCTTAACATTTCAGGTGCCACTGAAGCACAGGCCCCACGAATTCTTTGCTGCAATTGTTCACCACTTTTATGGCTCTGTTTTGTACACTTTCGATATGATATAGCCCAATAGAAAAACGTCCAGAGGGGTTAGATTAGGCTATCTTGGTGGCCACTGCCAGGTTCTACCACGACGTATCCACCGTTCAGGATATCGTGAATCAGGATGTTCCCTAACCGCTCGAAAGTAGTTAGGTGGTGCGCTACCATGCTTAAACAACTGATGCAGTACTAGCTGCAGTGGAATATCTTCTAGAATGTTTTCTAGGGACAAGTCTGTCATTATAAATATTCCAGACAACGCCTACCTGTGAGCCTAGGGGCTATAACACAGGCTCAGTTATTTAGTCTCCAAGAATACCACACCACATACAGTATTAACATTAACATCTACGCCACCCGTCCCCTTCACTGGAGCTGTAGGCCTATATGCTGTGATCGAACCCAATGGGGGTTTGCTGGAGCCCGATAATGGAAATTGTGAGTGTTGATATTGGAATCATTTAAAAATTAACATTCATCGCTCCGCAGGATATTCCTCGTAAAATGTGGATCTTGCGGTAATGCAGCGATAATATGTCGTCCTGGGACTAAAATCATCTTCATGTAGTTGGGCCTTACACTGGTGTTATTGTTTCTCCCTCAGAATGCTTGTATTGGTGTTTGGGGCATCTCCAGCTCACCTGCAGCTCTTCTTTGCCCTAGCATTAAACAAGTGCACGTTGTTATACCGGTGGTTTGCATATTATTATTATTATTATTATTATTATTATTATTATTATTATTATTATTATTATTATTATTTAGTAGTTGTAGTAGTGGTCACCACTGAATGCTTGGTACAATAGTAATGGTTCATATTTTAAGGGAAAGTGAAACGAAATAATCATCCCCTCTTAACTCTGGCAATGGTGAAAGATTTGCCTAATGTGAAAATGGGAAGACCATCTTCAAGGGCTGCCGACAGTGGGATATGAACCTACTATCTCCCGAATGCCTACTGACAACTACGTGCCCCTAACTGCACGGCCACCTCACTCGGTCCTGGCCTATCTCATCGCCATCAGACCCACTAGTCTGAGCCGCCACCTTGGACTCAGACACCGACTGAGTCACTCGTCCTTGTGATTCATGAAAGTATTTCCTCTACTCTAAAGTGAACAGTTCATAATTATCATGTCTCTCACAATCCTTAGTTCTTCTTGCTACTGCCAGGTAGTACTTCGCTTCAATCCTCAAGAGAACTTTCTCAATCTCAACAGCACAATAATTACTATATGCCTAACACTCACTCGCATTATATCACAGTAAAATCGACCATCACATAACAGTCACGATTGCACTGTGATGTAATGATAGTGATTGCTATTGTAATTATTGTAGGCCTAATGCTGATACTGGGAAATACTTAAGTACTAACTTGTATAGAAACTACCTTGAAACTTACCACGCGGTACGTTATCGGCATCTGAACCAAAGAAGAACTCAAAGAAACTAAAGCTAAGAATTGAATCTTAGATCTCTGACACAGCTCCTACCTGTTCACAGCTCACACACAATGAGGAAATCCCTGCGGACACATCTGACTTACCCACGGGCCCACACCTGGAATGCATTAGTGTTCATCTGGCGCGCTTACTCCAGCGGAGTTCTTGGAACCGTATCTCGGAACAAGAATAAGCTCTCGACATCCTTTCCGTTCTGGGAACCCATCCCGAAGGAACGCGAGGTAACCTATTTCACAGAAGAATGAGGACAGAGTTCGGGAACACTCAAAAGTGTTAGGTCATTCAGTGAAATAATCCTGGTGTATCTCGCCGATACTCAGAATTTCTGAGAACACAGACGATTTATTCATTCTACATTCCGAGAGACGAGCTCACCAATATTCAGATTCTTTCTTGGAAATATTTAGATACTGTATATTTGTAACCAAGAGTAAACTGTAAGTTATTTTCGTCCAGCTACTTGCTCTTCCTTATTTTCATCATCGCGTTAGGTTCAGGGAGGATTAAAAAGACGGAAAATAATTGTGGAGATCTTACTAGTTATCTGCGATGATAGTACGACGACAATTAATAATAATAAATATGCGATGATGATAATAATTTCGTGTGGCTATATCTAGCCGAGTGCAGCCCTTGTAAGGCAGACCCTCCGATGAGGGTGGGCGGCAACTTCCATGTGTAGGTAACTGCGTGTTATTGTGGTGGAGGATAGTGTTATGTGTGGTGTGTGAGTTGCAGGAATGTTGGGGACAGCACAAATACCCAGCCCCGTGCCACTGGAATTAACCAATTAAGGTTAAAATCCCCGGCCCGGCCGGGAATCGAACCCGGGACCCTATGAACCGAAGGCCAGTACGCTGGCCATTCAGCCAACGAGTCGGACTGCGATGATGATAACATTAGGTCACTGCCAGTTTCCAGAGAACGGGATAGAAGCACAAGAATCACAGCTATTTTTCTACATTGCTGTGACAAATTTCATATTATTATCCCCGAGTCCTTCGTTCATGGAACATTCCCTTCCTCTTTCGCCGCTGACTAAATCTAAGAGGGGATGATTATTTCGATTCCTCATTGTTTTTTACTCATTGTTTCGACGTTGAATCCCGACACAAACGATTTGGATTTAAAAGTGCTTATGTGTGAGAGATCACGGCAGGAAATGTACTGGCAGGTAGAAGATCCGTTTTTGAAGGCAAAACACCGGTAGTCCAACGTCTCCTAAGAGCTATAGTAGGTGGCATTCAATGTATTATTATCATTATTATTATTACTAGCTGATGTACCCGTGTTTTGCTACGGGATTCTAAGAAAAACTGACTTTATGGTTTTCCTAACTGAAGTCAACATAGGTCATTACAAAAACGTCAGTAGGGATGTGAAAAACCGCACAATTTCTCACTTTTAACGAAGAGTACCACGGTGCCGATGTAACAGTCCAAAGTACCAGAGCTGGAATAACCAGGCTGCAGACTGCCGTGAACACATCTCTGCCATTATTCCGTTAAATATGCACACTGACCATTCCAATGAGTGCCTCAGAGTAGGGATAGATTAGCTCGAATGCTATGATGAACCAGTGTGTTACGTACCAATACTATCGGAAAATTTATGAACCAGAGGAATGGCAAACTAAAGAAGAAAATTATCTGACTCCTCAGCTACTTCCCGCCAATATTCAGGCAGGCTGTTACACTCAGTACGACAGAGCGAGTCGTCCGTGTGGTCAGGGGCACGCAACTGTGAGCTTGCATCCGGGAGATAGTGGATTCGAACCCCACTGTCGGCAGCCCTGAAGATGGTATTCCGTGGTTTCCAATTTTCACACCAGGCAAGTGCTGGGGCCTACCTTAATTAAGGCCAAGGCCGCTTGCTTCACACTCCTAGCCTTTTCCTATCCCATCGTCGTCATAAGACCTATCTGTGTCGGTGCGACGTAAACCAAATTTAAAAAGTACTCGGTACGCAGAAGTAACCCTATCTATCGGCAACAGAGTACACAAAGCAATTCACAACAAACAATAGTCAGTGTAATGTTATTGTTGATCAATTTTATGAGCTTTCTGTATTGTAGGCTTTCACATTTAGTTTTCTTTCGACTCTGTGACATTAGGGCGTCTTATAAAGTTATTTATAGCGTAGACTCTAGTTCCTTATTCTCCGACTTTACATACCGATTTTCATTAAATTCTGTTTACCCATTTTTTCGTGACTCGGTGCTGATATGGACTTAGTAACAAAAATCCAAATTCATGAATATCTCTGTGATCATAGTCGGTACGGTAACAATGTATAAGACATAAGTGATCGGATATTTAATACTATATAAGTTTAGTTATGTAGTATTTATCGATACGACCACTAATAACATAAATATTTGGGAATTCAATTGTAGGCCTTCCCCTAAAGTACCATTTTACTCAGCATGAATAAAATTATTTATGGTCTTGATTATAGCGACTTATTACCCGACTTTGCATACCGATTTTCATTAAGATAGGACCACTAATAAAATACATACTTGAGAAAAACATTTTAGGCCTTCCCCTAAACTACCATTTCATTCCGCGAGAATACAATTGTTTATGACTTAGATTATGTCGACTTATTACCCGACTTTGCATATCGATTTTCAATAAGATACCACCACTAATAACATAAATATTTGAGAATTAAATTTTATGCCTTCCCCTAAACTACCATTTCATTCAGCCTGAATAAAAGTATTTATGGCCCAGATTGTAGCGACTTATTCCCCAACTTTGCATACCTATCTTCATTAAATTCGCTTGGGCCGTTTTCTCGTCACGCGTGTACAGACAGACAGACAGACAGACAGACAGACAGACAGACAGACAGACAGACAGACAGACAGACATTACGGAAAATTAAAAAGTGCAATTCCTTGTACTGTGGGCACGACTGATACAGAAATACAGTCCTTTTCAAATTCTGAGCAATGTACAGACAAAACTCTCATTTTATATATTATTATTATTATTATTATTATTATTATTATTATTATTATTATTATTATTATTATTATTATTATTATTATTATTATTATTATTATTATTATTGTACCGGGCGGTACACCTCCACGCCGCTAATTCAAACATTGCGCCAGTTGAAACTCCTCTTCTGGAGAAAGCCTGAACTTTAACAACCACATTAATTCTAGGGTTTCCCAGAAGATGTCTTTACTGTAAATTTGGAAGTGTTCTGAACTATGTCGATTTCGATTCATTTTTGTTTTCTCTGTAGTAAGAAGTGTGAACATTCTCTTCTAGATGGCACTACTTAAGAACTACAATTGTGCACCCTGGTGCGAAGTGAAGGAACCTTTTTTGAAGAAATTTTGTAGTCATAAGTTTGTTCTTTGTTAAATTTCTTTCAGTTATTTTTTCGGTTGGCAGTATAACCCTTCTCTTTCCGCTTGTTTTGAATTTAGCCAATCCCGAATTTCTCTAATTAATTTTTTACCAATAACGTATGTCTTCTCCGATATGGAGATGTTGCTATATACTACCCAATAATATTGAGGGGGGTGTGGGGTCTCATTCTTGAAAGATCTCGAATGTTTCACGGGGGTATTTAAACTGCTGATTTTCTGGTCTCCGGGCCACTTCAGTAACATCTATCCTAGTGTGATTATGTAGCAGGGGGCGGGAAGCGCCTCTTTCTTCGGGCAGCAGTTCATCCATAAGGTAATGGCCTTTTAATAATTTCTTTTCTTGCTAGCTCAGCAGTTTAACCCTCGGGGCAGGTTCGAAACTTTTATCATGTAACTTTCCTTTAAAATGTAAAAGACACTTGGTATAAATTCTGTCTCTTTAACTACAAATTGGGATAGAGAGTGCCTAACCCTCTCGAGCTCCCACTCATATTGTTTTGAGGTGACTACGTTTTCATAACAGTTTCCCTTCTCTTCGTAATGTAATAAAGTTTTCCTATCGTGTCACCTCCGTAGTATGGGATTAGCCCTTGCATAAGCGGCCTAGTGCCAAATAGGTTTTAAAAAGGTGTATTAGGAGTGCAAGTTACGCCTCCACTCAAGTTGGTATATTGGGGCCACGTAATTGTCCTGTTTCTTTACTGAATAGGCCTCAGTAGGTTGGATATTTTTACCCCTGTTCTTGTGTGCCTGGAGGGCAGCTTGAAGGTTGAGTTCGGTGTGGCCTTTGAATAGGCTTGAACTTTGTGAGCAGGTTGCTCTTTCTTAAATTTGGTTTCTGTGTGCCTCGAGCAGGCTTAACTGGGTAATTGGGAGCTAGTGCTCCTTGGCATGATTGGGGTTTTCTACCCCTTTGTTGAACTTTGTTCATATGTAAAGTTGGGCTCATTGCTCAAGGATTGCGTGTCTGGGGGCTCGAAGCCCAAATCCATTAACAAATTGCAATTGTACATTCTTAATTTGTTGATATGCTACTGAGTACCTGTCATACTTGTTATTTCTTGTTCTTGAAAAGAAAATATAACCTTTGTTAAATTTTAAATTAACTTTAATTTCGTAAGTTGAGACCTATTCATCCCAGCACCTTCTTTCACCTCTACCGGTCCACAAAACATCGGGACAAGTGGTAACAGAGCGTGGTTGAATGGGTCTCAATTTAGCTCCTTTTGACGGCTAAACATTGCTTTGCTTTCGAACTCTAACACTTTTCTCTGTCGCTGGACTTTTCTTTCTAATTTTTCAAAACTGTTAATTTTTTGTCATCATGTCCGGCTCTCGTGAAGTCCTCCACCCCGGCTACATGCGCAAGGAGGAATTAATCTATGAATTAACCATTAGAAATGTTCAATCTGGAGGCACGGTTGCGATAGACACTAATAAGCTAAAAGATTCCCTTGATTTGCCTATTACCATCCCGACTTTGGGAGAAAAAGAGATTGACGACGCTCTCTCCACGATCAATGATAATACTACTGAGCTAGCATCTGCAGTTAGTTTTTTTGAAGTAAGTGAGCCATCTCCTAATCAACTCAAAAGAGTACAGGCCAGGTTGAACCACTTTTATAATAGGGTGTGTGATCTATCATCTCTGAAGTTAAATGACGTTCAGGGTAAGGAAGCTAGCGTCCTTGCCGAAAACTTGTCTAAAATGTCTAGTAAAGTTAGCCATTTGTTATCTCGATCTGCTATTCCTAAAGTCGACCAGCCTATGGTAGTAAATAACGTAAGTGGGGAGAATTCCTCTAAAGAGGAAGGAAGTAATACTGCGGCGGCTACCCAACGAACATCTGCCCCATTAGAAACGGCGTCCGGTCGTCGCACGTCCATTCCACCCTTTGTGTTAAATAATGCGCCATCTGAAACCGCTTCTACACCCCATAGGCCGTTACCTACTATGTCACCCGGGTTCAGTAGTTTGCCGCATCCATTAGCAATGTTGCTCAGGGGTATTTCTAAGTTTTCCGTTAATTCCACAAACGACGTTATTTCATTCCTAAGATTTTTATTTGAGTTCCAAGATCATGCCCTTGTTTTTTCTCTTTCTCTATGTCAAATCCTTCAGATTATTTACCCGTATTCCACTGGTGTTCTCTCCGACAAGATAGTTAGGGCAATTGCCGAACAGTCATCCATAGAAGACTTCCACGCCCATCTGTTAGCTAATTTTATTCCAGCTCGAGCTAGGTCATCTCTAATTCAGAAGTATTATTATAGAGTGCAGCGACTTGATGAAAACCTGGCAGACTTCATACAAGACATCAAATTCTATACTAGGGTATTTGCCCTTCATTTTCCCGAAGATCAAATTGTTCAGGCCATAGTGGAAGGTATTTCTCCATCATAACGATCATACTTGTGTTTCGCGTCGCGTCCGCAAACTTTCGCCGAGTTAGAGGCGATGGCTGTCTCAGCCGAAGGAGTTAGATACGCCGATACCTTGCGTGTCGCGAGAGAACCCCCTCCATCCTCTAGTAGTTTTCGGCCTCCACCTCGCCGGCCCGTCACACCCCGCAAATGTTATGCTTGCGGGTCGCCTGACCACCTTCGCAATTCATGTCCATTGATCAAGTCTAGTGGGACAAAGAATGGAGCACGGTCATCTCAAGGCTGTTTTAAATGCGGCGCGTTTTCCCATATAGCCAAGAATTGCCCAAATTCGAACAGCACCCCCTCCTGCTCCACTTCTGGTGCAACTTCCACCAATGCCAATAATAACAAGTGACTAGTAGCTTCGGCTGGGTCGACCTTCCGAGGCTCAGCCCCAAGTAAATCTGCCGAATTCCCATGGAAAACTCAGTTTTCGAATTCATCCTTTGAAGGCCCTAAAGAATGTCTTAGGATAGCGGCGGATACCTCCGCACCTGTTCCTTTTCTCAAAATTGAAATAAATAATTAACCTGTAACAGCTTTATTAGATTCAGGCAGTGTGTGTTCTATTATTTCGGCTGAATGGTACTCCAAATTGAAAACTGTTTGTAAACTTCCTGACTATTGCTCATCTTCAGTTCAATATGTTTCGGCTAATTCTTCTCCATTAGAAATTTTAGGTTTTTTATATGCCAAAATTCGGATTTCTAAATTTACTTGGAAAGTTAAATTGTTTGTGGCAAAGCACTTGTCTTGCCCCATTATATTGGGAGCCGACTTCATGTCCCATACTGGTCTAGTGCTCGATCTTCAAAGTAAGTCGTGCACATTCAAATTTGCTTCTAATTGTAAAATCCCCTTATTGAAATGTAATTCTGTGTCATGTTCATCTATTTCGCCTACCCAGAATGAGATGCTGTAAGATCTTAGACGTCTACTTGAGGAGCAGGCTGATAGTATTCGTAAGCTGTGTCAGTCGTTTCCAGAGGTGTTCTCTGATACTCTTGGTGTTACTGACCTTATTGAATACAAAATTGAGGTCACGGATTCGATTCCTGTCCGTTTTCCACCTTATAGGCTATCTCCACCTAAAATGAAGGCATTGAAAGAAATCATCGATCAAATGTTAAAGGATGGTATTATTCGGCCCTCTAAGTCGGCGTATTCTTCGCCTATTTTTCTAGTCCCGAAACCCCAAGGTGGCTTCAGGCCTGTGATTGATTATAGGGCTCTCAATCGGAAGGTGGTGTTACAATCTGTGCCCCTTCTCGACCTTCATTCTTGTTTTCCATGGTTTCGTAAAGCTAAGTTCTTCACCATCTTGGACCTCAATCAGGCCTATAATCAAATTCCTCTGTCCGAAGAATCTAAACATCTTACAGCGTTTGCCACGGATTGGAATTTGTACGAATACAACCGTGTACCTTTCGGGCTCCCCACGGGAGCAGCTGTACTTACGAGACTGCTAGATAGGGTCTTCTCCGACATCAAATTTGAGTACTTGTACCACTATCTCGATGATGTCGTCGTATTTTCGGAGACCTTCGAAGAACATCTAGATCATCTGAAAGAAGTTCTCAATCGCCTTCGTAAGGCTGGGTTAACTGTCAAGTTGTCCAAGGTCGCCTTCGCTAAGCCTTCCATGTCATTCCTAGGGCATATTGTGTCGCCCGATGGTGTTGCAGTCGATCACTCTAGAACACAGGCCATCCGTGATTTCAAGCCTCCCAAGGACATCAAAGGTATTGCCAGATTCATTGGTATGGTGAATTTCTTCAGGAAATTTATTCCAAATTTCGCCAATAGAGCGGCGCCCTTGAACTTACTACGTAGGAAAGGCGTCAAATTTGAGTGGGGACCTTCTCAACAAGCCGCTTTTGAAGATCTCAAATTAGCTCTGTGTAATGCCCCTGTTCTGGCTATGCCCGATTTCTCCAAGAAATTCATCGTCCAAACCGACGCGTCGTCGTCGGCGGTAGCTGCAGTCCTTCTTCAAGAGACTGAACTAGGGAGGCGCCCCATCGCCTATGCCTCTAGGACTCTATCGGCTCAAGAAGCCAAGTACTCCATCTATGAGCTCGAAGGTTTGGCAGTTTTATTTGAGCTAGAAAAGTTCCGCCTTCATCTGGAACATGTCAAGTTCGACTTGGAGACTGATAACCAAGCCTTAAGCTGGGTCTTAGGTAGGCCGAGTCGTACTGGTCGTATAGCCCGGTGGGCCATCCGAATTTCTGCCTTCCAATTTGATGTTAGGCATATAAGAGGTACTGAAAATGTTGTGGCAGACGGACTAAGCCGTATGTTTTCGAATGATGTAGAGCCCCTTGAACAGGTTCATAGTTCTTCACTTCCCGAATCCATACTACCTGAGGTTAATGCCATTCTGACTGATGCTCCCATGTTATTTAGGGATATTGAAAAATATCAACGTGAAGATCCAGTGCTGGCTCCCATTATGGAAACCCTTTCTTCTGGGAACATGTTGTCCCTTATGTATTGAGGAATGGTGTTCTATGTTGCCCGTCGGGGCATGATAAGAGGATGAAGGTAGTGGTTCCAGCTGTTCTTGTACCTATGATCTTCAAGTACTATCATGAAACCCCATTGGGGGGAGCATTTAGGCATCTTCAAAACTCGTGAAAAGATCCGTGAAAAGTTCATCTGGAAAGGTATGGATGGTGAAATTCGTGAACTAGTAAAGGCTTGTAAATCTTGCTTGCTTAGTAAACCCACCATGTCCACCAAGGTAGGTCTATTGTCTTCTCATCAAGTATCGCGCCCAATGGAACGTCTGTATATCGACTATGTAGGACCCTTCCCCCAGTCAAAGGGGAATGCCAACAAGTTCATCCTTGTATGTGTAGATGGTTTTACAAGATTTTCTTGGTTATTTCCAACCAAGATGGCTACCGCCCAGTCCACCATTACTTGTTTAAATTCCATTTTTGCTTCTTTCGGTCCGTGTGAATATATTGTGTCTGATAATGCTAAACCTTTCACATCCAATCTCTTTCGTAAATTCTGTTTTGACCTGTCCATATCGCATGTAACAACATCTGCTTACTATCCTCAACCATCTCTAGCGGAACGGGTCAACCGTAATCTGAGATCGGCCCTTATTGCCTATCATCACGACGATCATTCTAGGTGGGACACATCCCTGCATTGGTTAGCTTTTGCTTTGAATTCGGCGGTTCATGAATCCCATAAATTTACTCCAGCTTCTTTGACGTTCAAGTTTGTTCCAAACATGCCGCTCTCTAACCTTTGGTCCCTGAGTGACATTCTACCTGAGGCAATAGATCCTGATAATATTTAAGATCTTTGGAAGAAGGCTAAAGTCAATCTTAAAGTGTCTCATGAAAAGGTTAGGGAAAGATAAGATCGTGGACGGAGACCCACCCATTTGAAGGTAGGCGACCAGGTTATGGTCAAGAATTTTTTTCCCGCGGGCAAGCTTGCCCCCAGATTTCATGGGCCTTGTATTATTCTGGATTTCCTTACACCCGTTACTTTATTATTAAGCAATCAGCCAGCGAGAGGATATTTAGGGTTCACCTGTCACAGGTGAAACCTGTGTAACTTCCGCGCTAACTTAGCTGGTTTGAAAGAATTCGGAAGGTTATATTTTTCTTTGGTTTCATTTTTTAGGCCTTCTGCACCTGGAATTAGGTCTCTTGTATTAAAATATTTTTGTACAACCTCCCCCGACCAGTTAAACTGCTATCCTGTCCCCGCCATGGCCATTACCATGCTCCCGCCTCCTGCTCAAACACACCTGTGGCTAATTGAAATGAAATAAAACCTCCACGCCGCTGGCCCCTCAGCCTCACCACAAAGACTGTACCCTAAAATCATTATGGTCCAACAAAATGCTGCCACCGTGATCTTAATGTTTCAGTGCCCCCGCAGCCGTGCGGCGCCGTTCCGCTCCTGTAGTAGAGAACGGGCCCGATCTACTCCAGTGAGGACAACCAGTGTACGGCGAGCCTAGCCCTCTTCCCGGCCAAGGCTGATGTGCGGCGCTCTTCCGGCAACTGCCCGCGGACTGTAAAAAATCGTCGCGGGTGCGGAGTACTTAACCACCACAACCCCTCTCATAGTGCGGGAGAGCGGTATCTCAGGGTACTTGAGGGGTGCGAGCGGCCTCCTCTGGACACAAGCTGCTGCGGCTGGTCTCGCCATCAAGTAATAGGCAACTAATGTACTTAATCAGCTACATGGTCATTTCATATCAACAATTACTACATTTTTGGATTCAACTGCAACATCTGGTGGACTTAGAAATTTTTTTTTCCTTTCAAGAATTAAAAGTTTTTCTTTCTGAATTCAACTACTACAAGCATAAAGACATTACATCAAAAGCTACTACAAAGAATTTTGAAACTGGATCCAACCAATTTAAGAACACTTGTTTGTAAATCCTTCTGCAATTAATTTCTATATCAACATCATAACATGGACCTTGTTTTAAACCAAAATTTGGTGTTCTTCTGTATCACCCCTTGGAAGAACTTTTTTTTTTGGGGGGGGGGGAGGTCTGTACCGGGCGGTACACCTCCACGCCGCTAATTCAAACATTGCGCCAGTTGAAACTCCTCTACTGGAGAAAGCCTGAACTTTAACAACCACATTAATTCTAGGTTTTCCCAGAAGATGTCTTTACTGTAAATTTGGAAGTGTTCTGAACTATGTCGATTTCGATTCATTTTTGTTTTCTCTGTAGTAAGAAGTGTGAACATTCTCTTCTAGATGGCACTACTTAAGAACTACAATTGTGCACCCTGGTGCGAAGTGAAGAAACCTTTTTTGAAGAAATTTTGTAGTCGTAAGTTTGTTCTTTGTTAAATTTCTTTCAGTTATTTTTTCGGTTGGCAGTATAACCCTTCTCTTTCCGCTTGTTTTGAATTTAGCCAATCCCGAATTTCTCTAATTAATTTTTTACCAATAACGTATGTCTTCTCCGATATGGAGATGTTGCTATATACTACCCAATAATATTGAGGGGGGTGTGGGGTCTCATTCTTGAAAGGTCCCGAATGTTCCACGAGGGTATTTAAACTGCTGATTTTCTGGTCTCCGGGCCACTTCAGTAACATCTATCCTAGTGTGATTATGTAGCAGGGGGCGGGAAGCGCCTCTTTCTTCGGGCAGCAGTTCATCCATAAGGTAATGGCCTTTTAATAACTTCTTTTCTTGCTAGCTCAGCATTTTAACCCTCGGGACAGGTTCGAAACTTTTATCATGTAACTTTCCTTTAAAATGTAAAAGACACTTGGTATAAATTCTGTCTCTTTAACTACAAATTGGGATAGAGAGTGCCTAACCCTCTCGAGCTCCCACTCATATTGTTTTGAGGTGACTACGTTTTCATAACAGTTTCCCTTCTCTTCGTAATGTAATAAAGTTTTCCTATCGTGTTACCTCCGTAGTATGGGATTAGCCCTTGCATAAGCGGCCTAGTGCCAAATAGGTTTTAAAAAGGTGTATTAGGAGTGCAAGTTACGCCTCCACTCAAGTTGGTAATTTGGGGCCACGTAATTGTCCTGTTTCTTTACTGAATAGGCCTCAGTAGGTTGGATATTTTTACCCCTGTTCTTGTGTGCCTGGAGGGCAGCTTGAAGGTTGAGTTTGGTGTGGCCTTTGAATAGGCTTGAACTTTGTGAGCAGGTTGCTCTTTCTTAAATTTGGTTTCTGTGTGCCTCGAGCAGGCTTAACTGGGTAATTGGGAGCTAGTGCTCCTTGGCATGATTGGGGTTTTCTGCCCCTTTGTTGAACTTTGTTCATATGTAAAGTTGGGCTCATTGCTCAAGGATTGCGTGTCTGGGGGCTCGAAGCCCAAATCCATTAACAAATTGCAATTGTACATTCTTAATTTGTTGATATGCTACTGAGTACCTGTCATACTTGTTATTTCTTGTTCTTGAAAAGAAAATATAACCTTTGTTAAATTTTAAATTAACTTTAATTTCGTAAGTTGAGACCTATTCATCCCAGCACCTTCTTTCACCTCTGCCGCTCCACAAAACATCGGAACAATTATTATTATTATTATTATTATTATTATTATTATTATTATTATTATTATTATTATTATTATTACTGCTGTTGTCCTCAGCTCTAAGACTGTTTGAATTCACGACAATCCATCTAACATCAGGTACCGGGCGAGTTGGCCGTGCGCGTAGAGGCGCGCGGCTGTGAGCTTGCATCCGGGAGATAGTAGGTTCGAATCTCACTATCGGCAGCCCTGAAGATGGTTTTCCGTGGTTTCCCATTTTCACACCGGGCAAATGCTGGGGCTGTACCTTAATTAAGGCCACGGCCGCTTCCTTCCAACTCCTAGCCCTTTCCCATCCCATCGTCGCCATAAGACCTATCTGTGTCGGTGCGACGTAAAGCCCCTAGCAAAAAAAAAACATCAGGTGTCAGTGAAGAGGATTACTAAGGAAATAATGAGTGAGATAATTTCCCGTTGCTTTCCTCAATTAGACTGAATGTGCTATTACATATCAGTCTGCCAAGACCACTGATATGATATGGCGTATGGCTTTTAGTGCCGGGAGTGTCCGAGGACATGTTCGGCTCGCCACAATACCCGACCCTACAAGCCGTACCTTCACATCATTCATCACTGAGACTTGCTGCATAAGGAACTGCGTTACTGACATCGCTCATGTCATAGCAAAAGAAAGACAGGTTGATGAAGGTAATAAAATTGTTCTACCCCTTACCACAAGACATTAAGACACTCTAAGCATTTCTTCTTCTTCTCCTCCTCCTTCTTCTTCTTCTCCTGCTACCGCTTTTCCCCACACCTGTGGGTTCGCGGGTGCGGACTGCATCGCACATATGCATTTGGCCCTGTTTTACGACCGGATGCCCTTCCTGACACCAACCCTATATGGAGGGATGTAATCCTCCAACAATGATCACCACCACTACCACCCTCACTACAACCTCTAGTCGCATCCATTTTTCTGCTCCTCTCACCACGACTACGTCTTCTGATTCGACTCCTATCATGTCCTCCTTTTTCCTTTCGCCCCATTACCCACCTTACTCGTCTATCACACCGACATTCTCTTCACTTCTCCCGGTCCGAGGGATCGCGACACGATCTAGGGGGCCCGCCCCGCCTTCGGCGGGGAATGAAAACCTCTCAAGCAAGCCTCCATGGGGTCGGTAGGTGCAGAGTGGGTTGTTGTCCCATATGCTCTATACTCTGACCGGCCAACCGAGCAGAGGAAAGTTGGCCACGGCTCTACCGTGGCTCTACGCCCCTGCATTCGGGAGACAGGCCTGGGGCACCGTGCCGGACTTCACGCCTGGTCCCACCCGTCGGCTGTCCTTAGAATGGTTTTCCGTGGTTTTCCATTCTCCTGCACTAAGGCGAATGCCGGGACAGTTCTTAGTATAGGCCACGGCCGCCTACCCCCTCACCTTCTCCGCACATCTCCTTCACCGTAAGAAATCACCCGGCCTGAGAGACGGCGTCACCGTCTAAGAGGCCCGCCTCCCCCTTCAGGGGAGGAATGAAAACGTTTAGTAGTAGTAGCCTCCATGGTATGCACTAGCCTTGCGTCTTAGTAGGTGTGCTAAGTACCAACTGATGAGCCCAACTTAGCACACGAGGGCGAAACGCAGGCAACCAAGAATGAGGTAGCTGGAAAATTCATAATGTCCAATAATGGACCATTACATTGGTATTATAAATTTACTCATTTAGGACAAATATTTCGTGTTCCCTATGGGAATCAACATCTATATCAGATAGAGAGAATCTTTAAATTACAAGGATTTCAAACTGAAAAAGTTTACAAAATCATAGTCACCTCAAAATCAAGTTGGTAGGGAAACCAAGAGGGTATCACACTCTCTATTCCCTGATTTCGGCTAAGTTATTTTGATTTGTTTGAAAGTTACATTAGTAAACACAGAAAACCTTCCCCTCGAGGTAGCTTTCAGTGACTATTATTTAATAATGTCCGGACTGCCACTGCCTTGAGCTAATGGACTGCTCGATGATGGAAGAGGCTCCGCGCCTCCTTTGTAAACACACACACTAGACTGGAGAGATGAATAAGACCACCTGGTCGAAAATGTGCCAGCATTTATACCCGAGAGGACGGTTCTAAAGAGCTCTGGGCTAAGGCCCGACACCCCTCCCCCAGTTCTTATTGGGTAATTAAATAAATACTAGACAGAGTTTGATTGGCTGAAAATAAATATACAAAATTTTCTATTGGCCAACATCTTAAGTTGGCGGCAGGAGATCGAAGTGTTGTCAACTTTAACATACTAAAAACAAAGAATAACCAACTTAGTGCAGTAAACCTTAAAATAAAAAAATACTTAACAATTTAATAATTCCTCTTCACACCAGAGGGCATAGCATCAGCTTTTTAGTAGAGACATCTGTAGAGGAAAGGCCAAATTACTTGTATTAGTTGTTGTAAAATTCATTTATCAGATGGCATTTCCAAGGCGCTTCATTTAAATGAACGCGGGTGGGTGTAACTTCCGGTACAATTATTATTATTATTATTATTAGTAGTAGTAGTAGTAGTAGTAGTAGTAGTAGTAGTAGTAGTAGTAGTAGTGGGGGTAGTAGTAGTAGTAGTAGTAGTAGTCACTGGGTTGAAAACACATCCTTATCTCAAAAAAGATGTATTTAAATTTAAACTGTTAATTTAATTTTAATTTATTTGAATGATTTGAAGAACTTGACGAAAATGCATTTCTGCTTCTTTTTTTTTACAACTTGCTTTACGTTGCACTGACACAGATAGGTCTTATGGCGAAGATAGCATTACTCTTAACGGACAAACGCACCGTACTCTATTAGAATTCTTCAGTGATCTATCAGTCACTCTTTAGAGAGTTTATTAGTTTGTCAGGTAGTTAGGCTCGCGTTTCCAGTACGCAAAATTTCGAATTCCAATATTGGTGCGGTCAGTTGGTATTTTAAATACGAGATATGTGTGTCATGCTTTCAGGCTCATTAAAGAACCTCGATCTGAGGCAAATTTCCGGATTTTCGGCGTCTGTCAAGACCGACAGTTTCTGTTCTCGCACGAACACTACATGCTAAATTTATGTAAACTTATACGTAGACTATTTTTTTACAAATTACTTAGGAGTGGGAAGGAAGTAGTTGTGGCCTTAATTAAGATACAGCCGAAGAATTTGCCTGGTGGGAAACCACGGAAAACCACATTCCGGCCTGCCGACAGTGGGGTTCAAAACCACTATCTTCCGAATACTGGATAGTGAAAATCATTTCTCTGTGCTCTGATAAGAAAATGGCTACAAATGGCTACGAAAAGTTCAGAACGAGATTAATACTAATACTAATACTACTACTACTACTAATAATAATAATAATAATTGCTTTACGTCCCACTAACTATTTTAACGGAGACGCCGAGGTGCCGGAATTAATTCCTGCAGGAGTTCTTTTACTTGCCAGTAAATCTACCGACACGATCTTGACGCATTTGAGCACCTTCAAATACCACCGGACTGAACCAGGATCGAACCGGCGAAGATGGGGTCAGAAAGCCAGTGCCTCAACCGTCTGAGACACTCAGCCCGGCACGACGAGATTATGACTGACTGGGGCTCATGTGGAAGTCTGAGTATTTCACAAACAATGAATCCATTTAAAAACAATTTAGATAATAATGATACTTGTTTTAAGTCACAGTAACTACTTTTACGGCTTTCAGAGACGCCGAGGTGCCAGAATTTAGTCCCGCAGGAGTTCTTTTACGTGCCAGTAAACCTACCGACACGAGGTTGATGTATTTGAGCACCTTCAAATACCACCGAACTGAGCCAAGATCGAACCTGCCAAGTTGGGGTCAGAAGGCCCAGCGCCTGAACAGCCTGAGCCACTCAGCCCGGCTGTACTGAGAAGAATAGCAGAGACGTCGTGCTTTACAAGTACATGAGGAAGAGACGAATCATCTGGACTGGACACATAATCCGTAACGGTTCTGCTGAGGGAAGAAATTATGGAGGTAAGCATAGACCGAACTACATCGAGCAACTGATGAAGTAGTTGGGCTACTAATCTTACGTGGAGCTTACGTGATTGGCACAAGACCAGGAGACTTGGAGAACAGCTGCAACCAATCTTATAAGACGTATTTAAGTCGTCAATAATTGACGATGCAGACTCATTCTAAGTTTTCTATAGAAACTCCTGCCGGGCTGAGTGGCTCAGACTATTGAGGCGCTGGCCTTCCAATCCCAAGTTGGCAGGTTCAGTCTGGTGGTATTCCGGTACTTCGGCGTCTCCGAAAACCGTACAATTAGTTAGTGGACATATATCCAACAATGTTATTATTATTATTGAATCTCTCCTGAGATAGTTTGAAACTCATAAGCCATTTCTTATAAAATATTCCGAGTTGCCTCATTAATACAAACAAGCAGGTTTATAGTTTTACGTGAACTGTAAAACGTGGTCATACCCACAGGGTCTCCAGTTTTACGTGAAATCTGAACCACCCGGATGTGAGTTTTCTTTCTTTCTTTCTTTCTTTCTTTCTTTCTTTCTTAATCTGTTTACACTCCAGGATTGGTTCTTCCCTCGGACTTAGCGGGGGATCCCACTTCTACCGCCTCAAGGACAGTGTCCTGGAGTTTCAGACTCTGGGTCGGGGGATACAACTTGGGAGGATGACCAGTACCTCGCCCAGGCGGCCTCACCTGCTATGCTGAACAGGGCCTTGCGGGGGATGGGAAGATTGGAAGGGATAGACAGGGAAGAGAGAAGGAAGCGGCCGTGGCCTTAAGTTAGGTACCATCCCAGCATTTGCCTGGAGGAGAAGTGGAAAACCACGGAAAACCACTTCCAGGGTGGCTGAGGTGGGAATCGAACCCACCTCTACTCAGTTGACCTCCCGAGGCTGAGTGAACCCCGTTCCAGCCCTCGAACCACTTTTCAAATTTCGTGGCAGAGCCGGGAATCGAACCCGGGCCTCCGAGGGTGGCAGCTAATCACACTAACCACTACACAACAGAGGCGGACCTGTGAGTTTTCCTTCCAAAAATCGTACATGCACTGTTCGGAATTCGAGCTTTGGCCGCGTTGGTGTGAGCAAGAAACTGTATCAGTTGGCTATCGCGCCCTCGCTCCGCTGCCTCATAAATAGAATTGATGATATATTCTTCATTTATAGACAAGATTATTTGGTTACCAGTGGCCTTTCTTGTCGTTACAGTTGAATTACTTCACAATTACTGTATTTCAATCACACAATAACTACGTTGGCAATATGAATTCATCAGGTACGGAATATAATAATGACGGGAATGGTGAATGGTGATGAAACGGTGCCTTTACGTTATATTTATGTCTTAACCTCTCCAATAAAATGGACAACTTCTAATCTTTCTGTCGAGATATGGAGGTTTTTATCAACTACATATGTCCCAGCTCAGATTCGAACCGATACTCCCTACTATCGAACTGCAGATTTATGGGTTTCTGTCCAACTGTGATTTCGGCCGTGATAAAATACGGACACAAGCGAGACTGCGGTTGATCGCCCAAACAGCAAGGCAATAACAAATGGCTGCATGCCAGATCTTCAGGTCCGTCTGAAACGAGTTGTCAATATTTTGCAAACTCTTGCTTCAACATCCCACGCGTGTGTGGCGGACGAATCGTCCTTGAACACAAAAGAGCAAATCCACCGCTCTCTCCTCGACTTATTTCGTCAACCAAGCTGACCAAGGCCAAGGGTTAAGAAACGACGCCCAAGGAATATCCTATTCATCATTCCACTTCGAACTGTTTTTGCACTATTGAATATTGGTGTTCCACCACAAATTTTAGTTGTAGAACTTCCTTTTGGAAACTATCTTGGGAGCAGAGCTGAAACATAACAAATTATTTAAGAGCTCATTTCTTGAAAACAAGTAGGACATTTAGGACTATTATTCTGGCTCCTTGGCTAAATAATCAAACAGCGCCCCTTCGGTTCAGTGGATCCCGGGTTTGATTCCGCGCTGGGCCGGTACTTTCAACCGCGTCTGTTGAATTCCTCAGGGCCGAGAATGGGCAGGCCTACTTGGATGGTCTTAAGACACACCTCTTCATTTATACACGATACTTAGTCACCAGTCACGACAGGGAAACGTATTAGAATACATCCCTCCGCATAGTTTTGGCGTCAGGAAGGGACATTCGGCCCTAAAACAGGGCAAAGTTCACGCGTGTGACTTATTTTGAACACGTGACGCAACCAGGCTATGAGAAAAGCGACAGGGAAAGAAGAAGCAGGACATTTTTGTCGTAAAAAGGATAATCATCATCATCATCATCTATTTACCCTCCAGGGTCGGCTTTTCCCTCGGACACAGCGAGGGATACCACCTCTACCGCCTCAAGGGCAGTGTCCTGGAGCTTCAGACTCTTGGTCGGGGATACAACTGGGGAGAATGACCAGTACCTCGCCCAGGCGACCTCACCTGCTATGCTGAACAGGGGTCTGTGGAGGGATGGGAAGATTGGAAGGGATAGGCAAGGAAGAGGGAAGGCAGCGGCCGTGGCCTTATGTTAAGTACCATCCCAGCATTCGCCTGGAGGAGAAGTGGGAAACCACGGAAAACCACTTCCAGGATGGCTGAGGTGGGAATCGAACCCACCTCTACTCAGTTGACCTCCCGAGGCTGAGTGGACCCCGTTCCAGCCCTCATACCACTTTTCAAATTTCGTGGCAGAGCAGGGAATCGAACCCGGGCCTCCGAGGGTGGCAGCTAATCACGCTAACCACTACACCACAGAGGCGGACAAAAAGGATAATACAAAACATAATTATACCTAGGTGTGAAAATCCATAGCCTGTTTCCAGTAATTCGACCGGATCAGGAATGGAATGAATGAAGCCCCATCTAGCGGCGAGGATAGGAATTGTGCCGGCTGCCGAAGCCTGCCGTACTCCTCTGGGGCAATGATTAATGAATGACAGATGAAATGATATTGGAGAGTGTTGCTGGAATGAATTAAGTCAGGAAAAACCGGAATACCCGGAGAAAAACCGTCCCGCCTCCGCTTTGTCCAGCACAAATCTCACATGGAGTGACCTGGATATGAACCACGAAACTCAGCGGTGAGAGGCCGGTGCACTGCCGCCTGAGCCACGGAGGCTCAAATACTAGGTATAATAAACCTAAAATTATACAATCCCAGAGAGGATTACCTCAGTCCCAGCTCAGGAGATAATGCTGCTTGGCTGAGGCGGTAAAGGCTTGCTCGGTTCGCCCGGAAGGATGTGGGTTCGAATCCCCGTCAGGAAGCCGTAAAATTTAAGAAACGAGATTTCCACTTCCGGAGGTGCATATGGCTCAGAGGATCAATCAGCCTACACCAAAAATGAGTACCCGGTTAATTCCTGGGGGCAAAGGCGGCAGGGCGTACAGCTAACCGCTCTACCCCAACAAGTGCCGAGGTTACGGATAGTGGAAGCCTTTAACTTCCACCCCTCCAAGGGCCTTCACGGACTGTAATGCGAAGATTTTGCTCTTTTTACCATCTCATATGCTTTCTCAAGATCTACGGAGCATAAACATAACTGTCCATTCCCCATACTATTTTTCAATTACCTGGCGCATACTAAAATTCTGATCCTAACAACCCCTCTGTGGTCTGAAACCACTTTGATTTTCATCCAACTTCCTCTCAACCACTGATCGCAACCCTCCTTCCAAGATGCCAGTAAATACTTTGCCTAGTATACTAATCAATGAAATGAAATGGCGTATGGCTTTTAGTGCCGGGAGTGTCCGAGGACAAGTTCGGCTCGCCAGATGCAGGTCATTTGATTTGACACCCGTAGGCAACCTGCGCGTCGTGATGAGGATGAAACGATGATGAAGACGACACATACACCCATCCCCCGTGCCAGTGAAAGTAACCAATTAAGGTTAATATTCCCGACGCTGCCGGGAATCGAACCCGGGACCCCTGTGACCAAAGGCCAGCGCGCTAACCATTTAGCCATGGAGCCGGACATACTAACCAATGAGATACCTCGATAGATGTTGCTGTCCTTCCCGTTCCCTTGCTTA
Organism: Anabrus simplex; assembly: GCF_040414725.1. Lineage (NCBI taxonomy): Eukaryota > Metazoa > Arthropoda > Insecta > Orthoptera > Tettigoniidae > Anabrus > Anabrus simplex. The sequence goes on along the minus strand of NC_090266.1, from coordinate 875,972,101 downwards.
TAAATAGGTGCAATTACTGCTTTTGTCCAATCTGAAGTACCTTACCAACACTCCATGCTAATCTTATAAATCTATGAAGACATTTCATCCTTGCCTTCCCAATGTACTTCACCATTTCAGATCTAATTTCATCTATCTCAGCTGCTTTATGACAATGGAGCTTATTTACCATCTTTTCCACTTCCTCAAGCGTAATTTCACAAACATCATTTTCCTCCTACCCATGAGCTTGGTTGTTTGCGACACCACCAGGAAGATTTCCTTTAACGTTGAGAAGATCTTCAAAATATTCCCTCCACCTGTCCAATGATTCCCTGGAATCTGTTATGAGTTAACCTGAATTACACAAAACACTGCTCATTTCCTTTTTCCTTCCCTTTCTAACATTCTTTAATACTTCCCAGAATGGTTTTCCTGCTGTTAGACCTAGCCTTTCTGTTTCTGCATCAGCCCTTGTTTGGAGCCATTTCTGATAAGCCTTCTTTTTACGTTTACAGACTGCTCTCACTTCATCATTCTACCAAGATGTTCGCTTTTTCCCATGCTGTTTCAACTACAGCTTCCCTGTATGTCACTCATTCTCTTTCTATATCCTGGACCTGCTTACTTTCCACAGTTCGGAACTTCGAACGCATGAACTTCTGTCTTACTTCCTTGTCCTGGAGTTTTTCTATCCTTATTCTTTTGGAGACAAGTTTAACTTTCTCAATCCTAGGTCTAGAGATACTTAGTTCACTACAGATCCGATAGTGGTCTGTATCATCGAAAATCCCCGGAAAACCCGTACATTCCTAACAGATTTCCTGAATTCGAAGTCGGTTAATATATAGTCTGTTATACATCTGGTACCCCTACCCTCCCGTGTGTAGCGGTGAGTTGCCTTATGCTTGAATAATGTATTCGTAATTGATAAAACCATACTAGCACAAACGTCCAGCATATGCATCCCATTCGTATTAGCTTCCATATCTTCCCCACATCTACGAATCACCGTTTCGTATCCTTCGTATACTTCCAACTCTCACATTTATCGCCCATTAGCACTATCCTATCCTTGCTGTTGACCCCGACTACGATGTCACTCAATGTTTTATAAAACTTGTCAACTTCATCCTCATCTGCACCTTCACATGGTGAATACAAACAATTCTCGTCCTAATTCCTCCAACTGCCAAATCTACCCATATCATTCGCTCATTTACGTGCCTAACAGAATCGATGTTTCGTAGAATACTATTTCCAATGAACACTCCTACCCCGTACACTGATCTTCCCTGTGTAACACCTGTTCAGAACACATCTCTACCTCGATATATCTCCTTACCCGAATAGCATTAACTCGTAACACATCCAGAGGCATCCTCTTTGCTGAATTAGCCAGTTCTATTTTCTTCCATAAGCCCCATTAATATTGATAGCTTCCCATCGAATTCAATTTCGATCGCCAAGTTGTTTCCAAGGAGTCCCTCATCTGTCAAATGGGAGTGAGACTCCGTTACTGGCATAGGTCCGAGGTTTGCGTAAAATGTTCTGACCGAGCTCGATAGCTGCAGTCGCTTAAGTGCGGCCAGTATCCAGTATTCGGGAGATAGTAGGTTCGAACCCCACTGTCGGCAGCCATGAAAATGGTTTTCCGTGTTTCTTCATTTTCACACCAGGCAAATGCTGGGGCTGTACCTTAATTAAGGCCACGGCCGCTTCCTTCCCACTCCTAGCCCTTTCCTGCCCCATTGTCGCCATAAGACCTATCTGTGTCGGTGCGACGTAAAGCAACTAGCAAAAAAAAAAAAAATGTACTGAGCTCGGTAAATTCATGAAGCACATAGTCCAAGTGTGGATGTCTCCTCTAACGGGTTAGGGACCAACGGGGGATTGTATAGACCTAGCCGCCTGAGCACAAGGAGGGCCATGACTCAGAATATGTCCGAGATGCCCACTCCCATTCCGTAGCAACTGGTATCCCGACTCTCAGGACCACTTGCTAGGCCACTCAGCCGTTGCCCATGGTTCGTGGACTAGGAAGTGACTACAGTATCCGACACCATGAACCATTCTTCTTCTTATTATTATTATTATTTGCTGGTCTTTTTATCGTCGCACTAACACAAGTAGCATTTCGATTACGGTGGGATAGCAAAAGAATAGGACAAGGAAGGTATCGGCCGTGACTTTAACCAAGATACAGCCTCGACATTTGACTGCCATGATAATGGAAATCCATGTTAATTTATCGTCCTGGGTATCGACCAACATTTTGTCGCAGGCGCAAGCGTACACCCACACGATTCGTACCGGCTTTGCGAATTATTTGATGATGACACTCATTCAATAAATATAGACCTACATATCTTAGGCAGGGATGTATTAATGAATGTACAATATAACTGCTTTAGTGATGTCGAAAGCCGGCTCGGTTGTGTAGGGGTAGCGTACCTGCCTCTTTCCCGGGGGCTGCGGGTCGTGTTCCCTCCCAAGCCAGGGATTTTTACCTTTATCTGAGGGCTGGTTTGGGATCCACTCAGCCTAAGTTATCACATTCGAGGAGCTATCTGACGGCGAGATAGCGGCCCCGATCTAGAAACGTAAGAATAACGGCCGAGAAGATTCGTTGTGCCGATCACAAGACACCTCGTAATCTGCAGGCCTTGGGGCTGAGCTGCGGTCGCTTGGAAGGCCAAGGCCCTTCGGCGCTGCTGCGCCATGGGGGAAAACGGTGTTATGGCAGCTATCGAATTATCATTTGTCGTAAAAATGATTTTGAAAGCACTGAGGTTTATTTTCGTGTGCCGTGGTTTGTGTTATTTAGAAATAAATAGAATCGACGCACAGTGAACGTTTAGAATATCATACCATTTCTGGTCACTCACAGGATAGTTGCTTTTAAGTTACCAGTTAGATTATGAGAATGAAATTTAAAAAGTAAACGTTCCTAGCTACGGAAGGCGGGTTGGTAGAGGGCACTACATAAGAACAAATGCGTTTTCCTCACTACAGTATGTCCTATATGTAGTAACGCATTACATTAGGCCTACATTCGTCTGGCTCATTGCTGAATGGTCGGCATGGTAGCTTTCCAGCGAAGTGAACTTCGGTTTTTAGGGCCTCAGGTTAGACTTCCGGCCGGGCTCGGGATATTGGCTGCGTTCGGTTAATTCCTCTACCTCGGGGACTGGATATTTGCGATCGTCTTAATACACGTCTTCATTTACATACAATATACCACACTGCCAGACAGGTAACAGGGGATACATACCACCTCAACGGGTTGGCGTCAGGAAGGGCATCTGGCTGTAAAACAGGGCTAATCTACATTAATGCTGACTCCAGAGAACTTGAAAAAGGCCAGGGGAAACATGAAGAAGAAATATTTGACACTCCCTTCCTTTCTGCTAATCGCTTGTAGAGGAAAGTGTTCTTTTTGCTAGTTGCTTTACGTCGCACCGACACAGATAGGTCTTATGACGACGATCGAATAGGGAAGGCCTAGGAGTTGGAAAGAAGCGGCCGTGGCCTTAATTAAGGTACAGCCCCAGGAAATGCCTGGTGTGAAAATGGGAATTCATGGAAAACCATGTTCAGGGCTGCCAACAGTGGGATTCGAACCTACTATGTCCCGAATGCAAGTTGACAGCCGCGTGCCTCAGACCGCACGAGCAACTCGCCCAGTGAAAGTATTCTTATAAGGGGTGGTTCCTATTATGGTGTTCTTCAGTATTTCAACCGAGAGGTACTGAAATCGCGTTGAGACGTAACGAACTACAAAAGCGCGTGCCGAGAGGCGTGCTGCTAGTGCGCTCCCACATTCTTGCGTGAGAGACCGCTGTAGTGAATTGAAGAACAACTTCGCTCCTCGAGGACATTTGTTGATACTGACGTCTTTGCCAACACCCATAGGAAGGTAATTTTTGTCGGCAACAAACTTCTCTTTGAGTGACACTAAGAACATCTATCACTTGCTGCTTGAGATCGTACTGAGCTCGATAGCTGCAGTCGCTTAAGTGCGGCCAGTATCCAGTATTCGGGAGATAGTGGGTTCGAACCCCACTGTCGGCAGCCCTGAAGATAGTTTTCCGTGGTTTGCCATTTTCACACCAGGCAAATGCTGGGGCTGTACCTCAATTAAGGCCACGGCCACTTCCTTCCCACTCCTAGCCCCTTCCTGTCCCATCGTCGCCATAAGACCTATCTGAGTCGGTGCGACGTAACGCAACTTGGCAAAAAGTGGTTTGAGATCGTGGCCTAAGTGCAATTCTACTTTAGTCGGAAGCTTGAGTAACCCTACATGGCAAGTTCCCTATTATGGGGTAGCGATGAGGACGCATTGTGGGGTGCCCCATATTAGGAAACTAGCGTTGTATCTTTTCTTTTGATATGAATCTTATTGGAGTGATTTCCGTTTATTCATTGTGCAAAATAACGGATCAAAAATTGAATAATAATAATAATAATAATAATAATAATAATAATAATACCTCTGTGGTGTAGTGGTTAGCGTGATTAGCTGCCACCCCCGGAGGTCCGGGTTCGATTCCCGGCTCTGCCACGAAATTTGAAAAGTGGTACGAGGGCTGGAACGGGGTCCACTCAGCCTCGGGAGGTCAACTGAGTAGAGGTGGGTTCGATTCCCACCTCAGCCATCCTGGAAGTGGTTTTCCGTGGTTTCCCACTTCTCCTCCAGGCGAATGCCGGGATGGTACCTAACTTAAGGCCACGGCCGCTTCCTTCTCTCTTCCTTGTCTATCCCTTCAAATCTTCCCCATCCCCGCAAGGCCCCTGTTCAGCATAGCAGGTGAGGCCACCTGGGCGAGGTACTGGTCATTCTCCCCAGTTGTATCCCCCGACCAAGACTCTGAAGCTCCAGGACACTGCCCTTGAGGCGGTAGAGGTGGTATCCCTCGCTGAGTCCGAGGGAAAAACCGAACCTGGAGGGTAAACAGATGATAATAATAATAAAATACAGTAATAATAATAATAGTAATAATAATAATAATAATAATAATAATAATAATAATAATAATAATAATAATAACTGTTACGGAGATATCCGTGGTAGGTAGAGGTGAAAGAAGGTGCGGGTGTGAATGGGTTTCAAGCTACGAATTTAACGTGCAATGTAAAATTAATTTAAAATTTAACTAGGTTATATTTTCTTTTCAAAAACAAGAGATAACAATCATAACAGGTACAGAGTAGCAAAAATGTAGGTACAATATTACTGGATTCGGGCTCAGTGCCCTTACTTCATAACTCTTGGGCAATCAGCCCCGCCTTACTCCAAAAAAAATTTTAGCCAAGGGGCAGAAAACCCCATTCATGCCCAGGAGCACTGGCTCCAAACATTACACATAAAGCCTGCACGAGGCATACAGAAACAAATTTCAAAGAGCGATCCGCTCTCAAAATTGTAAGCCTATTACAAGGCCACACCAAACTCTACCTTCAAGCTGTCCTCTAAGGACGTATTCACAGTGGTAAAATACCCAACCTACGGAGGTCTATTACATGAAAAGAAGGTTGATTACATGACCTCTAAAATAACAATTTGAGAGGAGGCGATCTTGCACTCCTAATACACTTTGTTTTTAAAACCTAATCTGGCTCTGGGCCGCTAACGCAAGGGCTAATCCCATACTACAGAGGTGACTTAGAGAAGAACACTTTACATTACATAAACGAAGAATAGTTTGAGAAAATAAGTTCACCTCAAAACAAATGTGAGTGGGAGCTCGAGAGGGTAGCACTCTCTATCCCAATATGTAGCTTTACAAGAAAAAGATGAAAAGAGTAATTACATTTAAGGAAAAGGTTACATGATGGAAATGCTTCGAACCCGCCGCGAGTGTCAAACTGCCCACCTAGCAAGAAAAGAAGTTATTAATAGGCCATTACCTGGTGTTGAACGGCTGAAGAAGAAAGAGGCGCTTCCCGCCTCCTGCTATGTACTTAATACACTGAAAGATGGAACAGAAGTGGCCCGGAGACCCCAAAATCAGCAGTTTATATACTCTCGCGGAAGTTTCTAGGCGTGAGGGGAATGAAAACACCCGCCCACAATGTTTTTATTGGATAGGACCCCGCAATCGATTCAAGTTGGGGGAAGATACATCTGATTGGATAGAAATTAATTTAAGAAATTCGGGATTGGATAAATCTAAAACAAGGGGAAAAAGAGGGGTATACAGCCAACTTAAACAATAACAGAAAGAAATTTAACAAGAAACAAACTTTTGAAATAAAGATTTCTCCAACAAAATAGTTCTTTGACTCCGCACTAGGGTGCGCTATTGTTGATCTTCAGTAGTGTCCTCTAGAAGAGAAAGTTCACACTTCTTACTTCAAGCGAAACAAAAACACATCAAAAGTGACACAGTTCAAAAACTCAAAATTTTCCACGTGGTGACATCTTCTGAGAAAGTAGAGAATTAATAGAATAGATAAAGTTCAACCTTCCTCCAGAAGAGGAGTTTCAACTGGCGCAACTTTTAAATAAACGGTGTAGAGGTGTACCGCCCGGTACAGACCTCCCCCCCCAAAAGTTCCTCCAGGGGTGACACATGAAATCAGTTTGAAACAAAGTCCAAGTAATGATGTTGATACGAAGATAGATAGCAGAAGCATTTACAAGATTTCTTAATTCAGTTTCAAAATGTTGTTGTTGCAGGTGAATGAAAGTCTTTATGTTTGTAGAATTTGAATTTCTGAAGATAAACTTTTAATACTTAAAGGTGAAGAAAAATTTTGCAATGTCCACCAAATATTGTTGTTGAATTCCCAAGTGTAGTTATTGCTTATGGTGACTGTCCATGTAGTTGATGTAGATTGAGTCGGATGGCCAGACCGGCCGTTGCAGCTTGCGTCCAACGGAGGCCGCTCGGACCCCTCAAGTACCCTGAGATACCGCTCGCCCGCACTATGAGGGGAGCAGAGGTGTTGAAGTACGCCGCGCCCGCGGTGAACAGATACAGGCTGCGGGCATGTAGCAGGTCGTGCGCCGCACATCAGCCTTGGCCGGGAGGAGAGCTCCGGCTCGCCGTTCACATGTCGTCCTCGCTGGAGAGGAGGGGGCCCATCCCCCTCCCCAGTCGCTGCACGGCGCTGCGCGGCTGCGGGGGCGCTGAAACATTAAAGCTAGGCGGCAGAATTGTGTTGGACTATCATCTTCTTTGAGGGTACAGGCTTGTGGAGAGGTTGAGGGGCCAGCGGCGTGTAGATATCCATGGCATTTACTATTATGAAGCCACAGTGTAAGGTGGAGCAGGAGACGGGAGCGTGGTAATGGCCGTGGCAAGAACAGGATGGCAGTTTAACGGGTCGGGGCAGGTTTTACACAAGGCTTACATCTAAAACCAAAATATTACAGAAGGGGCAGAATGCCTTAAAAGTGAAACTCAAAAAAATATAACCTTCATATCCTTTCAAAATAATATGAAGCAAGTTAACACAGAAATTACACCGGTTTCACCTGGGACAGGTGAACTCTAAATATCCTCTCGGTGGCTGGATTACTTAGCAATAAGGTAACCGGCGTAAGAAAATCGAGAATGATACAAGGCCCATGAAATCTGGGGGCAAACTTGCCCGCGGGAACAAAATTTTTGACCATAACCTGGTCACCTACCTTCAAAGTGGTGGGTCTCCGTCCACGATCATACCTTTCCCTAACCTTTTCATGAGACACTTTAAGATTGGCTTTAGCCTTCTTCCAAAGATCTTTAATGTTATCCGGATCTATTGTCTCGGGTAGAATGTCATTCAAAGACCAGAGGTTAGAGAGCGGCGAGTTGGGAACAAACTTGAACATCAAAGAAGCTGGAGTAAATTTGTGTGATTCATGGACCGCCGAATTCAAAGCAAAAGCTAACCAATGCAGGGACGTGTCCCACCTAGAATGATCTTCATGATGATAGGCAATAAGTGCGGACCTGAGATTACGGTTAACCCGTTCAGCCAGAGATGGTTGAGGGTAATAAGCGGAAGTAGTTACATGAGAGATGGACAAGTCAAAACAGAATTTACGAAATAAATTAGATGTAAAAGCCTTAGCATTATCAGATACAATGTATTGGCACGGACCAAAAGAAGCGAAAATAGAATTTAAGCAAGTAATGGTTGACTGAGCGGTAGCCAGCTTAGTCGGAAATAACCAGGAAAATCTTGTAAAACCATCTACACACACAAAGATGAACTTGTTGGCATTACCCTTTGACTGGGGGAAGGGTCCCACATAATCAATATACAGGCGTTCCATGGGGCGCGACGCTTGATGAGAAGACAAAAGGCCTACTTTAGTGGACATGGTGGGTTTACTGATCAAACAAGATTTACAAGCTTTTACAAGTTCCCGAATTTCACCGTCCATACCTTTCCATATGAACATTTCACGAATCTTTTCACGAGTTTTAAAGATTCCAAGATGCCCCCCCAATGGGGTCTCATGATAGTATTTGAAGATCATAGGTACAAGAACCGCTGGAACAACAACCCGAAGGGCAACATAAAACACCATTCCTCAGAACATAAGGGACGACATGTTCCCCAGAAGAAAGGGTTTCCATTATCGGAGCCAGCGTAGGATCTTCACGTTGGTATTTCTCAATATCCCTAAAAAGCATGGGAGCATCTGTTAAGATGGCATTAACACCAGATAGTATGGACTCAGAAGGTGATGAACTGTCGACCGGTTCGTGGGTCTCTACGTCGTTATGAAACATACGGCTGAGTCCATCAGCAACAACATTTTCGGTACCTCTGATATGTCTAACATCAAACTGGAAGGCAGAAATACGGATGGCCCAACGGGCTATACGACCAGTACGACGCGGCCTACCTAAGACCCAGCTTAAGGCTTGATTATCTGTCTCCAAGTCGAATTTGACATGTTCCAGATAGAGACGGAACTTTTCTAAGGCAAATAAGACTGCCAAACCTTCGAGCTCATAGATGGAATACTTGGCTTCTTGAGCCGACAATGTCCTAGACGCATAGGCGATGGGTCGCCATCCTAGTTCAGTCTCTTGAAGAAGGACTGCAGCTACAGCTGACGACGACGCATCCGTTTGGACGATGAATTTCTTCGAGAAATCAGGCATAGCAAGTACAGGGGCATTACAGAGAGCTAATTTAAGATCTTCGAAAGCGGCTTGTTGAGAAGGTCCCCACTCGAATTTGATGCCTTTCCTACGAAGAAGGTTTAAGGGCGCCGCTCTATTAGCGAAGTTAGGAATAAACTTCCTGAAGAAATTCACCATACCAATGAATCTAGCGATACCTTTGATGTCCTTAGGAGGTTTAAAATCACGGATGGCCTGTGTTCTAGAATGATCGACAGCTACCCCATCGGGTGACACAATATGCCCTAGGAATGACATAGAGGGCTTAGCAAAGGCAACCTTGGACAACTTGACAGTTAACCCAGCCTTACGAAGGCGATTCAGAACTTCTCGCAGATGATCTAGATGTTCTTCAAAAGTCTCGGAAAATACGACGACATCATCCAAGTAGTGATATAAGTACTCAAATTTGATGTCGGAAAAGACCCTATCTAGTAGCCTAGTGAGCACAGCTGCCCCCGTGGGGAGCCCGAAAGGCACGCGGTTGTATTCATATAAGTTCCAGTCCGTGGCAAACGCTGTAAGATGTTTAGACTCTTCGGCAAGGGGAATTTGATTATAGGCCTGATTCAAGTCCAAGATGGTGAAGAACTTGGCCTTACGAAACCATGAAAAGCAAGAATGAAGGTCGGGAAGGGGCACAGATTGCAACACCACCTTCCGATTGAGAGCCCTGTAATCAATGACAGGCCTGAAGCCTCCTTGGGGTTTCGGGACTAGAAAAATAGGCGAAGAATACGCTGACTTAGAGGGCCTAATAATACCATCCTTCAACATCTGATCGATGATTTCTTTCAGAGCCTTCATTTTAGGTGGAGATAGCCTATACGGTGGAAAACGGACAGGAATCGAATCCGTGACCTCAATTTTGTATTCAATAAGGTCAGTAACACCAAGAGTATCAGAGAACACCTCGGGAAACGACTGACACAGTTTCCGAATACTATCAGCCTGCTCCTCAGGTAGATGTCTAAGGTCTAACAACATCTCATCCTGGGTAGGCGAAATAGATGAACATGATACAGAATTACACTTTAACAAGGGAATTCTACAATTGGACGCAAATTTGAATGTGCACGACCTACTCTGGAGATCGAGCACAAGACCAGTGTGAGAAATGAAGTCCGCTCCCAATATGATGGGGCAAGACAAACGCTTGGCCACAAACAATTTGATCTTCCATGTAAATTTAAAAACCCGAATTTTGACATGTAAGGAACCTAGAATTTCTAATGGAGATGAATTAGCCGAAACATATTTAACAGGAGATGAGTCATAGTCAGGGAGTTTACAAACAGATTTCAATTTAGAATACCAATCAGCCGAAATAATGGAACAAACACTGCCTGAATCTAAGAGAGCTGTTATAGGCTCGTTATTTAACTCAATCTTAAGAAAAGGAACAGGTGCGGGGGTATCCGCCGCAATCCTAAGACACTCTTTAGGGCATTCAAAAGATGAATTTGAAGGCTGGTCGTTCTCTGCATTTACAACCTGTTTACTAGGGGCTAAGTCTCGGGAAGATGGATTAGTCGGCTCAGCCGACGCCACTAGTCACTTTTTATTATTGGCATAGCTGGAATTTGCACCAGAAGTTGAGCAGGAGGGGGTGCTATTTGAGTTTGGGCAATTCTTGGCGATATGTGAGAAGGCCCCACACTTAAAACAGCCTTGTGATGACCCTGCTCCATTCCTTGTCCCACTTGACTTGATCAGAGGACACTTATTCCGCAGATGGTCAGGCGACCCGCACGCATAACATTTACGGGGATTGACTGGTCGGCGAGGTGGAGGCCGAGTGTTACTAAAGGAAGGCGGGGGTTCTTTCGCGACACGCAAAGAATCGGCGTATCTAACTCCTTCCGCTGAGACGGCCAATGCTTCAAGTTCAGAGAAGGTTTGCGGACACGCCGCGAAACACAAATATGACCTGTAGGATGGCGAAATACCTTCTACAATAGCCTGCACAATCTGATCTTCAGGAAAGTGCAGAGCAAACACCCTAGTGTAGAATTTGATATCTTGAATGAAATCAGCCAAGTTTTCATCCAAGCGCTGTACACGGTAATAGTATTTCTGAATCAGGGAGGACCTGGCCCTAGCCGGGATGAAGTTAGCTAGCAAATGGGCATGGAAATCCTCAATAGATGATTGCTCGGCAATGGCTCTTACGATTTTATCAGAGAGAATACCAATAGCATACGGATAGATAATTTGCAAAATTTGACATGGGGAAAGAGAAAACACAAGGGCATGATCCTGAAATTCCACTAGAAATCTTAAAAATGAAATTACGTCACTGGTGGTATTAACGGAAAACTTGGATATACCTCTGAGCAACATTGCCAATGGATGAGGCAAGCTGCTAAACCCGGGCGACATAGTAGGTAAAGGTTTCAATGGCAAGGAAGTTAATTCAGCACGTACATTGTTCAACGATGTGCGGCGTTCAGACTCGTTGTCCAATGGGGCAGAGATAGTTTGAGCAGCAACGGTTATCCTATTGCCTTCTCCCTTAGCAGGTTCTTCCTCACTACTTACATTCACTATGGTGGGCTGATCAGATTTGGGACGAACTTCCCCAGTTAACAATTGAGTGACTTTACTAGACAATTCAGAGATAGTTTCAAGGAGCGTATTAGCTTGCTTCCTCTGAACGTCATTCACCTTCAGAGACAACAGATCATTAACTCTATTTGAAAAGTGATATAATCTGCCTTGCACACGCTTAATTTGGTTAGGAGACGGATCATTTTCATCAAAAAAACTAACTACGGAAGCTAGCCCAGTAATATTCTCCGTGATCGTGGAAAGAGAGTCGTCAATTTCTTTCTCTCCCAAATTGGGGATGGAAATGGGCAAATCAAGGGACTCTCTAAGCTTGTTAGTGTCTATTGCAACCGTGCCTCCAGATTGAACGTTTCTGATAGTTAACTCGTATATCAACTCCTCTTTGCGCAAATAGTTAAGGAGGAGAACATCGCGAGGGCCGGACATGATGACAGAACAATTTAAAAAAAAACTCAAAAAATTCCAGCAACTGAGAAAATTGTTAGAGTTCGAATTAAAGCAATGTTTAGCCGTCAAAAGGGGCTAAATTGAGACCCATTCAACCACGCTCTGCTACCACTTGTTACGGAGATATCCGTGGTAGGTAGAGGTGAAAGAAGGTGCGGGTGTGAATGGGTTTCAAGCTACGAATTTAACGTGCAATGTAAAATTAATTTAAAATTAAACTAGGTTATATTTTCTTTTCAAAAACAAGAGATAACAATCATAACAGGTACAGAGTAGCAAAAAAGTAGGTACAATATTACTGGATTCGGGCTCAGTGCCCTTACTTCATAACTCTTGGGCAATCAGCCCCGCCTTACTCCAAAAAAAATTTTAGCCAAGGGGCAGAAAACCCCATTCATGCCCAGGAGCACTGGCTCCAAACATTACACATAAAGCCTGCACGAGGCATACAGAAACAAATTTCAAAGAGCGATCCGCTCTCAAAATTGTAAGCCTATTACAAGGCCACACCAAACTCTACCTTCAAGCTGTCCTCTAAGGACGTATTCACAGTGGTAAAATACCCAACCTACGGAGGTCTATTACATGAAAAGAAGGTTGATTACATGACCTCTAAAATAACAATTTGAGAGGAGGCGATCTTGCACTCCTAATACACTTTGTTTTTAAAACCTAATCTGGCTCTGGGCCGCTAACGCAAGGGCTAATCCCATACTACAGAGGTGACTTAGAGAAGAACACTTTACATTACATAAACGAAGAATAGTTTGAGAAAATAAGTTCACCTCAAAACAAATGTGAGTGGGAGCTCGAGAGGGTAGCACTCTCTATCCCAATATGTAGCTTTACAAGAAAAAGATGAAAAGAGTAATTACATTTAAGGAAAAGGTTACATGATGGAAATGCTTCGAACCCGCCGCGAGTGTCAAACTGCCCACCTAGCAAGAAAAGAAGTTATTAATAGGCCATTACCTGGTGTTGAACGGCTGAAGAAGAAAGAGGCGCTTCCCGCCTCCTGCTATGTACTTAATACACTGAAAGATGGAACAGAAGTGGCCCGGAGACCCCAAAATCAGCAGTTTATATACTCTCGCGGAAGTTTCTAGGCGTTAGGGGAATGAAAACACCCGCCCACAATGTTTTTATTGGATAGGACCCCGCAATCGATTCAAGTTGGGGGAAGATACATCTGATTGGATAGAAATTAATTTAAGAAATTCGGGATTGGATAAATCTAAAACAAGGGGAAAAAGAGGGGTATACAGCCAACTTAAACAATAACAGAAAGAAATTTAACAAGAAACAAACTTTTGAAATAAAGATTTCTCCAACAAAATAGTTCTTTGACTCCGCACTAGGGTGCGCTATTGTTGATCTTCAGTAGTGTCCTCTAGAAGAGAAAGTTCACACTTCTTACTTCAAGCGAAACAAAAACACATCAAAAGTGACACAGTTCAAAAACTCAAAATTTTCCACGTGGTGACATCTTCTGAGAAAGTAGAGAATTAATAGAATAGATAAAGTTCAACCTTCCTCCAGAAGAGGAGTTTCAACTGGCGCAACTTTTAAATAAACGGTGTAGAGGTGTACCGCCCGGTACAATAACATTTCAATATTTTTAATTATTTGTATTGAAATACGAACGAAGAATGACTGTCGTATCCTAAAGATTTGGCAGGCTGGGGACTTGGGTTCGGATATTTTTCGGGAGCTTAATGTTGGAAATAACAAGATCACCTTTACACACACACACACTTTTCCCTTCACCCGTATTGAATATACAGGTACACACTATACATTTACAAATTATACAATTGGTAAACCTGAAAATCTTTGTACAGAAACACTTATTGCTCTTCGTTAGGTAGTCTCTCTCATAGTCCTTGAATATCTAGTTCATTTGCACTCTGTAATACAAGAAGATCAAACCCTACAAAATACCGAGCGAGTTAGCTGTGCGGTCAGGGGTACGCGGCTCTGAGCTTGCATCCGGGAGATAGTGGGTTCGAATCGCACTGTCGGCAGCCCTGAAGATGGTTTTCCGTGTTTTCCCATTTTCACACCAGGCAAATGCTGGGGCTGTACCTTAATTAAGGCCACGGCCGCTTCCTTCCAACTCCTAGGCCTTTCCTATCTCATCGTCGCCATAATACCTATCTGTGTCGGTGCGACGCAAAGCAACTAGCAAAAACAAAAAAAAAAAAAAAAAAGAACGCTACAAAACTTGGTAATTACTTAGCTTTTAATTGAAGATTACTACAATCGTCTGCGTCGTCTTCTCTCTTGACTTCTTCTCTGCGCCCACGATACCGTAGTCGAGTTGTGTGATGCGATGTTTAGTTCAAGTGGATATATAACTCCGACACTCGAACAAAACACCCTAAAACTCCGTCGTCGAACAGATTGGTCTATCTCCCAACAGTTCTGACTACCAAGCTATGTCTACTGATAGGATAGGTTCGCTATGACACTCGGCCTTCCTGACAAACAGTTCGATGTTCGTGCCGTCGCAGCGATAAGTCTTTGTACTAGCAGCCTGCTAACTATGCCGTACACAATGATTCCTTCACTGCCTCGCCTAACCCTTTACAATTTCTAGACCGTTTTGCCTAGCCACATTTAACTGATTCTGCGGCTCGCTGCTATGTGCATAACCTACAAATTATGTACTGTTCTGGCTCAGAGCCACACACACGTTACTTGTACGAAAGATGGACAGTTTCTCTCCCTTGGTGGCGTAGAGCCACACACATGTTGTTCGCACGGTAGTCGGACAGGTTTTCTCCCCAATCTGTAGAAGTATCATTCCCTATATTTCATGTTCGAACTTTCTAGAAGCTTTTCCCCTCTACTTATGTAGAAGTGAGACGTTTTTAACCCTGGAGTGGTCGCGATGGGTCTACGAGACCCGGGCGGATATACTTATTGATGTTTCTGTTGTTGGAATGCACCGAACGCTTCCCCATCCCTGGTAGCTTCTTGGCTCTCGACCTTCAACCGAACACAGTAGCCCGCTCTCAGTTGCCTTGGAAACTTTGCGCGTACAAGCTGTTCAGTATCTCGCAGACCCGATGCGACTGTTAACGTTGGTCTTTGTGGTCAAACTTCGCATTGTTAGTTTAGTACACTTTTGTAACAATGGATGAAGCTAATTCTGCCTGGATTCGTTCCATATTGGAGGGAATCTGAAGATGAAGAAGCTCTTGGTCGTTTCTGCCCAACAAACAAAGACAGGAAGACATCCTTCATCTGCCCCAAGTGCCAAAATTTCAATTGCGGAGAACATGGACAACTTGTCTGCAGAATGTGCATAGAAATTGATCAAAGTGATGTTTCCCTGTACTTGGATGTGTTTCTAAGACTAATTTGATTTTGATTTTATGAATTATGATACATAATTCACACATACCTAAAAAAATCCATATTTTTGTGCCAATAGTTCATGTGTGAAAATCTCAAAAATATGTTTTATTAAGACTGTGCATATAGACACAGGAAAAAGTGAAAAAAAAAATGTAAAATACATTTTACCGTTACTATGTTTTACCTTTCACAAGTTAACAGAAAACAATCAGTTTTTCAGTGTAATTATAGAAATACATGTTTTGGTTAAGAAACGGGATAGTTAAATATTGTAGTCATGTAAACTGCATTAAAATAAACGAAATAATGTCATATAATACTATAATTGGAAATAAAGTATAAAAATCTAATAGTAAAACACTGAGAAAAATGGGTCAGAGAGACCCGGTGTCAATATTGACAAAACCCATGCGACCACTCCAGGGTTAAGTCCGACTGGTTCACGGGTTCCTCCAGCTAACTGATGGGGAGTGTCGTGGAATTCACTCGAAAATTCGTTTCTTCGTTCGTAATCTGTTTACCCTCCAGGGTCGGTTTTTCCCTCGGACTCAGCGAGGGATCCCACCTCTACCGCCTCAAGGGCAGTGTCCTGGAGATTCAGACTTTGGGTCGGGGATACAACTGGGGAGAATGACCAGTACCTCGCCCAGGCGACCTCACCTGCTATGCTGAACAGGGGCCTTGTGGAGGGATGGCGGATCGGAAGGGATAGACAAGGAAGAGGGAAGGAAGCGGCCGTGGCCTTAAGTTAGGTACCATCCCGGCATTTGCCTGGAGGAGAAGTGGGAAACCACGGAAAACCACTTCCAGGATGGCTGAGGTGGGAATCGAACCCACCTCTACTCAGTTGACCTCCCGAGGCTGACTGGACCCCGTTGCAGCCCTCGTACCACTTTTAAAATTTCGTGGCAGAGCCGGGAATCGAACCCGGACCTCCGGGGGTGGCAGCTAATCACGCTAACCACTACGCCACGGAGGCGGACAAATTCGTTTCTTACTGCGTCAAAACTCTACGCGATATTTGCTTCTATTCGCTTCTAGAAACACTTAAGTTACAGAACTTTATTTTGCGTTTTCTGTTTTACCCTGACGTCGTGTAGCTAACTATTGCACAACATTACACACGCACACTGACTTGAGTTGCACCAGCTTGCTTCAAGTACAACTTGTATGAAGTCTTACGATTTGAATACTTGTAACTCTATTCCACTTAATAAAAATATCACTCGCCGCCTCTGTGGTGTAGTGGTTAGCGTAATTAGCTGCCACCCCCGGAGGTCCGGGTTCGATTCCCGGCTCTACCACGAAATTTGAAAAGTGGTACGAGGGCTGGAACGGGGTCCACTCAGCCTCGGGAGGTCAACTGAGTAGAGGCGGGTTCGATTCCCCCCTCAGCCATCCTCGAAGTGGTTTTCCGTGGTTTCCCACTTCACCTCCAGGCAAATGCCGGGATGGTACCTATCTTAAGGCCACGGCCGCTTCCTTCCCTCATCCTTGCCTATCCCTTCCAATCTTCCCATCCCCCTACTAGGCCCCTGTTCACTATAGCAGGTGAGGCCGCCTGGGCGAGGTACTGGTCATACTCCCCAGTTGTATCCCCCGACCAAGAGTCTGAAGCTCCAGGACACTGCCCTTGAGGCGGTAGAGGTGGGATCCCTCGCTCAGTCCGAGGGAAAAGCCGAACCTGGAGGGTAAACAGATTATGATGATGATGATGATGAAAAATATCACTCAACATTTGAAACACTACAACTTCTTGCCATTGTTACATGATCATAAAAGCTCTAGATCAATACTCAATACCCTTAGTCTCGGAGGATGGGGATTCGAGACTCGCTCGAGTCCGTTCGCAGGGCATTGAGACATGAAAGGGGGCGCGTCGCGACACGCAGTCATGACAACACTAAGCTCAGCTCATGCTGCAGAAATCGAAGAATTCCACCACCGCCCTGCCGAAACCCAGGCGAGCTTTAAAATTGACTTCACAGAAACGAAATTCAACCACCACCACCACCAACCCACAACAACAACAACAGCAACAACAAAGAAAAGGACAATAAAGCTTGCGCTTGAATGTCCATCGTCCAAAGAAGACTACGAAAACGTGCCTCTGGAGTCGGAAGACAAGTGGGGAAACGAAAGTGAGGATGACGAAGTTGAGGAGTGTCTCTATCGCGCAGGCTTTTTCTCGGACGCCCGACAAGGAGAAACCTGGATTAAGTGCAAGTGCAAGTGGTACTTCAACCAGATTCCTCTGCGAAATGTGTATGGGGAAAGAAAAATTGGACAAAACAAAATAACAATGCTCAAACACTAACAGGAAGCAAATGTAACCTTGTCGGGTTTGAACCCGTGCCTGTGCGCCCATCGTTCCTGTTGAGTAAAGCATTACTCTGTGTAATTGTGTGCATTTGTACTTATTTATGTATTTATCTTAGAAATCTAACCCCATACAATGAAATGAAGTGTCGTATGGCTTTTAGTGCCGGGATATCCCAGGACGGGTTCGGCTCGCCAGGTGCAGGTCTTTATATTTGACACCCGTAGGTGACCTGCGCGTCATGATTAGGATGAAATTATGATGAAGACAACACATACACCCAGCCCCCGTGCCATTGGAATTAACCAATTAAGGTTAAAATCCCCGACCCGGCCGGGAATCGAATCCGAGACCCTCTGAACCGGAGGCCAGTACGCTGACCGTTCAGCTAACGAGTCGGACACCCCATAAAATGAATCTTTATCACCCCATATTAAAATAAGCACCGTCCCATATTAAGAATCCAATTTCAACATTTTAAAAATCGAGCTATAATTATAAATATGTATTTATGAATGTGAATTACACTTTACATTGTAGAGAAATAGTTGCAGAACCAATCTATACTATTCATAGACATGAATCTATGATAATCTTGAATGTATTCAATAATATTCTTCGATTTCGTTCAGTAATCCTTGTCGTGATTCTCTTTCTCTAACCCACAGGCTCCAGATTCGATTCCAGACAAGTGCAAGATTCTAATCTTTGAAGGTTGAGCGGGGTTCACTCTGCCGCATGTGTATAATTAGGGTGCTCTCCGATAAATGAGTTGGAGAAGCAATGTGGGCGACGGTGCTGTCACCCCAACACGTGATAGCCATTTGGGTGGGCCACAATCGTCTTGGTAATCCCAAGGCTCCTCACGGGCTGTACCACGCACGTGTTAAGACTTAACAACCAACCAAACAAAAATCTTATATTTAAAAAAAAAGTTCATAGAAGGAAACCATAATTTAATTTCATCGATTACAAATGTTAAAGAGCTTGAAAATCTTATAGTTGATGAATTGCCCGTACTTCGACTATTTGATAATGACAATAGAACAAACGTCCCAATCCTCCACATCTGCTTCTTCAGTTCCTCCTTCGTCAGACAGCGATTGCGCTTACTTCTACCGTATTCTTAGGCCGACTCAGCGCCCCCGTTATTGTCTGCTGTGGTTTTGTGATGCCATTTTTATTTCTTTTAAGAGCACCTGTGAATGCACATAACCATTCTTATTTTTCGCCTTTTGTTAAATCCAAACACATGTAACTTGCTAACTCAGACAATGGTATCTTCTTCCTTCGATAAGCTGGACGGATACTGATGGTAACATCGAATGCCAGTACTTTTGTGTTGTCGTTTGCTAGGAGTGCGTGAAACTGAAGTGAGACTCGTGAATCTGCCACTCCGAGTCTTTTCGAAAACTCTGTTAGCGGGCTCTCATAAAAGTTATTTTTCCCATTCTCGCATTAAAGTCGCCTATTAGAACTGTCCTTGCTGTTGACGCTGACCACGATATCACCTAGCGCTCCATAAAACTTGTGAAGTTCATCCTTACATGCACCCTCATATCACATCTTGCGATATTACAAGTTCACCGTACAAAGCTCAGCTCATGCTACAGAAATCGAAGAATTCCACCACCGCCCTGCCGAAACCCAGACGAGCTTTAAAATCCTCATCCTATTTCTTCCAAATGCTAAATCTATTCACATCATTTGCTCATTTACGTGCCTAACAAACTATGGTGCATACTGTGATGTTCCTGATAACATCCCACCCCACACACTACCCTTCTCCTGTTCACTACAGGTACTGTTAAGAACACCTCATAATCTGCTTCCTCTTCATAGGTATCTCCCTTTACCAGAAAGTCATTAACCCCTAACACAGCCACATGTATCCTACATGCTGGCTCAGTAGGTTCTATTTTATTTCTACCATAAACTCCATTAATATTTATAGCTCCCCATCGAATTCCATTTCATTCGCCAAAGTGTTTCGAAGAGGCCCTGACCTATCCAATGGAATTGGGTCTGCGTCACTCCGATAGGACCGAGACTAAAATACAACGTCAAGCAGCACATTATAGTTCAGTCAGAGCCTTAGCCTGCCAAGGTGACTGTTGCCCATACATATGTTAGGCGGCACATAGTTCGTGTGATGACATCCTTGGCCGTATTCCTTAGCTTAATAACCGGATCGCTGCAGCTTACATCACCTCACTCATTTGATCTCAAGGTGCTGTGAGTGAATCCGTTCCAGCCCTTAATCCAGAATTAAAATGTATAGACCGAGCCCGATAGCTGCAGTTGCTTAAGTGCGGCCAGATCTAGTATTCGGTAGATAGTGGGTTCGAACCCCACTGCCGGCAGCCCTGAAGATGGATTTCCGTGGTTTCCCATTTCCACACCAGGAAAGTGTTGGGGTTGTACCTTAACCCGTCAAAGCCCAAACACAGTGCAGGAAATAAATCTATGTATTTCCTTTCAGATTATGTTAGCTACACTACAAAAAACAATGCAAAACCAAAAATCCGCAGGAAACGTGGTCCACAAAGAAAATATAGGGGTGTCACCTGTAGGTGACAATGGTCAGTATAGTTACAGTTCGCAGCTTGCTGGTAGCCTACATTCAAGTGTGAGGACACCTGCTGCCCCTAACGCATATTCGGACTGTCCCGGATTCGGAGCCGATTTAGACCCCTTGGTAAGGCTCAAAGTCTATGAGGTAACCAAATCGCGTAGCAATTGACCACAGTTATGTCTAGCATATGGTTCTTTTGCGGAGCGTATAGCTTGGATATTTTCACGATGAGATTCTTCTTCAATGAGCAGTAACTCAAAACACTGAGCTGCAAACAGTTGCGGTCTGTCATATTCAGAAGGTTCCTCATTCACGTCACCTCACCCAATCGGAAAATAAAATAAGAAGAAGAATTATTCTTCTCTGTAGCTCCCCACAATGTATTGTATCTTTTCGTAAAAGATGCTGGTTTATTTGTCCTAGAAAGATCAGATGCCTGCTGCATTTCATTTTTTTTCTAGGGGCTTTAACGTCGCACCGACACAGATAGGTCTTATGGCGACGATGGGATAGGAAAGGCCTAGGAGTTGGAAGGAAGCGGCCGTGGCCTTAATTAAGGTACAGCCCCAGCATTTGCCTGGTGTGAAAATGGGAAACCACGGAAAACCATTTTCAGGGCTACCGATAGTGGGATTCGAACCTACTATCTCCCGGATGCAAGCTCACAGCCGCGCGCCTCTACACGCACGGCCATCTCGCCCGGTTTGCATTTCATTAGAAGGTATCGGCGTACCATCATAACCTGATATCACATATATTTACACTGTCAACTTCGACATTCTACCAGGAAGGCGATTGACATCGACAGAATCAGTTGCTTCATCGCCACTTTCCTCATCCGTAAACTGCCCATCATTTTGAGGAAACATAGTAATATCATCTGGGGTGCATTATTACTATCATCTTCCAACATTTGTAGTAGCTCATCCAGTGTCAGACTGAAGAGAGAGAGAAAACATGAAGTGAATATCAGATACTATTCATAACTGAAACTGGACAAAAAGGCCTACTTGATGTGACCAATGTCACCTACAGGTGACACCATGCTTTTTCATGGCAATAACATATGCGTAAATTATAATATTATGCTTAAGAATGTATTACTTTCATTATTGAACATTTAAGCAATATAATGCATAAAATGCAAAATAAAATTACCTTTTATCACACGCTTTCCATGCCACAATAACTTGGAGTTGCTTCTCCACTTCAATCTAATCAGCGCAGGCTACGAGTTCAAAAAGGTCCATTTAAAATTATAAGACCTTTCTTTAAATACCTCCAACAGGCAGAAGAGTTCAAGCAGCCTGATGAGCAGGAAATGATATTAATATTAGGTGTCACCTGTAGGACATTGGGCTTTGCCGGGTTAATATTAAGGCCACGGCCGCTTCCCTCCCACTCCTAACCCTTTCCTGTCCCATTGTCGCCATTAAGACCTACCTGTGTCGGTGCGACATAAAACAACTCGTAAAATGTATAGACTAGCCGAGAATCAAACTTGCGGTTTGGGGGTGATAGACATGCATGTTATCCCAATAAAACAGAACTAGCAAATTATTACGCCAGAAAATAAAAATGTCATATGCTTATATGACGTAGTATAGCGTTCGTAGAAAAGTCGTCGTCAATTCCGTTCTGATTCTGTTTCAAGCAATTTCACGAGCTGAAAAGATCAGTTTTCAAATTGAAAAATATTTTTGATTGCCATATTTACACTTTGGTAGCGCTCATTGGCTGAATGGTAAGCGGGGCTCCATTTGTGGCCGCGCCGAGGATTTTAACTGCATTAGGCTAATTCCTCTTCTACCGCAACTGGGTTTATCTTTTCGTACTTTCCTTCATCTAAATACAACACACCACACTTCTAACCACCACAGAAATACGCAATGGTGAAAATAACCCTCCACATGTTGTTGGCGTTAGGAAGGGCATCGGGTCATAAAACTAGGACAAATCTACATCAACTGCCAAGGCAATAAATTGAGAAAAAGGGCATCAGGAAGAAGGAAAGATATCTACACTTTATAATCCAAAATCTTAATGCACTCTTACAGTTATATTGCTCTAAGATACACAAAGGAAGGACAATACATTTCCTGCATATTGTTACGACGGAGTAGCCTTTTAAGAATTATTCAGTCTTGCAAAATAATAAAACAAAGGGCAATATTCTTATTTTACTCTTCCCTAGTAAAAAAAAAAAGGAAAGGGGCAAATGACATTTTTGGAGACTATTTACGTGGAAGGGAAGGTTTGTAATTTCGCAACAAGAAGCAGCGGTCTTCAGACACGAGTTACGTAGAAAGAAACCTTTGTTCCGCTTTAGGGTTAATTTGTTGTGAGGATCAATCAACGGCCTTGCGTGTCACCGGTAAGGAGATCTGCTGCCTAGCAGAGGGCTCGTTCGTTGAAACTCTATAAAGCAAACAGCTCAAAGTAGGTTACACCTGCTGGTACGCAGCAAGAAACCCAACTTTTGTTGGAAATATTGCAATTTTCTGCGTAGACCGTGAGAAACGCTCCTAAAGATCCTTCCATATTGTTTCATGGCCTTGAAGAGATCCCAACCCTGTATCACGCCTTCCTTACGTATGAACTTACTTTCTCTGGAGAACAGATGTGCCTGGGAACGGAAATTCACTAGGACAGGTGATTAATACTGCCTGATGGTGAGGAACTGAAGACATTAATTGAAAACTGACGCTCTCTTTCCTCTTTCTGCTCTTATGCTGCCTTTCAGTTTCAGCAGATTACGAAACAGGACTCTGTGGACCGAAGTGAATGAAATGACTATGAATACTCTGACATACATAAATCGCAACGCGAATGTTTGTGAATGTTGGAGAGGTATTACACTGCCAGAAATATTACCAAAAACAACCAACCAACCAACCAACCAACCTACAAAATCACAATGCTTGTGAATGTAGGAGAGATGTATTGCCAAATAAAAACCAATTAACACAGTATGTTTTTTACAATTTGCTTACGTCGCACCGACACAGATAGGTCTTATGGCATCGATGGGAGAGGAAAGGGCTAGGAGTGGTGCGGAAGCGGCCGTGTCATTAATTAAGGTATAGCCCCAGCATATACCTGGTGTGAAAATGGGAAACAAGGGAAAACCATTTTGAAGGCTGACGACAATGGGGTTCGAACCCACTATCTGCCGGGCGCAAGCACACAGCTGCGCGCCCCTAACCGCACGGCCAACTCGCCCGGTAATTAACGAAATGGCACTGTATCCTCTATGTGAATGAAGGTGAGGTATCATACCGCTAGGTATTTTGCTAAACAGAACCAACTAACTAGTGGCACTGTTTGTGAGTGTGAGATATCATACTGCTAGGTATATTGCTAAATAGAACCAACTAACTAGTGGCACTGTTTGTGAGTGTGAGATATCATACTGCTAGGTATATTGCTAAATAGAACCAACTAACTAGTGGCACTGTTTGTGAGTGTGAGATATCATACTGCTAGGTATATTGCTAAATAGAACCAACTAACTAGTGGCACTGTTTGTGAGGGTAGGTGAGGTATCATACTGCTAGGTATATTGCTAAATAGAACCAACTAACTAGTGTCACTGTTTGTGAGTGTAGGTGAGGTATCATACTGCTAGGTATATTGCTAAATAGAACCAACTAACTAGTGGCACTGTTTGTGAGTGTAGGTGAGGTATCATACTGCTAGGTATATTGCTAAATAGAACCAACTAACTAGTGGCACTGTTTGTGAGTGTAGGTGAGGTATCATATTGCTAGGTATATTGCTAAATAGAACCAACTAACTGGTGGCACTGTTTGTGAGTGTAGGTGAGGTATCATACTGCTAGGTATATTGCTAAATAGAACCAACTAACTAGTGGCACTGTTTGTGAGTGTAGGTGAGGTATCATACTGCTAGGTATATTGCTAAATAGAACCAACTAACTAGTGGCACTGTTTGTGAGTGTAAGTGAGATATCATACTGCTAGGTATTTTGCTAAACAGAACCAACTAACTAGTGACACTGTTTGTGAGTGTAGGTGAGTTATCATACTGCTAGGTATTTTGCTAAATAGAACCAACTAACTAGTGGCACTGTTGGTGAGTGTAGGTGAGGTATCATATTGCTAGGTATTTTGCTAAGTAGAACCAACTAACTAGTGGCACTGTTTGTGAGTGTAGGTGAGTTATCATATTGCTAGGTATATTGCTAAATAGAACCAACTAACTAGTGGCACTGTTTGTGAGTGTAGGTGAGGTATCATATTGCTAGGTATATTGCTAAATAGAACCAGCTAACTAGTGGCACTGTTTTTGCGTGTAGGTGAGGTATCATTCTGCTAGATATATTGCTGAACAGAACCAACTAACTAGTGGCACTGTTTGTGAGTGTAGGTGAGTTATCATATTGCTAGGTATATTGCTAAATAGAACCAACTAACTAGTGGCACTGTTTGTGAGTGTAGGTGAGGTATCATATTGCTAGGTATATTGCTAAATAGAACCAGCTAACTAGTGGCACTGTTTTTGCGTGTAGGTGAGGTATCATTCTGCTAGATATATTGCTGAACAGAACCAACTAACTAGTGGCACTGTTTGTGAGTGTAGGTGAGTTATCATACTGCTAGGTATATTGCTAAATAGAACCAGCTAACTAGTGGCACTGTTTTTGCGTGTAGGTGAGGTATCATTCTGCTAGATATATTGC
The DNA here is from genome assembly GCF_040414725.1 of Anabrus simplex. Taxonomy (NCBI): domain Eukaryota; kingdom Metazoa; phylum Arthropoda; class Insecta; order Orthoptera; family Tettigoniidae; genus Anabrus; species Anabrus simplex. The sequence goes on along the minus strand of NC_090266.1, from coordinate 875,947,013 downwards.
TGAACAGAACCAACTAACTAGTGGCACTGTTTGTGAGTGTAGGTGAGGTATCATATTGCTAGGTATATTGCTAAATAGAACCAGCTAACTAGTGGCACTGTTTTTGCGTGTAGGTGAGGTATCATTCTGCTAGATATATTGCTGAACAGAACCAACTAACTAGTGGCACTGTTTGTGAGTGTAGGTGAGTTATCATACTGCTAGGTATATTGCTAAATAGAACCAGCTAACATGTGGCACTGTTTTTGCGTGTAGGTGAGGTATCATTCTGCTAGATATATTGCTGAACAGAACCAACTAACTAGTGGCACTGTTTGTGAGTGTAGGTGAGGTATCATACTGCTAGGTATTTTGCTAGATGGAACCAACTAACTAGTGGCACTGTTTGTGAGTGTAGGTGAGGTATCATATTGCTAGGTATATTGCTAAATAGAACCAACTAACTAGTGGCACTGTTTGTGAGTGTAAGTGAGATATCATACTGCTAGGTACATTGCTAAATAGAACCAACTAACTAGTGGAACTGTTTGTGAGTGTAGGTGAGTTATCATACTGCTCGGTATATTGCTAAATAGAACCAGCTAACTAGTGGCACTGTTTTTGCGTGTAGGTGAGGTATCATTCTGCTAGATATATTGCTAAACAGAACCAACTAACTAGTGGCAATGTTTGTGAGTGTAGGTGAATTATCATACTGCTAGATATATTGATAAACAGAACCAACTAGTGGCAATGTTTGTGAGTGTAGGTGAGGTATCATGTCTGTCTGTTAGGTCATCAGCCCAGAGGCTGGTTGGATACTCAAATAGCACCACCAAAGGTTATGTAGTTATAAGGAAACTCCAAAAACCAATGGCAGCACCAAAATGAGGCGTACTAGGCAAGATGAGGAGTGAGGTAGTTGCCACTGCTTTCCTCACTGGGTCAGAAAGTACTATTGCAGCATGGCTGACCCTATGAGCAGCACCTTTCATAACACTCAGATGCACTAGTCGTGCTCTGAATGTCATCACTCAGCACTACCCATGCCCCAGCAGCTTCCATATTATCACAGCCATGGATGTTGACTGGGACTTCGGTGGAAGCTACACTTTACTCTGGCCTGTGCCAACAGATAGATGAAAAAGTACTGTATCAATCCAGAAATGACAGCAGGCAGTGAGATATCATACTGCTAGGTATTTTGCTAAACTGAACCAACTAACTAGTGGCACTGTTTGTGCGTGTAGGTTAGGTATCATACTGCTAGATATATATTGTTAAACAGAACCAACTAGCTAGTGGCAATATTTGTGAGTGTAGGTGAGGTATCATACTGCAGGTATATTGCTAAATAGTACCAACTAACTAGTGGCACTGTTTGTGAGTGTATGTATGATGTCATACTGCTAAGTATTGAATCCATGATCTTTGAGTCATAAGGAGCCAGAGTCCTAAATTCATTGCATGAGACACCATTTAATTCCAGCACGCCAGGTCATGAGGAGCCCTAGTTACATTTTTTTCTGACCAGGGACGGCACATGGGGAACAGGTGGGATATTCTCATGCTCTCGCAACAGAAATTACGTCACCCACACGTGTAGAATGAGCAGGGATTCAAACTAATTTGCCGCAGAACAACTTTAGCTGAAATTCCGTTTTAAGGAGAATCGGCGACGAAACCGCCGTGGTGAACGTCAGGAGGTCGTAAATGAATGTTTTTAGTGATACATTCTTTAGGCCTCTAAGTAGCCCAGGAAGAAAAATTACCGAAAAGACGCTCCTGTTTTTTGTTTAAACTCTGTTACATCGACCAAAATATAGTGCCTAGCTTATGAGTTAATTTAAAGACTCAAATTTGTTAAGAGAACCCCTTAATGTTTAACATCAGCACTGCTACTAAACTAAACTATTATGAGTTATTTCAGAATCAGCCCATATTACATTTTCTATGAGGGAAAACTGTGCCAGTAAACTTTTAGCGGTAAATGCAAACAGCATGGGAGTGGGGGAAGAATTTATAAAACACGCCGCGCCATTTGCGATTGGCCATTGTGTCCAATGAATTTGAGGTGACTCCACGCATTTCAGAATAACTTTGCAAACCAGCGTTGGGAAGACTAAGTCCCAATAGTAAAGATAGTTTTGGCCGAAGGTGGCTGTAACATCATCTCCAAGTGGAGATAGCTTAGGTAATCGACGGTATTCCAAAATGTGGAATTATCATTCAGATTCATGTTCAGGCAACAGACGGTCATTTTAGTGCCGAAATCCTGCAGTTTAATTAGCAAATATCATTATTGTATTATAAAGTATTGCGTGTGCGAATCGGTGGTTCGACAAACATGTTCGGTCCGTGCAAGGAAGAAATGTGTGAAGGGCATTTATATTTTTTACATGTCATTATTTTCAGATGAATGATATAAAATAATCAATATAAAACATTACCCCCAGGATAGGAATGCTGATGAAAGGAAAAGTATGTTTTGTAAAGCCACTACCTGTTAGGATGGCTAGATAAGAGACTGAGAGAGGCTGGTGGACCTGTAACGATGCAAGGCCACGTGCGACTTCCATGTACTGGTATGTAAGCAACCCTGTGTAAAGTTTTTTTTTTCTTCATTTCATTATGTTACCATTTTATTTGTGAATCTGTGACACACTTTGGTCACCGTTTTATTTCGTGGAAATGTCAGAAGTATACGACGAAAGGTCATTTTATGTTTCTTGGATAATCGGTAGAGCCGCGAAACTAGCGTGTGAAATGTTGTACAGTAGTAAATTTGATGGTTGAAAAACGAATGTAATGTGTAGGAGTGGTGTATCATTTCCGTACGTTCATTCCTATATTTGTTGTTTCCCCGAAGTTAAGGTATTAATTTATCACGAAATTCTGTTCAATGTAAAGATGCAATTCCCGTAAGTGTAATCCGTGGTTTACCATTTAAAGCGATTGTGTAGTAATGATGGAACGCCAGTTGTTGCGGAGCATGCGCCGTAATGTGGTCGGAGCTGTAGAATTTGTCGAGGAATGTACCAGGCGAAACTGGTGTGTGATTTGTGGAAGGGAAGTGTTATTCCACATGTCTATTAAAATATGTGTAGAATTGGTGAGGAGAAAATAACGGTAACATTTTGTAAGTCAAGTTGTAAGTTTCGGTTTTGAAACATTTGGTTGTCAGACTCGGATTTGCGAGGAGAGATAGTTAGTTTGTCACAGATTGTTTTATGTAACAACATAGTGGATCGCGTAAGAGAGATATTCCGTACTGTACTATTTTCGTGTAGAGATTTTGAGGTAGCAAGTGGTTCAAATCTTGCAGAGTCAGGAGAAATTGTGGCCCAGGTGGTTGAAATCCTGTAGTGTTGAAGTGATATTTTTGCCGGGATTTTTCATTGTTGGGAACCCAAGGATTTATTTTGTATAATTTAATGTTATGGGAATAGGGTAATTCCATAGTGAGGATCCCACGTGAAACGTTAGGACGTGGTGGCTAGGAACATTTCAAGTGACGTTTTAAATAAACTCTTTTCGCATATTTTGTATTGGTTGAGTATTGTCTTTCACGCGAGTTGTGAACGAGACGAGATTTCATTTGATACAGTTAGAAGAGATAACGTGTTTGCTTTCATAGAGGTAACGAGAAGGGTCTTCCTTCCAGGTAGAGCGACCATCTGTTTCGGCGAGCGAGCCAGCTCATTATTGTCAGAAAGGAATTGTAACTGAGATTTTGTCGTTTATAATAAATGTTTGGAATTAGATTTCATTACTTAAGAAGAGAATCGTTTGGTAGAGAACTTGAGATTCATTATAGGTGCGAAGGGAATGATACGATGTTGTGTTATGTTGTAAATAACCATTTGCAGGGGTGTCAAAATTTGAGATTTTATAGTAATGTTGCTTCGTGTTATTGAGTATTGTTCAAGGTCTTGTAATTAATTTATTTGAATATCACTATAGCTTGTCAATCCATAGAGTTCGTAATGGATGAGGTGTTGCTGTTGTTGGTTTGCAAGGCACAAGTGTAGGCTTGTGTGGTATGATGTCATGCCGGTGGAGCACATTGTGGTGCAGTAGTCCATTCACCCTAGAGTTTGGATGGGGTGCATTACGACACTTGAGTCTCATCAGCATGAAATCATATCGGATGGAGGTACCGCGATTATTCCAAGTGATAACCGTAGACGTTATAAGAGATTGACATAGTTTGTTTTATTTTGCGTTTCATATAATTTATGGAATTATATGATTTAATGTTGGGATTATCCAGGCTAGTGTCTCAATAAGTATTAGTGTTATAACATAAATTTGTTGAGTGACGTAATGAAATAAAAAAATGGTTACCGGTAGTTATGACTATGTCTTTCGTATTACAGTTGCGAAACAAGAAAGCTGTGAGAATAAACATAGATAAATACTTTCTTTTAAAGTAATGTTTCTGGTAAACATGTCCAAGTGATAACGTAAATTTAATTGAAACAGTTAGGGAGTTTAAAGAAACCACTTGGTCCGGGATAGATAAAGTTTTTGTTAATCCGGATTATGAGATTACTTCATTTATTAATTTATTAAATTCAGTGAAACCGTATTTTGAGGATTAGCTTAGAACCAAGTGACTAACTTGAAAAGGTATTCTGGAAATCTTAGTTTTATTTGCTGGGAAAATTTAGCTTATTAACGTAAGGATTAAGGGGACATGTCCGATGGCAAGGGACCTTCCTGCCACAAGTGTTGTGAGCGTTTGTTGGTGTTCTTGTTATGTTTTGTTTTGTTTTGATTTGTTGAGCACCAGATGTGCTGGGGGATTTACTAACGTGGAAACATTGGTCATCAAATACTTCAACTTAATTGTATTCAGCCTTCAGCCTAGAAATTTGGATGGTCATGGGGTCATCAACCTCAGTGACTTAGATTAGGACCATCAGCCATTATAGCATCATTCCTCTTGGGGTCATCATCCACAATGACTTTAACGTAAACATAAATCAAAGGAAAACTCGAGTTTAGAAGTGCAAACGAACTTCCCAACTATTTTGTTAATGTAAACAATTAAAGAGATGTGAATGTGATAGCACTGCTACAAGTTGTATAACAAAAGTTATTCTCGTCTCGACTCTGGCTATAAAATAGTGTTATTTTTATTGATTTGGTGACTGGTTCTAAAATTTTAAGCGGACGCACGAAAGCAGAAGTATTCGTGAATAACTGCATTGCCCCAGAGGTGTTAAGTGACTCTTTAGATGCTTCGAAATGCCCTGGCAAATCACAGAGTTAGATGTCGGTCCATGACATAGTCGCAGGTCACATCCATTCAATTAAGGGTCCATGCCGCACAAACACAGTGTGGCACATACCAATTGGACTGCCTTAAATATACCAAGAGTCCAGAGCTCGAGTTACTGTATACTGTATACACTTGATGATTTTTTGGAGTAGTTTTTGAATGATTGTCCTCAATTTCACTCATTATGAATGTCTGAATTACATTTACTCAGTCACCATGTGGTACGTTATTCAAAGATCATAAAACAAACGAAATTAATATTGAACAAGAGATACCGGAATTTTGTGTAACGGCTGTCAACACTAACTTCTGAAGTACTTCCCTGCAGAGTATTCAAAGATTATAGGTAATTATAAACCATTGCCTGGACGTGGCTGAGCCATGATCGTGCTGTCTATTAAAAATAACGGAGATTTAGCCAGTCCATGCAAACAATAAGCGGAGATGTTAGATCTATGCAAAAAACGAAATAACACGGGAAAACGTAGAATCTGGCAACCATAGTGTAGGGAAGGTATCATACTGCAAGACATATTTATAGGGCTCGAATAAGTATGTGTTTAACTTTTCAGAAATAACTTATCCTTATAGATGACCGTAGTATTTAGTGTAGTCTATACAATTTCTTGGTATGCCACTCATGTTGCAATCAAGCAGAATGAAAGCATTATATTTTAAAATTTTTGTCCTTATGGGGTAAAAATCAATCAAAGAATTTTTTTCGTCACTGTTAATCGCATGGCCATTAACCAAGAAACGTACTTATCTACTTTGAATCTGTAAGACAGGTTCCTAGTTCATGCGTATCCGACAATAACGAAAATACTGTGAATGCAAGGTACCTTTCCCGCTTGTACAATGGGTATCTGATGTCTGACCACGTGGACCTGTGAATGGAAGGCTACTTGCCTGCAGGTAACACATACACCACAGGTAGCAAAAGAGGGGAGGGGGGGGGGGCAGCACTTTCTCCCTGGCCATGATGAGAGGACCGGATGCTTCCTTCCCGACAAGGCTGACATAGGAAAGCGTGGTTGATGTGTATTGTCTTGTTTCTTTAAGTGCTGTTATTACGGTGAGAAGTGAAGCGGACCCAGCCACTGTGCGGGAGAAAAGCTAGGAAGATGATGATCACAGTAAGAATTAAGTAGACACGTAGGGCTACCTAGCCGAGGTGGTAAAAGTGGATTCGGTTCACCCAGAAGAAAGTGGGTTCGCTTCCCCATCGGGGAGTCGACAAATTTAGATACGAGATTTCAACGTCGGGGGTTTCATTCAGCCCACAATAACAGTTTAATTCCTGGAGGCAAAGGTGACTGGGAACAGGGCTGACCACTTAGTGCCGAGTTTACGAGTAGTGGAAACCTGTACCTTCCACTGCTTCACCGGCCTCCATGACTTTAGGTAGACACTAGGTCAAAGGGTGTTCATTTATGACTCCTGAATTACAAAAATTCGACCAAGTCTTGTAGAAGAAGGTTTCGTAGAAATTATCCTGCCATCACTCTAGCTGCATCTTTGGTAATGTTAGAAATATTAGTAACAGTGCGAAGAGCAGCTCACTTGTGAACAAGAAGTATAGTTAAGGGAGGTTTGTACTAACGGACAGAAAAATTGACGACGATGGCTTTTTCTTTGAAAATTCTCCAGTTAAATCCCTAAAACGGCCGTCCGTTCCATAAAGAACTGCATATAGGGAAGAAAGGATGCGTACTTACGGCATAATAATAATAAGTGTGTTTTACGAAATAAAGGAATTTTAGCGGGAGCGTCGTTCAGAAACCAGTGCATCAATATGCCTATTACAGTCTTGTTTTTATTCTGGCCTCCGCACCCATATGCAAACAAGCGGAGCTTCGTTATCCCTTGAAAATCAGCTTTCTGGCATAGGTTTCGAAGGATGTCGGAAGCTATTTCGTTTGATGCTTTGGCAAAATCAGTTTCTAGCAATGTGTACGCGAACGCGTTTTCCGGACTTTGGGAAGCGTGCGAATTTCCATGACACATTACGAAGTTGAACAGGTACATTTGACGTAGGTAATAGGCAGCTTGATCCGGGAGATTAGGTAGCACAAGGTTTTACTTGCAATCATAACTGAACGTAAGCGTATCTTCTGCATCGACATTCAATCTTTCGTAGAACACGTCTTCTCTCCTTTTGTGTGCCATAAGCTGAAGTCTTGGATCTGCCTTCTCTTCTTCGGTCGTTGAAGCCCCGATTCCTGACTGAAGGCTTGCACATGTTGAGCAGGTGTCGACACTGGGCGAGCTGAAACAGATATTAAATTATTTAGAGAAAATTCTTCTATAGTACCCATATTGAAACGGAGTTTGCAGGTATTGTTCTCTGAACATCTGGTATATCTTTACAATGGTAAGATCTGAGCTAAGGTACTGTCGTTCACACTTCCTAGCTCTTGAGTGGTGAGCTTCGAGCGGGATGAATATGCCTATATGGCTTTTTACTCTTTGTTTTTTCTCAGTAAATTTATTGGATATGTGGTTTCCTCCCCGCACTTCCGGTGGAGTTTCTGAACTTCTCAGTATCTTAGAACACAAACGTTGCAGCCTGTCTCTTCCTACTTGAAGAATTGGACATAAAAGTTTCACGGCAGACGAATATGTTTTCGGTGACCGCTCCTCTCCTTTCTTTTTTTTTTTTGGCAAAATGTACACCGTGCTGAATTTTCTTTTACTTCCCCCGGTGCTTTGTTTCGGCGTTGAAACTTGGACGTGTCGTAAGAAGAAATTATTTTGTGCAAGTAGTGACTTTTCCTTGAAGTAAGCTTCATGAATTTTTCGGCCGTCTTGACAACTCATTTCTTTACAGTAGAAGCACTTTCCTTTGTGTGAACAGATTGGCATTTTCGGGAAACGTTTGGACGTGTACCTGACGAACAGAAAATCGAATTTTTGCATCGGTTTGTTGCCCACTTGCGCTAATTCATATCAGTGTGGGCAAAATTTATTGTGATACACTACTTATACTTTTATTTTAACATAATATTTTCTTACCTTATTTTCTTCGAAACCTTTCTTTTCCAGGTTTCTGGACGTAGTTTCTTCTTACGAGGAACACCGGTCTCCCTTGCAACCTCGTTCCGAGTTGGAATTTTGTGGGGTGATATTTACCTCCGCAGTCCTTTGTTGATTATAGCCTATGCTTAAAAACAAGGTGGTTGAAAGCAGTTGTGTCAACATAAATCCATGAAAATCTGTCAAAAATATAAAGAAAGAAGGAAAGAAAGACAGAAAGCAAAAAAATTTCTATGAAACCTCTCAATGTAAAGTTCTGAGATTTTCTGAGATTTCAACAGGTTTTGCATGTGTATCGCTTCCAGGTAGCCTTCCTGCGATTCTGGTTTAGCTGCATTTGCAAGTGGACTGTTTTTAACAGGTTTCGAAAGTGTAGCCATTGCACTTTTGACAGGTTTTGCTAGTGGATAACTTCAGATCTTTTAGACGATGCCGAGACCTTTCAAACGAACATAAAAGTTGATCTTTTTAACATGTCGTTTAAAAGGTTCTGCAAGTGGACAACTCAGGTCTTCTATAACGATTTCCTAGCAATGTCAGCGATTGATTTTGAATACCTGCTGCGAAGAGTAGTGCCGATGACATGTCGAACTCTTTTCCGATTTTATTCAAAGCAGTCTGCCATTTTTGTTTTTTGTGTAGTCCGCTTCTTCATCCTTCCGTAAACATTCTTGTGTGTCAACTAAATCAACCAGTTTTTCGTCATCTCCCTCGTCGATTCCGTATTCTGAGACATTGTAACCTTTAAGTAAAGTTACTTATATTATGCAATTAATATGGATATTTAAGTTGATGCTTGTTACATTTAATTTACAATAAAAAATATGCAACTACTTACCTTAATTTATTAATGTAATACAGAGAATGGAACTCTGAATAGCCAATATAATGCTAAAGCAGACGACCATGTCAGCAAGATGCACCACAAAAATGATCTGAAGTTTTCACGCCACTATCTGGTGGTGCATCTTCCTCTCTTCTCCTGTGTATACGATGCCACTTTTGACATTTCATGCAACTTGGAAGTTGCGCTAGATTCGAGTGGCACATGCAACTTTTCGAATTGCGAGACTGTTTACACGGTGCCACTCAACATTTCTTGGGTAAATCAAAGTTGCATGCCATTTTAGTTGCCTCGTCGACGAGTACCTGTAGTTACAGGCTCGCCGATGGCAAAGCGTATGTGAGAAGTGCTGCTCAAGGAATTTCTCTGTTTATTTGTTTTATACCTGCTGTACACCATGAAATGTCTATTTCAATTCAATAACTCACAAGAAAAATAGTCCAATCTTGTCAAGGATTGTTCAGCATTGCTGAAAGTTTGACAAGATTAAAAGATTTGACAAGGTTTGAAGGCATTTTGTTTTAAAATGGAGGAAAGGAAAGCAACAGTTGTGGTTCTTTTCTTTTTTTTTTTTTTTGCTAGGGGCTTTACGTCGCATCGACACAGATAGGTCACATGGCGACGATGGGATAGGAAAGGCCTAGGAGTTGGAAGGAAGCGACCGTGGCCTTAATTAAGGTACAGCCCCAGCATTTGCCTGGTGTGAAAATGGGAAACCACGGAAAACCATTTTCAAGGCTGCAGTGGGATATGGGACTATTCTTAGAAAGAAGTGAAACGCACAATAAAGCATAATTAAATGGGGAAAAGGTTAATGTGGTTACCCTCGACTTAATTTTTGCGAAGTATTTACTACCATAACATCATTTGCAGATGTTATCTTATGTTATCTTATGTTATGTTGCAATTACTCAATGAATTGAATAAAAATAATAGTAATGCAACAGAAATTCATATCTTATTAAATGAAAACATATTAGAAATGCCATCATAATAATAATAGTACGCAAATATATTCATAAATAGAACATTGATGATGCCGTAGTGCTCACTTATAGGTTATAAACATAATAGCTGTCCACTACTTTAAGATATTTTTTTTCATCTCCTCGTACGCTGGACCGTTAATAATCGAATTCCATTGGTCAATTCTGTTAAAAACTTTGTCATTTTTTTGACTGATTAGAACATGTTTTAATTCACTTTCAATACTTCTGAAGACTTCTCAAGATCTCTCAAATATTGCAAGCGATTTGATAACTAATCTAGTAAAGTATTGAAAATTCTTGTGAAGCCTTGAATTTTACATACATTTTATGATGTACAACAGGCTTAACTCTTCTTGTATGAGAAAAGAGGAAGTGGTTAGCCCAAGCAGAGCCCAGCAGCCTGGACCATCGCTCTACCTGCACCTGTTTCTTCTACACGAATGCCTTGATTTTATGACTTTCTGCTTACTAAAGATAAATAGATATTTACTACCCTGTAAAAGTAAAAAGTGAAAAATTCTGTTAACAATATTATTTAAATGATCCCCGTGTGACTTCAGGGTTCAGCACTCGGCACAACCCTTCTCAATGTCAGCAAGTTATAAAATATAGCGGCTCTAACAACCCTACATTTTCTTTCACTCAAAGAATTTATTGCTTAGCATTGTGCAGCAGATTCTTTATCTAGCACGTTGCTTTCTTCATTCCACCCTCACAGATGAACAGTTTACTTGGGACCAATATAACTGACAGTTGTGGCCGCGGTTTTTATCCAAATGACTGTGGTGTAGTGAAAGACTTCTGGTGTGAGACAAGGAGGCCAATTTATAGCCAAGTTCAACATTTACGTCTGCGTACAGAATATGTTGTTGACGGTGTTTGTGTTGCTATTACTGATTCCCATGAGGCAATGGAGTTATCGCGTTCTACAGCTCCTTGAATATACGGAAGTAATTCCTGCTGCTGCTCTGGCGGGTTGGGTAGATCAGACGGTAGAGCGCTGGTCTTCTGAGCTCAAGGTAGCGGATTTGATCCCGCCTCTGTCCGGTAATTTTGAAGGTGCTCAAAATCACTAGGCTTGTGTCGGTAGATTTAAATGGCACGAATAAGAGCTCATGCGGAACAAAATACTGGCACCTCGGTACCTCTGGAAACCGTAAAATTAGTTAGCGAGACGTAAAACCAAGAGCAATGTCGTTGTTGTTGTTGTTGTTGTTGTTGTTGTTGTTAAAGTATTAGAGATCGAGCACGTGGCTGTGTTGTTTGGGTCACGTAAGTGTAAGCTTGCGTTCGGGAGGTAGTGGGTTCGAACCCCACTGTCAGAAGCCCGGAAATTGTTTTTCGTTTTCCAGTTTTCACACCAGGTATCATTTAATTGATTAAGGCCACAGTCACTTCCTTCCCACTACTAACCCTTTCTTATACCATCGTCGCCATAAGGCCTGTCTGTTTCGGTGCGACGTAAAGCAATTAAAAGAATATTCAAGCTCTTTAGTAGCGTTGCACGCCGGTGTAAGCTAGATTACCACACCTCTCCCAGGCGCTAGTGGCTAGTGCACCGTTGAGACACCACTGCAAGCCAAGCCTCCTATGTAGAAAAATGTTGTGACAGTGCACTAGGAGAGATATGTACCTCCACTTGTATAAATGCTGGCCTTTGTATTTTATATTCATATTCCGTATGAACACTTTGGGGCACCTTAGCTGACGGACACATGTACTTAGTCGTATGGCGTCTGATGATCTGTATTAATGTGGTGTCTCTTCTGATATGTGCATTTGTAATTACTTAGGACCCGACAGCCAAGTGACTCCTCATGAAGCTGGCCGTGATTCGAATTCCGGCTAATTCATCTGGCAGTTTTGGAAAAAATAATGAACGCTCCTGCGTTCGGATTCCACGTAAAACTGGAGTACAAAGGCCGTCTTATGATGCATGAACTCTTGGTTATTGTATTTCATTTGTCCTGGGATTGGGAAGACAGCGGCTGTGGATTGTGTGTTACGTACTATCCTGACATTCACTTGGAAATTAAGTGGGAAACCACTCTTAGGATGATTGATGGCACCTGCTTAGTGGTATTACCTGAGAGTGAATCCCATTCCAGTCCTTAAAACCAGTCTTAAATTCGTGAAGTAGTCGGGTACTGAACCTGGCCTCACCAAGTAGGAAGCTTCTTCGTTAGTATCTAGACCACTGGTTCTCGAACTTTCTCAGTTTGCAGCATACGGTTTTGCCTAGTGGAATTTTGTGGTACATCCAATCTGCTTTAGAAGAATTTCAAATGCTATTGAGCAGTCCTAACGGAAAGTATATAAATCACCGGAGAAACATGTCGATCACACATGTCCTATCTGTAATAGGTACTTCAGTTTTCAACAACCTGGCGAGTTGGCCGTGCGGTTAGGGGCGCGGCTGTGAGCCTGCATCCGGGATATAGTGGGTTCGAATCACACTGTCGGCAGCCCTGAAGATGGTTTTCCGTGGTCTCCCATTTTCACACCAGACAAATGCTGGGGCTGTACCTTAATTAAGGCCACGGCCGCTTCCTTCCCACTCCCAGCCCTTTCCTATCCCATCGTCGCCGTAAGACCTATCTGTGTCGGTGTGACATAAAGCCACTAGCAAAAAAAATTTCAACAACGTATCTGATCAATATTAAAGTAAGAAATGGAAGGAATTACTTTCTGTAAATTACGAATTACTGGTGTGCTTATTGGCTATTCTTTCCTGTATTGAATAGTTACACAAAAGTAAAAATCCCACATTTTCCACTGGGTTGCAACAATAATACAATTACTTACAGATTGTTCTTGATCTTTCAATTTATGTACACTTCTCTGTGGTCAATACATAACGTTGATAAAATATTTTATACATACATCTGGTTTTGTGTGTGTCTGTTATGTCATCAGCCCAGAGGCTGGTTGAATCCTCAAATAGCACCACCAAAGGCTATGCAGTTATAGGGAAACCACAAAAACCAATGTCAGAGCCCAAATGAGGCTTAGTAGGCAAGATGAGGCGTGATGTAGTTTGCCATTGCATTCCTCACTGGACCCGAAGATGCCATTGCAGCACGACTGACCCTATGAGCAGCACCTTTCAGAACACTCAGACACACTGGTTGTGCTCTAATGTCATTACTCAGCACCACCATTCACCAGAACCTTCCATATTGTCACAGCCATGGATGTGGGTCTAGGGTGGAAGCTACACTTTGGTCTGGCCTGCAACATGAGATGGATACCAATGTACTGCATTCACCAAGAAATGGCAACAGGTTTTATGTATTCTAATTTTTCCAGTGTATTATTTTTTTACTTCACTATCAGGCTATTGCCGGGGCACACACTTTGAGACCGATGATCTAGAGCAGCGATTGCCAACTAGGTTTCCACTAAAACATCATAATTAATTATTTTCATTTATGTGCTGATATAGACAATACTTGGAGTAAACTTCGGAAGGTAAATTGAAGAAAGTAAAAGAAGAAACGTAAATTGATTAGGTGCAACATCTCCAGTTTATACCACTACAACATGTTACGAATTCCGCGAAAACGCATAAAACACCTTTTGATGTTTCGAAATGTACCCCCTTTTATCTTAGTTCCAGGATCAAACAGGCAGGCATGAATATATTATACCACTGATTTACAATCATTTGGAGTCCCTGCCAGAAAACAACAACAACAACTTTACAAATAGATCCATTTGTTAATTGTTTAACGCCGCACTAACGCATGGAAGGGTTTTGGTGACGGAGGGATGGGAAAGGGCAAAGATTGGGAAGGTATCGGCTGTGGCTTCAATTAAGGTATGAAAACGAGAAACCACCGAAAAATATCTTCAGGGCTGGCGACGGCGGGATTGGAGCCTACTATCTCCCAAATACAAGCTCAGAGTTGCATGACCCCAACCACACGGCTAACTCGCACGGTACTTCCTTCTGTTATTATTTATGTGACTGTATCAAGAACCCTTCCATAGAGTACTCAAGCAGTTTAGTTAATGCATTCAGCCTGCAAGACGAACAGCAATTGGCTGAACTGAAAAGTGATTGGACATTAAGAGTCAAATTCAATGAACAGTCTATTAATGTTCTTTAGTTATCGATGAAAGGAGAGTTTCCTGCAATTTCTCAGAGAGATTTAAACATATTCCTCCAATTCTCCACATCGTATTTATGTGAGCTAGCATTTTCATGTTTGACGTAGAGGAATTTCATATTTGCCTACCAAAGTTGCGACCAGGAATAACATTAGTTTACTCCGTGCAACAAGCCTAATAGGTTATCACATTGATCAACGGAATAATATATTTGAGAACCCGCTTAAGTTTTTAGCTAAGAGTGAACCTAAAAAAAACATGCATTACAGAGAGTAATAATATAAATCTCTTTATTTGAAATGATTTAGTAAAAAGGACTGCTTCCGTAATAATAATATCTTGCAAGTTTCTGTGAAGAGAAATAAATACTGTTCTGAACTTTTATTGAAACCAATTGCAATTTGGTTTGCCGATTGGACAACACTATTTTATATTTTGCCTTAGGTTAAAATCTATGCCTCGAGCAAATGGCTGTGTGATTTGGATCACGTAGCTGTCAGCTTGTATTCGGGAGATAGTTTTCCGTGCTTTCCCATTATCACACCAGTGAAATGTGTCTAGGCTGAGTTGTTCTGATGTAGTTGATTTCGTTCATCTCCCGTACTGCCTGTGTTGCTTTCTCTGTTACATGCTTTGTAAAGCATTTGGCACTTGTTTGCAGAGTAATGCCAAGGTACTTGAAGTCGTTTACTATGGCTACTTTCTGCCTCTTTATGAAGATTTCTGCCATTGCTGGGATCTTTCCTCCTTGCCTAAATACCATTGAGCCATGTATTTGATATCCTCTCCCCTCTTATGCTATTTATTGTGCCTGTTTTTTTAATGCTTTTCAATTTTGGTACATTATTGTGTTTTTTCGCCCGTTGTTGTCCCTTTGGGCAAATAATAATAATAATAAATTATTCCTAAAAGATGCTCCCAGGGTAAAGGAATTATTTCCGCCCTGGGAACGGCCCGGCCTGTGCTGCCTCCCCTTTGCCTTCCCTCCCGTACCCCTGCGGATGCGCCTAGATCTTTACGCAGACTCACCGTGTCGCTTCCTGTCACGTGGTCTCGCGTCACTGCTACTCTTGGCCAGCCCGTACGGTCTGGCTGGGAGCAAGTGTCATTCTTGCCTCGCTCTCGGACTTGAGCATCTCACGCACCGCCTTCGAACCCCGGACCGCTAAGGGGTATGGGAGGTAAGCCCCCTGAATTTGGTTAACAAGTATAAGGCTACGGGAGGACATTATTTGATTACAACCACTGAATAGGCGCTAGAGTTGTTTCAAGTTGTTATAAAGGCACAGTTACCTCTAAATCAGGGCCTCTCAGGGTGCATGCGCGTGGTGCATGCACTGTGCACGGTGCAAGAGACGACTTCGCTTGGTTGACCAGAGTGCAGACCCCCCACTCCTCTCTCCCTACACCTGTCTCCCCGTTCGGCCTCTCTCCGCGTTCCTCACCTTCACTGCTGTTTCTCCCCCACTGCGAAATGTTTACATGTGGTGAGCGGAGACGCACAGTTGTATGGGACAAGGTTACCAGTGTTATTAAAAAAATTAAAAAAGTGAATTAGAAATACACATACATGTTTGAGAGGAATGTAAACATAATTTAAAAAAAATGCAGAACCCGTAACCAAAATGAAAATGCTACAGTACTGGAACAAAACTCATTTGTGGATATAGAATGCTCTTCTTCAAGCTGTTTCAACTTCCTTAATTCTTTCTCTCTGACGTCTCCTATGATTTCACAATAATTTTCCGAATGTAGTCTGTTGTAGTGTCTTTCAATAGATGATTTTCTTACGCACGTAATTATCGTCCCACGGATTAAGCATTTGGCGTTATCGTCACGACAAACAAACAAACAAAAAAAAAATACGAAAGTTCCCAGTTCGATTGAAATGGACTTTCGGAAGTCTTTGCTTTCTTCGAAACAGGTTGCTCCATTATTGTGTTGTTGTCGTGCGCTTGTCTATTTCACTGATAAACACGTCGTCTACCACCAAACGCTTCGTCGCTCTCAGCACACTACACCACCTGAGTCCAGCCGAGTTGAGGCGAAGCGTACCGATGCACAGTGCACAGAGCCTATGCACCTCGCTCTGCACGCGTGAGAGTTTGGGCGTTTGAGAGGCCCTGCTCTAAATTGTAAAGTATGTGTGAACCTCTTGGGACCGTTTATTGCAGTCTTACTGCAACTTAATTTATTGGGCGTTTGTGCCCTTAGTGGTTGAAAGTATATATATGTATATGGTATCGTGGTATGTCATGTTAAGGGAAAATTGCGCTCCTCTTTGAGCCACCTGAGGTGGCGGTTTATCAATAAGTTTTATCCAGAATTGCCTTTTACACTGTTTTTTGGGTGATGAACTGTGAACAGGGGCTGGATCCCTGTAAATTACAATTGAGCACGTGTCGGAGGAGCCTGGGTGATGTTCGTGTTTAAATACTTTAATCTTTTTTTACTTTTCTTGGTGTTTACCTATTTGTTAAATAAATTTGTTAATCTGATTTCCTCGGCTATCTGTGTTCTTGCTCTCTGGGTTGTGCTATATTCTCGGGAAGTCCAGACCCTATGGAGGCCGCACCTTCTGTAGGTTTCGCCAGTGATAATTCACGGTACAACCATCATTTTTGTTTTTGATGTATTAATTTCAAAATTGTGTTTGTAGCACCATTCCTCTATATATTTTATCGCGTTTTGTAGTTTTGTGACGACCTTTGATCCGATCACTATATCATCGGCGTAGGCGTACGATACTACGCCTTCTTTACGGATTATTCTCATTATTTGATCTGCTGGCAGGATGAAAAGTAACGGGCTAATTGGGCCTCCCTGTAATACTCCGTTCGTTTGAAGTATCGGTTCTGAGAGTGATATATTGCCAGAGATTCTTATTTTGTTCCATTGTAGTATCGTTTTTATGGTTTCAATCCACACATTGTTTCTGTTTAGGGTTTCTTCCAGCTTCGGAGTCACGAGTTCCCGATTTATGAGGTCGAATGCTTTTGTGAAGTCTATAAACACTGCGTAAAACTTTTCTCTTCTTTCAAGGGCTTCCCATATGTTACTGAGTAGTAATTGTATGGCGTTAATAGCTGATCTTTCTTTCCTGAATCCGAATAGATTTCCTGGTAGATACTCATATATTTCTTCTCTGACTCTCGCCAGGATTGATTTTGTGAATATCTTGAACGGTTTATTCCCAAGAGCGATGCCTCTGTATGTGTTGTGTCATATGGGTCGCCATTGCCCTTATAGATTACTTTAATTGTTGAATGTGTCCCTCTCTCCGGTATTGAGGCCGTTTCATTGCATTTATTGTATAAGTTTGTCCATGTAGGCAGTAGGAGATGAGCAGTGTCTTTTATGTACTCACTGTATATGTTGTCTGGTCCTGCGGCTTTGTTTTTCTTTGTGCTTGAGGTGATGTTTTGGACTTCATTTGTTGTTAGCGGAGTCCGTTCTGTTGGCGCTAGTATATCTGTGCTTTGATTATTTTCTGGGATGCTTGTTATTCCTTTCTTGTTGAGTATATTGCTAAAGTGTGTCATCCATTGTTCCATGTTTATATAATGTGTCTGCGCTTGCTTCCTGGGACACAGAGCGATATATGGGTCTTTTTTTGCCTCTTGTACGACTCTTTTACCTTCTTCCTCCCAGTATATCCTTTTCTTTTCCCGCGTGAGTGTTTTATAGAGACTTCCTTTTCCGTTGTATACCTGATAGAGTGTAAGGTTCTTCTTGTTCGATTTTAGTTCATGCAGGGCTTTCCATACTTCTTTTCATAGCAGGTAGCAATCCTGATCGAACCATTGTTTCGCCTTTCGGCTACAGCTTGCGGCTTGTATTGGCAATTCCTCAAATGTTTGTGCCGTTTCTTCTAGTCTTGATTCTTCAGTTAGCGTTTCTATTTTTCTTATCTGGTCGTCCGGCTCCATGGCTAAATTGTTAGCGTGCTGGCCTTTGGTCACAGGGGTCCCGGGTTCGACTCCCGGCAGGGTCGGGAAAAACCTTAATTGGTTAATTTTGCTGGCACGGGGACTGGGTGTATGTGCCGTCTTCATCATCATTTCATCCTCATCACGACACGCAGGTTGCCGAACTTGTCCTCGGACACTCCCGGCACTAACAGCTGTACGCCATTTCATTTTTCATCCGGTCGACTCGTCCTTCTATTTTTCCGACGTCAATTTTTCTTGATAATAGGCATTTTTTTTGGTGCTCGCCAATCTCTATGACCGAGCTCGATAGCTGCAGTCGCTTAAGTGCGGCCAGTATCCAGTATTCGGGAGGTAGTAGGTTCGAACCCCACTGTCGGCAGCCTTGAAGATGGTTTTCCGTGGTTTCCCATTTTTACACCAGACAAATGCTGGGGATGTACCTTAATTAAGGCCACGGCCGCTTCCTTCCCACTCCTAGACCTTTCCTCTCCCATCGTCGCCATAAAACCTATCTGTGTCGGTGCGACGTAAAACAAATAGCAATCTCTATGCATTTTTATTTTTGTGGGGTTATGCTTTCTTATTGGTGTGTGATTTTCTGAACCAGATAGGGGTTATTTCTCCTTTTATTTGTCCTTTTATGATTGCAACATTTTTTTTACAACTTGTTTTACCTCGCACCGACACAGACAGGTCTTACGACGAGACTGCAACATCTATCACGCTTGTTCTATTGTGAGATATGTAGGCTGGTATGTCGTTGTTATTTAATAGAAGGCTGTCTTCTTCTAATCATTCCATTACTAGTTTTGTTTTGTAATTGTGTACATCCAACCTACAGTTTAAGTCTCCTGTCTTGTTTGCTCTGAGCGATTAGTTGTCCTAATTCGTCTATTATTTACAAGGTCGTTGTATGTGGTTGAAAGTAATCGACTATAATTGTGATGTGTTTTGTTTCTCTTAGTAGAGTGTGATCCAATTGCGTTATGATTTATATTGGGATCAGCCAAGGCTTTAACAGGACGGTTATTCCTCCTATAGATCTTCCTCTTTCTCCTTGTTTCGCTTGCATATGTATGCAATAAAATTCTGCATGTTCCCAATGGTCTGTGAGGAACGTTTCTGTTAATATTATTATGTCATATCCTTTTAGGCAGTCCGTTGGCGACATGCTCAATGCGTTGTTAAGCCTTCAATATTCCATAACATTATTTTTATGTTTCCTCTGTATTTCGTATTACTGCAAATTCCATTCGAGTTGCATCCCTGTGTTCCTCCTAAAGAACTTAAAACAACTGAGGATGATGTTTGTTGGCCAGAAGTCTGATTTATTTACTCTTTCAAAGTATTTAAATGGGATTCCCCCTTTGAAGCATTCGTTGATTCGTTGATTACGTTTCGTTCTTCGCAGATTACGTTTCCTTTAATTTCCTTCACGGTAAGAAATGTCTTTATGTCCTCTGCTGTTGTTTCCTGTTGTAGTCTTTCTATGAGGATCCAGGCCATCTTTTCTACTACTTCTAGGACTTTGTCTTCTGATCCTGTTCCAGTTATGGAAGCTTGTGTTCGCGTTGGTTGTCTCTTCCTTTTGTCAATTACATCTGTCCACTTCTCACTGGCTGTTTTGCCTGTTGATGTTTCCTGTTTTTGTTCTTGTGGCGAGTCATTTTTTATAGCTTGGAAGTTATCTTCCTCTAAATTTTAATCCACATTTCTTCCTATAGGCGTTGGGGTGGAGCGTGTTCCTCTTCGCATGTTGCGCTTCTGCGCAGTGGCGGCTGGTGCAGAAAATCAGTTGTGTGCTACTTAAAAATATTTAGAAACATATCGTTAGGCTATGTGGTTTTCAAGAGGCTCTCCACTGAGTTTTCCACAATGAACAAACACGCAAACAACCCCAACACATATACACATTCCTCATTAAAAACTATATAATTAAACACACAATAACACCTGCAATGGGAAGATATTCACGAACTCAAACACTTGGTGTGAGCACGCAAAAGCAGAACTTCCCAATGTTACCAGCATCATTGAAATAAAATCAGGAACATCGTAATGCAAAATTACATGTTATGTTTTTATAGTGACACTTATAAAATAGACATTTTAATTAAAGAATACGAGAATATCATGTCTTTAATTTGACATTCTCATATCGGCCGTAATGCAAGTGTGACTAGTGCTAGTGCTGCCTCTCTGTGGTCGAACGAAGAATCGCTGTGAAGTGATATCTTGGCTGTTGTTTCCACAGCCTATCGGAACACATTCTCTTAGTATCGGAAAAGTTGGGCACGTATGCGCAAAAGGCAGAGTTCCTGGTTTCTGGCTAAAAGCTTATAAATTGGGGAGGCCTAAGATTCACCGCCATTTAACACCACGCGTGACGTCACGCAAAGCCGAACATAGCCGACTTCGCTCCGACCCGGAACAGTATCTTACTCCAGCTCCCGATAGCGGCCAGCGGTTGCGCGCGCAATGGGACTCGCATTGTCATAATTTAAGAAAATACTGACATATATTTTCACTGTAGTACGCATTTTATAAATGATGAAATGAGATCATCCCCAGTATTAATAATTATTTAAAATTGTTGAAAATAACTGGAAGTATATTTTAAAATTCGAATTTTTTCTTCAGAAATATAAATACAAAGTACGTCTACACAACAAATGTGATACTACTGTAAATTTCACTTTATCAGAAACAATATATAAATATGCCATAAAATAATTTTATTCAGAACTGTTCTGTTAGTGTCCGCCCCTGTGGCGTAGTGGTTGCTGTGATTAGCTGCCACCCCCAGAGGTCCGGGTTCGATTCCCGGCTCTGCCACGAAATTTGAAAAGTGGCACCAGGGCTGGAACGGGGTCCACTCAGCCTCGGGAGGTCAACTGAGTAGAAGCGGATTCGATTCCCTCCTCAGCCATCCTGGAAGTGGTTTTCCGTGGTTTCCCAATTCTCCTCCAGGCAAATGCCGGGATGGTACCTAACTTAAGGCCACCGCCGCTTCCTTCCCTCTTCCTTGTCTATCCCTTCCAAACTTCCCATTCCCCCACAAGGCCCCTGTTCAGCATAGCAGGTGAGGCCACCTGGGCGAGGTACTGGTCATCCTCCCCAGTTGTATCCCCCGAGCCAGTCTGAAGCTCCAGGACGCTACCCTTGAGGCAGTAGAGGTGGGATCCCTCGCTGAGTCAGAGGGAAAACCCGACCCTGGAGGGTAAACAGATTACGAACGAACGAACTGTTCTGTTAGTTTTGTGTCTTCGGTCAGAATCCTTGGAAAACTCTCTGTAAATAAATAATATTTATTCATTTCATGACAGCAAACGATATGATTAAAATTCAGTGTAACTTTATTATTAAAGTAAAACTAATATTTAATTAGATATCAGTTCTCAGTAAATAATAAAATTGTACAAAGAAAATATTCGTGAATAGCTAGTTATCTCCCTAGAAATTATGTCTTTAGTTAATCTCCCTTTCAACCCAAACCTCCTAATTATCTCTATTTCTGTTTATATCTCCATGACAGTGAGAAGGTGGTCGTGATTATTGCTTTAAGAGAAAATACAGCTGGGCAACCATCAACGCTTAACAAACTGATCACAGGAAGAAGTCCGACAGATCGGCAAATGAAGGAATCGGCCAAAGAAAGACAAGGGTCACAAAGGGCATGAAAATGAAAGACTTCGTAGCATTCCCAGATGTAATACCGCCGGGGTCGAAAATGAACAAGAGTTGATCAAGAGGGGTTGGACAGGATTGATGAAAGTGTGAAGTCTGGCACAACTAAGTAGAAGCAATGCCAGGACTCATCTAAGAGCATTTTTGTCGCCAACCCACGCTTCCAAGCTGAAAGCAACAGGGACCCCTTTTAGCCGCCTCTTACGACAACTTATTACCAACAATAAACCTATACAGTACTTCAGTGACACCTTAATATTAAAGATTTCTAGGTTGGATACTAATTCTGAGTTTGGCCGATGACCTATCTGTTAGGCCCTTTAAACAAACAAACAAACAAACAAACAAACAAACAAACAAACAAACAAACAAACAAACAAACAAACAAACAAACAAACAAACAAACAAACAAACAAACAAACAAACAAACAAACATTTCTGAATTTAAAAAAATGATGTGCATAACAGATGAAATAGGAAAACAATAGTGCCATGGAATTTTCCTATTCTTCTTCCGCTTTTCCCACATCCTTGTGCAGTCGGGTGCCATCTGTGCAGCACATGTGGACTGGAGCCTGCTTTACGACAGGATGCCCTTCCTAACGCCAAATATGTGTGAAGGGATGTATTCAATATTACGAGTACTGAGTTAGTTGGCCATGCGGTTAGGATCGTGCAGCTGCTAGCTTGCATGCGGCAGATGGTGGGTTCGAATTCCACCGTCGCAAGCCCTGAAAATGCGTTAATGCGACGTTAAACCACTAGCAAATAAATCCACGCAGTACCCGAATTAAATTAACTAGACGCAGTTAAAAAGCGATCCGGTCCAGAATCGAACCTATGACATTCTGAAATGGAGGTCTTGACGCTGACCATTAAGCTACGGAGGTAATAGCAGCGTAGAATAATATTGTTAAATAAACCTTTGTATGTGTTATAGCTAGGCACATTATTTTTAAAAATTCAGAATTAGTATGCAATCCAGAAATCTTTAATATTAAAGTTTCACTGAAGTACTGTATAGGCTTATTGTTTGTAATATATGGCGGCTTTCATGAAGCCCTCTGAGGTTTTTTTACAACTTGCTTTACGTCGCACCGACACACATAGGCCTTATGGCGACGGTGGGATAGGAAAGGCCTAGGAATGGGAAGGAAGCGGCCATTGCTTTAATTAAGGTACAGCCCCAGCATTTGCCTGATATGAAAATTGGAAACCATAGCAAACCATCTTCAGGGCTGCCGACAGTGGGGTTCGAACCCACCATCTCCCGGATGCATGCTCACAGCTGCGCGCCCGTTAGAACACGGCCAACTCGGGTGGTACCCTCTGAAGTTGCAGGGTCTGTAGAATATAATATCCACGGTATCCCTTGCTTGTCATAAGAGGCGGTTAAACGGGGTCCCTGGGGCTTTCAGCTTGGGAGCGTGGGTTGGCGAGCACGAGGCCCTTAACTGGGTCCTGGCGTTGCTTCCACTTAGTTGTGCTAGGCTCCACACTTTCATCAGTCCTGTCCAACCTTTCTTGGTCAACTCTTGTTCATTTCCGACCCCGGCGGTGTTACATCTGCGAATGCTACGAAGTCTTTCATTTTCACGTCCTTTGTGACCCTTGTCTTTCTTTGGCCGATTCCTTCATTTTTCGAAATGTCGGACTTCTTCCTGTGATCAGTCTGTTAAGCGTTGATGGTTGCCCAATTTTATTTTCTCTTAAAGCAATAATCACCACCACAAAATGCGAAGAAATGGCTGGCAACATTTTCCACAGACATCTTACTAACTGGACACGTGCCTTTGGAGTTCAAAAAAGCTAAGATAATTGCGATTTTAAAACCTGGCAAACCCAACAACAAGCCAGAAAATTATCGCCCCATAGCTCTCCTTAGCTGTTGCTACAAACTGTTAGAAAGACTCATATTCAACAGAATAAGCAGCACCATTTTACAGCACATTCCCATGGATCAGGCAGGCTTCAAACCAGGTCGCAGCTGTTGTGATCAAGTTACAAGTTACTTACAACATTCATATAAATGGGGTTCCAAAGAAAATTGAAAACATCTGTTGCTTTTGTTGATCTCACTGCTGCATTTGATACCGTGTGGAGGGAAGGTATGGTCTATAAACTTCTCCGGGTCATACCATGCATGAAGATAGCAAGACTTATTAACAATATGTTGAGTGATAGGAGGCTTCAGGTTATCATCGAGAACAATGTGAGCAAGAAGAGGAAGCTTAAAAATGGTTTGCCTCAAGGTTCAGTCCTATCGCCACTCCTGTTCAGCTTATATATATATCTGATCTTCAGGTTATCATTGAGAACAATGTGAGCAAGGAGAGGAAGCTTAAAAATGGTTTGCCTCAAGGTTCAGTCCTATCGCCACTCCTGTTCAGCTTATATATATCTGATCTTCCTGAAGTTACATCACGGAAATTCTGCTATGCTGATGATATAGCATTAGCTGTGCAACACAAAGAACTGGAGAGAACTGAAGAGATTTTAACAAGGGATTTGTCCATTTTGGAAACTTACTTCAGGAACTGGAGACTTAAGCCCAACACCAACAAAACGGAGGTGTCTTGTTTCCATTCAAACAATCACTTAGCAAATACTAAATTGAATGTAAGTTTCTGTGGCAGGATACTTCACCACAACTGGAACCCAAAATATCTTGGAGTAATCTTGGATCGAACACTATCCTACAAGCAACATCTGCTGGGCTCTGCACAGAAACTGAAAACACGTAACAACATCATTCATAAGCTTTGTGGAACTACCTGGGGTTCTTCGGCAAGCGTTTTACGGTCTTCAGCTTTAGGCTTGGTATATTCTGAGTACTGTGCTCCATTATGGATGAACAGTCATCACACAAAACTCATTGATACTGAATTGAATTCCACTATGCGCATAATAACTGGCACAATTCGATCTACACCAACTCATTGGCTCCCGCTTCTATCTGGAATAATGCCATCTGATTTACGCAGATACACCGCTCTTATCAAGGAATTCAATAAAATCTTAAGGAACCCCGATCTACCTGTACACGAAGATCTACGAACTATCAACCAAAACAGATTACGTTCACGCCATCCAACTTTACGTAACGCCTCAGACATGGTTGCTAGAAGCTACAACCCAACTACAGAGTGGAAAAGACGGTGGAAAGCAGCAACGGAGACGCACCTGCACAGTATGTTCTCGAATGCCAAACTTCCAAGTGGATTCCAACTACCACGTAAAACATGGTCTGCTCTGAACAGAATAAGAACAGGCCATATCAGATGCAGAGACATGCTGTTTAAATGGAACAAGTTGCCGACACCCGCGTGTGACTGTGGAGCTGCACGACAAACCATACATCATAT
The DNA here is from genome assembly GCF_040414725.1 of Anabrus simplex. Lineage (NCBI taxonomy): Eukaryota > Metazoa > Arthropoda > Insecta > Orthoptera > Tettigoniidae > Anabrus > Anabrus simplex. Next base: position 875,921,781 of record NC_090266.1, on the reverse strand, counting down.
TGTCAGAGAGTGTGAAACGCGGGCATACACTGGCAGCGAAGTGGATTTCCTGATGGCAACTCCAGAAGCAATACAGTGGATCAGTGATCTTGACATTCAGTTGTAGGGAGCCTTTTCTTGTTCATTGTTTTCTTGTTATTTAAATATGTATATAATTTATATCTAAACTCAATTTGATTGTATGGGCCATACGCTAAATAAATAAATAAATAAATAAATAACCACCACCTTCTCACTGTCATGGAGATATAAACAGAAATAGAGATAATTAGGAGGTTTGGGTTGAAACGCAGATTAACTAAAGACTTCATTTCTAGGGAGATAACTAGCTATTCACGAATAATAACTGTGTATTTTATTGTACAATTTTATTATTTATTGAAAACTGGTATCTAAACGAATAATCGTTTTACATCAATAATAAAGTTACACTGAATTTTAAATACATCGCTTGCTGTCATGAAAATATTATTTTTGTAACTGTGAACATTCTTTATTTACAGAGAGTTTTCCAAGGATTCTGACTGAAGACACAAACATAACAGAACAGTTCTGAATAAAATTATTTTATGTTATATTCCTATCCCGGTGAAGTTCAGCATTATGTTTCTGACAAATTATAATACTTTGCTTTATTATTTCTGAAAAGAAAAAGAACTTCGAATTTTAAAATATACTTCAAGTTACTTTTAATAATAACTACTACACCGGGCGAGTTGGCCGTGCGCGTAGAGGCGCGCGGCTGTGAGCTTGCATCCGGGAGATAGTAGGTTCGAATCCCACTATCGGCAGCCCTGAAAATGGTTTTCCGTGGTTTCCCATTTTCACACCAGGAAAATGCTGGGGCTGTACCTTAATTAAGGCCACGGCCGCTTCCTTCCAACTCCTAGGCCTTTCCTATTCCATCGTCGCCATAAGACCTATCTGTGTCGGTGCGACGTAAAGCCCCTAGCAAAAAAAGAAATAATAACTACTGGGCATGATTTCGTGTCATCATGCCTACTACAGTGAAAGTGTATATTTCAGTATTTTCTTAAATGATTACGCCAATGCGAGTCCCAGTGCGCGCGTAGCCACTGGCCCCTGTCGGGTTCTACAGTAAGAGACTGTATCGGGTCGGAACGGAGTCGGCTATGTTCGGCTTTGCGTGACGTCACGCGTGTTGCTAGATGGCGGTGAATCTTGGGCCTCCCTATAAATTGTCGCTGAGCTGTGATCGCACAGCTCCCGGCGGGCAGCGCACCAGTAGTTACCTGGTTGTGAGGGGAGTTGAATAATTTCCTATTCTTTAGCTGACATCTTTTTCATTGCACTATATTTGATTGTAGATAATATTTTTAAACTAATTTATTTTTCCAATAGGCAATGTGCTGCACCACTTCAGCACTAAGGTACGGCCGCCCCTGCTTCTGCGCATTCCTTCCTAAGCGGTATGGTATTTCAGGGTTTGTTTTTGAATGATCTAGCTGAGGTGTTAGATTCTGTTGATTTGTACATCTGATCGCCTATCTTATCAGCTTTTTGATAATTTGCGTGATATTTTCCAATATTGATTGCATTTGCTGGGTCATTTTCTTTGTCCTTTTGTCTTCAAGCGTTCTGTACGTTTCTTCGCTTTGATTATTATGCGGTAACTGGCTACTGTTTGTCTCCTGCTCGTTGCCGGTAGGTGACACGGCTGCCATTTGCGTCCTGTATGGTGTTGGTAGGGGTCTCTCCTTGGTGATTATTGTCGTTGCCAGTAGATGGAACTCTTCGTTTGTTCTGTTCGTCGTGTGTCGGTGGCGCTACTCGGACCGTAGTGACATTGTTTGCTTTCTGCGTGGTGTCGGTAGACGAGTCTCTTTGATGGTTCTGTTCGTTGTTGCTAGATGGCGCTAGTTGTCCCGCAGGGGTGCTGTCTGCTCCCTCAGTTGTGACCGGCTGTGACATCTCCTAGTTACCCATAACCTCGTTTTGGTTCTGCTCGATGTTTCTAGATGGCGCTAGTTGTCCCTAGGGAAGCTGCCTGTTCCCTCAGTTGCGATATTTCTTTGGTTACCCATAACCTCTTTTTGTTGTATCGTTTTCTCCTCTTTCGCTATAGTTAGTTCTATTTTTAATGCATTAACACAGGTTTTCAAAACACCGTTGCTAGAATGTTCTCCTTAATTTCTTCTTTCAGGTATCGTCCTGTATCAGCGATTTTTTTCCAAACTTCGTAGAGCTTCTTCTACACGTTATTCCACTTCAACCGCCATTTTAACCAAAAAACCAGTAACATATGTGTAGTGTATAAGAGACCGTGTGTTTTTATTTCATGTGATAAAACGTAAAAAGCAGCAATAGTGTACACTTCTCAGTATGGTTTGTTGCGCCATTGCAAGCTGCACAAATCATAGCAGGCGCGCAAAGGAACGAATCATACACTTTCATTTATTCTCTCTAGCCACCGACCTAAATAAATGGTGGCAGCAAGAAGTAATTAAGACATTATTCAAAGCTATTTTTCTCAGGCTTTGAGGGTTAGGAAGATTTTATGACCATCCTCTTCCGACAACTGTGACGCAAAAGGTGAAATCATTGCTTTTCAGCCTCAATGCTTCCGAGGTGATAAGAAATTCCAACTGTTCTCGAGAAAATTATGATACATCACGTGCAAATATGTTACCACATGCCACTGATGAAGTCGATCAAAACTCGGAAACCGTGTGCCAGTCCAAGGCCAACGTTGAGCCCACAACATCCTATTCTTTACCGGAGGATGAGCAAGGGTTCGTTAAAACCCTTGAAGAACTAGTGGAACAGCTCGAGGACAGTCGCGAAACCGAGGATCGTGATGAGCTGCTTGAAGACTTCACTGGCTATATAGCTTTTAGGGTAAAGAAGAACCTCGGCTTAAAAAGCGATTATGGAGAGAAAACAGGTCTACCTACAACAAGGTGTGGATATTTGATTTCAAAGACGTCTAGAGACAGTTTGATGCAGCCTACAGAGAGTTGGCACACCACGGTAGTGCAGATGGGAAAATAGTTCAATTTTTTTTTTGTTTGCTATTTGTTTTACGTCGCACTGACACAGATAGGTCTTATGGCGTCGAAGGCATAGGAAAGGCCTAGGAGTGGGAAGGAGGCGGCCGTGGCCTTAATTAAGGTACAGCCCCAGCATGTGCCTGGATGCAAGCTCACAGCCGCGCGCTCCTAACCACACGACCAACTCGCCCGGTATTTAATTTTTTTACAAGTTGCTTAGCGTCGCACCGACATAGATAGGTCTTACGGCGACGATGGGACAGGAAAAGGCTAGGAGTGGGAAGGAAGCGGCCGTGGTCTTAATTAAGGTACAGCCCCAGCATTTGTCTGGTGTGAAAATGGGAAACCACGGACAACAATCTTCAGGGCTGCCGAGAGTAGCGTTCGAACAAACTATCTCCCGAATACTGGATACTGGCCGCACTTAAGCGACTGCAGCTATCGAGCTCGGTAGTTCAAATTTTACTACGGGAAAAAACCGAAAGAGGGTTCTAACGTCATCACAAACTTTACGGATGTCCTGTGGAAGAAATTCCCCGAAATTCATAAATTTGCAAGTTGCTTCGTGAGGAGCCTTTCTTTTATTCGAATGAATGCTCTAAACAAAAGTAAAGCATCCAAGAGACCGAGTTTCAGTTAATACAATACCGATAACGAAAGAAGAAAAGCAAAGGAATTCCACTGATGCTATAGATAAGTTTGTGTGATAATACTTTTTAAAAACCATCAGCATTATTGTTTGTGTGTAACACCCCTGTTACGTTTTTATGAAATGCAGTTTATTATGTTGTATAAGAAACCAGTGCTAACAATGTTAATATACAGGCCCATTCATTTATATAGCCTATCTAATGTTAACGCGGAATTTGTCCGTCCCTGGCACTCGGAGGGGAACATTCCTTTTTGTGTTGTGGACTGTTATAATTTCCTAACATTTGCTGTTTTTGCTGTTGACAGTGTATATAGTTTCCTAATATTTTTTTATGTTCGAGTATGTAACAATTAGAGCCCCTTGTTATTGTTAATATAGGTGTTGGGAACATGAACATACGGAATAGCCATTTCATGGCTATCACAGTCTTAGCATTGTTACAGCATTTTATACAGACCGAAATACTTCAGAAACGCTGCTTGATTTACACCGTATTTGATCTCCTATTATTACTCTAGCGACAGGCTTCGGCAGCCGGCACATCTCCTATCCTCGCCGCTAGATGGGGACTTCATTCATTCCATTCCTGACCCGGTCGAATGACTGGAAACAGGCTGTGGATTTTTATTATTACACTAATGAAATAGTGAAATGAAATGCCTTTTCTGAGGTGAGGTTAAAATATCAATAAAGTTCTGTTATCTCTAACTTGTGGCTAAAACAGAATAGCTCACAGCTAGTGATGTGCGCGAGTGATACCTGGAATCGCGGTACTCGACACTTTCGAGTCCAGGCTCGAACTCGTTTCGCTTGCGAAGATTCGTCACACGTTAGCTCTCTCGTCCGCTCTTGTACAAGTCACACATCCTCTTTGGTACAAGTTGTTGCTGAGGTTCTATGGGATTGCGATAGAGCGGTACGATAAAAATACTCTTAATGGATGAGCAAAAAAAAAAAAAAAAAAGATCTGAATTTGATGACGACTTGAGAACGATAATGTTACACCTATATACGCATAATAAAGTATGAAAATATCCGTTCACGGCGTCTCTCACCCACTCCACTGAATATGCCATCCATTCTCATAAGTTATTGATAACATTGCTTATCTGGCCTTCTGAGCCCTACTTGGCAGGTTCGATACTGGTTTCGTCCGGTGGTATTTGAAGGTGTTCAGATACGTCACCCTAGTGTCGGTAGTTTTACTGGCACGTCATAGAACTCCAGGGGGACTAAATTCCGGCACCTCGGCATCTCCGAAAACCATGGACAGTCGAGAATTCTTCTGAGGACGCAGAACACAGTTTTCTGCGAAACGTTAAGAATTTCACCTTATTTTCTTGACACGGCACAAGCCTAAAAGCCTATACTGTACCGTACCCAGGGGTAAATACCCTCTAGGACGATGCCTCCATTCCTGTATGAACATCCGACTAACTCAGGGTTGGGCAGAGTGTGGGTAGGTTGTCTGTTGGGTCAGGATAAAAAATCGAAGTTCTACTCTAAAATATCAATCAATGACAGGAAATGGAGGTATAACACGAATGAGAAACAATCATATGGGGTAAGATGGATTTATTGATAAATATCCCCGATCATATTACGAGAACACAATTAAATAAAAAAAATAATATGTCAAAATGAACTCAAAAATGTAGAAAATAAATGGAAATCAAAACGTTACTTGAATAATAAGACAACATTTGAAATCAAAAATCAAGTTCAACAAAGAACATTATATACTGTACATCAAGACTGAGCTGCTTCTTACAGTCCATTGTTTATATTGTCTGGCAACAAGTATACGCAAACACTGACATGGGGTATTTCCGTATGGAGTTACACACTATCGCATCACAACGATACAGTTTCCAAATTTAAGTTAAATCTGAGAGTCGTCGAAATACTACCGTTAAATAAAAGTTACATTATAAAGAAAAGTTACGTGGAAAAGGAAAATAATTAAGACGCAATGGACGCTATGTAAGTTATGCAAAATACTAGGGGCATATCCTACACTATATTTACAACAATTCAAATAATCAAACTAAACACATCTATATACATCGGATATCGAGTAAAGTCTTAAATGCTACACAGATTCTAATGTGAAACCCGGTTCACTTCAAAAGATCTAGACAGAATTAGATAAACCATCAATACTTCAGCACTCGGGCTGTTCCCTTTTAAAACAACGAGACAAGGTATACAATCACCAATAACAATGTAAAACATTAAGGGGAAGACATATAAATAACCCTTGGTATCACGAAGAAAGCAATGGGCAACATTGCCTCCTCCTGCTGCATTTGAGCGCTCAACAGCGAGGTCATCCGTCATGTCCTTCCGGGTAGATTACGAGCTGAAAGGAAATGTTGAACTCAACACCATGCTAAAGTTTGGATTCTGTCTCCCGGGGCGGTCACAAGGAAGTCTCGTCTCCTTCACAACCTAGAGATAAACACAGGCCAGAAATCAGCTTGCCATGAGATAACGCCTTTCGCCGGCTACACGGAAACTCACGTATATTCATACTTTCTTAGCATGCTTTTACCATTGAATATCATCAGACTCAATAGTCTGGAATTAATACTGTCCATTCTGATCACAATATACACTCAGAAGACACTTAGCAGGCACACACATCTGCACAATATTCTTTCTCTTGTCAGGCATACAATCATCCTGCATCAATACATTATAATTCGGCATGCAATCTTTATCTCATTATTTCTCATAAATCCCATTGGCCTTCCACATTATGAGACTCAGTTCATGTCCTTTACAGACCATCAGGTAAAACAGAATCCAACTTAACTCAAAGATCTTATTTTAACAACGACGTTCTGCAGCTTCTTCAGTCAGCTTCCGTAAAATGATGCGCCATGCAGAATATCTATACCTGTCTCTCTGAATAACCGAAATGAAATGAACTAATACGTATGGAACGTTGTATAAAAATGAACCTGTCAATCTAGCCCTTCTAGCATATAAATAAGGAAAACTCGGAATATCCTATACTAAGTAACATACGTAAATAAACAACAACTAATCCTATCAATCCCTCATTTTCCCAATCATCTAATCATAAAGCAAAATGAAAATAAAATAAACATGCATTATTCTCGTATCCGAATCTATCATATTAACAAAATCAAACAAACACATGCCGTCAGGCTTACTTTACATGAAAATTAAAATTCTATCTACACTGCCCTAGTACCTGAACATAATTTACATATCATGTCATAAATAACACATGCGTCTTAACTGAATTCCATCCGACGACTCTCGAGATACCAGGATAGCAGTTTACATCCCCGCTGGAGGGATTTACTCCATGTTAATCACAGCATTAACATGTAAGAATGCACTTCTTTCTTCTGCATGCATCGCCATCATCTTGCTGGAAAATACTCCACTGGAACACCGAAGACTATGGTTGACAATATCTTCGCTGCTTAATGCTACGAGCCGAAATACCCTTTCTCTTAACAAGATCAGCTAAACACACTGATACATTTATCATACACTTCACTTAAAGGGTGAGAATACAGTTTTAAAAGCAGCACACGGTTCGCTACGGAAGTTCCTCGCGAAACGCGCCCGTCGCGAAGTAGTGAAACAATAGCACGTCTCCACTACACTTGCTACACATCGGTCACTAAGCACCGTCTTTATATATTGAAAGTAAACTCTGCTAAAATATACTATTCCATTTACTCAAGAACAGTAAAATCTTCCAACTGCACAATTTAAAATATCATTTAGAACCAGATACTGTTACTGGAATCACGATCACCAATTCAGAGTTTGTGCTTCCGCACTATCCAAGCATTTAACACAGAGTGACGCTCTCCAGAGCTTGGGTTACTGAGGAGGCTTCGGTGACGCCATATTAATACTGGGGTTCCCGGGTGGCTGAACCAACCACCAATCAGAAAATTCGTCGTATATGATGACACAATATTATTTGTGATATATTTACAAAACGCAGCTCAAACACTAGCAAATCGCTTCCACCAATTTTTATATTACTTTTCCAAATATATCTGACTTCTGAAACTGTGGAAAACCGATTACCTACAGAAACTGACTTTAGCAACAGAGCACGTTGGTCATTCTGGAATTAAGATTTGGCGCGGTATGGCCTCCATGTTTCCCATGTCCTTAATTTTCATTGGCTGAAATATATTGCTTAGTCAGCATCTACTACACGTGTCGATCCTTGCCAGCGCTTGGTTACGCCCCCTTCCTCACGGTCATACGGAAATAAGAAGCAATGTCCAGCGACTCACCGTCTTGCTCAACATCCGGTATCAACTATCTTGGGATACGATGCTTTAACATGTTAGACTGTAAATTTTATGAATTAATTTTACATATTGGGTCAAATAATACTCTAATTATTATTATGGGCTGGAAGGATACGGCTCAATACAATATCATGTCTATTATTATTATTCTCTCCCACACAGGAAACATAACGTAGAGCAACAATGATCGACTCCTACTACCCTAATATTGTCATTTAAAGGTTGATATGAACCCAGTCCTTTGTGTGTTAATTGCTGAAGAAATATACATTACTACTTTTTTTTGTCTAGTGCCTTTACGTCGCACCGGGACAGATAGGTCTTTTGGCGACGATGGGACAAGAAAGGCCTAGGAGGGGGAAGGAAGCGGCCGTGGCCCTAGCATTTACCTAGTGTGAACATGGGAAACCAGGGGAAACCATCTTCAGGGCTGCCGACAGTGGGATTCGAATCCACTATCTCCCAGATGCAAGCTCACAGCCGCGCCTCCCTAACCGAACCGCCAACTCGCGTGGTTTTTCAGGTATTAAAGGGAGCACCCCACTTAGCCACTGGCCAGTGAATGTTAATGTGATTTAATCAAATAGGAATGAGAGGAGATTTGCATGTTATTTATGCAGAATGCGTGAATACAATACAAATAAGTGATACTTCTTCTTATTCTTATTTTCCTACAGCTTTTCCCACACCTGTGGGGTCTCGGGTGCGAACTGCGTCGCACATGTGGATTTGGCCCTGTTTTAGGGTTGGATGCCCTTCCTGACTCCAACGCTGTATGGAGGGACGTAATCACTATTGCGTGTTTCTGTGGTGATTGGTAGTGCTGTGTGTTGTGTGAATATGAAGAGAAGAGTGTTGTGACGGACTCAAACACCCAGTCCCTGAGCCAGGAGAATTACTCAGAAGCGATTAAAATCCCCGACCCGCCCGGGAATCGAATCGAAAGCCAGTACGCTGACCATTCAGCCAACGAGTCAGACAATACCAATACGTGATACCAGAGCACATTTATATTTCTGAACGCCCTACACATGTATCTTTGCAATAATTTTCTCTGGCAGTAACATTGCCAATATTTTGCAAAATTTTATTACACGTTTTCCTACAAGAACGTCACGGGAACAATATTTCATAGCAATCGACAAATTCCTGGTGGCTACTTCCAGGCTGTACAGTAATAAAAGTAATAATAATAATAATAATAATAATAATAATAATAATAATAATAATAATAATAATAATAATAGAACTCCGCCGTTATTGACATTAGAAAAAGTGGGGTACATAGTGTGGAAATTGTCCCCATCCCACGCTCATCTTCGGTCCTACTTGTATATCTTTCAAGTTGACAGTTTGTTAGTAAGTCATAAACCGGACGAGTTGGCCGTGCGGTCAGTGGTGCGCAGAATCCGGGAGATAATGGGTTCGAACCCCACTGTCGGCAGCCTTGAAGATTGTTTTACGTGGTTTCCCATTTTCACAACAGGCAAATGCTGGGGCTGTTCCTTAATTAAGGCCACGGCCGCTTCCTTCCCATTTCTAGGCCTTTCCTGTCCCATGGTCGCCATAAGACCTATCTGTGTCTGTGCAACGTAAAGCAAAATAGCAACAACAACAACAACAGCAAGTCATAAATCTTTTCCTATGATGATAATAATTATCGTAACAATCAAATTATTGACGGCCGATGACTTAACGAAACCAATCATCAGCACCAAACACATTGCAACCCACATCACAAAAATAGTCTGTGGGTGACCCTAAATGCCGTGCATTCCAGTACAATAGAGTATAGTTCTAAGACATGTTCACAGATAGCGACACTAGTATGCTTGGACTCGAGTCTGGAGTCGAGTATATCGATTCTAAGAGCACTACTCGATTTTACTCGATTCCGTCGCTAGCCCACCACTTCTCACAGCTGTGTATTACCTCCTGCAGAAGACAAGGCGCTGAGGGTTCTGATGACGTCACCGACGGGCAAGACCTGCGCGTGATCCCTACCTCTTATTCTAACTACCTTGGTGCACCCTCAGGAGGGCGACCACTTCCTCCATCCCTGCGATATTCGGCGAAAGTGTGTGAGAGATACGGATGTATGCCCACAGTCAAGGCAGGCAGGGCGTAAGCGGAAGGTGTGCTTGTGCTGAATTTGCACTGTTGAAGTAAATTCCGGGTTCATAGCCTTCGTAACCGCATTTAAAATAAATAGACCATGGTGCAAGAGCCCCGAAAGGCATTAGCCTTCCAAGTGACCGCTGCTCAGTCCGAAGTCCTGCAGATTACGAGGTGTCCTGTGGTAGACACGACGAATCATCTCGGCAGTTATTCTTGGCTTTCTAGACCGGGGCCGCTATCTTACATTTGGATAGCTCCTCAGTGTAATCATGTAGTCTTAGTGGACCTCAAACCACCCATCAAATCCAGGTAAAAACCCTGTCCTGCCCGGGAATCGAACCCGAAGCCTCCAGCTGAGATGCAGGCACACTGCCCCTACGCTGTGGGGACGACTTTTGTAATCAAATATGATGACAAAAATAATCATATATTTTATAATATCTATACTTTGCGTACTGACACATGTATTCACTGTTTTCAGCAAAACAAAGAACACTATGATATGGCATGAACGTGTGTTTGTCCGGACTGTACAATGTTTCGTACAGGAGTTCGCTGCACTGTCTCTTGTACGGGGTTGTGCAGTTTGAAGTTGTTAAACCTATTCGTTGCCGGGACTTGGTCAGTTTCGTAACAGAAAGTCGCGCCTACACATACAGTATGTCACTTTCTTATTCATACAGTTTTATATTGTGAAAAGAGCAGTATATTTTGGACATTCAAATGCATGTTACAGTAATTGTCTTTTAAGAAATTTATTTCTGGTGGATTTCTTTACAATGCCATACAAAAATAATATTTATAACAACATACCGTAAACAATACTGGAGAATACAACAAAACATGACCTTTTCCTACGTCACATTGTTATTCATACAGATGCCAGTTCTTCAACTAAACATGTGAATGAAATGAACCATAGCACCAATCCTAGTTTTTTGTGGAGTAACCTTTAGCTTTAATGACAGCTTGACACCTACTAGCCTCGCACACGTTTCATGGCTGATACTGTACAATTCTTGGGTCACCACACGTTTTAAGTCATCTTTGGATGAAACCTTTCTACTAGGGACCCTAGACTAAAAACACATCCATAAACGTTTAATAGGTTTTAAGTCAGCAGACTGGGGAGGTGTTTCTAATTGTTTTGGAATGTTCCAAATTAACCATTCCTTGTTCAAAGCAGTGGTATGTTTATGGTCGTCTTCCTATTGAAACATGTAGGTTGGTAGCATCCCCAATTTTTCAGCATTTTGTTTAACACTGTTTTTCAAAATGTTATTGTACAATACGTTGTCCATCGTGCCTTCAATAAATTGAATATTCTCTACACCTTGTGCCGACATATAGCCCCACATCATAAGCGATCCACCTTTGTGTGTCACTGTGGGAATTGTATTGGCCACATCGTTGTCCGTATTGGTCTTTCTCCGCACCCTACGGGCACCATCGGAACCAAACAGGTCGATTTTAGTTTCAACGAACCAGATGACATGGTTCCAAATCTGGCCCTTGTTTACGTGTTCTTTCGCAAAGAACAGTCTTGCTGCATGGTTTTTCTTGCTAACATAGGGCCTCTTCCTTGGTACAAGGCCATGGTAACCGTGTCGATGTAAAACCCGCAGGACCTTCTGAGTATATATTTTCTTCCCAGGAGCAACTTCCAGCACTGTCCGCAGCTTTGGATTACTTATGAGAGAGTTGAATTTCACTTGCCTCACAATAAGTCTTTCTGCTTGTAGGCTTAGTTTCTTTTGTTTGGGTTTTCTTGGCACATTCTTCAACGACCCTTCGTACTTAAACTTATTCACGACATATCGAACAGTGGCATGACCTTTCTTCACCAAGACGCCTATTTTTCGTATGGTGTACCCTATAAGCGCTAGACTGACAATTGTCTCTTTCAGCTCATATCCAAGCACTTTACCCTTGCCCATTTCTACCAGCACTCTCACAGGTCTAAGGCGAACACAACCTGCTACACCTCTCCTCGCACCACACCTACTTACAGTACGTATGCCCCGTTCAATGTTGTCGGATGGCGTTATCTATACTAGTTAGTGTATGAATAATAAAGTGACTTGAAGTTTTGGAGTGTATGCAGTTTTTATTTGTGTAAACACAAATTATTTGGACTAACAAACAAATTGTGCATTGAGTGTTTACTTCTTGTTATTACGTTCATGACACATAACTATAAATCAATAATTTCCACAACTATACAGGCACATAGAACTCTTTATAACGAAGTGGGTTGTGTATGAATAGGAAAGTGGCATACTGTAAATGGAACTGAACGTCGAAAGAACTTTAGCGCCTTTCCTGTGCTGTCCAAGATATTGTTGTTGCTGAATTATTTTATAAAAATCGTGCACATTTCGGGATTTCTGAAACATATCTCTGAGCAGAGTTTTGCACTGCGGATCTATCAGCTCAGTCTGGACGTAATGGGGAACATTCTCAGCTAAAAGTGATAAAAGTCTGGTAAATAAATCAAAGTCAGACCTGGGCCATTAGAAAGCATGAAACCTATTCGAAAACAGACCGCAGGGCTGAGTGGCTCAGACGGTTCAGGCGCTGGCCTTCTTAACTTTACTTGGCAGGTTCGATCCTGGCTCACTCCGGTGGTATTTGAAGGTGCTCAAATACGTCGGCCACGTGCGAGTAGAATTACTGACACCTAAAAGAACTCCTTCGGGACAAAATTCTGACACTCGGTGTCTCCGAAAACCGAAAAAGTTGTTAGTGGGACGTAAAGCAAAATGGCATTATAACATTGCTATTAAACAGACCGGCTGACAGGCTGGCAAGAAGGCTGCTTTGCTGTCGCACGGCCGGATTGTCCTAGTGCTGGCAGAGGAGGCAGTTCTCCGAGTGATTGAATCGGTTGTAGCAAGTGAAGCGCTCCACCGGTATTCGCTGGTACTACTGCGGAGAATTGCGGAGGTATACGGAGGCTGGCGGAGGAAACGGAGCGAACCTGCTCTGCTCATTCATTCAAAACACTCCTTCCTGTCAGTTGCTGCGTGTGACGGGTGAACTTTCTGGCACCACCTTCACTATGTAGCTAATGCCACGAAAACCATTAGTTATTTTGAATATTTTCGATGCAGAACGCGATCAGAAGAAATCTGCCAAGTGCAAATTATGTGCACGTAGTTTTTCAACGGGAGGCGGCACATCTAATTTATTTAGAGTGACCAACTCTAAATTTTCAAATGGAGTACAGACTCGTAATAAAAGGAGGACTTTTCATAAAACTGTTCTAAAAATGGAGGACAAATGGAATTTTAATATTTACATACAAAACTTAGTATTACATACCTTATAACTGTTCTGCTGATGAAGATGCTGAAGTTGTAGCTATTTTATGCTGGCACTTATCGACTGCACCCACGTTCGACATCAAATATGAATGATTGTTTTGTAATAAATAATTGTAAAACTCAACACATGACATGTTTATAAAGTTGTACTTTACTATTATAATACCCTTATCCGACTCGGTCAGCAAACGGTTTCTTTCTTCTGATCACTATGTATTAATCAGGGAATACACTCTTTCAACGTTTGCATTTCAACGTGGAATAGCGAAATAAAACTGATAAATTTTAAGCTGCTCACTAAATGTTTCAAAGTCAGGGCTATATTTAAAAAGCTCACACCACAGCTTAGCGTTTTTGGAGGCAAAGCTGGCCCAGAAGCGACGTGTTGAGACGCCTACGTCGAATACCACGATACTCCTAAGGCAGTACGTGGAATTAGAGCCAGGGCATAGGTTGACTGACCCTGTCAAGTACTGGGCTCAATTAGCGAACCAATCTAATCCGCTTCATGAAATAGCTGGATACTACCTTTGTATTCTAGCTACCTCTGTCCCAGCGGAGAGAAGGTTTTTCTGCTGCTGGAGAAATAATCACAGCAAGAAGAAACGCTTTATCGCCAGAACGAGCAAACACTTCGCTTTTCTTACGTGGAAACTCTAAATATTTCTTCAAGTAACGTATGTAGCCTTGAACTTGTTTCTTCTTGACTGAAACGTTTATTTATTTATTTATTTATTTATTTACGTGTTTGGTGTATGGCTGTGGCTCCGAAGTAATTGGGTGTATTTATTATGAGGCTGCCTTTTTATAACATAGTTCTCTTTAATATATCAAAAAATTATGAATTATTGTTACATTCAATGATGTATTGGTATTATATAATATACGGTAATTTCTTCAGTAAAAAACACTACCGCATCTGTTGCTTAAAAAGGTTACCATACGTAACAGTCCAACGGCTTGGCCACGTTGACACTCTACTTAAAATAGGTCATACTAAAGAAACTACTCCGCTCCTACCGCTCCTTTCCTTGCATAACGGTTTTAACGGAGGAAGCGGAGGCAACGGAGGTAATCGGAGATACCGATTCATGTTGCGCGAACAACTGCTCCGCTTCTACCGCTCCTTTCCCAGCAATACTGTTACCTACTACCTCCTCACCCCACGGCACTTCGGCGCTCGGCGCAAAAGGCAGGAGCGGAGCCAGCACTACGACTTTCGGGTAGGAACGAAACCCTGAGTCAGAGCAAGTCTGAAATTCAGGGACGACAAAATGGATCTTTAACACGTTATAACGATGGTGTATGTATGTATGTATGTATGTATGTATGTATGTACACTGACTGACAGAGCAAATGCAACACCAAGAAGGAGTGGTTCGAAAGGGATGAAAGTTGGGGAAAAAACAGAGACGGCACGGACGAATAATTGATGTTTATTTCAAACCGATATGCAGGTTACACAATGCGCACGGCATCGATTCAGTAGGATGCAGGACCACCGCGAGCGGCGATGCACGCAGAAACACGTCGAGGTACAGAGTCAATAAGAGTGCGGATGGTGTCCTGAGGGATGGTTCTCCATTCTCTGTCAACCATTTGCCACAGTTGGTCGTCCGTACGAGGCTGGGGCAGAGTTTGCAAACGGCGTCCAATGAGATCCCACACGTGTTCGATTGGTGAGAGATCCGGAGAGTACGCTGGCCACGGAAGCATCTGTACACCTCGTAGAGCCTGTTGGGAGATGCGAGCAGTGTGTGGGCGGGCATTATCCTGCTGAAACAGAGCATTGGGCAGCCCCTGAAGGTACGGGAGTGCCACCGGCCGCAGCACATGCTGCACGTAGCGGTGGGCATTTAACGTGCCTTGAATACGCACTAGAGGTGACGTGGAATCATACGCAATAGCGCCCCAAACCATGATGCCGCGTTGTCTAGCGGTAGGGCGCTCCACAGTTACTGCCGGATTTGACCTTTCTCCACGCCGACGCCACACTCGTCTGCGGTGACTATCACTGACAGAACAGAAGCGTGACTCATCGGAGAACACGACGTTCCGCCATTCCCTCATCCAAGTCGCTCTAGCCCGGCACCATGCCAGGCGTGCACGTCTATGCTGTGGAGTCAATGGTAGTCTTCTGAGCGGACGCCGGGAGTGCAGGCCTCCTTCAACCAATCGACGGGAAATTGTTCTGGTCGATATTGGAACAGCCAGGGTGTCTTGCACATGCTGAAGAATGGCGGTTGACGTGGCGTGCGGGGCTGCCACCGCTTGGCGGCGGATGCGCCGATCCTCGCGTGCTGACGTCACTCGGGCTGCGCCTGGACCCCTCGCACGTGCCACATGTCCCTGCGCCAACCATCTTCGCCACAGGCGCTGCACCGTGGACACATCCCTATGGGTATCGGCTGCGATTTGACGAAGCGACCAACCTGCCCTTCTCAGCCCGATCACCATACCCCTCGTAAAGTCGTCTGTCTGCTGGAAATGCCTCCGTTGACGGCGGCCTGGCATTCTTAGCTATACACGTGTCCTGTGGCACACGACAACACGTTCTACAATGACTGTCGGCTGAGAAATCACGGTACGAAGTGGGCCATTCGCCAACGCCGTGTCCCATTTATCGTTCGCTACGTGCGCAGCACAGCGGCGCATTTCACATCATGAGCATACCTCAGTGACGTCAGTCTACCCTGCAATTGGCATAAAGTTCTGACCACTCCTTCTTGGTGTTGCATTTGCTCGGTCAGTCAGTGTATGTATGTATGTATTCGCTCATTTATGTTTTCCAAACAGCGTAGAACTGATATCAGTGAAACGACAGTCGTTTGCGCACCAATGAAGTTAGACAATGAATGCTGAATGTTGATTACAAAATATTATCCACCAATTTTGTTTTTACTATTTGTTTTTCCGTCGCACTGACACTGATAGGTCTTATTGCGACAATGGGATAGGAAAGGCCTAGGAGTGGGAAGGAATCGGCCGTGGCCCTAATTAAGATCCAGCCCTGGTGTGAAAGTGGGAAACCACGGAAAACCATCTTCATGGCTGCTGACAGTGGGGTTCGAACCCACTATCTCCCGGATGTAAGCTCAGAGCCACGCGCCCCTAATAGCACGGCCAACTCGCCCGGTATATAATCCACCATCTCCCGAATTCAAGCGTACAGCTACGTGACTTAAACCGCGTAATCAACTCGCTCGGTTTATCAAAATATTACTTTCATGAACAAGAACTAATAATTAAATTGCGGACGCCTACAACACATCTGAGATGAAAGTTACGACAGTTCGCAGAAATGAACACGTATGACATCAGATGTCGTCAGTTATGTACAGTACATAGGCCTACTCTACCCTTGGAACTAGACAATGGGTGCTATACATGTATACACTATAGAGGCCTGTGTCAATGAACTAAGCACTTCCGTAAGGCTGCACTATCGCCTCTTCTTCTGCCATGCTTCGTACCTTGAAATCAATCAATACTGAATTTAGCTACCTTATCGTAGATCTCTGGTCTCCCTAAGCTTTTCATAACCTCGGCTCCTAAATTAATTAATGGGAACACAGAATTTTAATGACGTATAAGTCACTTTAGACAAAAGCCGACCTTAATGCAAATAAATTCTTCTGGAAACTCACTCCTGATCAAGTCGGAATCTTCAGATTTTGATATTTGCCAGCAGGTAGGTTGCTCTGAAGTAAAACAGCTCCTGGTGAATCTCACTTTAATTATAGAACAATACAAGACAAGACTGAACTGTTTTCCTTTCAGACAGTTCCCTACTTTCGTTCACTATTCTGTTTCCTCATCATAAGTGTGAGTAATATTTAATATCGTATGAGAAAAATGTCATGATGATCCGTATTGAAAGTAGTTACAATTGGTAGGTAAAATGGGTCCACCTATTCAATACCACATTAATAAAACATGTAACTATATCTGGTCAAAAAGTTCTGATTACATCTTTGCGCTTTGTCCCACACACAGCAGTTCAGGATTTTATATTCCCCTTCTTTCTTTTTATTAGAGACATCGGCCTGATCCGTATCGACAGAAAACCTACTGGGCCACTACCTATTTCTGCAATAACTATTGATGTCGCCCCCCCCCCACACCTCAATCACTCACAAGTGTACATAAGTGTCCGACTCGTTGGCTGAACGATCAGCGTACTGGCCTTTGGTTCAGAGGGTCCCGGGTTCGATTCCCGGTCGGGTCGGGGATTTTAACCTTAATTGGTTAATTCCAATGGCACGGGGGCTGGGTGTATGTGTTGTCTTCATCATCATTTCATCCTCATCACGACGCGCAGGTCGCCTACGGGAGTCAAATACAAAGACCTGCACCTGGTGAGCCGAACCCGTCCTGGGATATCCCGGCACTAAAAAAAAAGCCATACGATATTTCATTTTTCATAAGTTATTTGTTAAGATCAAGCAAGTCAAAAATGGGCACCACACAATAACTCACTAATTCAAAACTAGGGTACATTTCTATGACGTATGTACACAAGTGTCATCAAGCTTTCCGTCGGAGACTGATTTTAGGAGTGTTCTCTTATCTTGATGTCTAGGCATGTTTAATGATTTTATTACGCCAAAGTCTAAATTTACTGTAACCGTTCGAGTTGGCCGTGCAGTTAGGGGCGCGCAGCTATGAGCTTGCATTCGGGAGATAATGGGTTCGAACCCCACTGTCGGCAGCCCTGCAGGTGGTTTTCCGTGGTTTCCCTTTTCACACCAGGCAAATGTTGGGGCTGTACCTAAACTAAGGCCACGGCCGCTTCCTTTCCACTCCTAGGCCTTTCCCATCCCGTCGTCGCCTTAAGACCTATCTGTGTTGGTGCGACGTAAAACAAATTCTATAAAATAAAAAAATCACTGTACAATATTTGCGACGCTTGGTCATAGGTGCCAGGAAGTTTTCTATCAGATTGATTTTAATGTGTATTGTGTTTTAGGTGTCTCTGTTTGTTTTATGATGTTTCATGTTTTTACTTGTGCCATTTTAAGAAATATATTTCCGTCTGATGATGGCCCAAGCGACTGAAACCGGTCCCATGTACTAATTATATGACAATGTAACTGTTTTTTGACCAACTGTAGGTACATGCTTTATTAGTGTGGTATTGAATAGGTTGACCCATTTTACCTACCAATTGTAAACGTCAATAGTATAAACCACAAGGAAGTTCTTGCCGGGCTGAGTGGCTCAGACGGTTGAGGCGTTGGCCTTCTGACCCCAACTTGGCAGGTTCTATCCTGGCTCTGTCTGGTGGTATTTGAAGGTGCTCAAATACGCCAGCCATGTGTTGGTAGACAGGTTAAAGAACTCCTGCGGGACTAAATTCTGGCATCTCGGCGTCTCCGAAAACCGTAAAAGTAGTTAGTGGCACGTAAAGCCAATAACATTAGTATTATTAAGGAAGGTCGGTCCACCTCTGTGGTGTAGTGGTTAGTGTGATAAGATTCCACCCCCGGAAGCTCGGGTTCGATTACAGGCTCTGCCACGAAATTTGAAAAGTGGTACGAGGGCTGGAACGGGGTCCACTCAGCCTCGTGACGTCAACTGAGTAGAGCTTTGTTGGATTCCCACCTCAGCCATCCTGGAAGTGGTTTTCAGTGGTTTTCCGTGGTTTCCCACTTCACCTCCAGACAAATGCCGGGATGGTACCATAACTTAAGGTCATGGCCGCTTTCTTCCCTCTTCCCGGTCCATCCCTTCCAATCTTCCCATCCCCCGCAAGGCCCCTGTTCAGCATAGCAGGGGAGGCGCCTGGGCGAGGTACTGGTCATCCTCCCAGTTGTATCCCCCGGCCCAGAGTCTGAAGCTCCAGGACACTGCCCTTGAGGCAGTAGAGGTGGGATCCCTCGCTGAGTCCGAGGGAAAAGCCGACCCTGGAGGGTAAACAGATAAAAAGAAGAATAAGAAGAAGGAGGAGGAAGTTCTCCTAGCCGCAGGATATCTGCACGTAGAGTTCGTGGGTCGGCAATGCTGCAAGAACGAGACAGAGAATTCTACTGGTTACAGTTTATTTAGCGCGATGGTTTATACATCATTAAATTCTGTGTTCCCGTTGATGAATTTAGGCGTTTTAATATTGAGTTGCAAAACTTGATCGCAGAATCAAACCTGAAAATATGCAGGTCATCGTAACAGACCTGGAGAAAATTCTAAAAATTGGGAGTGAGTGCCAATACGAAGTTATGTTATCTGAAAGTTATACAAAGCCATCTTTAGCGTTATTTATATGTCTCCCTTAGAAAGGCCATGCAAGACACATAGACTTACTTCCAGAGTGTATCGATCCCTTCATCCTCTCACAGCAACAAGAAAGCATTAATTATGGTCACCAGAAATATCATAATAAAACACGAACTATGACTTTCCTTTTAATAATTGTGATTGTGTGCAGCGATCTAAATGTACAACCGGCTAGACTGGTTTGATGTAGATCGCCTCGCAACCCTATCCTTTGAGAACCTTTTAATTTTTACGCCACTGCTACATCCTAGGCCTATATCTATTCTAATATTTTGTCATATTCATGTCATGCTCTGCCCCTAATGTTCTTAACGCCTTCACTTCCCTTAAAATACAACATAAAAATCCTGAGTGTCTCAGGATATGTCCTATTTATCTCTTCATCTGGTGAAATCGTTCTCCGCTCACGAACTCGATGAAGTATCTCTTCATTTGTGATCCGATCCAATTATCTGAACTTCAGTCTTCTTTTGTAACACCACATTTCAAAAGCTTCTGTTTTTCTTTCGACGCTAGTTATTGTCCATGTTTTACTTCCACTCAATCCCGTGCTCCAGACAAAAGCCTTCAAAACTATGTATGTTTGATGTGACCAAATATTCTTTCTTAGAAGTCTCCGACAACCCTAAAAGTACAGTAGTTAGTGGGTCGTAAAATCAATAACATTACTATTATTCTTTCTTAGGAAAGGCTTCCCTTGCTTGTGCTAGTCTATATTTTATGTCCTCCTCACTTCTGCTATCGCTACTTATTCTGCTGTACTACGAAAGTAAAAATGAAATGAAATAGCGTATGGCTTTTAGTGGCGGGAGTGTCCGAGGACAAGTTCGGCTCGCCAGGTGCAGGTCTTTCGATTTGACTCCCGTAGGCGACCTGCGCGTCGTGATGAAGATGGAATGATGATGAAGACGACACACACACCCAGCCCCCGTGCCAGGGAAATTAACCAATGATTGTTAAATTTCCCGACCTTGCCGGGAGTCGAACCCGGGACCCTTTGACCAAAGCCAACCACGCTAACCATTTAGCCATGGATCCGGACAGTACGAAAGTAACAATATGCATCTATTACTTTTAAGATTTCGTTTCCTAATCTAATACGCTCTGCATCAATTGACTTTATCCCACTGAATTCCGTGTTTATTAGATGAAAAGTGTTCACAGCCTAAGTTACATCATGTAGAATTTCTTCCTGGTGTTTTCCAAATTATACAGAGTCATCACTTTGTATAGATTTAGCCAAGTTTTACGACCGGATGCCTTTCCTGTCGCCAATTCTATGGAGTGGGATGTATTTACTCTTTGCTGAACCGAGCGAGTTGGCCATGCGGTTGGGGTTGCGCTGCTGTGAGCTTCAATTCGGAAGATAGTGAGTCCGAACCCCATTGTCGGCAGCCCTGATGATGGTTTTGCATGGTTTCCTATTTTCACACAAGGCAAACGCTGGGGCTGTACCGTAAATAAAACCACGACCGCTTCCTTCCAACTTCTAGTCCTCTCCAACTCCATCGTCGCCAAAAAAAAAAAAGAAAAAAAAACCTATGTGGGTCGGTGTGACTTAAAGCAAATTTAAAAAAAAACCTCTTCCCTGTTTCTATGGTGATTGGTAGTGTGTTGTATGTGTGTATTACAACGGACACAAACGCACTGCCTCCGAGCTAGGGGAATTAACTGTAAGTAGTTAAAATCCCCGACCACACCGGGAATCGAACCCAGGGTTCCCTGAACTGAAGGCCACAACGCTGATCATGCACCTAAGGAATTTCGCCATATAGAACGATTTAAAAAGGGGGGATTCGCGAAAGGATAAGGAATAAATTGTTTTATACATATTACTGTTGAGGAATTTCCAGCAGGAGGCAAGTGCTGCATGGAGCCTGGCTCCTCCGGAGAACTTCCGAATTCGCGGGTAAGCCGTTATACTAAACGCAGATGATTGGGGACAATAGGTGGGAGGGGACTTGCTACATGGGCTTGCCCATCCGAACACCCGCTAATGGCATCCACCAGCTAACCCTGCGGTACCTGCCTGCCATTTTTACAGTTATATTTTAAGAGGCTTTTCTCTTCCTCTACCCTCCTGCAATGTGCGGAGCGGACCAGCTGGCTGCCGACAAGATTGTCAAAGAAATTAGAAAAGAGTGCAGCGGCAGGTCACAGCCGTGTACTCTACACATCTCGTCCTATGTCCTTCAAACCAACACCGCATGCTTTCTATAATTCTTTTGTTGTCCTGAACTGAAATAGAAACTGCTTTGTGATTTCGAAGAAGATGCATTTCCGCCAGTTCCAACAATACTTATTTCCGCATTCTCTGAGTCATCCGGCCCTGCGGTCTGAGAGTAGCGAGTCTGTCTCTTACCCGGAGGCCCCGGGTTCGATTCCCGGTGGGCCAAGGATTTCTTACTTGGATCTGAGGGCTGGTTCGAGGTCCACTTAGTCTACGAGATTACAGTCGAGGAGCTATCTGACGGAGAGATAGCGACCCCGGTGTACAAATTCAAGAATAATGGCCGAAAGGATTCGTCACGTTGATCACGCGTCACCTTGTAATCTGCAGTGGTCGCTTGGTAGGCCATGGGCTATCAGGACCGTAATGCAATGGGATTTGTTTGTTTTGTTTTATTTACCAAGGGATTTCATTCCTTGCCGATCTGTAAACATTGCTCATCTCGATTACTTCAAAGGCTAAACTGTTAATAACATCACTATTGTTGAGTCGTAAATTAGGTGCTTAGGATAATTTTGTGAACGTTTGTGTTCATGTTATCTGATAACAGAACTGTAAAACTTCTTAGCGGTGGGGTGGAAACTAATATGCTCAGCTAGAGGAAAGTCCAAAACATCTTAACATTAACTTTACAGTACAATGAGATTTGATCTTTCGCAAAGATTTATTTCAGAAATTGTTTAAGGAAGAGGAATTCATAAATTATGATGCATAGCGGCTGCGATTCAAAGTCACGCGCTTACATTTAATTTGAAAGCCTGGTGCCTTTCCTTGCAATTCAAACATGGATTTCTTTTCAATGAAAATCTCCGTAAACTTGTGTTATTATTATTATTATTATTATTATTATTATTATTATTATTATTATTATTATTATTATTATTATTATTAATTCATCTTCATCAGCGTTCAATCTGTAAAAGTCTGTAAATGAATTATGTGCCTCCCCATTCCTCCTTTCTTAACTAGCTCGGTGGCCTCGTTTATTTCTACTTCTCTTATTTTTAAATCATGAAGAACTGAGTAAAACCATCGCCGTCTCCTCCTGCCTCTCTTACCCTTCATGGTCGGGTCCATCACTCTCCTAGGTCACCAATCTTCTCCCATCCGTCTCAAGTGACCCCACAACCGAAACTGGCTCATACGCACAATAATAACGATTAATAATAATAATAATAATAATAATAATAATAATAATAATAATAATATCATTAATGATATTATTAATAATGATTTAATATCCTTTAAAATACTATAGAATTTGAGAAACGCCGAGTTGTCGGGATTCTTTCCTAGACGAGTTTAACGTGTCAATAGCCAACGGCACTGAGTTGTCTCATTTAAACACTTTTAAATGTCACCAACATCAGCCGAGATCGAACTCGCTGTTTTGAAAACAGGATAACGAGTAATCGACTGCACCACTGAGGTGGTCTATTATTATTATTATTATTATTATTATTATTATTATTATTATTATTTCACCGAGCTCGAAAGCTGCAGTCGCTTAAGTGCGGCCATTATGCAGTATTCGGGAGATAGTGGGTTCGAACCCATTAAGGCCATGGCCGCTTCCTTCATATTCCTAGGCCTTTCCTATCCCATCGTCGCCATAAGGCCTATCTGTGTCGGTGCGACGTAAAACAATCAGCAAAAATATTATTTCATTATTCGTTGTGCCCACTCAGAGAGCGCATTTGAACTTGTTCGTTGGCCTGATGATTTTTGCCTTCTTATCTTCCCAAAATCTCTTCATGAATGCACTGTATTGCATCTTGCGTTCCGTGGACCACTTCCTACCAGTTTTCTTTTTAGATTTCTCCACGAATTAGTGCTTGGCTACTATTGTGCTAAAAGCTCCACGATCTTCTATGATGTTTCCCGTGATGTTCATTTCTTAGAGTTCGGCTTTAGTTTCTTCTAGACAGTTTATTTTGACCTTCTTTGAGTTGATTACTTTAAATGATTTGTGGTAAGTCTGTCGCTGTCCATTCTACAGATATGGCCATAGAATTTCAGGCATCTATTGCGTACGGAATCAGTGAACCTGTCAGTTAATGAGTAGAGGTCCGCTGTTCTCTTCTTAATCCACGTTCCATTTTCTCTCGTGGGACCAACAATTTTCCAGAGAATTTTCTTTTCTTGTTTTTCATTTTCTATAATTTTAGAGTGACCTCCAAGGGATATGGTTTCTGAGGCGTCTAACGCTTCCGGCAAAACAAACTGTCTTGTGATGTCGTAATTCTGCTTTACGCGATATGACTCAATTGTTGTAGTAATTTCACATTAATCTGTAGGCCTTATGGAGTTTAGTAGCTCATTCAATGTTGGCCCTACTGTCTAGTCCCGATGGTAGTATGATTTATCCAAGGTATTTGAAGGAGGACACCTGTGAAATTTTGCCGTTTTCCGTCTTTAGCGGAGTTTTTTGCTATGTTGATATAGATTTACCATGAACTGTTTTTTCATACGATATCTGGAGGCTTGCCTTTGATGCTATATTGTGTAATATCTGTGCTGCGTATCTGGTTTCATCTCTGGTCTTAGTAATGATTGCTAGGTCATCAGCAAGGGCTAAACATTTCACCTTGACTTCGCTTCCCAAGTTTCCGATGCTCACAACTTTGACGTCCCTTTCCCATTCTTTAATAACTTTGTCTAGAACTAAGTTACACAGAATAGGGGAAATGTCGTCGTCTTTACGAAAGCCCGTACATATTTCAAAAGGCTCAGAAATTTCCCCAAGGAATTTCTCTCTAGAGGTCGTAATCGCGAGAGTTTGCCGCATTAGTTCTCTGGTCTTCCTGTCCACTCGGAGTTCTTCTAGGGGGTCAGAAACGGCCTGTCTGTCCACAGAATCACACGCCTTCTTAAAACCCACAAAAGTGACGATCGTGCTTGTAGCTCGCTGGATCCCTTTTAGGGAAGCAAATGTTTAAGACTATGGATCAAGGTTGAAGTGAGGATTGGGGAGGCCAGATAATTTATAGTCTTCAAATTCCATATTTATTCAGCACATGATCTCGAACTTTCCTAAAACCTGCTTGGTACTCGTCGATCAGGAGATCTGTCTGTTGTCCTAAACGGTTTAAGAGAGCTTTAGATGGAATGTTATATGTGTTCGGTAGTACGGATGAAATGGCGTATGGCTTTTAGTGCCGGGAGTGTCCCAAGACATGTTTGGCTCGCCAGATGCAGCTCTTGCGGTTTGACTCCCGTAGGCAACCTGCACGTTGTGATGGGGATGAAATCATTATGAAAATGCCACATACACCCATCTCCCGTGCCAGCGAAATTAACCAATTCTCGGCCCTACCGGGAATCGAACCCGGGACCGCTGTGACCAAAGGCCAGCACGCTAACCATTTAGCCATGGAGCCGGACGGTAGTATGAATATGCCTCTGTAGTTGTTTGATCCACCTTGTCGCCTTTTTTGTGCAATGGGTGTATTAATGAGCACTTCCAATTCTGTGGGATCGTTTCAGTCTCCCAGATTTCTACTAGGATTGCGTGAATTCTGCTTACGAGGTCATCTCCTAGTTTACACATCTCCGCGGTGATGCCGTCCTCTCTAGGCGCTTTATTATTCTTAAGCGATCGGCTGATCTCTAGTGTTTCCTGTATTGCTGGGGGTTGTGAATCACTTTTCGGCATGGGCTTTTCGAGGTTCAGTCTTTCTTTAGGAGGATCAGAGTTGTGGAAGTCTCGGAAGTAGTCAACTAGAATTGTGCAGTTCTCTTGGTGTTCGTTTCTAATGTTCCATCTGCTCGATGGAAACATAAAGATGGTGGTTGGTAACTGGATAAATTCTCACGGAAGGTTTTGGAGAAATTCATATTGTTGTTTTGGAGGAATTCTTGCTCGATTTCTACGAGTCTGTTTTTGTCATACGCTCGTTTCTCCCGGCAGATTATTTTTGAGGTAATTTTCTGCACCTTTAAAATGGCCTCCCATTTTTCAGTTGTTTGATGTCCATTCCACTGATTCCACGCTTTCATCCGATCACCAATTGCTTTACCACAAGTCGTGTTCCACCATCTATGTTTTCATTTTCTCGGAGGCTGTCCTAACTTCAGGGCTGATGTTTGTAGTGTTTAACGTAGGTCTGGCCAGCCCTAGGGATCCTGGTCTCGTATGTCTTATAAGAAGGTGCTGACGCTCTGTTTAAGGCATTCTGGGTCAACTCTTTGAGATCTATTATGTTTAGGTCTGGATCGGATGGGTTGGAATCTCACTTTGATTTGTGATATGGTGGTCTGAGTCGACAACTCCCATCCGTACTCTGACATTTCGGATCTCGCACATAATTTTTATTTGGGAGATTGCAACGTTATTAATCTGTAATTCCCCTAATAACGTGTTCGGTGATTTCCACGTTTTCTTTTTGTGTGGAGGTTTCACAAAATACGTAGACATGAGTTTCAAAGTGAAAGTTTTACAGAAGTCTATAAGGCGTTCTCCGTTCTTATTCGTCCTCTGATGTGCCGAGTGATGACCTACAATCCATTTGTGCTTCCTCTATCTGCTAATCTGTGCGTTAAAATTACCTACTAAAATTTTCAATGATGTTTTGGTATCTCATTGGTGAGTTCTTCTAAGAGTTCCTAGAGGGCTTCAACTTTCTGATAGTTTTCCTTGTTGTCATTGTTTGTGGGAGCGTGGGCATTGACCAAGGAGTAAGCTTTGTTGTTCGATTTCACAGTAAGTACTGAGATTCTTTCATATGGGGATATAAAGTCAAGTACAGAATCGATGATCGATTTTCGAACCGCAAAGGCTGTCCCTAGTTGTGGTAGCTTCCCGTGGATTGTGATGGTAGGTTTACCTTTAAATATCTTGTATTCTTCAGAGTCAAAATGGTTTTCATATCCGAAACGCGTTTCCCGGGCTTGTCCAGGGTGTCCGTGAACTGTTTAAGCTTTCCTGTTTTCGGCAGGGTATTGACATTAATTGTACCTAAGGTGGTCCTTTTCTTGGGACGAAGAGATTTTGAGAAGCTCCGACATTTCTCTGCATGATGCTCTCGATCCCTCAGAATCCGATGATCGGGAGAAACCGGACTAGGTGCGTCCGGAGCCTGGGGTAGTTGCTGTGATAACGTTTTATCCATCATGCCAATGTTGCAAGTTGAAGATACATGCAGGGGTGATGATAATGGTATGATCACAAGACTACAACTCGGTTGTTGAGATCGAGAGGTGACTCTTGGTGTCTTCTAACTAAATTTTCTTTTACGGTTGACCTAAATAATATGTAGTCAAAACCAACCCTTCTCCCTTACCCGGGCTTGGGACCGGCAACAGCAACCACTGAACTACTCAGTCCATCCAGTGACTGCTGCAGGCAGAGTTTATTATTATTGTTATTATTGTTACAGCAATTCCGTGGCTCACAGAGGAATGGGAAGCGCCTGGGTTGAATGGCTGGACAGGGGATCACTTAGAGCAAACTTTTACTTTAAGAATATTTGGAAATTTTATTTCTTTCCTTTCTTAAAATTCATAAGGAGTAATTATATCACATATCAAGGAATAATGACAACGAGCTCGTCAGCTCCAACAATGCATTGTGCTTAGAAGTCCTAAATCAGGTACAATATTATAAAAGTCTCAGCCCCAGTATGCAATAGAGGCTAGCCTCAATCAAGCAATCAGTGGTTTTTTACAATCTCCGTTACACTCAGTAGCCCCGAGGTGACCCCAGTTAATAGTGTTCATACACCGATTGCCCCATGGTGGGCTTATCTATTACGAAGTTACACAATCAGTTTCAAGTACTGTTCCTTAAGGGAACCAAAACGTAGACACGGTTACCAGAAGAAACATAAAGCACATGCAGGGGCATAATTACCCATAGTACAAGGCCTTAAGGGTAAAGGTTACACACAACAGCCCATAAACAAAGGCAAGGAGGCGAGATCCCAGCACTGCTTAGCAAACATTCTGGAAGAGGCGAGAACCTACGCGGGCTTAAGGTCCAATGATGCAAAGGATAACCCCATGTTAAAGAGGGTGACTAAATGGGGGAATTTCAAAAAAAGAGACAAGACTTACAAAATTTGTTCGAAAATTTAGTCACTCAGCTCAAAAGTTGAAGGGGTCAGATCAAGGCCGCACTAGATAGACAGGCCACAAGGCTCGGATCGTGACGTCACGCCAGTGGCTGGCGTTCAGCATGGCAGTGTAGGGCCCGCTCTCACTTTCACCATGATATTGTTCATTTATTCAACCTTAACGATAAAACTGAACACTCCTTCAATTGTGGCTTTACTTAGGCTTGTATACTACACGAGTTTTATGCAGGGAGAAAACTGGCAGGGCAGTATATGTACATTTCTTTACGTAAAATTATGCTGACATCTGTCACTTGTAACTCAACACGGTATCTTGTAAAAGATCAGAACGCATTATACGCATTATACGTATACAGAAAGTTTTAATCTTACTAGGAAAATGCATGATGGCAATTCACAAAATAGTCTGAAACCTTTCTTAGAAATTAAGCTGCAATTTAAAACTTACCTAACAATTCCTAAGGTTTCAGTTTATACATTTTTATTTTCCTGAGGATTTCTTCTTCTCAGCCATGAGTTTGTCTACGGTAACTTTTCTATTGTTATTCAATAATATATTACAAAAGATTTATATACATTTGTCAACGAAATGTTTGAAACTATTTATTTAATCTCTGCATGTTTAAACGTGTTTTCGTTTTCCAGAACATTGTTGAAAAGCGAAATCAGAATTTTTCTCTGAGAATCCTCATGTAAAAACATTAGTATACAGGTTTACATTTTGTAGCTCTAAAAGTGTCTGGTACAACACATTTTGGTCCAGGGCAGGAGCAAGCCAAGCCCGCACTAGATAGACTCGGATATACATTTTTTTTGCCTGACTCAGAGTTGTCAAAGTCAGGATAAGTTGTCAGCTTGATTAAGCCAGTTATTTATTAAGATTTTAAATAAATGACCAGTATCAAACAACTTTTTGTGCGTGTGTTTCGTCAAATGGATTTTGAAAAGTGGTTTGTAAATTGCTTTTGCACAGCTTTTCAAACATTTTCCTACTAACACTGTTATTATTAGAAATTATGCATGCTACCTTATAAGCTATAGGCCTGTCTGTTAATACTTTAAAGACTTGCAAAGTTAGTTCTTCTAAGAAATGTCACGTTAGCTTCTTACATGGAAACAAATCAAGAACGTCTTTATTTTTTTTAACTGGATGACAACATAAAAGTTTGTGCAGTTGTAGCTAATGTAGTGTTATTTTCTCCGCTTTTACCACTAAAAGCAACTCCCTCTACCTTTCCTCCTAGCGGGCGATCTGGCCGTGCGGTTAGGGGCGTGCGGCTGTGAACGTGCATCGGGAGATAGTGGGTTCGAATCCCACTGTCGGCAGCCCTGAAGATGGTTTTCCGTAGTTTCCCATTTTCACACCAGGCAAATGCTGGGGTTGTACCTTAATTAAGGCCACGGCCGCTTCCTTCCAGCTGTTAGGCCTCTCCTATTCCATCGTCGCCATAAGACCTATATGTGTCGGTGCGACGTAAAGCCACTAGCAAAAACAAAAATAAAACCTTTCGTCCTTTATAGTTAAGCTCACGTTTTATGTAGACTCCATCCAACAAGTTACAAAATATTTCATGCTCCTTTAACAATTTTAGTTTCTTTTTCAAGTAATTCCAATGTGAACCGTCAATACCCGAATTTCCCGTGCCTAGTTTTGCAGTAAAAGACTATGAATAACCGGGTGAGGCATTGTAAGAAACGTTGACTGTCTTATCTTCTTTTACGCCCCAGGAAATGCGAAAAATATTGAAGTGAACCATGTTATTAGAATACAGGAGTAAAATACTTTCTTTGCAACGGCTATATTTAACTGTTCCTTACAAAATTATAATTTATCAGTAATGATACACTCATCAACTTCACTTTCAATTTCATCGGTTATTTTGTGTACAGATTCTATTTTGTCGCGGACAGTCACTTTTGAGTTACAAGCAGGTCTAAACAGGAAGTTACAAATACTTTTCTAATTTACCATTTTAATATCTTGCCCCCGTCACCTAATGCACGTATATCAGGGTTATCACTCATGAAAATATCATGTTTAATGGATTTAAAATCAAGAGCCTCATTTAATGTAAAGGAAGTACCAATTTTCGGAATATTTTCCTCAGTCATATACATTTTGAAAATACCGACTTTGGCTGTTAAAGTTGACGGAGGGGCCGATGACCTTCGATGTTAGGCCTCTTAAAACAACAAGCATCATCATCATCATCAAAGTTGACGGAAACTTTGTCCAAATCTAATTTGCGTTTAATACTGAAATTACCCTGAACGTCATCGAAGTCCTTGATCCTGTCATATTCTTCCTCAGCTTTCTTTCTTTCCTTCCTCTTCCCGTTTTTCAATTTCTTCTTGTCTTTGAATAGGATTTTTGCTCGGTGTTGGAAGAATTTTAGACAGATAGGCAGGCACATTTTCAAACTTGGGAATAGCATCGTTTGAGAGTTTTAAATGGTTAGGTTTTACAGTTAAAAGATTCTCATCAGGTCTTTTAACAGAATCGTCCCTAATTACGAAACTTCGTCGAAGTGTTTTATGCACACAACTGAGCTTGCTGAAAGGATGAATTCTGTTCGATGGATGGCTATGATCCACTTTTGTTTCCGAAACAAGCCAGTAGGAAATGTAAACACTAAAATATTAGGCTGTTTTGAACTGTAGTTGATTCTACAACCAGGTGTACAATACGACGTGGCCTTAATTCACTATGTTCACACGCGTTTAAATCATTCAACACCATCGATAGCCTCACTGCTACGAGGTTCAGATCAGCCTACAAGTCACTGGCGAGAAATGAAGCGGCTGGCGGCTCGTGTGACGTAGCGCCCGAAGTGGAGGGGGAGCCTTATGGCCTGTATATCTAGTTGGCCTTGGTCAGATCCGAGGGTCACGACTTATACTCCCTTACATTCAATGCTTTCCTAGTAGGAAAAATAAATAGAGTCCGAAGACAGAAGGCACAGAAGCCCAAAAAGGAAAGATTACATTAAGAAAACTGCTGAAACTTTGCCCTCGAACTACCCGCCGGCACAATCACATATTTAGATAAATTCTGCCATTACCTTACAGCGCTGGACTTCTTCGAGCCTGAAGCACCCTGCCTCCTGCCCTCCGTAAAGTCGCACTCTCAATATCCGGAGTAAATCAGACAAGACGGCCCTAAAGTGCTCTACTTAAATAGTTCCAGATTCAATTAATATACAAAGCGCTGACAGGCTAAATTTCCATACACATCCCCGGGTTTGATTGGCTAGAGAACATAGTCACAGGCATGTGATAGGCAGATTACATTAGAGGAGGAACCACGTGAAGTGCTGACAACTTCAGTACATACAAAAAGCAATTATCAGAAAAAGGTTTACCAACTACAACCACAAAAATATCTTTAGCAATGAGTTTGTGTTTAGCCATTAGATGTCGCTAGAAAAATTGATGGCAGAGCCATCTAACCGTCGAAGAAGAAAGTTTTGGAAAACTTTTAAAAGTTCCTTTTTTAATTAACATAGATGGCAATAGAGAAGGCGCGCAGTTTAGGTAACCGGGCAAGGTGCACCCCTGGTACAATTATTATCATTACTGTTATTTATATGATTATTATTATTATTAAGCGGTTTATTCCCTCGTTGACAATATGTTGCATATACGACACAAAATAACTTACTATATACATTCACCATGGGACGGTATTGCCCTGTCGATCGTCTTTAGTGATATCAAAATGGAAATGCACAGTCCGATGCATCAGCTCAGTAAAAATGCTATTTCATTTCTTTTCATTTTTGTTTTGTTGTTGCTAACATTGTTTTGCCTTGCTCACATACAGACAGGTCTTATGGTGACGAAGCACAGTGGTCCAGTATTGCATTCTAGCGTGGCTAAATTATTTTATGCAATGCAACACATGAATGAGTAAATGAAATGTTTTCCTTATCTTAGGAGCCCTTAAAATATTTCACAGTCACATTTGTATTGATAGACCGAGCAAGTTGGCTGTGCGGTTATGGCACGCAGCTGTGAGCTTACATTCAGGAGATAGCGGGTTCGAACCCCGCTGTCGGCATCCCTATTTTCATTCCAGCCAAATGCTGGGGCGGTACCTTAATTAAGGCCACGGTCGCTTCCTTCCTACTCCGAGCCGTTTCCTATACCATCGTTGCCATAAAGACTAACTGTGTTGATGCGACGTAAATCAGATTGATAATATCTTAACTATTTAATTATATGCCAGCATTAAACCAATATTCCAAAGAACCACTTTAAGACATATGATACATTAACTACAATGGGGTTGATGTTGGCTGCCTGCCAGTAGTTCGTGTTTTTCCACCGCCTCTATAAAATAGTGTAAGTCCATTGCTCCCTTGACAAACAACGTTCTTTCCGCAGCTTCCATATGGGGTATCCAGCAAAAACTATCGATATTTTGTCATTTACTTTAAGAATCTCTGAAGAACTGTACTAACCAACGGAGCAGAAAAATTCTCGTACACACAAAGTAGAGTATGAAACACATTAAGTTACAAATTAATGAAAGAACAAAACAGATAATAGTATTCTTTCGAATATTTTTGAAAATTAAAAATTACGAAAAATGAAAATGATACAAAACAAAATATTTATGAATAAAGTGCATTTCACCCCAGAAACGTTAATCATCGTGGAATCTGTGCTTGCTTGCTTGTTGTTACACAGCTTGTCAAATCTTGGCACTAACTGAGATAAAGCTATTCTCCTTTCCTTCTCTAAACACTTGTACTTGGTTTTGAGGACAGCTACTGCTGACAACCCACACTGGCAGAGATGGGAGGTTGCAAAAGGAATAAATTTATTCAGTGCTCTATTGCTCAAGCTTGATTGATTGATTGATTGATTGATTGATTGATTGATTAATTAATTAAATGATTGATTGATTGCTTGCTTGCTTGCTTGATTGATTGATTGATTGATTGATTGATTGATTGATTGATTGATTGATTGATTGATTGATTGATTGATTGATTGATTGATTGATTGATTGATTGATTGATTGATTGATTGATTGATTGAGCAGCATTTCAGCAACGCCATGCATGGAAAGTTAACTTTTAGTGAAGAATCTGATAAAAGTTCTATCAGTTCTCCCTCTTCCGCAGTACTGAATTCCGAAGAACCATCACTACTGAATGGAGTTTGAACGCACTGATACCTGCCGCAGTGTTCAGGAAAGAACGTATCAAAATAAAGAGTGAGTTGAGATAAGTGTCTTTCAATTACGGAAACAATTTATTGAACACTTGGGCCACTATGAAGGATACCTACCTTCCTTACCTATCAGCAATTTTCGTGAGATCTGTCCACTGATCTCTATACATGGATCGCTGATGGTAGCTCTCCGCTGCAGGAGAACGTACGCCAAGTTGAGCGCGCGGTTCGCCATCTTGGCGTACCCATCCTAGAGCTATCCTTATGGGGAAGCAATGATAATATAGTCAATTTTAAATCGCAATTAATGGCGCGTTGGAATAATTAAAAATATAGGGACATGTTCACTCAAAGCATACGGACATTGGGAACACTAACACGTCATTCCTAGGTCAGTAAATCTCCGGGATAGCAATAAAAATGAGTGTATAATAACGGCCGACTAATATTAACTTAGGTGCTGAATACATGCAATTAGCGATCGGTAACACAATACGAGTGAAAATCAGTTTCTGGAAACATTTCTGTAAATTGTATACATGTATGTCACGAAATTATGCATTCTTAAAATGATGTACCTATAAACGTAGCTCACTATACAGCCCTAGATTCGACATACCATAATCGGTGCTTGATAATGAATTCCTGTTTCCTGTTTCTATGAAATAACGCGCAGTTTATCAAATTCAAATATAATTGAAGCAAATGTACACATTCATAAAACCAGCAAATATTCAAAACTTGTCAATATATCACATTACCTTCAGCATAATTTACTATTACAGACCTCTTTAATTAAATTCAGCTACCAAAGCAATATTGATGGTCATCATCAGAAATATGTAACACCCGTTAAATGAGCCCCAAATACCACAACTAGTATAATGGGATAGCCTAAAACACCTACCACACTTTGCCTTCTCCCACCACTCCAATGTCTGAAACGCATAATTATTACTGATGTAAATAAGGTCTAGAATTCCTCCAGACTTCATTTTCTAAGATTGTTATAAGGTCACGTCAATTATTTCATCAAAACCGTCAGTTTAATTATGACAAATAAACATAAATATAAGTAAATCTTTACTTGCAGTTAATGTTCAGTAAAACTGAAAACAGTTGGCTATACATCATTTCTAAGGCGTGCAGTTTGTCCATTTTTATCTAAACAGTCTTCCTCAAAGTGATGGGAGCAGAGAACAGCTGTTTTAGAAGGCTCCCAAATCTCCCGCCTGATACTCCTAATTCATGATCTTAGATGTTCGGGTTTCGAGAAAGGAAACATAGAAAAATTGCCATTTTGCTCCCAGAATA
Organism: Anabrus simplex; assembly: GCF_040414725.1. Taxonomy (NCBI): domain Eukaryota; kingdom Metazoa; phylum Arthropoda; class Insecta; order Orthoptera; family Tettigoniidae; genus Anabrus; species Anabrus simplex. The sequence continues at coordinate 875,887,286 of NC_090266.1, read as the reverse complement.
TGCGAAATAAGATACAATAAACCTAAAACTCAAAACACTACCCTAGAGAGATTATTATGTACAGTATAAAACTCACCGATGAAATGATTTCTCCTTCTGCTGATCGTTTCTGTTTGTACATCCATAAGCCGAACACTGCGGTATGTTAATACCCGGTAGGATGTTTCTTCATTCGGATTTCACATAAATACATGCACATTTAAATTTAATTTTGTAATTTACAAGCAGTGTCAGCCTCTGTGGTGTAGTGGTTAGTGTGATTAGCTGCCACCGTCAGAGGCCCGGGTTCGATTCCCGGCTCTGCCACGAAATTTAAAAAGTGGTATGAGGGCTGGAACGGGGTCCACTCAGCCTCGGGAGGTTAACTGAGTAGAGGGGGGTTCGATTCCCTCCTCAGCCATCGTGGAAGTGGTTTTCCGTGGTTTCCCACTTCTCCTCCAGGCAAATGACGGGATGGTATCTAACTTAAGGCCAAGGCCACTTCCTTCCCTCTTCCTTGTCTCTATCCCTTCCAGACTTCCCATCCCCCAACAAAGCCGCTGTTCAGCATAGCAGGTGCGAGGTACGGGCCATACTCCCCAGTTGTATCCCCGGCTGAAAGTCTGAATCTCCAGGACACTGCCCTTGAGGCGGTAGAGGTGGGATCCCTCGCTGAGTCCGAGGGAAAAACCAACCCTGGAGGATAAACAGATTACGAACGAACGAATTTACAAGCATACTACAAGGCAACAAACCTAAATTCATAAAATACACTACTATTTCTTTTGAAATAACACAGCACAGAACACCCGTGGACTACAATCAAAGGGGTTGACGTCACTGAACTAAGCATAAACAAAGCAAGCGCGCTCCTCGTGGTCTATTCAATGGGTCTACTGCACCGTGCGCTCGATGCCATCTTACTACGCGAGTCATCTTCTATTCGGCTTACTGCTACCCAAGCCACCAGCCATCCATGTATAGAGATCAGTGGATCTGTCTCTTGGGTCGTTACGGGTTCTTTGTCACTTGCTGAGGTAAAAGGTAGGGTTCAGTAATCCTAATCTATCTACTCAAATGAAAGGTCTATTCAAGAAATATCTGTATTTATCTATAGAATCACGAAAGAAAGAAAAAAACAATATAATTTGGACTCAATCTTGTCCACTTGACGCACAATAAGTTAATACAGAGGAGCAGAATACTGGTTTGATCCTTTGACTTAACTACCTGATGGGCATCCTTACTAGAAACCATTGTCACATATTATAAATAAAGAAAATAAAGTCTGGAAATCCTTAAGTTCGGCTTCCATGTGAGACTGCTTGTGCCATAATAATGATTCTTGATGGTCCAGCCCTCGTAACACGAACTCTGGGCTCTGGGTATAATTAAGGCAGTCCAATTGGTGTGTGGCACACAGTGGTTGTACGGCATGGACCTTTAATTGAATGGATATGACCTGCGACTATGTCATGGACCGACCTCTAAACTTCTAAGTTACTTTAAAGTCATTGTGGATGATGACCGCAAGGAAAATGATGCTACAGTTGCATATGGCCCTAATCTGAGTCACTGAGGTTGATGACCCCAAGACCATCCAAGTTTCTAAGCTGAAGGCTAAACACAATTAAGTTACATCGGTTGATGACCAAAGTTTCCACTTTACTAATCCCAGCACATTTAATGCTCAATCAATCAAAGGCAAATAATCCAACAACAACAACAACAACGCTCATGATACTTTGTGTCAGTAAAATCCATTACCTTCAGATATGTCCCCTTCAGCGTTACGTTAATATTTGAACTTTCCCAGAAAAATAAACTAAGAATTCCAGAATGCATCTTCAAGTTATTCACGTAGTTTAAAGTTATTTCACAACTGTGATTTCCACTGAATTTAATAATTTAATAAATTTAAATGATTTAATGAATCTTAATAAAAAAAAAATTCTATCTCCGCGGACGAATGGTTTCTTTAACAAGTCCCTACTCAAATACTGACGTAGTTGTATTTTATCATTGTTACAATAGTTTATCGTCGTTAGAATCGTGCAGCTGGAAGAAAATTTACATAATTTATTTCCAGTATTATATCTCGTTTCATGTTATCACACTTTAAGTTTAATCTAATAATAAAACTTATTAATACTTGGATAACCCTAATAATTAAGTACACAACAAAAATCTGCATAAATAAATCGCCGTGCAATGTAAGCCAATTACGATGTCATATCTCATCATGACATTTCCATGAAGCTTTGTGCACCCCTCTAAAATAAATCAATCAACACTACCATCTTTCTATATTTTGTACTCTACCCTGAAATTGGCTAACTTCGCTCATTATAGTCTAACTTTGTGGTTTCAAACATACATTCAGATCTCGGTTAAACAAATTCACAGTATCTAATAACCTACACGTTACTCCCGGATGAAAATTCAACTAGTTCGCGCACATTAACGATCTCGGTTCCAAAGAATGCAATCTCATTTTCAACACGTAACACGCAGTACAACTCCCGTTATCTTCGAACTGCCACCCTCGATCAGCTGGCGGCATTGAAAACAAGCGACCCTCCTTCCTGTCAGCTTTGATATAAAACATCTGTCCTTCACGCTTAACTGGTCCCACAAGAATGAAGTCTTCGTCTTAGCAAATAGAATTAAAATACGATATTCCTGACCAAACAGATATGCATGTAGATTTTACTTTCAAATGTCCTTCAACAATTGTACACGTCGCAAATTAACACTTGCGTGGATTCTCTCACACTTTCCCATCCCAAACATTATACAAATATCTTCCTCGGGCTCACATGAATCCCGGCATCATTACAGGCTTCTAAACACCTGGTTCGCAAATCCTATCTCAAATCATACAACAAATCTTACCTCTTGCTTTCAACTCGACGACTCTGACTGACAAAAGAAATGGAATAAAAATCCTTAGAATCCACGACGCATAAATTACGCACAAAATACTTTAATAATGAACCACTTCTCATAACATGATCTCGTATTTTATAAACTGGATTTTCACAAAAAATGACTGAAAAACTTTACTGTTATTTATTCGTCAATCAGGCACAGTTTAAACGGACATAGAATAGCATTTCCCTTCGCGACAAATATTCACGGATCAACATTTCTCAACACGACAGCGCGCTCACACCCAGTTGAAACTGGGTAACCACGGATATCTTGCACTAATTCCACTTATCAAACATAATTTTTTACGTCAAATAAAACATCTTAACTTGACATTACAAAAAATATAGGCAATAAATTCACCGAAATGACGATCTGCTTTTGACGTGATATCACTTCGTAACCCTCATTAATAACTTTTACCACATCTCACACGCCATTCGTAATAATTTATAAAATTTATCCAAGCAGAAAATAAAACAAATGACCTTTCGTCATATTTCTGACGTTCACGAAACACATATGGGTGACCAACTGCGTCGTAACTACCCATTACAAATACATACAGTATAAGTTTGACATCATGAAACAAGATATCACAGGCGGTAAGATGGCATTTCACCTACCTTAACTGCACTTCAACTTCCATTTTAGGCTCAACAATGACCCGCTGTCATTTTTATTTAGCCACTTTTACACTTCTGGCTTCACATTGGTTTTTATTCATGTTTCCTTCCTGGAAGACAAAGCATAAAAAGAAGAAATGCTCTTCACTCGGTGTCTTCGTTGATCGCACTCGACTGATTGTATTTGTTACCCGCACACGAATTACTTTCTTTACAACATAACACTACAACTTCACAAATACTACTTCGGTATCTTGACCGTCTTTTATCAGATTACTTCTGCAATGAACAAGTATCTCCACATGGAGTCAAGACCCCGGCCACATCGGCCAAAATCTGTTTGCTGGACTTAGTCTACTTCCTAACGATCGATTTACTGAACAGTTCAACCCTCTCCCTCGAGCTTCAATGATACACATGCAGGGGTTTCAAGATGGCGTCCCCTCTTATTTTATAGATTCTATCCCCTCTCTCTCTCGCATTTTTCCTTTGCCGCCAAGAAAATTTCCTTAATTTTTCCGACTTAGTGGAACTGTATTTAAGAGAGTTCTTGCTGTAACCACGTACTTGCTAACTTGCTAGCTGCAGTGTTCATGAACATTTAAAATTATTCCTTACCAAATTTACTGGTTAAATGACCTCATTTGATAGGCACTATTTTCTGATGACTTGGCGTGGGTAAAATAGACCACACGCGTCTCTCATTGACATTTTCACTGAAATGGCTTAGCAGCCTCAAATCTGTCTTACAGAAGACCAATTGTCTTATAGATAAATACAGGACCCTCATTATGGTGCGTTCACTGCTAATTCTTTCATTTAAATATACTTATTCAACCTAAACTTTCTGCTGTATCCATCCACCTTTGACACGTGCGGATGACGTCACATCGCATAGCGTGGGAAACAAAGCAGCCATCTTCCTGCCTCCTGCCGCCTCTGCGATATAAAAATATATTCGATCTCCTCATAACAATTGACATGGGGCCTCGCGTGGTAACTTTAAGATTTAAAATCCTTAGGGCACAAAGGTCATGGGTTCAATATGCAGTAAAGTCTATTCCATCTCCTGAGTCCATTGACTCTTAGTTGATCTTTTTTTTTTCGAACGTTCCTTCAGCAGCCCTACTGACCTCATTCTCCAATACTGTCCATTCTTTCTCTATTACGTTTCCTTCTGCATTTTCATCTAGTCCTTGTGCAACATGTTCCTTGATTGGGCGAGTTGGCCATGCGGTTAGGGGCGCGCGGCTGTGAGCTTGCATCCGGGAGATAGTGAGTTCGAATTCCACTGTCGGCAGGCCTGAAGATGGATTTCCGTGGTTTCCCATTTTCACACCAGGCAGAGTAGGGTATGAAACACTTTAATTTACTAAATAATAAAAAACAGAACAGCTAATGTTATTCTTTCTAATATATTTGAAAATTAAAAGTTACAAAAATGAAAGGAAAATTAATTAAGGCCATGCCCGCTTCCTTTCAACTCCTAGGCTTTTCCTATCCCATCGTCGCCATAAGATCTATCTGTGTCGGTGCGACGTAAAGCCACTAGCGAAAAAAAACATGCTCCTTTGAAACAATCTTTCACACACTTTTCTTTCAACTTGTCTCCTCGCATTCCTTCCTTTCTTCAACTTCTTAAACTTCAGATGGCATTTCATGACCAACAAGTTGTGGCCAGAGTCCACGTCTGTTCCTTGGAAAATCTTGCAATCCAACACCTGGTTTCTGAATCTCTGCCTAACCTTAATGAAGTCTATTTGATACCTTCCAGTGTCTCCAGGTTTTCTCCACGTATACAGCCGTTTTGGTGGTGTTTGGAACAAATATTAGCATGGACTAAATTATGACAGGTGCAGAATTCAACCCGACGACTTTCTCATTCATTCCTTTGTCCCAATCCGAATTGTCCTACTGTATTGCCTTGTCTTCCTTGACCTTCCACAGCATTCCAGTCTCCTATCACAATTAGATTCTCGCCACCTTTTATATATTGTATTAAATCTTCTATCTCTTCATATATTCTTTCGATTTCTTCATCATCCGCTGAACTAGTAGGCATATAGATAGACCTGCACTGTAGTGGTGGGCATTGGTTTGGTGTCAGTCTCGACAAAAACAATCCCTTCACTATGCTGGTCGTAATCGGTTACCCGCTGCTCTATTTTCTTATTCATTATTAACCTATATATGCCCGTCGGGTCGTTAACGACCCATGGGTGTATATCCCCACTCCTGTTTTGTACAATGACTAATTATTACAATAATGCTCCCCAGTATTACTTTACGCATTGTGTTTTGTACCTCGAAATCATGGCTCCTTTCTCGACAACAATGTGCTTGTTGTTTCCTTATTTATAAATGCATTCTATCTTTCGTGTTCCACAGAAGATCCAGTACTGAGGAAAAATGTAAGTATCGTTCACTAATGGCATGATATATATAGTTCAATGATTTGTTTGGATAAAAGTATACTCATGAAGGTGTCTATATAGAAAATGTTCTCTGTTGATTCATAAACATTGGTTTATTGGCTGTAAAATTTGTCGGCGTCGTTAACGACCCGGTGGGCAAATATTGTAGCACTTGGTTTCTCTTCAAAGTTTTCAATTTTCAATTATTTTAATGTACAATGAAGATCAGAAGCCTATTATCTTCTAGAAAATAACTATAAAGAAATATATATTTTTCTGCTTATTTCTTTATGGGTTTATGGTTTTTTCAGGGATTCGCAAAGTCTGACTACTTTTGAAATACTTGAGCAAGTCGATACTCTGGTTGATAATGACGCAGTAGGCTCTACTGATATATTTTTCGAGCACCTGATGACGAAGTGAATGATACAGACGGTGATTGAGGAGATGAAAACTGTTATAACCCAGACAAGTTGAGTCGACAACAGTTACGTGCAGGTGCTCATCTCGTGATAACTAGATGTGAAGATGACAGCCAGCCAGTTATGCCACCTTTTGGTGTTGTAGATGCAATAGCCTGTGACCAGCTTGACTTATGACCAAGTACATCAGGTACTACTTCTACAAACGGTTCAGTTCCGAGGCAGAAACATGCGAGAGTGACATCAGACTGGACACATAGTGAGACATTCATTGTGTCTGTTAAGGCCGGTCTCCACTGATTAACATTTAACAACAACATGTTAAATGTTAACTGGTGACACCATCAACATGTTAAATGTTAAATGTTGAATACTGTTTCATTTAACATTGTGTCCACACTTAATAAACATGTTAAACTTGACTTTCTTTGTTTATAAATAGGTAGGTCATCATATCAATTTGTGGTAATACATTTAGGTGGTGTCTGGTATTTTCAGACAAGGACAATGGACTCAGATGAAGAGGATTTTGCCTTTGTTATTGCCACTGTTGCTTCTTGTTATGATTTAGAAATGCAGGTCTATTAGACACATTTCCTCCCGTCATCCTGCTCATTGCTTCAAAAGCAAACCATTTTGAAGTATAAATTTTGTCCGCTCCCGCCCCGACTTTTCTGATTTTTTTTTTTTTTTTGCAATACTCGACTGTACTAGTAATTTAGAATTCCTGGAAAATGTCGGCTTTCTTCGCTTTATCACTGGATTCCTTTGATGAGACATCCCACAAACAAGGCCTTTCTATTATATCATTAAGTAAGTCCAAAGTAATCTTGTTCTACTCAATTTCTGACTATAAATTTTAGTATAGTGCAGAGAGAACGACACACGTGCGCGTATCGGTACCAGTACTGTATTTGTAGCTTATAACAAAGAGAATGAGTGTTGCGGAGTGTTGTAACTATAATCCTACTTCACGAGAAGCACGTCGTTTGCATCGTTTGGCTATCTGTTGACATGGAAACGGAAAGGAAGTTGCCGAAGCTGTGCCAACATCTCCCGAACAACGAATTGACTTGACATGTTTTCCACTTGGAGTGGAAAACACGCCAACATGTTAAAAGTGTTAACCTCAACATTCTGAGTTAACATGCAAAGTCAATTGGAAGACACAATCACAATATACATGTCAATTGTAACATGTTAAATTTAACATGTTGGTGTTAAATGTTAATCAGTGGAGACCGGCCTTTACTTGAATGGGTTCCTCCTCTGTCGAGCTCGATAGCTACAGTCGCTTAATTGCGGCCAGTATCCAGCATTCGGGAGATGTGGGTTCGAACCCCATTGTCGGCAGCCCTGATGATGGTATTCTGTGGTTTCCCATTTTAACACCAGGCAAATGCTGGGGCTGTACCTTAATTAAGGCCACGGCCTCCTCCTTCTCACTCCTAGTTCCTTCCTGATCCATCGTCTCCATAAGACCTGTCTGTATCGGTGTGACGTAAAGCAACTTACAAGGTTCCTCCTCCGCTGAGAACAGTTCATACAGTAATGGCGGAAAGTGATGCTATGGATTTTTTGAACTATCCATGAATGCTGGTATTATAGAGCAGTTTGTTAAAAACAGTGTTGCGTATGATGGATCAAGGAATACCCACTATTTCACTTTATCCAGCGAAGATATTTATTGCTTTATTGGTGTTCTACTTCTAAGCGGCTTTGCATCCCTACCAAGGAGACGTACGTATTGAGAGTTAAGTGATGGTTGCCATAAGAAACTGATATCAGACTCCATACGACGCAACAGGTTTGAAAAAATCTTTCGCTTTTTGCATATTGTCGACCATGAACCTGTTGATAAGACCGATAAAATGGCGATGGTTAGACCCTTTAATGATCATTTGAATGAAGTGTTCCTGAAATATGCACCAATACAGAAACAAGTGAGCATTGATGACACCATGATCCAATATTTCGGTAGACATGGCTGCAGACAGTTCAATAGGGGAAAGCCCATTCGCTTCGAGTTTAAATCTTGGGTTGCAGCCACTAAGCAGACTAATTGTATTCAGTTTGATCTGTATGAAGGCAGCGGTATGCTTCTTGAAAACAATCTTGGCCTTGTCGACAGAGTGGTTGTACAACTGACTGACAGTATTATTATTATTATTATTATTATTATTATTATTATTATTATTATTATTATTATTATTATTATTATTATTATTATTACGGGGATACCCGTGGAATGCAGAGGTGAAAGAAGGTGCGGGCTGGAATGGATCTAACTACAAAGCTGAGATATTGATTAAAATTGCATTAAAAGTTATATTTTCGAAAATAGCAAAACATAACAATTTTCACCTAAAACTTCAGACTTTAAAAATTACAACAAGTCAAATCAGGTACAAGACCAGGAAAGCCAAGATTTAGAGACAGTTTAACAATGTGGGCCACAAGCCCTAATTTTTACAATTTCTGAGCTCTCAGCTCACAAACACCTATTACCAAAGGGCAGAAATCCCCTAATTACATGGAGCACTTGCTCCCACCTAGCAATGTCAAGCCTCCTAGAGGCACATTTACCACAAATAAAAGAGCTGACCCGCTCTCGATATTCTGAGCCTACCAAAGTCCACAATGGACTTTACCATTAACAGCCCTCAAGGCACACTTACAAAGAAACAGGGATATCTTGCACCCAATCTACTGGGACTTAGCAGAAAAAGAATGGGTTAATTTAATAGCCCAAAATACAAAATGAATGGAGGGGAGAACTTGCACTCCTAAATACACATTTTAAAACCTAAAAGGCACTAGGCCGATGAAACAGGGGCTATTCCCAACCTATGGAGGTGACTCGTATACAGTATAAATTTAACACATTAAGGAAGAGTAGAAAAACGGTTACGAAAACGTAGTCACCTCAAATCCAACATGAAGGGGAGCTCGAGAGGGTAAAGCACTCTCTATCCCCGATTTGCAGTTAAAGATAGATGAAGTTTTTACAGAATTCTATATGTTTAAGAGATAGGTTACATAATAAAGATTTCGGACCTTCCCCGCGGGTTAAACTGCTGAGCTAGCAAGAAGTAAAGATATTAAGCGGCCATTACCTTATTGAAGAGCTGCTGCCGGATGAAAGAGGCGCTTCCCGCCTCCTGCTACACTTCCATACACTAGGCTAGATGTTGTTCGAGTGGCCGAGAGGCAATAAAATCAGCAGTTTTTATACCCTCGGGGAAGTTTCGAGACCTTTCATGAATAATGACGACACACCCACAGGATTTTATTGGTTAATGTTCACAGTTACACACAATATCGAAGAAGAAACACAGGATTGGCTGAAAATTAAGTACAGAAATTATTGATTGGTTACCTTCGAAACTGGGTGAAAGAAAATATTAATATTGCCAACCCACAAATGAAAGAACGAAATTTAGTAATGAACAAACTTATGAATACAAAATTTCTTCAAATAAAGTTCTTCCACTTCGCACCAGGGTGCACGGTCATAGTTTTTAGTAGAGACATCTATAAGAGAATGTCCACACTTCTTGATCAATGGAAAACAAAACAAGATGAAATTCACACAGTACTGACAACTTTGTGATCACAAAATCCACGGTAGTGACATCTTCTGAGAAAACTAATGAATGGAACCAGTTTTTAAAGTTCAGGGTTTCTCCTGTAGAGGATTTATTGGCGCAAGATTTAAAATTGCGGCATAAGGGTGTACCGCCCGGTACAATTATTATTATTATTATTATTATTATTATTATTATTATTATTATTATTATTATTATTATTATTATTATTGTCCCAGTGTCCCCTTATCTGTCTTTTGTGACAAATTTTTCAGTTCACCTCCATTGATTTCACTACTGCAATCGAAGGACGTCAAGTTCACTGGCACTTCCCAAACCGTGTCAGTAAGTGCCCTCTCATGAATGAAAACTGCCTGTTGTCATTTCTGGATGGATACAGTACTTTTGCATCCATCTCTTGGCACAGGCCAGAGTAAGGTGTAGCTACCACCGAAGTCCCAGTCAACATCCATGGCTGTGACAATATGGAAGCTGCTGGGGTATGTGTAGTGCTGAGTAATGACATTCAGAGCACGACTAGTGCATCTGCATGTTATGAAAGGTGCTGCTCATAGGGTCCGTCGTGCTGCAATAGTACTTTCTGACCCAGTGAGGAAAGCAATGGCAAAACACCTCGCTCCTCATCTTGCTTAGTACGCCTCATTTTGGCGCTGCCATTGGATTTTGGGGTTTCCTTATAACCGCATAAGCTTTGGTGGTGCTATTTGAGGATCCAACCAGCCTCTGGGCTGATGACCTAACATACAGACAATGAATGAAAAAGATATGAAAAAACTGGAGCGAGGTTTTTGCGACTGCTGTGTAGATGAAGCAAATAAGATTTGTGCTGTGCCCTGGTATGACAATAGTGTTGTTACTCTCCTCTCCAGTGAATTTGGCGTGCATCCCTTAGGAAAAGTGAGACGCTATTCCGCTGTCACTAAGAGTAAAATAGATGTAGATCAACCAAATGTAGCTAAAAAGTACAACACCTACATGCGGAATGTTGATCAGATGAATGGCAATATTCTCACTTACCTGATTGCAATAGGAGGAATGAAATGGTATAAATTATCCTGATAATCTTCTGCATGTTTGACGTAGCACAGAACACTGCCTTTTAACTGGCAAAATCAACGGGATACTCATCAGACATGTTGAAGTTCCGCAGAGAATTTGCAAGGTCACTTCTATTGAAATAGGTCTCACCAAGATCGCTTCCAGGACCAAATCGCCTCCTAGTTACTCCTAGGATAATACCTGCGTCAGTACGAAAGGAAAAGGCAGAACATCTTATTGTCATGCAGCAACCATGACGGCGGTGTGCTGTTTGTCTAAATAAGACAACAAGGGCCTGCATTGCGGCATTGCGCTCCATGATATGTGTTTTGTTTTTTTGGAATTGCATAGGGCTTAAGAGGATTCAGACTGAATTCTTTAACTTGATTGATACAGAATCAAACAATTGTAAAGATACATTTTTCGGTGGAAGAGAACATCTTCTAACACAACATTGTGGTTACGTAATAATGGAGCATTTGGATCACCATTTGGCTCAATCGCATTTTATAGTCAAATATTAGTAGAAAGTGTCAAATCAGCAATTATTATATGTATGAACTGAAAATAGCCAAAGGAATAGAAAAAGTCAACTTCATTTCTAAAGACACAGAATCTGCCCATTGGGTCGTTAACGACCCATATTAATAAAACAGCTTATACAATTAATAACATTATTTAATGTATGTAGTATGAGTTCTGGACGTGCATATATGAGTTAAACTAACTGTATTTCCCCTCTTGGATGTTGTGTTAATAATAATCCTGTGGTCGCCTGACCAAAAATCCAGCTCTTCCTAAAACGTACTTCACTTATACCAATTACATCTAACTTTAGTCTATCCATTTTCCTTTTCAGATTCTCTAACCTACCACAACGATTAAAACTTCTAACATTCCACGCTCCGACTCACAGAATATTAATATTCATCTTCCTGATGTTTTCCCCCTCTTGTGTAGTCCTCACCCGGAGATTCGAATGGGAGACTACCTTACCTCCAGAATATTTTACCCGGGATGAAGCAATCATCAGTAAATCATTCATACAGAGAGAGCTGCATGTCCTCGGAAGTTAGTTACCGCTGCAGTTCCCATTGCGTTCAGTCATATAACAGTGTCAACACAGCTAAGCCATATTGAGTAAGCCCACCGGACTAAAAATTGGTCACTTTAGTGCGCACGCACACATGGATCGTTAAGCCTGTACAGATGGCGCAGCGAACGAGTCCCGTACTCAACCTCACGCACATTGCTTCTACGTGAGCATAAGGCAGTAGCGATCAGTGCCATTGAGGTTTCAAGCGGACAGTGTACGTCAACATGGATAGATGTAAGGATGTGACAGAGTGGCAGAAAGAGGCACTAGTGTTTGGCCATGTCCATGGCCATACGGTGCGTGAAGTTGCTGGATTTGTTGGGGCTTTGCAGCGGACTGTTCAACGTGTCTACAAGCGGTGGTGTACTACACGGGGCCACAAATTTTGGTCGGAATAAGATCGTGACTGAGAGGGACCGGAGGCGCGTTTCACGGTTTGTGAATCCAAATCGCTTTCAAACCCGACAGGAATTGCTGCAGTCATTGATTGAAGGCCAGTCCCAACCTGTTAGCAAGAGAACATTGCGGCGGGAACTGCATGCAATGAACATATGGTGTCGGTCACCTCGCAAGAGGCCACACAGCCACATTAAGCTGCACGTCTTCAACGGGCTAGATATCGTCGAAGGTGGACAGTAGCTGACTGGGGGAGCGTAATGTGGTCTGACGAATCACTTTTTTGCCTGTATTCTAATGACGCACGTCGTCGAGTGAACCGAAGGCCAAATGAAGCAAAACATCTTGGATGTGTGCAAGTTCAGGTTCAAGACGGAGGTGGTTCTGTGATGTTTTTGGGGTGTTTTTCGTGTCATGGATTGGGCCCGCTCACTGAGGTGGCCACTAACGTGAACCAGCTTGTTTATTTAAACATTCTGGATGATCACGCGTTGCCTTTCCGACAACATCTGTATGGTGAGTATGCTATTGATACCCGGATTTTTCGAGATGAAGACAGCAAAGTTCATCGGGCTGGACGTATATGTACTGGTTTTATGAACACTCTCCTACCCTATTGCATCTCGATTGGCCTGCAACATGAGGAATTGCACGATCAAATCCTCAGTGAGTGGCTTAACCTCGATGCGACATACCTGCACAACCTTGTGGACTCACTTCCTGACCGAATCCAGGCGGTTATCAAGTCCAGAGGCGGAGTTACACGATATTAAATGATGCTTGTAATGATTTCTCCAGGGGTGACTAATTTTTGTTCGGTGGGCTTATTAATACAAGGCCAAATCAGTCAATAATCTAGACTGCTGCCCTTGCAATATCCGAAAGGCTGCTACCCCACTTTCGATGAACCATTCGTTAGTCTGGTCTCTCGACAGATACCTGTCCCATATATCCGATATGGTTGCACCTACGGCTCCACTATATGCTTCACTGGGACGCACAAGTCTCCCAACCTCGGCAAGGTCACATGGTTCGCAGGGGAGGCATTATGATGCAACAAGTGTAAATGAACCACTGACGAACAACCTAGTAGACAGACGGCACGATCGATTCCAAACCATTATGGGAAAGCATCATCCGCCCATATACCACTTCCTACTGGAGATTCAGAAAGAACAATAGGACCTTGAGACCATGAGTTTTGAGTTAGGCACAAGACGAAAAGATAGATAGCCTCAGTAGCAGAAATTCCTACTTCTGAATCGCCGGTTACAAAGAATTACACAAAACTACTAAAAACACCTGCACCAAGGCTGTATTCCTGTGTACTTGCGAACCTGTGTTCATAACTTCACACTGAATTGGAACAAATTACATGTAGTTCATCATTAAAAGCAAAGCACTTACATGTATATTTCATCATTATAGATAATCAACTTGTCATCCATAATTAAAAATCATAAATGAACTGCAGCGAAAGTTGCCAGGGTGAAAGTCGTCGTGGGGTGTATTGTCGGGTAGTATCTTAAACAACTGGGGTGAAATTATTGGTTGAGAAGTCTCTGGAGGTTAGTGACTTGGGGCAAATCGGCGGAGGTAAATTGTCATGTAATCTACCTGATACTTTCAGTGATTCACTGTTGATCAGATAGTGGTCTGCGTCTTCCAAACATCCGCAGAAGAGCAATTTGAAAGCCAACACGGGTGATCCGAAGGACTTTTTCAGTGCTACACCATCGAGCCTTGAATGGATAGCTAGACTGGACGTTAGGCTCTATAATTATTTTGTTTTGTGTCATTCCATTTTTCCATTAATATCTATTTTATTATTTTTATGCTTTATGTATTATTATTATGGTTGTTATTAGTTAATATGTGTATGTATTATTCTTATTAACCTTTATTATTTGTGTTTATAGTAGTTTGCATGTGTAGTTTTTCTTCCTTGTGGAATGCCATAGCAAAGCAAAGCAAAGTCATGAAGGCCCTGGGAGTGATGGAAGGTAAAGGCTTCCACTATTCGTAACCTCGGCACTTGATGGGGTAGAGTGGTTAGCTCTGCGCCCGGTGTAATGCCATAAGCTAAATAAATAAAACCTCAGAATACCCATCCATACATTGCGAGGAGAGTTCCTACGTTCAAATTTAGTTACGGTATAGTCTGGTGCCCCCGCCGTCCCATGCGTAGTAGCAAGTAATCTAATTTCGTGTGGCTATTTCTAGCCGAGTGCAGCCCTCCGATGAGGGTGGGCGGCATCTGCCATGTGTAGGACACTGCGTGTTGTTGTGGTGGAGGATAGTGTTATGTGTGGTGTGTGAGTTGCAGGGATGTTGGGGACAGCACAAACACCTAGCCCCCGAGCCATTGGAATTCACCAACGAAGATTAAAATCCCCGACCCGGCCGGGAATCGAACCCGGGACCCTATGAACCGACGGCCAGTACGCTAACCATTCAGCCAACGAGTCGGACGTAGTAGCAAGTGGATATATGCTTGAAGGATGAATTCGCCACTGCTAATCCCATAATAGCACAGAAGTCCAGTAGACGCTTCCCTTTCCTATTAGCTTCCATTTTGTTCCACACTTACCCATTATTTCTCATGTCCTACAGTTCTATGTCCAACTCTTGCAGTGAAATAGCCCATTATAACTATACTGTCTTTGCCGTTAATCCTGACTACGACGTCACTCACTGCTTCCTAAACCTACTCTACTTCTTCGTCATCTTTCCCTCACACGGTGAGTACACTGAGACGATTCCCATCCTAATTCCTCTAACCACCAAATCTATCCATGTCATTCCTTCATTCACATGCCTAACATGAACAACGTTGCTTGTTATCGTTTTCCTAAGAAACAATCCTATCCTATACTATGCCCTCCCCTTTGCAAATACAATGTTATGACATGAAATGGCGTAGGCCTATGTCTTTTAGCGCCGAGAATGTCCTAGGACATGTTCGGCTCGCCAGGTGCAGGTCTTTTGATTTGACTCACGTAGGCGACCTGCGCGTCGTGATGAGGATGCAATGATGATGAAGACGACACATACACCCAGCCCCCATGCCAGCGAAATTAACCTATGATGGTTAAAATTCCCGAACCTGCCGGGAATCGAACCCGGGATCGCTGAGACCAAAGGTCAGCACGCTAACCATTTAGCCTTGGAAAAGGAAAATAAAATGTTATAATCTATCTCTTCGTACCTCAGTAGTATACATATAATAATAATAATAATAATAATAATAATAATAATAATAATAATAATAATAATAATAATAATAATAATAATAATAATAATAATCTACTGTTAGTGGATGTATATCTCGCTATTTTTACGGTTTGGGGGACACCGACTAGTAATAAATAAATAAATAAGTAAATACATAAATAGCCCGCCTCTGTGATGTAGTGGTTAGTGTGATTAGCTGCCAACCCCGGAGGCCCGGGTTCGATTCCCGGCTCTGCCACGAAATTTGAAAAGTAGTACGAGGGCTGGAACGGGGTCCACTCAGCCTCGGGAGGTCAACTGAGTAGAGGTGGGTTCGATTCCCACCTCAGCCATCCTGGAAGTGGTTTCCCGTGGTTTCCCACTTCTCCTCCGGGCAAATGTCGGGATGGTACCTAACTTAAGGCTACGGCCGTTTCCTTCCCTCTTCCTTGTCTATCCCTTCCAATCTTCCCATCCCCACCAAGGCCCCTGTTAGGCTAGCAGGTGAGGCCACCTGGGCGAGGTACCGGTCATCCTCCCCAGTTGTTTCCCCCGACCCAATGTCTCACGCTCCAGGACACTGCCCTTGAGGCGGTAGAGGTGGGATCCCTCGCTGAGTCCGAGGGAAAAACCAACCCTGGAGGGTAAGCAGATCAAGAAAGAAAGAAAGAAAGAAAGAAAGAAAGAAAGAAAGAAAGAAAGAAATACATAAATAAATAAATAAATAAATAAATAAATAAATAAATAAATAAATAAATAAATAAAAATAAATAAATAAATAAATAAATGTATTAAATTTCAGGATGAGTGAACAGTTATAACCTCCTCCTTCCTTCGCGGTTGCTCTCGAGGTCTTGAAATGTTGGTGTATGTAACAGAACAATAAAGCGACCTCCTCTCTAAAAAGTATCCTATAAACTGTACTGTACCGTTAACAGCGGAGTCACTTGTAAGGATGTTCATAGAAATTCATTTCCGTGCGAGGGTTCTTTCATTGGAGTAAGTTACAGTTATATTGAGTGACGCTAAGTTTGCTGAAACCTGACGTTATAACGAAGAACAGAGGATCTAGTGATCCCGTGTTATTTTCAGCTGCATTCATAGCGTCATCTACTTTGTTCTTGTTTTCAATTCTGTAGATTTTTGTGAACAGAAGAGGGTCTACCAACACCATATTTGTGTTGCAGCCCAGGAAACCATGCAACACATCGGAAACATCGTTTCTTTTGTTTCTTCCATTAGGAAACGAAATTTTGAAAACATGCTTTAAAATGTTTAACTCTCTAGCTGTGAAACTTGATGTCTTTTAATTTATCGACTTTTTAACATACCGAAATGGTAATCAAAGTTCAAAAGAAGGAAAATAAATCTGTATATGTATGTTGATTTCACTTTATTGTCACCGGGCCCCTGAAGATGTTTTTCCGTGGTTTCCCGTTTTCACACCAGGCAAATGCTGGAGCTGTACCTTAATTAAGGACACGTCCGCTTCCTTCCCATTCGTAGGCTTTTCTTATCCCTTCGTTGCCATAAGACCGATCTGTGTCGGTGCTACGTACAGCGAATAGCACTTTATTGTAAGATGTTTAATAGGCTCTATTTTAACCAACAAGTGGCGTTAAAAATCTAGAAATCCGTCTTTTGACCCGATTTGCGTTTTTCTAGAAAGTGACGTGACGTGTGTAGCCTAGTTTTCTGAGTCACATCGCCTTTAGAAAACAGTGATAACGAGCATTAAGTGTGTGATGTATTAGTGACATGATTACTGGCTTCCCTCTAAGACAGTTGCTTTCCGGATCCTGGCCAATGCATATAGTACTTTTGAAACGAAGAGTGACGTCATTGTAGTTCTTACTACACGTAAAACTTGAGGTCCTGTGGCTGTAATAACGATATCAACACACAAGTAAGATTACAAGATGGCTTGTTTTCTTGCTTGAATTTTGGTAGCGAACAAGCAGTATACCTTAACAGGAGATGTAGAACTAAAGCTAGTTGCAAATAGAGGATTGAGGTACAGACCGACTGAACACTGAAAGGCATGTATACACGTGTACATCAGTGTTATGGCAAATCGCATTCTTCATCTTCTTCTCCTTCTTTTCATGGCCCCTCTCCCAATTTATTAAGGTCATCGCATCATGTTGTTTGACCCAGTAGCGAGCTCGATAGCTGCAGTCCCTTAAGTGCGACGAGTATCTAGTATTCGGGAGGTAGTGAGTTCGAACCCCACTGTCGGCAGCCCTGAAGATGGTTTTCCGCGGTTTCCCCTTTTCACACCAGGCAAATGCTGGACTGTACCTTAATTAAGGCTACGGACGCTTACTTTCAACTCTTTGTGACGTAAAGCATTTTGCAAAAAAAGTTTGACCAAGTTTAATGGCCGAATGCCCTTCCTGATGCCAAATTTATGTGGAAGGAATGCGATCACTACTACATGTTTCTGTAGTGTTTGATGGTGTGTTGTTTGAGAATTAAGATGTATATTAAGGCGAACACAAATATTCAGTCCCCGAGCCAGAGGAATTAACCATATTCAGTTGAAGTCAGCAACACGGCTGGGAAACGAACCCAGGGTCCCCTAAACTGAAGGCCAGTACGGTGACCATTCAACAGAGGAGCCGGACCTGATGTGTAAATCAAAGTATTACCCAGCAATGTGTGGAGTAGTGTATTTCTTCTGTTATTTGGCAACAGGAGGTAACAGCTTTATGTAGCCTACTTAATTTTAACGGTATTTGTTTTACATCTCACGAACTACTTTAACGGTTTTCCGAGACGCCGAAATGCCGGAATTTTGTCCCGCAGGAGTTCTTTCCGTGCTGATATATCTGCCGACACTAGACAGGCGTATTTCAGCATCTTCAAATAGGCTAAAATTGAACGGAGCCTGGGTCGACCCCACGAACTTAGGCTCAGACGGTCAGTAATTTTGCTGCCTGAGCCTTGCGAAGTCTACGAAGCTTAATAACTTGTATTTTTGTCTCTCTGTTCTTGTGAGTGCACTAGGATTAGTGAGGAGGTGGACGACATGAACAAAGGCACCTTTTCTAGGAGTTTAAATATGGAAAGGAAAGAAAACGACCTCAACATTTGACGATGGTAGAATTCGAACAATTACGTAATACTTGCTGGCGTGTTCACAAGCTGAAATAGCCTGATTTACAGTAAGGGCTGCCCAGCTGGAACTAGCTGAGAGAGACTGTCGGGAACATTCCGGAACATATGTGCATAGGGAGTTCACACACATATAAATCTTTTGGTTCGTCTAGAAGTAATTTACTACATGCCAGTTGAGACCAGAAGCCACATGAAAATGGAGGCCAATGTAAATGCGCTCTTCGAAATAATGATGTAACGGTTCAAATCCCGTTACAAGATAATATGTATATTATTATTATTATTATTATTATTATTATTATTATTATTATTATTATTATTATTATTATTATTATTATTATTATTATTTGATCTATGAGATTACTATTATTTTGTTATAATTATTATTTATAATTGAGTGTATGCATATATACGTATATGTAGATTAACACTCAATACATGTACAGTGAGAATTGTTATATATCAGATGTTGGATATGACGTTGTTATATTTTGCACTAATGGCGATTCTGCCAAGTCATCGCCACGTTATGGCTACGTCATCATATTTAGTTAGCACTGAGCTCACTTTCTTTGAGAAACCCAGCGAGCCGGAGGGCATTTCACCATTACATGCAACAGTTTGAGGCGTTGTAGGAGTATGTCATTGTTATTTCTGGAGATTACGTAGCTGTGTCAACCAACGTCTATAAAAGGTGGATGCATATTGTAGCGTCAGTCATTAGTTAAACGGAAGCAGTACAGTGAAGAAGTCTACGAGATGAAGAGGCCTCAGTCGGTCAGTCAACAAGTGTGAACGAGAGATGGAGAAGACTCAGTGAGCCATTAATTATTGGTCATAGAGAGAGTGAGGCCAAAAGTTGGTTGGCCACTTAGTTGAAGACACGGACGAAAGGCTTACCATGGAGTCAGAGAGGGCAACCCTGGACCTGCCAAGAGGTAATACCATATTGACTTACAAAGAAGTCAGATGATATGGAGAAGAAGCAGTCACAAGGATGTATCACCAAGTTAGGCGTGACACATCTACAGTAAACACCAGATCAAAGGAATACGTCGTAATTACACTCAAAGTGTTGAAGGTACAGTCAAGTGAATCAGTGAGGGAAATATATCGTATAAATTGTTAAATGTCCGGTCAAGAAGAATTCAAATTCATGCCTAGTTTCTTTCAGTTGCAATGTCATAATTTCATATTCTCATCTGTATTATCGCAACAAGACTCACTATTTTTTGATATATTATTTAAAGAATATATATTGTTCCATCAAACGAATTCATAGTTTTATTTCATTGACAGTAAAATATCTTAACCTCAAAATTAATGGGGAAACCGAACGCCAATCTCCTTTTCCCAGAACTTATATGGTATGTTGTCAAAAGTAAGCTTATTACCCCACACCCTAGAGATAGTCAAGAGTCTCATTCTATTATTGCTGCACTGAGTGGTAGCTGGCGCCCTTCAAATAACGTATGTGTAAGTAAGCAGGTAACAAGTAAGTGTGAGTACAAGGTTCGACGATTGTGTATTTTATTTAATGAATATTAATTTTCATAATTTTCAGGTTAAATGCAGATATTTCATATTTCTCAAGTTAAATGCAGTTTTATAATATTTGTAAAATTAGTAAGAGAGTTAGGAAAGTCTCAATGAGGAAGATGGAAAAATGCCAAAAGGAGATGAAAGAAAGCCACAAGGTTATGCAGAAGAGCATGAAGAAGACGTTAGAAAGAAAGGTTCAGAGTTTCCCTCCGGGAATGTATTAAGGAGCTGCCTAGATGTGAGTACCAGGCCCCAAGGGTCTTGGAGTTTGGGAGTTTGATTTCGGTGTAAACTTAATTAATGGAAGCTCACGTTTTTGCTGGTATACAATATAATTGTCTTCCCATGGTAATGGCTAATAAGTCTTGAAATTTGGGGGTTTGTTGTCCGTGGTAATTAACGAAGCTCTAAAGCTAGTTCGTAAAAACTTTGTATTTATATTTGTTAAAGCCCCTTTTCTAAATATTTACCCTCGTTATTGTTGCTGTTTTCTGGTAAGAGAAACAGAAAACAGAGACCAAAAAAGTTTAGGAAATGAAAGTGTTTTGTATGATCATTTTATCCAGGATGTTCGGACCTGACGTTTCTTCCCCTCTACTGCTCTTGTACCGTGATAGTATAATCATCCTGGTCATGAGCATCCACACACATCGGTGCGGTGGTGAAGAAATTGCCATGAGACCGGTTTGGAAAAATATTCCTTTACACTAGGTGAAACTGCGAGATGACTTGATCATTCCAGCCAGGACCGAGTTGGAGGCGGCTGTGGATGTGGATGGATCTGCTGGTGGTTTGCGTCCATTGTGGAGCTTGAGTATTAGAACAATAGCCAGACCTTTATCACCTATCATCAGCATTGATAATAACATCGCCATCCACCAAGGCGCAACACTCGGAGATTGCGAGATTGGTGTATGGGTTGGCCACTGAAAAGCCATCGAATCGGATCGGCCACTGCAAGCAGACATGGGAGTGAGAGCAGGACGGAACATGGGACAGACTCTGCGGACGCTATAAGAGGGATCCAGCAACAACCTAGAACGCGTGCAACGAAAGAAGTTGGAAGACCTACTGCTGGAGTATCAGGACGTATTTTCCTGGTCCCAACGACTTCCATAAAAACCTGTGTCCAGGAATTCCTCATCAGAACTGAACATGCATCACTCAGGAAACGTATACATTTTCAAGAACCTTGAAGCACACCTCGTACGATAGCTGGCGAGACTGCAGCAGTACAATTACGTGATTGCACGCCGTACGGCTTACCTACATTCCAACACCGGCGCACTGTCCCGAAAACCTTGTCCAGAAGACTGCAAGTTCTGCTCCGTGAGAGAGGGTGAATACGAAGTTCCTTTCCGAATAACCACTGTAGAGTTCGAGGAGAACTGGAGTCGCGACCTGGATGAAAGCGCAGAGGGGTGGTGAGGACATAGGTCTGCTGGACGAGTGGAAAAGTACCCTTGTTCCTAGGCCTCGATGGACACACGTCGGTAACCTCAGACCCAAAAGTAAGTCGCAATCGGCTTCACTGGTGACTATCCCATGAAGTATTTTTGTGGAAGTCTTGAAGGAATATCATGGTGGAGCTTCGGGAGGACACATCCGAATCAAGAAAACCATGAATAAAGTTCGATAGAGTTTCTACTGCGTGGGATATCGAGCGGACGTGGAAGACTTCTGTACGAAATGCAACGAGTGTAATTCCAGCAAGGAACCAAGGAGCGGCGTAAGGGCCGAATGAACACTTACAGCGGGGCGCGCCTCTCGAGGGTTTGGTAATTAATGTAGCCGGACCAATCCCTAATAATGACGCGAGAATTCGCTATGTACTCACCGTCACTGACTACGTAAAGAAGTGGACGGAGGCGTATGCGCTTCCGAGCCAAGAGGCACCTACGATAGTGGAAACCCTCGTGAATGTGTTCGTCTGCAGGTTTGGAGTATCAGTAGAACTACATTCCTATCAACAACGTAACTTCGAAACAGTGGTCTTCAAAAGCCAATTCAATTTTCTGGATTTCCGGGACTGCGCCTCTACAAATCCAGTCGGATGGAATAATGTAACGGTTCAACAGGATCGTCGAGAATCATCTCAGAATAGTCCTTGGCGAGCATCAGATTGACAGGGATCGTCATCATCGTCTATTCCTCTCTGCGCACTGCCTGCAATGCATGAGGCAACGGGATACATACCAGCAAGGAAGCAGTTTTGGATGAGAATTGCGTCCCCAGGTAGATTTTGCGTTTAGCCGACCTGAAGGCCATTCTGCCCCTACCGACCAGTATTGTCTGGATCTGGCAATGAGACTAGAGGAAGAGACTGAGAATTGAGGTCGACTGAATGAAGGCACGATACGACCAACGTGCCGACGCTATTGGATATAATGAAAACTGTTGTAACCAAGGTTGAAGTTTACAGAACACAACTTTATTTGCTTCACTTTATAATATTTACACAAATAACTGAAATTTATTTTGAAGCAAAAAGGAATATTGAATCTTGAGAAAAGTCTGTCTTTATACAATATGTACAGGTTTGCAGTCTTTATATACACTTCTATCTTGAAAAGATAGTCTTTGTAAATTGACACGTTGATAGTCGAGAACTATCTGGCACACTAACATAAATGTTCATGAGAGTCCTTGTTTGTTGAAGTGCCTGAATTCCTAAAAGCAAGTTCAATTGATTGAAGAAATTCCACCTAGCGAAACTAAGGGAGCTTGCATAAATTAGGGAATGAAAATGGCTTGTAAAAGAATTACGGAACATAGGCAGCGGAAACAGGTAAGGGAGCGGTGACCAGAGGTGAGACCTCGTACTGCCAGAAATTCAGTCCACCTGGTCGAAGCACATTTTCAAGAGGAGTAGCCTCCGTGCTCGACGTAGGGTGTATTCTGGAGCTGGACACCGGGGCAAGTGGGCAAGTGAGCAGGCAGGGAGCTCCTATTTATAGTACACTCGATGGTCAGGCACGCGCACTGAGGGCTGCGCGTCGAAGCTAGCAGAATGATACACAGGCGCGCGTGCAGCTGGCTGGCGGAGCGAGAAGGGAGCGCCGGACATACAACAAAAACCACCTGGTGTGCTTGTATAACACCGTAAGTAAGAGGGGCTTGTTCCTGAAGCTCCGGAGAGCGTGGAAAGTTACTTACCATGCTTTGAAGAGTATAAATGGCATCATCTATCGCATACATCGGAGCTCGAAAAGCAAGATGAAGGTAGTGTATCTGGACCTACTGGCGCCTTAATGGGGAACAGCTGAAGAAGGTAAATGATCGGGACGATCAGTTTTCGAAGGGGGCAATATTTCATGCTGAAATGACCGTTAGCCCTGTTCATTCCCCTGCAGTATTTCCTAGAAGGGATTAGTGCTTCAGACCGTGGACTTCCCAGCTGGCCTGGAGTGCATGACCAGCCTCTCCGTGTATTGTGCTTTTATCTGGTTTCCCCGTGAGCCTTCTGGAAGGGGACGCGAAAACCTTCCCTCTCTAGCCGCACCCCGAATATACCAGTACTTCATCACCCGAGATATAAATGCAAGTCCGCCGAGAACGAGTTACGCCTCGACACGTAGCCAGCGGAAGGTCATGGGAGGATAATAGCACGCTGACAGCTGGCAGCTCACACCGCGCTGTGACGTCACTCACCGGATCAGGCCTCGTCCAGCGGCCACCGCATTCCGGATGCGACAGAACCCCCCACTTTTACTACTAACATAAGTGAGACGTCAAGTAATCAAAAGCGTGCGACACTTTTTGTCGGAATCGTAGCCAGACAATCTCTATTTTTACTTAAAATCCGAACCCCAGGGAAATGTTTTCTCATTTCAACATTTCTACTCTTGCATTAGTCGTTGGTCGGACCGCAGTCATCTTGGTGCGAAGCCAGTGACAATGTAACTGCGCTATCATACCTTTTCAAGGACTCAAGTTGAAGATGTTGGTACTTCGATCACTATTTTCGTCATGGATTTTTCTCAGGATGTGTTGGGTATTCAGCCCGAAGGCTGGTTTGATCCTCTACAGCTCCGCCAACAGCTGTCATAAATAGCCTAGGCATCACTGAAGAGGCGTACTAGGGAAATGAGGAGTGAGGTAGTTTCCCGTTGCTTTCCTCACTGAGCCAGAAGTTGCTATTACATGTCATTCTGCCAAGCCCACTGAAATGCATGCACCAACCGACCCTATGAGCGATATTTTCACACCATTCCTAACAGGGACTGGCTGCATAAGCAATGGTATTACTAGCATCACTCATACCTCAGTCACTTTCACATTGTCAAAGCCAAGGATGAGACTGAGACAGGTCAATGAAAGTAACAAATTTGATATAGCCCATACCAGAAGACATAGTGCACTGTAAACACTACATCTCGCCAGCAAAGGCATTTTCTCAGGATATTTATAATTAATAACGTAATTGGTTTATACGTCCCACTAACTACGTTTAAGGTTTTCAGAGGCGCCGAAATGCCAGAGTTTGACCCGAAGAGGTTCTTTTACGTGCCAGTTAATCTACCGACACGAGGCTGACATATATGAGCACCTTCAAATAACAGTGGTTTGAGCCAGGATCGAACCTGCCAACTTGAGCTTAGAAGGCCAACACTCGGCCGTAGGATCTATTCGGCCCGACTCATGATACTTATATGTATGACAGTAACAGAATAGGATGTGTTCATTGAATTTGAATATGTTCCACATTGTCACTTGCAAGTACAAATCGAGCTAAGAAATGCAATTATTAAATTACTACGACACAAAGATCCAGGATATTCCTTTGCATTGAATACGTTTCTCCGAACAGCAGAATAATTATCTAAATTTTGGATCTGGCCTTGCAAACCGGGAGCCTTTTGTTACTCTTGTCTCTGTCAATGTTAACATACATCTGATTTAAGCGAACACTCCAGAAATGTTCCCAATTTCTCGAGAAATACTGGTTCTAAATACCTACCTGGAGCCAGCCATTCATAGGTCACTAGAAGGACAAAGTGTTCTACGTTCCCATTATTTAACTGTTCTATTGCACAGGACCGAACTAAATGTTCACCGCACGAGCCCGTTATGTGATGCACATGCCATATAAATCATAGAGCTGTGAAATGAGGGTATTCAGCAGGGTCTCGCGTGTGTGGATGTGAAATGGGAAGTTCGTTTTCTACCTTCGGCCTTGACAGTTTCTGCCAACCTCATCCATAAAATGTCTGGCCTGTCAACCCTTACACGCGTACGTGTCGGCTCGCCCTTTTTTCGCGAAAGGGGTGATTATGAGGGGTTGGTTCCCCATTATTAGCGGAACCGACCTCGAGGAGATGGGGTTAAGGCCCTTCCTGGATCGCTTCGCAGATATAATAATGTCGATGGGGAGAAATGACCGTTAGGGCTTGTGCAGAAACTCTTCAGGTATAGGGGTTGAGAACAAAAAGAAAAAGAAAAAGAAAATAAAATAGACGGATTCGTAAGAATGTGGGGAGAAAAGATTTCACGGAACAAATTATGATGAAGATAGGTGGCTTAAAAATCACTGAGCGTTATTTTATCTTATTTCCTGTCTTGAGAAGGCTTGGCCCTGATCTTTGAAAAGAAGTCAAGTTAGTTATTGTGCGATTAACAAGCTACGTTCTCCTTCCCAAGAGGGAAATGATAAATCCCTTCCTTTCAGAAAGAGGTCAAGGTGATGG
Source organism: Anabrus simplex (assembly GCF_040414725.1). Classification (NCBI taxonomy): domain Eukaryota; kingdom Metazoa; phylum Arthropoda; class Insecta; order Orthoptera; family Tettigoniidae; genus Anabrus; species Anabrus simplex. The sequence continues at coordinate 875,861,214 of NC_090266.1, read as the reverse complement.
AACATCCTTTGAGATAGAACAACCAACACTAACCTCAATAGTCGTGTGTGTTTTCGAAACTTGATATGGCCGATCCCATACCATCGCGACTTTCAGTATACACAATATTGTCAGCATTGCCAGATATAAGGACAGGAAATCTCAGCATGAACATGCAGTATATTCTAGTCGAATTTTCAACCGAGAAAAGAAAATAATAATAATAATAATAATAATAATAATAATAATAATAATAATAATAATAATAATAATAATAATAATAATATTTTTGGTTTCACTTCCCATTAACTACTTTCACGGTTTTTAGAGACGCCTGGGTTTCGGCATATTGTCTCGTAGACGTTTACGTACTGAAACTGGCATGCTTAAGCCCTTTCAAATACCACTGAACTAAGCTAGAATAAAGTCGCCAACTTGGGGTCAGAAGGTCAGCACTTCTACCGTAAGTGTCATTCAGTGCCGAGTTACAGAAGATAAATTTCCTCTTAATATCTACCTGAAAAGACGAAAGGTTACAATGGACTTGAGAGAAACATGCTATGTTGCAATATGTAAATAACTAATGTAAAGGATGTAAATAAACTAGACTTTCCTCAATACTAGAGGGAGATGTGAACTTACTGAGTGTGTATAAGTGACGAATTAAGATGCATATTATGCTATTGTGGGGATCGTCTTAATAGTATTAGTAGTAGAAGTAGTAGTAGTAAGGATAAATCGAGCCCTTGGTAGAGAACCGAGACAATATCTAAAAATGTTTAGATTTTAATTGTTCGGGACTACGTTTTGTCAAGAGCAGCCTGTGTGATCTTGAGTGACATTATTGGTAGATATTCAACAACTGCGCTGCACCTTACATTCCGGTTAATGCAGGCAGGATATTAAAAAGTGGAAGGCCATCAGTCCAGACTGTTCGTGAAACTATCACATGGCTTACGATCATTTAACACTCTTAACGAGCTTGTTTTTGGCTTGTACTGATGTCCTAGGATTTGAAATAGGGTTTGGTTTCGGCATTCGATCAGTGTAAGAAGCATATGAAGGATCACCGTCATTAATGTTTGACCCATTCAAATATGCGAGGAAATTTTTTTTTTTTTTTTTTGCTACTTGCTTTACGTCGCACCGACACAGATAGGTCTTATGGCGACGGGGGGACAGGATAGGGCTAGGAGTGGGAAGGAAGCGGCCGTGGCCTTAATTAAGGTACAGCCCCAGCATTTGCCTGGTGTGAAAATGGGAAACCACGGAAAACCATTTTTAGGGCTGCCGACAGGGGGGTTCGAACCTACTATCTCCCGAATACTGGATACTTGCCGCACTTAAGCGACTGCAGCTATCGAGCTCGGTGCGAAGAAAATAATCTCGTGCAAATTATACTAGGTTGGTTAATAACAGTCCTATGTGCAAAAGGTTCATGCAATGGAATCTTCAAAAGGTAAATAAGGCAAACTGTGTAATCCAGTTGAGATTGAAGTTTTGACTGCGTTCATTATCGATATTAATGAGTTTATATTAAGTCAGTTACACTGGCATATCAAAAGCCATTAAATATTTGTATATTGTTGCGCAGGGCGCCCTCTAGATCAAGTGAAACAACTTGATGGTGATCCAAAAAGTGGACAGAAAATCTTCGTACAAATGTTAAGCTATGCTCTGTGAATACCTTCTCACAGTTTCCTGGCATTTGTAGGTGGAACGTATTGGATGTGAATCGACCTTTCCACTATGCTGAATAAATGCTCGATAAATGATTATACGCTACCATTTTTACAGCCTATAATTACGTGAATATGCAGCTGTGTGAGGTTATCAGACCCCGTTAAAATCCTTCAAAGTATATAAAAGGTGTTTGCATCCTAGAATGAAACAAAATTTCATGCCATAAACCTGAAGATAACTATCCATTTAGTTTTATTATTAAGTTTGCTCATTTCAGAAGCATGGCGTCTTTGATTCAATCGATACTAATGGAGGGTGCAACAAGTAGAATACAAATCTAATGAATAAATTTATTTCCAGGTGAAGAGAGAAATGAAGATTATAAAATAGATTTTTCAATATAGCTTGATTAAAAGTTTCTGTTTTCAACGCAGTTAGAACAGCTACGTAAGTAAATAGCAGATTTTATGCGTTTTAATCGATATCATATCCAAAATATGGGGCCATGATTCGCCGTTGTTAAATGGTAAGGACTATGTAGGAAACTTTCGTATTGCCATTTACAGAATATTTTTGTTTTGATCTCACGAAGAAGCTCTGCACACGGAGTACCTTCTGACAAACTATCTTTCTACACTGTGGCTGTGTCCTTCGTCATTCTTAGAGTGAAACACTCTGCCACTGATCGATATTGCTGCACAGTGCCCTTTACTGCAGCTGTTTTGCTCAAGGATACAAGTTCCTCCCAGTTAAGGAACTTGTTAAAAGGATTTCCTTTTGAACGACCTTCAATTAATGCCTGAACTTGCAAGTAGCCCTAAATGATAATGATAATACAGTGATTAGTAAAGCCAGGTGGAAGTTACTGTACACCTAATTGGAAAACATTGTTTAGCATTAGCTGTGGTAACAGACACATATTCTTCATGCGCATACATTGTTACTGTTCCATTTTCTGAAGAGGATATAACGAATCAAATAAACCTTCCTCGGTTTATTCCAGCTATTTCTCACGTTGCTGGAGCATATTGGCTCAATTTGCACTTAAAACAATGAGCTTCCTGATTCCACTTGATTTATCAGGTGAATGTTCTATTGTTTGATCCACTATAATTGCAACCTCGATCGTCTGGGGGTAATGCCAACAGCTAAGCCACTACACCTTCACAAACTCATAACTAAAATCCAAGTTTTAATTTGTCCTCCACGACCTTAGTTAAAGATTCAAGGGCATGACGAATGTAGTGATATTTTGAAAATTAACATCAGCAGTCTGATATCTTAAATATATTTAAATTATCCTTACATTAAAAATCTTCAAAACAATAAGGTTTAAAACTATCCCGATTGTCTTCTATAGAAAAAAGAAATATACAGTAATGTGTATCCTGTGTTCCTTGGATTTAAACTGTTTGATGGCGATCAGATGTCGTGTCTAGCATAGATGATGGGTTACAAATTAGCTCGCGCTGCACATGTTGGGCTTTATGGTGTGCTTAATTCACCCGTAAGGACGCGATTTCGATTCCTCGTCAAAACGTTGGGACATTTAGAAAATAGACTTCGACTTCTGGAGTGGCACATTGCCCTGGGTTTCCTTCGGTCTTCACTAAAACAAATACCATGTACATTCATGGAGACATAGGTGCCGAGGCATGGGGCCAACCAATCTACCCCACTTAGTGCTGAGGTTACAGATTGTGGAAGCCTCTACTTTCACCCCGTACAAGGGCCTTCCTGGTCTATAACGAGATGGATTTGCTACCTTTGGCACATTTTTATTTGTGTAGAAGTAAGCAGAACGTCAAAGAACCGTTTAAAAATATTGACGGCCACAGTATTCCCAACAGAAGTAATTGTGGATATAGGGACAAGTGGCATGTTTCAGGGAAGACAGTCAATGGCCTTTTAGCATTTATCAAGGAAAGTAGTATGAACATTAAGGAGCAAGGGTTTCATTTGATTATATTAACAGTAGTGGACTCTAACCAAAATATATGAAGTGCTCCAGATTACTTACATGGATTGGTAGCTGTGGTGTATTTTCACATTGCTACACAGAGGAATTTGAATGAATGAATTGCTGATAAGAACTCTCGTAGTGGGAAAATTGGATTCACCGGAATATCTGGGGACTCAAATAGAAAATTCTCTTAATGCACGTAGGAAAATCATGAATAAATGTCTCCCTAGCCCATTCAAACCCAGTGATATTATAATGTACACAATATCTTATATCGTTTTCTAATGTTTCGTAAGATTTACAACTTTAGAATGTCTTGTACGTATTCATTGAAACCTCTGTTTCTGCTTTTCGTAACATAGTGCCATCTATCAGGACTTGCTGAAAATATGAAGAGTGAATAAACATCAGCTCGTAAATGAGGTTGAACTTGCTCAGGTTAAGGCAATCCGGTTCATTTCGAATTTAAGTGTAAATGTCATTTAATGTTACAGGACAGATTCATCCTACAGTATAATTTACGTTTGGCATACAATTAACGAATAGTTTTAAAAAGTCAGTGACACCGTTCAATAGTACTCTACTAGACTACCACATGTCATAAATGTAATCTATATATATAAAAGAACATGTCCTGACTGACTGACTGACTGACTGACTGACTGACTGATTCAACATCGCCGAGCCAAAACTATTAGAAATAAAGGAATGACATTTTGAGGATACACTTACATTATAATGTAGGTGCTCGCTAAGGGAGGATTTTGGGATATTCCTTCGCTAAGAGGGTTAAAAGGGGGGTGAGTTTTTAAAATGAGTGTATCAATATCTCAAAACTTTAAAAGTTTACAGTTGTAAAAATTGGTATTTAGGATCTCCTTTAAAAATAAAGAAACACGTATTTTTTGTTTTCGGAAATCCCACTAGGAGGGGTGAAAAAGGATAAAAAATGGGTTGAATGCCATTAATGAGGATACTTATATCTCAGAAACCGAAGATATTACAGACATGTAAATTGGTATTTGGGATCTCCCTTAAAAAATAAAAACAGGTGTTTTTTTGTTTTTGGAAAATCCAATTAATGGGGTTAAACAGGAGTGACAAATGTAGGTGAATTTTTAGAAAGACTATATCTACAATATATCTCAGAAACGTAAAATGTTACTGACGTAGAAATTAGCAATTGGAATCTCCTGTAAAAATAAAGAAACATAGGTGATTTGTTTTTGGAAACTCCAATTAAGAGGAACTAAAAAGCGGGAGAAATTTTAAAATGAGCATTTCTACAGTAGGCCCTATATCTCAAAAAATTAACATGTTACAGAAGTGAAAAATGGCATTTTTATCTTTATTAAAAATAAAGAAACACGTGTGTTGTTTTCGGAAAAACCGCTCGGATGGGGGGGGGGAGTGGCTGAAAATGGGGTTGAATTCTTTTAATTCGGATACTGATATTTCAAAAACTGAAGATTTTACAGACGTGAAATTCGGTATTTGGAATCTCCTTTAAAAATAAAGAAATATGTATTTTTTGTTTTCGGAAATCCACTTGAAGGGGGGGGGGGGAGTTGAAAAATTAGTTGAATTATATGTATGAAGATACTGTTATCTCAAAAACGAAAGATTTTGCAGGCGTGAAAATTTCTAATTGGAATCTGCTTTAAAAGTAAAGAAACACGTATTCTCGGAAAATACAATGAATGGGGGGGGGGAATAATTGAAAAATTAATTGAATTAATTGTATGATGATACTTACATCCAATAAAACTAATGTTGTTACAGACGTGAAAATGGGCATTTGGATCTCCTTTAAAAAGAAAGATAAACGCGTTTTGGGGGGGAAATCATCTTGGGGGCGGGGGTGAAAAGGAGTTGAATTCCTTTTATGAGGGCACATATCTCAAAAACTGAAGAGGTTAGAGTCATGATAATTTGTATTTAGAAGATCCTTTACTATTAAAGAAACAAGTATTTTTGCCGGAAAATTCACTTATGCGGAGGAGGGGAGTGTGAAAGGAAGTGAACATATACATAAATAATAATAATAATAATAATAATAATAATAATAATAATAATAATAATAATAATAATAATAATAAAAATAATAATATAAATTCAACAAGGAAATTTGCCGTAATCTCTCATAAAACGAGTCAGATCGCGAATTTCGGCGAGTTTTATGTAATACGTTAAGCATTCAATTATAAATTTCAGTTTAATACCGTAGCGAAACACGGGTATCTTGCTAGCAAAGACTAAAAATAAAGATTGGACTCATTTTGTGTCGTTGCAGGAGGCCAGATATTATTAATAATTTTTTCTATGAGTGGATAATCATGATGTGGAAGGGATAGAGGATTACTGTACTTATCATCAAAGCTGAATGTGATTTATGCATCGTAGGGTATACTGTGTGTGAGGTGTCACATTGACCTACGTTGACATGGTTATGGCCATGGATATTCTCACGGTCTTTTATTTGGGCAGTTATTATTTAAACGTATCTGATATTGTTACTGGCTAGTTAATTTTACGATATTATTTTTAATCAAAGTTTACGTTAGTTACTTTGTTGGCAGTATAAGTGAGAATTGCTCAATGTATCTATGTCTTGGGGTCTGTGAATAAATAAATAAATAAATATGTTAGATTTTTCAAATTCTCATAGGGACTTAAATCCTCTCGGAGGAACACAATCTGCCCCTATTGTTTTCAAAGTGAAACGAGACCCTTTACCGCAAGAATAGCACGACTAAATAACTCGTATTTTAGGTATACCATTAAATAATATTTTATAACAGACGTCTTAGTAACATGGTACAAACGAACATGGGAAAATATCGACTTATTAGACATTCTAAATGAAAATATTTCAGAGGTGTTGCACAGAAACTTGTCAAGAATTCAAAGTTTGGTACTTTTTACAGTATTGATACGCCACAACATTCATGAAATGGAATATTATTTAAACTTTCAAGAAACACATTTTAGAACAGTTAAATCTCTAGTATATTGCCCTTCCGTATCCCTCAAAGATATTTAGCTCACGCTTTTTTTAGAAATGCGCACTTCAGAACATCCAGGTATGTTCAACGGGAATGTTTTAAAATGTAATTGTAGACTGTACAATAAAAATTGGAGCGTATACCATAATAATCTATGTGCAATTCACACAATTAGAACAAATTACCGCATAAATGAAGAAATTATTTCGAACATCTTGAATGAACATAATTACGTTTTCGGTATTTCTTCACGTCCTTTCTATTGAGACGATTCATTGTAGGGTGTCACCGCATCGTTTGCAATCAAAGGCACCTGTGTATCAATTCCCGCTGGCCAGCAAGAAATATTTTCTGCTCTAAATTAAATTATTTCAGAAGTATTCCTGTTGCAGAGAATATTGTCAAGAATTCAAAATTGGTACTTTCTACAGTGTTGATACGCCAAAACATTCATGAAATGGAATGCACCTGGTAATTGTTTTGAAACATATCCCTTATGCAGGCATGGATAACTTAGTGTGGTTATGTGGTGTATGTTTATGCTTGGTTTTACTGTGTCTGTTACTTGGAAATAAGTTGTAACAAGTAACTGTTACTTGTTGAAAATAGGGTTGTGAACCACACGGATTTTATTCTTGTGGATATTTATTTACTTCTGGTGCATACAACAAATTTACATGAAGAATTTTGAGCCAGCAGTAGAAATTTAGTTCTCCCAATGACGACTCGCTTTAGGGATCATGCAGAGGTTCTGATCGAGAATATCTAGTTTCATCTTCTCTCGGGAGTGGTAGTGATGGCGATTATGAAAAATAATATCCATCCTTCCAGAAGTTAAATCTCTGTTCTCCAAGAAGGCCTCCACAAGGCAGTGTCGTTCCAGTATAGTTCACTTCGCCACTAACAAGCCGCAATGAACTCCGGCTCGGCATCTGACGTAGGCCTCAATCACATTTTACCGAACCACTCGTGAGGGACTCGCGACCATACCGTTACTGTTTGTGCTCATTCGCCACTGACTTACTAAAGACTGACTCGCCCGCCCCATTGTCGCCACTTCGCTGGGGCTATCACCTCTCGCCACCGTTGTAGCTTCCGCAGAGCACCCTACCCACAACCCCCTCATTCACGCTATCATGGCCTTCATTTTTACAATATATAAGCAAAGTAGGAAGGTCAAGACGAGCTTACATCCCTTGAGTAGGTTTGCTACACGTCCTGGATTTTTCCTGGAGAGTACTGGATTACAGTCATCTGTCGTGATGTCCCGAAATTGCTTTTCCGGACCTAAGAAAATACCCAGCTTTGATCGCAGTTGAAAATGAATGCCAGTGTTTGCTTCATGCAAACGGGACCTTAAAATATGACCATGTATTTATGCACATGTCTTTTGTGTGCATTACTGTCCATCGAAACAATAAAACGTTTAGAAACATTCTATAAACGAGCCCATTTTCAAGATATCATAATATAAAATCTTACAGTTAAGTGGGTCATTGTTTGTAAATCAGGTGTTATTTCGATCTGAATTCGATCGAATTCTACAACAAACGGCAACAGTTAGCACTTCTTCTCACTAGCCAACTAATTATGAGTGTTTCTGGAAATATGTTACATTCATCACATAATAATAATAATAATAATAATAATAATAATAATAATAATAATAATAATAATAATAATAATAATAATAATAATAATAATACCATTGATGCTTTCACGGCCCGTACTTGTAGACATGATATGGGCTTTTGGGCTTACGCCTTGTCAAGAGAAAAAGGGAAAACCCTTCACGTTTCTCAGAGAACTTCGCTCCCCATCTTCAGAAGAAAAACTCGACGTATTACGTTTATTATTATTATTATTATTATTATTATTATTATTATTATTATTATTATTATTTTAATTTTTGGAGATTTTTAATTGTAGGATACAAGATACCTATCAGTTTCATTTTCACATGTTTTTAGACACGGTTTTTCTTCAATTTTTTAAATTTCCCGGATTTTGATCATTTAATATAGCAACCCTACTATTGAGGGAAATAAAATGTGAATATTCACGGCGGGATTTCGTGACGCAGCAACTTATACTTAATGCCTAGTTTTGGAGAACGATTCCAAAACCTGTGCCCAATTCACGCAACAGTAGAGATAGCATAATGACACGAGGTATCGAGAAGATTTCAGTCACTCTGTTCATAAAGCTGATCCCAGTAATATTACATTTCAAAAACAAAGCCGCAGAAACGATGTTGATGGGTACACTTAGTGGATTAATCTACATATATATAATAACTTGTCCTGACTGACTGACTGACTGACTGACTGACTGACTGACTGACTGACTGACTGACTGACTGACTGACTGACTGACTGACTGATCCATCATCGCCGAGCCAAAACTACTAGACATTAAGGAGTGATATTTTGGGAATACATTCATATTACAATGTAGGTGCTCGCTAAGGGAGGATTTCTGGATATTCCATCGCTAAGGGGTGAAAAGGGGGGCGAATTTTCAAAATGAGTGTATCTATATCTCGAAAACTGAACATTTTAATGGCATGAAATGTGGTATTTGGAATCTCCTTTAAAAATAAACAAACACGCATTTTTTGTTTTCGGAAAATCTCAGGAAGGGGGTGAAAAAGGGGGAAATTGGTTGAACACCTTTTATGAGGAGACTTATATCTCAAAAACTAAAGATGTAACAGATATGAAAATTGGCATTTGGAATCTCCTTTAAAAGTGAAGAAAGACGTATTTTTTGTTTTTGGAAATTCCTATTAATGGGGGTTAAACAGGAGTGACAAATGGGATGAATTTTTAGAAAATTTTAAAATTAGTGTATCTATATCTTAAAACTTTAAAAGTTTGCAGACGTAAGAATTAGTATCTAGAATCTCATTTAAAAATAAAGAAACAGGCATTTTTTTTGTTTTCTAAGGGGGTAAAAAGGGCGATGAAATGTTGAGGATATCTAAATCTTTAAAACTTAAAAGTTTACAGACGTAAAACTTGGTAATCACATTAAGGGGGCGAAAAGGGGGAAAATTGTTTGAATGCCTTTTATGAGGATACCTATATCTCAAAAACTGAAGATGTTACAGACATGAAAATTGGTATTTGGAATCTACTTTAAAAATAAAGTAAGACGTATTTTTTATTTTTGAAAAATGCAATGAATAGGGGGTGAACGGGCGTGACAAACGGGGTGGAATTTTAATTAATGTATCTAGGCCTTTAATATATCTCATACACTTAACATGTTACAGACTTGAAAACTGGTACTTGGAATCTCCTGTAAAAGTGAGGAGACATAGATAATTTTTTTCGGAAAATCCACTTAAGGGGAAAAAGGGGGCGAATTTTTAGAATGAGCATATCTACAGTATATCTCAAAAACGTAACATGGTACAGAAGTGAAAATTGGTACTTTTAATCCCTTTCAAAAAAAGAAACACGTATTTTTTGTTTTCGGAAAAACCACTTGTAGGTCGTGGGAGGGGCGGGTAGAACACACTGAAAATTGTGCTGAATTCTTTATATATTAGAATACTGATATCTCAATAACTGAAGACGTTGCAGACGTAAAAATTGGTGATTGGAATCTCATTAAGAAATGCATATTTATTTTGTTTTCGGAAAATCCACTTAGGGGGGTGAAAAATTGAAAAATTAGTTAAATTGTTTGTATGAGCCTACTTATATATCAAAAAAGCTTATATATGTTGCAGACATGAAGATTGGTGTTTGGAATCCCGTTTAAAAGTAAAGCAACACATATTCCTTTGATTTCGGAAACTCCAATTTAGGGAGGTGAGAAAATTGAAAAATGTATTGAATTATTTGTATGAGGATGCTTATATCTTATGAAAACTTAAGTTGATACATACGTGAAAATTGGTACTTAGAATATCCTTTAAAATAAAGAAACGCTCATTTCAGGGGAAAAAACTCGGCGGTGGGGGGAGAGGTGAAAAGGATTTGAATTCCTTTTATTAGAACACATATCTCGAAAACTGAAGATGTTACAGTCCTGATAATTGGTATTTAGAAGCTCCTTTATAAATGAACACGTATTTTTTGCTTTCGGAAAATTCACTTAAAGAGGGAGGGGGAAAGGAAATGAAAAAATTGAATTCCTTTTATGTGGATATTTATATGTCAGAAACTGATGATTACAGACGTGAAAATTGGTATTTGGAATCTTCTTTAAAAATAAAGAAACACGTCTTCTTTTGTTTTCTGAAATCCACTTACGAGGCGAAAGTATTGAAATATTCGTTGAATTATTTGTATGCGGATACTTATATCTCTAAAGGATAAAGATGTTACAGACGTGAAACTTGGTAGTTGGAATCTCCTTTAAAAATAAACACGTATTTTTATGTTTTTGGAAAATCGACTTGGGAAGGGGGGGGGGGGAATAGGGGTGAAAATAAGTAAAGAAGGAGTTGAATTCTGTTGAAGAGGATTCTTATATCACAGAAAATGAAGATGTTACAGACGTGAAAGTTGGTATTTTCAATCCCCTTTAAAAATAAAGATACACGTATTTTTTTGTTTTCGGAAAGTCCATTTAAAGGGAGAGGGGTGGAAGAAAGGGAAAAAGAAGTTGAATTTATTTTATGAGGATACTTATATCTCAAAACCTGAAGATGTTACAGACGTGAAATTTGGTACTGTATTTTGAATCTCTCTTAAAAATAAAGAAACACGTACTTTCTTGTTTTCGGAAGATCCACTTAAGGAGTTGAAAACCCTTTCCAGCCCAATGATGCTATATGGCATCATGCTATTTAACGTTTTTTCTGTGCTTTGAAAATTATCTTGAATGCCATATTACATTATGGTAGGATACGTTGTGGTGTTAGGAGTTCATTGGTAGCACTGGAGCAGTTCAGTAGTTGAACATCGCCGAAGAATAGTGCATGTTCTATGATCATGTCGACTTGGAATTGGAGACTCCTTCACACCGCACTGCATTATAACATGTTTTATTGTAAGTACTATTCATTTTTGTTTCAAATTGTGTTATTTTGGAGATAAAGGATGTAATATAAATATTCTGTATGTAATTTTTTGTTATGTTAAGCTTGACAGGTTTTCTGTGTGTGTAAATATGTATGATGCCATATGGCGTCAGTGGGCAGCAGCCATGTCTTAGGTTATGTTTATCTGAGGCAATTAGATTTTTATTCAGCGGCCTTTCTCATTATTACTGGTTGTTTTGCGATATTATATAAACGCTTAACAGTATATTTTGATCATTAAATGTAAGAAAACCTGCTAATAAACAGCACAACTGAAATAAGTAGCCTACTATTCCAAATTATATCATAATAAATTTTCGTTAGAAGTTGCATTTCAAATTGTTGTGTACTATTTATTCACTTTATTTTTCTAGATGAATCCATTTTAAGTGTAAAATTTTATCTGAGAAAGAGGTCATTCTTCTTCTGGAAGGTGACATATCTGACGTTGATATCAGTAATGATGATCACAAGGAAGAAGTAATAACACCAAATACAGTTGCAGAACCAGTGCCAAATACTATTCCGGAAGTGGGGCTGAATTTTGAAGTAAATGTTGAACCTAATTTGCATGAAGATGTAATACCGTTGGCTCATCGACTTCAGGCAAAAACATCTACTTCTGGCTCACCAGTACCCAATGAGAGGCAGAGGGACTCAAGGTTGCGGTGTAAAATCTTAGAACCTATTTATTCAGAGTGCACAGTGAATCACTCTGTTCTACCAGGTGAAATGACTCCATATGAAAATTTCAAACAATTTTGTACAGCTTCTCTCATAGACAATTTTGTAGGCAACTCAAATTTATACTGTGTTCAGAAAACTTGATCCTCACTGAACACAAATAAGAATAAAATAGAGCAATTTCTGGGAATTCACATTCTGTCAGGCATAGTCAGGATGCCAAGTTACAGAACGTACTGGGCACAAGCAACCAGATTCCCCCAATTGCTGACATTACGTACCGCAATAGGTTTGACAAACTCAGAAACTTCTTCCACATCAACGATGATAATATGAAGTCACGTGATCATCCAGAGTGTGATAAACGTTTCAAAGTCAGGCCTTTTATTGATGCCATCAGAGCTAGATTCGCTGATATTGAGCCCGAGGAGTACAATTCTGTGGATAAGTAAACTCGTGTCCTCATCCCGAGGTGGTGCAGCTCTTTTCAGGCACACCCCCATTGGAGGTGAGCTGCACGTACCATTTCAACCACATACCAGCCCTCCTGCCATTCTTAAATTTCTGGCAGTACCGGGAATCGAACCCAGGCCCCCGAGGACGGCAGCTAATAACACTAACCGTTACGCTACGGAGGCGGACAATTCTGTGGATGAAATTATAATACCGTTCAAAGGGCGAAGTTCATTGAAACGATACATGAAAAATAAGCCTCATAAATGGGGTGTAAAAGTTTTTGCTCAAGCTGGTTTCAGTGGTATTGTCTACGATTTTGAAGTGTATGTTGGTAAAAGTACTATTTTATAGTCAGGAGAACCGGTTTTAACAATGGAGCATTTATACAAATGGTATTATGATTGTATTTCAGGTTCACAATTTGAAGAACATTTCATGAGGACTTGCATCGCATGTGCCCAATGATGCCATATGGCATCACAAAATTTTGAGCATATGAGAGTGCGACAAAAATTAAATATTGGTGGTTTCATGTTCAGGACGCACATTTTAGATGAAATTCACAGGAAAATATTTTTTTCCATCACTGCAGATAATTTGGGCTGGAAAGGGATAATTGGTATTTAGAAGCTCCTTTATAAATGAACACGTATTTTTTGCTTTCGGAAAATTCACTTAAAGAGGGAGGGGGAAAGGAAATGAAAAAATTGAATTCCTTTTATGTGGATATTTATATGTCAGAAACTGATGATTACAGACGTGAAAATTGGTATTTGGAATCTTCTTTAAAAATAAAGAAACACGTCTTCTTTTGTTTTCTGAAATCCACTTACGAGGCGAAAGTATTGAAATATTCGTTGAATTATTTGTATGCGGATACTTATATCTCTAAAGGATAAAGATGTTACAGACGTGAAACTTGGTAGTTGGAATCTCCTTTAAAAATAAACACGTATTTTTATG